>NC_132791.1:154847500-156097500 GCF_048418805.1 Vulpes vulpes
ACTTAACATTAGATGTGATGGAGTTTCTTCATTTTACACTGGAGGAAATGGGGTCCTAAGTGCTGACAGTGATTTTCTGGGGGTCACAGAGGTAGACTATGTAAAGCATCCAGAAGAAGTGGGAACAGCTCAGGGTAGCTATGGAGGAGCGTATGCTTTGGGAGCAGGGGAAGGGAAGAGAGTAAAAGGATGTGTGTAAAATGCTCACAGGAAGCACATTGACAGCAGACTCTCGGCAATGGCTGCTGTGATCTCTTGTGCTAGTTAACTTGTGCTAGTTATTATTTTGATAAACGTTGTTAGAATACATAGAATTGTCTTTGAGGGAGAGAGATGGGAGGTCAATTGGGAAATTCTTTCCTAATCTAAGGCAATAATGATGAGAGTGTGAGTGAGGTCAGGAGTCATGGTGGGGTAGAGGAATGGGGGACATATTCAATAAACACCTCAGAGATAAAACGGATTTGGGGGGCTATTGAGACCTGAGCATGTGATGAATCATGGCCCTCTTTCTAGGTGGAATACCAGGGCCAGTATAGGAATAGGAAGGAGGCAGAGGCTAAGGGGTGGGGGGTGGGGAGACAAACCCTGCCTGCTTGTCAGTTTGGCTCTCTTCACTGCACAGATTTGGATTCTGTTGAGCACAGAGGAGACCTTTCCTCTCTCCAGCTGAGCACATCTGGTTTTCAGGACGAAAGGATCTGATGTGTCAGGTTTAAATGGCTTGAATGACCAGCTAAAGAAGAGATGGGATGGGAAGCATGTCAGGTCAACACTGTGACCTCCCTGGGGCTGTAAGTGATCTTCCCAATAATAAACATGGAACCTTTGCCAGCAGAGGCCCATGATGGTCATTGTTTCCCTGACTAGAATTTTATATGCACACAGGCTAGAAAACTTGGCCAGAAGTTTGAATCATGTGTTTTGTCAAGTCCTATAAGTATTTAGACTCCTTTTTGATATTATCCCGGTGAGAAACATATTAGGAGATTTACATGAGCCAGACCACTGTCCTGATTTTTGCAGAGATATTTGGGTAACCCTGGTTAAAAAAAAAAGCCCTATACACAAGCACATGGGTATGGAGTTGGCAATTATCAAAATGCACACAAACTGGACAATCAGCTTCATTGCTTCCACAGTGCCTATTTGGTGGTGTTTGTGCTTTGATGACCTCCCAGATCTTGGAATATTTTCCATTATTCCAACCTGATTTCAGCAGAGAACTGAAAATTCACATTAAGATATGAAATATTGACAAGTTTAAAATGTTCCCCTCTCTGGGCATTTGCAGGGACAAAGCAGTAGGGTTGTAAGGCACTGCCTTTCAGAAATCAGCCTTTGTGATATGGAAGTCACCTCAGTTGCTTCATCTGAAATGCACTTGAATCTCTTCCTGGGGTCTAACCTGTCCTTGGAAGCCCAAATCAACCACATCCACTTTGTAAAGCCTTATGGTCAACAACAGCCTCCCCTACACTGAGCTTTTCTTGGGTTTCCTGCATGTTCATGGCTCAACAGTTGTATAAGAATTGCAAAGAGCAGACCAATTAACTATCTTCCTTTGGATGGTGTAGTCTAAAACTGAGTCCTTGGGGACCCAAAACTTAGAGTTGAGATCTTAGGTTTACCACTTACTAGCTGGGTATCCTTAGGCTACATTACCACACAATGCCTCAATTTCCAAATTTGTAAGCTGGGTATTAGTGCCAATCTCACAGAACAACTCTAAGAATTAAGTGGAATCACATAAGAAGATACCAAGCCATCAACATAAGCGTTTTAAAGAAGTTAACTATGTCCTTTTTCAAACTTCTAAAATTGTGACGAAGGGCCACACATAATGTTTCAATTATTTTCCAAGCTCCAGGAATTTGCATTTAACATATATATATATATGTATATGTGTGTGTATATATATATATATATATATATATATATACATACACTCTGTGTGTGTGTGTGCTATTTGTATTGGTAATGACTGAATATTTTCTTTAAATCTACTTATGAAAAATGTAAATTTATTTAAAAAATAAAATTTGTATTACAACTCTGGAAAAAGCAGTATTTCTTGCTCTAAAAAGAAGGCAAACTAAATGTAGTAAGACAAAGCAATATTATTACATTCTAAGTAGCCTCTAGGCATTAGATCTGCTATCTTAGTATTAGAAAAAGGAGCATCAGCAAATATTAAAGAGATTTTGTGGATAGGCTCTTACAAAACTGGACATTTTTTTCTTGATTTAACCGGGTTGGGAATATAATTGAAAAGAGACAAACTATTTCACAATAAGATTCATTGCCATTTAACCGATGTCTTTTTTTTTTTTAAGTTTTTTTTTTTTAAGATTTTATTTATTTATTCATGAAAGACACACAGAGAGAGAAAGAGTCAGAGACAGAGACAGAAGCAGGCTCCATGCAGGGAGCCTGACGTGGGACTCAATCCCAGGTCTCCAGGATCACACCCTGGGCTGAAAGCGGCACTAAACCGCTGAGCCACCCAGGCTGCCCTTAACCAATGTCTTTTCATCACTTAAATCATCTTTCAGGTCACTCTCTTTAGAATAAGAATTTACTATATAGTGAGAAGTTTTGGAGGTAAAGACACCAGCCTTTGAAATGCGGCTCTGCTCCCTACTTGCCAATTACATTGAGCAACTTACTCAAAGTCTTCTTACTTTGGTTTCCTCATTAGTCAAATGAAATATTAACACTCAACTTGAAGGATATTTGCATGGATGCCATAAAGTATATTAAGTACACAGTAAAGTGTCTTGAATTCATAACAGAAAAGCATAATGATGATGACAGGGAAAATTGCCTTGTCAAACTACAGATAAATAAAATAAAGAGCAGGTTGTTTGTGTGCCCAGCCATTCAATCCGCTAGGACAAAGATGTTCTGTGACTCCCATCCCAGACATCTGGACAGGCTGTCAGCACATCACTGCGTGGTTTTGAAGCACTCCAGGATTATATAATATTGGATGGCAACCAGGACTGTTGGACTTTCTTCTTTTATTCCTTATGTAGATTTCATTTTTTAACCACACAAAGTTAGGAAAACATTTATTTTGGTAAAATATTGAGAGAATACAATAAAGCAGAAAGGAAAAAATAAAATAATTTGTGGTTCCATCACCCAGAAAAAACTGAATGTGGTATTTTCATATATCTTTTTTTAGATTGTTCTATTCATATATATATATATATCTTTTTGATGGAAAGCTACTCCACCCTTCATTTTCTTATCAGGTCTGTTTAACAAAGAGAACGTGTACCCATGGGAATATTTTTGTAATCATTCTACAACATGATTTTCATGGCTATGATAGTATATCACATGGATGTAGCAAAATTTACTTAGCTATATCTAATATTAGTCATTTAAGTTTCCTTAATCTACCATTTCCCAATTTAAAATATTACAGTTCACTTCCTTTTAAATGACCCATTTCTTTCAGATAGATTGCAAGAAGTAGACACTCTAGTAAAAAAATATGTGTAGTTTAAGGCTCTTTGAGACTGCCACATCAGTCTCAGAAAATTTAATGTGAATTTACAGTAAATGTATAAAGAACACATATTTCTTAGCACCCCTGCCCAAAGTAGGTGGTATGACATAAAAATTCTTTTTGGCCAATTTGGGTGAAAATATTATTTTAGTTTATATGCTTCCTGTATACTTACTGATGGCTTCTGGGTTTTTTTTTTTTTTGAATTTTGTATTCAGATCTATACTTATTTTTCCCCCATTGGGGCATTTATCTTATTCTTACTGATTTGCTAGAAAATATTTAGATACTAAAATTAGTAATTTGTATGTTGTGCTTTCATGCATATTGAAACTGGTTTTGCCAATAACCTGTTGCTTCCTTTTTTTAAAAGATTTTATTTATTTATTCATTCATTCATTCATTCATTCATTCATGAGAGACACACAGAGGGAGGCAGAGACATAGGCAGACTGAGAAGCAGGCTCCCCACAGGGATCCTGACTCTGGGATCACGCCCTGAGCCGAAGGCAGACACTCAACCACTGAGCCACCGAGGCATCCCTGGTTTCTTATTTTTACATATGCCATGTGTGATAGCTAGAACATTAAAAAATTATCATTGTACTCATCCATTAGTGATTTCTTTCATAACTGTGCCTTTGGTATCAAGCTCAGAACGTTTTACTCTACAGTCAGTTGTATAAATTTTTGCATATATTTTATTTCAGTGCTTTGCCAGTTTTGAACAATTATAGAACTAATATATATATATATATATACACATATATATATATATACACACACACATATATATATATATAGTTAAGAATTTGAATATTTATGGGCAGAATCACCAAAACATGCCCTCATTCCCTTGGTTATCTAATTCAATCTCATGGCTTAAAATATGACCTGATGACTCCCAAATTTATATGTCCATTCCTGACCTGTTTCCTGGATTCCAGGGGGGTCATACATCTACCTATTTGAAACCTCTACCTGGATATCTAACAAGCATCTCAAATGTAACAGACCCAAAACTAATCCCTGCCATCTCCTCTACAACCTACCTCTGCTGTCAGCCTCTCCATTTCAGTTAAAGGCATATCCACCTTGCATATCACTCATAATGAAGTTGTTAGAGCCTTACTGACCCTCTTGTTTTTATAGTCCTTGTCGAACTGATCAACAAATCCCGTAGCTCTGTCTTCAAAATATGTCCAGAAGCCAATTGCTTTATGCCAGCTGCCCTGCCACCACACTGGTCCCAACCTCCATCATCTCCCTTCTCCAGGTTTGCAATAGTCCCCTATCTGGTTTCCCTTCCTGCTATTCTTGGCTTAGAAACCACAGAGTAATCCTGTCAAGAAAACTAAGGTAGATCAGTCTGTCCTTGGCTTTAAACATTCCAACAGATTGCTCTTTCAAAGGAAACAGCATAGTCCTCAAATAATCTATAAGGCCCTGTAAGGAATGCCTTATCCTGCTGACCTCATCCCCTGCTACTCTTTCTCCAAGGAACAGCACCCGAGCCAGGGCATGGAACATGCCAGGCCCACTCCCTGCTCCTTACACTGGCTGTTCCACTGTCTGGGAATATACCCCATATCCACATGGGACTTTCCCTCACCATTGTCACATCTTTTCTCAAATGTCACTTGCTTGGTGAAGTCTTCCTTCTTTATCTCTTTTTCTGCTTTATTTTCCTCTGTAGCATTTTTCACCATGTAAGTACATTTTACTCATTTATTTTGTTTATGGTCTCACACTTCCCCACTAGGACGCATGCTGCATGAGGGCAGAGTTCATGTGGAGGTCCACTGCTATATCCTCAGGACCAGGGATAGTGCCTGGCACATGGCACATAGGCAACTGTTAAATGAATCAATTAACTTACATAAACCTCCCTTTCTTCTTCTTCTCTCTCTCTTTTCTTTTTTTTTTTTTTTTTTTTAGATTTTATTTATTTATTCTTGAGAGACACAGAGAGAGGCGGAGACCCAGGCAGAGGGAGAAGCAGGCTCCCTGCAGGGAGTCCGATGTGGGACTTGATCCCCGAACTGAGATCACGCCCTGAACCAAAGGCAGACACCCAACCACTGAGCCACCCAGGGGTCCCTTTTCTTCACTCTCAAATTCAGTCCCTTCCCCACACACCAGAGGTAACTAATAATAGACAAAGAAAGCAAACTGCAGAACCTCCTAGACAAGGAATCCTTAATGTAAAATAGACAAATGCATAAGTAAATGCCAAAATAAAGTTATGAAGGAACGCACACCAAACTAGATGCTCTTATTCCATCTGGAACTTATTTCTTTATGAAGGAGGGGAAGATGTATTTTTTTCCCAAGTGACTAACCAATTGTGCTATTATTATTAAAAACTATCCACTAATATCTTAACATATCCTAACTGATATGTTATGCCACTTTTAACATATATTACATCTGTCTCAACTGGGGCCAGTTTCCTGAACTATCTAAAGCTGTTATGCACAATTTTGAAATCATAGCATTATAGCAAACTTGCATATCAATTAGAGTCAGGCATCTCTTATTACTCTTCTTAAAAATGTCGTTGGCTATTTTCATGATTTTATTTTCTCAGCTATCTTTTGGATATCTTTTAAGTTGTTAGGTTAAAGAATTTGAATTTTAGTTGGAATTTCATTAAATGTACAGATTAGTTTGTGGAGAATTGACATATTTATACCATTTAATTCTTTCCATCTTGGAACATGGCATGTCTTCCCAATAATTCATATCTTTTATGGCTCAGAATGTAGTCATTGTGTCCTCATTTGGTTTAGTACATTTCCAATTCAATGTTTTAACATAATTATGCATAGATAGAACAGCTATTCATTTTTGCATAATTTTATTGTGAGCCAATGTACTGAGTCCTGTTACTAGAATTTTGTTGCTGTTGTTGTCTCCCTTTGGTTTTCTAGATAGGCAATCATCATCTTGAAGTAATGATAATTTTGTCACCCCTTGCTGCACCTGGATTCTCCAACATTCAGAGCTTGAGGTGGTGGCTGAAAGATGAGTGATTTGGTAGGAAGTGCAAGGACTACAATCCCATGGAATGGCTCTTTCACACTGGGGAGCAAAGCAGAGAGAGACAACCAAAAGATGTGTTATTGAGTGGGTCACAGCTAGAGGTTATTAGTTGTCTGATCCCACAGGACTTACTGAGGGTAATATGTGATGCATTTCCATATTATCCGTAACAAGGAGAGATCAGGAGAAGAGTTTATCCACATCTGTCTATCTGCATTTGCTAAAGTCTCACCCTGAGAGGTGTTAACTTTGCCTTACTTCTGGGTTTTGCACATGTGGATGCTGCATATAGCCCCAGCACATTAATTTTCATGCCTCAGGATTGAGAAGGAAGCTTCAGGGAAGGAAAGGTGCAGTTCTGACGTGAGGCTCTATCAGATGGCACTGGCAACAAGTCAGTCTGAGACTACACAGAACAGTGCTTGCTGGACTAAGAGATAAACAAGGCTAAGGGGATCTGAAGTAGTGTGTAAGAGCTATCTGATACAGTCCACCCCTTGTATCTAAGATCCTCTAGTGCCTCTAGTGCCCTCATATCTGGCTCCCATTCTGCAGTATGGAGCCAAATAATGCTCACCTCATCTCCAAGACAGAGGAAATGCAAATCCAATCTTTAGTGGAGTCACCTTCAGAGAGGTAGCCAGCCATAACTCTGTATAAGAGTTAATAAAACAAAGTCTAGTCCCTACTGCTCAAGGAGCACTGAGTATCTCTTGCTTTCTGCCCAGGGTATTCTCAGACTTGCCTTTTGAGATACTCACACACATGAAACTGTGTGAGCCATTCTGATGCAGAGAACAACAAAGTAAGGGGTCACCCATAAGGTGACCCTTGACAAATGGAGGAGGAGAACTGGCAGATGATATTCCTCTTTCATTCTTCAGTAGACAATTTGGAGGTTCATTCTAAATTATTCTTCAGAGGATCTCTAGCAGGATAAAGCAATAGTTGCCCCCATTAGAGACTAGCTTGGTAACATATCATTGGATTTGTTTTTCCCTCTTCTTCTGCTACATTATTCTCATTGGCCCTACTCTGATTCTTTGATATTTCTTCTGCCCATAAACTACCTATAAGCAATCCCTGTTTCAAGCTCTGCTTTTTGGGAAAATCTAAACTGTTATCCATGTGTGTCATCTCTGATGTATTATATGATATTCTTTGAAAATTCTATGTATTCTTTTCCCAATACCTTGTTTCCAGAAAAATTGCACATGTTTATGAACAAATCACCAAAATATTTGTCATATATTCTTGTGATATTGTAGGGACCCTCAACAGTGGGACCAGGACTTCTCTTCTGTCAATAGGGGCTGGTTCTCTGAACAGTCTTAGATCTGGAAATGTGGCCGGGGACCATAATTTTCCACAGCAGCAAATGAAATCAGATTTTTGCTTTCCAGCCTCTCCCCACCCCGCCCACCCCAGTTATACACGTTGAACATCACCGTGGTCTGTTGTTCACCTATTTCACTCCTAGGAATTTCAAGATGTATTATGTATTGCCACAGATCTTTGCAAGTCAAAGCATCCTACTGGCCACTCCAGGATTGCTGCCCATTTCGGTAATTGTGGCCACTTTGCCTCTGATGGTTGAACAGTTTCCTGGCTTCTACCATTCCAGCAGCACCTCCTCTGTCCACCTTCACCTATACTAGATAGTCATCACTGAGTTTCTAAAAAATGCCAATAGCTTTTTTTGCTAGTGTATATTGTCTTAGGAAAGTGAATATCCTTGGGGCCCTCCTTGGAAACACAGACAGTAGAATTTCTGTTCTCTCCTAATAAATCCATTTTAATATTCTCAATTCCCTGACTTTCTGACCACTTTCCTTATAGTATGTTAAACCAATTCTTGCATCTCCATCTCATTATTGTTCTGTGTCAGGTTCAAGCTAGTGAACTGGGACTAGCTGCATATATTCTTGCAAGAATGTTGAATCTTGAGTCAATAAATCCTCACTTATCCAATTTTATAGTCCACCTTCTTAGATCCCACACCTCAAGGTCCATCTCTATGCATGCTCCCTGGTTCCTGTGAATGTGAGAAGCATGATGCTATTTCCTGAAGCAGAGACTGCAATTCCCTGCTTGGACTGTGTTGGAGACAATGAGTGGCAGGGTGGATCTAAAGACAAGCACATATTGAAATGCATTTGCTTCAGGTGATGTCTTAGGTTGGGTTCTTTCAGAAATAGATTCTGTGCCAAGGATTCTGGTGCAAATGATTAATTCATAAAGTATCCCTGAGGTACCAGTAAAGGAATAGGAGAACCATAATAGGAAAGGAGAGAAAGCCAAGCAAATATGCAATTTCAGATGAAGTCCCAGATTCATTTGTTCCCAAATGTTCATAGCAGTTTTAGCCATAATAATAAAAATGTGCAATTTAACAATCTAAATGTCCATCAACAAATAGATAAACACATTGTGATATAGTTACATAATGGGAAATCACTCAGCAAGAAAAGGGAACAGATCACTGAAACACAACAGCAAGGTTGAATCTCAAAAACATGCTAAGAAAAAGAAGCCAGAAATGCAAGAGTTACATACCATATTAATACACTTCATGAAATTCTACAATAAGGAAATGTCATCTATAATGACTGAGAGCAGATCAGTTGTCACCTTAGGATGGTAGTATTAATAGTGGTGGTAGGAATAATCTAACTGCAAGAGTATTTTGGGATGATTATGGTGATGTATATGGATTATATACTTTTATTATTACTTACTGGACCATACATTTAAAATGAGTGCATTTAATGGTATGTAAATTCATTTGTTCTTCTCTCCTAGCTTCTTAAGTAGAAGCTTAGATCATTTTGAGACCCTTCTTTTATAGCATAAGCATTTAGTGCTATAAATTTCCTCTAATAACTGCTTAGAAACCATTCTACAAATTTTGATGTGTTGTGCTTTCATTTTCATTCAATTCCAAATAGTTTCTAATTTCACTTCAGATCTCTTCATTCATTCATGGATTATTTAGAAGTGGGTTGCTTAGTTTCCACACATTTGGAGATTCTTCAGATATCTTCTTGACATTCATCTCTAGTTTAAATTCCTGTGGTCAGATAACATATGTTTGATTAAATTTATTGAGACTTGATATGTAGCCCAGGATATGATCAATCTTGTTGCAGAACTTGTATTCTGCTGTTGGGGTGGAGTATCCAATAAATTTCACTGAGGTCAAGTGGGTTGAGAGTGTTATTCAAGTCTTTCATACCCTTGGTGATTTTCTTTCTGTCTTAAAAATTCTAATTCCTTGTTGATTTTCTGTCTTCTATCACTATCTGAGAGCAGAGTTTTGAAACTCTCAACTATAGTTGTGGATTTTTATGTTCCTACTTTCAATTCTGTTTTTGCTTCATATATTTCGAATCTCCAGTGTTACATGCTTGCATTTGGGGGGGGGTTGATATTTCTTCTTGATGAATTATTCTCAGTACAGTTCACCTTCAGATTATTATTATGCTGCTTGATGTGCTCTGTAAGAACCCTCATACTTCAATTTCCCCTTCCTATACTTTGGGCTAGTATGGTCATACATTTTACTCTACCTATGCTCTAAATAACACAATTCATGCTATTTTTGTATTTTATAAAGTTAATTGTTAACAAGAAATTAACAATGAGAAAAAAAGTCATATATTTGTCATTTCTGGGGCTCATTTTTAAAAATTTAGATCTGAATCTCCATCTGGTAACATTTTCCTTCTGCCTCAAGTATTTCTTTTTAACATATCTTACAGTGCAGATCTGCTGGAAATGAGTTTCACACTGCTTTGTTGGCCTGAATTTTTCAGACAATATCTTTCATTTTGAAGGTTATTTTCTTTGTTTTGTCTTGATGCTGTGTTCATTTCTCTTTCTCTTTGTGTTTCATTTTGAGCAATTTTTTTAGAAAACTTTATTTATTTGAGAGAGAGAGAGAGAGAGAGTACGAGCAGGGGGAGGGGCAAAGGGAGAGGGAAAGAGAATCTCAAGCAGATTCCCCACTGAGCACAGTCTGATGTGGGGCTCGATTCCAGAAACCCTCATGACCTGAGCCAACATCAAGAGTTGGCCACTCAACCAACTGAGCCACCCAGGTACCCCACATTTTGGGCAATTTTAAATGTTAGATCTTCATATTAATTTTTCTTTTATGGAAATAATTCATTAAAAAGATATTATATTTTTATTTCCAGAAATGCTACTTGAGTCTTATTTTTATATCTTATATATTTTTTTAATCTTCCTGTTTATGTGTTTGCTGTCTTCTTGAATATATGGAACATGTTTAATATTGTTTACTGGTTTCATCATCTCTGTCACATGAGGGTCTGTTTCTATTGATTAATTTCCCCCTGATTATGGTCTCTGTTAATTGGATGCCAGATATTGTGATTTTATATTGTTAGGTGCTGAGTTTTGTTACATTCCTTTATATAGTGTTGGATTTTATTCCCACATGCAGTTACTTGGGACAACTAAATCCTTTCAGTGTTTGCTTTTTAAGCTTTGTTACATGTCCAGAGTAGCTTTACATGTAGAGCTAGTTTAGTCCTAGTGCTGTAGTGATACCCTTCTAAGAACTTGACCTGGTATCATAACTATTACAGTGTCTTTCAATTCTGGTTGGTTGACACACACACTATTTCAGCCCTCTATATGGCTCTTTCCTGACTTTGGTAATTTCTTTTCATGCATGCATAAAATGGTACTCAGTCAATAATTCAAAGAACCTGAATTTGCAGGTTCTTTGCAGATTTCTGGAGCTCTCTCTGGGTGTACCTCCCTCCACTCTGGTGCTGTGTCCTCAAATTCTAGCTACTTTTGCTTGCCAGATTCTGACCTATTTGAGCTTTCCCCACCTGTGCTGCTAGTCTAGGCAGTAAGCTGAAGAATCACAGCTTTGTTTCCCTTCTCTCTGTCCTGTGCTACCTATTGTCCAATGTCTGAGAACCACATTTTTACATTTATTTTTTCCATGATCTCAGGTCATTTAAGGGAGAAGAGTATATAGGTTTCTTGTTATTCTATTATGTTCTAGAAAAGGAGGCCACTTACACAGAAGTTATACTTCCAAAAGTTTAGTTGTAAAAAAAAGAAAATGTAAATTATTCTGATTTTGAGTGTAAAACAAATACTTTTGAGAATTCTTATTCCCTTTAATTATGGTTTAAGTCTCTACTTTGACTCTATACTTAGGTATGTTTAAAAAAAACTATAAGTAAACATTAGTGATTTATTTGACAATTGTCCAGAGGAGAAAAAGATTGGGGGTAAATCGAGGAATTCAGTTTTGGACTCCTTTTTTGAAGTTTTCTGTTCAGTGTTGGGTGGAGGTGTTCAAAAATCAGATCTATAACACTGGGCTCTCAAGAGAGTTCCGAACTGCATATTTACTTTATTTATTTATTTATTTATTTATTTATTTTTATTTATTTATTTTTAGAGAGAGGGGAGAGGGCAGAGAGTTCCGAACTGCATATTTACTTTATTTATTTATTTATTTATTTATTTATTTATTTATTTATTTATATTTATTTATTTATTTTTAGAGAGAGGGGAGATGGCAGAGAGAGGGGAGAAAGGGAATCTTAAGCAGGTTCCACAGCCAGTGTGCAGCCCATTGTGGGGCTCTATCTCATGACCCTGAGATCATGACTTGAGCTCCATCAAGAATCAGAGACTTAACTGACTGAGCCACCCAGGTGCCTTTGACCTGCAGATTTAAAAATCACCTGCAGAGAGCTGGAGACTGAAACAATGAATATGAATAGCTTGTAAAGAAAAATGAGAGAAAAAGAGGAGGCAGGGCAGTGTCCTGTCCAAGGACACAGACTCACAGAGAAGCAGAGGAGAAAACTTACAAAGCAGCACAACCTGGACAAGTGTCTTTGTAACTGAGTTCAGTGCTGGTTTTCTTGGAGAAACTAACATTTGGATGAATAGAGTGCTACTGTAAACTCATTCAATGTTAGTAGAACCCCGTGAGGTAGACTGTTCCAGAACTAACTCCTGCCATTCTTTACCCCTTCCTCCATCTTCCTCAAGCAGCCCATGGAGACTGAGACTGAAGATGAGGTGCCTCCGCTGAGCAGGATATTGCCTGGGATCATGTCTGAGGGTCCTCCTGAATCTAATCAACTATGAAAAATTTATAAAGCACAGATCTTAGAATAACATAGCAGTAAAAACTTGTCAGAAGACTTTGTGAGGTGCTCTGCCACACACACTGTTAAGGCCAAAATAGCTGTTCAATATATTTTCCATGGCTTTTATAAAGAAATTCTTGGAAAATATTGCAAGCTGGCTTAGGGCTCCTCACTTATGTAACTCATATTTCTATGTCATTTCTCTCCATCTGAGGTTGAATAACTTTGAGGTTACAATTGTATTGCTCTTATGTGGTAAGACGGTTTAGCTTTTGAAATTATGCTTCTACTCAGGACTTTGGCAGTGAGTGGGTTCTACTGTTCCTTGAATAATGAATCCACAAAAAAGGAATTAGATTGGTCCTTGATTTGATCTCAACTCTTCCCAATAAATGTCATTTTATATGAAGGTGTTAACCCCCAAACAAAGCAGAATTCAGCCTTCTTTGGAACTCCATAATTGAAAGATTTAGAATTTGATGGCAGAATAAGTACTTTCTTTAAAAATATTCTTTATTGGCAGCAGAAGAAAATAGTCATTTAGGAAACAGAGAAGATCACGAGTTAAATTTGTTGAGTTGCCGAGGTGTTTAAAAATATGGTTTTCATTCCTTACCACCCAGAGAAATAAGACATATTATTTGACACATATTATTCTCATTTTCTACGTAAGAAAATACCTTCAGGGAGTTAATAACTTGCTCAAGGTCATTAAGCTAGTGTACTGTGATTTGTCTGGGCTGCTTCGTAAGCCTTTTTTCTCTATACATGTCACGCTGCCTGCATAGTATAGGGTGATGATTTCTGCTTTGTTCTTTCTGAGAAATCAGAGTTCACTTCATCTGGCAGGTTTAGGAATGAGAGAGTACTACAGAAAAGAACTTTTACCACCACACTTAATATGATGCATTGTTTTTACTATTGAAGTACTAAGTGCATAGAACAAAGTAACACAGTCCACTGTAGGAGCAAGAAGCATGTGCTTGGAAAATGGCACAGGATTTGGTCTCAGAGCACCTGGGCCCCAATTCCAGATCTGTCACTTACTAGCTCCATGTCTTTAAACAAGGTGCATTACTGTCCCAAGCCTTGATTTCCTCATTGGAAGAATGGGGAAATGATGCCCATCTCACCATGCTTCTGTAGAAATTTCAATGTCCCAGGAGCTCAGAGAGGCACCTCTTGCTCCTAATTTCTATGTGTGGAGTCCATAAACAGATCATGAAAAGAGTAACTTAGGGGGAAGCTAGATCAAAGCCCATATGAGTAGTCTGAAATTCCATCACTGAGCCAACGGGCCATGGCAAGCAAGGAAATGGAGGTAGGGTGTGCAGGCAGATAGGACAGATAAAAATGACATCTAATGAGAGAAGAGATCCATGAAGAGTGAAGTGGGGGGAAGGTCAAGTCTGGCATCAGGTCTGCTCTGAAAGGAAAGTGGCTGCCAGCAGTTCCTACATCTGCAGGAAGAGGTGTGCTGGCAAGTATATGGGAATCAGGAGGGAGGAAAAAAGGATTATATGATATTTCCAATGTAAGAGTGTGTGGCATTCTTAATTGTTCCTGTTATACATTTGGGTATAACTGGAAAGATAAACACTACATAGAATATAACATATGTATTAAAGTACTTTGTAAATGACAAGCATCATATACTTAAATGACTATTCTTCCTCTTTTATAAATGAGGAGAAATATATTTCTATAGTTTCTAAAGTTAATAAATGGCCGATTTAGGACTCCAGCCACTCTGAAAGCCATTGTTCTTTATCATCCAGTGCTGTTCTTCAGTAAAACCTATTTGAGTATATGAGAGTGATCTCACTGAGGAAACAAATACTAAAGGAGTACCCAGCAGGCACTGAATTAGACACTGGGAATCAGTGACCTAAGGTGTCATGCTTTGGGCCATGAGGGACCTCACAGGTTAACATGGGAGACAGACTCATAAAAGAAGAAAAGAAAAAGAAAAAGAAAAAGAAAAGAAAAAAAGACAATTCTCATGGGTTGAATACTCTGAGGAGCAAAGAGGAAGGAGGACTTGGGAGTTCATATTTTATCCAATTTATTGCATATCTATTGATCCCCATTATGTTCTGAGACCTGGGCTGAGTTGAGGAAACAGATAAATAAGACAAAATCCAGGCCTTCAAATTTGTATCCCAAAAAGGTGGCACCATTGCAGAAATTTGTTTGCTCATATTTAAATAAATACCTAGCCCTTCCATACAGAGACCACTAAATCCAATTTTGCTGCTGGGTCATTTTTGGGAGCTCTAATCTTGGCTTTTCTGGTATATATTACACTGTGTCCTCTTTCCCTCTACTTGTGCCTAGAGACCCACGTATCAGGCAAAGTCTTTTTATTTAACTAAGTAGTGATGAATAAAGGTGATATAGTGAAGAAACAGCTAAACTGAATGTGGGTAAGAAAATGATACTTCAAAAGTGGTTTCATCTAATATGAGATTTGAACTTTGGCCAGTTTTCGCACCTCAGCACCTTGACGGTATTGTATTTCTAGAAGGTAGAGAATATTAAACATTGTTAATGATTGATTGCATCTCAGCTTTCAAGTGTTACATCAAACAGACCTTTAAAGGGGGTAGTTTTATTTTCTTCAAGCACATCTACAGAACTTTTTAGTTATTAAAAACTAATGCTGTGGATTTACTACATTTAATCCAAATTTGATCTGAGAGTGAAATTCCTTTTTGGCAGCATCATCAATAATTTACTGTGTCGTGAGCTTTCCTTTTGAGGGCACAAAGTATTGGCTAGGGGAGTTCTTTCTGGCTGACACATTATAAAATAAAGCTGGCAAATGGATTGTATGGGAATTTGCCAATGCTATACCCATCTGAAGATTCCCAAGCGAATGAGTATGGCTTTCCTTTAAGCTGCCCTCTGAGACCTGGTGTGTACCACCAAACACACAGAATGGCCTAGAACTATGGAAATGTACACCTGGAATGGATATTAGTAGTCCTCTAGCCTACCCACTTTCCTAAATCAGAAATTGTTTTATTTGAAAACACCCTGAGACAGGTTCACCCAGGTTCAACTGAACTTAAAAGTTACACCATTTTTGGATAGCTCTGAACACCAAACAGCTGATAGATGCCCCCCTCTTGGATGCTTCTTCCCCCATGGCTCTAGTTCTTTCCTCTGAGCCACAGTAAACTTAGCTGCCCCCCCTTTAGCACAAGTCTTGCAGATAAATGAAAAGTTTACTATTGGCACCTCTAAGTCTGCTAATTTTCAGGAAAACATTATTGAGTCCTTCAACTAAATGAACTGCTCTATACTGGGCTTTCTCTTCTTTATCAGAATCCTTTATAAATTGTGAGGCACAAGCTAAATACCCAGATGTTCACTTGATTTCAACACATTGCTGACCAGTTGAATGTTCAGTGATTGTGAATGTGATGAATCTCATGTTCTGCCTCCAACCTGTTCCTTACTAGTGGCTGTCTGGCATGCTACATTGAGGAAGGTTCTAATGTTTAATCTGTGCTCTAAGATTGCCTCTGGGCTCTGCAATGTCTGCCATGGGCGCCTGAAGTGAGAGTTGTGGCTGGCTTGCTGACACCTTAGATTGAAGGACCCACCGAATAAACATCTTTCCAAGCTTCCCCATGGAGTTAGTGAAAGCAAAAACTAAAAAAGCCTTGTCACCCATGTTTTCTTAAATGTAGCATATGCCAGGCGCATCCTCTCCTGTGACCAGCGCCCTCTCCATAGCCCAGTAACCTCCCTCTCCCCTGTCCTTTCAGAAGTTAGAGGGGTGTGATGACCTTTAGGTCTGGATTAGCAGGGAGAGAGGGCACGCCAGGCAGAAGCTATAGCCAATTACAACTCCAGTCCCCAAGACTTTCACCAACCCAGATTGGTTCTCTTAACCCTGACCTTAACTGTAAATAGGGCTTTCATTAAAACCCTCTTCAATTCCTTCTTTGAGAGTGATTTGCATTTTCCTGCCAAGGCCCTGACTGATACCACTGACCCAGGGCAAACATATCTCTGTTGTTCTTCTCTGATTTACAAGGCAAACTTAGGTCTCAATGACATTTAGACTGGATATTAAAGAGAGGCTGCCCCATTCTTTGGTGGGATCAATCACCAAGGCACAACTCAATTCATTTTGTTGGGAATAACCTCTAAGGAAAGATAATTTCCTAGATTTAAGACCATATAGAACCTTGGGGCGTTCTCAAACTGTAGGATTATTGAGAGGAATACCTTCTTTTGATAATCAGCCAAATTTGATTTATTAATCTATTTTATTTGTGTTAAAATAGAGCCTCCATTTCTTGGCAACATAAGTGTTAATTATAGAGTTCACCATCTAGGTATATGTATGTATACATCCCCCCTCAAAAAAAAAAAGCTCATGGTATGAATATGGCAAAGTTTATTTTTTAAACCACCTATTTAAACTATTTCATAAATTCTAAAAGCATAAATAGGAAGTAGCCCATTAATTTCCCAGCAATGTTCTTTTATAGCCATTGGACTTTCATAGAATATAATTTGCTAACTTTGTGAGATGTTTCTAAATTTCCTTCTATCTGAGTCTTCTAAACACACAGGCCATGATGGCTGGAATGCTGTTTTATGCTTTCTATTTCTTTACTACAAGTGTAATAGCTTTTCTCTCATAAGTTATTATGTATGTACAATATAATGATATCACTCAGACATATGTGTAGGAAACATATATCACTCAAGAATTTTTAAAGATCTTTTTAAACAGGGAATTCAGGGCTTTCTAAAGTATTAAAAGGGCTGGAAGTGTGGACAGTAGCTGTATATCTAGAAATGCCCCAGAGCATCACAAGAATCACACTTCTTCCCCCACACCCCAGAGCTGCTATTTTTGTGCAGTCAAAAAAGTGAGGAATGTGGAACTAGCTACTGAAACAACTGAGTTCAAGAACATACCTCAGTGGCTGCAATCCAAGGAAGCTCCCGTTGCTGTCACCACCTTGACCTCCAGAAATGTGTTAATTGGGCAAAGGGACACTGAGTCTGCTCAGTGCTTTAATAATCTTGATAGTCAAGCCTAAGTCAAGTTGCTGGAATGACATTGTAGGAAAAAATGCTCACATCTCAGGCCTGGTGATGACCTCCATCTTACTCCCCCTTTAAAATCTCTTGTGAGTACATGTGATTTGCAAGTCCTCCTTTGATGCTGAACCTTTGCCACACAGGAATCTGGAAAGAGTGGTTTTTCATTTAGCTTTCAGCAGTGCAGGGAAATATGGTATGTTGAAAGGAGGTAGGACTGGACGTTGCATGCTAATCAAGTCTGCCTGCCCCAGCAACAGAGGAAAACCCGAGCTTTGGAGGCAAATAGACCTAACTGTACTATTTACTAACTGTGTAACCTTAGTGAAATTGCATCTCTAATCTCAGCATCCATTTCCTTCTCTCATAAATAGTCTAAAGAATTATACATAACTCTGAATTATTGGGAAGACCAAATGTGATAGATATGTATGTAAGAGTTCTCAAACTGGGTGCCAAGTTACCTTAGGGTAACCAGAGCAGTTATAGGGGCATCTCAGGATTTCTCAGATTTTCAAAGGAAACACAGTGATCCTTGGCATCTATTGGACTCCAAATTACTAGTCTGAAGTAATTCACTGTCTCAACATTATGCTACATTTTGTTTGACAATGTCATATCTCTTTGAAAATGCAGTTTCAGGGCACCTGGGTGGCTCAGTTGATTAGGCATTTCATCTACCTTTGGCTCAGTTCATGATCCCAGTGTCCTGGGATATAGCCTTGTATTGGACTCCCTGCTCAGTGAGGAGTCTGCTTCCCTCTCTCTTCCCTGCTCATGCTCTCTCCCAATATCTGTTGCTATCTCCACCTCTCTCAAAAAAATAAATAAAATCTTTTAAAAAAGAAAAGGAAATGCATTTTTTAGCAGTAACTGTGGTGCCAAGCTTGTGATGTACAAAAACTGATGTGAGTGTCCACATCAGTTTGCAGTGTCCAAAATGATTCCAAGATCTGAGAAAGGGAGCAACGCCCAGTAGGCACACAAACTCCATGAGTAAGTATTATGGTCTGAATTGTGTACCCCCCGCCCCAAACTCATATGTGGAAGCCTTAACCCCTAGTACCTTACAATGTGACTGTATTTGGAAATAGCATCTTTAAAGAGGCAAGTGAGTTAAAATTAGGCCCATATGGTGGGCCCCAACCCAATCTGATCAGTGTTCTTATAGAAGAGTAAATTGGGGCACAGAGAGGGGCAGCAGGGATGCATGCGCAAAAAGGAAAGCCCACAGAGGACATGGCAAGAAGGCAGCCATCTGCAAGCTGAAGAGAGATGCCTCAGCAGAAACCAAACCTGCCAACATCTTGATCTCAGCCACAAAAGTTTCATCTTATCACAACCTAGAAGAGAAGGGACCAGCCAAGAAAGGAAAGATGAAATATAGGAGCCAATTGCAAAGGTGGGAGAAGTGAGAAGAGAATGAGACCCTAAAGAGATCAACAGAAAGTCAGGCAGTCATCAGATTGCCGGATTCCACATCGCTGCCTTGCATCAGATGTGGTCAACTGGTGTGCTAGTATAAGCTTTGCCATTCATCAGCAAGTCATCTCTATCCTTACCTGGATCATGAGATGCATTATTCGGCTTCTCTAGGAGACGAAGCTGCACTATCCAGCTCAGGGTGCGATACCCATGCCTAGCCTCTGCCATGGAGTCAGAATTCCTGCTGGGTATGCCTTGGCTCCTTCAAGAAGTACTGAATAAAGAAGAAAAACACTCCTTGTCTCCAACCACAGTAATCACAGTGTAAGGAGAAGGGAGAGTAGGGCCCTTGGATATTTTCATAGAACTACTACAAAATCCCTTTGGTAGTGTCTTATCGTCATTAAATTTCTTTTTTTTTTTAATTAATTTTTATTGGTGTTCAATTTACCAACATACAGAAAAACACCCAGTGCTCATCCCGTCAAGTGTCCACCTCAGTGCCCATCACCCATTCCCCTCCAACACCCGCCCTCCTCCCCTTCCACCACCCCTAGCTCGTTTCCCCGAGTTAGGAGTCTTTATGTTCTGTCTCCCTTCCTGATATTTCCCAACATTTCTTTTCCCTTCCTTTATATTCCCTTTCACTATTATTCTAAATAGAATCTGGCCAAGCACCTGTTGCCTGTGAGTGTGTGTGTGTGTGTGTGTGTGTGTGTGTGTGTGTGTGTGTATAAAATATACATATCAATCTACTAAAGTGGGACCTTGGTAAAAATTCTCAATGTGGATCATCATCAGAAAGGCTGGACCTACATGATTTGTACTACATTTCAAGGCAGTGTTACCTTTTCCTTTTTGTTCACCCTTACTGAGTGCTTACTATGTATCAGGTACTTGTCTAGATACTTCATACATAGTAGCCCTTCTAAAAATCACACTGATCTTAAGAGGTTGGCACTCTTAATCTCATTGTTTTCAGATGAGAAAAACTGATGCACAGCAGGGTTAGTGACTTCTTCAGAGGTGCCCAGATAGTAAAAGATGGAGTAGCCAGGATACGAGTGCAAGCAACCTGATTGATAGAACCCTGTGCTCCCCCTATCATTCTGGACTGCACCCATGCAGGCAAGCCTCCATCAGCCCCTTCCCTCCCTTCTCCTCCTTCACACAGGACTTGATGATTCTGACACAAAAAGGCCCTGTATTTGCTCTTGTGCAGAGAGTCACACAGAGAGCCGTGCCCCAGGCAGGGAGATGAATTAGGAGACCGTTGCAAAACCCAGGTGACAGATTTAGGAACTGGCCGAAGGAAAGTACCAGGTTTTCTCCCAGATAAATGAAGGCCTCAGAAATGACCAAACGTCACTCTTCCTTGGAATCTTCCTCTCCCTATCTTAATATTCCTGCTGGTACTGCTGATTCTGGAGCAGTGACTTCATGGCCATTTTGGAATCAGTTGGGAATGTTCTCCTGGGCCCTTCTCAGCTCCGTAGCCTTCTACAGTAACTCCCCATTTTTCAATAGATTTTCATTTTCCTCTTTTGCAGCTCGTCTCCCTCACCAGTTATTACTTGACCTTTCATCTTCTGAAGCCCGACTAGCATGCAGGCAGCTTCCTTGGAATTTTTAGCTGACAGATGTGATCTAAAGTTCCCTGCAGTTGCCTGAAAATAAAGGAATCAGAACACAAAATCTTCCCTGGTCTTTAAGGAAAGGATGATAAAATAAGTGTTGGGGGAGGTGGTAATGAGAAGACCATACCTACTCCTGGTTTCCATCTGCACACACTCACCGTGCCTCTCGAGGAGAACTCCTAGCGGCTGTGGAATCTTGTATCCAAGTAGGTTTTTGAATTTGAGATTCCGTGTGGACCAAGTTGCACGTGGCCAGAATTTCTGCGAGAAAGGATTGGAACATTCTGTCTTGCCATGTCATCGTTTGTAAAGGAGAGTGATTATTTTATGAATTTTTGAAATAGTAGAACGAGAACTCACTGGACTTGTCAGTAACCTGAGTTTGGAATTTTATCCCAGCGCTCAGCAGATATGTGGGGTAATAATCCACACATCACAGGGGTTTTCATAAAGTAATCATGAAACACAAAGCCATTTTGGTGTCCTTGCTCAGTACTTCATGGAAACTACCTTCGTCAAGGTTACCTGTGATGCTCATGATGTGAAATCCAGTGACACCTTTATGTTTTCACCTGACTCAACCTATTAGCTGCATTTAACACAGTAGATCCTCCGCCCCTTCCGCCCTTACAAGTGGCTGCTTTTCTTCTCTGGCTCTTCAGTCGGCTTCGTCCTTGTCTCATCCCTTGTCTGATGGAAATGTTGGTGATCTCATTCATAGACTTCACCGGCTCTTCTTTCTCTACACTCACTCCCAAGTGATCTCACTTGATGCTTCCTGTAGTATGTTCCACAGACATCTCAGACTTCACATGCATGTGCCAGATATTTATTGTTTGATTATTAACCCTGTGTTTGCTCTCTCATGTTCTCCTGGGACTGCAAGGACTGGAAGCCTGCAAATGACAACTCCCAGACTAAAATCTGCTGGATTTGTATCAGATGCTGCCAATAAAAGGCATTACATGGCGATGAGGAAGGGAATGCAATGAAAAACATTTGCACTCCTGGCAGCATCTCTGGCCACGGTGACCTTGATGCCTTCTGCTCAGTGGCAGCTGCCAGGATTCCAGCAGTTTCTGTAATGACAGTTTATGCTCCTTCAGTAGTAGAGGTTGCTGCAGCGTTTGAGAGAGCAATGAGGGCCCCTGCAAGGCAGTGAGAACTGGTGGTTCCCTCACTTTCAGTGGGTGAGTGTGGCTGATGAGTTCCTGCCTGCTGGAAGCAGCTGCTTCCCCATTCCTATGCAATACTCCATCCCTTCTGCTCTCCAGTCCCTTTCAATGCCATTAGTACAGCCAACTTACCTGTTAGTCATGGCAGGCAATGTACCTTGAGCCCACAACAGTTTTAGGGGCTCTGGAAATGTTTTAATTATCATTTTTTAATCAGAAAGAAGAAAAAAATGGAGGAAAGAACCCATAAAAAGTGAAAGTACCTACTTAAACTGCAAAGGTTTTAATGCAACCATGACCCGTGCCACCATTTTCCAGCAACAAATTCCTCTTTGGGTGAAAAACTAGTAGTTTCTGCCCTCCTCATATGGACACTGGCTAAGCATTATTATGCTTAATTAATACTCTTGATTTTGTCACTGAAGCGCCTGTCCTTCTCTATCCTTCTCTCTCTCTCTCTCTCTCTCTCTCTCTGGGAATGGTGCCCTCATTCACCAAAACCTCAGAGATCCATTATTCTTAAGTCTCCACATCTAAAACATAACCAAATTTTTCTGTCCATTCAATGAATACAACATATATCAACTCTGCCCACTGGTCTCCACTTTTACTGGTACCAGCTAGTCCAAGTCTCTGTCAGGGCTTTCTTCTTGGCCTTAAAATGAAACAAGACCATGTTAGCATGCCGCACAAGGCCCTGGGTCTGGACCCTGCCTCCTCTCCCAGTCTGTTTTTGTGCTCCACAACCCTGGCTTATGTGCCCAGCGTGACTGATGAGTACATTAATGGCTCCAGCCTTCATGCCTCCCTATTCCCATGTCCCTCGGTAGTACATTCCCACACTGACTGTGAGCTAATGTCCTTCACATCTTTATGCAGGAGTGACCTCACAGGTAACGACCTAAAATTGCCCCCACCTTCCCCCTACTTGCTCTTACACTGTTGGAGACACGGCAGACCTGGTTTCAAGGGTTGGCTCCACTATTCTGTAGCTCTGTGAACTCCTAACCTCTGAGATCTATTTTCCTAATATGCAAAATGGGAATAATAACTACCTTGTAGGGCACCATGAGAATTTAGTGGAATAAAAAGACATAATGCTAATTCATGATAGGTCCTTAGCAATAGTCATGTTCCCTTGTGAAAATGTCACCAGCAATGTTTTAAAATCAACTTTCGTTTTTGATTTAGGAGTCTACCCACTTACCAAGCAGAGTCAGTAAGACAGAAACAACTTTGAGGAATAAAAATATCTTTGTTACTCTGCCTCAGCAAGTGTTTTATAATTGTAGTGAGCACTGAGAATCTTGGGGTGCACTACACCCAAATGTCTTGGTATTAAATATAGGGCTGTGCCTGTGTATGTAGTATACCAGGGACCCAGGAGACAAATAACATTGAATTCCTCACATGAGTGTGTTTTACGAGTGTTTTCCTGAGGATCATAGTGGAGGCATTTATGGCTACAGAAAAAGAGACTTTTCAAGAGTCATTTCATGGAACCAGAGATACCAAAGTGGTTAAGGGTCCTCTACATAGTACATCTTTTGGAAAGCTTGGCATCACTGCCCCTCTGCTTCCCCCAAGTCATCTTCCCTCTCTTTTTTCCCTGAGGTGCTGTGAGATATAAAAAAACAGGTGAGGCTGATTGCAACCTCTTCTGCTACTGAAAGATTCCACTCCTTAACACCAAAAAAATTTAAAAAGGGATAAAAACTGCCTACACAGGGTTTTTCCCCTGGACAGCCCTGTCATTTACGACACACAGGGCTCAGCCCTTGGCTGCCATAAGCACTGAGAAAACTGTTGAACTCTTTCCCCTGTATTTTGTATTTCTCAATATTACAGCTGCCACTGAGATTTATGTGCTTCACCAGAAAGAATGGACAAAGAAGCCCATGCTTCTGAAGGAACAGGATTGCGTTCTAAAGGAGAAATCAAAGCAAAGAGTAGATTTGGGTTTGAGTAGAGCCCCACCTCCCACATCCCTAGAAGGAGTATGGTAACCTCAAAGGCAGAAATGCCAAATACATTCTCTTGCTAACAGTTGAGTTTTCTTTAACATCTCTGTGTTTACCTCTTACTACACAACATACTTTCTTTTAGCAATTGGTATGAGGGGAATTCCTCTTATACAATAAAATTAGTGGGTTCCACTATCTATCACTATCATTACTCACCTGCCATCCCAAAAATGAGGAGAAAAGGAACATTCAAGAAAGTCATGGAAAAACACTATTTCTCAAGATTTATTTTCTGAAGCATTAGATACACAATATATTAATATGTGTTCTGAGATAAAAGATCCTGTGGTCAAGTGAGGTTGGAAAATGCTTCTTTAGTTAAGACTAAATGAATCTCCTTTCTGCAGAACTTGTTAAAACCTTTATCTATTAATATGTATTATGAACCTCCAAGACTAGGATATGGTATGTAAAAAAAATTGATAAGAACACTATTCATATCTTATGGGAACAAAATGGAAAAACAGAGTTAAAAAATAAACAAAGTTCCTGTTTTCAAGTCAGTTGTTCCCTAATGGGGAGATAATCTCATAAATAGACTATTAAAATCAACTAATTAAAGCATAATAATTAAGGTAAATACAGAGAGGACTGTGGAAGCTCAGTAAGAGGAAATTAACCAATAGGTAGAACCAGAGCTCCCCGGAGGAGGTGACCCTGAAGGCTTCATTCCAATCCCACCTACATCGGCCCACGATTTCTGATTATCTACACAGAGTAAAACAATCCTGCATATAGCTTTTCTATGTTAGTATTTATGTGCATTTGCCTTTTGTTGTTTTGGAAGCCAAATAGATCTAGATTCAAACCTCAAATCTGCCTCTTATTACCTCACCTCTGTGATCTTGAGGAACTACCCTAACCTCATCTGTTTTTCTGAATTGTCATAAGAATTAGAGATCATATAAGTAAAGCACTAAACAGAGTGCCTGAAATGTGACAGGTTCAAACATTTAGACTACTACCACTTTCATTAGGTTTTAAGATTATAATGGATTTATAAATACCTAATCTATGTATTCACTGGGTGTATACAAATCCCATTCTATGTTTATATTATAGCTTCTGTTTGAAACTCTGCTTAAATTCAATTTTGTTTAATAAGCTCTCAGACTCTGTAAGACTATAGTGCTACATCTGGGATATATACAAAATGAATTAACCACAGATCTTGTCCTGCATCAAAAGTTTCCAGTTCAATGTTCAGAGTTGGGTAAAGTTAGAAAAATAAGAGCTTAATAATAGGCACAATAGGTGTGGGAGTCGATAGGCACTAAATAAGAGATACAGCAAAGACGGTGTGGGAGAGAAGATCACTTCTCTTTGGCAGATGAGGGATGTCTTCCTAAAGCAGGACCTTAATGTATGAGTCATATATGGACATAAGAGATTAGCAAAGGAAGAAATCCAGAAGAAAACAGAAGCAGGAAAGTACTAATTTGCCCATTTGGCCAACTTATGTAGCTACTGTGGGTGATACATGGAATATGAACCCAGAAAGATAAACCATCAACAGATTATAAAGGGCCAGACTTCATGTTTGTCAATGTGTCACACTGAACAGCTCTATAAGACACAACAAACATCATTTAAAAATATAGTTGAGTTGACAAGAAAGGAAAGTCTGTAGGAACCCCCAAACTCTGGAAACTTCCCCAACAAGCTCATGAGCTGACCCTGTTTCTAACAAGGTCTTGACTTTGATATGCCTAAGCAGACAGCTCTGAGTGTTGAGGATAGATGGTTGCATACCTGATATCTACCCACAAAGTAAGAGCCCCTCAAGGGTTATGGAAATAAAGTATAGGGCTTCAAGGAATCTATCTACTGATAGAGGAATTCATAAATAAGATCTGTGCATCAGCCTGGACATAAAATCATCATCTCTGGTGATTTCTTACCAACAATCTGCTATGCATGAGTTTGGAGGTTGAATAAATACTGCAGGAGAGATCTGGAGAACTACAAGCTGAGAAATTAACAGAAAAGGAATTCCAGACAGCTATTATTTTGGTAGCTCCAGGGAGAAGAAAGCACAAAACCATTCTGGCAGGACATACCATCAAACAAGTTTACAAAATATTTTTCAAGCTGAAGCCCCACCGAAGATTAGCTCACAAGGAAAATTACATAATTTGTGAAGGAATAATCCTTAGGGAGAGATAGAAGACCAATAAACAACAGAAGTAGACCTCCAAGAACTTCAGGTAATAGAAACTCTGAAGTGAGTATATTTAAAATGATTAAAAGCATTTAAAAAGGAACTTCATATATTTTCAAGACAACATTGAAAATGTATCTGAAAAAGAATATATAAATGAAAAATATAGTTATTGATATTGAAATCAATATGTAGCATAAATAGTAACCTAGAATAAGCTGAAGAAAAATTAGTAAACTGCAAACTAGACCCAAAGAAATGACTAAGAATATTGTTTTTTTTTTTTTTTAAGATTTTATTTATTTACTCATGAGAGACAGAGAGAGAAAGAGAGGCAGAGACACAGGCAGAGGGAGAAGCAGGATCCCTGCAGGGAACCCTATGTGGGACTCGAGCCCAGGTCTCCAGGGTCATGCAAGACTCCTAACTCTGGGAAACGAACTAGGGGTGGTGGAAGGGGAGGTGGGCGGGGGGTGGGGGTGACTGGGGGACAGGCACTGAGGTGGGCACTTGACGGGATGAGCACTGGGTGTTATTCTATATGTTGGTAAACTGAACACCAGTAAAAAATAAATTTATTAAAAAAAAGAAATTTAAGAGACATAGATGGAATGCAAAATAACAAACAGAAATGGCAAATGGAAGTAATGGCTGGAAGCTGATAGCTGCAATCATTCTGTGTTTCTTCCTAACTACACTCACCACCATGACCGCAATCCAACCCAACTTTATCCTTCACCAGGATTATTTCCATAGCCTCCTGCCTGACCTTCCTCCTGCTACCCTTGCCTGGTCTGCTCTCAACATCTGAACCTGAAAAACATAGAAGTTGGATCATATCATGGTGATCTGCTTACCTTCTCCTGGCTTTCAATCCCATTAAGGGTAAAAATACTGGCCTGTACAACCCAGTTTGACATGCTCTGTTCACTCTTTGAATGTGTCTTCCTTCAACCCTCTGCTTTGTCTGCTCTGCTCCCGCCATACATCCCTCCTTGCTCTAATTCAAATGCTTTGGTCAAGTTTCCCTCACAGAACCTTGACCTGTGGTTTCCTCTGGCTGGATGCTCTTCCACCAAATATCTGCACAGTGCTTTCCTTCCCCTCCCTTGGGTCTTTGCATAGATATCACCTTGTGTGAGGCATGACTTCATAATTCCATTTAAAATCACAAAGTCCCCTCCCTACCCCTAGCCCTCCTCATTCCCATTTCTTACTCATTTGTCTATAGCTAATCACTTATAAAATGTATTTTATGTATTTATTCATTTATTTCTGTCCCGTCTTCTACTACCCAATCCAAGAATATAAACTTGTGAGTGATAGTGTCAACACTGGTGAAAATTGGCTAACACAACAATAGCAGAAAAAAAATCACAACTTTAAATTGCTATATTACAAAAGAAACCTGAATATATGAATATTAAACTCAACAAATTAGAAAATTTTTAAAAGTGTAAACCCATAGGAAGAAATGAACAGTGTAATAACAAACGTGAAATGCATAGAAAACAAAGCTATATTATAGAGGATTGTTAAAATTAAAACCATTATTCATTTTTAAAACATAAATTCAAGAGAAAAACCTCCAGAGAAGTTAATTAAGAAACAAAGGAAGCAGGCAATGTTCATAATAGGTCATAAGAGTTAAGAAGTGGCCTGACCTATAAAAGTAAGAGAAATGAAAAATATTAAAGCACTTCCATGGACAACTTTACGTCAAAAAAATTGAAAACTTAGAAGAAACAGATGATTTCCTACATGAATATAACTTATTGCAACTGACACAAGAAGAAATAGAGCAAAAACAAAAACCCCGAACAAACTGATCAAAGGAGATAGGGTGAATTATAACATATACACGGAGAAAGGCTGAGAATAGTAGCTCTTTACTTGGAAAGAAAAAATACAAACATATTTCTCTCACACCACATGCAAACATTGATTTCAATTTGCTATATAAAAGATAACATTTATGTGCGTTTTAAAACCTGAAAAATGCCATGAATTGTTTCTGGATATATTTCATATATAGCAGAAGTATAAAAAACATATGTGGGAACGATGCATATCAAAATCAGACTCTGCTCACTTCCAAGAAGGGAAGTAAGGGAATGAAAAGGAGAGTATCTAAGGACTTGTGTACCTAGATCTAATTTTTGGTGTCAATTTTAAACAAATTTGATGCAATTACAGCAAAATGTTAATATCTGACAAAGGCTAGGTTGTGGATACATGGATGCTTATTATATTATCTATTGCATTTTTTAGGATCTTAAATATGTCACTATTTAGAAATGAAGCCTATGCCAAAAACATCTGACTTTTTTGGTAAGCAGTAACTTTTGAAGGAAATCTGACCATTTAGTACCTCAACATGTCATCACAGAAAGCTGAGTGCTCTGTCTTTCATCTTGTAGAATGGATCTCAATAGTCCTTGATTCAAATAAAAATCCAGGATGAACAGGTACAGACAAGGTTGGTCTCACTAAACCAGACATGGAACAAAGATGCTTTATTGAGAAGCTTTCTGAAGATAATAATATCAAACTGTTTATTTTGTCTATATGTCAAGGCACCCAAAGACAACCACACAATATTGTGAAATCTTTGGAAAATAACCAATATAAACTGGTGGTGTTTGAAGCTGGGAGAGTGAACTTCTCCATGAAAAGGCTTTTAGACTGCACAACACCTTTGTGATTTGTTATAATCAAGCAGCAGCAAAGCAAAATGCTTCTGCCAAGTGCAACTTATGAAAAAGATTGGGGGTAGAAAGAATCATTTAAAAACTATGTGTATTTATATCTCTGCTTGCCACAGCTTATAAAAAAAAAAACCTCCTCTGTAGGACTCCATTATTGATGTTTTATGTTTTTCAATTTCTCTGTGCAATATGTAATTATTTCAACCTCTTCCCCTTTGTGTGGTGTATTGGTGGGCTAGAATTCAGAAGGGTTTCTTTCTGAGAACTCCAATAGTCTCAAGATAGCAATCTTCCCCACTCAGCTCATCTTCTCTGATCTAAATAATTCTAGTTCTTGAATGCCCCAATGACTTGAATAGGATGAAGGATTCAAGACATAGTATTCCCATAAAGTATTTAATCTCAAAGAAAAGCAAGCTCATTCCCTCAAGGAAAAAGAAACCTAATGCTAAATATGAGTTGCTTTTCATTTCTCTGTTCTCCTTCCCCCCCTTTGGAGACTGTTTTTATCTAGATAAAGGAACAAAATGGTCAGAGACATTATCTGGATAATTTAATTCTAGTATATTTTGCCAAAGATTGAATGACCAAGGCAAAAGTAAGGATTTTAAAATGTGGAGCTATTAAATAGCTGCTGCCTTGATGCTTAGAAGCAGTCAGAAAAGATTGGGAGTCTATCTTTAAGGGATGGGAAGTTAAAGATGGACGATAAAATAAGGGCAAAAGAAAAAGAATGAAACTTTTCTGAATGCTGTGTTCCAGATACTCTATGTAAATCATCTATGTGACCTCTCACACTCTCTCCAGGGAGTATTTATTGTGTTCTTCATGTCACAGATGGATGACAAGCTGACTCTAACAGGTGGACTAATGAGTCTGAGACCAAGTGGGAGGCATGGAGGTGCATCATCCAGATCTCCATTACAGAAAACCTGCTGTACATAGCAGATGACAAACCTGCTGCGTCTTCTGATGGAGCCTGGCATTTACACTGAGGCCGCCCTTCACCCAGCCTGTTCCCAGGCAGTGACCAAGCACAGCAGTGCCACAAGAGCCTGTACCCTGTTGCCCAATATGAGATTTCTCCAGCTTCTGCTCTAAGACTCTGCATTGGCCAGGCTAGGGTTTTCTCAGAACTGTACTCAGATCGGCAGAGATTCTTCCTACTGGATGCTCCTTTCTTCCCACTTTGCTTTCACTGTGTCGGACCTGCCTCACCTTCCCTCTCCTGTTCCCTCCTTCTTTATCCTTTGTATCATTCTCCCCAGCAAGAGTCTTGTCTTGTACAACCTGTCTTGTCATCTTCTCCTCAAAGGACCTTACCCTGACACGGACCATGTAACTAATAACTATCATAATTAGACCTTGATGCCAAAGGCAGTGGTCTTTCAGTATTGACATTAACACTACTAATGGTACTAATAAGGACACTACTACTAATTAACTGTATAAATACCCTTGTTGAGTATTTACTGTGAACTAGGTATTGTGCTTAGACTTCCATGCATTCTCTCGTTCAGTTTTCACAACAATCTATAATAAGATAGATAGTCTTTGCGTTTTACAGATGATAGACAAAGGCTTAGAAATGTTATTAACTCACCTGCATAACTATCTAATAGCATAACCAGAATTTGCCCTTGGGTCTGTATGGCTCAAAAATCCAAGTTCTTAACCCCTCTGTACATTTTGTAGACACAACTGCTTACCATAAACCATTCTACCTCCTTCCAACTTGCATTACTTTGCATGTTTTTGGCTCTGATTTAATGGGTATTTTTCCACTTGAAGTGAGAATAAGCAAAAGACATTTATAAAACACCAACTTCATGCCCAGGTTTTTTTTTTATATATAACCTGAGGATTCAATAAAAAGAAAGGGCTATTTCCTGCATCCAAAGTAATCATTATTAATCTGTGACATTATTAACAATTTAAATGAAAGGAAAGTATTGACACCTCTAAAATGACCATCCAAGAAGCTAGACAACTATATGGTTGTTTTTAAATGACACTAACTGCTTTTTGGAACAATGTAACATAAAAATGAACAAACGTCAAAAGCTATGAAATTTCAAAATAGCAAAGAGACCCTATTTAGCTGTAAAAAAATAGAACTAGGTCTCCAAGGTTCAATAACATTTGGAAAGGTAGAAAGTGGGAGATACCAAATTTGCTAGCTGGAGGAAAAAAGTCAATCCTTCAAATAATGACAGGGTCAGAGAGAAACATAATTAGTAAATTCTCACTTGGCATCACTTAAAACCTTTCCTCCTAGAGAATAGAGTGGAATGTACTATAATGGGAATAATATGCACTTGGCTGTCAGACAGATTTTCAACCTCCAAGACTGTCAGCAAGAACTGGTTAAACAACAAAACAGTGAACCAGGGCAACCAGGAGGATGGTTAATGCTGCTACATGGGAAATGTAATCTTGTGCAGGTATCTCCCCAATGGGGGAGTCGGTTTTGATTTTGGACCTCATTCAGGAACTTACCCTTCCTAACTCAAGGAGTCTTAAAATGCTTTCTCCTGACAAACAAAAAGACAGAAAACCACACACTAAACCCTAAAGAAAAATGATGAGGCCACTGGCCTTGAGTATACAGACTACCAAAAAGCTGTCGGATTTGCATTAAGAATCAAGCCTCACTAGTTAGTAACTTTCCACCTACCTGTCCCCTGTTAGCAATTTGGAAGCAAGCAAAGCCTCATTAGTTCTTTAAAGAAGCTTAAATGTTTGAAACAAACACTAAAATGAGCATGAGCCAAGGGTACAAATTTTCTGTAAAAATAGCACAAAGAGCCCTGTTACAAATAATCAGTACCTTAGAATGCAGTTGTCTTAGGTCCACAATTCTGGAAAGACTCAGGAAGAGATCCATAGAATTTGGATGATGTAGTAAATGAGGAGTTGAGACCAGACCATTAGGCTTAGCTAGTTAAGGCCATCCTCCTCAAAGAGAAGGAAGAAACCTGCCACATATCATTCACCTCCCTGTAGCCAAGTGCAGCATGAGATGTACACCCCATTAAGCTTTCTGGGTAGGGTCATCCCAAGTACCCACCCTGGCATGCTGAATCACCCCAACTGAGTGAGCTTCTGAGGAGGCAAAGTGAGAATACCTGGATGGGAGGGAGATAGAAAGTCTTACTTTTCCCTTTTCACTGGAACTTGTTCCCAAGATGATTAATATGGTACATCATTTTCATAATAAGTAGCAAACAGATAGATGAGCTAAAATGAGAAGAGTGTGATGCTAACTGTGGGAAGGTGTGGTTAACAAGTTTGGAGAAGGCCAGATCACACAGGGTCTCATGGGCTGTGAGAATGAATCAAATCCATAAGCTACAAATATGGGAAGACATGCAAAAATTCTAAGAAGGGAGGTGACAGATTGAATTTCTGTTTCCAGAAGATTTTTCAGACTGCAGTGTGCAGAGCAGGTCATAGTAAGATCGGATATCTGTGTAACGACAGCAAAGTTATAACAATAGTTCAAACAAGAAATTTGGTGTTAGTGTGAGTGGAAGGAGAATGGGTTGATTGAACAGCAAGTGAGAGGTGCAATTGATAGAATTTGCAGGATGGGCACGATGTTGGGTAAGGGAGAGGGAAAATGTTGGAGATGGTTCCTAGCTTTCTGACCCGCGTACCTGGATGGGTGGTGGTAAAGGGAGCACAAGAAGGGGAGAAAGGGAGAGATCACAGATTGGCTTTTCTGTGTGAGTTGACACATAAGAAAAGTAGAGGGTGGATCTGTGAGCTGGAGCTCAGAGGAGGGGTCTGAGTGGATTTTGGGTCTCCTGGACTGAGACTGAATGATAAAATGGAGTTTACAGAAGTGTCGAGGAAGGAAAGAATAGTTATTCTCTCAACATCACTTGAATTCTCTTCTCCTTGATCTTTGACCAAATCTGTTATCAGCTCTCATTTAAGGTAATATCATTGTTTTGGGGTTTTCTTGTACCCCTCTAGACTGCAAGATGGTTGAGGGCAAGTCTCTTTTACGTATTTAAATGTACAGTGCCTAGCAGAGTGTTTAGTATGCAGTGAGGGCAAATAAATAATAGATTAGCACTGGCATGAATGAAGAGGATGGGAACAGAATAAACCAGGGATTGAGATCCAGGAAATCTGGTGTCTGGTTTTGTTCTGTGTGACCACTGGTAGCTCACCTGATTAAGTTAAATAAATAAGAAAACTGAGCTATAAAATAATCTGCTTGATACATTGTATGACATGTGCTTAGTAAATAAATAAAGCAGAGTCTCCCTAACATCATAGGATAAAGGGGTCCAAGATCTACTGGATACCTAATATGTGCTACTACTCTGATGTTGGTGCATATGTTCATACATAGACACACACACACACACACACACACACACACAATCTCAGTGTCAATCCTCATAACCATGCTTTGAGGTAAATACCATTGTCGTCACTTTTACAAATGAAAATTGAGATTCAAATACATTAACTGATGCTTCAGGTTCACACAGGGTTAGTAACTAGAATACAATCAGAGCCTGTCACAGACCTAAAACCTTGTTGCCACATTAGAGAAAGTTAAAAACAGTGTATACATGAGGCATCCCCATTGTTTCAGACACTAGCCTAAAGGCACACATCTAAATGTTGCTGTATAGAACAGCCAAACTGGTTCTCCTACCAACTCACACAGGATGTGAGGCAACAGAGATTCAAATATTTATTAAGTGGGGGATAAAAGGTCCAGATTTTGGTTAAGACTGTTTTGTTTTGCTTTTACTTTTCAACCTGGCAGCTAATAGCAAGTAAAGCAAGTGAAATGTTGGCAGACAAGTTGGCTAAAGTACCAGACTTCTCTGTCGTCCAGTCAGACACTAGACACAGATGGAAAAAAATCTGCCTGGTTATCTTTGTCTGGTCTTTCCTGGCTGAAAAATAGGATATTCCTTGGAGGTAAAAGGGATGGTCCATTCCCCTGTTAAAAAGGAGTTTACACACAAAGGTTACACAGTATATGGGGACAGGGAAAGAATGAATGATGGACATACACAAATTACATAGATGAAGAATCTATCCATTTTTTTAACCACATAAAATGTATGAGAATGCATGCACATAGAGGAAATATATTGGTGAGTTAGATGTATGTGTATGCATTTTATTTCCTTGAAAATTGCTATTATTTCTTTTCTCGGACATCTCACTTTCTTTTTCTTTCTTTCACAAAGAAAATTTTCTTTTTTCTGTTTCTCTTTCGATTGTCAGGAATCTCGGAATTCATGCCATGCCTGATTAGAACAGTTTCCTGGGGTTTTATTGTAAATGGTGTCTCATAGATGAGTCTTTTCTGTATAGGCCCCCTTCCATGCTTTTTGTTGTAAGCTATGGCAAATCCCTGCTGGGAGTATGAAGTAGATTCTATTAATAGCACTGATTATTCCCCTATCCCAGCATGCACATCCTTGGGATGGCCTCATCAAGGGTGGAGTTTATTTCCCTGCCTTTGGACTTGAGATTCACCATGTAACCTGCCTGGAACAATGGCAAATGCTGGAAATGAGAGTGTACCAGTACTGAGCCTAAGTTTGAAAAAGCCTAGTGTCCCTACTTGCCATCTTACACATCTGCCATTACAATAAGAAGGACGAGTTCAGGCAGCTAACTGGTCCCAGAAGGAAGATGAGAGACACAAAGAGCAGAGATGCCCTATCTGAACCCAGATGGTTGTCAGCAGACTTCCAATAGATTTGCAGATACAAAAGCAATAAAAAACAACTCTGGTTTTTAGCCACTGAATTTTGGCCAATTTTTTTTTATGCAAGTAAGTTAACCAGTACAAGGTATGTATATGAGAATATTTGTTTTTAATATACATAGATGTATTTATGGTTCTTACAGTGAATTTGTGAATAGTCTTTTAATTTTCAGAAACAGTGTGTTGTTTCATAACTTAATACTACTGAAATGTCCTTTTTCCTAAGTCTGCTTAAGGAAATTCTATTCACCCTTTAAAACCCTGTCATCATGTCAGAATTCTCTGGGAAGCCTCACTGATGTCTCTTGAAAATGGAATCATTTCCTCCTCTGGATTAACTGTATACCTTCAACATATTTCTGTTTTTTCTTTCACTGGATTTTTGTGACACCCAAGGTCAAAGACTGTGCCTCATGGAACTTTGTAACCTCTTTCATAGACATATCAGACATTCAAAAATATACATAACGGGATATACCCTGTGATCAATTTCCAATCAATTCACTTGTTGAGAACAAGCTGTCCAAGAAGATGGTCCTCTAAGGAATACTGGATATGTTGCTTTGGAAAAACACAAAGCATTGGTGTTACTAAGGAAACAAAGTACTGTATAGCATGTAAAATCTAGTGCAGTGAACTGTAAGTCAACTCCAATAATGCTCTCCAGACTAGAATTGCTCCCGGGCATCAGGATGAGAGGTAGTAGGTACCGTCATAACAATACTAACCTTCAGTGAGAAATGAAAAGTCAAAGTAATTTCTTCCCATTGATTTCTCAGAAGGTGTCGGTTACTTCATTATTCCTAATGACGTCAAATGAAATAACATAACAAATGGAATAATGAAAATTATTTTCAACAGCATCAAAATATATGTAAAACATATGTAGCTTAGTGACATGCCAAACGTGGGAAGAAAATTTTATTTTATGGTCTACACACTATGTATGGTTGGAAAAACCTACTTACAGGTTAATGTGTACATGTGACTTGGTGCAGGGCATTAGGAAGGAAACTTGTTGGTCATAATGAGCATGGTGTCACCACTGTGCAATTTCTAGCACTGTCTAGATACATTATGGTGAGATGATGGTCCCAGCAACTTGTCTTAAAATTTATAAATTTGGTGGTAGGAAAGGACATGGGTTACATTAGAATTTACATTTTATTCTAAATCATTTGTAAGTCCCAAGATGATGGGGGTCCATGAGATCTGACCAGGACTCTCTGTACCTACAACAAAATAGTTTGTCAAGCAAGGGAGGGTGCAGTGATAATTCTGATAGCTAACATTTATTAAGCCAAGACTGCTCTCAGCATTTAGCATGTATTAACTCATTTAAATCTCATAGGGATCATTGAAGTAGTTATACCATTATCCCCATGTTTTACAGATAAGATTTTAATTGGTACTTAATCATAGTTTCCTTCTCCTCTGAGTTCCCAATCAATTGCAAGATGAAACACAGAATGAGAGAAGCAGAAATCAGTATGTCAGATTATTGTTAAATATTGATAAGAAAGGACAGCTGGGACTATGACAAGACTCAGACTTCCTATTATGTTTCTCTAAGATCAAATGTGTATAGAAAGAAAAGCAAAACAGACAAAAACATATTACAAAGATTTAAAAAATATTTATATACTAACGTTCTTTCTCCACTGATATGAAACACCATCTGTGTCACATATGTGGTTCCATTGATTATTGTATCTGCTTCTGAGCTTTCTCATTTGTTCCATGGCCATGCGTGTCTATTCCTAGGCATATGCTATACTATTTTAATGACTACAGCTTTAAAATAGGTCTTAATAACTAGTAGGACAAGCACAATCATCATCATCATCTTCTTCTTCATTACCTTAGCTGTCCTCCACTTTTATTCAGCCATTTAGGTTTTATAGTCATCTTGTAAAGTTGCATCTTCTTTTTTTTAAAATATTTTGTTTATTTATCAGAGAGAGAGGGTGGGAGAGAGAGAGAGATCACTAGCAGGGGGTAAGAACAGAGGGAGAAGCAGACTCCCCGTGGAGCAAGGAGCCTGATGCAGGGCTGGATCCCAGGATCCTGAGATCATGACCTGAGCCCAAGGCAGACACTCAATGGACTGAGCCACCCAGGGGGACCCAAAAGTTTCATTTTCAAAAAGCTATGGAATTTTTAATCAATATCATAATATATTTCAGATTAATTTTGAGAGAACTGCCAACTTTATGATACTTCTCCACTAATTCAGGACTTCTTTTGTGCCCACCTTTTTCTTCTTGTTTTTTTTCCAAAAAATACCTTGTCAGTCTTGTTACACTATTCTTGTATTTATTCTAGAAAAAATCTTTCCATCTTGCTCCACTCTATGTTTTACTACTTCTTTCATTAAGGGCCTTAGTCTTTGTATGCCTGAAATAATGTTTTCCTCCTCACTTTTGGACAACAGTTCTGTATTTTATGTATATCTTATTTTCAAGACTATTGTTTTCCCTCAGCATGTTGACATTAGTACTCCATTGTCTTTGTTCTTTGTTGTTAAGAAGTCTGCCATCAGAATGATTGCCATTTTTGTAGGTAATTTTTTTTTTTACTTTGTTAGATTTAAAGACTTTTCTTCTTTAGCTCTGATACATCTAGGTTTGGACATATTTGTATTTATAGTAATAGCATTGCAGCTCACTTTAAGTATGAGACTCTTGTCTTGGTGGAAATTTTTCCTCCAATATATCTTAAATAATTTTCTGTGGCATTTGTTTTAGTGTTGTCTTTTGGGATTTTTATGGGACATATATACTCCTATAGGATATATATAGGATACATTGAAGACTTACCAATATATCAAGCAGGCTTCTAAGTTTCATATATCTATATTCTGAACTATATCCCTAGTTAACTTGTCATCACTATATTCAATGTTGTCCAAAGGAGCATTTCACTCACCTAGTGAGGATTTATAAAACAATTTCAATAGCTATATTTATATACAACACCAAAGGCATGATCTGTGAAAGAATTATTAAAACCAAGACAACAGGACCCAAATGGACTTCTGCTAAGCCCCACATCCACAAACTAAGACTGAAACAGTTTCAGCTCTCCCAGAGATGGAATCTTAAACTAGTCCATTAAGAATCAGCTAATGAGGGATCCCTGGGTGGCGCAGAGGTTTGGCGCCTGCCTTTGGCCCAGGGCGCGATCCTGGAGACCCGGGATCGAATCCCACATCGGGCTCCCGGTGCATGGAGCCTGCTTCTCCCTCTGCCTATGTCTCTGCCTCTTTCTCTCTCTCTCTCTCTCTGTGACTATCATAAATAAATAAAAATTTAAAAAAAAATCAGCTAATGAGTAATATTCCAGATAGACTGCTGCCAGCCCTCAAAGAAAAGTAATTCTGCAATAAGCAACCCACTGTTTTTTTTAAAATAAATATTTATTTATTTGAGAGAGAGCACACACACACCTGGTGGGGAAGGGACAGAGATAGAGGGAGAGAATCTCATGCAGGCTCCCTGCTGGGCACAGAACCTAATACTGGGCTCCATCCTATGACCCTGAGATCATGACCTGAGCTGAAATCAAGAGTTGGACACTTTAGTGACTGTGCTACCCATGTGCCCCAACAATCTGCTGTTTTGCCAGCGGATTATGTTAGTTCTTTCTTCTAGCTTGCTTCTGCCTATAAAAGTCTTTCATTTTGTACAGGACCTTGGAGTTTCTGTCTATCTGCTAGGTTGGATGCCACTTGATAAATCACTGAGTGCAGTCAATAAGATTTTTAAAACTTATTGAGTTGAATTTTGTTTTTTTAACAGAAATTATGGATAAGCTGGACTTCATTGAAATGAAAAACTTCTGCTCTGCAAGATATATTGTTAAGAGAGTGAGAAGACAAGCCCCATACAGAGAAAACATTTGCAAAAGACACATCTGACAAAGGATGGTTATCCATAATACACAAAGAACTCTGAATATTCAATAATAAGAAAACAAAGCATCTCAATTAAAAAATGGGCCAAACACCTGAACAGACACCTCACTAAAGAAAATATACATATGGGAAATAAGCATATTAAAAGATGCTCCATATTATATGTCATCAGGGAAATGTAAATTAAACCGACAATGAGATACCAATATACACCTATTAGAACAGCCAAAATCTTGACCACTGACAATACCAAATGCTGCCAAAGACATGGAGCAACAGGCACTCTCATTCACTGTTGATGGAAATGCAAAGTGTCACAGACATTTGGAAGATGGTTTGGCAATATCTTACAAAACTAAGTCCATTCTTGCTATATAACCCAACAATTGCATGCCTTGGTTTTTACCCAGAGGAATTGAAAACTTATGTCCACACAAAAACCTGCACATGGATGTTCACAGCAACTTTATTCATAAGTGCTCAAATTGGAAGCAACCAAGATGTCCTGAGGCATATTAATGGATCAATAGCTACTTCATAGTTGCAAACATTAACCATGTTACTATAACTCAATAAATAATAGTTGCTAATACTAATAATGACTATATAACTCCATATGCAATGGGAGTCACTGAGATTTTAGGCAGAGGAGTAGCATGGCATATTCAAATTCAGCGGTTACTTGAGTGTCCACCTGATGCCATATGTACATACTGAGAATAGAGTAGTAAACAAAAAAACCCATATACTTCCTACCCCAGTGGAGCTTATACTGTAGTGGAAGATATGATCAACAAGTAAGAAGAATTAGGTTGTAAAGTCACTGTGATGGCAATGTGGAGGAAGATTTAGACAGTGGTAGGCTGCTTGTGTAATAAACAAGAAAAAAAGATGCACAGGCTGTTTGGGGGCAAAGATAGTAGGGTTGTATAGAAAAATGTGAGTTTAGAACATTTAAGGGGTAAAATAGCAGTTCTCAGTGACGTAATCAAGGGCAGAAGGGCAGGAATATAAGAGAAGAAAAATACAAAACGAAGCCCAGATCTCGCACATTTCTGATTTGAGTGATTCTGCAGATGGAAGTAACAAGATTGGTCATAGAAGGAGAAGAGCAACTTCGTGGAAATAAAACAATTCAATTGTCCACCACTTGTGTTTGATATTCCTATAGGATATACTTAACTATCTTTGTTTGGTAAGCAGTTCAGTATATTTTGTTTGTCATAAAGCAGGTGTGTAGGAGTTTACCCTCCAGACCCACTCTCTCCCAGGCTCTGTCTCCTGGGAGGCCCACCTGTATTACTGGTATCATAGGCTTCCTTTTTCCCTGCTTCTGCATGAATTTTGTCAAGAGTGAAGAGGACTGGAAGAAGAGAAGGAGGAGAGGGAGGTCAGGTGTTCCCTCCTCAGGCTACTTCCCTGCCAGGATGGTATAGGCTTGTGTCATCCCTTGACTGGAAGTCAAGGTTCCTGCCTAGTCCATCTCCCTTGCTCCTTGATGCTTTCAGGTGCAACTAACTCTCCCGCTTGTCCCTTTAGGCCTCGGGGAGGTAATGAATCCTGTTGTTAACTACATCCAGGATTCTATATTCATTTCTCCTCAGTTCCCTGTACTCACTCACTCACATTTTGAACATCATCCCTATGTTAAATTCTTCTCAAATCACTCAACTTGTACGTGCTGTGTGTTTTCTGCTGGGACCCTGTATGATGGTAGATGTTCTGTAAAAAAAACATTGAACAAAAAATGTACAAATAAATATATAGATGGATAGGTGGATTTAAACTTGAGAAAATGACTCTTGTCTAGCTATTTGGGCAATAATGGAAATCATGAGATCCTTGAGGACTCAGTACAGAGAAAGGTGAGAAAAAGCCATTATCTGGCAGGGGTGAGAAAGAACTTTGAGAGGCAGTGCACGGAGTGGCAGGAAATTCCAAGGTGTGGTGGATAATACTGGCAAGACATATTCTGAAGTTCTTCAAGAATTTTCTCTCACCTTGTAAGAAAATATATTGCTCCTTAGGGAGGAGGGGTAAGGTGGGAGGGGAATCAAAGATGGAATAAGGGAAGTAAAAAATGGCGCATCCATATTTCTTAATTAGCTTCAAGGGCAGAGCTATTGCCAAGGGTAACAATGTAGAAGTTGGAATGTCTGTATTCCTTAGGGGGGAAAAGTTCCTCCTTTTGCCACATTTTTTTTTTTTGCCACATCTTTTTATCTGATTTATCTGGCTTATATTTGTCTGTCAGAAACCTAGGCATTTCCAAACCAAGTAGCTTACTTTCCCTATAGCAGGACCAAAATAGCAAAAGGCTGGGTGTGCTTCGTTCAAACAATCCTGGCAAGAAATCATTGCCACATGAAACACAGGTCACTCTCTCTGCTCACAACCGTGGCCACACCTTTCAAAATGCAATGGAAGTTTTGAAACAGTTGAAATTGGCCTTGTAAATTCACTCCCAGGTATTCCTAAAGTAAGTACAGAGGAAGGAAGCCCGCCATCCCAGTTCTGTGGGATGGAGGCCAGGTTCTTGCCAAGAATATAGAGCAAATGGCCACTGCCTTTAATCCGTACCCCAGACACCCCACTCCACTTTTAAAAGAGCACCTGGGCAATGCGATTAGTAAAATAAAAACACAGAGCATGAGAAACTACCGGAGTAATAGATATCTCACGACCTTGAATATGGTGATAGTTTCACAGGTATAGACACATGTCAAAACTCACCAGTTTGTATACTTTATACGTTGTGTATTTTGTGTCAATTATACCTTGGTAAATTTGTTTAAAACAAGACAAAACAAAATCACACCATATAAAAGTGGAAGGATGGTCCTGGTAGGGAGCTAGGAGCTGGGAATTTATGTAATAGTTTGGATAGACATGGCATATATATGGCTTACAACCATATTCTCCAGATTACTGCTGGAGTGGTTCTTTAAGAATGTGAATCAGATCATGTCCTCCTCTGCTCAAGACCCTCCAGTGACTCTGATTTATCCCTGAATGAAAATCAGAACCCCATAACCTACATAAATCCCATCAGGCCCTATACTCTCAAACTGTTATGACCCCCTCTGGCTTTGGCATCTACTGCTTTCCATTCCACCAGGAGCTGCATTAGCCTCCTGGTCATTCTTTTTCTTTTATACATATATATTTATTATTTTAGAGAGAGAAAAAAAGAGAGGGGGAGTGTGAGTGGAGGAGGGGTAGAGGGAGAGAACCTTCAAGCAGATTCCCTGCTGAGCACAGAGCTTGATGCAAGGCTTTGATCCCACAACCCATGAGATCATGACCTGAACCAAAACCAAAAGTCAGATGTTCAGCCAACTGAGCCACCCAGACTCCCAGGCCTGGTTATTCTGATCAAGCTTGATAAACTTATCTCAGGGCTGTTGCACTTGCTATTTTCTCTGCCTGAAATCTTTTTTCTACTATGAAATATGTACATGGCTTGCTCTAGATCCTATACTTTTAGCTTTTTCTTCAAATTTTACCTCCTAGCGAGGTCTTCTCTAACCTCCTGTTGAGCATGGAATGCACAACATTCACCTGCTTTCACCTCAGCCTCAGTGCTTCCTATTTCCTTCCCCAATTTATTTGTCTCCATAGTACTTGAGCATCACCAGCCATTCTCTATGGTTTACTTAGTTGTAATTTATTCTCTTTCTCCTCACCCTCCCACTACAATACAAACTCTCCAAAGGCAGGGATTGTTGTGTTTTGTTTATGATACCACCTGTACATGGGTATACACTCAAAAAAAGTTAATACTTCATTTAAAGAAAATATCAAAATTGTTATGGATTTAATATACAACAATAAACATGTACAGAAGTTAAAGGGATATCCTGCTATCATTGGAATCATGCTAAAATTATTTCCTCCTGTTCTAAAACTTCTCTGGTAAGATATGCCATTCTTAAATTCATGAAGTACAGACAATAGAGACATCTTAAAGTTAATCTAGTTCATCCATAAATCTGAATGGTAATTACACCATCTCAGCCCATTTTAACTGGAACATCTCCAGTATCAGATAACTTACTATTCATTTATTTAAAAAGTCAATATGATTACTGTGCAGATTAACTTTATGTATCAACTTGGCTAGACTATGATGCCAGATGTTTGGCTAAACATCAGGCTGTTACTGCGAAGGTATTTTTAGGATGTGATTAACATCTAACTCAATAGAATTTGGGTAAAGCAGATTATTCTTCATAACACAGTGGGCCTTAACTAATTAGTTGAAGGCCTTAAGGAGATCCTCTGAGGAAGAAGGGGCTCTGCCTCTAGACTGCATTTGGACTACAACATCAACTCTTCCTTAGTCTCCCACCTGCCAAGCTGTCCTGCAGATTTAGAACTTGACAGCCTTAAAAAAAAAAAAAAAAAGAACTTGACAGCTTTCACAATTTATGATCTAATTTCTTAAAGGCTCTCCTCTCTCTTTCTCTCTTTCACACACAAACCCCTTCTGGTTCTATTTTCTGGATAATTATGACTAATATGTTTACTGAATCTGTGTTCTGACCTAGGAACAGTCTAGGCACTAAGATCTGATGATGAATAAGACAGCTTGGAGCCTAGTAAGAAAGTAAAAAGATAACAATTAATGCAAGTATGGTAAATATTCTTAAGGGGAATTAACAGTGTGTCATGGGGAACATGATATCTTAAATGTAATAGGGACAACTAACCTAGGTCAAGAAGGCCTCACTTTAGAAACAAGATCAAATGACCCACAAAAGAACTTGGTGACAGCTGGAGGGACGTTTTGGGTCTGCTGAGTCCTCTCATTACAGCTTCGTGTGGTTTGTGCAGAGGCAATGGTGAATAATTCCTAAAGGAAGAATTCCAGTCTCTGCTCTGCCATGTACTTCCCATGTGACTTGAGTAATCTGCCCCATACTTTTTTTTTTAAGATTTTATTTACTTATTCATGGGAGACAGAGAGAGAGGGGCAAAGAAACAGGCAGAGGGAGAAGCAGGCTCCATGCAAGGAGCCCGATGTGGGAGTCGTTCCCAGGACTCCAGGACCACACCCTGAACCAAAGGCAGATGCTCAGCCACTGAGCCACCCAGGCATCCCCTGCCTTATACTTCTGTCTCAATTTCCTCATCTGCAAAATGTGGTTACAACAGTATATAAGTCCATTGGGTTGTTATAACATTAAATGAAAAAAAAAATCAGTAAAGTATTGAGGACAGTTTCTGATATGTTAAATATAAATCAATAAAAGCTGACCATATTCTTACTTTTAAAAAACCGGATTGACATCGACAACACAAGAAACACAAATGTTTGCAAGGATATGGAGAAAAAGGAACCCTTGTGCACTGTTGATTTGTGTGGATTTGGAAAACACCCTGAATATCCAGGGGAATATTGGAAAAGAAAGCCAAAGCCAGGGGCATCACAATGCCAGATTTCAAGTTGTACTACAAAGCTGTGATCATCAAGACAGTGTGGTACTGGCACAATAACAGACACATACGTCAATGGAACAGAATAGGGAACCCAGAAATGGGCCCTCCACTCTATGGTCAACTAATACTCGACAAAGCAGGAAAGACTATCCACTGGAAAAAGGACAGTCTCTTCAATAAATGGAGCTGGGAAAATTGGACAGCCACATATGGAAGAATGAAACTGGACCATTCTCTTACAACATACACAAAGATAAACTGAAAATGGATGAAAGATCTAAACGTGATCTAAGAATCCATCAAAATCCTAGAGGAGAACACAGGCAACATCCTTTTGAACTTGGCCACAGCAACTTCTTGCAAGATACATCTATGAAGGCAAGGGGAAAAAAAGCAAAAACGAACTATGGACTTAAGATAAAAAGCTTCTGCACAGCAAAAGAAACAGTCAACAAAACTCAAAGACAACCTACAGAATGGGAGAAGATATTTGCAAATGACATATCAGATAAAGGGCTAGTTTCCAAGATCTATAAAGAACTTATTAAACTCAACACCAAAGAAATGATCCAATCATGAGATGGGCAAAAGACATGAACAGAAATCTCACAGAGGAAGACATAGACATGGCCAACAAGCACATGAGAAAATGCTCCACGTCACTGGCCATCAGGGAAATACAAATCAAAACCACAATGAGATACCACCTCACACCAGTGAGAATGGGGAAAATTAACAAGACAGGAAATAACAAATGTTGGAGAGGATGTGGAGAAAGGGGAACCCTCCTGCACTGTTGGTGGGAATGTGAACTGGTGCAGCCACTCTGGAAAACTGTGTGGAGGTTCCTCAAAGAGTTAAAAATAGACCTGCCCTATGACCCAGCAATTGCACTGCTGGGGATTTACCCCAAAGATACAGATACAGCGAAATGCCAGGATACCTGCACCCCAATGTTTATAGCAGCAATGTCCACAATAGCCAAATTGTGGAAGGAGCCTTGGTGTCCATCGAAAGATGAATGGATAAAGAAGATGTGGTTTATGTATACAATGGAATATTACTCAGCAATTAGAAACAACAAATACCCACCATTTGCTTCAATGTGGCTGGAACTGGAGGGTATTTTGCTGAGTGAAGAAAGTCAATCAGAGAAGGACAAACATTATATGGTCTCATTCATTCGAGGAATATAAAAAATAGTGAAAGGGATTATAGGGGAGAGGAGAGAAAATGAGTGGGAAATATCAGTGAGGGTGACAAAACATGAGAGACTCAACTCTGGGAAATGAACAAGGGGTAGTAGAAAGGGAGATGGGGGAGTGTTGGGGTGACTGGGTGACAGGCACTGAGGTGGGCACTTGACGGGATGAGCACTGCGTGTTCTACTATATGTTGGCAAATTGAACTACAATAAAAAATATATATACAAAAAAAAAAAAGAATTGCAAACTGGTGCAGCCACTCTGGAAGATGATATGGAGATTCCTCAGAAGGTTAAAAATAGACCTACCGTATGACCCAGCAATTGCATTATTGAGTACTTACCCAGAAAATACAACACTAATTCAATGTGATACCTGTGCCCTTATGTTTCTAGAAGCATTATTTACAATAGCCAAAACTTGGAAACAGCCTAAATGTCCAAGGATTGATGAATGGATAAAGAAGATGCGGTATACATATATTAGCCCTAAAAAAGAATGAAAGCCTTTCATTTGCAATGACATGGATGGAGCTAGAGAAATAATGCTAAGTGAAATAAATCAAAGACAAATAACATTAGGATTTTACTCATATGTGGGATTTAAGAAACAAAATAAACAAAGGGAAAAAATGAGAGAGAGAGAGAGAGAGAGAGAGAGAGAACAAGAAACAGACTGTTACCTATAGAGAAGAAAGTGACGGTTACCAGAAGGGAAGGGGTTAGGGGGCAAGGGTTAAACAGGTGATGGGGATTAAGGAGTGCACTTTTTGTGAGGAGCACTGGCTGTTATGCAGAAATGTTGAATCAATACATTGTATACCTGAAACTAATATTACACTGTATGTTAACTAACAGGAATTAAAAGAAAAACTTTAAAAAAAACTGAGTTGGAAAAAACCTGTCATTTTCATCTATCAGTTTATTTTTTATCCCTTGGAACCATACAGACTGACCTACTCCCTCTTTCACATGACAGTTTAGGGCAGCCAACATGTCCCTAGAACCAGCCTCTATTATCAACTTCCTCTCTTGGTTCAACATCCCTGTTCCCTCACTGCCCCTCTTGTGAAATACGTTCCAATCTCCTCATCAGCCTGGGTGCTATCCTCTGAGACAGGTGGGGAGTCCCTGTCTCTTCCTGTGTGCTTCCCAGAACTGACCCTGACGCTAAGTGTGCTGGAGACCATGGGACTGCCACCTTCCCTGCTGTGGGTCTGGCGCCTCTATCCTGCTTCAGTGGACTACATGCAGACCCGAAACCCTATGCTCAGTAGATTCTGTGAAATGAGTGTGCATTCCTGGCCTCTAGGAGGACCTAGTCTTTTTTTCTCTCTCCCACTTTAGGAAAAGAACCATGTTATTTGTTTATTATGCGTATTACAGTTTCATTAATTTCTGGGACGAAATTTCTGGGAAAAAGTTCTGATCAGATTATCCCCTGTTCCAATATCACTGTAGATTTCCTTTTTTGCCTCTATTATATAAGGGGCAAACTTCTAACAATATGACTAACTTGTATAAATCCAGCTTGCTATGTGGGAGGCACAGATTTTTGTCATATATGAACACACTTACTTCCCAGTGCCCAATGTCGGAGGTACATTAGGAGTTTCTGCATTTTACTGATAAGGAAGCTAGGCTCAGAGCTAAAGAGCAGCCCAAGACCACTTAGCAAGTGAGCAGGAGAGCTAGGATCCACACCCAGGACAGCTGTTCCAGACTGATGCTGTGGGTCACCATGAGCTGCTACCTCTCCAGATGTCATTCATGGCCTTGCCCCATCAGTCCCCAACCAAGTGTCCTGATATCATGGTCCCCCAGCATGAGCCTCTTCTCTTCAGTACCAGGCCACATTCATGGACATGCACGCACAGTACCATGTGCACTCCTCATTCCTGCGTGCACAATGCACACTTGAACCATGCCCTCCAATCACACAGAACTGTTTGTCACTGCTTAGACATCACACTCCCTTATATATGTGCCTCTGGGCTATTTCTTAGGTGATTCTTTGGGTAAAGCATGGACAAGGCCCCCCTAGAGCCCTTGCATAAGAATGACAACAGTAACAGCTAACAATTATCTATAACTGCATATCTTGAACTACTCAGAGTACCTTGCATATATCCACTCATCCAATCTTATGACAGACAGCCCTATGAGGTAGGCTCTATTATTGTTTCCATTTTACAGAGGAAGAAATGGATTCATAGAAAGATTAAGGGCACATAGCTAATAAGTGGTAGAGACGTGATTCTTATCCATGCAGCCTGGTATTCTAAGTCATTCACCTCTATTCCTCTCTCCAGTCCTTTTTAAGATGTCATTTCTCTCAGCCAGAGAGATACTTTTTTTTAAGATTTTATTTATTTATTCACGATAGACATAGACAGAGAGAGGCAGAGACACAGGCAGAGGGAGAAGCAGGCTCCATGCCAGGAGCCTGATGTGGGACTTGATCCCGGGACCCCAGGATCATGCCCTGGCCCAAAGGCAGGCACCAAACCGCTGAGCCACCCAGGGATCCCCATTTTTTTAAAGATACTTTTTTTGTATCAATTTCAACTTTCAATTGCAATTATTTCTAAGTTTCCCCCAGTAGGTTATGCCATCTTCAAGGGCAAGCAAGGCCTGCAGAACCCAGCACAGTGGCCAATACTCAGTGTCTCCTTGCTGAATACATGTATGAAAGAGACAGTGAACCAGGACTAAGTGAAGGAGCATAGAGGGTGGCAGTTGTCAATAAAGGTAAAGAATGAAGAAGAGAGATTGTTCTTAATCCCTTTACAGAAAATCAACTTATAAGAACTGCCAAGAACACAGGAAGAAAAATAAATGCAAAAGAGAGACCAAAACCAAACCACAGATAAAAGAGAAAAATCTCTTAGCTGATAAAGAACCTAGAAACACTTTTAAAGACTTCTTTATTGGAACTTTGGTATTATATTTCTCATTGTAACACAGAGCTCTGTAACGATCTTACTTTTACATCCGTTTTCTTGCTTTACTTCCTTTGCTAATATTTCCATGACCCCATGTTTGTGCAACTCCTTTCCTGGTGCCATGTGTGCATCTGGAGCTCTGGGCCGGTTGTAGAAATGCCCTCTTGAATATTTACACTGAAGTCAGCAGGACCTTTTTTTTCCTTTTAAATTGAGTAAATGCATGAGAACTTTGGTTATAATTTCCTGAACCAGGAAAGCCAGCTACCAGGGATGGAAATTCAGTAGTAAATGACTTGTTAAGAATCTACTTTGTCAAGTGACTTCATAAGAAAGCCACTAAAGGTACAGAGGGTCTCAAAACTTTGCAAGTAAAAATAATCTGTGGCATGTTTATAGTACAGATTCCCAGGTTCCGAGGAGGCAGAGATTTTGATTCAGTATACCTGAAGTGGGGCTCAGGAATGAGAATTTTGAATCTAATGCCCTAAAGTGATTCTGCTGCAGGTGGTGAAGGCCATGGAGATGCAAATAGCATGAGCTGTGGCTTTTAAAAAAGCCAAAATTCCCACGAAATATTTTTTAAATGTGTGTAGCTCTCTTAAAATCCTTGAGCCTCAAATTCTTTACCGTTAGAAGGAGAAAATAATATATACCTCCATACTGTTAGATAATCATGCCATGCTTCCATGGAATGGAAATTTTAGTGACAGCCTGTATGAAGATGTCACTGGGTTTGGCAGCCATGCCATGGAGAAAGGGTGGTGGGCAATCCCCTCTAACACCACTTTTCTAAAAAAATTTAAGTTCAATTAACTAACATATAGTGTATTATTAGTTTCAGAGGTAGAATTCAGTGATTCACCAGTTGCATATACACCCATATGGTTTGCATATTGGTATGCATATTAACCAGTTGCATATACACCGTTCATTACATCAAGTGCTCTCCTTAATGTCATCCAATTATCCCATCTGCCCACCCACCACCCCTCCAGTAACCCTCAGTTTGTTTCCTAGAGTTGTGAGTCTAACACCACTTTCATGAAACAAATGTATAGATTCTTAAACCACTATAAAAATGCCCAACTATCTTTGGCAAGCACAATTTAGCATAAAGAATGAAGTGATTACAAATAATAATGTTATGTGGTACATTTGCAAGCCTGGTTAAAATGGTTAAATTTCAGGGAAAATGTAAATTACCAAAACTGACTCAAGAAAAAAAATAGAAATCCAAACTAACTAATAGCCATTAAAGAAAGGTAGATCGCAATAAAAACAATCTCTACTATAAAGCAAAAACAGGTCCAGATGCAAAACCACTAAATAAAATAGTCACATGTGAATTTAAGTTGAGTTTTTTTTTTAATCTTAAGATATTACGGTTAAGTAAGGTTTACTCAGGAAGCAGGTACTCTTCACCATCAGAAAATATGCTATATAGTATATGTACTGATATAAGGAGAAAAATACAAAACTATTTCAATAGGTGTAAAATAAACATTTAACGTTGTTCAGCATTCATTCAAGATGAGAAGAAATCCTAATACTTAGCTTAGGAAGGCACTTCTTTAATCTGATGAAAGTAGCTATCAAGACTTACCAAGTATCATGCTTGATGATGGAACAATAGAGTTACTTCTGCTTCCAGTGAGTGATGCAGTAAGAGTCCTATACAATGAGATTAAAAGATAAAATGAAAAAAATAAAAGAAATAGAAATTATAAAGGAATAAAGAGGACTGTCCTTATTTGTAGACAATATAATTGTCTTATAAAAGATCTCAAGAGATCCATAGACACTGTATTAGGTCTAATTAAATAATTAAGCAAAGATGGCAGATACAAGATACATACAAAAAAACCCAATACATTTCCATATAAATGCAACCATCAGAAAAATGTAATAGATAAGATTCCATTTAAATAGTGACTAAAAACTTTAACTTATATAGAAATAGGTGTAAGAAAAAGATATCTATACTCTCTATTAGGAAAATTATAAAGAATTATAAAAGGACATAAAGAAAATTAAATAAATGGGGGTAAATATCACATTCATTGTTGGATGGACCCAATAAAGATGCCAATTCCTCAGAATTAATTTACAAATTTAAAACCAAATCTTAACAGTAATTTTTCCTGAACTTAAAGGGCCAAAATAGCTAAGAAAAATTTGAAAGAACAAAACAAAATGCTGAGTCTTACTCTACCAGATATCAAGGCTTTAGTAATTAAAACCATATGGCATTAACGCAAGTCCACATAAACAATCAGACGAAAAAAAAGAAGACAAAGCTCAGAAACAGAACCGTATACATATGGAAACCTGATATATGACAAGTGTAGTACTATAGATCTATAAAGTGAAAAGAATTATACCAATAAATGGAATGGATGTAATTGTATATACTTACAGGAAAAAATTAATTCCCTACATCACACTATACACACACAGAAATTATTATAAGTAGATTGAAGCCATAAATATGAGAAGTTAGACTAAAACTTTTGAAGGAACCAAAGAATAACTAAATAAGAAAAACAGAAATTGACATAGTTATCAAAATTTAAACCAAAATAGAATTTCTATTAAACAAAATACACTGTAAAATAAGAAGATTAACAGATCTTTGGAGCCAATATATGCAATGATATCACTAGCAAAGAATTAGTACTAGAATATTCAGAGTAACAATATAAATTGACAAAAAAAGGCAACCCAATTTTAAAGATAGGCCAAGGATATCAGTAGAAGCAGCACAGATGACCAATAAACTTAGAAGAATTTCATTAATAATCAGGGAAATGCAAAATAAAGCCACATTGAGATTAATATTTTACACCCAGATTGTCTCACATTCAGAAGCTTGGAATTTCGGAATGTCTACTTCTGGCTATGAGAATAACTGGAAACACACTTTCTCACAAACAACTAGAAAAATGTACAAAATAATATTTTAAAAGTGTTTTCATATTTAGTGGCTATAAAACAACTGTTCCAATGGAGAGGACTGGAAGTTCCAGGGAGGAGAGAGATAAGCAGAGGGGATGCTCCCCCAAAGATGCAGAAAAAAACCACACAGGATTGCCTTTCTTTGTATTCTCTGTACGAAGCCACTCGTGTGTAGGATGAATTTCTATGTGTTAAAGGCAAAAGGTAATCAGGAATATGTAAGCTGAGAAATTCTCAGAGCTGACATACAGCTATCTTTGAGTACCAAACAGCCAGAATGGAGAGACATCATGGAACATGAGGTCATTGACATGATACCTAAGAAGAGGCAAGTCTTGGAGAACAAAGTTAAGTCTAAAGAGAAGAATACCTTAGACTTATCCTGACAAAGTTGAAAAACAAAAATAAACCAGAAAAAATAAGTCTTCTCTAAAGTAACATTAGCCACTTACAGAATAAATCCCAACAATCTAGACGTAGATCTTAAACTTTTCACAAAAATTAACTTGAAGTTTATCAAGATCTAAAGGTAAAATGCAAAACTATAAAATTCCCAGGAGAAATCCTAGATGACCTCAGGTATGGATGGCTATGACTTTTTAGAAACCACACCAAAGGCATGATGCATGAAACCCACTTTTAATATACATGCAGAGACAGACTGACAGTAAAAGGATAGAAAAGGATATACCGTGCAAACACCAAACAATAGAAAGTTGGAGAGGCTGTATTAATAACAGAAAAAGACTTCAGAACAAGAAATATTTTGTAGCAATAAAAAAGGATATTTCATGGTGATAAAGGGGTTAATTATAAGAAAACTCCTAAATGTGTATGCATCATATAAGAAATCTTCAAAATATGTAAGCAAAAACTGATAGAATTTCAAAACTTCTCAGTAATTGATAAAAATAATAGTTGGGAAATGAGTAAGGAGATACAAAATTTGAAAAACAGATTAAACCAATTTGACCTAATTTACATTTACACTTCACCTGACAACATCACTACATACATTCTTTTCAAGGGTCTGTAAAAATTCAACAGGATGGAACCTACACCAGATTACAGAACTATCCTTTAAAAATAAATCAATGCAAGATTACAATAAGAGTATTTTCTCTGGCTTCAAGGAACTGATTTAGATGTCAATTGCATGGGATTATCAGTAATATAATCCCCAACTGTTTGGAAATCAAACACTACACTTCTAAAATAAATCATGGGTCCAAAAAGAAATCAAAAGTAAAGAAGAGATGAGCACTGAGGACACAAAAAGAAATACAACACGTTTTCTGCCCTTTTGGGTCTCATGATCTAGTAGTGCAAATAGATGAAGCATTGAAATAGATATGGAAACTACTCAGAGTAAAAGTGTTATGCTGACATAGATAAAGGAGCGATGCACTCTGCACAGGAAATGTCGATTGTGTAATTGTAAGAGAACTGGCATTTACTAATGAAAGAGAAGAAGATGTTTGGGGGGAGGAGGCACAAAATGGCATTTTATTTACTGGGGCTAAAGATGCGAAGAAGGATGGTGGTAGGAGATGAGATTGGAATTACTGTGAATTACTGTGAAATAATGAGCTGAGAATTTGTAATTTATTCTGAAGCTGCTGGCAAAAGGCGTTTAAAGGAAAATGAAGGGTGATGTGTGTAGACACATGTATTCGAAGACATAATTCTGGCCATCTTCAATATGGAAGATGAAGTGGGGTTGGGTTGCAGATGAGAGGAGGAGATGGGTATGGATGCTGAGTGACCAATTAATAATCAATAATCCAGGGGTGGGGTCATGAGCACCTGAATTAAAGGTCTAAGACTCTCTTTAAGAGTCTAAAGATGTGAGTCTGAATCCACGCCCCCACAGAAACTTCAACATCTACTCTTGAGCAAGTTGTTCCACTGCTCTGGCCTTACAAGGATCATCCGTAAAATGGGAGTCACCCATGGTAAGAATGGTCAGGGATGGCCAAACTTGCGTACTCTTAGAACTTTTGTAACTGGCTCTGAATACCTGTTCCCTTTGCCTGGAAAGCTTGTCACCTGCATCTTCATCCTGCCAATTCCTTCCTGTTTTCGGATATGGAAAAATTACTTTTTGTGGGAGTGGACACTTTCTCTGACCTCCCAATCAAAACAGCTTTCACTGGTTGCTGTTTAACACATCACTTTATTGGAACACCAGGTTGCTCAGTGGTTGAATGTCTGCCTTTGGCTCACGTCATGATCCCGGGACGTGGGATTGAGTACTGCATCAGGCTCCCAACCAGGAGCCTGCTTCTCCCTCTGCCTGTGTCCTGCCTCTCTCTGTGTCTCACAAATTAATTAATTAATTAATTAATTAATTCTGTTAAAAAAGTATGTCCCTCAAGAGTAAATTAATAAAATCTTTTAAAAAACCCATCACTTTGTCTCAGTAGCTTTTATTAATACTCAAAATTCTCTTACCTATTTGTTGTGTCTCATCTGTCTGTACCCCACTAGAATGAAAGTTCTGCAAGAAGAGAAATGACCTGTCTCATGTTCCACTGTACCACCAACATATAGAACCATGCACGTAAAGGACACTGATTAAATGTCTGTCGAGTGTTGAATCTCATAAAATCCATTTCTTTTTATGAGTATTGTAAGGATTGCCTAAGATCACACAACTAATAAATAGTAGAGAGAAATGAAAATCCTTGTCTTCTGATTTCCTGGTTCACTGATCTTTCCATACATGACATCTGGTCTCTTACCTCATAGGATCATTTGGGAGATCAAATGAGAGGATAAGATGAAGAGCTGTAAGTTTTCTGAGAAGACAAGGCTCATGATTTAGAAGTTGCCCGGAAAGGAAACAATGACTCAGTGCCTCTGGAGGCTGAGAGCAATTCACAAAATCCACTATATAGGCAGTGTCAGACCTAGGGAGCTTAGAAGAGGTCACTCTTTGTTTGTGTTCAGATGTGAAAGCCAACATTAGGTGCTGTTGAGAATGAGATCGAGTAGGGACATATGATCCGGGAGGGAGGTAGATGAGGCAAAGGAAATAAAGGTCTGTCTCATTAAAATGTTACAGAAGCCCTGAGGTGGCAAGATTCCCAATTACCTACATCTAACATATTCCTTCCTCTTGTGGCTTTCTGAGTGAAAGATTACATTCTCCTGGGTTTCTTCCACACTTGAAGGGCTGAGGAGGGAAAATCTGTTTGTGACTGAGAAAGAGAGAAGACATCCAGCAGGCAATGGATGACCAAAAATCCAAATTTGACTTAATGGAATATATTAATCCAGGCATCTCTTCTTGCTCATTTATCCAGCAATTGTGGAATAATACAGAAATTAATTAAGATTGCCGGACAAGGTGTGAGGCATGGTGATAAAGAGGTCAATGGGATTGAAGGGGGCTTTACCTCAGGGAGCTGGAAGGTAAATGGAGAAGACAGTAAACAAATGTTAGTGTGATGAGATGACGTCCCATCTTGTTGAGGTGACCCTGGGGAAGTCCCCCCCTTCTCAGTGACACTCAGGGCTGCCCAATAAAAGAAAACTAAGAAAAAAGGTTTGTTTTTCTTCCTTTGTCATCTTTATGTTTAAATATAAATATAGCCAGAAAGCAATTTGATTTTAGTACAAAAGTTCAAAGTTTGGAACCAATCTGAAATCTGAAATCTACTTAGTTTTTACATGTATGCTTTTTTAAAGATGTGTGCATTTTTTCACATTTAATTTTTTTGAAACTATTTTTCAGCTTTATTGAAGTATAATTGAATAAATAAAATTGTAAGATAAAGTGTATGTTGTGATGATTTGATATACGTCTACATGATAAAAGGATTCCTCCCATCTAGTTAATAAACATATCTACTACTTCATGCATATATCTTTTTTTTTAGTGAGAATATTGAAGTACTTACTTAGCAAATTTCAATTATACAATACAGTGTTAGCAACTATATTATACATTAGATCCTCAGAATTCATTCATCTTATAACTGAAAGTATGTACTATTTTACCGAACACTTCCTGTCTCCTGCTGCATCCAAGCCCCTGGCAATCACTTCCCTACTCCTGGTTTTTACGAGTTTGACTGTTTTTTTTTCTTAAAGGTTCCATATAAATGATACCTTGCCATATTTGTCTTCCTCTATCTGACTTATTTCATTTAGTATATGGCCCTCAAGTTCCATCCAAGTTGTTTGAAATAGCAGGATTTCTTCTTTTTCAGGGCTAAATACTATTCCTTTATATATACACACTTATACATAAATACTTGGTAGGATTCTTTACATTCTAAAGGGATCACATTTCACAACTAGGAAAAATACTCTGGCTACATACCAGGTGACAAGAAAGGCTGCCAGCTTGACCATGGGATACCAAGTGACCATCTGTCCAGGGCTGCCCATCCATCATTGGATGCAAGCTGTCCTGGGAAAGGTCTGCTCTTGGGTGAGGTGGGGTGCTGTGCAGCTGAGATGAGCCCTAAAGGGGGCTGACCGCACCCCCAGCAGGCGGGAAACAAATCCTTTCTTGAAGGGGGATTTGGGCAGCACACCTCCATGCTCATCACATGGCATATGGTATAATAATTAAGAGATGTGTAACATAGACTTACTGTTGGAATATGGCTCCTTTACTTTCTAAATGTATTAGTTCAGGAAATTTACTTTAACTCTTTAAGACTCAGTTTTACCATCTGTAATGTGAGGACAATAGTACTTTGCTGAAAACAAATAGTACTTTGCTTATGAAATTATTATTGCATATAAGTGAGGTAATACACGCTAAGAACTTCACAGTGCTCAAAAGTGCCACCTAGCATTGTTAGCATTATTTATAAGCTGAGACTGAGCAGTTAAAATAATGCATGTGTCAGATATAATCGTGCTTGATTATGCTCAGATTATTTCTCCCTTTGTTTCCTTCTAATTTTTTTCTGAATAATGTTTCAAAGTCTCCATGTGGTTTTCTTTTGATGAACAGTTGGCAATGAGGAGAAAGGTAAGATCAGTAGAGGATTAGGGAAGGAAAATTCTTTGTTGTGTTTGCTTACTGCTCAGTAGCCCTGGCAACTCAGCTCCAGGCTGGCTCTGTGGCCATTGCAGTGAAACTAGATTTATGCTACGCAGGTTGCAGACATGCATTAGAATGGATTCCCCAGACTTCTTGCTACCCTACCTCTCTTCTGAGACACCTAAATATTCTGATCAAAGGTTTCCACTTGCTGGAGAAGTGGAGCATGATTTGACCAAATCTAATTTTTGTGTGGATATGGGTGTGTTTTCATTTCCCCTTCCATGAAAAAAAAAAAAAGGAAGGGGGAGCAGCATATGTTATTCCTTTGCTGCCATCTGAAACAGCCAAGTTGAGAGCCAATTTATTCAGCCTAATTCATTCCAGATTTCTCAAGGAATAAACAGTGTTCTTGAGAGTTCTCAGATGTATGGCCAATAGAGATCTAGTTGCCTGGGAGCACTAATGTCAAACAGTCAGGTACCTTTCAGTTAGGGCACAAGGCAGTAGGGATGGAAGGTGCACTCAGACACTCTCTGGGTGCCCCTGAGACCCCAGAGCTGTGTGATGTGACAACTGCTTTGCATACCCTTAACACAGAGAGCTCATTAGGGTCCCTGTAAGCAATATCATATTTCATTGCTCAAAACCTAATTCAAATCTGCAGAGAGAAGGAATTGCTTAGAAAGAGAAAAACAAAAGGAATTGTATTCATATTATTTCTCCATGAGTCCTACATATCCTTCAAGACCTCCCAAGGGCCCTACCTTTACTACAAAAATCTTCCTAGATGATGCCAGCCTATACTGATAAAGGATTCCTACTGGAATTCCTATTTGGAGCTATACTCTGTTTCTCAGAGGATGAAATAGAGACCCTGCTGCTTGCTGAATACAGCACTGACTGAGAACTGGCAACACCTAATGTGTACAGAAGATCACATCCTATGGAGGCAGGTGGTTCTAGGTTCAAATTTTGCTGCCCTTTTCCTTGCTCTGTGAATTAGGGCAAGTTATCTCTCTGAACCAGCTTCATTTTTCAAATGAAGATGATAATTTCTCATATATGAACAAAACAATATGACTACCATCATTTTAGCTTTTGTTGCTTAGTCAATATGCGCTTGATCTCTTCTAATATATCAAACATTCTTTGAGGAGTACCGAGCTTATGGTGAGGGGGCCAGTCTGTGTGCTGTTTGTACTCAGCTCTATTCTTCAACCTTCAACCTGGGAGGCACAAGTCAGAGATAAGAGGCAAACAGGAGAAAATATCCACGTGAACCATGTCTCTGACCCCGGCTGTGTCTACTCTCTGGCTCAGAGACAAACCTGTCTGGTTCCATCTCCACCCAGGTGCCCCCGACCATGGGGATCTGGAAATGTCACTGCCTCCAACCAAAGGATTGACAGCATTTTCCTGCTGTTGCTAATCTCTTGGCTTCTCACCTCTTCTTTCACCAGTGCAACCAGTTTCTTTTGTACTCAATATTGAAAGCTTCCTGGTTGAACCTGGACTCATATATTGGATATTAAGAACGTACTCAATCCATAGTTGCTGCACATTTTTTAAAAAAAGCATTAGGGAATCCTGGTAAATAGAATATTAGAAATCAGTAAATCCTAAGTATATGCAAAGCCTCAGTATATTCATTTCATAGATAAGGAACCTGAAGCCCCTAAAAGGGAAATGACTTCACCAAGGTAACACAACCAGAAAAAAATATGCAACATGCATGCTCATGTGAAAGACACTTCTACTCAAACTGTAATGCAGATTTCTAGATGCACACTACTTGAGGACAAGGATTCCTTTTTGCACAGTTGACCCTTGAACAATGTGGGGGTTTGGGGTACTGATTCTCTGCACAGTCAAAAATCCAAAGATAAATTTAACTCCTCCCAGATTTAGCTATTAATATCTTACTGTTGACTGGAAGCCTTACCAATATCAAACAGTTGATTAACATCTATTTTGTATGCTATATATTATATACTGTATTCTTACAATAAAGTAGAGAAAATGTTACTAAGAAAATCATAAGAGAAAATCCATTAACAGTATCGTGTGGTTTTTTTATTGAAAAAGTGGACCCATTCAGTTCAAACCCATGTTGTTCAAGGATCAACTGTACATTGATAGTTTCTAGCACATAACCTGGTATGAAATGGATGCTTTGAATATCTGTCAAATGGAACTTATTCCCGGTCAGTTGCAAACTCCTTGAAGTAGGAGACACAGAGAAGCTATAAAGACCTTAATATGTGTCACAGTCCCCAACTTATGCTTAAAATGGTAGCATTAATAGTTGACCTAGGAGTTTTCTGCCATTACCCTGGAAGACAACTGTTACGTGGTTTACAAAATAATTTCTCACACAAGCCATAGAACAACTTTGTGGGGTAGTAGGCAAAAATCAGTATTTAACAGGCTTGTTTTACAGTTGAGGAGGTTAAAGTGGCTGGCCCCAAGTAAGGTCATGGGCTGAACTCTAATCTTCTGATTGCAAAATGAATATTGTTTCAATTAGACTACCCTGTGTTCCCTATCTAACATCTGAAGTAGATACATATGGAAGCTATAGTATATTTAGCCATTATGGCAACATTAACAAGTTAGAAATATCCTTCCCAAACTGGGTTACTACATCCCCAGGGGGTCACAGGGGTATCCTGAGGCTACTTGAGGCTGGATCTCCCTGAGCATGAAATTTACCTGAAGATTTGAATGACTATGTAAGTACTTTAAATGAAAGACTGTTTCACATTAAATTAACATGGAAATATTTTGTGAGGAAGAATACAAAGTTCTGGTGATTTTTATTGTAAAATACAATCCCTGAAAGCATTTATGAGTTTGTCATTGCAGTTATAGTGGATCGCCTATATTTCTAGGAGGGGTCTTCATTTTTCATTCCAGAGGTACTTCAGTTAGAGTTTAAGAAACACTTTTTCTTTTTATTTTACAGAGCGTAATTATTTTAAAAATCAAAGTAATACATGCACATAATTAACAAATCAAATAGTACAGAGGGATCATAATAAAAACCAAGAATTCTTTTCTCCAAATCTTTCTCATCCATCCTCACTTCCAGTCCCACTCCCAGAAACAGTGATCTATATTATGTGCTTCTGTTTTTTTAATCTGTAAATAATGATTATTATTTCTTAATGAATCAACTTTATTATCCAGTAACTTCTGACAAAAAAAAAGGAGGACTTACCTCACTTAACCACCTCTAAAAATATCACCTCCTGGAATGCCTGGGTGGCTTAGTAGTTGAGCATCTGCCTTTGGCTTACGTCATGATCCTGAGGTCCTGGGATCAAGTCCCGCAGCAGGCTCCCTGTACGGAGCCTGTGTCTCTGCCTCTCTCTCTGTTGAATAAATAAATAAAAATAAAATCTTTTTTTAAAAAATCACCTCTTTTTTGTGAGGTTGCCTTTTCAACCTCTAACTGGAGATTTTAGATGAATAATGTTGCTGCGATCAAATGTACCAGCCTATTTTTTTTGTGCCTTACTTAAGAAGATTCTACTTCAAAGTCATGAAGATATTCTTTCATATTATCTTCTAAGAATCGTACTGTTTGTTCTTTATTTATACCCAACAAGCTATCTGGAAGTGATTTTTGAATATGACATAAGATAGGGATAAGTTTACATTTTCTAAGCGGAAGAATATATTTATGGCATAATAACACACAAAGGGCTTGCTTTCACAATACATAAAGACCATCAACAAATTAATAAGAAAAATACTAACAATCCAGTAGAACCATGAAAATATTGAAAAAAGACTTTGCAGATTAGGATAGCCTAATGACCGATTAGAACACATGAAATTAATTAATAATACATGTAAAGGTACTTAACCTAATCTATAATCACAAAGTTAAACATGAGAAACTCTTTTATGTTCTTGAATGAAAAAAATTAACAAGTCTGACAATAAGAAATATTGACAAGTTTGTAGAGCATCAGAGACTCTCCCAAACTTTTCGTGGAAATATAAATTATTAAAACCATTTTAAAAGTATTTGATATTATCTACTAAAGTACCCTAAAATCCAGCAATTCTACTGGAGTATATACAACAGAAATGTGTGCAAATAAGCACCAAGAAATGTGTTCAAGAATTTTACAGCAGTATTATTCGTAATAGTCCCAGATTGGAAACAAGCAAAAGTCCACAAACAGGATGTTCCTCATTAACAGAATAGGTTAATACATGGAAGAATATTTTTTTATTATTATTCACAAGAGACACAAGACACACAGAGAGGCAGAGACACAGGCAGAGGGAGAAGCAGGCTCCATGTAGGGAGCCTATCGTGGGACTCGATCCTGGGACTCCAGGATCACACCCTGGATCAAAGGCAGATGCTCAACCACTGAGCCACCCAGGTAGAATAATTCTATAGCAAAGCAACTGGTGAATCTCACAAACATAATCTTGAGCACAAGAAGCCAAACACATACATGCCTGCACGCATGCACACACAAATGCACTGTATATTTCTATGAAAATAAATTGAGCAAACAAGTAACACACTAGAGTGATAGAAGTAAGTATGGAAGTAAGTAGAAGTGGTTATTGCTAACAGGTAGCAAGAAACTCACTATAACAGGTGTGTTAGTTTCCAAGGGCTACCACAAGAAAACCCCAGACTGGTTTAAATAACAGAAATTTATTTTGTCACAATTCTGGAGTCTAGAATTCTGAGATCAAGGTGTTGGCAGGGTTGGTTTCTCCTGAAGCCTTTCTCCTTGACTTATGGATGGCGGTCTCTCAGTATCTTCTCTGGGTCTTTCCTCTAGTGCATGTTTTTGTCCTTGCTTCCTCTTTTTTTTTTTTTTTTTTTTAAAGATTCTATTTGAGAGACACAGGCAGAGGGAGAAGCAGGCTCCATGCAGAGAGCCGGATGTGGGACTTGATCCTAGGACTCCAGGATCACGCCCTGGGTTGAAGACAAGCGCTAAACCGCTGAGCCACCCAAGGTCCCCCCCCGCCCCCAGCTTCCTCTTCTTATAAGGACACCAGTCATATCAGATTAGAGCCCACCCAACTGACCTCAGTTTAACTTAATTACCTCTTTAAAGACTTCCATCTCCAAACACAGTCACATTCTGAAGTACTGGGGATTAGAATTTCAACCTATAAAATTGAGGGTCACAATTAGCCCCTAACAATAGGGAAAGGTGCAATCTCATTTTAAATTTATTTATTCATGAGAGACACAGGGAGAGAGGCAGAGAAATAGGCAGAGGGAGAAGCAGGCTCCCTGTGGGGAGCTCAATGCTGGACTTGATCCCAGGACCCTGAGATCATACCCTGAGCTGAAGGCAGACACTTAACCACTGAGCCACCCAGGTGCCTCATACAATCTCATTTTTGAAGGCTGGCAATATCTCACTTCTTGGCCTGGGTGGTGGTGCTAATGTGGGGTTTAACTTAAGGGTAATCTATGGCAGGGAACATTTTTTTTTTTTTAATGTATGTTATACTTCACAACACAAGGGTTAAACATAGATAAAACTAAAAATGTGAATTAGTGAGCTCTGCTGAGGTAACAAACAACCCTAAAGTCTCAGTAGTTTTTAACAGTAAACATTTATTCCTCATTCACATTGCTTCTTGGTGGCTGTGGATCTGCTGGACCTACGCTGAAGGAATAGCCTTTATTTGGGACATGCCATTCTTATGGCAAAGTGACAAGAACAAGAGACTGATAAAAACCCATGATATTCCTTCATGCCAAAGGGAAAAAATGAAAAGAAACACAAAACAACAAAAAATTGTAACATGATCTCATTTTGTAAAAACATTGGTAACCATTTGCCAAGTACACATCAGAGGGGAGGGATGTTGACTCTTTCCTCAGATGGGAGACACTACAGGTCAACAAGAAAAGTTATAAAATCCTCTTATGGAGAGGGAGGGGGCAAATAACTTGGAACAACAAAATAATCTACCAAAAAAGGAAGGAAGTGCAGAAGAATTTGTATAGAAGTTCACCTGTGTGGAAAAGAAAATGAACAGACTATGAAATCTATTCACTGGCTGATTGTCCCTGGGGAGGAGAGCTGAGTGTCTAGAAGACAAGCAAGGGAGACAGTCTTACTTTTCACCTTTTTATATCTTTTCATTTTTGTATTATGTGTCTGTATTACCTAATTATAAGCAACCATCTAACAAACATGAATGAACAACCCAGGAAAACTTAAGAGAAGTAGTATGAGGAACTGAGAAGATCCCGGGGTTTCTAATCAAATGGGTCTGGGTTTAAATCCTCTTAGCCCTGGGCCCGTGGTTTCTCTGATTCTGTAAAATATAAATCTGTAAAATAAAGATCATAAAGCCCAACAAGCAACATTGTTGGAAGAACTAGAAATAACATCAGTGAAGTGCCTGGCTCGGTGAAGAGTACCATCATTCACATTTGGGGGAATGAAATACCACAGAGAAGACTCGATCTATTCCAAGTCATAGGAAGTTTAACACTGAATCCCTCCTGAGGGGGGCAGCTTCAGGCTTTGGACTGCTCTCCAGAACCTGCTGAATATGAGCAGAATTCTCTGCAGGGAAGGACAGACCTGCATCTGTGATGGTTCAAAGTTTCAGGTGCAATAGAGTAGCAGCAAATGTATCTTCATGTTTTCTTCATTATCATTGCAAAGAACTTAACCAGCAATTGGTGAGAAGGGGGATATGCTGGGTGGTCTGGGGCCCCCTGAGAAGGGCTGTCAGATTAAGGATGGGACGTCCAGTTACATTTGGATTTCAGATAAACAACAACTTCGCACTACAAATATATCCTCAATAGGACAGTACAGCTTAAGTGCAGCCTGCTTGTACTACAAAATTATTTGTTGATTATCTGAAATTGAAATGTTACTGAACCTCCTGTCTTTTTATTTGTTAAATCTGGCAGCCCTCTCCACCCACAGGAGAATTCTTGCATTCATTTGGTAAAATACTGCTAAGGTCCTCAGAGCCAGTCCCTGCGAAGGACCCCTCCCTAGGCCCTCTGTAGCACAGCTGCTGAGGAGGGCTGGAGGTTAAGGTGAAACAAAGATCAGAGGAGGCAGGCCTGCGCACCAGGAACCCACCGGGCGGTGAAGCTGCTGCCTCCACTACACCCACCTTTCCCTTGTCTTCGTGAGGCAGGTGCTTTGAAGTGCAGCACGAGAGGAAGGATGGGAAGACAGGTGTTTCTCCCCTTGCTCCTGCAGCGCTGTTTCCCAGTGAGCGTGCGCGCCAATCATGTTGGCCTTTAAAAGCTAGAGTTGGGCGCCTGCAGCATGGGGGGGTTTATGGTGCCGGGGGTGGAGAGCTGCTTGCTACTTCTTGGGGGGCTTTCTACTCTGTAGGTTTTTTAGACTTGTGTTTGGAGGGTAGTGGGGGTTAGAGGGGGAGAAGAGAGAACTGGAGAAAGAGGAGGGAGTGGCATCTGCTTTCTCTTTCCTCTCAAGAACTTTTCTTCAGTCCTTCCTCTTTCCTCTCAAGAACTTTTCTTCAGTCCTTCCTCCAGGTCCCAGAAGACCATTATCCTGGAAAGACAGTCCTCTTTTCTCCCTTAAGCTTCTCCTTGAAATGTTCTCCTACTTCAGCTCTCTACTCTCATTCTGAACAAAGCAGCTCTCGAAGCACTGGGGGAAGAGCAGGATGGAGATGGCTGCTTTCCTTCCAGACTTTGCCTAACCCGCCGCCAGGGATGGGGAGCCCTCCTGCAAGTGCTCCTTCCCAAGCCCTGTAGAGGGGGTGGGGGGGCTGTCTGCATTCACCTCCTTCAGTAGGAGAAGCTGTGCTGCTTCTGAGGCCTTCCTAAGTGAACTGCCCTGGCCACTGCTGGTACCCCCAGAGCCAGGGAGGGGGATGGTCAGGCTTTCTTCTCTAAGAATTGAACACAAGCTAGTCAACTGTTTACCTCTGGTTTAGAAGAAACCTGTAGTAGAGCCTGGCTGCTTGCTGGGCAGGAAGGTGGCTTCTCTAGAGCTTTTCTCTCTGGTACTAGAGATCCTTAAAGCCAACTCAAGGTAGTGTTACGGACAAGGAGCCGAGCAGGTGGTCTCAGGGCATTCTGTTCCCAGGGCTACTGTTCCCTAAGTATGGGCCAAGAGCTCCAGCTGAGTTGTGACTAACCACACTGCTTTAGGGGCTCAGCTGTACCGCAATCTCTGTCAGATAAGATGACAGGCTAATGCTAACAAGCTACTAGAGTCCATTCTTCAGCAGTGGTAATCAATGCCAAGTACCACCTGAGTCGAAAAGATAAGCTACACTGGACTCCTCTAGGGAGAGGGAAGGGAAAGGGTCGAGCACCTCTGAGCAAGGAGCTTGCTATTTATCTACTTCGTTAGGCTTTATTCACGGAAGATACGAAGAATTGTGAAACCCAGATAACCTGTAAAGTAATAAAGGTCAAACTCGGCGTTATTGGAGGTATTCTAAGTTCAACGCCAGCTTTCACAGCTAAGTGGAAGCCACGGAATGGCCGGGCCGTCCAGAAAGCGACACAGCCTTTGGTGGTAGGCGGCTGACCGGCACACCTACACGTTGCTTCCATTTATACTTAGATCTTAAGAGCAAATCCGTGAACTTGCATAGCACTAGGCACTCCTACTTCGGTCTCTGATCCTGAAAGCTCAGGCACCTCCCTCTATGACCAAGTTCCTGAAATCGTGGCTTTTCCTAGCATCTGGTAGCTCAGCTGCAGTTGGTAAGCAGGCCCCTCCTCTGCAACTCCCGGGGGTGCTGCAGCTCCCCAGCCACCTTCTCAAGACCTCAAAGTGCATTCAGCCTCAGCTGTGACCTCAGGCAATTGCACAAACCTAATTAAAACCTCGAGTCAAGCAGTTCATGGTCTATAGTCTTGTGGGGAATGTTTCTCAATCTGCTTGAAAAATTGTCTCAAGACCAGTGAGCATAACTTGGAGGAGGAGGGGGAAGTTCTCTCAATAGTCCTGATAGCTAGTGTCAGAGCTTAGGAGGGAGTGGATTTCCCCTCTTGGATTCTGCCTCCCAGCCTTGCGTGGACTCCAGTTTCCATAACTCCTGACAGAAAGCTCTCCTAACCCAGTGACTTATTCCTGCCAGGCTGAATTAGGGTGACCAGCTGGTAAGACTATTTGAGAAGGACTGAACTGATTCTCATGACGTGAGGTGTTGTAAGACTTATAACAAACTTCTAGACCTCCATGAAAACCAATCACTTTCCTTATCACCCGTAAGGTTTTAAGGTGAACAGAGGATTGTATGGAGGTGGTTATTTAGCAAATAAAGGACCTCTGGTTTGTAGTCCCAGCAAGAAAGCCTCTTTAGCTGGTGAAGAGGATGGAAAAACTTACAAGGATTTTTGGGAAAAGTGGGGTAACTTTTCATACTTATGGTCACTAACTAAAACATCCAAAACTCCAATATTGCTGCCTGATTAGACTATAGAAAGTCATCCGGGGAAGCTTCTTACCTAGAATGGCTATACGTTTCAATGCCCCTTTCCCACAGTGCCGAGAGCACTTCCCAGGAGCCTGTCAAGGAAGGATTCTAGGATCTTGATGTAAATAGACCCTTGATTATGCTGAAAGACTAGAGAAAAGCTCTGGGCAAGGCAACTTATGGAAGTGGTGAACTTGCAATTGGGTCTTAAAGGCTGGGTAGAAACTACCTGGGCACAGATCAGGTGGGAAGCAAGAATATGGTTTGAGGAATGAGGCTGAAGTAGGAGGATTTGATGTCCTCTTGAAAGGCAAAGACTTATATTGTCTGAAAAACTGGTTGCCAAATCTCCATTCTTGCAAGCTTCGTGCTAAAACCGGTCTTCACCTCCTGGTAACAAAATGTTTTCATCTGTCTCTAGAACCCTGGGTCGACTTCATTTTCATCTTATGTAGTTGGTTTCAGCGTAGAAATTAGTCCTGTTAACCTGAATGTGCCATAAACTCTAAAACCTGTGCCTCTGAGGCCTTTGAGCAGGCTATTCACCTTTAGTTGTGAAGCTTGCTGTTCTCTCCCTGGCACCCTCACATCTTCACCTCTAGATCTAACATAGCTACATCAGCTTTCTTGCAGTCACTGAAGGCTAGAAGTATGGACTCCGCAATTGCATCTCCATGTAACTCCAAGTAGGACTTGAGGTGAACCTAGAATTTTATCCATAAAACGAAAAAAGCCACTTTGGGGCTTGTGTTGAATGTTGGTGAAGCAATCATGTGTATTGGATACACCTATCTGATCCTACCCATTAAGCTGAATTCTGCAATGAAAAGGAATACTTGCCTTCTTGCTACTCTACATCCGTGGCCACTCAGAACTTGTTTAGGGACTCTGAACTTCCAACACCAAACTGGAATACTGCCTAGAGAAGGCCTATGTATGGCACAACTGTAGAAACTTCAGATAATTTTGTCACTGAGCATAAAGAACCTAGCAACGGTTTCAAACAAAATAGGCAAAATTTTTTGCCTTGCAGGCTACCCCTTTTGCCATACATGTGCCCAAGCTTCCCTCCTGAGCTGATGTTGGGAGAGCAACTCCAGAAACTCCCACTGCTATTCAGTTGATGGCTAAGTGGCAGGCACTGCAATTTGAAAGACGAGATCTATTTCAGCTCTAGTGTTGCCCCAGCTGACCTAGCCCCACCATTCTCACATGGCTTGGGGCCTCTGAAATAGCTAAGAAACCTAGCTGCGATGCTTCAGCTGACTCCCAAATATGGTGAGGTCACCAATTCAAATGTCTAAATTCGAGGTCCAAGCTTAAATACCTGTCTTCTACACCTTCCTTCTTCCTCCCATTAGACCAGCAGCTGTCCATGTAGCGTTGAGAGAATATCTGGGAACCATTTCTCTACAGAAGGTTGAACACCATGTACCTGTGCTTGATCCTAAGCACAGAGCAGGTGTTTAGCAGCTCACCATTGGTCTTGTTCCTCCTGCAGCCATAACCATGGCCGGTGCTCCTGGGCTAGGATTCTTCTTCCTGCTAGAACCTCATCTCTTGAGATCCATAGGAAAACATTTTCTTCCTAACCAAAAACGTATTCTAAGTAGGGTGGTGGCTTCTCAAACAGAAGCCAGTGTTCAAGAGAAACAGGAGTTTGTTGTTGAACTCCATCCAACTGGTTCTGAGCATAAAAATCGGCCGCTTTAACTGGGGGCTTGGGAAGATAACCCGCCATCTCTGAAGTAACTTTTAAATGGTCTACCTGTAATCAATCCTGACTCCTGAATGAAGAGGTCTATAAAGTCGTAGTGGGGACTTCTGGTTTGGGCTCTATCCTGTGTAAGGAGCTTGGAAGTTGCTCCCTTCATGCATACTAGGAAAACCACTAAGTCAACGCTTCAGTCTATCAGGGAATTGGGGTGACAGGCGAAGAGCTTCCAAAGTTGTAGAATGGCAAATTACAGACCTTACCAGAGGAGAAACCCTGCAGAAACCTTCCCAGGACCTAGTATCTCCGTTAGAAACCAAATGTTGCTGACTGCTGGAGGCTCAGTGTGGACAAGGCTGAACTCTAAAACTGCAGCCTCCAGTCTTATGGGAATCTCCCATTGTAGATGTGAAAACCCTAGTGCCTTCAATGGGCAATGGGGGGGAAAAGGAACCATTCTGAAATCTTCTGTTCACAGGGCCAGCCCTTAAATGAGAAACTAGCTTACCAGAGCCTAGCCAACTTAGGGGGAAGGAAATCCTAACTACAGCCACCTCTAGTCTTCTAACCTCCCCATGCTAGCTTCCCATAAGGGAGAATGGGTGCTGGGGAGCTCCTCTGAAGGTCCCAGCCCAAGGGCACAGGCTCCCTAAAAGACAGAAACCTATAGAAATCCTAGAATGCTTCCCTTTCCTTGCAGCCTAGCAACACATCCCTGGGGTCTCTTCTGTAATAACTGGGAACATGATGGAAAGTACATGCCTCTAAACCTTGAAGTGTCTAGGGAGACCAAAGACAGGACACCCGAGGAACATTTAGCCTCTGACAGTTTTTTCTTAAAGGCAACTTATTGTGCTGCGATTATCATAAAACTCTCCCCTCTCAAGTGTATAATCCAACTGAGTAAACCTAGAAACCATGCAGCCTTACCTCAAAGATCCTAATGCCACTTATATTACCTCCTCCCACCTCCTGTCCAGGGGACTAAATCTAACTTCTATATAGATCTGTCTCTTCTGGGCATCTTGTAAAAATGGGGTCATGGATATGTGGTATTGTTTCGGACTCCTCCCCCCCCCCCCCCCCCCCCGCCCGTTACCTATTAGCTTCATCCTTGTGGCATTCATTGGTAGTCCTTCCTCTTATTGTTAAAGCCAACAAGTGTTTTCCGGTTGTAATCTTTTGCTGGATGACCCATGCTTTTATGGACATCTGTATACAAATCAAGTACTTGTATAGACAAAGGTTTTCATTCCTTGCCCTTGATGCCCCCTAGGTCTTTGGTAGGGGGAGAGGTGGTATGTGTATGGGATACATATATTGTAAAGCTGATTACTTTAACCACTTAAATGCATTTCAGTGCTATCTCGTGTTCAGAACACCGTGTAAACATCACTACTGTGAACACTTTTGCTATACTCCAGGTTAGAAACGCTAACCTTTAAGCAAGAGCTCTCCATTCCCCTTCTCACCAGCTCCAGTTACCTCCCACCTCTTCTGTCGCTATAGATTTGCCTACTCCCTGGTACCTCAGAAGTGGAATCCTAGACTTCTTGTCCCTTTTGTTTGGCTTCCTTTACTTAGCATAATGACCTTAAGGTTCTTCTGTGTTGTAAATTCACCTATGTGGTAGGTTCAACATATGTTGCTGAACATACCGTATGTGTACACCATTTTAACACCCTATAGATGAACACTGGGCTTCTGCCTCTTGACTGAACACTGAAATGAACATTGGCTTACAAGTATCTACTTGAATCCCAACTTCCAGTTCCTTAGGATCTATTTTGGAGAGCATTGCTGAATTCTACGGTAGTTGTTGGGGGTGAGGGGGATGGGGTTTGGAATTGCCTCACTTTTTACCATTGTGGCGGTGCCATTTTATATTCCTACCAGAAATACAGAAGAGTTCGTCTTTCTGTATCCTTGCTATCAAACTTGGGCCATTCTAAAAGGGTGTTAAGTGGTTTCTCATTGTGTGGTTTGAATCTGGATTTCCCTAATGAGTGACGTTAAAGCACCTTTGTTTGCTGACCATATACTCAAATACTCGAGTCCTTTGCCCCTTTTGAATAGGTTTTTTTTTTTTTATTTATTGGTGTTCAATTTACCAACATACAGAATAACACCCAGTGCTCATCCCGTCAAGTGCCCCCCTCAGTGCCCGTCACCCATTCACCCCCACCCCCTGCCCTCCTCCCCTTCCATCACCCCTAGTTCATTTCCCAGAGTTAGGAGTCTTTATGTTCTGTCTCCCTTTTTGATTTCCCATGTATTTAAGATATTAATCTCTTATGATGCAAATCTCTTCCCCTTCTGTTTGGTCTTCTCCCAGTATCGTAGTACCTCAATGGTCACTGACTAGGGACTCGACCATTACTGGAACTACTGCTACTACTCAACTGCAGTCCCCTTATGATCCATCTTTCTCCTACAGTGCACACTGGGTGGAGTGGTCTTTGCTGGCCAAGCAAAGGACTGGGAGTTGAGCAGCTGTCAGCACTAAGCTCGCTCCAGTGGCCCACACAGTCTGGTCTCTGGCTTGAGGATAGCAGGCGACACTCCATCTCCATGTGTGCCTTCGTAGATCACTAAGGACTATCAACTTGCTGCATTCCCTCTTGCAGGTTTTCCCAATGGGGGGGGGGGGGGGGGAGAGAATCCCTGGCACATCTCTACGGTCACAAGAATTGATGTAGGGATGTTGAACTGCATATAGAAATTCATGCTACCTGTCTTCCTGTGATAAAGAATTCCCCATCGAAGTTCAACTTCCTGGAAGCTCCTACAGTTGAAGCCAAATGATTTTTCTGATTTTCTTTTTTTTCCCCTCACCTTATGGGCATAACCAATTTTAAGAGGACAAACGGTAGTTGAACTTCTACCCTGACCTCTGTATTCATCTAATCATGTTTGCTACTACTTCAGTTAAGTTTAACTATCTTAGAACATTGAGCCTTGTGGTACTTCAAAGTAAATGTTTCGGAAAATGCCAAGCCTGTCTCTTAAATTCCTAGAGTAGAAGGACTTAAGGTTTACATAAGTGGCAACACTACACAGCCGTGAAGATTGGTTGGTTGAGTTTCTCTGATCGGGGAGAAGGTTGCCTGGAGGCTGCCATTTGACTTACTCTTGAATGAATACTAACAAGCCAAAACTAGAGAATTCATGAAGATGGATGATAAATGATGCTGGAAATAGTATGGTCCTTTGCAGGTTGAAAAGCTGAAGAGACTCGAATGCCCAAGAGCCTCGTTTTTGTTTTGTTTTTTTGTTCAAGTTCTTCCTTCTCGGGGCTGGAGGAGGGAAGAGTTAGGTGAAGTGCAGCAGGCTCTCCAAGGTCTAATCCCCTTTTGCACCTTGAGTTTTTGGCTCATCAAGGAAAAGGATGGAAAATATTACCCATTGTTTTCGTGCTTAGAAGGCGAATTACTCCAGGATGCCAAATTCTTGAAACTCCCCAAATGGAAATGGAAGGCCCCTAATTGGATATGAGGCATTGTCTGACATGCAATTCACATAAAACTGAACAGAGCAGCTGACTAATCAGTTGTTCACATGCAAATTGTCCCCCCAGGACTGACTGTGATCCCATTTGGTGTTCTTACAATTCTGGGAAGCAGAAGACCACGGACATTTCTCCTCAAACACTTATACCACAATAGAAATACCAGTTGAATATTGCAAGTCATAAAAGAAAATGTAAAACAGATGCCTTTATCTTTGGAAATTTAACTCGGTTTTGATCAATGAGCTTATCTTTTAAACTTAGTGAAAAAGGCATGCAAATAGTCAGGTTTTCCTTGATAACTACCAAGAGTTTTAAACACCTGAAGTACTGTCTATTCACAACAAAGTGTTCAAAAATATGGAGCCCTCCAAAGACCAAGTGAGGAAACGGACAGCTTAGGAAACACCTAGGCATGTACTCCTTGCTCCGTGCCTATTTCCATCCACACAAACGGAATTCTGAGCTCTGGAAAGGAGTCTGCAAACCTAAGAAATGGATTTAGAGGAACTCCATGAGGTCCCTATGAGTTATTGGATAAGCTCTTTGGAAAAACCTCGAGTATGAGCAGAACTGGGGGAAGGACAGAGGGAGAGAGGGAATAACAGACTCCCCGCTGAGCAGAGAGCCTGATGCAGGGATCTATCCCAGGACCCTGGATCATGAACTGAGCCCAAGGCAGATGCTTAACTGAGCTACCCAGCCCCTTGGATGAAACTTTTGTGAATAGATGAGCTACCTAACTCGGTAGTGTAGGCCTAGGACAAAACTTTAATAGCAGGTAATAGTCATGTTCTTTACATCAAGCCCTCTAGGGGATCTTCACAAACCCATATGGTAGAGAAACTATCTCTTAATAGGTCTTGGCAACACGAAAATAGTTTCCTTACTATTCTCAACCATATGTAATGACTTCCAAGCCATTTCTCCTCCCTATTCATATGTTCAAGGTATAGTGGCCTCTGGAAGCTTGAGTTACTCAATGGGAGATAACTACTTCACTCCCAACCATGTATTCTGACCTCAGCACAATAGAGGGGCTCCTCCTAGTGCGACCCATCAACTGCAACTCTGGCACCTGGATTCTCTCAAATGTGGACTGAAATGAAGAGCTTAACTACAGCAGACAGTACAATGTGGGATCTTCCAAGAGACCGTGTCAAACTTCCCTCTTAGCCAGAGATCTTAAACTTCTGGCAGCAATTCTAATCGTTCCAATCATTGGAGGCGGTCAATATTGGCAGTAGTAAGGGCTCCAAAAGCTACGGACAGTTGCAGCCCAATGCTGCATAACTTACATGTAGGTGGTTTTTGTTACTTTAAAAGCTGAGCCTAGAACTTAGCTATTAACCAGTACAATAGTGATCTAGTCTTTCTGTAGGCAATTTTGGTCTCCTGGTAAAGTCTTAAAAGCATATATGCTTTAGAAACATGAAAGATGCCACTAAGTATTCATGGCCACCTCCGTGCATTCGTATTTGTCCCCTCCTGGAGTTATGAACAGGCATCTAGTTAGTACATCAACCCCTTCTAGCAGAGTTGTGCCTGAGAAACAAGATGCAAAATTAAGACCTGGATTATCAAATAATCCATCTTCTGAAAACCCATCGTATAGGTAACACTTGGATAGCAAAGTATCAGACTATCCTAAATGAGGAAAAAAAAACAAGTGTTCTTAGCCTAAAACCCCAACAAGTCTCTGCAAATACCACTAAAACCTCCACTAATTACACAATCTACCAGAGCTACATGACCATGCAGTTAAAGCACCCACAAACTGGCTTACCCACTGTGTTCAGTGTGTGTATATTAGCAATACTGTGCAGTACAGAACAGAATGCAGATCTTCAGATTCTGCTAGGAGAGCATACATACTCAGACTAATCAAATTTGATTTATGGTCACTTTCTCCTTTAACTATGTACACAATGAGGGAGTGACCTACTGGGAGATAAAATGTTCTCAACTTAGGGTAGCTCTGAGTAAGAATATCTGCAGGTTAACAATTTTGAGGAGTTAATATCCCTAGTAAGGCATATTTAAGGATATAATACACACTTAGAAGTGCAATTAGAATCGGTCGCAGTTCAAGCTAAATGTGCAAGTCTAAAATTCCCATACTAGACCAATAACTGATTTTTCAGCTTAGTTTCAGGTTTTAAGTCCTTTGACCCTTAGCAGTCATGGGACTATGGCAAAGTCCCTTCACCCCTTTACTGCTACCATAGGTAAGAGTAAATGCTACTCCTTGAGAGTACTGAACCAGAGTGTAGTCAGGCTAAGAATGTAGATGAACTATCCCCACCCTAAATCTCAGTATCCTAATACTTGTGGGAGATTCTGTTGTCTAAATAATATACAGTACCCTCTCCGAGTCAGGGTAGGTTCCAAGATCCTCGGTGGATACTTGAAATAGGCTAGTACTGAACCCTAGGTTTTACCTACACATGTGTATCTGATAAGGCTTAGTGTACAAATTTGGCATAGCACAATATGCTGTTAATCTTACTATCTCATAAGCTGTGAATATAGGTTCTCAACCTTACCATATCTACTTTTGATGTGAAATGCCCAAATTGCCTCTGAGGAGATGAAGTGAGATAAACGTTGGAATTGTGATGTAGCATGAAGCTACTAACCTTCTGAAGATCTGTCAGAAGGAAGATACCCTACTTCCCGACTGTTGGTTTCAGTTACCTGCAGTCAACCATTTCTAGTTGCTGTACTTGCCCCCCTGGGAGCTGATCCTCTAATGCAGTGTGTGCCAGTGTACCTGTGAGTTTATACCCAAGTACAACTGTAACCTACTTCATAGGTTATACCTAGTTACTTGGTTCTTAAATGTCTTTTTTAAATTAATTTTTATTGGTGTTCAATTTACCAACATACAGAAAAACACCCAGTGCTCATCCCGTCAAGTGTCCACCTCAGTGCCCGTCACCCATTCCCCTCCAACACCCGCCCTCCTCCCCTTCCACCACCCCTAGTTCGTTTCCCCGAGTTAGGAGTCTTTATGTTCTGTCTCCCTTCCTGATATTTCCCAACATTTCTTTTCCCTTCCTTTATATTCCCTTTCACTATTATTCATATTCCCCAAATGAATGAGAACATACACTCTTTGTCCTTCTCCGATTGACTTATTTCACTCAGCATAATACCCTCCAGTTCCATCCACGTCGAAGCAAATGGTGGGTATTTGTCGTTTCTAATGGCTGAGGAATATTCCATTGTATACATAAACCACATCTTTATCCATTCATCTTTCGATGGACACCGAGGCTCCTTCCACAGTTTGGCTATTGTGGCCATTGCTGATAGAAACATCGGGGTGCAGGTGTCCCGACGTTTCATTGCATCTGAATCTTTGGGGTAAATCCCCAACAGTGCAATTGCTGGGTCGTAGGGCAGGTCTATTTTTAACTCTTCGAGGAACCTCCACACAGTTTTCCAGAGTGGCTGCACCAGTTCACATTCCCACCAACAGTGTAAGAGGGTTCCCTTTTCTCCGCATCCTCTCCAACATTTGTTGTTTCCTGCCTTGTTAATTTTCCCCATTCTCTGGTGTGAGGTGGTATCTCATTGTGGTTTTGATTTGTATTTCCCTGATGGCAAGTGATGCGGAGCATTTTCTCATGTGCATGACCAAGACAGGCAGGAACTGAAAGAATATGTAACCTCCAAACCAGCCCTGCAAGAAATTTTAAGGGGGACTCTTAAAATTCCCCTTTAAGAAGAAGTTCAGTGGAACAATCCACAAAAACAAGGACTGAATAGATATGTTGACACTAAACTCATATTTATCAATAGTAACTCTGAACGTGAACGGGCTTAATGACCCCATCAAAAGGCACAGGGTTTAAGACTGGATAAAAAAGCAGGACCCATCTATTTGCTGTCTACAAGAGACTCATTTTAGACAGAAGGACACCTACAACCTGAAAATAAAAGGTTGGAGAACCATTTACCATTCGAATGGTCCTCAAAAGAAAGCAGGGGTAGCCATCCTTATATCAGATAAACTAAAATTTACCCCGAAGACTATAGTGAGAGATGAAGAGGGACACTATCTCCTACTCAAAGGATCTATCCAACAAGAGGACTTAACAATCCTCAATATATATGCCCCGAATGTGGGAGCTGCCAAATATTTAAACCAATTAATAACCAAACTGAAGAAATACTTTGATAATAATACACTTAAATGTCTTAATGATGTCTTAAATGTCATCATTCTTGATGGTCTCTCCTGAGTTATAGATTATATAACTTGGTATACTCTATTAACATCTGGTAGTTTTATTCACTTTATATGAAGATTTCCTATCTTCAAAAAGCAAATAGTATGGTGAAAACAAGTGACCTTAAATAATTTTGAGGACCTAGTATAATGAATCACTTTGGTTCCAATTCTACTTTCCCCACTATATCCCCCTATGCATGACCTTTACTTTCCCAAAGCCAGCTTCCCTAACTAAACACCTCTAGAGCATTGGTCTAAGTGAAGTTCTTGTGGAAATAGAACCTTTTAATATATCTGTATACTGTCCAGGTCTGATTTTTTTTTTTTTCCTCCCCCTTCTGGCTGTTAACATCTTTTTCTCTGCATCATCTCTAAAGCTGTGCCTGTTGGTACACTCGGAGGTCTGTTGAGGTAGCTCCAGATAATACCTGCATCTGCTTCAATTAGGGACCTCTAGGGGACAAGACTAGTGGCAAAAATCACTTTATGGAAAACACTTGAATTTATAAAGGGACTACAGATCATAATGCAGTGGTGGAGGAAAAAACAAGTGTAAATGTCAATAAGCCTTTGACGGTTGAAAGTTCTAACGTGAAGTCTCCTAATGCGAATATGTAGTAAAGGGTCAACTCCTGAATGAGAAGGACAAACTTCAAGACTGCCCTCTTAGAGAAGAAAGGAATGAGATGAAGGTTAAATTTCACTTAAACCCAAGGCCATATCCATACTAATCAAATGTTGCTGACTTATGTTTGGCGAACTTAAACCCATGGATGTCCTTCTAGAGGATTAGCTGGGTCAAAGTTCAGAATACACACATGCAAACCTGTGCCAATTGCCTCCTACATTGCTGTGAACCCTGAGGTGCTGTAAATAGAATAACTGGCTTTGAATTGTGAAGCTGGTTCACTTGATCGGAATAGAAAACTGGAAGGCCTAAGGTAGGGTCTGTAGTTTAAAGCCTCTGCCCTTCAGGAGGTCCAAAAGGGCAAGCAGTGCTCAATATGGAGGCTGGTCACTTTTCCTGAGCCATATCTGGGGAAGTTTTTCATTGTGGATGGGAGAGTGCTTACAGTCTGAAACGGAGCAGGCCTCTGGAGCAATGCAGGAGGGAATAGTTCAAAACCTGCAAGCCACTGAGGAAGAAGAGTTTGGGGCAGAATGCTAGAAGATCTGGCGCACTCGTGTATGCATGGGGAAACTATGGATAATCCAATTGGGCTTCCACTTGACCCAGCTGGTGGTTTAGGTCTCAATGGTACAGAAGCATCTCTGCAGCAGGACTAGGACTGGCTAGAGACGTCTAGTCAGGGGCTAGATTTGCACTAGCTAGAACTGGTCACTTCTTCCTGCCTCTTCCCCCCCCCCCCCCCCCATTTGAATCAGCCTCTCTAAGTTGGAGGGAGATGTGGAAGAACTAGAATCGTGGGACATATTCACAAGTCTGGGCTCTTCCTAAAGTTATAATGGCTCTCCAAGAGTCCGTTTCTTACCATGAAGTTCCTCCCGCCTTTAGAGGCCATGACTGCTACTCTGTGGGCTGCTGACCATTTTTCTTGCATCTTTCTATACAATGCAGTAGTTCCTTAGGGTATCTGGACAGTGGCTGGCCAACCTTATCAAATAGAGGTACATAGTTACCGGTGGAGGGTTCTAAGAACTGGTAGGGGGCTCAGGAATAGCAACAATGTCCTACAAAACCTACTGGGTCCTCCTTCCCTGACTCTACCCCCCCCCCCAAGACCTCTCGAAACTTTCTACTTGTGGTTGTTTTTAACAGTTCACTTTAGCCCCAAAGATAAATTCTTACTACAACCCAGGGCTAAGACCGAGGCAGATTCCCTTCCCTACCTATGTAAAGCTGGTTGCCTTCTCACTAAAGGCATGTTCTTCCAGGAGTTTCAAATTTGAGCTGGTTCTTCTAATTCAACTCGCAGACTCTGGGTGGATTCTAGAGGTCTCAAGTCTCTGCCCCATGCTGCTTATATAAACCAAAACTCTGGTCAACAGGACCTCCCCAGAAACTTCGAGGATGGAGTCTTCCTGTAAGGTTGGCTGCTTTCATCTCCATTTTCTTGCAACCTAACACATCCCTTACTTGCCAGTTCAGCTGAAACTTAAATTCCTGGCATTTGCGTGTTCATGTTCTAGAAAACCTGGCTTTCTCTAATACCAGACACGTAGCATAGACTTTACTATTTCCATCTTCCTCAGTTTGATGGGCTTTTGGTGACTTAAAGGTCTCTTTATTCCTAACTTGCATTCTTTGACATCATTAGCTCCTTCATATTGCTAACCATTAACTAGATACCATTTCTTTCAATGCTACTGAAATTCTAAAGCCCAGATTGGAGGACAAAACTTAAATGATGCATTTTACTGATGCAAACACTGAAGTTTAATGGAAGGAACAGGCTAGTGAACGATGCCCTATCCTGAGAGAATCTACTTGTTCTTGTCTCCCTGACTTTCCCTCCAAGGGGACTTGAGCATCCTAAGTAAAAAGCCTACTGTGGCCACTAAGCATCAGTGGTACCTCAGGCAATAATGAGTTGGTAAGTCGGAGTTTTTCAGGAGTTGTGTGGAAGAATGGATTTGCAGATGGACTACAAAGTATTGGAAGGATTTTTTTTTTTTCTTAAGCTGAACAAGGAGGCTTGCCTTATTCCAGTCACCTAGAAGTATCACATGGGGTTCTCCCTCTAAGGTGGCTTCTCAGATGGAATTCAATTGAGAATGGTTCAATTGCAAGATGTGGCAAAGCTGGTAGAAAAGTGTTAAGGATAGGAGAGGAAGGCATTTAATAATAGTACACTATTATGCCAGCCACTCCTAGAAGTATCCTCCTAAGAAAACTCTGGGGGGAAATTGTGTCCAACACCTCTTGTAATCCTCACACTTCAGATGCATGAGGAGCTGGGCTATTTACACACCAATCTTGGTAGCTGATGGGGACTCACATGGGAGGCCCCTGGTAGATGTGAGTGAGGTGCTAGTAGTAGTACCCAGGATCCTACTCGTCTCAGGACAGATGCTAGTCAATGACCCAGCATGGTGGCAGTATAACAGGCTAATGCTGTCACCCTGGGCTGGATTCTTCTAATGTACTGAGACTTTGGGACTAGCAGAGACAAGGTTGGCATGATGGTCTGACCGTCCTTGTCCAATTGATTTCTTTACAGGTGTTACCCTCCAATAAACCTTGTGTATGGAGAACTCCTCAATATCTGCTTCCAGAAAAGCCCAGTTTTCAACACCTGCCCAGGGCCTGATAGTCCTTTTTCTCACAAGGAATTTATTGCATGTGTCCAACACCACACAGATGCTTGGATCACTAGGTGCCCAGTTCGTGGACCGCTCAGGTTATAGTTGCTTGGCATCTTGGGCTCTGGGAAAGGCCCCACAATGGGCCTGAAGTGGCTTTCCAAGCATAGTATAACTGTTGGTGGGGGGAAGGTGTTAGGCAACTCAAATTCCAGTGGCTTTGAAAAGCCTAAGGAGCAGGGAAAGAGGTCCCACCTCTCACTAAATACCACCAGATACCAACAAGTCAATCTCCCTATAAAGTAACCTTTGTAACCTTTCTCTAAAGGTTCGAACCTCTACTAGACCCCAGCACAACTTCAAGCTGGAGCCTGGGCATCCCTACATGAGATTTATCCAGACAGCTTTCTCTACAGGGTCCTACTATTGAGATCAATTAGAATGATACAACTTATACAAATTATGTTCCCTAATCCTAGCTGGGACTGCTTAATCTTTCAACATTGCCGCTGGCCCCCAGCTTGACTACAGGCCCATGCTTAGGAGGCTTTGGTATTCTCCCAACTGTACTTGATCTCCTATATGAGACCCCACCCCTGCTGCTGCTGGGGGTTTTGTGCAGTAGTCTAAGGGCTGTGAGGGGGCCCTGGGAGTGGGTACTAGCCCATAGGAGTCACTTTTAAAGACCTGTCTACCACCAGATACCAATCTCAAGTACACATGGCATAGCATTTCTGCTGCCAATAGTCTTTTTGTTTCTTCTCTCCCTGCCCTCCCCCCCCCCCCCCCCCCGCCCGCCGCCCACCCCGTGAAGACTCCATCTTCCCTTTCTGTGATCCTAAAAGTTGTAAGAATAATACGAGCCAGAATCTCCTGCCAGGTTTCCTGTTGCTATGATGCAACAGTTTGTGGGAATCTGGCACAGGTAAGAGATAGAAGGGTGGATAAGAGAAACAAAAGCCCCTGTCGTGGGGAAGCTAGATCTCCGTGGGTGTCATAAAGAACTTAAGGGCCTTATAGCGGTGTTGCCTGAACTTTGAGGTCTACCATTTGTACTCTTGTCTCTTTGCTCCAGATCTGGTAGTGGGAGAGGGAAAAGTAGGTTTGCAAACCCCATGTATTGGCTTTGAGCACCTCTGACTATCCTGAGTGGGGATGGCAACTTATCCAGTTACCTGACAATTATGTGACTAAAACATTCCTCCTGTTCTAGGGACTGCAACCTGAATGTGGTTTCCTTTGGGCTGAGTTTAAGACCTTGGCTGAAAAATCTGTGGACCTATGTTCCATCCTGCTTCCTCCTACATTTTTAGGCTAAATCCTTGTTCCAGCTGATTGCTACCTTACTCCAACTTCTATCCATCTGTACATATGCCATTTATCCCATTCCTTTTCTACTCCAAGCTCTTAATGAGGCAGCTGAATTTAAAACCTCTTAAGCTCCATTCTTAAATACATCCTCTCCCTAAAATCACGCTTCTCAAATACTCATGTTTTTCAAATTTCCAGGTTAAGGACTGCATTACAGAGGGTAGGGAGAAGACCGTAAGTATAGGGTAGAAGTTCCAAGACCTCCAATGGCTCTCTGGAACCTCAGGTCCTACCAAACCCTATATGTAGGTATGTATGTTCAAGGAAAAGTTTGGGCACAGTAACAGACAACAGAATAACTTAAAGGAATGGGCTTTTAAAATCCTATTATATGGTACTCCTGTGACCAAAGCTACCTGTGTAAGGACGTGAAGTGAGGTGAGTGTGTTACATGGTAACACAGCTACAACTGACCTGATGGTAGTCAAGAGGGCGGTCTGTTGCTGCACTGTGACTGACTGGGTAATTAAAACCACACAAGGTAGGACTGTGGATAATACTAAAGTGAAAACAAAGTTGTCCAGATAATTCCTGATATGGGAGAGACTGGAAAAAAAAACCTATCTTGTGACCTCCTATGGGTAAAACTCTGCACACTCCTGTTGGAGAAAACCTTTCAATACAAGCCTAGGTTCTAGATGTATAGGGAGGGTACAAACTCTTGGCATTATGAATAGTCTTGCAAAGTCTGGCGTATGTAGGTGGTAGTTCTCCCTCTTCACATAGGTTTGTAAAAACTTATCTTCCTTCTTTTGTTTCTTCCATCACACTGGCTTCGCTATTTCCGAGAGTACGTAAACTCTCTTCGAAGGGAACAGTTCCTCACCTGTGGCTAGAAAGCTGCCTAACATCTTCAGTGGAAACAGACCAGGGGTTCTACTACTTGTCCTTGAAACCAGCCGACCTGTCCCTTTAGAAGCCTTTCCAAGTCCTCCATTATGCCATAGTGATCCGTGCAGCCCTTTCTGGAGTGTCTTGTTTTCTGGGACTCTGCTTCTCAGTGAAAGTGTCCTCAAAACAAGCTTTTATTTACAGGCTTTAATAACCAGTACTGTGTCCAGGTAATAGTTTGGTACCAGTCAGGACCAGTGTAGCACTTAGTCTTCTTGGCTCCCCTTAAAAAGGCACTCATCACTTTTTAAGCATTAGGCCTTAAACTTCTAGAACGGGTGTATCACAAGTTCAAGGCTTTTCTGTGCTATGGTTAAAAAGTAGATTTTGTAGATTGACTCAATCTAGTGTTGGCTGTTTTGCAAAGGAAAAAAAAATAGGCTCTAGTAAAAAAAAAACCTATGAAGTGGGATATGGTATTTAAACTTAAACTACCTTGACTACAGTATAAGACCTGTATATAGTTTTTGTCCCTTGTTCCTGGCACAAAGCTCCCCCTCCAAAAAAAGAACAAAACCCTTGAACTTGAGTGGTAGGAGTGTCTTATTCATAAAGAGCCTCTTGATCACCTGAGTTAATGCTAACCAAGTAACCTAGAGTGGCTCTCTAAAATAACCCCTGGATCAGGCTGTCCTAAAATGATCAGAGGGTTGGCTGTTCCAGCCTTACCCAGACTTCCAGGAGAGAAACATGGGGGGCTAGAGCTCAAGCTGTAGAATTCCTGAACAATATCTGATAAGCTTCTAGGTTGGTGAACCCTTAATGATGCTAGGAGGGTGGTGGTCCCAGAGATCATGAAAGCTCTGTACCTACCAGCCCTTCCTCCCTCACTCACTCCACTCCCCCACCCCACCGACTTGCCCTATGCATTTCTTCAACTTGGCTGTTCGGAGTTTTAGCCTTCATAAAAAACAATGAATAGAACTACTCTCCTGCATTCCATGAACTGTTCTAATTGAACCTAAGGAGGGAACATATACCCCAAACTCAGTCAAGTTGAGCAGAAGTCCATGTTGCCCCTCTACCTTCTCTGGGGTCTGATTTAGAAGTTTTGTGGTAGAGTCCTTGAATTGGTATCTAACCATAACTCCAGGTAAACTGTCAATTATAGAACACCCAATTGGTGTCAGAAAACTGTTCGGTGTAAGAAGACACCCCAGACTGACTCCTTAATCCTATACTTAAAACTAGTCTGAATGGAGTTAGAAAGTATGCAAGATTTTGGCAGACCCTTTCAGAGTATGGCTCAATAATAAACTTATTTTGTAAATGCCACATATGTTTCTTGAATAAATGGAAGGGACTATTGACTTTTGTCAAATCTTTAAAGATCTTAACAAAACTAACACTTAATGGTAATAGAATACCTATAGCTTTACTCATTTTTTTCCTTTGGGGTCTAAAGATGTTACTGAAATCATATTCCGTCATCAGTTGGCTGCCAAAGCAGATAGCACAGACTAAAGTTCCCTTAGCAAGACTCCTAAGGCTTCTCAAGCTAAAACGTGGCTCTTAGTGTGACCATTGTTCTCAATGGTCTGAAATGCTAGTTCTTGGTGGTCTCTAACTTGGGGTCAGAATTAGCATATGGCTCATGCCTCTAGAATAAAAATGGTATCAGCCATGCAATCTAAACCATTGGTAGCCTTATTAAGCTGAATTGCATCCCTTTAAGAGCTACAAATAGAATAGAAACCTCTTTAACTTGAGGTGGCTGACTGCAAGATGGCTTTTGCGGGCTTGATGGTATGTGACTCGCTGTTTTGCAAGAACAGTCAGCATTTATCTTCCAGACCATCTAATGGTGTGCCATGTGGTATTGCTGCAGTTCTTCCTACTAAAATCTGGTATCCCTGGTCCATGGTGAGACTAATCTACTGAGTTGACTGGATCCTAAGCCTGGGACGGTACAGATTACATACTTTATTCCACTGGAAACTCCATGGATGTCCCGCCTACAGGACATAATCCTGCAACTGCATTTACTTTGTACCTTCATAGGATTAGGATTTAGTCTTAGAAAAGATTCTCACTCCTGAAGATGCTGAATGAGATTTGTGAGTGTCCCTTGAGCCCTGACTACATATTACCTTGCCAATACGCCTTCTTGATTGAGCCCCATTGAGTAAACCGACTTCTGTGTTGGTGTAGCATTCAGCAGAGTTCTCCAGTCCATTCCAATACAACTGTTTTAAGCAGCTTTGCAGTTATTAGGCCTTCACTAAAAGGCCTAATTCTGGACTGCTGATTAGAACACCAGACCAAGTAAATGGGGAATAGACAGTTGTAACCATCTGTCAGGGCTCATTCCAGGTGGGAACTGGAACCCCTAGCATCTGCTTGAAATCCATGCAGAACAAGTGTTCTCTTGTTCTCTATAATAGGAAGTACTTTGTATGACTCATATCTCAGTCGTACTAGGACATCTATAACCCTTAATTCACCATTTACGCCAAAGTGTAAGTCTTCAGAGTCCTACTAAAGGACTTCTTCCCAACCCTTTCCAGAAGGAAGACTGACTTCAGCCTGGGAAGCATAAGGTATACTAGTCACTTTGATCAGAATGAGGGATTAACAAAAGCTATTAATCCAAGTCCTGTGGAGGAACATGAGCTACTCCTACTTTGAGAATAGCTAATGAAAAGTTCTATGCTTTGTTTCAACTCCAGTGACTGTGTACAAATACACATCTGTTGTGTATCTCATGGGTGCTCAAGATTCCCAAAACTCAAATGCATATCAGTGGCAAAAAGACCCCAAGTACCACTGCCTTAGAGGATAGAACAATCTTGAAAGTCTTCCTACTAAGGAGTCAACTTCCGAGATCTTACTTGCTAAGAGTGGCTGTGTCACAGAGAAGGCTTTTGCTTTGTAAACAAGGCCTGGAGGCCTGGAATTTGGGCCTATAACAAGCTTACCTGGTGGTAGGATGACAGGTTTGGAAAACCTTGATATGGCAGGTAGCTGAGTCTGGTATAGGAAGCCCCTGTCTTGGGAGACCACTTTTAAAAGTGTGAGTAGACCCCTTTATATGTAAGGCTGAAATCCTGAGCCTAGAACTAAAGCCTGTATTCTGGGGTATGGCTGGTGTGACTAAGCTCCTCTTATGGAGGCCATCTGAGGGTTTGTTCAGTGTTCAGAAGGTAAATTTAGACCATTCACCCAAGGGAAACCTATCCCTAACTAGCTGTAAAGAGATAATTTAGCATCTTTAGCTAAGAAGCAGTACATAGAACCATGGGCGGGCCATGAATTGCTGAGTGTTCTGTCTGGATTTGACCCTTACTCTTGGACTTGATGAACTAGGAGTAATTCAGCATAGTTTCCTAGGAGGCCATTTGGGGGCCATCTTTTAGTCCAGAAGTCTAGAGAATCCAAGATACTTCTGGAAGGATGTATACTCGGATTTCTTCCTTGAAGCCCAAGGACAACTTGAGCCTATTTCTAGAGGGCCCCAATCATAAGAGGACTTAGAAATCTTGAGTTGTGCTAGACTATTCATCCTGGGAGTTCTTGGAAGGAATAACCTGCTCAGTCTTGACCTATTCTTATGGCATGCTTCCCCTCTTCTGCTTTGAGTTCTGAATACCTGAATACCCTGGAACTACTCTGCCAGGAGAGCCCTGGGGAGCCCAGCCAAATGAAGCTCTCTAGTTTAAAGTAAATGGGGCTGTTCATTTTCCTACTTAAAACTTTCCCTCACCAGTGCCCGTTCCAACGAATTCTACATACTTCCTTGTTAAAATCCTTGCTTCCTAGCTTCTACCCCAATCTTCCACCCCTAGTACCTAGGCTTAGAACTTAGTTTTTGTGGGGGCAGCTTCCAGGAGTACCTGGCTTTCTGTACTCCACTGAATGGAAGAGTTCATTCTCAGCACTTCCATGTGTGGGGTTTGTGCCTCAAGAGGCTTCCTGTTTCTAAGCAAGGCCTTTCCTTGACTCCCTATGTAGATCCAGCTTTTGGTGTCTGGATGGTGATAAGCACAGCCCATGTTCAGAATAAACTTTTGAATCTATAAACCTAAAACAGACCAACTACTCTCACATTTGAATGTGGAACAAACTTCACTCTGACCTCCAGTCCTCTAATCGATGCTTTACCAGTCAAAATCAATGTATCTGGTACCTTCAACTCCCTCAGTTGCCTGATGCTCTTGCCTAGAGGGAGAAGCTACTAGAAGTTCCCATGGGTCACTTACCACTCTACCAGGCAGAGTTCAGAAACATTCAGGCTTTTCCAAGGCACACCATCACCAACTCTTCTAAACTAAACAGAAAAAGCATTCTAAGGTAGGACTCAATAGCTCTGTTTGTGGAAGTGAACTGGCTTCTTTCACTTCCTTTAAATCTCCTATACCTTCCACTGAACTTTAAGTCTCTGGAAACTTCTCATCTAACAAATGGTAACTTCTCTGGCTGCTTTAAAATCTTATTCACGTATCCCTCAATGACAACATAAACCAATACCTCCCATAAATATTCCCTATCCCTTCCTGTGACTCTTGGCAGCCTAATAGGTTTGCTATGATTCTTCTTGATTGAAAAGGTTCTGAGAACTAAATCATTGCAGAACAACTTCTGTGACTTCTTTCTGAACTGGAATCTGAGCTATGAACTGGAATCTTCGCATGGTAAGAATAAGCCACAAGTCCCAGAAAAGGAGAGAACTCCTGTGACAAGTTACACCCTCCCTATTCTGAAGACTTCCCTGGCCAGATGTTATGCTTGCACTCAAGGATCCCTGGCTCATGAGCATTGGTGAGCAGATCAGCTCATCCTGGCAATTGGCACTGGCTTTCCCTATGCATTTAGATGGTATGATGGTGGCTATACTGTGCCCTTCCCTTATGCTGGGGAAGGTCCCCTATCTTCTGGACTTGGAGATGTCCATCTTACTTGTCTTGGGCCTTGCCCTAGGAGCTGGGTCCCTTTCATCAGTGTCTTGAACTAGTATCTTCTCCCTTGTCTCACATTCTGCTGTGAAGGTGAATTATGCAGAAAGAGCTGGAAAAAAAAAAAAGTCAAACAGTTTCAGCTAAACACCAAAGCAACTCACCTTGCCCCTCTGACCTTATTCCTTTCTTGCCTTCACAACCAGGACAAGCTTCGAGAAATCCAGGACCAGCTGCCTCTGGTACTACTCAAATTCTTGTGGGAGATAGGATATACTCCATTCTAAAACAAGCTGTTTCTCTTCACTAGGACTCCCATTCTTGCTGGTTATGCACCCTCTCCGAGACTCCTTTTTTGTATATGCCTGAGTGAGTAGTAAATCTTTGAGTTACTTGATTACTTCTAGTATAATGTCTTATCCAAAGAAGGAGCCGCAGACCTGGTAGTGCACCAAGCTGAACCATACCTAGACCTTCTGCTTGGCCAGGCTCCCACACCAGAAGGACAGGACCCCTGCTCCTTGGGGATATGAACCATGCAGTCCATAATGCCCTTGTATTGTTTATCTGCAGTGATTTGCTTGCTAATGTGCTGCACCTGCAGCAGAAGTTTGACCCACTTAATGGGTGTGACTGCGGTCTTGGAGATGGCCGTGGCCACTCCACTGCCAGGAAGTCCTTGAAGGACACAGCCACAGCTGTCATACTGAGAGGGAGGAGACAGGTGCCTACAGGACTGCTGTAGGAACTGGCTGCAACTCTGGGTGGCCAGGGTTTCATTAGTGGGAAGGTACAAGTGCAGGATAAGTTGGGGACTACATGTTGATGGGCAACAACACTCCACCATGCAGGTAAGGTGTTGTAACCCAAGAAACCTCCATCTGATACTCTACTGGGAAGATTTCAGTCACAGAGGTGGGGGAGGGGGCGTTCTTTGAACTAGTACAACACTTTTTTGTTTTATAAGGTGAACTTACAAAAGGAGTTATTAAAGTCTCTAAAAGGTATTCTCAGAAATCTAGTATTCTGACCGGAGGCAGGGCTGCAGCTTCCTCAAGCAGCATTTGCTACCCGGACTCCCCATTATTTTACAGGAATAGCTAAATTGTCTGAAAAACCAGTTACCCTTGCAGGATGGACAACTCTTAGCACCTTGTGAGGATTATAGTGCCAACATGCAGGTATATCTGAAATTGGAATATACCAGTGGGTCTCCATGATTGTATACAGAATGTTTGGGGTGGCAAATCCAACAGAAGTGGCTATAGCTTAAGACCTATGCACAAGAGAATTGTTTTGCCAGCCAGATAGGAATATGCACGGCCCCTTCTAAAATGATTAGCATAAAACTTAAGGTAGCTTATATAATACACATCTTAGGCTTTCCATTGGCTTATGTGTCCACAGGGAAGCTTCGGGTTGTTGGATTCCTCAAGTGGGGTTCACATCACTTGATGTGATGTACCCAAGATTTTTGCCTTATACTCAAGCCAACTTGAGTATAGGTGGTCAGTAATAGGTCATGTGGTACCATCTACTTCTCAGCAAGCTGGGGATCAGGTCTCTGTTCAGTCTTGAAGTGCACTTGGTCCCTGAAGACTAAAGGATGCAGTGGTTCATCAGAAGGGTGATTGAGCCAGGTGGGAACAAACTCCCATATACTACTCAGAGTTTGACTTAAGTGTTAAAACCATATGTTCAGATATTTTGACCTCAGGTCAATGTTGTGGCCTAGAAAGTTCTCCCATACGCAATTTCAAGGGCGCTTAATTTTAGCCCACTTCGGGGAGCTGCCACTATCTGGAAAAGGGCAAAGCCATGCCTTATTCCAAGCTAAGCTAGTCTGTTCACAATCTTTTTTTTTTTTCCTTCCCAAGGCGGGATTCATTTTCCTTTGTATAGACTGAGGCCTCTGGGAAGGATATAGTCTCCACATAAAGCATAATCTTAGATCCTAGAAACCAAAACTAGGCCATTTTCACTTTGGGTTGAACTTGGCAGCCCAAAACGTGGGACAACTTCAATAATTCTACCACTTCTGAAGCCCTTTCGATGGCGGGGGGTGGGAGGGGGGCGGGTAGAATAAGCCTCTGTGCATCCTGAGGAAGTACCCACAAACACTAAAAATTTTCAGAGGCCTTGGGCATCTAGTAGAACATCTAAGTCTTCTATTGGACTTATTCCTCTATATCCTGCTGTTTGATGGAAAGTTTTTCAGTCTTAGGATAATTTTTGGCATCAGCTATATCCCGATGTGTTGGTTGGTTCATGCCTACTTAGAAAAGATGGTATCTCTTAAGGTATCTCTCATAATGGGACCTATAATCCAAGTGTTCTACAGAATAGACCAAAGGTTCAGGCAAGAATATGGCCCTAGGTCTATTCACTTTCTATTTGGAAGTCTCTTCTGTATTGGCAAATCCCCATTCTGTAGCTTGTTCAGTTTCTTGTACGCTGGGATCATAAATGGAGATCATAGGAGGAATTGGGAACCCCAAACATAGCTTCTTTAGCCCTGACTGGCCGCAATGCCTGCTAGCTGACTGCTTTTACCCAAAGGGTCCCCATTTCTGATATCCCGAGCAATAGGTGGTCAACCTGGATCACTGTTGTACACCCTCCAGTAGAGCTCCAGTTTCTGTATGGTTTTAATATCCTTATTAGATGGCCACAGTGACTGCTCCTTCCAAATGGCACCAGGAGCGTGCACTACCTAAAAGGCATAGTAAGAGCTGGTGTATGGACTGACCCCTTCAGCAGACAAAAGGGGTGCTCTCGTTAGGGCAAGGATCTTGGCCTTCTGAGCTGAGCTTCCTGGGGCGGTTATCTGGCCTCAATTATCTCTTGTCACCATAGGATCTCCAGCCTCCTGCTACGCTTGTTCTGTAGAGCTACCTCCATCCTTAGTTCCCAGTCTAGGCACTCCCAAAAGATGGTCCGTAGGATCTGGCCTGCTAGAATATACTAAGTAAAAAATCATGCTCAAGATGATCAGGAGAATCAGGAAGCAAAATTGCCAGGCTTAAGACCAAAATAACCTGCAATTTCACATCAGGGTTATCAGAATTGCATAGTATTTCCCCACTGAGCTGGTGGTAAGACAAAATACTCCCCTCTGTTTCAAGAATGTTTGGCCATCACCTGCTTTAGATGGTTATTGGTTGGCCAAGTAAAACTTTTGGCATCCCATAAAATCACACAAATAGCAGAGACTGCTCAGAGGCAGGGTGGCTGCCCTTTGTCGTCTACTTCTTGGAGAGGGGTGGAAGAAGGCAACAGGCTGGGGAAAATTCCCCAGCATTTGGATTAATACTCCCAATCACATGTTGTCCTTCATGTACATATAATTAGAAGGATTTTATATCCAGCAACCCCAACGGGGGGTTTGATATCAGACTTTCTACAGTACAAACGTTCTGACACTCTTGTTCAAGTTAGTGGCTCAGCATCTAATCGAACACCTCCTACAAGGGCTGAAGTAGCAGTTGATGTTTGGAATCCAGATATGCTTAGGAACCCCCACAACTGGCATATGGTGATGGGGGACTTGCACACAGCCTTGCTCAATAGGCTTCCTTACCTAGTGTTAGGCTACAGCCCAGGTAACTTTTGTAAATCTGTACCTTGCAGGGAGCATACTTTGTATCCACAGCAAAATGATTTAACTACAAGGATGGTGTTCTCAAAACATCTTTCATAAGTACAACTAAGCACCAGTAGATCTACATACTGCAGAAGGGCCACTCTAACCACTGGAGGGTCTTCAAGTCTCTGAACGGGACTTCCAGCTCCCCCCTCCCCTACCGAGTAGTAGGGGAATTGTTAAACCCCTGAGGTAAAACTGTCCAACAGTACTGGTGGGAAGTTTTAGCATCTGGTTCCTGGCATTCAAAAGCAAGTAACAACTGGGCCTTCTCATCCATCAGGATACAGAAAACAAGATTTTTTTTTTTTTTTCAAACCCAAGACAGAACTAGCCATAACTCCCAGGTATAGTAGTCAGGAGCATGTATGGAGAAGACACAACTGGATGTTTCCACTGCTTTTTCTGGAGGAAGGGTGACTTGAGAATTCAACTTACAGAACAAATCTCAAAGGGATGAGATACTCAGGCATATGTAAACTGTCAGAATTTCCATTCTCCTAACTTCTGTAGGCCACGGAAAGCCGCCTTATTCACAGTAAATCCTGTTATGAAGACTTCTACTGGAACTTTCTGCTATTTCAGTAATTAGATGGCTCCAGTGTAGACGAGGCAGTCTATTAATTACATACTGTCCCTATTCTCTGGGGCTCCTGAGGGGAAAGGGGACTTATAGGCTTAGCCAGATCAGTCCCTGGGCTTCTTCATTCCTTATCTGAGCCTGCATCTTGGTCACTTGAAGCTGCTTTTTTTTTTTTTTCTTAACCTCTTTTTTTCTTCAGTGTCCATCCTTAGTTAAGCACACTGGTTTTTATCCAAGGGACCTCACTGATTTCCTCCTTCCTCCCCTCCGCCCACCCCAGGAGCCCCAGATTGGAGGGCTACCCAGGACTTCCACAAGCATTTTGCTTCTGTGTGTTCTGTAGTGCACTGTAAATGTTATATCCACCAGTTCCAGTGGGTTCATCCTGAATGTTCCATCCAACTTTTTTTTTGTCCAATAAAGGTCCTAGAAACCATCTTCAAGTGCTTTAAGATCAGCATCTCTATCTTTGGTAAGTGTACTACAAAGAACTCAGGATCCTCATTAGGTGCCCTGTTATAGTTCCTGTATCTTTGCTAAGGCTCTGCTATTCAAGAGCCCCCTTAAGACCAACCAAAATGTACTTTTGTAGTAATCCAGTCTAGTCCTATTCCTGTCATTAGGATCCCAGTCTGTTTCCACCAAGGAAATGGCAACACCAGCCTTGGGACTTACATCAGCGTGCTCTAAATGGAGCTGTAATGCCTCTTCACAGCCTTTTCTTTTGCTGATCCTTTCTCCTCAGCTGTGAGAAGCATATTTTTAAGTCTGGAACTCCCTGACCTTAGGTAGATATTTAAATATGGAGATAAATAGCTCAGTCTTCCTTAGGAAGATCATTCTACCAGAGGGGTTATTGTTCTACTTCGGATCTCTAGAACTGGAGGGAAGAAGAGACTGTAGATCCTTACCTATCCAGCCAGTTGTCCATGCTGGTTTCTACTAGTAGGAAACTCCCTCAGTGAGAATTGCCCCCTCCACCTGGAGTTGCTCCTGGGCCAAATTGGAAGACCCAGCAAGAGACTTAAAGGGAAATTGCTCCAGTCCCTAGTGCTTCCCTGTGCTCCTATTTGAAGAGTTACCAAAGCCCCAGAAGATCTGAGACTCAAGCATTTCATTAGGGGGAGTTGGCAAGTCCACAAGAGAGGGGAGGGCAGGTAGGGCAGATAAAGGATTTAAAGCTTGTAATCTCCCATTGCCTTCCACTCTGTTGCCTCACCTTGTAGTACCAAGGCAATAGCCTTCTTTCCTGGTCCCTGTGCCATTAGCTCAGATCCCTTCTTTCTAGTCATCTCACAGAGGAGCATAAAGGCTTGCACATAAATGATCTGCTCTTTGCCAGGTCTCTGGCAGAGTTCCAACTGCGAAATAGTGATTCAAGGAGTATCTTAAAGATTGTTCACCAGCTTCCAAAGTATATGGAAGCCATGCTGTACAATAAAAGACCACTATTAAGTGAATAACTAGAATTGAACCATCTCTTCAAAATACACCCAAGCAACCTGTCAGCTAAAATATACGCAAATTCCTGTTGACTACCCTACAATCATAAAAAAAGCAAAAACCAAAGTAGGTAAGTCTAGTTTGAGACACCCATTTAGAGGAGTGAAACAAATGGCACATAGCCCACATGATTAAAGACCAAGGACTTCCTGGTTATACACACTGTCCACTCATCCAGAGGTCAGTTCCTTGCCCCAGTGAAGAGCACTGGACAACCTATACTGCAGTAGGGGGAATAGAGAGTCCCTGAAACTGAAATAGTTCTGGCAAATGCAAGGAATGATCCCCAAAGTCTCCCCGGTATGGCTGGCTAACCATGACCCGCACTCCTCCTGTCTGCCTTGCTGAAGTTAACAAGTCCGATCTGCTCCCAACAGGACAGTAAGTCAAGATACAAGAGGTGAGGACCAAGAAAGTGACTATAGTCTATCGTCTTTGCCGTTAGCTGGTGCCCTCGAATAAAATGTCCTGAAAAACCATCCTGACCTCCTGGTGCAGCCAATGGTTTTTAAAGGAGAAAAGAAGCAAAAAGACAACAGCTACAATTGCCATACTGATTAGAGTGATTAGTCAGGTCTTTAGTTGACCTCTAAGTGCTGAATAGTTTGTCACGTGTTGGGTATCCTAGTTCAGTGCTCACATTGAAATCTGTCAACTAGTTCCCCAATGGGTTCATGGTGAGCAAACTGGCCTCAGAATAACAAGGGAAGAAGTGTTCAAGGCAGCAAGAACTCAAGATGGAGTTCTTCATTACTGAAGTTCATAACAGCCATGCAGTTGAGCATGTGTAATGATGGTTGGGAATCTTGAACTCTGAAATCATGTTGGTTGCTGTCATTGGGTGCAGAGCTGCAGTTGAACAAAACACTGAACCTAGAATATATGTAACCTAACAATCCTCCATTTGTAACATTGTTTGTATGAGCAACTAAGGTTGTCTTTTCCCTCCTGTTCCTCAATATAGGATACAAATAGCTAACAAAGACCTAGGCCATAACTTTAAGAGTGGAGGTGGTTCTAGCTTATTCTAGGACTATATGGATCATTAGAAGTATTGTGCTTGAAGTTAAATGTTACCCAGAAGCAATTAAGAGCTCCTAGTTGGCCCTATAGTTCATAACCCCTTGATCTGTTTAGGGATATTTACCAGTTATAGACCTTATCTAGAATATATAAGAAACAAGTACTTTGAGCTTGTAAATAACTTTAGTAAATCCTGACAAAATGTTAAGGGCCAACTCTTTGGAAAATAGCACCTTCTGTCACAATTCTCTTGGTTTTAGTAGTTCTCAGGTTATTTTCTCTTGTTACCTACTAGATTCCTTGGGATTCACCATGAATTTCCTGTTCTTTTAAATGTTTTTCTGAGACTTTACTGAGAACTAAGGAAACCATGTTCATATCAAAATATTCTTCAGGCCTTGACTGAAGCCTAATAGTTCAGTGGTAGTATCTCTACTCTAGACCTTCTTAGAAACACTTGAAGTAATTTGAAAACTTCTGCCAACTGAATTTGGAGCTGTCAGATTCAAGATAGAAGACCAAAAGTTCTATTGGGGTTAAGCCACAAAGCGGGGAGACAGAATAGACAGAGAACCTTTTTGCATTCTTTGTAGGTTTCAACCCTTAGAACTCAACTGCAGTGCAGCTCTGAGAAAGTTTCAGCCAGCCTAACTGGGAGCTCCAGTACAAAGATGGCTCACAGAAGAATTGTCTTGGGAAATGGCTGTTTAGTTTTCCCATGGTGCCCAAATATTGCACAGAAGCTTCTGTGAAGAGCATGGATTCATCCCGAACAAGGTCAAATCCTATAGCTGGAAGTCAATCCTTTCTAGGAGTATGATCTGAGTGGTCTACCTTGATGGCTGCCATATAAACCTAGAGTGGAAGATACTCCATGATAATTCCAGAGCTGGCTCATCCAGAATGTGTTAAACTGAAGAAAGTAGCCAGGCAGACTTTCTTGGCCTAGGACTAAGAATAGACCATAGGGCCTTCAAAGCTGAATATAGAAATTGGTCCCAACCAAGCCCCTCCCCTCAACCTGGCAGAGAAAAACCTCTCTGCATTGTGAATTGCCTGAGTTGTCCCTTATATAAAAGGTTCAAGCTTTTATATAAGCTCATTTGCTCAGTCATTGGTTGCGGGCTGCTTCTCCAAAGAGTTGAACCTGGTGGCACAGCTCGCTGAAATGCAGTCAGACCTTGGAGCTGGCAGCTAAAAGCTGCCTACTCTGTTACCTCTATGCATCTGGACGGTAAGTCCTCCTTTGAGAGGAGACTTGGGGGATGCATCTTTGTGTCCATCAGTTAGTCTCATCCATAGAGAAGACCGGCCAGGATATTTCCTATCCTCAAGATGTTCAGGGGAAAATTATCCTTGGCATCCCTCCAATGGCATGGATGGATAAAATCCACATCCTAGCATGATGGCCCCCAGGGAATACCAGTGCTAAAGCATCATGGTAGTGATGCTTCTGTTATACCACATGGCTGACCAACCTTAGCAAAAACTGGTCCTGGGGTATTGTGACTAACCAGTGCAGTGGTTTAGCTTATGCAGTGATAGGAGGATGGTTACTGAACTGCATACCATGAGATAAGTGGTGTTTAGGGGGCTTGTTAGAGCTTCCCTGGGAACTGCTTATGTGAGCCCAAGTAACTTTCAGTCAGGAGAGGTGTGCATACAACAATTCCAGCCCATAGTATAGATACCATGACTACTTCAATAAACCCTAGTATCAGCCCTCTAGTTTTGGTAAAAGGGACACGGGGGGTATTAATAGACCTACAAATATGAATAAAAACGTGGATGCTGAATATGAAGGTATGATTAACTATATAATGAAGTTAATCTGAGGTATAGCTACTGGAAGAGTTGATTTCAGCCCCCTTGGGACGGACCATCACCTATCCCTTACACTGAAATAACACTAGTCGATTCACATGGTATAAGCAGCAAGAATTTGACTTCTGGGAGTGCTATTTTCCTGTCCTACTTTGAGCAATCTACTTTGCCCAACTGCTGTATTGTAATTTCTCTTCATTCTATGTTTGACTTAACTTTTCTTGAACATTAGCTAATAACTAGTGACTCTTAGATAACAACCCCTTATCAGCTATAGCCACAAAGACAAGTGTGGTTTGCAGTCAGTAGTCTTAATGTTCTGCAAGAGAAACTTGAGATCGGGATTAACCATAATTCTAATCTTTAGAGGATGTATTTATTAGAATCATAAATGGCAACAGAAGAACCCAGATATTAATCACGAAGTTCCCCGAATTTCTATCACTTGGGGAGAATAACCCAATGGAATAAGGAAAGCCCTATATCTTCAGCCCATTGTGGGCTCATTCTTTAAATGCACCATTTTTCTTCACTTCCAGATTTGCATAGGAGATTCAATCAGTGGGTACTTAACTATAGATTAAAAACTGAGTCCTGGTGATACTTCATGGCACAAGAGAAATATCCCTGGATGGACTATTCCCTGGTTCTGTCTTTAGTGTTGTGTGGTTTTGTTTTTTTTTTTTTTTTTGTCTTGAGGTTGACTTGGAATACTTCATTAAGAACCATGATTATTAGTACTTCTAAGTCTTTAAAAAGCTGTGTAATATCACATACTCCGGGATTTTAAAATGGTGGGCTATACAAAGCTACCAAACTTCCTGTGTTAGTGATCTCTAGCATAATATTTCACAGAATAATCCTGAGAGTTAAGAAAATACCAATAAATTCCTTTCGTAAAGGAACAGGCAAATCCTATTTGGTGCACTAAGCCCCCCCCCCCTTTTTTTTTCTTACTGAGACTAAGAAATAGAAGCATCAGAATTAGCCTTAAGGGAAATTATCTGGATTAAGGCTAGATTATTCCTGGCCTCTAAGTTTTCTAGCCCATGGTTTTGTCCTAAATACTCCTGGAAAGTCGGGATCCCTGGGTGGCGCAGCGGTTTGGTGCCTGCCTTTGGCCCAGGGCGCGATCCTGGAGACCCGGGATCGAATCCCACGTGGGGCTCCCGGTGCATGGAGCCTGCTTCTCCCTCTGCCTGTGTCTCTGCCTCTCTCTCTCTCTCTATCATAAATAAAAATTAAAAAAAAATACTCCTGGAAAGTTAACTGATGAACAGATATTTACTAACTCCACTTACATCGACTCTTGGAGGTCCAAGATCCTGATGGGCTGTAGTACCCAGTGTCCTAAGGGAGACTATTACTAGAACCAGAGTAGTAGGTCTAAAGGAGCCATCAGAACTTTGGGTATATTGGAAAATCTAGATAGGATCCCATGTAGGATTGCTTGGCTGATCTGCAGTACCAATTAATGTACTCTGTCCTCCTGGAATATTTCATTGGTAAAGTGGGAAAGTATTAGCAATTGCACCATCTTGTAGAAGGAACCCTGCTCAACTACCATCGAGGAGAATCACAGCCAGTTGGCAAGGGATCTAGTCCTAAAATCCCATTTGACTCTCTTGTTCACTACTTCTAGCAGTGTTGTCTTGGATTCCCCCTAGATACAGATTGGAGATGAAGTTTGCTTTACAAGATGACTAAGGGGCATACCTTTTTTGAGATCAATGCCTATACAATGGAATTAGAAGGAAGAAGGAAGAGTAGACAAAGAACTTGTGCTGAAATGTGACCACCACCCCCCCCCCCCAAAAAAAAACCAGCCACCCACAAGGGAAGCTCCTTAGAACTAAAAATACCTTGATTTGTTCTGAGTGGATTAATAGTCAAACTTGACACATGACTTGGTCATTGGATACGGGTCAATGTGGGAAGGGAGGACCTTAAGCAACTGAAACAATCCACCAAGGGGCAGATAAAGGTGGTCTATACCACAACTAGGAGCAATAAGCCCTTCGTAGGATCCTTTGTCCTGCATCAGTGCCCAGCATGTAGTGGGCATGCCATCTTTCACTGAAGGCCTCCTGGTATCACTGCTTAGGGCATGGTGGAAGCTCTGTCCAAAGAAGTCTATGAAGTAGACAAAAAGTAGGCAAAAGTGGCATCCTATATTTGGGGTCTTTTTATAAATTAGCTGGCAATTAAACAATAGCAGATTGTTTTAACCTGACTTGACCCCATATAGAGAGAGAAATTGACTTTCTGGTGAGCCTATGTGCACCAATTGATTAAACCTTATAGAGGCTATAGCTTTCTGCTCCCAGGCCCATCCCAGACCAGTCCAATGCCTAAGAACGGTTTCCAATGCCAGGTGTGGGTCATTGAAGGCAGTGGCTTACACATTTTCCCTTAGAAAATCCATGTGAAAGAATGTACATCTTCATACTGTTACTGGACAGAATAGAATCTAATAACCTGTCTGTAATCCTATTCCTCAACTACAAATGATTTTAGTAATCCAAATCATGACTAAGTTTTTCTAGAGGAACAGAGCCTGAGACCAGGATATACACGCTGATGGCTTAAAGCTAAGGAGTGGGTAGTATAAAAGAAGAAAGCCCCATTATAAAGGTACTTGTTGAGGTCCTGACACAATCACCTTTCTGTCACAAACCCCTTGCCTAAATTTCAGAACCAGTTTCCTGAGACTCTTCTTGAGCTTCAATTGAGCCTTGACCGAGTCACTTCAGACTCTTAAAATTATAAAGCCATTCTAGGAAATCTTGCCTGGAAAAGATCACAAACAGCATCTTATTTCACATGTCTTCTTACTCTTCCACCACTTTCAAATCCATGAGTGTATCAAATGCGTTATATTTTCTAATCTGTCTAAAAATGCTCACTAGTTCTAAAATGAATTCATTCACATTGTCCCTATTTCTTTGTCTACACAAAACTCAGACTCCACCAAACTTAAAACCAGACATTTTGAGTACTTAGCAGGTGGTAAATCCTTCATTTAAGAACAAGATGGTAAGTGTACCTTGAAGTTGCTTTACATTCCTCTTTAAGAGCTAGCAATCTTGTAGCTGCTTTGTATGAAATATAAAATGGATAGAAGACTCAATACCTATTACTGACTTTAGATTAACAGTAGCTAAATCTGAGTCAGAACAGAGCCAGATATCGTGACAAGCGCATCACTTGATTCAAGCTCCTTTGTAAAGAGATCACAGGTGGTGTCTAGAGATTTTTTTATTAGGATAGAAACTGACAAAGACACTTGGATCTAACACTTGAGAGAACGTCTATACTCCCAGTAGGGATTCTTTCAATCCTAGAATGTGCTGGCCACTGCGACTAGGGGCCTGAAGATTGAAATTCCATCTCTTAAGATTATTTGTACTTCATTTTACCCTTTGAAAGCACTAAGTCAGCTTGAAATAAGTATTTTTACATGCCTTCTAACTTGAAGTACCTGATATCAGTTTACACATAAGAACTAGACATGATAGAACTAAATATAATAAAACAAGTCTCCCCAACAAACTGAAAATATAAGAACCAGTGGTAACATGAAGGTCAAGAAAAACAGACCAGGTTCTGCAGGGTAGCAGGTGTCAACATGGGGTTAAATATGTGAAAGAAGTTTGAGCAGAAATGCTTAAGTGAAAGGAAATAAGCCTGTGGAAGCTGTGAGCCTGATATAGAGGAGACCCCATTGAAGGAGAAAGAAGTTTGGGTAGAAATATCCAAGATGGCCTCAACTTAAGGAATAGTTGGCATTCCTGTTGGGAAAATGCTTGAATTACCCATGAGGTCCCCTGTCAATCAGTAAAGGATCTGCCTTGGTACCCTAGCCATGTGGTCACTAGGGAGCGACCATAGTACAAATGTGTAGAGATGGACCTCTAAGAGCAGGGAAGACCAAAAGTAGTAACCAGTCATGCCTAATCACTGGCCATAACCAGGGGTAACGATGGCCTTGGTAGCAGTGCTTCAAGGAATCTGGAGGTATGGCAACTAGAAATTCATGACTGTCTTCCTCAGAGGACCTGATGAGTTGATAAGTCTGTCGCTGAAGTCAAGTATTCCTAGGTCTCTAGTTATGGAAAATAAAGACCGAGGAGTCTAATCAGATTCTTAGTCCCAGATTGTTCTTGATCAGATTAAGAGGAGAATCTGACCTAGCACAGATAAATCCTACTCAAAAAAAACCTTATCCAAAAGGAATGAAGCCACACTATAAACCAAGTAGGCCCAGTGAAATATCTTAGAAGAATCATTCTGGAATGACCTTCTATAACCTCACTTAACCACTGTGGATCATCCCCTTATAACTGGCCATGGATAGCTAGGTTCCTATTCTAGCAATTGTACAATGCCTATTCCAAGGGTATAGGGTTAAGGTTATCTTTTTCTCTCAGGAACATTGGTTGAGAAACACTTTTTTCAATACATAGCTCCTGAGATTAGTTTACACATTATGAAGCCAGACTAACTCTTCATCCTCACATACCCAGGAGGAGAAAACTTCTGGATCTTGATCTATTCCTAACTAAAGAGTGCTAAATTAAGAGTCCTCTTCAGCATCAGTTAAGGTTCTAGGCAGTGAAGTGAATGAAAGCAACCAAAATATTGAGGGTGGAGGAAGCAGAAGTGTAGGAGTTACCAGACTGCATAATTGTAAAGAAAATGGTAATAAGGTTGTACCAAACAGTTTCTTTAGCCTGTAGGTAAGAATTACCATCATGGAGATGACCAAATGGAAGATTCCCAAACTTCTCCCCTATTGCTCAAATACTGCTTCCTTGAAAGAACTGCAAATAGGACCTGAAAATTAGAACTAACTTAAGATGAAAACGCAATCAGTGGATGTCTTTGTCTCAGACATACGTCCTGGTGATATGCAGTGAATGTATGAAAAATATCCCTGCCATCAAGATGGTCAGTGTAGACTGAACAGAAGTAAACTTTCTAGTCCATCAGAAAAGTGCTCACACTACATGTGGGATAAAAGGGAGGTATGCAAGCATTTAACTTTTAAATTGGGAGGTCAGGTTAAATTCCCCGAAGGGAATCTGACCTTGAGACTAAGGAGGAATAAGCAGGTAGCTCTTCAAAGGACAGAGATGTGAGGGGTTTCTGCTAGTGTCTTTCTGACCAGAAAGTGGGACAACTCCCAACTCTTCCCGTAAGATAAGAGGTAGAAGTTGATCAGTTTGTTTCCTGTGGAGAATGGTCGCCATGGGTGTGCAGCCTTCTGTACAACATAGAAACAGCTGACCTCCTAGGAGTTTGGCATAGGTACTTTCTGACCCAAGTTTCCTAGGTTTCTGCTTCACGGGCAAAATGAGTGTTACCCATCCACCTAAAATATCTAGCTACACTGATGCTGGTGATAGAGAGATGGAGCTACCAGATAGTTCCACTGGCTATTTACTCCTTAATTATATTTTCAGATTCCAACCTGTAAGGCTGGCTAGCAAACGCTTTCCTATTTCAATGTTTTATTAAGCATGTTAAACATTAAAAAAAAAACCAATCAAGTTGTCTTTTTCCTCTAGATGACCCTTCAGGGTCTTCATCTGAGGCAGAACTTGGCCTCTTTCATTTTTCCATACTTGATGTACTACTCAACATTTAAGAGCACATACACCTACATGCAAGGTAGATATTACAAAACCGGACAATCACATTTTTTATAACCATGTGCAGGCCACTGAGGGCCACAGTTTAGAGTTCTACCTCAAAATATCTTGACCTTTTTTGTTTATTTGAACTTCAGTTTACACTTCAAAAGGGCCAAATTAGCTTGAAATGTTGAAGGCCTATAAGACCTATTGTGGGAGGGATACCTGGTAATTTGTTCAAATATTTAGAGAAATGCTTGACCATGTCCACAACAAACTATATTACCGTAGGAAACTTGGAACATCTTATCCATGTTTTCACATTAAACTGGATTCTTTTAGACTGAGATGCCAGTTATGGGATTCAATGGGTAAGGATTATACTAGGGTAAACTTACATAAAGGGGGGGAGAAAAAAGAAAGGCAGAAAAGGATGGGACAGCCCATCAGTCTGTGACACCAATGTGACCCCAGTGAAAATGAGAAGTTTGGATGGAAGCAACCAAGACAACACAACTTAAGATTTGGTAAAGCTGTTAGAGCACCTGAACAGCCAAAGAGGTGGTCCCTAGTCTCTGAGGAAATACCTGCTTTAATACCCCAGCCATGTTGTCACTGGGGAGCTGGACTTTGTAGGTGTGGCCACAGTGCAAACGTAGAGATGAATTTCAAACAGTATTTGGACTCAGCCCATTCCCTCTTGAAGTAGGTCTGTGGGGTCCAAGATCATGGATCCCATAATTCCATTACTGAGGACCAGAAGAAAGTTCACAAAAACAAATTTTCAGATCTAGAAAAAGTCCTGCTCATCGAAATCTGGGACCTGGAAAAGGAGTTGATTCATCGTTCACTGCCATAGACTCTAGATAAATTGCTCACTTCTTACCCTTGAGCAGCTTAGCCTATGGCTGTATATCAGCCTTTTTTAAATAGCCTACTAGACTCAACTGAAATCCTCTACCTTGTGGGCAGACCTGTTTCTGTGCTATTCTGACTCCTATCAGAGTTAAAGCCTTTGTAGATAAAACTAACAGCTTCTACATGTCTTTGGGGCTGTTTGAAAATGATGGGATCTGAGATGCCTGGGTGGCTCAGTGGCTGAGCATCTGCCTTCCGCTCAGGGTGTGATCCTGGAGTTCCGGATCGAGTCCCACATCGGACTCCCTGCATGGAGCCCACTTCTCCCTCTGCCTGTGTCTGCATCTCATGAATAAAAATAATAAAATGGGATCTTTTGGGCACGATAGCAGTCCCTTATTTCTCTCATACCTGTGAGGCTCAGTTGTGATGACAGAGCCCTGAGGAATGGAAGTCAGCTGTTTGGTCTTGACCACAGATTCAGGCAAAAGCTTAGCCTTCCCAGATAACCTCCACAATATTACCCACAAAGTTAGAAAGTCCATATCACTGAGATTTGAGTGACTGCGTTGAAGTCTTCCAAGAAGCAGGCATCAAGATCTTATTGGTGGGGAGGGGTGGCAGGGTGGAAATAGCTAAAACATGAGAAGAAAATGAGAAACTTTTTTGGAGTAGAACTCTGGTCTGACACCTGAAACAGTAAAGGAATGAAGATTGGGAAAGACAACCTAGATTACAGTGCATTTATGAGAAATCTGCCATGGTCCATGACAGCCCAGGCCTAAAAACTGTTCTAAAAGGATCTTGCATCACCCAGGAGTGCTCACGCTCCTGTAACTTGCTGTGCTGTCCTTAGCTGGAAGCATCCCAGGAAGGATATAGCCATAGTGGATGCTGCAGCTGACTTGAAGTCCATGGCTGGAGGATGTCCCCCACTAGCTGATCTTCTTGCAGATGTTTCTCTTGAAGCTCAATCTGAGCACACTTCATGGCACCAGGGATTATTTCTTGAATGTAGAAAATCTGAGGTGCATGTTTGAGAAGCAATTCCTTTTTGGTTCCTCAGTTTCAGGAAAGCATGAAGAACTGAAATCAGGTCCCACCCAAATTCCTCCCTTCGAGGTTTCAGGGCTTCGTTTTTCCAGACAGAATCCTGATCATCTTATAAACTGGCTTTAGTTTGAGCATGTAACATTCCCATTCCTAGCCAGTTTCTCTTTTTGTAGGAAATAGGGGCCTCCATATAAACTACTAAAGATGTCATCTGGCTCACCTTTAACCTGTGACTGTCCTTGTCCAGAATATTTTCCCCCCCCTTAGGACCAGTGAGGGATCTCTACAGTCTTAAGTATTGTTGCCCTATAACTTCTAATACTAGAATCCTAGCATTGCTATTAGAATTCTTCTCAATAGGGACATTTCCTCATATCTCATGAAGTCTTTAGCATTTGGGCAACTAGCTATGTGCCTGGGACTTTCTGCACGACCTACATTCCATTAAAAACATGAAATATTCTCCCTGATCTCTTGGACCACTTCCATTAACTATGCTTAACCAGGTCTCATTTTTATTTTTTAAATTCAACTTGCCAACATATTCTAGGCCTTTTAAGAAGCAAGCATCAAGATGGAATTACACTTAATTTGAAGAAAATGCCTATAAGGAATGAAGACTGAACAGAAATGGGGTTTAATATTGGTCTGATACCTGTGGTGAGAGGGTGGTAAGGGTGGGGGAAGTGCTGTGTCAAATGAGACTATCTTCAAGACAGCTCTGAGAAAGTCTCAGCGAGGATGTGATAGACTTCTAGGGGGGGAAAACTACATGTAGAAGCTTCTTGTACTAAGCAAGAGAGGCCCATATTGACGAACTAGTCCTGCTTAATCCTGGACCATGAGCTGCCTGGGGAGTGGGGCCTTGGTATGAAAGTCTTGGGGAATTTGGAGGTGTGTCCTTATTGTATCTTTGCTTAAATTCTGCTATTCCAGTTAAGTATTCCTAGGACTTCAGGCATGGAAAATGAATTAAGATTGCCTAATTATTCTGAACTTTTTATTGGATAAATCATTTGAATGCCTCATCAAATCCAGGAAGACTGTTTAAAAAAAAAAAAAAACTTGTACATCAAGAGAATTGAAGCTCATGATAACCAAACAGCCAGTTAGACTAGAAGAGCCAGAATTCCAAAATCAAGACCTACCACAGCATCAGTTAATCACTACTAACCATCTTCTAGAACCAGACCTGGATATGACTTTCTACTCTAAGGACTTAAAACCTCTATCCTTAAGGAATGAGAATAACCTGGATCCTTGCCTTTCTGGAATACTTCTGTGAAGATAAAACTTTCCAACGCAGTAACTTAGTTGGTCTGGGATGATCTAGACCTGTCAAGAGCAGGGCTGTCAGCCACCATCAGCTCACACATCATGAACCCAGATCACATCTTACTATCCTTATACTTCTGGGAGAAGGGAACTTATGGACATTGAGGTAAACTTCTGGTTAAAGTATCAGCAGAGAAGCTTTCACATAGTAACAGACTCTAGGCTGTCTGGTAAAGGAAAAGTGGATATTAAACCCACAAGCATAGGGATGTTAACAAGTTCTATAGCTGTGTACTAGGTTACTATTCCAAGAAAGGCCCAGTGTACACAGTTGACCAGAGCAATAGGAATGCATGGTCAAAAGGGAAAGAGAATCCTTGGGGAAACTCTAGCAAGTTCTCTGTATGCCAGGGCTCATAACAGCTGACATTACAAATCTAGACTTTGCAAGAGAAGTGAGGTTGCCACCATCAACAGTAAAAACTCGATAGCTTTGCCTAATCGCAAGGAAGAATGGACAACTGACAGAAGGTCAACAGGGTTGACTCGAGAGTTAAAGCCGGTAAAACAAGGCAATCCTAAGGACAAGATAGATGGATGGACAAGCTAATAGTGCTCAACATCTAGAATCAGGAGGACAGTCATGATCTTTTGCCAAGTTGCCTGAAGAGAGCCTCTTTTCAGACTTAGAAACTAAAACAAGATTCTTTAGAAGAGCCCTGTAACACCATGGTAAATATGAATAATTGCTCATTTCTTAAAGGGCCCAATTCTATGAACTTGGAGCTCTAACACTGGTCTCTTTTTCCCCCAAACATTTCTTGACTGAGACCTAACTCCTACAGAAACATTGTTATCCTAGAGATCCAAAGTGTAATCATGGTCTCTATTAGAGAAGTTACATGTTTGGCCAGATAATTGAGTCCTGGTCCAGTCTTCCTGCTCATAGACAAATACAATGCTCTTCCCTGGTACTGGACTGCCTAAATGGAATAAAAATGGTTGGCGGCCTACTTCTGAAGTAGGAATGACTAATCATATTAGAACTTAAAACATTTTGTGAGGAACATATTGACATTCAGGGGCAAGTAAAAGGATGAAGGGATATGTTAGGTATCTATAGAACGGGTATCAGAACTAGAACTTTTTTACCCTTGAGGTTCCACATTGGCATGTTTAGTGGGAACTAGAATTACTAGTACTTCTAAAACTGGGAAGAGAAATCACCTTTGGCATGAGGTGGCTCTCCAACCGAAGTAATCCATGCAGGGGTTGAGAGACAAAGGCTGTCTATATCACACCCGGGAGCATGAAACCCTTCAATGAAGGTGTCCTCTGAACCACATTAGTGCTCAACGCATACCATTTCTTCCCCTGAAGGCCTTACTGCGTCATAACCAGGACATGGTGAAATCTCTGAGGGGGGAGAGAAATCTACAAACCAAATACAGAAGTGGGAAAAAATATCCTGTTAGTGGAGCCTTTATAATTTAGCTGGTAGTTAACAAATCGGCAGTTCATTCTAGCCTGAATTAACACAGCATATACATAACATGTAGAATTCTGCTTTGTGTCCAGTTTTCTCAGTAGGCTCCTTGTGTACAAATCTTTAAAAGCTTATAGCTTCCTATTCTGTGGCTTTTCTCAGATGAGCCCAATGCCTGAGGATGGTCTTCCTGCCAGGTCTGGGTTCTAGAGTGTCGTGGCTTGTATTCTTGAACAGAACAAGCTTATATCGCACTGAAGCCAGAAAATTCAGAAGAATGTATACTTCATATTACTGAACAGAATTACTGTTTATGCCTATACCGAGAAATCCAGTCCACAAAGGCAAATGATCACCGTTGATAATCTGACTCGTCTTCCCATATTCTACCCTGGAGCAGAGCCAGGGACCAGAATTTAGATGGCTGATAGTACCTATTACTTCCTTTTTACTATGAAAGGAAGGCATTCCTATGTAGAGGTACATGTTGAGCTCTAAACACTGTGCACTTTTGTTCTCCCTTTTTGAGCTTTAGAGTCTACATACTGGGATTTCCAGGATTGTCTGGAGTCTTGGCTGAAGCACCACAACCACAAAAGCAAGTTGAGAAACGTCTAAAAAATATCACAAATAGTATCTCAAGATACTATTTGACCTAATCAATAATTCAGATTAGTCTAACACAAGGCTTCTATATTGTAAGATGCTCACTAATTCCAAGATGAATTCAAATACCATAGGTCCTTCTTGCTGTATCCATACAAACTGACCAAGAATCAACCAAATTTAAACTATGGCTGCTACTTTGAGGAGTTAGAAGGTGGTAAACATCATTACATCATAAAATGAATGTGTGCCTTTGCTTTGATGTATCTTTGCATTTTTTTTTTTTAAATTAGAAGGGTTAAGCTTGTGGCTTCACTGAAATATGGAATCTCCCAAACATTTTTATCTGTCACTTTGATTTCAGATTAGCAGTTGGTTAGACCACCTGAATCAAGACAGAACCAAGTATTGTGACAAGAACATTTGCCTCCAGTCTTTCCTAAGAGATCACGTCTAGGAATCTATACTCTGATCCTGAGTATCCAATTCTATCCCACAACTGAGACAACCTGCATCCATACTTAAAGGGCTTATAAACCTAGATACTAAATCCAGTCTTGATTTCCATTGTAAAATATGCAGGCCACTGGTGGCTCAGAGTTCATCTCCTAAAATCTTAATTTCAGAGGTCTATTTGTACTTCAGTCTACCCTTTGACCAAATCAGAGGTGGTAGGAAAGCCTGTAGGAAATACTCTATCTGCTTAAACTAAAAACCTGTAAGAACTAGAAGTGGCAAAACCTGTCTCCCCAACAAACGGAATATATTACTAGGATATCAGAGCCTATTCTTTAAATACTACTGTTCATGTTGAATTTTCACACTGGATTCTGTACTATTCAGATGCCTAGATGCAATTAAACATGTACAAATCATGTTGAGTAAAAGACTTGCCTGGAGGTACAAATGGAGGCAGCTTGGGAAGAATGGGCAAATCAACTTGTGATATGACCCCAGTTAAAGGGAGAGAAGTTTGGAAGCCTTCAGTTCAGCCACTCCCTTTAAAGAAGGTTCACTCCCTTTAAAGAAGGTTAAGCACAGCTATTGGCAAGTGCTTGACTTGCTGGAGAGTCCCCTGTCTCCCAGGTAAGTCTACCTTAGTATCTCAGCCAGGTAACAACTTAACTCTTAGTTGTGGCCTCCATGACAATAGAGCTCAATTTCAAAGAGCAGCTGCTGGACCCTCAGTTCATTCTTTAAGGTCTCTGTTGTACAAATCATGGATCCCCCAACTCTACGGAGTATTAGAAAATATATAATAAAAGCCTTCACATGAACACCAAGTCCTGATTTTATCAAAGCCTTGGATCGAGGCAAAGGAGTTAGTTAGGAATGGTAGACTCCAGACACAAATTACCGGCCTTTCACCCTTGAACAGCTTAATTTATATTATGCATCAGCTTCTTTTAAGTAGCACACTGGGATCACCTTGAATCTATTTGCCTTTCTATGGGAAAATATATTTCCTTTCTTTTTAAAGAACATTCCTATTGAGTAAAAGCATGTGTAGAGAAAAACATCCTCCAAATCTCTTTGGGGCCATTTGAGAGAGACAGTCTTTGAACATGGCTGGCATGGCCCTTGATCAAATTTCACCTCCTGTGTCTGAGGCTTAGATGCAACACACAGAAGCCCCAAAGAATAAAGTGGTTAAAATGTGGCTTGACCAGTGTTTCCATGTCAAGTGGTCTGGGTTTGACTGAAGACAAAGTAACTATCTTTTCAGAGGACCTTTTAAACCTTGTGGGTAATTTAGGTCAGGGTTTATCATAAGATTAGAGGTATTGTCAGTGCAGGTCCTCTAAGAAGCAACCATCAACATGTAACTTCTTTGGGGGGGAAGAAAACCTGTAAGGATAATGGGAGAAGAGCAGGAGTGAGTAAAGAGAGCTGCTGGAATACAATGCAGAACTGACACAGAAGGGTTTGGATAAGTAGAGCTACATTGCCATCTCAATCACTGAAGCAGTGGCCAGCCATTGGGAAGCCTCAGCATAGAAAAGGCTACACAAGAAGCCTACAAAGACAGGAAGGGCGGTTCCTGTAAGCATGCCCTACTGTCATTAGCTGGGTATAGCTTGGGAAGAGTGGCCTCCCCAGGTGCAGCAGATTTGAAGGGGAGGCAACTGGAGAATATCCCCACCAACTAGTTTTCTTGCAGCGAAATTCCTGAAGGAAATCGGAGTGGCACAGCTCCATAGCACCAAGGATTACAGCTGAAGTGAAAGAATACATTTGTGAAGTGTTGTCTGTTGTTGTTGTTTTTTGTCTGTTTTGTTTTTGGAAAGCCACTCCTTGGTTTGCTAGTCTGGTACTATTCACTCTACAGATGGAATAGGCTAAAGGGAGAGAGTGAGGCATGTCCAGGTAGAAAAGCCTATCTTTTTAAATGGCTGGTCAGGGTGGCATCCACTGAAGAGACTGACCCAAAACCAAGGAGATGCGGGATAGCAGGTAGCTATCTGGAAGGCACAGACTTGTGTCCGCAGAACCCAGCTAACATCAGAATGGCAAGCAGGACAGCTTCAGCTTCCCAGAAGATGAGATAAGAGTTATCTGTCGGTTCCTGTCTTGACTGAGACTTATCCCCATCGTGTTCAGTCTTCAGTGTGACCTACAAGGATGAACTTTCAGAAGCTTAGAATTATTGTCTTTCTGACCCAAGTGACCTAACTAGCATTTTATTGGACAAAATGAATGTGTTGTCCTGTTTGAGGAATCCAGCAACCTTGAAGCTGCACCTTAAAGCCAGTGCCCAGAAGGAATGAGCTACTCGTTGGTTGCATTAGCCATGGACTCCTCCGACTGCCCTTCAGGTTCTACCTATAAAGCTGGCTATTAAATGCTTTTCTACTTTCTCGGTTATTAAAGTATCCATAGGAAACAATGCAAATCCATTGTTCTTATCAAATGCGTTGTTACTCTACAGGGAGTTATTCAGAGGTTCCTGAACTGTTGAGGCACGACCTGGCCTCTTTCTCCTTGATCTTAATACTTTAGTACCTTCCCCTTTAGTACCTTAGGTTCTGAGTTTTAACTGGCTACAGCAGCTTGCCAAGATGGTCAAAGCTTAGAAACCAAATAATGGGTTTCTTTTAGGTCTCTAAATTAGAAGATCTGCGTATACTCTGTAGGAGAAAGTACTGAGGAGCCTATTCCCTGTTTGACTTAGATTTGTACGCATTTGAGGATTAAGTTTGTGGGAATGTTCTAAGTAGAACAGATAAGCTGATCCTGAGGTCTAGCACCCTTAGGAAGTGTGGACTTCTTTATGCTTATAATCTAAGGTAGTTTTCTGAGAAGATCAGCTTCTAAATCAAGTTTACATATTGCTATTTATCCTTAAATTTTTCTCCTTGAATTCAATGTTCTTATGCTAGAGTGTTGGACTCAATTGTCCTCTTCCATGGGATCAGCCAGTAACACAGAAAAAAATCTGATCTACCTGAAACAAAAAGTGGCCAGACTTCACAACTCCCAACACAGTGCTTCATTGCATCTCAAAACAGAAGAACCAGTTTCTCGGGGCCTTCTAGGTTTGGCCTGAGTGTCTAGAGCTGCTTCAGCTCCTTCCTGGAAGGGGGTGTGATGTTCGTCATGCCAAAGCTGGGCCTCATGCTGGGTAGCCTGTGACTACAAATGTTGGCACAGGCGGTAATTAGGTTCTTATTTATGAAGCTGTGTGTCATAGGAGATGGCTAAGCTTCTAGGGAGGTATATGAAGTATTCCCATGCAGTTTTTTCTCCTCAGACTTCAGGTATTTGTATACCTATGTATTGAAGTGCTATAGAAATCACCACTATACCGGAGTCCTTTTTGGTTATAGAACTTGAAATTACATAGCCCTGAATCTTTTTTTTCTAACTACATAGACCAGGAATGGCAAGATGTTCTTAGCTAATGTGCAATTGTTTACTACAAAATCTAAGCATTGTTTGCAGTACCCCCAATGTATAGAGCAATTGCTAAACAAACACCAGTGATGACTCCTTGATCATCTCTGAAGATTGTTGGATAGGACTGAATACATGTTCTATTCATCTAAGTGCAGGATATCCATCGTGCATTCTCGGAATCCTTTCTGGCATGATCTTTTAGAAACCCAGGCCCCCAAAATGTGCATTGTCCTTCTACGCTAATGCCTGGCAGGAACCTAGAAGAGAAATTTGCCTCTTGGAGATCATCTTTATGAACTTTCTCACCAATGCCAGCCTAGAAATCTCACTCTGGGATTACTAATATCAGCACCAAAAGGGTAAACTCCTGCCTATTTAACCTCTACCACTTCTGGTCCACCAATGCACCTGGCAGGATCTTCTGAGAATCAAGTGCCTAATAGAAGTAGACCTAAGAAAGCTCACAATATTTTTCTAAGCATCAGAAAATGATACTGAGTTGACTTATCAATGTCTGGGAGGGATATGACATCCTTGCTATGCAAAGTTATTTGCTTAGTCGGTTCTGAGACTTCTATCTCTTTCCCTCGGATTGACGAAGGTGCTTTTCCAAGTGTTTTCTCAACCTTTGTCCAAACAGTGCCATTCAATGGTCTTAAGAACTATGTAGACTTTCTTGCTGTATCTCAGGACTGACCATCCAAATCCCATGTTAGAGTACTGTTAACTTTAAACCTTTAACTGCATAGCATGGTTGGTAGAACCTACAGACAAGGTTAGAATTCTTGTTCTGTGTTGAACGGACAATCAAATTTGATATTCCTTATTTTAATGTACATTGGTAAATTCACACAATGCCAGTTCTAAAAATCCAAACTGAAGCTTAGCTCACAAAATTAGTATTGTTTCTTTTTACATGGTTAAGTAAGCAACTTGATATGGCTTCTATCCTGCCTATACTTAAACCAGTATGAAGCATTTGTGACTGAATAGTTATAGTAATGAGGTCAGTTTCCTTTACTATTGTGACTGCTGGGAAATCATAGTATCCATTAGGATAATTATCCACACTGCTTAATAACCAGCCAATTTTTAAAGAACTTAAATGCTTTTTTTCTATACCTTTTTGATTATAAAAGTATTTCTATTTAGCAGAATAGTGGGATTATAACCCCACATGGTATTGGGGAAAGCCTGACTTTCTCTAAAATTAGCAAGCATGTATATTTGCATTCTGATCTCTCTTCAAGATCTAAACCTGAATGTTGAAGAAATCTCCTTGTTTGATCACTCTAAAAGACAAAGGAGCATAGGAGTGGATGGGCCACAGTCTTGTTCAACCAAGGCATAAATTGCACACACAAACCATATGCACACTAATTGCCTTCTTGTCATGCTCATTATCTACAGCACAGTAAATCTTAGTGCATGACCTACCATTCCCACTTCTAGAACTTAAAGCCTTTCATGAGCAAATACAGATGTTCAAGTGCAAGTGGAAAAGGTGTCTGGCATCTGTAGGATTACTGAACATTTCTAGCCTTATGGTTGAACAATGGAAAATTTTTAGTTTTGAAGGTCCTGTTTTTGGAATATCCCATATGAACTGGAATTAGTACATCTAAACTATGCTTCTTGAAGTGCATGGTATTTTACAGCTTTTAAGATTTTAAAAAGTTGATCAGACTAAACGATCACAAAAACTATGGTAGAGCATATAATCTGCTATATAGATCTTAATCCTAGAAAGGTTGAAATATCAAGTGTTGTATCTAAAGGGACACAAAGGTCATTCTACATGATGGTGACCTAGCCCCTTGTCTTTAAATCCTGAAGCTCTTCACAGTTCTTAGAAACATTGAGAGGTGGCCTTAGAGAAAAACCGGAACAGAGGCTTTGATTAGTCCTTTCAAGTTCAATAGTCCCTTGTCTTCTATTAGTGGTAAAGTTGTAATCTGCATAAAAGGAAGTGTTCCATCTCCATTCAAACCTAGGCTATCGGGGCAGGGGTGGGGGGTGAGGTTTTGGCACCATGTGCACCAATAAATCCTTAAGGCTATAGCTTCCCATTCCATGATTCCTCCCAGATAGGCCTGATACTTGAGCTGTTCTAAGGCCAAGTCTGAGCCATTGACAGTAGTTCTCCTGTTTTAGAACATACCTAGCTTAGAGCCAGAAAAATCCACATAGAAGAATGTAAATCTTCCTATTTTACTAGACTGAATAGGCTACTAGCCTTGGCTATAATCTCATCCTAGGCCAATGATCCTATTTAGTATTTAATTTGTGAATTCCTTACTCTGGCTTCTCAAAGAGTTGGAGCTGGAGGATTTAGATGCTGATAGCTTTAAGGAAAGATGGTTACTGTGAAAGGAAGGGACATAAACATAAGGGTGTACTATTGAACTTTTGACACCGTATTTCGCCCTTTGTTCTACTCTTGGCTAAGTCAATTTTTTTTCCTAGAGCCTCCTTGCAGCCGTGGCTGAAGCACTTCAAATATTAACTATAAAGCCAGTCTGGGCATGTGGTCTAGGAAATAAGCCCACTCTTGAATGCTTAATCTATGACTGTATTGGTCATCTCCAGTGAATTAATGGGAGAAGAGAGAATTGGTCGGGGGAGAGACTTGCTAGGTACTCCCAAGTCTGACACCTGAAACCAGAAGGAAAAGGAATTACTGAACAGAAGACTTGGGGGCTGTCCCTTGGCTGAACAAAACTTTCTCAGATATACACTGCAGTCTGATTGCCTATAAAGGAGTACTGAGCTAGACAGAAGTGGCCAGGCTCCTAAGACTCTGCTGTGCTGTCATTGGCCATCAGATTCCTGAGGAGAATATGGCCTCAGTAAATGCTGCAGAGGATTTGAAAAGACAGCAGCTGGAGAATATTTCCAACTACTATTGCTTGCAGATGATTCTCTTGAAGGGAAATTTGAATAGCCCAAACTTCTGGCACCAGAGATTATCTCTTGTGTGGAGAAATAGATTAGGGACATACTTGAGAAACAATGCCTCCTTGGTCTCATGGGCTCAAGGAAGCATGAATTGCTAAAACTGTTGGAAAAGCCACCCAGATGTCTCCATCCAATTTCGCAGGGCCCCATGTTTTTCCAAACAGGGCCTTGATCTTAGCCTTGATCTCCACTCCTTAGCTGAGCATGCAATATTTCAAAATGGATTTCTAGGTTTACTTCTCAGCCTTCTGCTTTTATGAAGGAGATAAGTTATCTGAGATGCCTCTACCATATACCCTTTACTTGTTCATTAACCATTTACTCTCCCTCTGCAGAACGTGGACTGTTCAGTATCAGCCATATCTGCTGTCCTTCTAGATAGTTACCCTATACTGCTCAATGCTTGTATCATTGTATTGCCAATAGCATTATCCCCTAGAGCGATACTTTCTCAGCTCTCTAGCAGTGAAATCTTCAGTAATTGGGCAGCCACTGTATTGATTTTCTTCATGGCCTACATTCCCTGGATCATCAAACTCCTCCCACTGCTTATTCTCTTGAACCATGTCCATTTAAGTCTTCAGAGGTACAAGCATCAAGATAAGAGTCAACATAGAAGATCTATTGAGGGAATATTCCTGTGAAGGATGAAGAAAAGAATGAGCAGGAATAAATGGGGTTCAATGCTGGCCTGAGAAGGGAAGAAGTTTTGTATAGAAGGGAGACTCAATTTCAAGATAGCTCTGAAAAATTGTCATTGACTAATCAGGACAAAAATTAGCCATAGAGGATTGTTGTGAGCTTGCATCTACAAACTTCTGAGTTCTGTGTTTACGGAAATGATTACTGAGAAATGAACCTTTTGTAGCCTTGAGGTTCCACTTTGAAAATGTTTCACAGGAACTGAAATCATTAGTATTTTTAAAGTGCTAAGTCATACCATATACTTTAAGCTTAAATGTTGATCATACTCTAAGCTATCTATATGTTTTACATATTTTAATCCTAGAGATTAAAGTAATTAAATACAAATAAATGCCTGATCTAAAGAGGCCAAAAGCTCCTATTTGGTGACCTAGGCTCATGGCTTTAAAACCTGAGTCTCTCCAAGGTTCTGAAATAAGGCCACCCCTAATACTTCTAAGGAAAAACCTGGGCTGAGGCTTAGATTGGTCCTAGACTCAAGTTTACTATCCCTTTCTTATCCTGTTTCTAGTAGCAATGTTGTGATCTGAATGAAGGGGGAGAGGTACTTGCTCCATTCGCATTCAGTCTATGGAAGGGCAAAGATTGTGGAAGGCCATATTACATCCTAGACTAGAAGCAGAGTTCTTGGGATGATCATCAAATCTTAATGGAACCAGGGTAGCATGCTAGGGAGACAAAAACCTTAGAGAAGCCATCAGGTCTTTGGGTAATGATTGGAGGTCTAAGTAGGATTCCATGCAAGATTCCTTGGCTGATCTACCAGTTAATGCACTCTTCTCTCATACCTTCTGCCACAGTGAATGTTTCAACAGTGAGAACCACTCGTGCAAGGGGCTACCTTTTGTCCACCTACCAAAAGTGAAGAGGACTTCATTGCCAGTAAGTTGGCAAGTGATCCAATTCCAAAATCCTGTCATAGTAGTGTCCCCTGTCCCCTAAGGAACTGGACCTTAGTGCTCCAACCATGTTGTCACTGGGCAGCAGCCCTTTTGGATGTATGATCTTGATGTAAATGTAGAGACAGATTTCCTAGGGCAGCTACTGGACTCTTGGTCAACTTCCTCTCTGAAATAGGTCTGTGGGATTCAAGGGAATTGTGTGCAGGATGATCATCTATTGATGACTGTGTAGACTTAAAGGTATGTTCTTAATCTTCCAATTCCTCAACAAATCATTGGACCTGAGGAAAGGAATTGGTTCATTCCCTTAGACCCTAGATAAGTTACCAACATTTCATCCTTGAAAAGCTTTATCTATGGCTTTGTATCAACTTCTAAGTATGACACTGGGATCACTTGAATTTATCCACCCTTTGTGGGCAAACCTATGTCCTACTTTATTCTGACTCCAATCAAAGTGAAAACACTTGTAGGAAAAACTGCCCCAAGTAGAACTTTGAACCTATTTGAGAGTAAGTGGTTTAGGACATGTTGGCATGACCCTCTTATTTTTCACCTGCCATGTCTGTGAGGCTCAGATGTGATGACACAGAAGCCCCAAGGAATGAAATGTGAGTGTGTGAATTGAACACAGTACTTCTAGGTAAGAAAATCTGGGCTTTACTTGAGAAAGGTAAGGATATATCTTCCTAGGTGACTTTTCAATTTTATTAGGTGACCTATGTCAAAATTAGCATCCATGAGAATAGAAGAACTGTGTCAATTAAGGTGCTCCAAAAGCAGGCACCAGATGGAACCACTTTGGGGAAAATAGGATGTAAGGATGATAGGGAGAGATTCTGAAAGTTTTCAGGTGTCAGATCTACATTGCAAGGGGAGAAGGAAGGAATGTGTAGGAGAAGACCTAGATACAGTGCCATTCTGACTGGGTTTTCCTATTGGCTGGCCAAAACTTTCTCAGATTGCTTTAAACAGTCTTGCACCAGACAGGATGGACCATGTTCCTATGACTATGCCTTGCTCAGTCACTGAGAGTATCTGAAGAATGGAGCCTATGTGGACACTAGCAGTTTAGAGGAGCAGCAGCTAGATGTTCCCTGCCCTCCCTCATCTAGTTTGTTTTTGCATGGTTCCCTTAAAGGGAAATCTGAATAGCATATCTACATGGCACCAAGGGATACTACTTTTGTAGAGAAATTTGTGAGGGACATGTTTGAGAAGCAATTCCTCCTTGGTTCCCATGGGCTCAGGAAGGTTTGAAGAGCTTAAAAAAAAAAAAAAAAACTAAGGACCCACTCAGGTGTTTCCAATATAAGGGCCTCTTTGTGAGCTATTAGGACCAAAAGCCATCTCTTATATTTATCTTTTACTAGTTAACCTTCAGTTACTCAAAGACCTATAGAATATTGATTCAGCTTAGAAGCAGTTAGCTATCTTTGCTGTCCTAGATATGGTTACCCCCCTGTAGCAGCCAATACTGTTACCTCACTGTCAATAGCAATATCTCCTAAAGAGATATTTTTTCTCCAGATTACCAGTAGTAAAATCTTCAGTTGGGCAGCCACCATGACCTGGAGATTTTCTACATACCCTATACTCCACTGGAGACCTTGAGTCCCCATCATCTCTCCTGATCTCTTGGATTACTCCCATTGCTGTCTGTCCAGATTTTTTGACAAGTATGTGTCAAGGTAGTATAGTTGACTGATTATCTTAATTCAATGGCTGACAACAGCTTTTGAGATCAAATTATTTAGACCATGTATTGGTCTTGCTATCATCACAATCCCAAGATGACAAAATATGTAGATCTTGATTTTCAAACAGGAAAAACCTTCCAGCATCTTAGGTTCTTGTCCATGACCTGGTTCTTAAAACCTAGAAGTAGGGGATGTTAGAATATCAGGATGAAAGACCCACCAGATAACTATGCCTCAGAAAGGCCCAGAGGTCACTTTACCAAACAATGTACCATTGAGAAGAAACTAGCATACCTGAGAAGCTCACTGGCTATTCTCTAGAGTCCAGGGATGAAAACAGAGGACATTACAAATCTAGACTTCTCAAAAGTTGTGTGGATGGTATAATCCAGAAGCAACATAAACTAGTGGTGCTTAACCATCCCTCAAAGGTAGGGACAATTATTACAAGGAGACAAGATCCATAAGAAGGATCTAATGGAGTGTTAGTTGTTACCAGATCATGGTATCCCTAGGGACAAGATGGATGGACAGGCAATAATGGCCTAGATTGATCTATGAAACCAGAAGAAACCAAGCATGATTAATGAGGCCAAACGTAGCCGGAACAAGAGTCCTGATGTTTTGCCAAGTTTCTAGACTTGGAAACTAAGGTTTGAAAGAAGCTAGGTTCCCCCAGGAAGAGACCTTAAATACCACAACAAGTACTTTAGTGGTAATTTCTTCTCTAAAAGGCCTAAATGTAATAACCAGGATCACCAGTACTGGGAATTTCTTTCCCTAAACTTTTCATGACTATTAGATACAGATTCCAAGGCAACATTGATATATAGAGATTCAAAGCAGACCTATTCAATGGTCAGTTCCCTGGCATCTGACTGCATAAGCAGAATGAAAACCTTTGGTCACTGGCTGAACTAAGTGGTTTTTTTGTTTTCTGTTTTTTTAGCTGGTATGAATAAGAACTATCATTATATTCAACAGAACCCTAATGGAGATGGCCATTAGAGGGTTTTTTAGAAACTCTATCTTGGTCACTATATATATCAAAGTGTCTATGCAAGAAATAAAAACATAAGTACTACCATTTAAAAAATGGCATCACTTTGAAAAATACATGGAGGCAAACAATAAGAGATGCTAAACTCTAGGAAATAGATGTTTTCTGGAGGGGAGGTGGGTAGGAGGGATAATTGAATAATGGGCACTAAGGAGAGCACTTGGGATGAGTACCAGGTGTTCTATGAAACTGAATCACTAAATTCTACCCCTGAAACTAATGCAGTGTGTTAATGACACTGAATTTAAATGAAGAATTAGTGGGGGGAAAATAGCATCCTTTCACCATGTTTCCTTAAACCATCAGTCTGGTACTCACAAAAGCCAAGTTCCAGAAGAAGGCTCCTAAAGAACGCATTAGAAGTCAACTCCACTCAGTAGATGAGGTATCTTGCTGCATGACTGGATAATACAAACTCAAGTACAGTCCTGAGACAAGGTTATACATGTACTATCTTCCTGAGGCTATATTCATTCTTTCAAAATCAAAGAACTGGTACATCTGGAATCTTTCAGAACACTGCACTGGTTTACTATATTGATGACCTAATTTGCCCAGAAGACAAGTGACCTATATATTAGAGGCACTCCACAAGGTAAAAGTTAACCAATGAAGATTCAAGGGCCTGTCATTTCAGTGAAGTTTTTAGAAGTCTAGTGAGGCATATTAGAACATAGCCTCAAAGTATGGGATACCCCTTACCATGAAAGAAACACAAACCATGACTGATATGCCTTTTCAGGTTCTAGAGGCAGCACATGCTACCTTAGGAATGACATTATGACTTAGATGACACACAAGTCTGCCAGCTTTGGTGCCCAGAGTTAGGAAGGACCTGGCTCTTTGGGCCATATGACCTGACCTATCCTAAGGTGTTAGGGGTATCTGTGATGGAAGAAACATGTAGAACTAATGGAATATTCTAACAAAATCCCAACATAGATCTCTGGTGTTAGAACAAGGCCAGGCCTTCTGTCTCAACTCTATAGCTTTGGAAAAATAGAGCATGCTATTGGGCCCACTAGCAAGCACTTTATCATGGGACACCAAGGGACTGTGTGGCCAGAATGGTCTACCTTGAGTTAGGGTTCTGTTGAATTTACTAAGTCATAAATTCAAGTCAGCAGTAATCCATCATAAAATGGCAGCTATACATCCAGGATCAAACACAAATAAGCTAGTTATGTGGACCAGACTGCCATGTCCTCTGCACATGTTTCACTGATACCTCTTCAACTCACACATGGAGTTATGTAGGGGATTTATCAGCTGACAGAAGTGAAAACAATCCTGGGCCCAACAGGTCATCCCATATGTGGCTACAAGGGACTGCTACTGTATACAGATCAACTCATACTGGAGAGAAAAAACCCAAGTGTGTAGAGATTTGAGGGGTGTACTTAGATACACTTTGGAAAGTAAGTTACATAAAGAATCATGAGTAGTGGCGAATGATCTGTAGCTAATGGGGCAGCTGGAAGCAAAAGTTGAAAGATAAGGGGTAAAAGAGGTCTGGGGAGGAGGTATGTGGGTGTACACATGGGAATGGGTATAACATAGGACCTTCATGTTAAGACCCACCAGAAAGATCTTACCCCAGAGTAAACACTATAATAAGGTAGATAGAATGGTCCATGTCAACTGGCAGAACCAATCTGTTAATGATATCCATGCTTTCCCAGTAAGTACATGAGTGGAATAGGCATGGGTTACAGAGATGAAAGCTACCCATGTGCCCCAAAGCACTGACTCCCATTCACCAAAGCTGGGCTAGTTATTCCTGCTGCCAAATACACAGTCCCAGCAAAAAAAAAAAAAAAAAAAAACAACTCTTGAACCTCAGAGTGTGGCTCTGTCTCTGGAGATCAACCTGTTACCTGGGAGTTCATCTTGACAAGAATAGAAATAATCCTGGCACAGGTGTGCATTTCCTGCCAGCAAAGCGCCTTGGCAAGTACTATTCTCCTAAGGCTAACAGGTGCTCGATCCAGTGGTAGAGAATCTTGCATGTTACATGGGGCAGGAGGGCCACTTTCAGCAGAGTAGGATAGTAGTAAGCATAGGACCATGGGACTTACTGGCCACATACCATACAGTGACACGCAGCACTAGGTTTGAAGTGGTATAACAGCCTGCTAAAGGTAGAGCTAGGATTCCAGCTTAGAAATCATCCTGGAAGACTGTATATACCCCATTATTATGGGCTACCTACTAACTATGGTCTAATCAACAATTATGTGGTGCTTTTATCAACAGGGTAAAATACCTGGGCTCAGCATCCAATGGGTAAAAGCAAAAGTGGCCCCATTTCTGTCACTCCTAATGACCAAATTTGGTAATGTGTAATTCTGGCTCTTGCAACTTTGAGCTTTTTGTTTTTTATTTTTTTAAGATTGTATTTATTTGAGACAGAGGGATACAGGCAGAGGGAGAAGCAGGCTCCATGCAGGGAGCCCGTCATGGGACTTGATCCTGGGTCTCCAGGATCACACCCTGGGCTGAAGGCGGCGCTAAACCGCTGAGCCACCCAGGCTGCCCTAAATTTGAGCTTTTTAGCTTTGCAAAGCCTGGTTATTAGGAAGGTAACATTTCCATCTGGGGATATAGCAAGAGTCTCATGATCGTTCAAGCCATGGCTATTGCCTAGTCACTTCCATGTCCTCACATTAAGAGATCAGCAAGTAAGAGGTTACCATTCTGGACCCGATTATTAGGAGGCAGTAGGGCTGCTGTTACAAAGTGAAAGCACAATATGTATGGAATTTAGTTGGCCACTTAGGCACGTAAGGGTATTCCCTTAACAAATTGTGATTGTCAAAGAGCAAATCTAGCAACCCTGCCCTGAGAAGGGCAGGTGACCAGACAGAGGCCTGTCCCATCTTCCTGCCATCAGGACACTGACCTGCACGATTACCTGTTGTAGGGCAAATAACATGGTGAGCAGAGGAACTAGACAAGAGCCAGGGAGATCCGCTAGTGGAAGGGTGGTAATATCACTTACGGTCTTGAGACTAGCCTAAAGCTCAGGGGCTATAGCTTATTCCAACTCTTCTGTTGCCTGTAGAGAAAGAAGCCCAGTAAGAACTCCTTCCAGAACTCCTGAGGCAAGTTCACTCAAGTGTACATGGATTGAGCACCAGTGGATGGTCTTGTTCCACCTGGACCCACCCCTCCCCATACTTACACTTCAGGATTAAGCCCTCCTTACTCCCTCCGTTCTTGGAACGGTTAGCAGCTAATAACACCCAGCTGAATCTTCACCTTGTCCTTGGCTGAAAAGAGCTGCCAGCACACTTGCTGCCAGAGCCAGCCTGTATTCAGTGACTGTTGGGGACAAAAGTGCCAGGACTTCTGTTCCACTTCAGGATGATTCTGAAAGGCCATCCCAGATTCAGAGTTCTCTATAGGTTTGGCTTAGTGCCTTGTCGTGACTGCATCATAGCTCACCTTCCCTCTTGGCTCAATCCTGCTTCCTTCCCCTCCTCAAGGTCATTGCTCCAGAAAGCACTCCCCAATAAATCTTCTGCATGCAAATGTGCATCTCAGCCTGCTTCCTGAGAAACTGACCTGAAACAGGTGTTATGTTTTTGTGTACCTATTATGTCCTACGATAAAAAAAAAAAAACCCTCAAGTTCATAAATTTCTACACTAAAAACTCAAGATTAATATTTCCTAGAATGTGGCATAGTGAAACACTTTAAATGTTATTTCTAAAAGTTTTAAACTATACAACATTCAACTTTCAACTGTTTTAGAAATGGTAGCATGAAACGACAAACCTTGAGGGCAAACTAGAGATAGAAAAATACAGAGGCTCCTGATGCTGAAAACCAAGCCCTGTAGAGGCCCTCTGTTTTCACTAAAGTACCGTCTCGGGATATTCTCTAATCCCCTTTTAAGGAGCAACTGCATGATGTGGCTCAGTACAGGGAAGTATTCGTTCTCCTTTGGTAACCTTTACCATCACTTCCAACACTTTTCCTTTGCCAGATTGCCATGCAAATCTGGGGCTGAAGACCCAGCTTTATCCTGTCTGCTACCAATCTCAGTACAAATCCTATAGGCACCACCTGTATACTCACAGCAGAAATGAGCTGACTCTTCATATTCTCAGCCCCCTCTTCTATTCCAGCTCTTTTGCTCTATTCTATAAATTAAGAAATAGTAATGGAGACTTAAGGTTCCATTTAGAAAAATACTTTCTGTAAGCTTATCTGTATTACTGAGGTTGCAGAGTTTGTCCTATTGAAGAGGTAGTCAAAATCCTGATCCGTCAAAATGACAGATTCCTGGCCTCTATCCCAGATGTACTGACTGAGAATCTGAGGGTTCAGTCTTAGATTCAAGTTTAAGACCCTCTGGTTTTTTTGTGTGTGTGTTCATGAAATAGAAGAACCATCACTTTAAGTATGTGGCTACTGAAATCTCTGCATGGGTAACTTTGTGGTCAACTACTTGAACAGCTCTCCTTAAATGCCTTAAACCAATAGGTCCCTTATCCTCTGCTGAGGGGCTCCGTGTATGCTCTGAGGCATGTCTTCAAGCTCTAGCAGAAAGTTTATAGCCCCGCCCTGCCCTTTTGCTTTCACACTTGCCTCTGGCTGACCTTGAGATGCTGTATAAGCAAGAGATTCTTGGACCTTCTCAAGTCTTTGCCGAGCAAGCATACAACTCCGGGAACCTGCATAGCTACATACACGTACGTGTGTGTGTGTGTGTGTGTGTGTGTGTGTGTGTGTGTGTGGTGTGCCTACTAGAGTCCCAGGAATATGTTGGAGCTTTTCCAATCCCCTGATGGACCTGTCACTTTCCAGCTTCTTTTAAGTTTGTTGGTAAGCTTTTTTGTTTTGTTTTTGTTGTTTTTGTCTGTTTTGTTTTTGTTTTTTGTTTTTTTGTAAGCTTTTTACACCAACTGTTATCACTACCCCAGGCCAAGTGATGTTGAAAGATTGCTGGGGAGAGTTACTTGACAAACGCCCTAGGGGAAAAAGCCGTTTGTAGAGGGAGTTCTCAGCTGGGTCAAAGACAAGGTCTGAAGACTTTTAGTTAATTGCCAGACAAGCCAGATAAAGGCTATTCTCTGGAAGTCAGAGCTTTGAGGACAGCACTAACCCCTTTCTGACCCTCCAGTGCTAGGCTTCTATTTTTCATAACTATCACGATTGTGAGGCTGTCCCTTCTTAAGGCTATCATCTGGGGAGAGGGCCATCAGAATAAGGCAAATTAAAATACCAAGTTTGCTGTTACTGAAATTCTATTAAAGTCTCATCGAATAAAGTCTCAACAAATTGTCACAACCTTTTGATTGAGTTCTCAAAGTCCACCCCCCCCTCCCTTTACAATTTTTTTTTTTTTCCCAACATTCTTGTTACTTTTGTGGAAGAGTGGATTTTCAGAGGTCTTAATATTCTGGAAGTACCCTCAGGAGAAATCATAAAAGACCTAAATGAGATCTATACTGTATGTGTTAACTCAAACTTATTGTTAATAAGCTTTCAATTCTCCCCAAATCTAGATCCTGTGAAATCATAATCATAATCCCACCAAGATTTTTGTGGGTTTTTTTTGTAGATATTAAGACTATCTAAAACTTATATGAAGATGTGAAGGTCCCAAACTACCCCATGCCATCTTGAAAAAGGACAAACTTGAGGATCCCTGGGTGGCTCAGTGGTTTAGCGCCTGCCTTCAGCCCAGGGCATGATCCTGGAGACCAGGGATTGAGTCCCACGTCGGGCTCCCTGCATGGAGCCTGCTTCTTTCTCTGCCTGTGTCTCTGCCTGTCTCTCTCTCTCTCTCTCTCTCTCATAAATATTTAGGAAAAAAGACAAACTTGCAGGACCCAAAAGGAGTTCAAGGCTTACTACAAAGTTCTATAATAGTGTAGTACTGGCATAAGGATCAACAAATGTCAATGAAAATGAATAGAGATTTCAGAAACAAACCCACACTCGTAACTTGACTTTTGACAAAGACGCCATGGTGGTAAAAAGATAATCTCTTCAATAAATGGTGCTAGAATTGCTCGACATTCACTTAAAAAAAAAAAAAAAAAAACATGAACCTTCATTCCTGTCTCCTAGCATACAGGAAACTTCAGATTTATGCAACTAAACTAAAACTTCTAGAAGTTAAGACAGTATGATTTTTCAATGGTTTTTGGAGATAGGCACTTGGGGATAGCTTGTTTTGTTTTTTTAAACAGGACAATAGAAAACCATACTCAAAGAAAACTGAATTACATCAAAATTATATTTTGAATATTTTTAAGAAAACAAAGCCTGGCATAAACCAGGAGAAATTACATGCTTGATATGTTTAAAACACGCCTGACCAAAGGACTAATGTCCAAAATAAAGAATTCTCAAACCCAAGACTCCATAAAACCTAAGCAAAAGATTCTAATAAAAACTTGACAAAGCTATAGAAACAGCCAATCAGCACATGAAAAATGCTCAAAATCATTAGTCACTTCAGAAATACAAATGGAGTCTGAGAGCTTCAAGTCTTCTATGTATTTCAAATGTATTGCACTGTACATAAATCTGAAGCTAAACTATTAAATGCCTTTTAATTTACATGTGTTCAGAGGTAAAATATTCTGAAAGTCAAAGTGCATTAAAAATGTTGAATCAATGGTAGATAAAGATGTAGAATTTAAGTTGTAGATGTGAATGTTGTCATTCTTTCAGCTTTATCGATCTTGTAATAAAATGTTAAACTTATATGAAAGCAAAGAAATACAAATAAAACCTGGGTTTATTTGTGTGACCGTTCCTATGGCCAGTTAGGTTTTGGCTTACCATGTTCTTATGTACTGTGTTCCTCTTTAAAGAAATCAAAGCTGGTACTCCCCAAAGTACCAACCAGTACTTCCTGGACTTTGATCCAGTAGAAGTGCCACTCTAGATGGGTTCAGTCCCCATCTACCCCCTGTGAGCCTGTGAACCTCGGAAACTTTTGTATCCAGGGGCAGCTACAGTGACAGCTTTGCCTATCTAGGACTATATCACCCTGATGGGCATAGCCATGGCCTCCCCTATCATTAGCTGATCGACATTCCTTGCTTGGGGCAGGGGTGGGTGGGTGGGTGGGGGAGAACTACAAAACCTCCACCTTCCCATGGGAATTGCAGAGTGGGTAAGTCTGACTAGATGGTGACTACACATAATGTGGCTTCCTCAATGTCTCAACAGGAGACTAGATATCCAGACTTGACCTTGTGCTTGTCCCTTGTCCCCACAAGCACACTTTAAAGATGAATCATTTGTAAAACGAGCTGCCACCTCACACTGGTCAGAATGGCTAAAACTAACAAGTCAGGAAACAGGTGTTGGTGAGGATGTGGAGAGGGGAACCCTCTTATACTGCTGGTGGGAATGCAAACTGGTACAGCCACTCTGGAAAAACAGTATGGAGGTTCTTTAAAAGATTTAAAAAAAAAAAAAAAAAACCCTACCCCATGACCCAGAATTGCACTACTAGATATTTATCCAAAAGATACAAAGTGATTTGAAAGGGCATATGCACCCCAATGTTTATAGCAGCGATGTCCACATATGGACAAAGCCCTAGTGTCCACCAACAGATAAATGTTATAAATATACAATAGAATATTCAGCCAAAAATTGAAAATATCACTCAGCCATCAAAAATGGACTCTTGGCATTTGAAACAATGTGGAGGAGCTAGAGGGTATTATGCTAATCAAAATCAGAAAAATACCATACAAGTTCACTCATGTGGAGTTCAAGAAACAAAACAGATGAACTTAGGGGAAGGAAGAAAACCATGAGACAAAAACAGGAAGACAAACTATAACAGACTCTAAACTACAAGAAACAGAGTGTTGCTGGAGGGAAGGGTAGGATGGGGATGAGGGTAACTGGATGATGGGCATTAATGAGGGCACTTATGAGATCACTGGGTGTTATATATGCAACTGATGAATCACTAAATTCTACCTCTGAAACTAATATACTACATGTTAGCTAAATTAAATTTTTTTATTTTAATAAATTTTTGGTGTTCAATTTACCAACATAACACCCAGTGCTCATCCCGTCAAGTGTCCCCCTCAGTGCCTGTCACCCATTCACCCCCACCCCCCACCCTCCTCCCCTTCCACCACCCCTAGTTCATTTCCCAGAGTTAGGAGTCTTTATGTTCTCTCTGATATTTCCCACACATGTTTTTAAGGAAATGAATCACTTGTATTTCTAATGCTTCTGTCAGATTTGGTGGACCCATGTGCCTCTCTAAGGATCTCTCCTATAATTAAACAACTGAATGTAAAGTTTTCTTGAAGCCATGCCAGCTCCATAATCTCTCACCTGTGATTGCTTTTCTTCCTTTCTCCACTTCTTTCCCTCCATTCTTCCTTAGGATTATTCCTCCAATGAGGTTAGTTTATGTGCTCAAGAGCTGGAGGCAAATCTCAAGTGTTCCTATTTGCCTGTTCAACTACATTTTCACCTGTGTTTACTTCCCTAGTGTCTTTTAAGCTCTAAAATAGTTCTCTAGAGCTGTGAATTGAGTATCTAAATAGATGACAAAACTATAATTTTACTATAACTTCAATCACCCAAAGGAATTTTTACCCAATAAAAATACTTAATATTTAGGACACAAACCGACACTGTATTTGATAATACAAGTACGTATTCAACCTGCTGAAAAGGGAAGAAATGGTTTGTTTTACAATCGTAATGAAGATGTGCACCAGATTGCCTTCCACAGCAGATATGCAATAGCTGAGAGCTGAAATAATCCAAAACTTGAAGTAGTAAATTCTATATGTCCTAAACTTAGGATTGCCAGACAAAATAAAGGATGCCCATCTAAGCTTTCAGGTAAATATTTCTAAGTGTAAACACAAATAGCACATGGGACATGCCAAAAACTTGTTTATTTAAAATTCAAATCTCACTGGGTATCTTAATTGTTTACATGCTGGAATATTATACAACAATGAGAATTAATTACCTCTGGCCACATGCTCAACATGAACTAATTGAGCAAAAATGTTACCCAAAACTTGAACTCTAGTAGAATTCAACAGTTTACAAGTCAATATAGTGGTTAATAGGTGGGGAGGAAGAGGCTAATGATAATGATCTAAGGGGATCTGAGGGTATCCTCTGGGCTTCTGGTAAATCTTGAATTATGTTGGTGTTCCACAAACTTCTTGTGTTTATTTCACTGAGCTGTGACCATTTTTGTGGTTTTGAATACGTCATAATACAGTAAAATGTCTTAAGTGAATAGTGATTACTCTGGATTGAATTTTTCTTTGTACTTTCCTATCTTTTCAGTATATTCTTTTGACTTTGAGAACTGGGCTATTTTGTAATCAGAAGATAGCAAAACGATATTGCCTGTATTGACTACACCTCTATCCTTGGATGAACAAAAAACTATTCTGCCACAATGTTTGGCTGTGAACTCTTCCAGACTTGAGAGAGAGAGAAGAGAACTTAAATATTTCAAGAGGACTTCATTGTTAAACAACCTATTTTTTTTTTTGTCTCCCCCCGCCCCCCCAGCCTCTCACCATTTAGGAGCTTGCCTTTTCTCTATTAATCTTGAGTATTCAGGAAAGAAAGTTCTTCCTGGTGGGCTACATAAGTTTTAGAAACAGCAGGGATCTCCTTGAAGATTTGTCAAAAATAGGTTTAGAAATCCGAACAGCTTGTTTCAGCTCAGGTTCAAAACCTGCAACTTTGGCAAAATGAAGTTCAAATCCAGGTCTGACCACAATCCCCTTGAGCAAGTACCTAAAGCCCCCCCCCCCCCCCAAGCTTTCTCTCATTTTAAAATAATTTGTCTCCACCTAAGGAGTGACACCCTTCACCCAGGGCATAGAGGAAGCTTTCAATTGTCAAAATGGTAAACCCACAATTGTCCTGATGGTCTTGAGTGAAGGGCTCTTCAGCCTTGAAAGTTCTGTGGACCTACGTTTACACGCCTGACACCATGCCAGAGGTTAATTTACTTGCAATTTCTTCCCTCGATGTTTTTAGCAATAAAATACTCCATAAAAATGGGAGGTTGATGAGATTAAGATGGTTCCTTCCCCAAGCTCTCGGATTCATCTCCAGAACAATCGTATGAGAAGAGCTCTTTGTAAACTGGACCAGCTTCTTTGTCAATGTCCTCAAGCAAAGAGTATGAAATGCCTCAGCCACAGGATGCTTGTCTTATTGTAAAGAGACGTGTTTTGCCCACATCTAATCAAAAGGACTGATTTCATCGTAATGCTGTATCATTTGGCTGCCCTCCTGGGTCTCTCTGAACATGCTGGAAAGAAAAGATGTGCTTTATTTCATTGCTCAAGCTCCCATGAAATAGCAAAATGGGCAGAAACAGCAGTCTGAGATGCTGGAGATAATTGCTGTTGAATTCTAGATTTGATGTGTTAGCACCTTACAAAAGGCATATGATGGGGTCTCATTTAGAGTAAATTGTGTCACTGTGTGTATCGGGGGAAAATGTGTCGTCTGTGTGTACACTTGCAAATTACATTTTTCAGCGTAAGCAGTAATCCTGCCAAACAATTACAATGTTTACAGAATCTGATGCAATCCATCTGTTAAAGACTTTTCTGTGTTTAGGCTGATAAAATATAAAACAGTTGGTGAAGACTTAACAAAATCCATGGATCTTTATTTTTGGGGAGAGTGTCGTGTTCTTTCTAGGCTGCACAATGGCAATCGGTTAGTGGAAAGCTTCCAGAGGCTTGCTGGGCTCTGACCAATTCTGTGGGATGGAGAGACAACACTGGCGAGGTGAGGCGGCCTTTCCTAATATATTACCTTCTCGCTGAGAACAGACACCAACACCTACTCAGGAGCACTTGCAATGCAAAGTGTTCAAAGTACATATTTTTTTTCCCTCTGCTGTCAATTCTTGCCTTAGTTAAATTTGGCACGGTGTTAATAGAGTGATTTAAAGCATCTTGGTTGAATAGCCTTTCTCCCCTAAGAAGTTGACTTTACTCCTGGGGTGAGCTGAAAGACAATGAACCAGATACTTTACAAACATAAACTTTTTCAAGACTTAGTTTGTGTTCCCCCAGATGCAGACCCTAAGAGAGAAAGATTCAGTGTGAGGGGTTTATTTGGGAGGTGCAGTGAGCATAGGCAGGGGAACAGAAGTGATAGAGGGAATACAGTTAGCAGTAAAACATATGAAGCTGGCTACCACAGTTGGTGGCTGGAGCTTAATCTCAGAATGGCTTAGTATGCATCCCTCAGGAGTTCCCCCACTGAGAGGCAAGAGAGCCAAGGCATTTACATCCACTCTCTTGGTTATCCTTGGTTAAGGACTGCTGCTGAGCAGTGGCCAGTCCCCAAGTCCAGCCTGCTATGCGTGTGGCAGCAAGCAGCATTCTAGAAATAGAGAGGCAGTCACAGAAGCTGGGAGCTGACTAGAACACAATAAAACCAACTCTGAGGGATAAAGCCTGCACTGACCATGTCTTCCTTACTCTATTCCCATTTTAGGGGAAACATTAATACCATCCATTCTGTCAATATTTATATTTGAGGGTCATATGGGCAGTAAAGCCTAGTTTAAAGTAGGGGGTGGGGGGGATCCCTGGGTGGCGCAGCAGTTTGGCGCCTGCCTTTGGCCCAGGGCGCGATCCTGGAGACCCGGGATCGAATCCCACGTCAGGCTCCCAGTGCATGGAGCCTGCTTCTCCCTCCGCCTGTGTCTCTGCCTCTCTCTCTCTCTCTCTCTCTCGATCTGTGACTATCATAAATTAAAAAAAAAAAAAATTTAAAGTAGGGGGTGGGACCAAGAGAATGTCTTGAAGCAGTCTTGGTGGACAAGCAACCTGTTAAATGGTATGCAGCTTCTGTAAGGCCTGTAGAGAAGAGGAATCCTAGCATATGATGGGGAAGGTACAATCTTCTCCCTTGAAGCTATGACTTTATGTTCCCACTACCTATTTCATACAGTGGTTGTGAAGATTTTAACTTATCAGATCCTTCCTTAAGATCATAGAAGTAGCAAAGCCAAGACTCAAACATAAGTCCATCTGATAATGAAAACTCATGGCGTAATTAGTGCAGATGAAATAAAAGCAGTGGTTCTCAATCATGGTAGGGATGGGAACCATACTCCCTAGAAAACATTTGGCAATGGCTGGAAATAATTTTGGCTACCATAACTTGGAAGGATGTTACTGACATCTGGTGAATAGATGCCAAACATCTCACAATAAATGGAAGAGTTTCCATTTCAATGGAATTCAGTGGCCTTCAATAAAGAATTACCTGGTCCAAAATGTCAATGGTGTAAGGTTGAGAAAGTCTTTCCTAAAGGCTAAGGGTATGGGTCCTGGCCCTACTGCTTAGTTACAGTGTTATTAGGGAGCCCAAAGGCCATCTCATCAACCGTCACAAAGAGATCTGGATTACTTTCTAGTGAGTCTCCTATTTCAGTGTACATCAAGGAGAGGTAGGCCCTGTAGATCTAAGTAACTCTAAGGCAAGGCCCAAAAGTCTATTATAAAAAGTAGATCCCAGATAGTTGAAGTGGACCACACTTTGAGAAACTTCATTATACAATAGTTTCTAGAACTGATGAAAACTGTTTATCATTTGAAGTATATAACATGCCTTAAGGGACTCCAAATATAAGCTGCTATCATGACTACTTGTACAGACTTTGTCAACAGAGCCAACCTTGGCAGAGAAATCAGATTGAGAATCAGATCAGGACACTGATAGAGGCAGACATCCTAGGTTGGGATGTAGAAACATCTGGCGGCTAGAAGATTTAATGCTCGTCCTGACGAATGGTTTTGTGACTACAGTAGATTAGGACTTCAGTGGCTGTATAAAATCTTAGTTAATGCTTTCTATAAAATTCTGGGAATAGGGTGTTTATCATAGCAAGATTGTCTGATTTTATTTCCATACACTCAAAGCATAGCATGGTCTTTGCCAGTCAGGATTTAACAAATATGTTGATATAGACCAAAGTTGCATTGAAAGCTATTCTAATGGGACACTGGCTAGATTTCCCAGATTGGGCAACTGGGATGGGGCACCTTCATACTTAGTGATGGACAATCCTCTCAAGGTCATCCAAACCTTCGTGGGAGTGTTACAAGATGTGAAGTCAATTCTCTGAATCTCCTTCAGCTCCTTTCCTGGGTTAGCACATACATCACTCACAGCTGATGTATGAGATGCTCACAGCTTAGAGATGCAAACTTCTCTAGAAAGTTACCCTCAACTGATGGGAACCCCCTCTCCTGGAAATGCTGTCCCAGGGGTGGTCTAAAACCAATAAGTGATTGATGCTGGGATAAAAATCACAGATCCCTTGCTTCAGGGTCAGACAGTTCTATGGTGCGTAGATGTTCCTGAGCTCCCTTAAAGAGCATGCTGAAATAGACTTTAACTGAAACCACATCTGCTTCCCTTCTTACACACTGGTCCTGAAAACAACAAATCGCTTCTCCAGGAATCCCTGTGCTTGGGAAACCTGACTTAAGCCCTTAGCACCAGGAATGAAGATCAAAATCTACGTGTGTACGTGTCCTTGTCCAGAAGGTGCTGGCCTCATAAAGTAGTTTACCTCTCGAAGGTATAACTGAAGTGCCAACTGGAGAGAACACCTGCTAGCAGGGGACCCTATACTTCTGGATGCAGAGTTCACCTTGAGCCAATAGTCACTATATGTTGCCAGGCTCCCGCTAGTAAAATATTTCACATGGCCCTGGGAACCAAGATGGGGAAGTAGGGATGCTCCTAAAAGTGGGACAACTCTGATAACCTCCATACTCCAGTGCTCTTCATTAAATGAAATTAACCTCCACATTCCACTACAACTTGAGTTAAAAATCACATCTTTGAACTCCTGTTTTCCTTTTCTCACTTTCCACACAAGTTTCTCCTTTAGGCACTCCCTCACTTTCACAAGAATCTACTCTGGATCTGCTTCTAGGGAACCCAACCCAGGGTTAAGACAAGGCACCTTAATCCAAACACCACAGATCATTTCATCCTCTGCCCTCCTTGTACAGATATAGAAGAATTTGACACTTTGTTTCCCAGCTGAGGAAACCGAGATCCTGAGAGGAAGTTACCTATGATCACTTAGTGGGAAGTAAAGATGATCTTGAATGTGCATCAGATTTAGAGACCCCTTTACTTTGTGCTGCATATCCTACTGGTTGCTCAGGCTGTCTGTTAATACCCAGGGACTCGCAGTACTTCCCTGCAGGATCTTACTACCTCTTAACCTCTACCTCCTGGCCTGGCTGGTCAAAGATGATAGCATAAGACCATCATCAGTGTGTTAGATGGGTCACAATAAGCTAAAAATATCACACTGGAAATGTCCCTTCAGATCCAGGCTGTCAACAGCTGTGACCTAGTATGTTCTTAAATCTGGGACTGTCAGGCTTGTGTTCGGGTACTTCCAGCTATATCTCCCAGTTCCAAAGATGTGATGAAGCATTTTTTCATCCTAAATATGGACCATTCCTTCAGAAAGTTGATTTGAGTCTACTTCATTAAAGTCCCAGTCCCCTTGGCAGCCATCACTCTCGAACTAGCCAAAGGGCGCTATTTGTATCTCTTAAACTACTGGGTCTATGTGGATTGACTGTGTTCCAGCCTTCTGAAATGGACTTAGAGGAAGTAGTCAATGGATTGAGCAAGTACTGATGGACGAGGTCCTGACTCATTTGTGTAATTCTGCTGTGAGCGTGTGTGCTAATACTTGCTCCATTCCACCCCAAGTCCAATGGCCAGACCAGCTTTTAGGCCACATATGACAGCTCTCAAAGCCAAAGGGCCTGGGCTTCATGTTCATGGTTTACTCTAGGCCTGGAGACCTAACCTAAAAGGTTTGAGGTGGGAGAAGGTGTTTAAAAGATCTATTTGGCAATGAATGTGAAGAAATAACTAAATGTACTTAGAGACTTTCTCAGCTGGTCTGTTGTATCAGACAGAAATTGCATGAACCCTCTCCAATCCCCTGGATTCACTGTAGCTTACTCTCCTAATCTTGACAAACACTGAAACCCACTGGATGCTGACCAGTCACTTGCCCTGGGACTGTTAGGGCTGCCACTCCATGGCCAGGCTGACCAGCTGTGTGCTGGGAGTTCTGGGCTCCTCCTGCCATTTCTAGTCAAGGGTGAAAACTCCTACCTCCCAGCATGAGCTGCTCTTGTACCTCAGATAGCTGAAAAGGGGACAGGTGATAAAACTCTTGCAAGGCAGATTTTGACCAAAAAGAAACCAGGTTATCTCCCCAGCTATCTCCCATATCTATCTTCTCTACCATGAAATAATCTCAGATGCAATTTGTCTTTGTGACCCCCCCCCCACTCTTGGAAAGCCCCGTGTCCTGTACAAGCACATCTGCCAAGCAACAGGTGATGTCTCTTCAGTTTATCACAAAGTAGCTGCCAGTATAAATCACTTTGTTGCTTCAATCCTTCCTTGCCTTGCTTCCCCTTTCCTTATCCTTGCTGCCCTGGGCATGGCAGCCCTTAAATAAATCATCACGTTAATCCTCTCCTCAGGCTCTGCTTTCTACAGAACACTAGCTCACTCTTGCTATGGTGAATTTCCCACTAATCCTTCATTAATTCATTTCTGGAGTCTCTTCCATGAGACTCCTCTGAACATGACCAACTTCTCTGCCTACAGAGTCGGACATACCTCTATATGCTAGAACTCTGGATTTCTATATCTCTCAGCATTCATCACCTCTTGTATCTAATAGTAGGTGGGAGATTTCACACTTTAACCCCATTCACCCAATCAGGCTGTCCCTAGTCACAAGAAGCTTGGTAATTTTGTTTTTACTGGCATCAACCACCAGGATTTTTTTTATAGCTTAGGTCTCAAATATTTAACGAATAAATATGGGGAAAGTATGAAAACAATCTAACTAGTCTTGCTACCTCCTAGAAAGCTAGCTTTCTACATAAGGGAGCTGGTTCACATGCAAAGAGAATTGAACAGGTTCTGAGATGGGAATGATCCAGTGGCTCAGAGCACCAGCCAAGAGAGGCCCTTAGGGAGGTGCTGTGTATGGTTCCATGGGGATTAATGTCACTCTCATAAGGTGGCAGAGCAATGGGTCCCAGACAACCCTGTTCAGAATTTGGAGTCCTGTCTCTGTATGAGGTTAAAAGAGGCTCTTTAAACATTCATTTTCCTAAAGAAAGGTGATGTTTTAATGGGCCACAATGAAATGAAGGCTCCACAAGTACATGGGTTATCTGATCTCAATCTCCAAGAACCACATGTTAGATACTTAATAGAGTTGATGACTCCCAAAGACTCCACTGACCAATAAATCTTAAAACGGTTTCCAACAAGCTTATTTGTGTAACCAACTCCTAGTATAGTGCTTAATCAAATTGCCAAGGGGCCATTATATGCATAATCAGACTTAATCCTTTCCCTGGAGGGATTTATAACAGCGGAAGAAGTGGACCCTATAAGACTAAAAGGGGTTTGGATATTTGTACGTTAACTTTTCCCGTCACAGACTGATACCCTTCCTCCCTCATACAGGTATACTTTCCACAAAAACTCTGTCTTACCAGCTTGATTCCTGGACACCTATTTTGCAGAATTAAGGTAATTAGTAAGGGAACAAATTAAGAGCAGTTACACGACCCAAATAGTATTCACATTGGAGAAGGAAGGCATTTTGTGGCAGAAGAGAAATTGGTATAACCAGGTAGTCACAAAAATGAGAGGCACTAAAGTCAAGGTTTAGGATTCAGGAAGTTTGGAAAGGGAAAGACTGCTGGGCAACTGCTTTGTACATGAGAGAAACAGGAAAAGAACTTAGGAAATGTGGCAATATGTCCTTAAATCTTCCCCTTTGTTTTTGAACTACATTTAAAAATGTGAAAAATCTTTTAAGGTGACATTATTCTGAGGCTGGACCACTAGACCTCTCAATTCTATTGGTTTGTACCACATTTCAATCCTATCTAGGGAATCTGAAACCATGACTACAGTGTTCTTGAGGTGGCTTTAACTAGTATCCACTATCTCAAGAAAACACCATAAAATACTGACATGTTTATACACATTAATTTTTTTCTAAGATCCTTTTTAGCGTTGTATTTTAAATGACTACATGAATTGACGGCAATGAAGGAGTAATTCTTTTCGTGGATCTAATATAAACAAGGTTAGGATGACTTTTTGATGTGAATGCTTCAATGATTATTAGGATACATTATAACTGCCCTTTGCTCCACGTGTCTTGTGATGTCTGTGGCCAAGAGCAATATAATTTTGACTGGAGCTGATTCAGCAGAAACATTTACTTAATCTTGTTAACATTCTCACTAATGAACCATCCACTGATCATTACTACAAAAATGGGGCCAAGATATCCAGGTGCCCCTCATCATGGGTCTAATTGTTGACATTTTCTGTTTACTCTAATCCTGTATAGCAACATGAGCAGGCGAGGCTTGAATGTGGGAGCAATCTGCAGATCACTCACTGGTCACAGACTTCTCCTGACAACCAATTCAGGGGGAAAATTTTTTTGACTTAAAGTCCAATTAGGGGGGTTTTCCTCTTTCCCTTTCTACATTTAGAAGATTTGGAAACTAGTTTGCAAGTTTTGTCAACACTCCCACCAAAACGTAAGCAAATAAGGACGACAAAGTAGAAATCTCAGCAGTCCTAGTTTCTGCAACAGCCCCTGGACTTTGGAAGGAAAGTAATGGGGTATTTACAATACTAAAGAGGTGCACTGTACAGAAATGCTTAAAACCACTAAAAGCAGGAGGGGCAACATCTTAAACCTTGGTTGGAGGTCTATGGTGGAGTGGGAGATGGAGATGATAAAGAACAGTGCCTGGAGCAATTTCTCTGCTGCCACCCAAACTGAATCTCCCAAGGCTTAATGCTCTTGGCAGGGTGTCCACCACCCTGTGACCACATGGTCTGCCCAGTTAATGCCTACTCATCCTTGAGATCTCTTCTGCTTAGCACTTCCATGGAGACCCCGTAGCTGCCCAGATTAGACATGTTTATGCCTACGCTACTTTATAGTACTCTCCCCAGTCCTCTTTTTGGGTCATGAATCCATCTCCTGTGCCAGTCTTTAAATTCTGAGGGTGAAGGTCTCTGAGGCAGTTCTCCTCTAGATCATCATGCTGTGAGGAGTAAGGGCTCATAGGCTTGCTGGACAAATTTTTTCTCTGGCCCTACATTCTTTACCTTCAGGGGTTTGGAGACTTTTAAAGGAACAACTTAACACTGGGGGTGGGGGCACAGCTTTTCAGATGACAGATTGTCACTGGCCCTAGGGCATACCAGCTTTGCCCCCTAGAAGTGGTTTTGGGTAATCTGGAATTGACAGAACAAGACTCCTACAGACCCAAGCTTTGATTTCTCATGAGATGACTTTAAGCAGCTGTATTCTTGAGGATTGGGGAGAGCCACCGGAACCCATTCTTGGGATGTTCAGAAAATGTGGGCTCATAAGCCATGTAGGCTTTAAAATATCTGCGGGATGGTACATGGAGGCAGATAGAAATGGATCTATTTTTTATAACTTTTAAACCCCAAACCTGCTCAAATGAACCTCAGATTAAAATCCCAAATGGCTGTTTTCTTAGTTCCTTTAAACTTTTTTTTTTCCTTTTGGCATCTCGGTGACTAATAAATCTCAGTAAAGCCTGAGTTTACACTAGCTCATAGGTGATTACAGTGGACAAGTAGTTTTCCCCAAACCTAAGGCCCCTCGGAAAATGAAATAACCCACATATGGAAGGAATCAGCAGACAGAGGGGCCCCTACCTACCTGCATTCTCTAGCTGCTGAAATTGTGTTTTGATAAGATAAGAGGAAACAGGGCAAGAGGAACTCCAACTCCTAGAAACTGAAATCTAAAGCTCTTGTTGCTGTAAGAACTTCACAGAGGGGGTCAGCTGGGCCTGGGTGGCTGTGGCAGGCCTGCAGAGCTTGGCCCTAACCAAAGTTCTTATTCTCCATCCCATCCCTGCCTCTTGCTGCCTTTTATCCTCCATTGTCACGTTATCCTAGAAACTGTTTCAGATGTTCCAGGAAAATCTCAATTTCTATCATTTCTGTCCTGATCTGTTCGTGACTGCCCATAACCTTGTTAGACCAACTATTCTAGTTTTTTGCCTTTAGCAGGGTCCTGGAATCACAGGGTTGGGTGTGCAGACCTCAAAGCTGATGGAGGTCAGTAGCTAGCAGAAGTGATTGAAGCTAGCCCACTATGCTGGAGCAGTTAAATACTAAAGCCTCTACCAGTCATGGCCAGGGAGAAGACAGCCCAATTCTTAAAACCTTTTGATGCTTAAAACCAAATGCTGATCACTAGATTTTCATGTGCCTCTCAAAAATCAAAACCACTACAACCTCATAACTAACTTGACCTGAAAAAGGAGTATGCTAAGAAGCAAAAATAAAAACATACAAGAGTCCACTTGTCTATAGGCTCATTGGGCCATAGCCTGCCAGATTCCTTCCATCTTTCCCTAAATTCTCCATGGTTTATCCTATCTGTCCTTGAATGTTCACCATATACCATTTCATCAACTCTTCCATCATCTTAAGAGCTGACTTGTCCTGTCCAATTTGAGGGCATAGTGGCTCAGATACTGCTAATCTGTCCTTGGTTACACAAGTCAGAAAAGATCCAGGGTTTGAAAAACATTCTTTTGGACTCTACTGCCCTTTATTTATTTTTTTGTTAAACTAATAATGCACCCCACCCCATTTTTTAAGAAACTACTAAACTCAAAAAAACCTAAAGGGAAATAAAAACCTTAACATAGTGATTTAGCTATAAAAATTAGGTCGTTTGAGGGTGAACAGCATTGAAAAGCACAAGTCGAAGGGAAGAAGTTATACTCCTAGTGGCCAAGTAGATATAAATGACTTCATCTAACAATTTTTAAATATTAAGGCTTTATTGTGTATGTGTGAATCTGAGTATAGTTGACACATTACTTCAGGTATATAGCTGTGACTCGACTTCTCTGTTATGCTGTGACAAGTGTAGCTACCCTGTCACCATACAATGCTATTACAATATCTTTGGCCATGTTCCCTATGCTGTGCCCTTTAAGGAATATACTTAAATATTCAAGTTGAGTTACTGATGCTATGAGATCCCCCTCTATTGTCAATCACTCAGTAAAAGGCTGGTGCTACACAGCTGGCTTTGGTGGTATTGAGGGAGTAAAAGATGGGACCATGTACCATAGAAAAGGGACCACATATATGGACAACGAAGTAATGGATAAAATGGTCTAATTCATTTGAATCAGGAACTCCTTTCCATGGTCATTAAAACCAGGAGAAACACTTCCCCAGAGGACTCCCACTCTAGAATTCCAAGGAGATTACTAGGGCAGTAAGTTTCTCAACTTGAGATGGAAGTCCAGCAAAAATATCTCTGTATCTTCGAGTAGGGGTGACCATCTTAGAAATAGATATATCACAAGAAAAGATCTCCATAACCATCCCCATGATGACAAAGCTAATTGCTATAGCATCTGTGTTCCCATTGCACTTCACCATAACATGCATCGTACTGTGACACTATAATCCTGGTGGAAGAGTAGGTCCTCAGCCCCATGCCTCTCTTACCTATCACGACAGGCACAGACATGCACAGTTGATAGGTCAAGATTTTTAAATTCCCACCATCTCCAAATTAATAACTATATGTCGTGTCATTTCCATTAGTTGTGTTTACACTTAGTATTTCTTTGTAACTGAGTTTAATTTTCCAGAAGGTACTAATTTTATTGCTTCCAAAGTAGTCAATTATTTTTGTTTATATAGCATTTTATGTTTCAATTTTCCCTTAGACTCGTTTGCAGACACCCGGTTGGGATATATACTTGGTAATGTAAACCCAAATTAATTTACACAGTTTTGCTTGACTGGACTTTTTTTCTTGAAGTCACGCTCCATGAAAAATTCTAACCAGGTGAGCCTTGGCAAAGCAGTTGTTCCTCCCGTGGTCTGTAGGGAGGAACCATCAAGGCATGAGCTAAGGGGAGGCAGGTAATTGCCTTGCCTATTTGGGGTCTTTGTCTAATATTGACTTTTAATTATGAAGGCCAAATGTTTATTTTCTTACGGGATCCATTTCTACCCCTTGGTTATTGACACAGTTGGAATATGAAACATGTTTACTTTTTTACATGGGGGTGGATGGGTAAGCTTATATTACAGTAATATACTCCAAGTGTCAGCTCTGTCAAGTCTGACCACATGTCTTGTATGTCCTGATCAGTTTTAGATCTTTATACTGTATAATGTAACTAAAAATACATGAAAGATGTATCCCCTATTCCAGAAAACACTTCAGAAATACTAACCAATACTGTAGTTTGTGTTTATTGACACTGGGGCTGGCACATAGGGGCTCAATTTGTCAAGTGCTGAGGATACCATAAAGATCAAAAAGCCCTGGATCCTATCCCCAAGGACTTTTTGTCTTGAGGCTAATGGGCAATAGTGGGCCAAGCAATAGGTGGGGGCTATTTGGACCCATAAATCCTGCTTCTAGGAACCTTTCCTGAAGAAATAATCTGAAATTCAGAAATGGCTTACAGAGATTGTTCACACAGTGGACATTGTTATCAACAGACTGCTCATGCTGATAGGGTTCACACAGTGAATTATTTAACAGTGGAAAAACTGGAAACAGTGGGGGAAAATTGTAATTAGCCAATTATAACAAAATAGCACAATGTATTAGCTACTCTGAGCCAGGCAAAGTCCAAAACAATCAATTAACATTAATTTTTTCAACCCTATGAGGGTATTTCTATTGTTTTTACTGTTTTATGTATAAGAAAACCGACACCAAAAAGCTAACTCATTCAAGGTTACTTAACATGCAGTGCAGCCCCAGAGTCTGCCTTATGTTACAACCACTAAAATTGATAGGGGACAGGCCTATGACACACGGAGTTGGACACACGCTGCCAATCTGAGCCTGGATTCCCCTAGAAAGCATAGCCTAAGATAAGGGCTTGTTGGTCCTTAATTTATTTGGGGGAGTTACTTAAAGAGCAACAGAGATGGAAGGAGTGAGGCAGAAAATGAGAACGCCAGTGCAAGGATGGGTTATGGAATTGTCATCACTGTTGGGGCAGGGGGTGCCTCTGTCCCACAAGGACCCTCCGAAGAGCTGTAGAGAATGTGCCTCAGAATCACCCTCTGAACAAATGGGAGAGGAAAGGTTATGTCCCCCAACTCCATTCCTCATTGGTCAAGGCTTAGCCATCGGTGGCCTCCCTTCCTGTCCAACATGGGCATAAACATGAGTGTCGGGACTTTCTGTGGATCTCACAGTCTGAGGTGTTGGGGAAGATGTAGCAAAAAGCACGAGACAAAGCTTGAGACTGGTGTAGCAGCAATGGGTGAAGGGACAGGAGGGCTGAAGGACAGGTGGCAGAACACCAGAGGTGCCTGAGCCAGGTCCTCCTCTACCCTATTCCTGCCCCGTTGCAGCCTCTGCCCCATTATTTTTTTAATAATTTATTTTTTATTGGTGTTCAATTTGCCAACATACAGAATAACACCCAGTGCTCATCCCGTCAAGTGCCCCCTTAAGTGCCCACCACCCAGTCACCCCCACCCCCTGCCCTCCTCCCCTTCCACCACCCCTAGTTCGTTTCCCAGAGCTGGGAGTCTCTCATGTTCTGTCTCCCTTTCTGATATTTCCTACCAATTTCTTCTCCCTTCCACTCTATTTCCTTTCATTATTATTTATATTCCCCAAATGAATGAGACCATATAATGTTTGTCCTTCTCCGACTGACTTATTTCACTCAGCATAATACCCTCCAGTTCCATCCACATTGAAGCAAATGATGGGTATTTGTCATTTCTAATCCTCTGCCCCATTATGAGGTTGCTCAGTGCAGTCGTCCTCTGAGAGCATCGTTGACTGCAGTGTCTGCCAGGGTCTGTCCAGGTGGGTGAGTGGAATAGGATCCAGCTGCGCTGCTGCAGGTAGCTCCCGGGTCTGTAGCTCCTCCACATCTCTACCCTCTGTTACCCCCAGGTTTTCTCCCATGCTAAGCCTGTACTTCAGAGGCCTAGGGTGCTTGCCTACTAGAGTGAACCAGACTCTCTTCATGGAAAGACCCAAGCCTACTTCAAAGGGGTTAGTGTCCCTTCTGAATCCTGCAAGGCTCAGCACTGGGGAAGAGGATTTTGACATAGAAGACCCAGCCTTCCATGGTGGGCTCAAACCCCAGCCCATCTCTAAGGCTTGGGTTTAAAGGGAGAGAGATCCTTATTCTTCAGGGACCCCACAGAAGTGCAGCAGATTCTCTCCGTGTCGCTGACACCTCCTCAAATCCCTCGGTGCACCTCGGCACGTTTCCCTTCTGTGTCTGAGCTTTGGTTCCTTCACTCTTAGCAGACTGTGGTTGCTGATGTTGCCTTTGTGCAGTTGACATGGGCACAGACTCTCCAAGAGTTGTGACCAGTGTGTCCCACAACAATGGGGAGAGGAAAGAGTAGGAGTATTACTGCCACTGAATGATGCTCTTTAAAAAAAAAAAAAAAAAGGCTCAAGTGGCACATTTTGCTAGACACTTGACCATAATATTTCGAAAAACACATATACCCAACCTACAGCTTATCGGTGTTTTTTTTTTTCCTTTTTAGCCTCCCATTTATGTAATGCCTGCCTTCATATCCTGTGTGTACACTTAATCCTACTGATGGTTACTTCCACGTATTGACTTATTTCTTCCTTACACCTCTAGATATTTCCCACACTCTAGTGTTCTAGAATGAGAATAATCAGCTCTTAAAATTCTGAAGTTCTCTAAAGAACACTGTCAAGAAATGGCACTTGATCTTCAGAACCTAAAGATATTTATAGTATTCCAATTTTCCCTTTCAGTGCCCTTTTCAATCAAAGCCTTATTGGCATAGTTCAAAGGTAAAGAGAAAGCAGGTCCATGGACCCTAATTGTAGGGGCTTCAGACTGTTGTAGCCATGATCTGTCCCCTCTTCTTACTTTGACCAGTGAAGACCTAGAGAAGACTGACTTGGCTCCCTTGATCTTGGACTCTGTTTTCTGAAGCCTCTGCTACAGCTCCAAACAGAGGGGCTTGCAGAGACCATCAGGAGAAGATGCAGCTGCTCCTCATCCCTCAGTTCCTTGAGGGCTTGCCCTGCTGGTGCGCCTCATAGCCCATGCCACTGTCCTTTTGCCTTCTGCCCTGGGACTCTTGTGTCATGGCTGACCTACTATGGGATCATCTTCCTATTACTTGCAGTTTTTCAGCCTAGAAGCTCCAGAGTTGATGCTCCATGGGGTTTTCCCTGACTGGTGGGAGATGGATGGTAGGTGGATGAAGACTTCCAGAAAGATGATCTAGAGACACAGCAGCTTCATACAGCCTCTCTGAAAATGCCCAGAAGTGCAGGGAATTGTTGCCAAGTTGTGGCAGCACAGAATGCACAATTAACTTTCCTCATCCCCTGCCTCCTTTTCCCCCTCACTCGTGCCCCCCCCCCCCTGGGATTTTTGCTGTTCAGCGAAGTGTTCACACAAACTTAGACTCGGGCTGCTTTTTCTAGAGGAACTGGATCAAAACTCTACCCACACATCTTTTGGGTTCTATATGTGACTTGAACCAAATCACTTAAAATCATATTGTGTAAAAGGTAACTCAAAGCTTTAACCACACTTAACGTTTGAGGGAGACAGTTGTATATAAGAGTTGAGTGTGTGTTTAGTGTAAAAAGCACCCAGCATATTTCCTGACCTAAACAATAGCCAACAAAAATCCTTTTGCCCTTGGCTGTCTTCTAGCTTTTGCTGTGTTGACTCTGCTGGCGTGGCTGGCAACCCATGATCTAAGAAGTGTAGGGAGGTGAAAGTGAAGACTGTCAGCAGAAGAGAGTAGCAGCATGTTGGTGACTTCATGTGGCTCGGTTCACACAACCTAGGGAAGCAAACGTGTAGCCCACCACGAAACACTTGACCTCCTGAATTCATTGAAGCAAAAATGAGCCTGAGAGGATCTTCTGGGGGATAAGCTAGGTCAGCACTTTGCCCAGTGTTTTTCTTTATAGGACTGGGACAGGACAGGATTTCCTTTCTCCTCCTCTTTGCTTCCCATATGTATTCAAGTCACCTCTACTAACCTTCTCAATTCCAAACAAGCTCGCCCAGAGAGGCTCTGTTTTTAAAGGGCTATATTTGCGTGTTACAAGCAGCCCTACTTCTTGGGCCATATGATCTAGCAGATTCTATAATGTTGGAAAGGTCAGTACTGGAAAAAGATCCATGTGGAATTTGTGGCAAGTCCCGGGGGAACAATCACAACCCAGGGCTCTGTTTTTTGTTTTGTTTTTTTGTATTTTGTTTGGTTTTTGTCTTAGCAAGGGGAGGACATATCCTCTTCAATGGATAATTATATATCTCTCTATCTATCCTACCAACTCAGAACACTTATTTTAAAAGGAATTTATGTAGTAAAGTATTAAACCTAATAGTCCCTTATAGTTATTGCTGTGTTCATTATTCCTCAACTCATTTAATAATCTCTTCTAGAATCTCTTGGGGGTTGACATTAAGCTTCTATAGTTTCAAGAAAAAAGGCAGAATTCTGGAAAGTTGGGGCATATCTTCAATTCTTGCATCTTGTTTCTATTGGACTATGATGACTAAAAGTACTTCCACATCAAATCTACAAGCTTTATATTTAAGATGTGCTGTTCTGAGCCTAGAAAAATCAGTTTACTTATTTAATTTACGATGGCATAAACAAAATTAAGTGAAAAACCACTTCAAAAATTGTTTTTAGAGAAAATAGATGTTTAGTTTTTTTTTTTTTTTTTTTACTCTATCAAAGTACTTCATCCCTACCCAACCCCTACAGCATTATATTCATCTTTTGTTGATCAAAATACCTAATTAGCGATTTCTGGTAAATAAGCTAACCTGGAAACTTTACCTCTTGGGCATTATTTTTAAAAACCACTATTATGGTACTGGATCTTGGTAAAGCTGAGGATGCTGATGCCAAATGACTGTGCCCACAGCTGCATGTTGTGAGCGAAATCTGGCAGTCCCATTGGGTCCTATCAAATGGGCCCAGCAAAACTCCAAGCTGGAAATGGTACATTAAAGATCCAATGTAGGTGAGAAGAAAGTTCAAGAAAGCTAATGAACAGATAGCTCAGACCCACCACTGATGTACCAGCATCCTTCCCTCAGTCCATGCCAGGGGGCTTTGGCCAAATCAAGTTGGAGGAAACCAAGGGAAGAGAGATTCAATCTGTGGTTGTAGATGTACTTTTTGGAGCTTGATTTTGGAGATGAGATTTTTGGAGGAGGAAATCTGTCAGACACATTTATTCATCAATAGCAAGGCTTTTCTGAAATTCCTCACAATGTACCTAAGTTGACTTCTATCCATGTTATGACTTAGAGTTACTGAAGGCCAAGGTGGAAGATGTCAATCAAGATCTCACCAACTATAAGTTCTATCCTTCAGCCATGACCTAATGCCTCCTGATTAGGAGACCAGAGACCCTTGCCAATTGGTCTTGGGTTAACCTCCTTAGCAATTCCCCTTGCCTCCCAGATAACACTTGAAATTAATTTGCCTTTTTACTGCCTCCCCAAACTTGGCTTGTTCTCTATATCCTGAAGTTACTGCAAAGTTACTGATTTTTCAACATGTAGTGACTACATCACGGCTTCCTCCAAAGATTGCAAAAGGCCATGCATTTTTATCACTTCCCACAACTCCAATAAGTGAAGAGTAATCAAAAATATCTCCTGAAACTTTGTTTAAAGTCTCAAATACAGATGTTTATCTTTTTCTGTATACATAAAAACAAGCACAGATGGGGCTGCTTCAGTCAAGTACTGTACTGGTAAAAGTGGTAAAAAGATAGCAGATATTTCCAATATTCTACAAAGCATAGTAGAGCTACCTATGGAGCAAAAGGTTCCAGAAGTAGGAAGTTTCTACCCTTGGAACTAGTTTACAAACAGGATAAATGCACGAATATCTTAGAGATGATATAAGCATTATATTTGGGTACCAGCAGAGGTAGCAGATAGAAAGCAAATGAAAGTCTTCTTTAAAGAACCAAAGTCTTTGGTTCTAATACATAAAGGCCATTATCCAAAGGGACTTGCCTTGCATAAGAACCATAAAGTGACTTAGTTTGGCCAGGGTCCTTGTGCTGGCATGTCAGCCTACCCTGTAGATAGTGAGCCCATAGTAGAGAGTTTGTAGTCTGCTTCCCCTTGGGCATGATCTCATTTCAGAATAACAGGCTTTAACCCACCTTGTATTCCAGTGTTTGCTCAATATGAGTGTCTGAGATTAAAGAGTAGAAAAGATAAAGTTGCTTCCTTGAAGCTTAGTGGAGAAGTCACAAGTAAATGAATATGGAAACAATAACCTTTTATAAAATACCACAAATGAAACAAACAAGGAGCTGAGACAAAATTAGATAACACCTGCCTTAGGTGATCAAGAAAGCTTTTCCTTGCTTCTAACCTCTTGATTCAATTCAGGTTTTTTGAAACTAAACCTCGATATAGCTCCTCTTGCAAATGCCCCTTCTGTCCTCTATACTATGCAATCCCCTTCAATTAAGTTGTTGGCACATGGACACCAATCGTTGCTGTGTACATCGTACTTCTGTGACCTCCCCTGCATCCTCCTCCTGCGAGTCAGACCCAGGTCTGATCACTTGGCGCAATGCCCTGTTAACCAATATATGGAGCTGCCTAATCCAAACTGACATTGAATCCAGATATTGTAAACCTTCATTAGACAATGACTGACTCACCACTAGAAAGAATTGAACTTAAGATCATCTTTTGAATTAGTTATGGATTTCTAGCCCCTTGTCTTAGAACCAAGGTGAACCTCCTTACCCCTGATTTACAAGAGTTTCACACTGGCTTTAAAATAGATCTCAGCTGCACTGACCTCTGATCTTAAGCACTGAGGGGGAAACTAGCCCTGAGCAGATTGCTGCAACTGTGACCGTAGCTCTGTAAATCCATGTATCCTTTTCTATAGCCATGGGTGCTGGCCCCTGAGACCTCTCCACAACAAAATCCACATGCCCCAAGTCTGACGAGCATTCATCCCTTAGTGTTTATCACCTTCTTTGGTTCCTTTTTCTATGTTCTTCTTTCTGTATTAGATGCATTATATATTAGCTATGTGTTGTCCTATTAGGAGTATTTGATTTTTTTTTCTATCTTCTCCCCCAACTATGCCTCAGTTTTACCAAGTCAAGCTTTTTTTCTCCCTATTTTTGTCTACACTGTCCTTTCATGCCAAACTACTCAAGATGCTCAGATGATTTCCTGTCCAAGTCACTGATGTGGGATTTACCCTGAAACACAAAGTAGGAGAACATGGAAGGCTGTGGAGAACTTCCTAAGCAGGGCAGTCAAGGCCCTGTGTGCCTACCTAACTCTCCTAGTCGCATCTTCCAGGTGCTTCCATGAGCCCTATTTCCTACATGCTCTCCTGATTCTCCAGCTTTGCATGTGTTCCTTCTGCCTAGGATGCCCACAACTACCTGTACCCCAACTTGGTCCACTTGGGTCTCCTTTCGAGTGTTACTTCTGAGACTTTCCCTGTGTCCTCTTAATCAGACACTTTAGCACTCCTGTCACCTCCCCGTACCATGATAGCATTTCTCATGTAGCTCTCTAAAAACTGGTTTATAGATTTTTAGAGCCATATGTATCCATCCCTATATCTCTACTTTAGTTATTGCCCAGTCTGTAATCGAGCTTAATAAAAATTGGATCAATGAATTCAACTCAAGTTTGCCCTGGCTTAAACTGTTTATTGGCTCAAATCCCTAAAACCATATGCAAAACGGTATATTTGTACATATTTAGAATGTGGGGAATTTTGCCTTTTTATTGAATCATCAATATATTTTGTGTCTCATGCTCTTTGTAATTCCATACTCTCAAATAAGACCTGAAATGAAATTCGAACAACCAGTTCCAGGACTCCTGAACCCTTAGCTAGATCATGGGGATTAGAAAGCCCAAGAATGTATGAAAACAAAGGGTTTGTGGAGTGTTCTTATGGTCTGGGAGACTCTATTTCCCGTCCAAGAAGGGAATGGTGGTAGTGAGGAGGCTAATTTCTTTACTTCCAGCCTAATATCAAGGAGGCTTTCATGGGACCACTGAAATAATTTGACAAGTATATCCTGAGTTTGGGAGGACAAGATTGAAGCAGGACTCACACTTCAGAAAGGCAAAGTAGCCTTAGCAGAAGATTTCAACCTGTACCCCAGATTTTTGGGGACTATAAGTACTACAGTGTTTCCTAGGGCCAGGAGTGAGACAGGCAGACTAGACTGCTGCCTGGAGGTGTTTTGAAACCTTCCCAAGAGCATGAAACTGCTCAAAGTCTAGAGATCTGAAGAGCAAGAATCTGAAATCCAGAGCTAAGGGGGGAAGGCCTGGCAGCTATCTGCTTTAAAAAAAAAAAAGTGCCTGGCCCACATCACAAGAAGTATAGTCAAAGATGATACCCAGTAGGTAGTTTCAGGGCCCTGTGAAAGAGCCCAGGGAAAAGTCATCTCGAACATCTGCCCCAATCAGAGTAAGGCCAGTTCTAATAACTTTATGACCCCCCTCACTGTCCCCTCTTCGTACCAACCCTCAGGTCAAGAACTGCCATCCAAATCAGCCCAAAGCTGAAGGAGGGAATAAATTCACTCAATCAAGTTTGGAGTTAGGGTTAATATTTTAGATATTCTGGCTTCTGAATTAAACACACATTTTGACCTAAGTGTGACTATGGGAAGAGTATTAAGAGTGAACAGAGAAACCATGAACCTATTAAAGTTTGAATCTGGATTGAAGGGGAAAAAATGCCCCCACAGATTCTCACTGTCCCTGTGCAGTGAAACCAACTAAACATTTTAATGTCTTTAAGACATGAGTTACATCTACAGATCTTTCTGAGCATCCAGCTTTCATCAGATTTCCGAAGGAATGTGTGACACAAGGTTAAGAATTAGCATTTTTACTTTCCAGAGCAAGGAAATGAGCTGGAACAGGCTGTGTAGTGGAGGACCTGAATAAACGTCTCTCACTTCTGGTCCAGGGCACTGAGACCAAAGCTTTAGGGTTTTAAACAGCACCTGTAGACATACAATCTATATCTAAAAAGATCAGATTTTATTCATGTTCATGTTTTTCTACTAATGAGCAATAACAGGGCTACTGACTAATTTGAAGCATGGGGCGAAAGCTTCATGAGACTCCACGAATTTCTAAGCCATGGCCCCACTTGCACTGACTGCATCTGACTGCAGAGTTCATTTGTCCTGGCAGCACCGAGAGCTGCTGACAGGGTCAGAAACCCCAATGCCCTCAGGCTCAGGGAGGTAGGAGCATCCTTGAGAGCTTGATCATCCTAGGGGGTTGTGTCCTATGCTTTCCTGGCCTCGCTGAAGGCCGGGGACAGAAGCAGTATACAGAAGCATATCTCTGTAAGGAGACAGAAGTGAGAGGTCTGTGGTAACCATCCTGTTTGGGGGGGGGGGGTAGAAGGGGAAGATTATGCTGAAGCAGAGTGGGGGAAAAAACCTAGTTCCAAAGCTGGTGGGTTCCACTCCTTCACTGGACAAGTAGAGATGGTACAAATGCTCATGACTTTTTTTTAATAAGGACTTCACATCATGGTATCTTGCATTTTTTTCCCCTTTTGTTCTTTTAATAAATCCCATCCTAATGTTTGGCTTGTGGCAAGTGCCCAGTAAATTTTTGCTGAATGTCATCTTTCCCAAAGATAATTATGCACTATATAAAAGGTGCTGTGCTACAGACACAAATTGAAATACTCCTAACTTCTGGAAGTTCTGCCCTGTGGGGAGCACAGACAAATAAACAGAGGAGTATAAAATAGGATATGAGTATGGTGATGGGGAAGCATGGGGAGAATGCACCCAACCAGCAAGAGGCAGTCAGGATGGCTTCTGCACGAAAAGGATGTCTGCTAATGCTTAAAGGAAGGATGAGAGTGAGCTAGCCAGGCCAGTTGTGGGAAGAAAGGATTGCTTAGGTGGTACAAGCATGAGGTGGGATGCATCCCAGAAAAGAGTCAGGTGTGCAGTGAGATTGGGACAAGTCAGACTGAAAGGACATTGGGACTCAAATATCAGGAAGAGAAGTGTGTCCTAGATGGTATGGGACTTCGGTTTTGTGTTTTAGCCGCCTTTATATAAGCTTCTTCACCTTCTCTTGTCACAGGACCTGAAAGCTTGGGAATTACATTTCCCAAACTCTCTTGCCACTACAATTATGCATTGGGAAGATGCATTCTGTGAGATTTGGAAGACAAATGAGGCAAAATCCTATTCTCCAGCCATTGATAATGGATGCAGGGTTTGAGCAGTTTTGGATTTTTGTAGAAAACTATGGGGTCCCATGCCAGGAGGGCATAATTCTTCCTGGAGTCCTTGAAGGAATTGGGAAGCCAGCCAACCTGGGTAGAGGCAAGAAGAAAATAAGCTGACAAACTAGGACTGAGGAAGAGATCCTGAACAAGTACAGTGACTATTGGGAAGGGCAGAGAGGGTAGACACAAGGTTTACATGAGCTATCAGGTCTGAAAATGGAGAAAACTGAGAAACGAACTAGGGGTGGTGGAAAAGGGGAGGTGGGCAGAGGGTGGGGGTGACTGGGTGATGGGCACTGAGGGGGGCACTTGATGGGATGAGCACTGGGTGTTCTATATGTTGGCAAATTGAACATCAATAAAAAATAAAAGAAAAACACTACTATGGAAGAATACAATTACTATGGTCCTAGTAAAAGTAGCATTTGGTAAGATTATGTTCAAATTGAGAGCCAGCTTTGAATTACCTTCCTTGTATCTAAGTCCGGCAGCTGCTGGCCAAGTCTTTTGGAGGAAGTGAGATTTCTTTGGTTCTCAAGTGATAGGTATGCTTTGGAAAACTTTCATCTTCCTTCCACTTTCTATTGTGTAAACTTCTATTGTATCCCTTCTATATACAAAGGTGCACTGCTAGATGGTTGTACACCTATTACAGGAGGTAGGCATTGTCAGTCACCTTACTAGAGAACATAAGAAGTGGCCCCCGGTGACCCAGTTAGAAGATGACCAATCAAACCAGGACCTCCTGATGTCAAAGAGACCTCTACTCTCTTCAATGTTGCCTCCAAGTACGTAGTGTCACAGGAATGATCACAGGTTAGATGTGTGTGGGTTGTTCCAATTGGATGAGTCTGGATTGAAGGTATAGTCAAGAGGCTCACTGAGGTGTCCCAGTGTAAAGTAACTACACTATTCTTGTAAGAAAACTACTCACACTTCTCCCACAGCAGCTTTGGTCTATTCTATCTGAAGTTCTGCAGTTAGAATCTTATTTCTTTGGGATATTTTTTTTTTTTAAGATTCTATTTATTCATGAGAGACACAGGCAAGAGACATAAGTAAAGGGAGAAGCAGGTTCCCTGCAGGGAGCCTGATGTGGGACTCGATCCCAGGACCCTGAGATCATGACCTGAGCCCAAGGCAGACACTCAACCATTGAGCCACCCAGGTGCCTCATGGCTATTTTTATAAAGAGCTCTTACAAATCAATATGACAAAGGCCAGTAATAGAGAAACATGTAAAGATCATGAAAAGAGATTTTGCATTGGCCAAGCCCAACTAGATCCAGAGGACAAAGGAGATGTGGATGTGGTACACCCCAGTCAACCTGGAATGCAGGGCAGAGAGGATGTGGGTGGAAAGTGTACTTAGAAGACTATGTGGATGATATCCAGCAGATCCTTTAATCCTGCTGATTCCTCCTAGAAGAGTCCTTCATTAACCTCTCCTTAACTCCTACCTTGTGTGTACTGGGACAAGTGAATACATATAAATACAAAACATTTTCTCAATAAGTGTCCTGAACATCCTTCCAGATAGCTTTAAAGATTTTTTTAATCATGGTGAAATACATATAAAATTTGCCATGTTAACCATCCTTAAGTGCACTGTTCAATGGCATTAAGTATATACATTCACATGGTTGTACAGCCATTCCTTCCCCCCATCTACAAAATTCATTTCATCTCTCAAAGCTGGAACTTAGTAGCTAATTTCATTCTCCATTCCTTTCTCCCTCCAGCCCCAGGTCTTTCACCATGCTGCCCTCCCTCTGAATCTAATCCTCTAGGTACCTCTTAAAATGGAATTATGTTGTAATTACCCCTTGGTGACTGACTTCTATCACTTAGCACATAGTCTTCAAGGTTCATCCACATTGTAACCTGTGTTCAGATTTTTTTCCTTTTTAAGGCTGAGTAGTGTTCCATTGTATGCATGTAACACCTTTTATCTGTCTTATAGATACCTTATTTTCACCTTTTGACTATTTGGAATAGTAATGTCATGAACATGGATGTACAAATACATATTTGAAAACACTGGTTTTCAGTTCTTTCGGCTGTATAGCCAGAAGTAGAATTGCCGGATCATATGGTAATTGTTTTTAATTGTTGAGGAACCACCATACTGCTTTCCATAGTGCTGCAATATTTACGTTCCCACAAACAGTGCATGAGAGTTAAGATCTTCACGTACTTGCCAACACTTTTTTTTTTTAATTGCAGCCATCCTGTTGGGTGTGAGATGGTGTCTCCTTGTAGTTTTGATTTGCATTTCCCAAATGATTAGTAAAGTTGAAGGAAATAACAAAGATAAGGGCAAAAATAAATGAAATAGACTGAAAAACCAGTAGACTGAAGCTAGAGCTTTTTCTTTTCTTTTTTTTAAGATAAACAGAATTAACTTTAGCTGCACTCAAAGAAGACTCAAAAATGCAAAGAGAAACATTTAAATTAACCCAAGTATTCAGGATCATTAAAAAACAGGAGCAATCACATGTCAATAAATTAGGTAACCTATAAGAAATAGGTACATTTCAAAAAAAAAAAAAAGAAAGAAATAGGTACATTTCTAGAAACATAGGTCACCAGGACCTGAATTGTAATAAAATAGAAAATCTGAACAGACCACCAATAAGCAGTTTGAATCAGTAACAAAAAAAAAATCTCCCAAGAAAAGTCCAGGATCAGATTGTTTTACCAGTAAATTCTACCAAATACTTAGAGTGATCTTTCTCTAACTCTTCCAAAAAAAAAAAAAAAAAAACGGGGACGGTATATTCCCAAACTTTACATGGTCAACATTACCTGATACCAAACATAGGAAAAGAAAATTACAGGTCAATATACCTGATAAACATAGTTGCAAAAAAAATTATGTGGTCCCCTTCAATATACTATCATTATCAGAAAAAGTCAAGCTAACATCCAAGAAGAATTTAAAAGCTAATTTAAATTTTCAGTGTAGTCTCCTGAGTCTCGCCAAGTGAGGATCCCATTCATAGCACACCACAAATCATAAAATTTGTTCTCCAGTTAGCTTATCTACACTTTCCCAGAGCCACACACCCAACCGGCAGCTGTGCCCGATCTTCCTTTGTTCTGTCAAACTTTTCCAAAATAGTCTTATAAATCTCTGTGACCTCTTTCCTCTGTCCCCAACCTCCACTGTACCTTTTCACCTATCTGACTCTTTAAGACCTGTTCACTCCTCTCTGGGCCCAAGGCCATCTGTAAGATGGAGCTAATTCATGTTCTTACTATTTTCACAGTATTTCAAGATGAAATGAAAACACATGTGAAAAGTCCTTGTCAATTGAAAAAATGCTACAAAAGATTTCATAGTTTCAAGACATATACAGATATCATTCCAAGTTTTTTTAGCCTATACCAGGGAAAATACAAGAACATCCAAAACTTGAAACAAGTGTATTATAGTATCCAAAAGTGTATTACATGGTCCAAAAACACATGAAAAACTCTGATATAGCTAAGCTTTTAACCAAGGGCCATGATGTTTACCACCAACCTCAAGAACTACATCTAGTACCTTTGGGTGGTGTGCTCTAGAAAAATGTACATCTCTAAATCCTCCTCAGGCATTTTAATCCGAGCTCTGGCTCACAGACCAAGAGAAAAATGGTCTTCCACTGAGGATCTGAAATGCCTCAAAGGGAAATGAGTTTTCGGGTGGTCAAGGGGACAAATGGAAGAACTTGAATTCCTATAGTAGACGTGGAGTCTATTCTTCTAAACCTTACACAACTTGAAAGTGTTCTATCTTACCAAAGACAGAGCAGAGGCTTCAAAAGCTAAAATGATTTTTCCAAGGACCCAGGGCTGGAAATGGTAGAGAAGGAAATTTAACTCGGGTCTATGTGTCCTGGAGAGCATGGCCTTAACTTCTGTCTCCTACCTGTGAAGGAAGAATGAATGGTCTCCCCTATTCCCTCCTCTTTGTCCCCCTGATCAAGGAAGATAGTTTACATCCTAGTCACTGACAAAGCTCAGCCTGAGAATCTAAGTATCTCTAAGCTCGGGCACATCCTGCCACTTCTTGGATCCTTAGCTTCTCATCTGTAAAATAGATACATGATTTTATACCACAAATCTATGCCATATATGTTAAGCCTATGGGTAAACTGGTATTAAATTTTAATAAGGCTAGAGAAAACATGTGAAAAGAATTACTTTATTTAGATATGAAAATAGCCTTTTTTTCCGGGTTAGCTAACTAATAAAAGCCTATATCTTTAAAAATGCCATAGGATATTTGTTTAGGAAAATATCATGGACTTGTTAGTAATCTGAGTTTGGTTCAGTTCCAATATTCACTAGTTATTGATTTTAGGCAACTTACATTAACTGCTAAACAATCTGAAAAATAAGTGCAAATATTTAATACATGAAGGCTTCTGGTCCAGAACTTGGCACATAATAGGTGCTTACTACTAAACTTAAATGGGTAGCTCATTCCAAAAATCCAGTGATCAACCATTCCAACACCTGGATCTAAGATTACAAAGGGATGGCTATATATTCTTAGGCATATAGAAAGGTCCTGTTAATCATACACCCAACTATTATATCACACCTGTTTACTTATTTCTGCCAGTGCTGTAGTCCAATCCAGTAAGGTTTCTATACTCATCCATTTTAAGAGTCTCCTCCCAGTTCTCCACTGGCCCTCCTCCAAACAAGTTGTGGTAGGCAGTTTCTAAAATGATCCCTAATGATCCTTGTGTCCCAATATCAATGCTCTGATATGGTCTCTATCCACATTACATCAGAGCTGATTTGCTTCACCAGTAGACTATACACATGGTGGTGACAATGTGTGACTTCCATGCTAGGTGATAAGGACATTGCAGCTTCTACCTTGGTCCCTTTAATTGCCTACGTTCTGATGCAAAGCATCTGCTATGCTGTTTGGTTACTCAAGCAGAATGGACACTCAGGTGTAAAAGAACAGAGGCCTTCCATGGATGGAGTAGAATAACCAGTCCTTCCATTTTCCTGATATCTTCCTGGATTTAGCCCTGGAAGGTCTACATCCTTGGAAACCTCTCCTCTTCCAATGCAAACCAGAATGCTTGCTTTTACCCTATGCATGAGTCACCTTGGAAGTAGATCCTGCATCCTCGGCTGACCTTTCATTGCACCTCCTGACAAGCCCTGAGACAGAACTACCTGGCCAAGCCACTTCTGAATTTCTGATCCTGTGAGAGATAAATATTTTATGCCACTAGGTATTGGAGTGTTATGCATATGTGTTATTGCAGAAATAAGAAACTAATAAATCTCATTTTTGGAACAAGTTGAATAGAACTCAAGTCCATTATCTATCATTATGCATTGCACGAAGGCCAGTGAGGTAGTGGGGTTGAAAGGTATTCAGTTTCAATTGTTCTGAAATTTTATATTGTGGTCCTTCTTACAAAATATTAACACCAGCATTTTTCATTTCATCAAAATAAAATCCTTAAATGTACATAGTTTACTTGGGTGTGAAGAGGATTACAATACTAAAGCACATAATCTGTTCTATCTGGGAGTCTGATGTGGCAGAGATGGGAGTTCTCTGAGCGCTCCCCTGGCCTTAACCAAGTCTTGAAAGGTGGAGGAGTTAAGTGAATGGCATCCCAGATGGGGAGGGGACAGCAGGAACAAAAGCAGGAAGATGAAAAATGACACTGAATCCCTGGAGGTTGGGAGGCAGGCAATGCAGAGTGTGATCAGGCAGGATCTGCACCCTGAAGCTGCCCAACAACTTGTTCTCACAACACTGACCCCCAATTTCTCGGGGTACTAGTAGCCTTTCCTTTAGCAGCTATTGGGAACAGTCTTCTATTGTGTATGTGCACATATGTATGAGAACTGTACACATTTGTGGCTTGAGTCTGCCTAAGTAGCTGATCTTCGGGCCTCTGATCATTTTTAATTCGTACAGCAGCCCAGACCTCCTGAGAGTGTGCTATAGAAACTGTAAGGATGAACATGGAAAAAAAAATATGCCTGGCTCACAGGCTGGACTAGATTTCATGATAGGTATTGAAACCAGGTCCCAACCAAGGGGTCCAGTCTCCAGGCCAGGCGATGAGATGCTGACGTGTGCTCTGTTGCAGGACAAATAAACACAAGAGCTTGCTTGCACTGCATCTTCTCGATTCCTGCAGTGTTCTCGCAACAACTGCTCTCACTCACCCATGCACGTGTGAGTACTATACTATACTATACCCATACACCCATTCTAAAAAGGACCCAGACGGATTGTCAACAAGTTTGACTAGATCCTGCTGGAGTCCAGTATACAGAAAGTAAAAGTGGGGAAGAGAGGGAAAGAAACTTGTAATAGATTTAGGTCCAACTCTGCTCTAAGACCGTGCTAGATGCCTTGCGCATGTTTTCTCAAGTCCCCCTGTTCTTATGCTTGCAAGTCCCAATGTGTAGTGAAATGAATTGCATTTGGAATAGCAGCCCTGTTACTTAATGAACTGTGTGGCCCTGGGTGGGTGAGTGGTGGAAACAGGAAGAGGCTTGCTTGGAGGCGAAAATTTAATACACCCACATACACTCTTTGTGTGGACACAGGCTCATGGAAGAATCACATATTTATTTAGATCTATATCCAATGGTATATAGTGATAAACTTTTAACTCCCTGCTGCATTAAAAAACAAACGAAACAAAAAACAACCAGTTTAACCCATGTTAAACTTCCAGCTTAAAAACAAAACAACCACTTCATTGCCAACCATCTGCCTCAACCAAAAAGAAGCCAACAGACGCAGCCTTCTATCTAGAACTAAATCTGTGCTCTCACCGGTATAAAGGGGAAAATGGGATAGCAACTTGCAGTTCCTACCACAGTGGTTGAAAGGAACTTGAACCTCTTCAATAGTGCTGATTATTTTGTAATCTTTCAGGAGTAAAAAGTGTGTGCTAGAAGTTGCTATATCTGGTGGTAAGCATGTGGCTGGTACCAAAGTAACATATATTAACACATATATAAAGTGGTGTGTGTGTGTGTGTGTGTATATATATATATATATATATATATATATATATATATATAAAGAAATTGAGGAATTTATCTATGTAATGAACACGTGCATTCATGGATGCAGATTTCTCCTAGGATGGGCACTGCGAAAACTGCTTCCTGCCACCCAGAGTAACTATCTTCTTACAGAGCTGTAGTGAACCAGTCTACTCCATCCAATCCTATTTCAGTGTGTAAGAACACACACTTGCAACAATAACCACATTATAGTGTAACTGGCTTAAGATCTCCAAGCCTGGGCTCCCATAAGGACTGACCTGATGCCTACCATTCTGCCGTTTGCTTCTCACAGCCTCAGGTAAGTTGTGAGTGCTCAGGGCGCGATCCTGGAGACCTGGGATCGAGTCCCACGTCGGGCTTCCGGTGCATGGAGCCTGCTTCTCCCTCTGCCTGTGTCTCTGCCTCTCTCTCTCTCTCTCTGTGTGTGACTATCATGAATAAATAATTAAAAAAAATTAAAAAAAAAAACCTATGCTGAAATAAATGTCAATTTTGTCTCCTGAGCTAGGTTTCTTGTATCATCCAGCACTGTTCCTGGCACGAAGCAGGTAGTCAGGGAATAAGTATAGCAATGAATAAGGGTGGGGGGAAAAATACATGAATGCAGAAGTAAAACCAGCAAATACCCTTTTATGTTGGGATCACCCTAACTTCACAGATATTGACCATCAGAAAAGTGCAAGTTTTCTCTAATGAATGCTCTAAACTGGCAAGTGATGGGAATAAGATTTAAATCCAAGAATGACTGGCTTTAAATGTCACGGCCTTGACTCTGAATACTCTTTGGCTGAGTTTTTAAGACCTGAAAACAGATCCTTATACAAAAAGTGTATTTAGAATCCATATCAGTTTAAAAGCTGCTTGACTGGTCTAGCATTTGTTCAACTTTCAGTATCTGCCTTAGGAAGCTTTCCAGCTAGAAAGGGAGTTGAAATTCTTTTGTAGAGTAAGGCTATTTAGTAATAAAAAGATGCAATTAATAAAATGTTACAATCCTCCAACCCTAACCCCAGCCTGTTCCCCCCCCCATCCCCCCAGGAACAACTGATGCAACAATTAGTAGACTTTAAGGATCTTTCCTTACTCTCTAGAGCCCAGGGGCAATGGAGTTGTTTTCTGCAAGAGCACAGATGATTCCTTTATGCCTGTCCTGCAAGCCAAGCAGACAAACCCTTTACAATATCAAGTTCAGGGGCCCCTTTCAGTGACCTCTGGGCGCCAAGGTCAGCACATGCTTGCTTCCTGTGAATGCATTTATTATGGTGGGTGCTGCAATTTACAAGGTCTTTGCAAAGGTCCTGGTTTTAGAGCGTGTCTCTGCCATCCTTGGAACTCCTGGTCCTTCAGCATCATTAATGATCCCAGGATAGCCAAAATATAATGGGTTGCTGGGAAGCTTAGACTGTGAGGCCATCTGGAATGAGTTTGGAGCCAGGACCCACCTGTGATGCATTAGGGCCCCCAACCCCAGAACTGGCTCGGAGGAGAGGAGCTGCTGCGGCCTGCTAGCTGTGGAACCTGAGGGAGTGTAATTGGAGAAGGGTGATTTTTGGAGCACAGAACTTGCCAGGATCTTTGTGTCTCCCGAGAGCATGCAGGCAGGCTGTCTGCCGAAAGGGTTTAAATTTTCCACATTGTGGAAGGAGAAAATGGCTACACATAGAGATGGTTTGCCTTTCCCCCAGACAATCTGGTGATAGAGAATTGCCTTTCAAATACACCAGTGAACGAAAGGTGGTGGGGTGTGGCATGTTGACTCAAGGTTTGAAGGTCAAGTGGCCTAAGTTCTTGGCTCTGACTGACACCACGGTGTGATCGGTCTCTCAATTTTCTCATCTTTAACAGCCACTGTCTCAGTCTGCTCAGGCTGCTGTAACAAATACTGTAGATAAAGTGGCAAACAACAGAGGTTTATTTCTCATAGTTCTGGAGGCTGGAAGAGCAAGGTGCTGGCAGATTTGGTTCCAGCAGATTTGGTTCCAGCCACCTGCTTCCTGGCTTACAGATGGCTACCTTCTTGCTGTGCCCTCAGATGGGGCTATGAGGGTAGGGGTGAGACAGACACCTCTAGTTTCTTATAAGGACACTAATATTATCATAGGGGCCCCACTTTTATGACCTCATCTAATCATAGCCAGAAGAAAATGTTTGCAAATAGCTAAATGCCAGTTTTATTATCAGTGTGCTATTGCAAATACAAATCATTTGAAGCTCCTATTTCTAAATAGATATGTATTCTATACTGGAACCAAATAACACTGAGAATACCTATACTCTTGAAACTCCTAAGCTTGGTTGAAAAAAAAAAAAATAGACAACCTATATGGTGAATTTTATCTTCTAAAAATATATTCCAAATATTTTCAAAGTGGGGGCAAATGATGGTACCCATGAAAATATTTGGACTACACTTTTTTTTTTAAGATTTATTCATTCATGAGAGACAGAGGGAGAAGCAGGCTCCATGCAGGGAACCCAATGTGGGACTCGATCCCAGGACTCCAGGATCATGCCCTGGGCTGAAGGCAGGTGCTAAACTGCTGAGCCACCCAGGTGTCCCCTGAACTACACTTTAATACACACAAAAATAAAATTTGTAAATCTCAGGTTTCCTTGGTGTTTTAGTGGGTTAAGCCTCTGACTCTTGATTTCAGCTCTGGTCATGAGATCAAGCCCTGCATTGGGCTCCACGCTGGGTGTGAAGGCTGCTTAAGATTGTCTCCCTCCACCCTCATGCTCCAAACAAACAAATGAAAATGCTAAGTAGAGTGTTGTCAAATGCAGTGCAAACCAAAGGAGGCAGCAATTCTGGCTTAGGGGATCAGCTGTGGTGACCTCAAACGGGGGCTTATGGAATTTCCACAGAGGAGACAAGGTGTTTAGAGCAGGGTAGGAACAGAGGAAGTGCACCACACAGCTGATGCCCACAAAATCAAGTGTTAGGTGAAGAAATGTGTTCAGACTTGTTCTTAGGGATGGTGGGGGGGGGGGGGCGCGGCTAAACACATGAGAACCAGCAATAACTGGCAGGCATGGTGTCATTAGAGCAGTTATTCCCAGGATACTAAAAGGGAGATCCAGAGCAAGGATGTGTACATCTGACCTTCATTTTATGCTGTTGGAAAGTCCACAAGAAAGATCTGGATCAGCAGACACTGTTACAGGGATCCTGCAGGCTGCCTTAAGACCACACAGACAATAGTGGTTTTTGGAAATGGAAGTTTTATTCCCTTCAGGAAAAACACTCCGGGTAACTTTCTTCTCTGTTCCATCACTTCCAAAAAGAGTGATAAATCTTCTGGCCCCAACTGGACCACTTTCTAGCATATGATAATTAAACATCCCAATAAGTGGCTCTTCTTGGGACAGAAAACAAGGAGTGCTAAAGAAATTTTTAAAATGGACTCCTGTCTCTTTATCCACTGTATTTACTTGAGCATGAGATAAATGTGTGACATGAGCAGAGTTCTTAGAACTTCAACTTCTTCGTTGCATTAACAAAAGGCTTCTATTCTTTTACACAATAAAACTTGAAAAATCTCAGAGGTTTTTTTTTTTTTAATTTTTTTATGATAGGAACACAGTGAGAGAGAGAAAGGCAGAGACACAGGCAGAGGGAGAAGCAGGCTCCATGCACCGGGAGCCCAACGTGGGACTCGATCCAGGATCTCCAGGATCGCACCCTGGGCCAAAGGCAGGCGCCAAACCGCTGCGCCACCCAGGGATCCCCTCATAGAGGTTCTTAAATCCCCTTCTAAAGTGTTTGAATTTGACTCTATAGACCATATGGAAATACTAAGATTTATCATGAGTAGTATCAAGCAGTTTATACCTTTGGTAGCAATATGAATAATTGGAGAAGGAGCATTACCACAAGTAGTTAATCAGAAAACTGATTAAAAAGTCACCATAAACTATTCATTGTTGTTCATCTCTATCAAGGTAGTGGAGTAACAGACTCAAATTACTTGGAAATTCAAACAGGAGAAGATAGTAATTGGTATGGAATGTCATGGGAAGAGTAGAATTGAGGATGGTAGAGAAATTTCTAACTTATGGGTGGATAGTGGTAACAATATAAATTGACCATTTATAGGGAAGAGAGATGTGGGCTCTGGGGATGAAGAAGTATTGTGCATTCTGTTTGAACCAAACTGAGCTTTGACCTGATGGCCTGACCTCCAAATTGGAATTATCCAGCAGATATTTACATACATGGATCTAAAGCTCTTGGGGTGATCAAGATACTGGTTAGAGCCATGTGAGAACAGAGGAAGTATTTCTCCTTATCAACTGCTAAAATCTAGAGCTTTCAGAAATCTGGCAGGGATCTTAGAGAAAATGTGATCGTTGAATGGACAATATCTTCAGATGCCCAGAAGAGAAGAAAATGTACAAATGCCAGTAAAAGAACTTTTAAGCTTTGTTCTTTGATTTCATTCATTAGAGGTCCTTAATTTTGCAAAACTTTGTGTTAATGCATGTCTGTTCTTTCTCTTGATAAGGGCAATTATATTTTAGTGCATTAAGTTGGAATACTGACCCAAAATGTAGGCAATGATCTGCAACTCTAACTGAAAATATGTGGCACCCACTTAGCCAGAAACTCTGCCAAGGACACCTATTCATAGCAAGAGAGTTCTGTATGGTGCATGTTCTGCTTCACACATGGTCCCAGTGATCTAGGGAGAGGATGTATCAAATTGGCTAGAAACTTGGACATTAGTTAAGGAGGTGAGGAAGAAAAGAATAGATCATGTGGAGATTGAAACGCAGGGATGCAACTTGGAAACTCCAGACTTAAAGGAGTAGCCAGTTCCCTTAGCCCATGGCTCCTTCAACATCCCCTGCCACTGTAGGAGCTGCCCCTGGCAGGGGCTGAGCCAATATTTAAAGAATACACTGGAGTAACATCAGGGTTGTTCTAGGTGCTTGAAGTATTAAGGTGGCTCTTGGTTGCAAATCAACTAGCACTGGCTTAGGTTTAAAGGCAGCTTTTTCTTTTCCTTATTTTTTTAAAAAAGAATTCTGGGGTATCCTATGGAATCCAAGAGAAATGAAAGTAGCAGAACGGGGTAAGGAGGATTTATTTCCAGGGACCAGCAGGACTTCATAGAATTTTTCTGGAAGCTCTTCAGTGAATGTGACTTGGTTCCCAGTTTCTAGGCTCCAGGCCTTGGGTAAAATTCTCAAATGAGAGAACTTGGCACATTTTGACCAGCTATAGCCAAAGGTGATAAAAAATATCAGTATGGCTTCCATGGCCCTGACCTGTGAATCTGTAACCTCTTCTGTAGCAGAGAAAACTGACTAGGAAAACATTCTATTAAGTGGCTACCACACTGGGGTAATGGCATTAGTTGGAGTGCTCAGCATTAAGGCTTATCAGTCACTCTTCACAAAACTTATTTTTCACTCATGTTACATGCTGGCTTCAGATAGCCCATGGCTCCATTCTGGGCCAGCTTTGGGTCAGCTGAAATTTTGCTTCATGGGTTTTTTTTTTTAATTCTGGAATTTATGTATTTATATTTAAAGATTTACTCATGAGAGACAGAGGCAGAGACACAGGCAGAAGGAGAAGCAGGCTCCATGCAGGGAGCCTGACGTGGGACTTGATCCTGGGTCTCCAGGATCAGGACAATGGGCTGAAGGTGGTGCTAAACCGCTGAGCCACCCAGGCTGCCCTATTTTGGAATTTAGACTGAAGAAGCAGCCCCTACCTAGGACATGCCATTCTTGAAAGGTTGAACCACAGAACAGCTTTTGAAGTTTCCACACAAACATGAGTATGTCGTCTGTTGCAGGGAGCTACACACTTCCCATAAGGAAGCATTGCACATCCATGGCAACAGAGCTGTATAATCCTGAGATAGATACGTATAATTCCTTACAAAGTAGGGAGTGAATAACTGGGGACAAAGGATACCATCTTCCATAAGTGATTGAGGTCTTAAATATCAAGTCAGTCTAGCTGTTGATGCCATTCAGAACTGGTATGTAAGATGTGACCTGATCACTAAAATAAGCCACTTTCCTGGCCTATTGCTAGCTGTCCTAATGCAACCAGATACAACAATGGGAACACTACAAGTTATTGACAAGATCTACCTGATAGCCCTATTTATCTCCACTATGTGCATTTAGACCAGACTGACCCCCTTGAGTAACACACATGGCAGCTAACAAAAGGAAACATCAGATTGATCACATTGCTTAAATGATCTATCTTTACTGGCTTTATTTAGCTTTTATATCAATTATTGGGAGAGTATTGAAATCTCTTCCATGGTTACTTTTATGTGTGAACTTGACTGGTCCACTGGCTGCCCAGACATTTGGCCAAATGTTATGGGTGTGTCTGCAAGAGTGTTTTTGGACAACGTCAACATTTGAATTGCTAGCCTGAGCAGATTGCTCTCCCTAATGTGAGTGGGGTTCATCTAATCAGTTGAAAGACCTAAATAGGACAAAAAAGCTGAGTGAAAACCTAGCCTGCCTAACTATTCAACTGGGACATTAGTCCTGCCCTTGGACTGCAACTTAGGCCATCAGCTCTCCTGATTCTCAGTGTTCATATTTGGGCTGGAACTATATACCACCAGCTTTCCTGGGTTTCCAACTCGACAGCTGTAGATCTTGAGGCTTCTCAGCTTCCATAATCATGTGAGCCACTTCCTTATAACAAATTTCTTTATAACTTATATATACATGTATTCTAAGAAACTTATTAAAACATATGCACACATACATATACATACCCTATTCTGTTTCTTTGGAAGACCCTAGTTAATCTCCAAGTATAATTGTTCAGTTGTATTTCTCCTTTTATTCAATTCACTCAATTTAGGATGTATTTTGGAGTACCACTTTTAGGTGCAAACATTTCTAACTTAGTTTCCTGACATTGATGCTTTTATCATTTTGAAATTACCCTCTTTGCCCCTAATACTTGTCTATTTTGTCTGAGATTAATAAAACTACTCTCGTGATTACTGCCTATGTGGTTTTTCTTTTAAAAAATTCAACTTGTGCCTTTAAATTCAAGATTTAAAGATGAACCTTGGTTTTTCATCCAGTCTGACAATGTATGTCTTTGATTAAAAGATTTCATCTATTTACATTTAATGTCCTTATAAGAAATCTGCCACTTGGCTGTGTTTTCTAATTGTGATTTTTGTTTCTCTACATTTCCTTCTCTTATACAAATATTTTGAGTTTACCATTTTAATTACTGATAGTTTAAATATACATTTGAGGCATTTTGAGGGTTGCTTTAAAATTTTTAATACTTACCTGTAACTTATCACAATAATTCAAGTTAATGATTTTATTCCTGCAAAAGATAGTTGCTAGTTTTACCACTATAGCTCCATTTTTTCCTTTTTGTGCTAGTGTTGTCATACATATAACTACACAAGTTATAAACACAATAATATTGAATTATAGTCATCACTTATGTTCTTTAAAGAAAAAAAGCAAAATGGTGTATATTCTGGTGTGCTCTATTCCTTACTGTGGATCCAAGTTATCACATGTGTCATCTTTCAACTTAAGGAATTTTACTAAAGAAAGTCCTTTGAGTTTTTATTTGGAAAATTTTTCACTTTCATCTTTGAAGAATGATTTTGTTGGGTATAGAATTCTTGATTTTTTTTCCTTTCAAAATTTTGAATGTCATTCCACTGCCAGCTGTATTGTGTGTGTGATGTTTTCTTCAAGCATGATTTTTCTTTGCTTTGGGCTTCAGCAATTTGACTGTGTCTAGGTGTGATCATCTTTGTGTTTTCCTTTTTGCTTTTAAGTGGATCTTTTAAGTTAAAAGTTTTCATCAAATTTGAGAAGCATGGACCATTATATCTCCAAATATTTTCTTCCATGTTTTTCTATCTCTAACTGCCCAACTCCATTATACACATATTGGAACACTGAAATTTTTGTACAGATTCCTGATACTATGCTAATTTTTCAACTTCCTTTCCAGTTATTGTATTGGAACAATTTAGATCTTCGAATCCATGGATTATTGAGTGAGTTGATTATAGTGAGTTTTTCACTTCATTTATTTTACTTTGCTAGTTAGCATTTCTATTTGGCTCTTTCTAAAATATATTTTCCATTTCTTAGGTTCCCTGCTTGTTGATTTATTGTTAGGCTATTTTCCTTTAATTTATTAAACATAGCTCACATATTTATAATGGCTGCTTTGGAGTTTTTATCTGGGAAATCTAATATCTGGATTCTCTCACCCACTGTCAGTTCTGTGTGGGTTTGGGAATGCATTTAAAGTTTCAGGCAATTCTCAAATGTACCTTGGCTTTAAATTTTTACCAGGCTCTTTGGTGTCTCCTATGCATATGTAGTTTTCTAAACAGAAGAAAAGTGTGGAAAAGCTTATCTCAGCCTTTACATGACTGTCTCCTTTCCACAATCTCTCCATAAAGTTTCTGAATGGTCTGTCACTCAGTCCAAGTTGGAATGGCAACCTTGGTCTTGCACAGCTGTGGGTTTCCCCATCCATTTCCAATTAAGTCTGCCATTTTAGCTGGCAAAGTCAAAAGTTTTTGTTTCCTGTCCCTACTTGAATTAACTGCTTCTGGCAGTAAAGCTGCTGGATTTTCTAGTCAATCCCAGGTTGACAAAGCTACTGTTCTTCCTACTAATCTGGTGTGAGGAAGGGAGGGGAGGGAGGAAGCAAGGAGCAGACCCAGGCGAGAGGACCACAAAAATAAATGCTTCAATTTTTTGTCTGCTTTCAGTCAACACCTTGTGACCTGAAATGATTGCTTTTGACAAATTTGTCCAGTTTTATAGTTCTTGTAGAAAGGAAACCCCAACCTCTTCAACTTCCATGATTGAAAGTCCTCCTCTATTGCCTTCTCTTTAAATGCAAGGTAGCATCTACCTCAGAATTCAGAGTGTGAAATAAGGTCACCTATGCCAGTATGGTAATATTTCATGATTACTCTGACTACACTGAGGATGAGGGCAATAATATTCAGACCTAAATGAAAAATTGTGTATCTTCTTCCAGACAACTTAATCCATTCAAAGATGGTTTCTGCTAAAGACTCAAGATTCAAGGGAAGTTAGCTGTGTTTCCAATACCAAAGTTGACTGAACATTGAGTATAAGAAACTTTGTATCTAAGAGTGGATATGTCTGTGAATATCCTTACAGTGGATATGAAGGAAGTACTCTTTAGAAATCTTAAAACAAAAAACAAAACAAAAACCAAAAACTTGATCATAGGTAATTTAGTAATGAGAATGATCCATAGCTGCAACTATTATGTTTTGCAAAAATTATTCCTTAGGATCAAAATTTCAACTTTTTTACTAGCTTAAAGAGACATTACAGAAAGAAAATGGAATAAAATAGAACAGAATGCAGTTATCAAGTGAATATTCTGAATTATATCTTTAATCAAAATGTCCATGATAGGAAAATTTTTCAAATAAAATTAGATTTTGAATAACACAGTAAAATTGATAAGTGATTAAAAGGTTCATTGAAAAATGTAAAAGTGATGGATGGGTTCAGCATTGAAAGCTTTATTTTATGGCAAACTTAACTTTTAAAGTTATTTATATTTTTGAAAATTAGCAATAACAGATTTTTAAATGTTTAACCAGATGGACAATTTCAGCCATAGGACCAGTGTAAGCAGCCTAGGTTTTCAACATTTCAATTATTTGAACTTGTTTCTGCAATTCAAGGAAGATGTTACCAGCTTGATAGTGATATTATGAACTTCACACTTACTCTGGGGCCTAAGACATGTGCTAGTACCTTTCCTTCAGAATCTCAATCTCTGAGACACAAATTTACAAAAATGACTTGTGTAAAACCAACCCAAGGAAAATACTAATTGGGAAAACATTGATTACCTTCTAAGATACAGGATCTGGACTTCTATCCACCTTTTTGAGAATGGTTCCTTTCTTTTCACCTCATTTTATTACAGCATTTACCCTGTATTGATCTCCTCCCTCCCCCCGCCCCCACTCACTAGACCAGGATCAATTAAAGAATAAGGATTATTCTACCTCTATTATGGATTTCTAGAAACTTCTACAGCACCAGATAAAGAAGAGATGCTTCATAAATCATAAATATTTAAATGCTTTACTTAGATCTAAAAGAATAATTCTGGCAACATTAAGAACTATAACACACACATGCAAACTCCCTAAAATTCTTGGAAACTGTGGTTTAAGAATGACAGTGTTTCATAAGAGAAAACTCATGTCAGAAATGAAAAATTATAAAAAAATCACTGATTATGTAGTCAACCCCTGGTGTTAAATGCTTTAATTGCCACGGGGGCAGGGCAGGGGGAGGGGTGAAAGAGTGTGAACAGAGACCTCTGCATAAAACGGAGCCTTGAAAAGATGTAAGATTAGTTTAAAAATGCTGTAAAAGTGGTATGCCTACCGGGACAGAGAGACAGCAAGGAAGCTTGCTTCTCCAACCTGGATTCTGAATGAGAAATGCTCTCCCTGAAAATTTTAGAACACAAAGCATGTCTATCTCTTAGTATTTGGAGCCCAAATTATACTTAATCATGGGGCTTAGGAATCTTATGTCAAGTAACAAAAATGATCCTGGTCAGTAATATGCTTGGAGTTTATGGCAGAATGAGATGAACGAACAAAATATATTGGGTTGGGAACATACTCTGAAAAACACCTAACAGGATATCTTCAGGTAGGGAAGTAAAGCAAAAGATCAGCTTATAACAGAAAACAAATAACTCTTGTTTCATAATTTTTTTTGTTTAACAAAAATCCCATCCTCCAAATTAGAGATAATTAAATTTAAAACTGGAAAAATTGACAAAATGTGTGATTTGTCTTTATATATTTTTTAAATAAAAACATGAAACCTATGGCAGGCTTCAGCATTAGATATCAATATCTGGTTCTTCCTAATCTCCAGGAAGAATAGATTTCCTAGCCTCATTATAGGTGGGTGGAAAAATGACTTGTTTTGGCCAATAGTCTGCTATGAGAAGCAGTGTGTGTCACCTCTGGTCCAAAGCACTTATAACATGAAAGTCATACCTTAGCTTTTATTAGTCACCTCAGGCTGCCATAACAAAATACCACACCACACTTTTTCAGCCCTCTCCCCACAAATATCATAGGATGGCATAAACCACAGCAATGTGTTTTCTCATAGTTCAGGAGGCAGGAAAGTCCAAATTCGGGTGCAGGCAGATGCAGTTCCCTGGGGGGAGCCTGCTTCCTGACTTACAAGTGCTGCCTTCTTGCTGTGCCCCTCATGTGGCAAAGAGAAAGACAGGGAACTCTCTGATGTTCCTTCTTATAAGGGCACTAATTCCATCATGTTGACCCCATATTCATGACCTCATCTAACTGCTTATTATTCCCAAAGGCTGTTTCCAAATACCATCACACTGGGGGTTGGGCTTTAACATGTGAACTTGGAAGACACATTCAGTTCATAACACATGCTACTGCTTCTGTCATTGTTGACGGTCGCTGTTTCAGTTGATGTAAAAACAAAATGTTGACACTTCAGTCTGGATTTATGAGGGGCGGGCTGGGTGGTGCAGAGCATCTTACCAATTTTTTAGAGCATTTAGCATGCCAGATAAAATTCTGGTTTAAGCCATCAAGAGTTTGAGATTGCTATTGCAGAATTACCTAGCAAAATCTAAGACACTACCCAGGAAAGGCCAATGTGGAAGAGAATAAGAGAATCAAAGAACAATATAGATAATAAACACAATGATCAAAATGGAAAAGACGCAGATGAACTCAAACTAAAAATCTGACCACTTCGTAGGAAGCACACAGAATGTACTATAGGTCCTAGCTTGTTTTTGTTGACTTATTGCTGTGGCTATCAAGATTGGGGAGAATAAATAAAAATGCATCATGTAAAAATATAAAATTCTTTGAAAAACTTAAGAGTAGCTATGGAAAAACTGAATTCATAATAGTTTCAGGTTGTATCAAGCAAAACTCAGATATAAACCTGTAAATCTACAACAACTTAGAAACTGTATCTTTTACAATAACAACCAAAGTAGAGGGCACTGAGGCATAAATCATTTAAAACACATGTTGGGGAAGGAGCCTCGGTGTCCATCGAAAGATGAATGGATAAAGAAGATGTGGTTTATGTATACAATGGAATATTCCTCAGCCATTAGAAACGACAAATACCCACCATTTGCTTCAACGTGGATGGAGCTGGAGGGTATTATGCTGAGTGAAGTGAGTTAATCGGAGAAGGACAAACAGTGTATGTTCTCATTCATTTGGGGAATATAAATAATAGTGAAAGGGAATATAAAGGAAGGGAAAAGAAATGTTGGGAAATATTAGGAAGGGAGACAGAACATAAAGACTCCTAACTCGGGGAAACGAACTAGGGGTGGTGGAAGGGGAGGAGGGCGGGTGTTGGAGGGGAATGGGTGACGGGCACTGAGGTGGACACTTGACGGGATGAGCACTGGGTGTTCTTCTGTATGTTGGTAAATTGAACACCAATAAAAATTAATTTAAAAAAAATAAAAATAAAACACATGTTGGCATCTGTTAACATCTTATAGAAGAAATTATAAAACTTTATTGAACATAAAGAATAAGTAAATGGAGAAATCCTATTCATGTTTGGGAAGACAAACCTATATATGACCTTTTCCCTGAATATCAAAATCCCTATAATCCAAATTCTAAATTTCTATAATGGCTCTTTTTTTAATGCAAGTCAAGATGTTAATGCCAAATTTTTACAAGAAAAAGGGTCAAGAATAGCTTATGCAATGGAAGGGTGAGGGGAAGATCTACTTCATCAGGTATAATAACTAAAATGGAACAATATTGACACAGACAAACCATAAAGAGGTGTTTAGAAATGGATCTACACATATTATGAAAACCACAAATATAAGAAAGAGCATTCAAAGTTGGTGGAAAAACAATAGCCAAACTGTGGAAGGAGCCTCGGTATCCATAGAAAGATGAATGGATAAAGATGTGGTCTACGTATACACTGGATTATTACTCAGCCATTAGAAACGACAAATACCCACCATTTGCTTCGACGTGGATGGAACTGGAGGGTATTATGCTGAGTGAAATAAGTCAATCAGAGAAGGACAAACATTATATGGTCTCATTCATTTGGGGAATATAAAAAAATAGTGAAAGGGAATAAAGGGGAAAGGAGAGAAAATGGGAAATATCAGAAAGGGAGACAGAACATGAGGGACTCCTAACTCTGGGAAATGAACTAGGGGTGGTAGAAAGGGAGGTGGGGGGGGGTGACTGGGTGACGGGCACTGAGGGGAGCACTTGATGGGATGAGCCCTGGGTGTTCTAGATGTTGGCAAATTGAACTCCAATAATAAAAAAAAAAAAAAGTTGGTGGAAAAAGGACTTATGCCAAATGACACTGGGATAATTGGCTATGTGCGGGGGGGGTGGGGGGGGGGCGGCGCGGGGGGATAAAATTAGATCTTCTAGATTCATGAAAAAAGATCTGGAAAGTTTAAAGCCATAAAGGTGAAAACGTAAACTACTAGAAAGCAACAGGAAAATACCTAATGACGTCAGGGTGGGGCAAGACTTTCTTCATCAAATTACAAAAAGTAAATCTAAAAGGAGAGATTAATAAAAACGAAATTATTTTGAATGGAAAATATCTGTTGGACAAAACCCATGTACTTGAAGTAGCAAGACAAGTCATCGATTAGACATTTGTCATGCAGATGAGTAAGTTTTAAAAATGTTCTGAATCCAGCAGCTTCAGGAGAGCTTTGATCTCTGAGAGGAGCAGACTGGAGGTATATAAGTAATTGTTGAGAGTGAAAGAGATGCAGCACACTTTGCAGCATGGTGACTATTAAATCAGGATGATGGACATTCCTGGGCATCTGTTTTATTTACTTGGAATATTTTATCATGAAAAACCTCCTAAACCTATAATAATCACTCCTACATTTTTGCTGCCTGGTACCTTGACACTCTTGTTAGCTTTGCTTCTGTGGACACAAAAATGAAAAGAAACTGAAAGTCGGGCAGCCCTGGTGGCTCAGCGGTTTAGCGCCGCCTTCAGCCCAGGGTGTGATCCTGGAGACCCAGGATTGAGTCCCACGTCAAGCTCCCTGCATGGAACCTGCTTCTCCCTCTGCCTGTGTCTCTGCTTCCCCCTCTCTCTGTCTCTCATGAATAAATAAATAAAAACTTAAAAAAAACCCTGAAAGTCATTAAATTGTTTACAGTAGGCAGAATTTCCCATTTTTATAATCACTTGGTATACAGCAGGTGTTCATAAATGCTTGTCGAATTAAAGTAATAGATTTCTGCAGTTCATAGGATTTCCTATGTTTTCCCTCAGATTGGATATCCCCAAAGTTACCTGTGCTTTCTCATCCCCCCCAGATACTCATCAGACTGGACTAGAAATATTCAGTATATCTGCTTAGCAGTGTGAGGGCAAGAAGAATATCTGTGAGCTATGGTAGCCCCAGGTGACAGCACAGTACCTGATACTTAACTAACAATTCATTAACAACCCCACAACATAAAGCTCACGCTACCTATTCTTTATTCTATTGGTAACTATACAGCATTAGCCCATTCCCTCCACACCAGACAGGAAACATGAATTGGGCTCCCCCCGCCTCTTCTAGAGCAATATTCTAGGTCTGCTGCTTCCCTGCTTCATCCCATTGAACTCCACCCAACTGAAAACTGATATAGGGAAGATGTTAGGGTTTGAGGTCAACAGCCAAGAACGAATTCTTGAGACCTCTTTGGAGCAAAAAGGTGCACAGAGACAGGACCCACAGGCAGAAAGAGCTGCACTGGGATCATGAGGAGTGGCCCATTATAGCCTTTCAAGTTGTGAGGGGGTTAGGGATCATCTAAGCTTTCCAGGTTTTTTGGAAACAGGGTTTCCAGGATCCTTAGCGGACAAGCTATTGTTGGGAAAGGTCACTTATTACTGTTTAGTACACCCTCAGTCTTAAGACCCTTCAGAGGTGTGTGTATCAGTGGGTCATACATATGCTTAGGGGATGATTGTCAACATCTATCTTGGGGAATAGAGATAAAGGAAATTTCTAAAGGAAATTTTATATGTTAAAGTAGACTTATAGGGTCTACTTTAACAGAGTTAAAGGGTTTGGGTAAGATTGCCTTTTGCCCTTAGCAAAGTATTAACATCGAGAAAGTCAAGCTCATAGAGGAATGTCACTCTAACCTATTTCAAGGACTTATCAATGGGCTGTAGGTAGTAAGGAAATTTAATAACTCTCCTGCCTCTGTTTCCCACATCAAAGACTACCTTTGTAAACTATATTCCGGTTACCTCCCAACTTCGGTGAGCCATCTCTGTACCTAATTCCTCCACCCTCTTTCTCAGATCTCCCTGGTATCTTTTTCATCCTTCTCCTGCCTTCAGCCACCCATGCAGTAACCTAGCTCTACGGTAAGTTTGTGCATCGGTTGATTTTAGTATTGGGACCCCTGGATTTGGCAACCTGCCTACAAGGAAACTAACATCCAGAGCCACTTAACTAAGCAGGTCCTACCCATAAGGACACCAAGAAAACCCTGAGTTCCTCCAATTCAAATCAAGCCTACATGGCCAAGTTTCTGGCCACCTCCATGGAAGCTGCCTGACCTGGTCCCCAGGAGTCAGGCCCTGCCCTGGACAGGGACAATCTTGTGACAGTCACGTAGTAATCACAAAGTAGGGCTTAACAGTGATTGCCAGGGCTAATACTCCTGCCCTGGGCTGGCAGGCTGGGCTTGGTGAATTACTCCTCAATGGCTCTCTTTAGAAATGGATTAGATTGGGTGCTTGTTTTATTTTCTTTTCAGTAGCTGAGGTTCAGACACTCCCATCTCCTAGCACTTAACATTCCTACCCTGGGCAGCACTGCTGCTATATATCACTTACACTCCCTGCTGACATTTTATGGGGATTTTAAAGCAGCAGGTGTGTGAGATAGAAGCCATTGTCAATCATTGCGTTAAAATGCTCCACCCTATCAAAAGCCTAATCAGGGAGGTTTGATGGGTTGCAGCTGGCTGCTAACCAGCCAAGATTTGAAGCTTTCAAGGCAAGTGGCACCACCCCCACTTTGGGAAGGGAGTCTGTGGAAAGGGGCAGCTGAGAAGGCCAAGGCACTGTAGTGCCATGGTGAAAGCGTTGGGAGTGCTTATCACCCAAAAGGAAGTCAGTATGGGATGGGCAGCCTCCCCTCCATACTAGTATTGTCAGCCTGGTCTCCGTTGCTGGGAAGGGCCCATTCAGGTGAAAGCTGCCCTATGCGATGACCAGTTCCCTATTCAGATAAACTGGAGGAGTTACCACTGAGCGCCTTAATGAGGCTTTGGTTTCCTCCTTGGGGTCAATGAAATGAAAGTCAAGTAACTGACTCCCTTCACATTAGGGCCCTGAGATGCAGTGGGATCATTAAGTTGGTTTGTTGACTAAATTGAACTCACTTGGCTTGTATAGGCACCTTCTCTCTTTTCCTTTCGGCAAAGCTTTTGGGGACAGTTCTATAAGCGATGCCTATGTCAGTAAGTCCTTGGCTCTCATCAATGTCAATTGTCATTTCAACAATTCCCATAGTCTTAATATTATATAGAAAGCTCTCCAAATGTACTTTAAGTATCGCCTCCTGATCCAGACTGGAGTCCTAAAAATCTCCCTATTAGAACTGATTATTGCACCAAAATCAAGGTACTATGAAGGAGCAGAGGGATGAGGGTGGGGCTTTGATCTTTTGTAATTGCTATAGCATGTCTGCATGCTACTTCCTAGAGACCTACTGAATAAACGTGAGTCCTTGTTAACCCTGTTTTTGGATTTGCGTCTCAGACATTGGTTCTCCATTCTATGCCTTCATGAACTTGTCAAATTTGCTGGTCCTTAGTAGGTTCTTTACATGCTTGCTGGTGACCTGCCTGTGACCCTGGTCTCTGATATCAAGTATATACCCTTTTTACATTTTTTTAATAAATTAATTTTTATTGGTGTTCAATTTACCAACATACAGAAAAACACCCAGTGCTCATCCCGTCAAGTGCCCCCCTAAGTGCCCACCACCCAGTCACCCCCACCCCCTGCCCTCCTCCCCTTCCACCACCCCTAGTTCGTTTCCCAGAGTTAGGAGTCTTTATGTTCTGTCTCCCTTTCTGATATTTCCCACACATTTCTTCTCCCTTCCCTTATATTCCCTTTCACTATTATTTATATTCCCCAAATGAATGAGAACATACACTGTTTGTCCTTCTCCGATTGACTTACTTCACTCAGCATAATACCCTCCAGTTCCATCCACGTTGAAGCAAATGGTGGGTATTCGTTGTTTCTAATGGCTGAGGAATATTCCATTGTATACATAAACCACATCTTCTTTATCCATTCATCTTTCGATGGACACCGAGGCTCCTTCCACAGTTTGGCTATTGTGGACATTGCTGCTAGAAACATCGGGGTGCAGGTGTCCCGGCGTTTCATTGCATCTGAATCTTTGGGGTAAATCCAGCAATTGCTGGGTCATAGGGCAGGTCTTTTTTAAACTCTTTGAGGAACCTCCATACAGTTTTCCAGAGTGGCTGCACCAGTTCACATTCCCACCAACAGTGTAAGAGGGTTCCCTTTTCTCCACATCCTCTCCAACATTTGTGGTTTCCTGCCTTGTTAATTTTCCCCATTCTCACTGGTGTGAGGTGGTATCTCATTGTGGTTTTGATTTGTATTTCCCTGATGGCAAGTGATGCAGAGCATTTTCTCATGTGCATGTTGGCCATGTCCATGTCTTCCTCTGTGAGATTTCTGTTCATGTCTTTTGCCCATTTCATGATTGGATTGTTTCTTTGGTGTTGAGTTTAATAAGTTCTTTATAGATCTTGGAAACTAGCCCTTTATCTGATATGCCATTTGCAAGTATCTTCTCCCATTCTGTAGGTTGTCTTTGAGTTTTGTTGACTGTATCCTTTGCTGTGCAAAAGCTTCTTATCTTGATGAAGTCCCAATAGTTCATTTTTGCTTTTGTTTCTTTTGCCTTTGTGGATGTATCTTGCAAGAAGTTACTGTGGCCGAGTTCAAAAAGGGTGTTGCCTGTGTTCTCCTCTAGGATTTTGATGGAATCTTGTCTCACATTTAGATCTCTCATCCATTTTGAGTTTATCTTTGTGTATGGTGAAAGAGAGTGGTCTAGTTTCATTCATTCTTCTGCGTGTGGAATCAGAAAAGACCCCGAATAGCCAGGGGAATTTTAAAAAAGAAAACCATATCTGGGGGCATCACAATGCCAGATTTCAAGTTGTACTACAAAGCTGTGGTCATCAAGACAGTGTGGTACTGGCACAAAAACAGACACATAGATCAATGGAACAGAATAGAGAACCCAGAAGTGGACCCTGAACTTTATGGTCAACTAATATTCGATAAAGGAGGAAAGACTATCCATTGGAAGAAAGTCTCTTCAATAAAGGTGTTGGGAAAATTGGACATCCACATGCAGAAGAATTAAACTAGACCTTTTTTCATTTTTGAACAGGCTCCGGTAGCTCAAGGGAATTTATTAATCTTTCATCACCCTTCAATAGCTTCTGGAAAATATGGACTTTCAACCATACTTTATCTATAGTAACTCATACAAAGTGGATTATCCACCTCTGTGTTATTAATGCTTTTACGTATTATAGCATTTATCACCTAGGATCTAACTTCAGTGAGCTTGCAATCTGGTGTGAGAGCAAGATAAATAAACCTATCTTAAGGAACTCCAAAAAAGTTGCCACAAAGGGTAGAAGAGACAACCAAAACACAAATATCTAGAATAGTATGGGATAGGAAGAGGTTAATTCTCATATGGAGATCCAAGAGATCTTGCTTAGAACAAGGGGTACTTATAAAATACTAAAGATTAGTCAAGCTTTCACTCTCAAGAGAGCTAGTGAAAAGCTAGGTAGAGAAGCGCCTGGGTGGCTCAGTGCTTGAGTGTCTGCCTTTGGCTCAGGTCATGATCCCAGGGTCCTGGGATCAAGTCCCACATCGGGCTCTCCTCAGGGAGCCTGCTTCTCCCTCTGCCTGTGTCTCTGCTTCTCTATGTCTCATAAATAAATAAAATCTTAAAAAGAAACCAACAACAATAGGTAGAACCTAAGCTGTCGTGGACTTTCAACACCAATGTTAAGGATGAAGTTGAAAGAAGACATTGCCACGGGACATGGAAAGTCAATCTTCTCCCCCCTGAATCTGTTCAAACTCCATCTCTTTGGCTGCTACTTCTCTGTGCATTGGGTAAAGTCCAGAGCAATGCCCTTTGACCCATTCTTTATCTCAGTAAAGAAAAAACCCAACCCCATGTAATAGTCAAATTCCAAATTTCATTGAAAGTTAAAACATCTTTCCCAGATTTGAAGGGTTAGCATCTTTTCTATGCTTGTCTCCTACATCCCCATTTCTCTGCAGCTGGCTAGTCCAAGCGTTGGTAGGTGTACGCAGTCACAGCAGGAGGAATGAGAAGAAAAGGCTTTCCTAGATTAGAACTGTTGTGGTCTCTCATTGGTATACTGGGGGGTTGGGTGACTGACTGGTAAATGTTCAAAACCGACCTTGCCTCTAATGGGCTGTTTCTGTGAATCCTTCAGTAATCGCCTTTTGGAAACATTGATTACAACTCTCTCAACAAGAAGTTCAGTTCTTGTACCTAGGTATACATAAAATACCCTAAAACTTAACAGTTTAAAAGAATTATTATCTCACCTGGTTCCTATGTTTGGGAATCTAGGAGCAGCTTAACTGTGTCCTTGGGGTTCAGGGTTCCTCAGGAGGCTGTGGCCAAGCCATTGGCCAGAGAAGAAGTCCTCTGAGGGCTTGACTAGGGTTGAATGTTCCCCAAAAGGCCTAATTCAAATGGCTGTTAGTTTGAAGCCTCAGTTCTTAGCTCTGTGAATTTCCCTTTAGAACAGCTCCAGCGTCCTCACAACATAGCAGCTGGTCTCTTAAAAAAAAAAAAAAAAAAAAAACCAAAACTCCACCTCCCAGCCTCAGCGGGAAGTCCTCTTGGGTGAAGCCCCTTATTAAACAGTCCTCTATGTGGTTACTCCAAAAGAAGGCTGACCCTGGGGTACCTGCTGGTGTAGTCACGGGAGCATGTGACTCAATCTCAGGGTTGTGAGTTTGAGCCCCACATTGGGTACAGACATTAAAAAAAAAAACATTTAAAACAAAACAAAAACAAAAGACTGACTCAACTTATGATACTAGAGAGGTACAACTTGCTCTCAAAGTAGCTACTTCTCTTTGCTCCACCACAGGGAAAATCTTGTTCTTCAGACTTCTCAGATGTGGGTGAGACACAAGATCCAAGAACAGAGACCTCTCTTGGATGGACTTTTTGTTGTCCTCTCACTAGTCTTGAAATGAGAAATCATCCAGTGGGAAGGCAGAACAGGGAAAAAGACCAAAGTGTTACAAAAAACTTTCTTCTCAGCCCAATACACAACTCAAGAGTATAGAAACAATTGACTTTGAGGAGGCTGGGAGTCACACAACCACAGAGATCACCCCATTTGCAAGCCCTACATAACATTTTTGCCACATATTTTTACCTGCTATTGAAAGCTTCATCCTAAACTGAGAGGACCCATTCTGTTTTAACATTTTGTTATTCTAGGGCAAAGATTTCATCAATGTACTTGTCAAGCCAGCTCTGCATGTGAAAGTCTTTTGTCTTGGGGTTCCCTAGAAGTAAACCCTAAGACAAAGATTGAATGCAAGTAGTGTATTTCAGAAGTAATGTCAGTAAATACTTCTAGGAAAGTGGGAGAAAGAGGACAAAGAAGGGAGCAAATAAATGTTGTATTATCAAATCAGTTACTACGATAGACAACTAGAGATTAATTCTGCTGAGAAACTCCTGATAATAGCAGAAAACACCTATTATCCCCTACCAAGGGAAAAAAGGTAGGTATTTACCAACTTCCTTTTTGTCATTACTTGAGGACATGCGTTGCTTGGGGACTTGATGTATTGAAATGAGCATGGACTACTGTGAGTTAGCTCCCCAGTTTCCAGACTGGACTTGGAGCCACCTTGAAATTTTTTCCCAGTCATAGCAGCCATAGGAGGGTGGTCCTAGACGTGAGAGAGCAGACTGTGTTGGAAAGCCACTTTTGAGTATGTGCATCCCGTAGTGTGGGGAGAAGGGATGGCATAGATTCGCTCCAAGTGGTGGGAGTGTGCTCTATGAAACTCCTCAGCCTAATATCTGAAGCTTTCTTGCTCTGACTCCTCCAGGTACATTCTCCAGTCTTATAACCTGCTATTCTCTTCCTTAAAGCCAAGTTTTCAGGCCAAACCTAATTTTATGTTTCTCAATGATCACATCTTACATTATCTCTTTTCCATGTTTTTCCCTCTTCTGCTAAAATCAACCTGCCCTTTTTCCTGGACAAGATGATGCAACATAGCATACTTGCTGGGATTTCTGTAGTGTGAGGAGAAAAAGGGACAAGTGTAGGGGTGGAGTGGGGAGGTGTAATCCTAGACTTGAAATGTGGAGACCTGAATGCAGCCTCCTGCAAATGAGGCTTACACACCACAGGACTTTACAAACTGAATGACCTTACCTCTCTGGGCCTCAGTTTCCTCATCTGTGAAATATAAAGAAGCCTACCTGGTGACTTTCCCTACCTGGTGGGGCAGCCACAAAATAGTGATTGCAAAGTGCTTTGTAAATTGTGAAGCAAATCCTTCTGCATGTGTTTGCTTATGCAAACGTAAGGGATTGTCATTAGTATTCAGGATCGTCCTAGCTGAAGTGTTTTTGCAAGAGTTTGGCTAGAAACATGATTAAGATATGTCCCAGCTGAGTAGCTTCTTGCAGTGCAGCTTCAGCCCATAGCCACAAAGGGGATAGAATAGGCCTTTTGTGATTGTTTTTTCACATAGTTGGAAGAATTTCAAAGCATTAGATCTTTTTTTTTTTTTTTTTTTTTTTTTTAATGAACTCTGCTTTATTTGCCTTAAATCTAGCTTCATCAGTGCCGAAGAAGCTTTGGCTCCAGTTAATAGGATAAGGATCTTTTATTTTCAACTATCAAATCTTTAAATCTTTAAAAAAAAGATTCAGAGTTTTCAAAGAGTTCATATATCCCTGACAATACTGATGAATCAAAAGGAGAATTGAGGAATGAATCTTGATTAAATATTATCAGCCTAGAAAAATTTCCTCAACAATGAAGCTTCTTGACTGTTAGAAAAATAGAAGTTAGATCCAATCAATTAAGAAATTGAGAAAAAAAAAAAAAACTTTACGGAGAACATTCTAAAGTGAAGGACACTGGAAAAGGAACAGGTTGGGGAAGAATATGATGAATTCACTGGAATCTTGATTTCAAAGTGCCTTTGAAAGAGGCCATGTTGAAGTTCACATCTACAAAGCTAAAATGCAAAAGTGATGAATAGAGGGTGAGACTTAAATATGATAGATTAGAATTTAGATGGAGTGAAACCCTGGGCCTAGAGATGATGAGTGAAGGGGAAAAGTGCCAGCATTTAGAGCTCAGGACAAAGATGAGTATCTAGCGAAGAAGGCTCAAAGGGCAGTCAGAAAGGTGGTAGGAAAATCCAATGAAATGGAGTGTCGCTGAGCCAAGGTAAGTATAAATCAAGGCAGAGGTCAGCAGTCAGCAGTGATAAATGAGGCCCTTAAGTCTAGTAAGAATTCAAAAATTCAAAGTGGTTTCCTGGATGCAGGAACATGAAGGTAACTCTAGTGAGAACCATTTTGATGGAATTATAGGGCAGAACAGATTGGAATGGGTTAAAGAGAAGATGAAAAATGAAGACAGAATGTAGAGTTTTTTCAAGAAATTCAACAGTGAAGAAGGGGAAAAGATGGCAGTACCTAGAGGGGAATGAGGATTCAAAGTCTTTTTGTAAAGTGGAAGAGACTGTGGCATGCTTGATTCATAGAAGGGCTCCAGTTGAGTGGGAGAAGTTAATGACATAAGAGAAAGACAGGTAAGATAATCTGTTTGCCAAAGCACAGATCAGGATCACCCATCCCATCTGTTGGTCAAGGGAAGCTACCTGGAGAAGGTAACCCCTGAGTTAAGCTTCTTAGATGAATGCATTTCTCCAGGCAAAAGGAGTACCTGAAGAAAAGGCATTCCCTATCTAGTGCACTTTTCAATTTCACTACTGGGGCCTTTCAAACTTGCCTGATTGAATGAAGAAAGTGCTCTTGAGTAACATTTGGTGGGGCTGTAATTTTTCTAAACTCATTTTTATAAATAAAATGTGGGTTTGCTTACACAAGGCTTATATTGTATGTCTCTACCCAGGGTACATTTCTCATCTGGGTTATTTCCTTTAGAAAACGTGCAGCTAATGGTAGTGAGTCTTAACTCCCATGCGTCTGCAACTATTTATATCATGCAATGGGTTGCCTTACTCCCTATCACATTTCCTTTGTATTTAAGTGAATAATTTCCTTATAATCATGATGCTGCCTAATTAGAGCCTGTCCATCTCAGCTGAAAGGGAGAACTTGGCCTTTTAGGTGGTCGGTCAGGTCTGAGCTCACTTGATGAAAGACATATTTCTCAGTGATGAGAGGTGGGGGGGCTGGGTCTGGATTGGGAAGGAGACTTAAGATGCAGCCTGTTCTGTGAGAGACACAATCCACAAGGAAGGTCAGCTATTTAAAAACTCATTTTTTCCGAAGCTGACTGTCACACACTAACAAAAACTTAAACATGACAAATTCAATTAACAAATATGTGGAATAATGTTCAAACTCTCTAGTAACTTAAGTGCTCATTAAACTGAAGTAATATTTTCACTATTAGCAATATTTTCTTTTAAAATACAAGTAGCTAAACCTAGGAATATATGGTAAAAAGCAGTATCTTTGATTATTCTTGTTATTGGGGTAAATTAAGGTAATTCTTTTGGAAAAGGATCTGGAACCATGAAACAAGAGATATAAAAATGCTTATATATCTTGACTCAAATTATTCTTCAGGAAATTTATCTTTTAAAAATGACCTAAAGATGGGAATGAGTTTTAGCTCCCTTACAGAGGGTATGATTTCCAAAAATTATGACTTCCTAATTTTCTGTACCTAAGTTTCTGACTCTGAAACTCATTTCTTTAATAGTCTTAGAAAGTTGAAGATCATTTTTTGGTGTTTTCCTGAATAGAGTCATGTACAGGGTTCTGGGATCATACATGATGAAGTTTCATGTGATTGGGAGATCAGTGTTCAGTTATCCACTGTTGCACCCCCGAGGTGCCCTGGCACTCAGCCTCTCTGTTGCTTCTGCATCTTGTGGAAGGCAAAGGGATCACCGAGAAAGCTCAGAACTGTGTCTCTACAGTCCCACACTATGCATAACCCTTCTTGGCATGGGGCCTTGTTACCTTCCTAGTTTTGCCAGGAGGAAGACCTTGGATTCCTGCTTTATTGATGTTCTTGGTCACATAGTTCTCTATTTCTCCTCAGTCCAGGGGGCTTGGGAGGGAATGTTCCCCAGCATCCCCATAACAAGGAGAGAAGAAGGAATCCTGTTCTCATTCTATTTTCCAAGGCACTCTGCCTCTCCCCGGATCCCCTGGCTGCCCTCTCCTCTTAGCCCTCCTCAACTCACATGCCCACCTCTAGCCTTTAAAAATAAAAGAAAGAGAAGAATTTTATTGAAGGCTGTGCTTCTAGTCCAATCCTGGGCCTTTTATAAGCTGGAGTAAGAACAGTTTATCTATTTGGATGAAGGGCCACAGAGAAAAAAATATCTCAAAATATTATCCTGGTGAAGAGATTAGAAACAAATATCCAACGATGGGGAGACATGATCCTATATAACTGTATAACCAGAGCAAACACCTTTTCTCCAAAATTACCTGAATTTAATCTTTATAATAATCTTTTGAATATCATGATCATTAGAAATAATTTTAAAGACCAGGCGTCAACCCAGAATATTATGTAATGTTAATAATCTGGTTGTGCACAAACATATTTTATACTATTGCAAAAGCCAAAAGCCACCAGCAACGATGAAAATGTCTGCAGTGTTTGGGTGGCAGGATTTCGTGTGAGTTGTTTTCATAGTAAGGATTATATAACAATGTTAAAAGAAATAGAAACTGAGGAGAAAATACTTCTTTCCAGATCTGGAATGAGAAATGAAGAAATCCTTGTGGATTTTGCCTCGGAGCGTATCAGCAAGATGTAGTTCCAAGAATTCAAAGCTATTCCAGCTGCTGCCATTGTTAATGAGTTGAGATTGCAAAGACCATTTTTTCTCCCTTGATTTAACATTCTCTAATTCACTAAGACTTATTCTCTGTTTCTCCAGATCCTATCCATCTTTTAGATAATGGGGAAGCTCAGAATAAAAAAGAATTTGGAAAGAAATAGTCAATAAGTCTTCTGGTAAGAGATGAGCAATGTCTGGCCCATCTGATAGAGCATTTGTTTCCAAGCAAGTGGAAATCATGCTTGTAGGATACCTTCTATGTTCCAGACATAAGGGTAGATATTTCACCATTACATAATCACATTTACTCTGAGCTCTATTTTACCACTGTGGAAACTAAGCCCAGAAAGGTTAAGTGATTTGTCAAGTGCTACTCAGTGACTGAATCAGAATTCAGACTCCACTCTGGCTGAGCTCAAGGCCCAAGTTCCTTTCCATGACACTGTTCCCTCTCCTCAAAGTAGCCCCTTATTAGCAAGTCTATCCTGTCTGCCTAAGGCAAAATTTCAAAAACCTCAGTTTCATTATCATTATAAACTAATAGAAATATCAAGTAATGCATTATTACTGAAAGCAGAAATACCATAGGCCAGTAATACCCAAAAATATATAGTCCATGAAGTGCTTCTTAATATATTAGATAGAAACATTTCGTGGCAAAATATCACAGATGCAATATCCATGGGCTCCTTTTGGAGATTCGCCACCCACTAAAGGCTCAGTGTAGTTGGAAAAAACTCCCTCTTTTTAAATGCAGTGTTGTCTAGACTGAACTAGTCCTAAAACCGCTTTCATTCCAACACTCTTTTACAGCCCCAGGCCCACTTGTACAAACCTGTGTCAGGGACCATGGAGGGATCTCCAGGGAGAAGTTAGAGGACAGTATTTTCCTGGGGAAGGGGAGGATATTGTGTAAAAACTGGGAATACCTGGGCTCAGTGACATAGTAGGAGAGAGGGATGTTCTCCTTAACTCTGAGCAGAAACCGAAAAGTCTCAGCACAGTGAAAACTCCAAGAGATGCGACTTCACATTGGCATGGCAAAAGCCTGCTCTTTTGGGGACATCAGGACCCAGGCAGCACCATGGCATGGCCAGTAGGACTCAGCAGTGATGAGAGGTCCTCCAGTGGCTTCTAACCATACACCTCAGTGAATACAATTAGAACAAGAGTGGGACCCCTGTTCCTGGCCCAGAGCAAACACACAATGTTAAATGTCATGGTGGAAAGTTTGCTTGAATTTATTCAGGTTTTCCCTGGGACTCCAAGAAGTACCTGGATATATCTTCTTGGCCTTGGCAGGAAAGGGATGGCCAACTCAGCAGGGTTAAATGAATAAGGATTTCATGAAGGGACTCTTGACAGAGGTTTAAAGGAATCAACAAAGAGTGGAAAGGCACCCAGGGACCAGCAAATGCAGGAAGCTTTTTCTACCCCCTGAGTCTGAAGAGAGTAGAAAAGAAAGCAATGTTGTCAGAGCCTCGTGAGAACCAGAGCCATGGAAGAGGCTTCACCTGACAGGTATGTGGCAGGAAAAGAAGAGCCAGCTCAGCAGTAAGACCTATGCGATGGGCTAAGAACCTCATAGAAGCAGATGGGGGGAAACTGCCCCAAAAGGGGTGTCATTGAGAGGTCACAGTGTATGTCCATAGATTGGCGAGGCTTGGGGATGCAAAGAACTAAACTGAGAAACTCCAAATCTAAGAGGCTTAGAGTCTTAGAATTTTAAAATACAAAAACTCATGGTTAACGTGAAAAAAAATAATTGGGTAAAATTGAGGCTCCCTTCCCATTTCTGTGGCCCAGTGACTGCCTCCCACTCATTGATGCAAAGCATGCTGAATTAATATATGGATGTTGCCTCCTTTTCAACCTTCATCAGGTGGGACACTTGGAGACTGTGGTTTCTTAAAGCTTTCCTGTAAATGAGCCCACCCACCATATCTGGGGAAAGCTTATGTCTTAGGAGGAACTATTCTACCCCAACTAAGTAGAAAGAGGCTATCAGTCAGTCAACCCCATGAGCCATTCCAGAAACATGGGCTTGAGTCCCCATGTCCTTCTCAAAAATGTGCTCAGAAACCACAGGGATGTCTAGGTAATGGCCCAGAATGTGTGGAACGTAGGGCCCAGGATTCTGCTGACCAAAATTGGATGAATATAATCAGACTTGTTTCTCTGAGTAGGCTCTGTATAAGGAAGAAATGAAAGCGTGGCCAGGGGAGGGTGGGGCAACTCTGATACTAGCTATGCTGGGAAGCGTCTACCGCCTATAGGACTAAAGACCCTGTTTCCAGATCTCTGTGGAAGCTGGAACCTTGAACCTCAGTGGGCCTGCCCAGTGGGAGTTTGAGCCACAAAGAGCGAGGGCTATCCGCTAGTAGCCAGGTCCATGGGGCAGATGCAGTCCCTGCTGGAGATGCTACTCAAAGCAGAGAATATGTGGAAGAAGTACTCTGGCTCCACTTTCCTGCCAAGGTCTTTCATAAACTTAATTCAGTCTGAAGTTTGGCTGTTAGCAGGGCATGTTAGAAACTGTTTCTCTGCAGTGCGGAACAGAAAAGGAAAAGAATGGGTGTAGGATCAAACAGGCAAATGACTGTACACTATTGTATGCAGATATTCACCCCTACACCTCTGAACTGCTCTCATCAGTGTCACCCAGGACCTTCACTTTGCCCAATATTATGATAAATGCTCATTTCTTAACTCTCAACAGCATTGGAACTCTGCAAGTATCACTTCAAGTATTTTCTTCCCTTGGCTTCTGTTTTTTGTCCCCCCCCCCCCCCCCCATGTTACTTGCTGCAAAATTTTTTTTGGCCCCTTTGCTGGTTCCTTCCCATCATCGATGTTGGAGTGCTTCAGAATTCTTTAGTTATTTCCTATTTTCTCTTTTACTCCTTTGCTGCTTTTATCTGGACCTGTAGATTTAGATGCCATCTACATCGATAATCCCCTTGATATTTCTAAGCGCAGCCCCACTCCTCCCCTTTTGTGCTGTGTTTGGTATATCCATGTGACTGGAAGAGCTCCAGTTGGAGGCTAGTGGGCATCTCCAATACAATAGGTTATAAATTTAAAACTTTTTTTATAAATTTGTTTTCCCATTTTCACTTAGTTCTGTGCCCATAGATGTGGAATGTACATATACTTTAAATATATTTTCCATAATCACTATGAAGTATTTTAAAAGCATTTCATTAAACAAGTACTGGCAGAGTGCCTGAGAGGTGCTGGACCCTGGGCTAAGTGCTAGGTAAACAAAAATGAACCAGGCATGGTACATGACCTCAAGGGAGAAACACGTTACTTGTGTCCACTTGCACACATATTGTGTATATAATCAGATCCCCCACCTGGCTTTAGGTTCCTTGATGACTAGTGTATTATTACTGTTCTTTGAGTTGAAATAGAAACTAGTTTAAGCAAGAAGCAGGATCTTGGGGTCTGTTCCAGAAGTCAGAGAAGGTACAATAATCAAACCACAGAAAGGCAGGGACCTCAGCAGCAGTTTGTGGACTTTTCTCTAGAATACTATAATAATAAGACTCAGCTTCAACTCTCATTGGCAATAGAACAATAGAATCACAAAGCATAAAAATGACAAAGATCATCTCTGTTAACCCCAGGCTCATCTATAAAATAAAGTTAATAATACAGTGCCATTGTGGGGATTAAGGATCATAATGCACATGAAATACAGAACATGTCTGGGTGTAGTAAGAGAAGCTAGCATTGAATTGGTGCTCACTACTTTTGTCTTTATTATTTATTCCAGCTCCTCATCTTTTATGTGGATGGAAAGTAGAATCCAGGGGAAAGCAACTTAATGTCTGCTCTAAGTTTGGCAGGCACAGAGCTGGGACCAGAAGAGTGGCCACCAAATTGCCAGTCAAGCAGTGTCCTCATGGCAGAGCCATGTGTCTTCATAAGTGTGATTCTCTAGGACTCAATCCCTGAATCACCATATTTGAGGGAATTTTCATGTTCATCAACGATTTGCCTTCTATTTTTCATGTAGGGACCTATGTATGAACAAATGAACTCCTTATCAGAGCCCATTTGGGAACAACCATTTTAGAAAGCTCAGTTTATACAAAACGCATATCTACCTCTTCCCAAGCTCGGCCTTTTTTCTTTTGCCTTCAGAAGACATTCAGAACTTGAATCAGTCTTTTTTTTTTTTTTTTTTTTTCCTATGACAGCTTTTGAGGTATTTGAAGAAAGATCTCACTGGGTTTTCCCTTTTCTATTGTAAATGTTTCCATCCATCCCACGACAACCTTATCACCCAAAAATCTGGTTTCTCATCCCTTAGACTATTAAATACCAATCCTCTGAGTTCTATCACATTACTATTTCTCAAACCAGTTCTCTGGCCCATCTCTACTGTCACTACTGCATTGAAGTTTCTGGTCACCTTGCAGCTAGATTATTATAATCACTTCTTTATCCTGGCATCTGTCCTTCACTCTTATGCCTTTTAATTCATCACCTATACTTACTACTAGAGTTAGTTTTCTAAAATTCAAGTCTGACCCCATTACTTGATTCCCTGTTTCTTACCAAATAAATTCTGAACTCCTTAACATGGCATATGAAGATCTTCATGATAGGAACCTCTTTATAGATCTCCGCATTACTATCCAGTAATACTGGATATTGGCCTCTTGAAGGCAGGGAAAGAGAAAGGCTCTTTTAACAGTTGAAGTGGGAAAGGAGAGTGGTCATAAGGACAGTGGGATTAGAAATTAAAAATAGGGGCTGGATTTGGAAGGCACCTCAAAGGTAAACTCAAAAGACCGTGGTTGATTCTTTGCCATTTAAAGATAACTGCCAAATTTCTGTTTTGATTGACTAAAGTGATGCTGGGGTTACTCATTTAGACTAAGACACAGAGAAGCAGGCTGTCAGAGCTTGGGAGCAGAAGATGGTGAGCGCACTTCTCAATGAGATTGAAGGAACCCACAGTTAATACAGAGGCAAGGGACTGGGAGATATATATACCCCTGGAAAGCTGCACATTTGTGATGTAGCTTGGTGTGGAATCAGCTGTTTTGGTGGCCACAGGGCATAGTTGGTTCTTACCAAGCTACAAATGGAGTAAATTCTGCAGATGAAAGAATGAAGTCTTGCCCCTTGTCTGACCTTGGAGCAGGAAAACAGCTTTAAAACAGCCATCTTATGTGACTGTAGAAGGTTGTTTTTATTGTTGTAAAGAAACATTCTACTTTGCTTAAAAGTTTTGTTTATCCTCTAATCATGAAGGATGCTTCCAGCTGCTGTAACTCTTCATAACTTACACTTTACTTTTCATTGCCCATAACTGGGAGGTCACCCATTCAGGGAAGGGAGTGGGTCTTTATTTGGCATCAGAAAGAGATCTAGGCAAGAATGATACTTTGTCTCCAAAAGCAGCAGATAAGCAGATAATAATCTCACTGGTGACCAGCTAAGGTCAAAAAGAGTCATCCGGGCAGCCTGGGTGGCTCAGCGGTTTAGCGCCGCCTTCAGCCCAGGGCATGATCCTGGAGACCTGGGATCGAGTCCCACGTCAGGCTCTGCATGGAGCCTGCTTCTCCCTCTGCCTGTGTCTCTGCCTCTCTCTCTCTCTCTCTGTGTGTGTGTGTGTGTGTCTCTAATGAATAAATAAATCTAAAAAAAAAAGTCGTCCATTTAATAACTATCATTTTATGATAAATACTAATAGATGATCACTAATTATATAAGAATGTGTATTTCAAATGCTGATACTATGGTCCAGCCAAGTTCAATAATTTGTCTAAGGCCATGCTTCTAGGAATAGAAACAGACCTTGAATCCAAATCTGACTCCTTGAACCTAGCCTTATGTCCTTCAAAGCAATAAACATACCGAGGAGATTGTCTTGACTCAATAAGGAGCTATGTGCAGAGACCTATAACTTGCCATGAGTCTTGGCTTTGGGTATAGAGACTTGGATTACCTTCTCTTAAATGTGATTTTTTTTTTTTTTGAGCAATTCACATGAGAATAGTTTCTGTCCTGTTTGCCTGATGATGTTGCTATGGTATTCAAGATCAGTTAAATAAAAATGATTTATAAACTTTAAAGCTTTATACACATATGCAGAGATATTAATCATGATTGTAATTCCTGCTTATGATCGTGATTATTGTAATAGCAAAGTCATTTCCTTTTCCTCTGGACCCCAATTACCACATCCATGAAATGTTTGGGTTTCACCAAATACTTTTTAGGTTCCTCCAAGGTCTATTAGCAAAGAATCATGAGAATTTTAAGTACAGAAAGCAAGGGACTAGGGTGTAAGGAACACTAGTGAGACCCTTTGGCTGAGACAATTGCAATGTAAACTGAAAACAAAGTGGTTGTCAAATTAAACGCTAACTGTCAAAAGAAACTTGATTAATATTCCAGGAATAAAATTCTAAAAATTGTCCAGAAAACCAGTTAGCAAGTGCTTTAGGGCCACTAAATAGGATCACATTTGTGCATAATCAACCATGAGCACGAAGCAACAAATGCTGACTTGCATGAAGGTATTCCCATGGAAGACTTTATTGTCTGAAAATACCTCCCTACCACCTTCATCCACGAACACTTCTACTACATATATTCTGGAGTATGCTTTAAGGCATTTTTCTTTCACAAAAATCCTGTATGACCTATTTTTCCTTCATGTTCCTCCATCAGGGGTCTTCCGTCATAATGACATTCTCATTTGAATGTATATAATCCTGTCAAGGGTCCTGGCTGAAGGGTATGGAAGGTGGGTTAGGGTCTAGACCCTGCCATCTACTTGGCATGTGGAACCTTGGAAAAGTCTAGGTTTACTCCAGAATTCCTCTCAGGAGAACTTCTCTAGGACTTATAGGATTCACTTGAACTTCAGAACTGTGTGCTGCTTCTGGAAGCTTCCTAGCCCTCGTTAAAGAGGTGATAAGTCCAAAACCATTTTAGTCCATACCAGATTATCTGTGAACAGAACAACTTGCAGACCATTTCCACAGGCTGGCACTTCCATCTCCATAAGCACCGTGCATTCCATTAGGTGCTATGCAAGCTATAGACCAAATGTTTGTGCCCTGAAGTTCATATGTGAAATCCTAACCTCCAGTGTGATGGGATTTGGGAGATGCTTAGGTCCTAATAATGGAGCCCTCACAAATGGGATTTATGTCCTTATAAAAGAGACACCTCAAAGTTCCTTTGTCCCTTTTGCCACATGAAGACACAGCAAAAAGACTGCCATCTCTGAACCATGAAGCGGGCTCTCACCAGGACACCAAATCTACTGGTGTCTTCATATTTGGCTTCTACATTATACCAAATCCCCCAAGGCTCAAAATCGCTCCCCACTGAGAATACTGTATCACATAATGCCTATCAACAACTTGATGAAACCTATAACTATTAGTGTGATTTTTGTTACTGTGTTATCATTATTAATGTTGTCTTCTGAAGATAACATGGATTTCTAACCTGTGGTGTCATAGAGAGGAATTTAGCTTTCAAAGCTCAAAGAAATAATTCTAGTATCATAGAATTGGTGGCTCCAGTTTCCCCATGTGTCAAATGGTGGTACTGCTTAGGCTGGTGAAGATTTCATGAGCAAACACAGATCACACAGCCTGGGGCTGAGTAGATCATCAGTGACTGGCATCTGAATATCCATTGTATGAAAAACGGTGCTCTAAGAACCCTGGTGTCAGGAGAAGAGGTAAGTCACAACTTAATGCTTATCTCTGCTGAGCAAAGTCATGTTTGATGAGCACAGCTGGGGGCAGCTGTTCCCATGGTTTCCAAGGAGCGAAGCTTGCTCTGTGGATGAGCCTTTTTGGCACCAGAATGGACAGAGCTAAGCCAACCTGGGTGTTTGCCAGGCACAAAGCAGGCCTAGCCTTGCCTACCCATGTGCAACCCTCTTCTGCTGTAGTTTGATTAGAAAGGAAAGAAATTCATCTCCAACCCCTCTTGCAGAAAGAAAACTTTCTCTGATTTTTCCAACAAATTTGCAGGGAAGCCCAAATAGGTATTTGTGTCACACTAGCATATAGTAAGTATTCAACTTGTATTTTTTTAAAACCTGTGATGGTGCTAGTTTTATGTATACTGCTTTAGTTAATCTTTACAATAACCCTTGGATTTAATATTAGCGGATTTTGTTGATGGAGAAATGAAGGCTCACAAGTTAAGCGGATTTTCTAAGAAAGCATAGCAAGCAAGTGGTGGTCCTCGGGTTTAACCGATGACCAATTCTGTTCCCTTCTCTCTAATATTACACCTATAAGGGTTGAGGAAGAAAAGTAAACTTAATTATTTCCTGAAAAATCTGGGCATCTGAGCCTTATGATAAACACACTTTCCCTTAAGCAGATGAAGAGATTGCCCACTCACACAAGACCAAGTAACAGATAAGTTTCTCTGACTTCATTAAGAGCAATTTCATATCTAAGAATTCAAAGTCTCATCTATTCATCCTTTGGCCAGGCAGGCTGAGTATTTGAAGCTGAGAATTCTGATCTGATAAGCCTAACTGGAAGACTTGAACGAACTTAAAATACCCACTGGGAAAAGGGAGATAGCCCTTTTGACATTTCCTTGCATGATCCTCATTGTGACAATGATGTATTCCTAAGTGCTGTGGGAACATAGGGCAGCCGTGAACAGCTCTGTCTGTGGGAGTCAGAGCTTCCCAGTGAAGAGACACTTGACTGAATCTGAAAGGATGAGTAGGAACATGTGTGAAAGGACTTGTCCCTCAGTCTGGGCCTGTATGCGATTGATTGAATTTTAGGATCTGTCATTAGGATGCAGCCCTGGCTGATAGGGCATTCACTTGTGGGCAATTCATGCCCCTCTAAAGTTATCAGATCTAGATGTGAATGAGGAAACGGAAGTCCAGAGAAGGAATTAGGCTTGTTCAGGGCCACTGGAATGAAAACTCCTCTTGTAATTCCCAGAACACTCCTTACCACCCTCACTTGGAGCCGTGCCTATTTGTCTTCTGCCGGCCCAGATTCCCGGGGTCTTAAACCACATGAGACCTAGGAGGAGGCATTAGTCATTTGTATTACTATCTGACCAACATAGTTTCCTGGTCATGAAGCCTCCTGGCTTTGGAGCTGTGTAACATGTGCTCATTTCCTTGCAGGGTTCAGCTTCATTTAAGCTCAAACAAATGAGAAATGCTCCAAAAAAATGTACAGTCCTTGACCTTGGAGCTCTTCTACTTGGTTCATGGCCTTGGGTGAATTCTTCCCCTGTGAATCAAAGTCAGGAGCCAAGTTGCATTATTGTAAGGACTTCAAGCTCCATGCCTTTTCCCTGTCTGGAATACTGTTCCATCCCCCCAGAAGTCTTACCAAGTCTTTGAGGCTTAGGCCAAGTGCCATCGACTTTAGAAGCTACTTCCAATCCCCACCTCTCCACCGCATTCAGCCCATAGTTACTATTTCCTTCTCTGAACTCCTAACATGCTATCTCTACTACCCATTCCACACCCAGCATATTTTAATCTGAATAGTAAAAGGAAAATTCATATTATGTCTTAAAACAACCCAAGATTCTACACCCTGAAGTATTCCCCCCATGCCTTTGGGTATTATCTGTCCAGTGGCATATTGGCTTACTGCTCTTTGGGATGCCATGCCTACCTCCCCTTCCACTGTTCTCATATTGGTTTCCTTCTCTCTACCCCTCTAGCCACTTTTCTGACTCCCTACTGGCTCTTAGTGGAGGCTGAATGCTCAGCCAAGTTACCATGCAACCCAAGCTGTTCATAATGAACTAGGTGTTGTCTGACCTTTATTATGACCAAGTGATAAAGTTAGGTATGCACAGCAGTACTCTGCCATAAAATAAAAGTGGTATTCGAGATTGAGCTCAAATAAGCCCTGGAGGCCTAAGTCAGCTACATGAAGTAGCCCAAATGCCAATGATTGCTTTCCCTAGCCTGTACCTATGCCTTGTGAGGAGTAGCCTGTCACCAGGGGACACCATCGTTTCCCTCCCAGGTAAATATAGAAGCCCCCAAACTTGTTCTCCTTCCTCCAGTCTCCTTTATCTTTAGAGCTCTCAGGGCACCTGATCAGAGCCCAAAGTAACCTCTGCAAGAGTCCTTTGAGGATTAATGACTTACCTAAGAATTATACCAACCTGACCTTCTAGTCCATAATTTTTCTGGGTGTTTTAATGTTTTGTTACATTTCCTTGTTAAATTTGCTATTTCAGGCAAATGTACTCTTTTTATCCTATAGCTCTTTGTATATAGTACTGGCATGCCACCATCCCTTTCCCATGTCAATATTCCCAAATTTGGACCCATGGTTCTTCTCACACTTCTTTCATACTTATGCTATCTCTTTGGCTTGGTTCTGTGCCTGAGAAATTCAAAATCTAATGAAGGAAATTTCACACTATGCTATGATGATATTCATATCATAAATTATAAATAGTAACCAGTACTAGGCATTTGCTGGGTTAGTGTATCCTCAAGATCCATTCCTTAGTCTGAAACTAAACATAAGTCATAACTGCACACAATAGTACTATTAACACAACACCAGCAGCTACAACTTATGTAGTGCTTATTCTGATCAAATTTTTCTTTGACACTTATCAACTCTTTAGTATTAGTAACTAATTGTAGCAGTAAAAGTAATATTAACACACATGCTGATGTAGTCCATTAGAAATAAAATGAGTTAAAGCATAAAAATCACTTTGAAATACTCCTACCACAGACTAGTCCATTAAGAGACCATCCTGAATAACCCCTCCCTGAGCTCCGCCTCCCTTTCCTACCCACAGAAGTTCAGGCAGAGGTCTCCCAAGATCCCTGTGGTTAAAAGTTTCAGGGAGAGCGTGTTGAAATTGGATCTGTGACTAGAAGAGCCATAGGCAAGAGGAAGGTGGAGTTTCAACTATGTGAGTTCTTCTGATTGACACTCAAGGACCCACTTTGGTCTGGCTCCTATTAACAATAGGCAGTCCTCAAACTTAGAAGCCTTCTCTTAGAATGGAATTTGTGTTTTAGTTCCAGGAAAAGGCTCTGCTATTGAAAGTGAAGAAGCCCAGGTGTGGGGGCCCACTGTGTGCTGTCCTTGTGCTAGACTTTGGTATATAACTGACCCTGTATTTTCCTCATGATGTCCTAGGATGGGCACAAGACCATGGCTGTCTTACAGATGTCAACACTGGTGCTCATTTAGTCCCATACCCAAGGTAATATAGAAAGAAGCATGCAGCACCAGTATTAGAAGTCCTATACATTGAACCACAAAGCTTGTTTTTAAAGAATGTACATGGTATAAAGTTATATTTGTTACCAAGAATATAATATTAGTATAAAACTTTAAAAAGGAGATGTCCCAAGAAATACTAAGAACTTTACATTTGAAGTCTCTGGTCCTTAGTTATGACTTATAGGAGCAATCTCATACTTCCTTTTAAAAAAAAAAAAGATTTCATTTATTCATGAGAAACAGAGGCAGAGACATGGGAAGAGAGAGAAGCAGGCTCCATGCAGGAAGCCCGATGTGGGACTCAACCCCGGAACTCGGGGTCATGCCCTGAGCTGAAGGCAGGCGCTCAACTGCTGAGCCACCCAGGTGTCCCAGGGCATAACTTCCTAAGATCTATAGAACTCAGAATTCTCTTCATTATTTTGTGTCTTTAAGTGAGATGGTCACAGGCCTCAGTGGGTATGATGACAGTGGACAGATGTGTGCTTTCTAGGATCAGTTGTTTCCAGAGCCGAACAGAACGGGCAGGTGGCAGAGAATGGAAATGGCAATAGGAAAAAGTGAGGTAAGAGGGAAACACCTCTGAGGGTCTAGCAGTAGGAAAGGGGAGGGTGCATAGACAGTTATCTAAGGTCTCCCTCAATTTGCTAGAGTGAGATCAGTTAAAGGGATGGGTACAGGGAGTTGAAGTACAATTTTAAGATTGAGGGAAGGAGCAAGCAAGAACTTCTGGGCTTGGATTTCATAGGATTCCCCAAAAAAGTTACCAATGCATGGTATACAAACAAGACCTGAGTCTAATTATAGAAACACGAACAGAATGATCAATGAACGAATAGGATGAACAGAGCAGGTAACTTGACACAGAATTCTGTGAAATACCAAACAAGGACTCCCATGGTCCCATGTCTGGAAACTGTGTAGGATTTTGCCAAATGCTGACATCAGAAAGACGCTAAAGGCAGAGAGAAGAGCATGTGCCAAAACATAAATGCTGAATATACATGACATTTAAGAGCAATAGCAAATAGTTTTTTGGGCTTTGAATTAAGGGAAGTAACACTTAGAGAATGTTAGTGGGGAGGAGATTATAGAGGACCTTGAATATCATTTAAAGAGTCTAGAGTTCATTGTGGGGAACCAACCAGTCTGGATGATTCTAGCTGATGGAAGATAGAGGAAAAGAGGACACAAAGCTCACAGTAGGTGTTTGGTAGGGGAGAAATGGATCATACATTGACTACTGCTGTAGGATCACCCAGAGCAAAAGAATGAATGACAGTATTCAAGCTACAAGATATCTTGGAGACTGTAATTTCCTTATTTTACAGCCTAGGGAGACCAGCCTACAGAGTGGAAATTACAGCGATCTATGCAGAATGAGAAATTGTGCTTATTCCAGTCTATCGTACTTTGAGATTGCAAAGTTCATAGAAGAACAATAGAGTTCTCCAAATTTTGATATTGTTGGTTTTAAAAATAAGTGGGGGGAAAAATCATACTGTCCTGGGAGTGGGGCTAAATAATTAAACTCAAAGCCAAATTTCTAACCTAAATTTGCAGAGTCTAAGGATTTGTGGTCCCCCTTGGCTCTTCTCCCCAACTTCTGCAGGTTGGCTTCACATGGATTTGATCCTTTGGTCTGTAGGACTTTTAACCTATAACTTGCACAAAACACAGCGAAGTTGGGCAAATACTTGCAAGAAGACTTTGTGTTTTGCAGACTTAGCATGGAAATGCAATCTGATTCCAGGAAAGAGCTAGACACCAAATCCAAAGAAAGGCAAGATCAATATGAAGAGAAATCCAACCACATTACCAGTTATTGGCCAACATGTCCCCTTTCCCTTAACAGGGGCCTAAAGGAGAAGGGAAAAACAGTTTTCTAATACCTGATTCTCCCAATGTGACAAAGGCACATTGCTTGTCTGTTTTTGTTACACACCAGTACCCTGGTGAGATCCGCTCAAAGGATACATGGAATCCAGAGGAGGAAGCCGTTGCTCTTGGGGGAACCAGAGGGCTCACCAGGAGACAACATTTGAATTAGTTTTTGAAAGATAAGAAGGTATTTTTTTAGATGAAATACAGAAAGGTTTTTCAACAGAGGAAATCATGCATGCACAGACATAAAAGAGACTATTGGGTGGAAGCAAGTAGATCAGTGTGGCAAGAAAATGAAAAGCTGAAGGTATGGAGGAAGAAAAGCATTCCAGGCTTGTGCAAGGACATTCAGGTGTGGGAGACCCTGAGTGTGAGAAATGGTTCTGTGTGGGGTGGCCCTAAGGCACAGAGAGGGAGCCACAGCTAGAAAGGCAGAGAAGGCTTAGGCCCAGGAGGGCTGTGACTATCCCTCTAAAGAGAGGCTTTTATTCAGCAGAGAGTAATGAGCCACTAACAGTGTCTGAGCAGGGGTTGACACCATTCATTAGAACTGTGCTTTCAGGAAAATGAGAGATGGGAAATAGAATGCTTATGATATGTGCTCAGATAAGGCCCTAGTTTGTGTCCTTTTAGAGTCTTATCTGTGCTGTAGACCCATTTCTACCAAGGACTCTCCCCAAGCTTCCCGTCTACACCAATACCTCCCTTGTCCACATACCTTACTGCTAACATGACTCCCAATCATTGGACCTCTAACAACACTACTAACTGTAAATTTGTCTCCTTTGTGCTGTGAATGGCTTTAAGGCATGAATGTGATCTGAGAAACCTCTATCTCCAGCATACAGCGAAGAGTCAATCCCATGGGAGTATTTGTTGACTGAATGCAGGCTGAGATGGCTGGATAAATCAGTGAATGAGTGGAAATAGGATGCAGCTGTGTGCCCCACCCACCTACTCTCCTTCTCTACCCCAACCCCTCCCAGTCCTAACACTGGCTGGGTAAGTAGGGCAAAGTTGTTTCTTTATTCATTCATCAGTAGGACAATATTAATCATTTTTAAGTGCCACTTGGCTACCACTCAGACAATGTGAGAGCAAATGAAACCAGTTGGCTGGGTGGCTGTGGAATGTGCTACATCCTATGACTAGGATACCATGAATGCTTCCCACACCATCCATCTGTCCTTCCCATGTAGACCCATACACGCACATACTCTGGGAGCCAAGACCCACCTGATAATATTGGCTAACTAAAGGATGGGCACGGTTGGATCTTCAAGACCTGTGGGCACCTGGCTCAAGGACCTAGGCACAGGATCCTTCCAGATAAGGAACTGTGCCAGATGGTAATCACTGGTCTCTCACATCTAGTGTCTATCTTTATTAGATCATATAATGACACTGCAAAGTAGGTCTTACCCTCCTCGTGTGACAGATGAGGGACCCAGAGCTTAAAATGGTTAAACCAGTGATTCTCCACCCTGGCCATAGTGGACAGTCACCTGGAAAGTTATTAGTGATTCTGAGGACCAGGACCCAGCCCAGGCTATTACAATCAGTTTCTGGAATGAGATTCAGACATCAGTGTACAAGGTGACATGACTGGTGATCAGAAACCCCTGGCCTGGAACTCAGGCTCCCCTAGCCTTAGGAGCTTTCCAAAGCTCTACTGGCATTAAGTACCATTCTGTCTAGAACTGTCCTGAGGAACTTTCAGTCCAGTGTAAACAAGAGCCGGGGGGTTGGAAGGCAGCAGATAGGGAAACAGGCATCTCATCAGTTTGTCAGTTCCTATGTTCTCTGCTTTTGATCACAAACCAAAGGATTTATTTGTGGCTTTGATGGTTAACTATTTAGGTTCCTCACACCCTTCTACTCAGAACACAGCCTCTTTCCTGCCAAGTGAGGCCTTCCTGGCACAGAGGCCTGGCCTCCGCCGCTTCTTTGATTGGGGCAAAGCAAAGGGCCGCTTTGGCAGCTTTATGGGCTGCCTCTCAGGCTGCTGACACAACTGCCTGACAGATGACCTGCCACACCGTGTTGCTGGGGCTATGTCCCCAAGTTCACAAAGGAGCCCACTCGGGGCATGTGTTTTGGCTGCTTTTTATGAGAAGATTTGCGTTAGCTCATGAATCACAGAGTAGCCATGCTAGAAAGAATCTTATAGGTAATCTAGTTTACTACCTCTACCATCACCACTCCCTGGACACTTTTCTGATGGGAAAATGGAGGCTTATTTGATAATTAAGTATTAGCAATAACCATGAGTCCAACATAGTAAAACACTTCGATACCAAGAAATTATAATAAAAATAGATGTTTATTTTGCATTGACTATACGCCAGAGATGTTACATACATTACATTGGTTAGTTCTAAGGTCCACTGCACCGCCCACATCCAGGGGTCAACCATAGTCTCAGGGTACACATGACATTGCAAGGATGTTCATGGATCTACTAGAAGAGTGCTGTTCATAACTTGTGTGGCTATTCCTTGTGGCCCTCTCAAGACTGATGACCCTGTTATGAGGAAGCTGTCATTTCTGTAGTACTTTATGGTATGCCACATAGCCTGCTTTCTGGAGCACAAGTGGCTCATCATAAAAAGATTCCTAGCCACGTGGGAAACAAGTTATCACTTAAATTTGTGTGATCACCGTGTGTATCCAATAGTTCTTGATGGATAATGGGCCGCTCCAAAACTTAAAGGTTTAAAACAAGGACCATTTGTTATTACTCACAAATCTACAGGTCAGTTCTGATCTGGGCTTGGTTGACCTTGGTTGAACTCACTGATACACGTGCATCCATGAGTGCGTCTATTGAGGATGGCTGATCTATGATGACCTTCACTAGTCTGGCTTGGATACCTGGGATATCTCTCCTCTGTCTGTCTGTCTCTCTCTCTCCCCCCTCTCTTTTCATTCAGAAAGTTAGCCTAGAATGTGCATGGAGGACACAGAATTTCAAGAAAGTGAAGGGGAGCAGATAAGACTCCTTGAGACCAGGACCCAATCACTTCTCCCTCTGTACTCTGAGGCTTGTCCAATTACAGGGGTAGAGAAATTAACTCCACCTCTCAAAGGGAGAAGGTATAAAAACTTGTGGCCATTTTTTTGTTGTCTACCACACCCTTTAACTCAGTCATGGGTTACCTCTGTTAGAGAGCATGCCTTAAATCTCCACCTGAAAGCAGTTGACCCACACTCACTGTGATAAGCCCACTTACAGGTGGAGTATTGGGAACGCAGAACAGAAGGTGGAGATTTTTGTCCAAGGTAGTGACCCCACCTACTAGCTGGGGGTTAGAGTTTGATCTCCATAGGTACTGAGCTCATTAGACACTCCTTTTCAGAGAGCAGTGTATATGAGAGAAGAGTCTATAGGGTTTCCACTGAGTAGGGAATAAAATGCACATTCTCTCCTCTGTGGGTCAAGGTGGGAATGTAGGTACAGAAGGTCCTTTATTGATCAACAGTCCGCAGATCCAGACAAGGAAATGGAGGCTCAGAGAAATTATGTTATATGCCCAAGAACACACAGTAAAAAAGATAAGGCATACTGTTCAAACTTTAATACTGAGGCACTAAGATCAGCCTTGCTCAGGTTCCCATCCTCTATCTCTTCTAGCCCTTTGCTGAGTGAGTCAAACAAGGTCCTCAAACATACTGGGAAGCTGATTTGGTCCAAGCGCTGTACTAAGCACCTTCAGAAAAATCAGTGCAAAAATCATCCCCACTCCAAATGACTATTACTATCCTAATAACTAATGAGGAACAGTAGACTCAAAAATGATGTGTTCAAGGGCTGCCTGGTTCAATCGGTTAAGTTGCCAACCCTTGATATTGGCTCAGGTCATGAGATTGGGTCTCATGTCAGGCTCTGTGCTTAATGGAGAGTCTGCTTCAAGATTCATGCTCTCCCTCTGCCCTTCCTCCCACTCAAGCATGCTTGCATGGGGGTGCTCTTTCTCTAAAATCTCTATTAAAAAAGTAACGAGATGTATTTAAGACTATGCTAGTAAATGGAACAACCTGGACTTAAATTTGAATTAAGGCTCTCACCAAGTCCAAATGTTCTCTTGGGTATGGGTAAACTACCGGATTCCCTTGTCATGCATTGTATGCAGTGGACAAAAACTGGGTTATTTTTTCTCCTCAGAGTATTTTTCCGTATTCTTTTGTTCTTGCTTTCCCCTACAAGGAATGTACTAGGAACCACTTTTTTGGTGATGTAACATTTCCTCTTTTCCCCGCATCTGTTACCCTTCTTGTAAGACCCCTACCATCTTTGGGGCACCTGGGTGGCTCGGTCAGTTAAGGGTGACTTCAACTACTGTTATGACCTCAGGGTCCTGGATCAAGCCCTGTGTTGGGCTCCCCACTGAGCAGGGGAATCTCCTTGTGTCTCTCCCTCTCCCTTTACCCCTCCCCCCTCCTTGTGCATTCAATCTCTCTCTCTCAAATAAAATATAATTTTTAAAAAAAATTTTTTTATTTATGATAGTCACACACAGAGAGAGAGAGGCAGAGACACAGGCAGAGGGAGAAGCAGGCTCCATGCACCGGGAGCCCGACGTGGGACTCGATCCCAGGTCTCCAGGATCGCGTCCTGGGCCAAAGACAGGCGCTAAACCGCTGCGCCACCCAAGGATCCCTCAAATAAAATATTTAAAAACAAAAAAAACAAAACAAAAAATCCTACAACCCTCCTATCCTTAAAGGACCAGCTGAAACAGCATTCCCTCCAAGATCCAAAGTTAAGGTCTGTTGTTGTCCTAACAGGAAGTGCTCCATCCCTATTTTCTCTGTGATCCTACCTTTCATTGTGCACTATATTTTTGGTTTTGTTTTGTTTTGCTATATGCTAGTATTGCTTGGTTCCCAGCTCCAATCTATGACTTGAAAGCTTGCTGGGCCACTGGGCTCATCACTATAACACCATTGTCTTATTGAGGAGACAAAGCAAAAAAGAGGAGTATGATTCTCATGTGCAGGTGGCAGGAATTGAGTAGATCCTCCTTTGCTGCTGGCAAACGTGGAAGACTGCCTGGAGGGAGCTATGGGTCTGGGCTCAGGAGCAACTTCTGAGTTTCCCCGTTGCTTTCGGTCTTTCTCATCCTTTTTGGTCTCTGATGTCTAAAAGGTGTTGAAAGCGCTTTGGTAGAAATCAGTAGTGTGTCAAGCTTGGTTATGGCTGTTCTTGGAAAAGAGCAGGGGGAAAAAGTGTGCACAGCCTGGTGTGGTAATAATTTAAGTTTCAGCCAAATGAGATGGGGAGGCCTGCTTGAAGTGACACATTTCTGGCAGCTGATTGTCCCTGGAAAAGATAAAAGGGGGAATGAGAAGACAGCGTTTTGTGGGAGTGCTCACCATTTCCAAACTAAACTGCTTTGTTTCTCATTCTCACAGAAAAGAAGGGATGGGAGTAGCGACTTTCTAAAGGTAAAAGAGACTAAGTCTGCACTCCGTGTGTGTCAGGCATCTGATAATTCCTAGCATGTGTCCAGTGCTTTCTGCTCCATAGCATTTCCCAGCTGTTCTCACTCTCAAACTAGCCCATGGAGGAGAGAAACCCAGAGAAGAGTGAGAAGTGCAGGAAGCTTAAACTCATGGCATAATGTAAATTTTTCATTGTCTCTTTTAAAGAACCTTTTAGTATGGTACATGTTTTCTTTTCGATGACCTTTGATTTTTTTTTTCTTCAAGACAAGAAGGCTGATTCTTTGAAGACTACCCTCCCCCACAGGAAGTGATCCAAGACCAAAGAACAAAAGGAGCGAGTGAGAGAGAAGCTTTAAGTAAAAGAGACATTTCTGGCCCCAGATTCTAGTCAGGGTTTGCCTGTGACCCACCTCATGACCTGGGGCAAGACACTTCAACTGTCTTACATTTCCCCGGGCAGAGAGTTCATCATTCCCTCCCCTCTGCTCCCAACATGTTTTCAACACCATATTATCATTTAAGTTTTATAACATATGTATTGTTGGCCTGCAAGTCACCTCTTCCAGGATTTTCCCCACAATCCTCCCACGTAGAGTGGCTTCTTCCACCAAATTCTCTGTCTTGGCCCCATATTGGTTATTTCATAACCCCGATCATAGTTGATCATATGGTCCTTGTATCTCTGCTTCCTTGGTAAAGGTCCTGGTACTCTCCCCAACTTCATGAAGCTGAAGCCAGGGCCAGGTCTTTCTTGTTCACCAGTGTTTACCTCAGTGAAGTCAGGCCTCAAATACTGATGGGGAGTAGATGCCTCCTGTAGGAGATGGCGGGGGAGGGGACTCCTCTTTTAGTCTAGGATCTAGTACAGAGCTAGTGCTCTGTTAAGATCATGTTGAGAACAGAGGCCTGTCTCCACCCCTCACCTTATACTCTAACCTTAGCCCATGAGAGAGGGAGCATCTACTTCCATCCTTGTACTCAGGGTTTCCACCTCTTAACAGGCTCTCCTTAGAGGAAACAGGATTGTCCACATGGTTGGATACACCTTGACGGTTCTGACCCTGAGTTGTGAGTGGGCAGGGCCACTCTGTAGAAAGCCACCATGTAGCTGTGAATGTACCCTGTTCGACTTCCTGAAGCATGAGGAGCAGGATTCTGTTCCCTCTGTCTCTGAGCTCATGCACATGGGCTGTATTACCTGTTTTCTGTCTGTCTGCATTAAGTGGCTGCTGGGTAGGCATCACCACCTATTCTGCTGTGTGACTTGTGATGGGATGAGATGGTCAGGCAAGCATTCCTCCTTCATATGGTTGTTCAAGTAGGTGAACTTGAGGTTGGCTTCACCAACTCCAATGTCTCACTTTGCAGATAGGAGACTGTAAAACCAAATCAGGTCCAGGGTGTAAGTAGAACATATGCTTAGGTCTAGGCTGCCTTCTCCAAGACAGCTTCACCAGCGTTTTGCAGTGTGGTGGTATGTGCTTGCCCAGACATAAATATAAGTAGTATCTAATTTTCTGTTTCCTTCTGGATTTGTGTGCTGGGTACTTCAGGAGACAGAAAGATAAGTGGGTATTCAAGTTCCAAACTCTACCCCAACACCTAAGAGTATTTCACTTCTCAACATGTAGTTCTAGACCACCTGGATCCTAAAAATGCAGAATCTGAGTGTAAAATGTCTACATCAAGGAACACCCCAGGTGATTCCTGCATACTCAAAACTTGAAAGCCATGTCCTTACCGCTCTGCTGAATAAATGAGAATGAGTTCCTGTGAATTTGACAGATGGTCCCTGTAGATCAATGAAGGTGGCTTTGACATCCTAGGTTTACTCCTACACAATTGAGAATATGATTCTGTATGAAGACGTTGCTAGTAAAGGCTTATGGGCCTTGGCATTAGACCCATCTGAGCTAGGGTCACAACTCAACCATTCTCCGGTTGTGCAGTCTTAAACTGGGTACTTAACCTCTCTGAACACCAGTTTCTTCAATATATAAAATTGGAAGAATGTTATCCATTTCTTAAGGTAGTTGTGAGGATTACTAATCTACTAGGCAGGTTTTGATGCATAGAAGCAGTTAGTGAATGTGCTGCAAAAGAAAATAAATGAAAAAATAAAACTTTCAACCCTGAAAGGCATAAAGTACAGTGATGGAATATGCCTGGGGTTAAGAGTCTGTTGAAGTCTTGAACTTGCCCCAGGATTCTCACATGTGCATAGACACATTTGTGTCTGACTAGTCTCACTGCTGCAGAATAGAACACAGACTATTCTAGCCTGTGGGTGTACCTGAACCAAGTCAGTTTGTCTGCAGCTGGCCTCTGCCAAGTCCTTACAGTGGGCACACTTTGCTTCCATAACCTTGAGGATAACAAGTGCCCTGTCTTCTCTGAAAGGATGGAAACACGCAAGGCCACACTGTTTTGTCTTAGAACATTCATTTGACAGAAACCAGTAAAACTAATTGAAGCTCATTAGTTAAGTAAAGCATTCTGATTGGAAAATCATTCCTAAAACAAAAATCAGAAGACCCGCCCTGCAAACTTACTAGGAAATGATTTTCTAGTTCAATGCCCTCTTCTTACAGATAGAAAAAGCCCAGAAAGAGGAGGTGACAAGCCCCAGGTCAGCTATTATAGCCAGTTTCTTGAGAACACAGCTGACCGTTGCAAGCCACGAGGCAAGGCCTGGGGTGGGCCTAGGAACCTGTGCAGAGTGCTTCAAAGAAAACGTGTTTCCTTGGTCTGTATGGCTCCTTTTCTGGGAGAAAAGACTCTGCTCTTTTGCCACATAAGACCTCAGTGCTTGTCCCTTCCCCCTTAGGATGCCACAGAAGTCCCTTTTATCATTAGGGGGCAGGGGTCCTCAACAACTTTTGTCCAGAAGATTAATTTCTAGGAAGCCATGTACCAGGCCTATTTAGTCCTCTCAACTATCCCTGGAGCTGGATGTCCTCCTCTCCCTGGCAAAGAGGGAAACAGAAAAGTGCCAAATGGCCCTATGGCTCCAAGCCCCATAGCTCCAAGCTACCCTGCCCGGGTGGGAGGCCCGCTATCTAGTTTCTAAACACCTTTTCTTCCCACCACACCCTGCTGCACCTGTTTCTTGTTTAGCCGTCATTTGTAAGATAAAAGTCCTATCTATTGGCTATATCAGTTTCTTTAATGGAAAATATGCTTCTTGCGGGGGCAGGGGATCTCGTCCATCTTATTCTTTAGTATTTCTGTAGGCCTTGGGCAATGCCAAACACTCAAGAAGGAAGGAAGGGGAAGGCAGGGAGGGAATGAAGAAAGGTTTCTGCTTCTGCCCCTAAGCCTCTTTTCTCTGTTCTAGAATAAGATCAAAATAATGACATCCTCAAAGGTACATAGCCTTCATCTTTATAAATGTCTTTTACAGGCCTGCTGGGGGGAATCAAGAGAATGCAATGTGGAAAGAAAAGGCATCTTTACCTTTTATACATATACTCATAATGTAATCCTCTTCTGAGAACTACTGAGTCCTAAGAGTCGGAAAGGCCATGGGGTACAGCAGTGACCATACCTGCTCCTTTTCCCCCTGTCCCCTTCAATGGAGTATTGCAGCCATAATGGGCCATAATGGGTGGTAGTAGGACTGTGCACAAAAGGAAGGGATTTGTTCTGGGAGGCCTTCTGGAACTCGGTACCCCAGACACAGCAGATACTTGAGTTTGGGAAGAACATGTGCAGAAGGAACAGCACATGCAAGGGCCGCACGTCTGAGAAAGTGTGGTGCCTCCTGGGAATGATGTGGCTGGAACCCAAAGTGCATGGAAAAGAGCAGACACAGGTGCTGAAACTGGAACTGTGCATCGGACCTCAGGGAGGCCTTGAATGCTTGGACGTCAGCCTGGAGACGGAGCCATTGCTGATGGACATGGGCCAGCGTGTGGCCCCCTCTGAAGTTCCTGTTAGCACTGCATCTTTAGAGTCCTCTCCTAAGGGTGGAATGGAGCTGGGCAAGCCTATGGGTGGCCAGAACAATTAGGAGGCTGGAAGGAGCATTCTGGAGAGAGGGGACAGAGGGAACAGAGGCTGCCCTGAGGCCGTCACAGCACACTGCTGCAGAGGGCAGAAAGTAAGGGGAGACTCAGGCAGAGTGAAGGTTGGAGTGGACCTCGCTCTGCCCAGGGTCTCCACAGCAAGTAGAAGGCAACTAGGGCCTCCGTGTCCTGGGTCAGCATTCTTGCTCCCACAGGGCAGCACTGCCTCACACACCCCTGCAGTATGGCCGGGGCCCTGGAGACGCCTTATACTCCCTGAGCCCCCGGCTGTCCACCCTCTGCTCTGCCAGCTGCTCCTGGCCCTGTGCCCATCTGCCTCTGTTTCCTCACTTGATTCCCCTTACCGGGGAGGCTGAGCAGTTATGATGCTGTCAGTAGTGGGAAAACGTTCCATTTCTTCTACCTTGAGGGTTAAGGGGAGCCCTCCACCCCACCCCCGAGTTACCTCTGTTCACTCATTCACTCCACAAATATCTTTTACGCTGAGCGCTGGGACCCACCTGGCCTCTCAGGACCTCTCCTCACTTTATCTGTGGGCTCGTTTGATACGAAAGTTCAAAGAGATTTTTGAATTCCCCTGGGCTCAAGGTGAGCCTGCCACTCGTCCAAGGTCCCAGCAAGTGAGTTAACAGCTCTGGTCTCTAGGCTGACTCCCACCTCCATGGGATTTCCCTGACCTCCTAGTGGCCTAGGAAATTAGAGCTTCAACTTTAGTGTCATCAAACCAGAACACTTTTCATCATGGGAACGAGGAGCCAACAGGTGAATGGCATCCCTGGTTCCAGGTGAGGCAGCAGAGTGGGTTCCCTGGCACCGTGGCCGCAACGAGCCAGTACAGGGACGCATGTGGGGTTTGTTCTTGCCTCATTCTGTGGTTGATGTGCTCGTCGATGAGCTGCGGAGCACATCCAGAATGTTTTTGGAGCTGTTAGCTATTATGTCCTAAAAAATAATAAATCGCACGTTGTGGCTCTGTTTCTTTCCCTCTTCCTTTCAAAGCAACTGGACAGCTAAAAATACTGAGCTGTTTCCAGGGCCCTTATCATGTCAGAGTCCCCACCAACAGGAAGAGAGGGTCCCAGGGGCCCTGGAGCCCTTATTGACTTTGCAAAGCTCACTGGGCACCCACGGAGAGCCCTCTTGGCCCCCGGGCCTTGGGAGGACGCCTTCCCGGGCTCCTCTGTGCAGACGCAGACAGCAGGCTGCCCGGTGTTGGCAGAGCCGAGCCGCACCCCTGCCCGCTCCTCGGGCCGCCGGGCGGGCGTTTATTATTCCAGATGATAAAGCACATTGTCCTGAGGAGTTCAAAGCCCCAGATAACGCGGCCGCCTCCTGGGCAGGAGGATCGTGGTTGTCGATTTCCTAGAGCAGCGGCCAGCCTCTCGCTGGCCCCTTCCCTCTGCCCTCCCTCTCTCCCCTCTCCCCCTTCTCCTTTGCTCTCCTCTTCTTTCCTTCACAGGCCCTAGTCTCCAGTCTCTCTTCTTCCCTTCTTTGCTTTCTCTCTCTTTTTCTTCCTTCTCCCAAGAGCTCAGTAGAAAGCCGTTGGAAACACTGGGGTCACTTGCTAAGGGCCTCCCTGGCACCAATAACCTATAAAAGCCATTCTTCTCCATTTTTTGTCTTAGGTCACACATTTTGAGTGGGAGTTTATAAGACAGGCTGATAAATGCCCAGCTTTCAAGCCAGGGAATGGAAATCCCGAGCCCAGCCTGCCTGGAATATTAGTAGATTAAAAAGCTGGTCAGAAATAGGAATATCTACATGCAACAGAACAGACCAGAAAATTAGACAACTCTGCAACATTCCTAGATTTTTCATATTGGGGAAAATGATTTTTCTGTTGGTCTTCAGTTTCTAATAAGTCTAAAGGGGTTAAGAATCCTTGGCTCGCTCCCTTCTAGGAAGGATTGAAGCTTACATAGGATCACAGATAGGATAGGAAAATCCTTTGCCGATGTGATGCCGTAGTAACATTAGGGGCTCCCTATGAGCCATGGTTATTGTAAGAACGAACCAGGACTATGTATATAAACTCCTTCACATGCTGTCAGGCACGAATAAACATTAGCTACAATCGTCACTTGGCACTGGCTAGGTCCCCCAAGTGGCAGGCTGAGCTGGAGATGTGCATGCAGAGATTCTATCAGGGAATGTTCTCAGGACTCCCCACGTCCTGAAACAGAAGGGATGGTGGAAGGGGCAGGCAGAGGAAGATGTGGGTTATGGTGCAACCTCAACAGAGGTCTCAGCCAACATTACAGTAAATTCTAAAGTGGGAAGGGCCTCTCTGTTATCCCTAATTGGGGGAAGGGAGCCAGGCATTTATATTCACCCCCCAGAATTCAGTCGTTGGATGTGAGCTGCCCTACGACGACCGTGTGATCTCAGGAAAGACAGCTCTTTTCAGCTGATGCAATCCTCAAAGGGGACTAAGAATGGAGGGCTGTCTGCTGGCAGCCCTCCCAGCAGCTGGAGGAATAATTCCTTAAGTGCAGAGGCAAGGTCTGGGTCATGCATCCCAGCATCTCCTACATCATCATTATTATTACATAAATACAGGGATTTATTTTGTTTCTTCATGTGGCTGAAAAAAATCTGATATTGGCTAAAGAGTCTGTAATTAGAAATGGGGGGAAAATATCTACCTAACCAGCCAGTAAGTAACCACGATCAGCAGCTGCTCAAAGGAACACGTCAGACTGACCCATCCGATGGGCCCACAAGGAAGAAGTGTGATTTACAAGACCACTTAGAGTGACCTGTTGATCTTCCAGCCTTGCACATTCTCTCACCCCCTACTGGCCAATTCTGTGTACTGTCTCGATAGTTCTTTCTTACTCCCCTCTGATAGTAGTGGCACCCTATTGCTTAAACAAAACCAAGGGCTTCTATCACCTACGGAAATAGTCAGAACTCCTCTTCACAACTACTCTGTCCTTCCCTCCACCTCGTGACCCCAGGAGCATCCTACATTCCAGGTGCAGCACTATGTCCACACCTGGAATTCTCTCTCCATGTCTTCCTCATGGTAGATTCCTAAGTATTCTTTGAAGCCTGGCCCAAATGCCCCCCACTGTGTGTGTTGCACGCACCTCTAGGGTAACACAGCCAGTCAGCCCCGGTGTGAATCTAGTCTACCCTTTCCAGATCTGAAGCTGTTCTGCAAAGTCTCGGAAAGACTCTGAGGCTGTTTCCTTATCTGTAGGATCAGAATAATTATAAGGGATTATCCCTCACTTCAAAGGATTGTTGTGAAGATGAAATCAGGTGAGAGGTGTAAAACTCCATGGCCGAGCGCCAGACCTGGAGTCTCAGTTTGGGGGTTCATGGAGAGCAGCATCTATTTCTGTGTTCTCTGGGCACAGATCTGGCATAGCAGAGATGTCTCCCATACTGGGCTCTTAAGTTCCCTGAGGGGCAGGGTCTGAATCTCCTTGTTCAAGATTGCATTCCTAATGCACAGCTCCATGCCTCAGTAATTTCTAAATAAATTAAAAATAAATATTCTGAAGATGTTGAAATCAATAGACTTGAACAGGATTCCTTAAGGTTTTCTAATGCAGATGGCATCCATGTCCTTTTTAGAGAAAAGCAAAATGAAATAACATGATGACCAGCCCTGGAGCATCAGCAGATGGGAGGAGGAAGGCTGGCCTGCCATGATGAACACCCCATCTTTCTTCTCCTTTCAAGGCAGCTGTACTCCACAGTGATGCAGCCATGCCAGACAAGCTCAGACTAAACACATATACATCACTGTCTCCATGTGTTCTTCTAATCTGTCCACGTCAAACTTGGGAGAAGGTTCCTGAGGACGGTAAATGGGACTGAGACCACCTCGAAGTAATTTTGAGCCTGTGGACCTGTATTCCTCCTGCCACTCTTTCTGGAGCAGCCTTGGGATGAGTCCACAGGGCAACGATGCTCTGTTTCCATCGGACCACTCCACTCACCCTTCATGAGCTAGACACAGGCCAGCTCACTAGATCCTCCTCCTATGAAAAGAGCAAATTATATGGCTGACAGGAATTCCATTGAGAAGAGTTGGTCCCTTCTTGGCTTCTTTAGTTCTTCATAAGGAACATTTATGATATAATGATAGGTGTTTGGAGGAACTCACATTCAGTAATCTGGTGGGGGGTGGGTACAAAACCCTAAAACAACTAAAAAGACCAAGGATATCAAAGATGGTATTCTTCTCTTTCACACGATATTGAGCAAATATTTATTAAATGTCCACCATGGGCCAGACATTACTCTGTGCACTGGAAGTCCAAGGAAATGAGACACCAACTGCGCCCACATGATGCTCACAGCTAACCAGATGGCAGTGTGATAAGCACTGTGGTCAGCCACATACACTTGTGGATCAGAGCCATGCTGCAGACTTGGAAAGCTCCCAAGAGCATAATTAAGCTGAGTCCTAAGGGATCATCTCAGAGTTATGGGAAAACAGGCAGAAGGTAGAGCAGGAAAGAGTGTTTCTATCAGAGGAGATGGTGTGTGAGAAAGCACAGAGGTAAGCAGGGCATTGCTCATTAGAAAGGACACATCCAGTCACTGTGGGTGGAGCACTGCATCTGCAGATGGAGGCAGAAAGCTTAAGATGGAGGGACGTAGAATCCCTGTTAGGACATCCAGATCTTAGCACAAAAGAGCCCATGAAGCTCTTGAAGCAAGACCCTAAAATTTAAACCAAAAGTCTACTGTGAAGGACATACCTGCCACCTTCATTTTATGGGAGTCTCCTCATTTCCATGTCCTGTGCTGGCCCTGCGCACACCCTAAATTATCAACCAAACCTAAGAAAACTTAAAGCTTGCTTTCAGAACTTGCCCAAGCCTGAGGAAGTAGGAGAAATAAATATAGCAATGGACTAGTGTGGTTAATTTTATGTGGCAGTGGGCTGGGCTAGGCTGCACAACTCTTTGGTCAGATACTAATGTAGATGTTGCAACGAAGGTCTTCTGTGGATATGATTAACAATTACAGCCACTTGATTTTGAATAAAGCAGATTAGCCTCCATAATGTGAGTGGGCCTCATCCAATCAGTTAAGGCCTTCACTGCAAAAATTGAATTTCCCTGAGAAGAGGGAATTCTGCGTCAAGACTATAATACAGAAACCCTGCCTGAGTTTCCAATCCGTTGCCCTGTGCTAAGTGTTTAAGACTCAAGACTGCATTATCAACGCTTACCTGTATCTCCTGCCTGCCAGCCTGCCCTTCAGACTTCTGACTTGCCAGCTTCCATAATTGCATGAGCCAATTCCTTAAAAGTAATCCCCCAGGTAGAGATAGATGACAGAGATGATAGGGAAGAATGCAGGTATACATATGTACATGCATACATGTGCACAGGCCTCCACACTTGTACTATTGGTTCTCTATCTCGGAGAGAAACCTGACTGATACAACCAGGATTCAGAAAACACACTCCAAATGGCGCTCTCTCCTTGAACTTCTCTGAGTCCCTTGTGTCCTCAGCACAATGGGTACAAACCACTCCTTCCCAGGATGACTTTGAGAATTAACTGGATATGTAAAGCCACTCCGCATGGTGGCTAGCTCATAGTAGGTGCTTCAGATTGCTTCCTTTTCCCTTTCCTTGATTGATAGGACCAATCCATGCCCAACGAAAGGGCATTCTTTCTGCTGACACAGGCTGCCCTGGATGAAACCTGATCTAGAATGGGAAGTGCTAAACAAATAGAAAAGAATTTACTCTCAGTAGTATTGCCACTGTGATGGATGGCTGCTCCAAAGGCTATTTCTCAAGAGTCCACAGTAGAGAAAAATGTTTCGGGCTTGATTTTCTATGTGTGTGGAAAATAAATTGTATGACAAGGGTGGCGACATTTGGACGGGGAGAGGGCTTAGCCGAGGAATTAAACATGTCAGGAGGCTCAGAATGAAAACAACACAGAAATGGAAGGTGAAAGGGGCATATTTGGAGAGCTTGACAAGTGGCACAATGGGAGGAAAGGTGGCATCTGGAATGGGATGTGGGCCATTCCCTGCCACTACAGCCACAGTAAGCCCTCAATAACTCAGCAAGGTGAAAAGGAAAAAAATATGAGCTCAGGTTCTAATACTCTGTTATCACAACTGGCTTAAATTATATTTCCTTGCTTAATTGACCACATAGCAAACAGAGCAAAAGCAGGCAGGCTGCTGCCTTTTTTTTTTTTTTTTAAATGAAATCTTTGCCTACTTAATCTCTCAAGCTCCTGTCAGCAAAACTTCCAATGTTAGATCTATCCGAGACCCAGAGAGAGGAAGTGTCTGGAATAATGTCACCCAGAACAGAAGTGGAAAACCCAAGTCTTAACCCCAGGTCTATCTGAGCTCCCAACTACAGGGCTTCTGTCTAGGCAGGGATGGTAAAGGGGTTGCTCTCAGTGCATGGGCTCTGATTGATTGACAGCACTTGGCTGAGGGGCGTGAGAGCAAATGCAGGTTTGACATGAAAGAGGATCATAATTGATTAGTGACATCTGTCATGAGAGACAAACATTCTGCAGAGAAGCCAAATATTTGTCATTCCATACCTGTCCAACTTTTCCTTCTTTTGCCCTGCATTATATAGGTCAGCAAAATATAGCCAAATGAGGCCCACAGCCTATATTTGTAAAGTTTTATTGGAACACAGCTCTACTCACTCATTCACATATTACCTATGTCTACTCTTGCTGTACAACCACAAGGAGATTTTGAGACAGAAACCAGGTGGTTCCCAAAGCCTAAAATATATATAAACTGTCCACTTACAGAAAAAGTTTGCCAACCTTTGCTCTAGGGTACACTGGGAACTGGGCTGACCTGATTCCAGAATTCCAGTCAGATAATGAGGTCATTCATTCATGATTCATCACATATTTACTGGACGTCTAATGTGTTCCAGATACTCTCTATGTATACTAGTAGTATATACAGCATAGTAATATGTATTAGGAAGGGAAACAGCCTGATGACATGGAGATATGCATCTGGATGTACATGTCATCCTCAGGCTATTTCCCTTCTTAGGCACAGAATGGCTGCCAGGGACAACCTGGTCTGTATGCTTCATCGCTCACATTCAGCAGAGAAGGCGAACAATCTACCCCAATAATCCAGGGATGTGCCATGTCCAGACTAGCTCTATTAGGATCAATCTCTAAAACAGAGACAGTAGCCACTTTCCCTGAGCCATGTCGGGGAGAGAGAAATACGTGTGTAAAATCAAGCTTCAGATAAGGAGGAGAGTGACACAGATGGTTGGACAACCAGCAGGGTCCCCTGCAGTGGCTACTGCACTTTTGCAGGAGAAGGGTGACAGTGACTTCTTAGGGGAGACCAGGACAGAAGACACGGGACAGATTGGAGCAAATATAGAAGTAGAGGGACATGGTAAATTGAGTGTGACAATGGAGGGCAGAGAGAAGGCTCACTCCCTCAAGTTCCTGGCATGTGCAATGAATCAATGATTTTTACCAATAAGGTGCAAGCGTGGAAGAGTCAGGGAACTCTGGTTGTTCTCAATCCTGCCTGCTTGTTAGAATCACTGGAAAGCTTTTTAGAATATAATTATGTGTGGGTTCTTTTCCAGACCAATTAAATCAAAAGCTCTAGAAAGAAGCCTGGACAATGGTGTTTTTGAAAAGTATCCCAGCGGATTTGAATGTATAGCCTGTTGAGAACCAGGGTTCTAAACCATTTCAAGTAGGAGTAAAGCCAAGAGATTATTTAACCAAACTCCTTATTTTATGAGTAACAAAACCCTGAGTTTTGTCCAGTGTCACAAGCTTTACCCCATTTCCTTTCATTTAAGTGAGCTATGTTTGGGTGCCCATGGTGTGTTGAGAACTGGGCTATGTAATGAGAAACCAAGGTTAGTGGAGGGCCTCACCATGGTGTAGTAGGAAGAGTGTAGATTCTGGAATCACACCAACTGGGGCTCAGTTCCTGGCTCTGCCACCATGAGGTCTTGGATCAATCATTTGAACAATAAGAGTCTTTCTAAATTCTGAGGAGTGAGAGTATCTTGTGGAGGGGTGGAAGAGGTTAGCTGAGAGAATGTACACACTGCCCACAGAGGCCCCGAGAGTCACTTGGAAATTATTAGCACCTTTCCAAACAGGTTGGGGATGATTTCAAGCAAGTTGGGGACTGGCTGGGCAATAATTCTGTAACTGAACTGGATATCCCTGCTACATGATCACTGTTGGCCAGGATCACATGAATGCTGATGGGCCATTAGGATTTCAGTTCAGGTTTTTGTAAGAAAATGACATCCCTTGCCGAGATGACTGATCCCAGAAGAGAGCCCAATCTAAATTTAGAGGGTTTCATAGTTCTCTCAAAAGTCCAGAAATGTGATTTGTCTTCATGCTCAGAGCTTCCAAGATCATATGTAGTAGCCAAGCTGACCATGGCTTCCCCACTTGCTGCATTTTGAACAGTGAATCGCTGTATCTATATTGTCAGTTTGGGAACTGAAAGATTGATACACCAGAGCCATCCAGCTTTCCATGGTAATCAGCTGTCATTAAGAGAGAACATGAGTCATTAGGAATTTGCACATGTGCCTGTGTGTGTGTGTGTGTGTGTGTGTGTGTGTGTGTGAGCGCCAGGGATTCACTCGTTCCTTCTACATGAATCACCAAAGGCACAAAATCATGACCAGCCTGGAGTAATGGTGCCAAATGAGCATGAGCCTGGGGACCCCAGGCCTGACTCAAGACCATCAACAATCTGCAAATAAGTGCACATCTCGCTTGCCTCATGACTTTCCCCATGGGATACCTTGCCTGAAGTTTCCAGGTCAGGAAAAATAATCTCCATCCACAGGGAGAAGATTCAAGGTCCAGAAAAAAAAAAAGGTCAGACTAAAAACATGAAAACAGAAATGCTTTTCAAAAATAATACCTGGATTGAAAGTGACACTTGTCTGGAAGGGGGATAGGACAAATAGATATGGAGTGCTTCCCGTGTGTCAGGCACTGAGATTGTAAACATAAAACATCAGAGTAAATTAATTCTCTGCATGCTTATTTCTTCATCTCAAAACTGTTTTGAATATGTGTGTCCTAAGTTTTGAGTTATAAAAATATTCAGTAATAACAGGAAACATTTATAAATCATTGAGCTAGACACAAAATTAAATCCGTGATATATATACTACCCTGCTGAAGAGAACAATGCCCATTCAAAGGAGATAGAGCCTAGAGCCATGGCACAAACCAGGAAACCAAGGCCTCCAACTGAGGCTCATCTGTCAGATTTCACACAGAAAGAGCAATCAGTACCATAAACCCTGGCTGCTTAATGCCAAATCTCCCTGCCCCCACCTTCCCCAAGTAAATGGGGACACTAGTATGGTATGGCACTTTAATTTTTCTAAATCATAAAGGGGCAAACACAGTCTTGAACCTGGCGTTTCCTGGCTCCTGGTCCACTACTATTTTAAACTTCTGCCTTAATATGTCCCATAAAGTCTAAAGCAGGTCAGACACCCTGAGGCTTCATGAGTCTGCCTTCAGGGTGTTTGCACATCTTCTTTGGTGAGCAGCAACCCATAGAATGGTGAAGGCCAGTAGTCCAGACCAGAGGTCCTGGAGTAATAAGAGATACTCCATATCTGGCAGCCATGTCCCGGATACTCTAGCACATATCATTAGTCATTAACACAAGTCTATGACTTAAGTAGAATTATCTCTGCTTTATAGGAAGCAGAAACCTACAAAATGAAATTACTTGTCTGAAGTTACTTGGCTGGCATCTGAAAGAGCTTATATTAGGATAATAATTTTCTTTCCTACTATCCTGAAATTCCTTGAGGTCAAAAGCACGTGTTGATAGTTTTGGTAACTTATCACAGTGCCTGGAACGGAGCAGAGCCTCAATAATTGAAAATGTATGTTCTTCTTTGACACTAATATTTAAGAATGTGCCTGGCATTGTGCTAAATGCTTTATAACATATTTTTTTTGGTGTTCAACATAAGCCTCTGAGATAGATTTTGGATATCCCTTTAGGCTGGGGAAATATTCTAAGTGAGACTAAGGCTAATGATGAGCACACAGCAGATGCAGAATTTAAATTGAGGTTTGTGCAAGTCCCGTGTCCTCCAAATTTATGCTTCTCTGCTTTTTTGAAAGAAGAATGTTACAACCAATAGTCTGATGCTGGAACTGCCTCGCCTCCACGTCTTTCATGCCCTCAACAATTGGCTTCCAACAGCACTGCTGTGCCTTGCAAAGAAAGAACCTGTAGACTCACAGGCAGAAAATGGATTTGCCAACATTTTCCAGGCCATTTTGGAGTTTCTAGAGTCTGAAGTCAGAATTATTGGAGCTTGGTGTTCCTTACACACTATTTTTATACCTGGAATGTGTTGGGAGCCAGCTGGCTGCTGCCACAGCTCAGATATCACCTGGTGCTTTTTTCTGAACAGGGTGAATAAATCCCACGAACAGCTAAGCCAGACTGTGTCTGTCTGGGTCTGTATCTGATAAGAAGCTCTCAACAACAAGTGAGCTGTATTCCACTTTCTGGGGAGCTGGCTATGTAAAAGGCAGTGGACAAGTGGATAAGAATCACTGGATTTCAAAACGGGAAGGCCCATCCAACCCCATTGCTTTAAGGTAGAAAAATGGAGACCCAGAGCCTTAGGCTGGTATATTGGGTTGCAAAACATGGAAATCAACTCAATGGAGAGTGGCATATCATAATTACGGAGGGCTATTTCATTGAACCCACTTGTAAGACAGACAAACCAGATCGCAAGAACTGGAAAGTCCTCCCTCTTGTGGCAGAGAGATACAGGACACAGATCTCTCCCACCTCCTTTTTCTTTTTTTTTTTTTTTTAAAAAAAAAAAACAAGGCTGAGGAGAATGGAGAATGTTGTCAGCAGGCAGCTTCCAACTTTCCATTCCTCAGGAGTCTGCCTTAGCTAAAGAGGCCAGCCTCCAGCAATGCCCTTACTGGAGTGGCCCACATCCTGTGACTAAGCTGGCCAGTGTCAAAGCCCAGCCATTCAGACTAACAAGGGACATCCTGACGGGCAAAATTTATTCCAAAATACGCACTGTGTTGGCTAATGCTTTGTTGGACCTCTATCACAGGTCAACTTCTTCCTCTTCCTCACATAGCTTCCTCTCACTTCCTTTCACAGATGTTCCCTCCTAAATACCTTGTACCCCAAACTCTAAGGACCTCTCTTGGAGAACCCAACCTGCAATACTCTGACTCTCTCTGGTCAAATGATATTTTCTTCCCGCAGTCCCTGGTTTATCTGCTCTATTTGACAGCTCTTTTCCCTATAAACTATCTTTGACTTTTCTTCTTGCACATAACCCATCATGGCTGCACCCCAAATGATTTGTCTCAGCACCAGTGGTACACCATATTTTCCAAACTAACTGCCACAATAGTTTCAGTCCTACATGTCCTTCCAGAAACTGGCCACTCCCCATCAAGAGGCAGAGTCTGTTTCTCCTTCTGATGAAGCTGGGCAGGACTTTGTGACCACGTTGGTAAGTAGAATGCATGTCATGAATAACATCATGTGACCTCTAAGATTAAATCATAAAAGGCAATATGGCTTCCACCAGGCTTTCTCTTGGGAAACACTTTTTTTTTTCAAATTTTTTTTAAAGATTTTATTTATTAATGAGAGATCCACAGAAAGAGAGAGGGAGAGAGGCATAGGCATAGGGAGAAGCAGGCCCCATGCAGGGAGCCTGACGTGGGACTTGATCCCGGGTCTCCAGGATCTGGCTTGGCTCTGGGCTGAAGGTAGTGCTAAACTGCTGAGCCACCAGGCTGCCCTCTCTTGGGGGACACTTAATATTGGAACCTAGTCACTATACTCTGAAGGGAGCCCAAACTAGCCCATGTGGTGGGAAAACGTGGAAAGAAACCAAGGCCTCCAGCTGACATCTAGGATCAATAGCCAGACATGTGAACGAATGAAACTTGAGATGATTCTAGTCCCCTACCTTTGAATCTTCTAAGACCCCATACATGGTGGACACAGTTCTTCCCATTGTGCCCTGTGTGAGTTCCAGATCATCACAATCTATGAGTATCATAAATGGTTGTGGTATACCACTGAAGTGATTTGTTTCACAGCCTGGTAATTGAAACAGTCCCAAAGTTCACAGGTGTCTTTGACTCCTTTTCCATAGCCAACTGACTCCATCTCAAAGCCCCAATTCCAAATTCCTTGGAAGAGACAAATCGATTGGACCAGGGTGGACACATGACTCAGACCAATCAGCTGTGGTCGTGTGACCAAAAAAGCAAGTCTTCACATTTAAAATCCTTTATTAATAAAAAATCACATGTCTGTGTGTGTTATATGTTGGATGAGCTATACTGAGTTCACAGTGGGGAGTAAGACATGGCCCAGCTAGCATGAAATGTATTTGTAGAGAAATCAGATAACAAACAAGGAAAATAAATCACTTTTTTCTAAGGCAGCATTTCTCAGTTATGGAGACTAAGGGAACTAACTTTTTGGAGAGTCAAGAGTGTGGCCAGTGAGAAAAGGACTACTATTTTTGCTTTATCCAGATTCAGGGAGCATTTATTGAGTGTCTACTCTGAGTCTCAGGCTATGCTAGAGGATATTTATGTACAGATGATCCTATATGATGAATATTTGAATCTTCCACTAGGCCTTGAGCATCTTAGGTCCAAAGACATGACAAAATTGTTTGAGCCTGAGCTCAGACCTGGACCACTGTCCATCCTTCTGATGGTCTCTCCCCTGATACCAGGCTGCCTTAACCCGCATCTGTCAACATAGCTCAAGGTAAAAAGAGTCCTGCCAGAGACAGAATGATATAAAGTGCATGGGCTCTAGAGACAGCCTGCCCAGGTTCTAAACTTAGCTCTACCATCACAGCTAGTAAGGAGACAATACAGGGCATGGTTAGCCTTCCTGAGCCTCAATCTCCTGGTCTGTAAAATTGGATATTAATAGTGCTGACCTTGTGGAGAGGAAGAGCTAAACCACGCAATGAGCTTAGAGTACTCTGACACATGTAAGTGCTCAATATATGTTAGCTCTTCTGATCCAGTTCGAGAGGCTGGAGGAAGCTTCCCAGAGAAGGGCCCTTTGAGTGTGCGGATTTTGAACACCTAAAGTTAGGAAAAGAGATTTCCTGATGGAATTAGCAGTGGGAGCAAAACTAGGGAAATTATGGGACACTTAAGCAATCCTATTTCATGGAGCTTGAAGGAAATTTGTCGGCTTGTTTATCTTCTGCCTCTCCCATTAGTACATTAGCCTCCCATGAGATAAAGGGCTTCGTCCCACCTAAAGTGTAGTGCCCAGTACACAGCAGGTGTGCAATAAAATTTTACTGACAAGATTAACGAGGTATGCACTGTGTGGTTTTGGACAAGCTGGCTCTCCTCTCTGAGACTTAGCGCCCTGCCTTCCCAGAAAGGGATAGGACATCATTTTCATGGGCTGTTGAGAGACTTAAATGGATAATCATGCAAATCCTGGCCTCTAGTAGATATTCAACACAGCTAATTCCCTTTCCTTGGAGTCAGGTATCCAGCATGATGTGAAGTGGAGTAGGATCAACAATAAATGTTGGGAAATATCAGGAAGGGAGACAGAACATAAAGACTCCTAACTCTGGGAAACGAACTAGGGGTGGTGGAAGGGGAGGAGGGCGGGTGTTGGAGGGGAATGGGTGACGGGCACTGAGACAGACACTTGACGGGATGAGCACTGGGTGTTTTTCTGTATGTTGGTAAATTGAACACCAATAAAAATTAATTAAAAAAAAAAAGAAATGTAAAGAGGGAAGTGAAGAGAGGAATTGGGACATGCTAGGAAAAATTAGGATGTCTTCCTAGAGGAAGCAGAACTAAAACTGAGCCTTGGAGGAGGAAAGCTGAGCTGTGTTTGCTCCAGAACTTTCAAGACGGACTCCAAGTTCATAGGGAGCTAGGGACAATGGGTATCTACACATGTGCTGCTCTGGGCTCCACAGGAAACAGAACCTTCAGGGCAAAGACTCTGCCAGTGAGACGTGCTCTTCCCTCAAAGCTTTTCAAGTTGTTAGCTCTTGGCACCAGAAACTGACACACCTCTTAGTTAGAAGATACCAGCTTGTTATGTGATCTGAGCAAGTCACTAAATAAGCTGGATTTAGGTTACATCTGTAAGATAGGATGGATGAGCACCATGGACCCCCCAGCTCTGACACTCTCAGAGTCCCTAGACAGACATCAGGCAGCCATCTCATAAACACATCAACAAATGCAGTTACACAATCGTTTGCACGTAGTGTTCTTTTGTATTAAAATTTCAAAAACAATTCCCAATGAAAGACCTAAAGTGGTTTGATGGGAGACCTGTTTTGAGGGTCAAGTAATACAGAACTAATACAGCAGCAGTGGGAGTCAACTGGCCCTTGGCTATACAAATTCTCTCCTCTTCTCTGGGCCTTGAGCTTCCCTTCTATATAAAAAGGGAGCTGGGTGAAAGATTGGAAGGCATCTCTGGGCCTTTCAGATCACCAAATTTTTATGATTCTCCTGGGATGAGATCCTTCAGAAATAGTTGCCAGGAATGCTGATGGGTCCCTGAAAGCCTGTTCATTTGGACAACCTGCAGAACTGTGGAATCTGAGTCTGTTTGTGGTCACATCAGGATGGCCTCACCACTGATCTCATTCTCTGGCACATCTTCTGTTATGACAAAGGCCTTGGTGCATCCAAAAGACCTGCCCTGGGTCTAGGGTGTAGCTGTAGCACATCTCAGCTAACAGAATTGCCTAAACCCCAGGAATTATTTCCCTACGAGGACTGCCTGTGCCAGGAATAAGGGTGGATGGATAATAATAACTCATAAAATCTGCCATGGCCAGCAAGAGGGTTGCAAAGATTCCTAATTCTAGAGTCAGGAAACCTGGGGTCACACCCAAAGCTCTGTCCCAGCCAGCTATTTGTCCTTGGTTAGGTGCTTACCCTTTCTGAGTACCCCTTTCCACATTTCAGAGTGGGGATGGTATCTTACACACCTCACAGTAAGCTTGTGATGATCCGGTGAGATTACAGATGCATATCCTTGGAATATTATCGGCCCACAAAGTTGAGACAACGTTGTCTCTGATAGTTGCATACACAGAGTGCTTGACAATTTATGGAGCACGTTATTCTTAATGCACGTTCACACCAATTATCTCACATGCTCCTCAACTGCCCTATAAGGAGATTGAGCAAGCCTTATCCCCTCACTGCTTATCAGCTCTGCTCTTGGGGCACTTAGAACATTAAACCTTCAACTTCGTATTTTACTTATTTATGCACATATCTAATCTCCCTATCTTAAACAGAAGCCAGAGCAGGCACAGGGTCTCATGGACCTTGCTCCACCCAACCCCCATCCATACACTACTGTCCTATACACGCTCCGTCCTTAGGAATGGAAGTAAGGAAAAGGATGGGAGAGAACAAAGAGATGTGGGGAAGTATGTTATTGGTCCTTGTCTTAATTTGAATGGTATAAGGTAAACTGTCTACTATAGTAGCTACTAGCCACATCAGATTATTTAAATTTAATTAACATTATATAAAACTTAAAACTCAATTTCTGTGTTGTACTGGCCTCATTTCAAGTGCTTGATAGCCACAGGTGACTACTGCACTGCTCAACATTTCCATCATCATAGAATACTCTATTGGACAATGCTTATATAGAGGAGGGAGCATGAGCTCTGATGTCAGACAGAACCGATTCCAATCCCTCTTCTGGTTCATGCAAACCAGCTCATCACTCTAAGCCTCAGTACCCATATCTGTAAAATCAGGATTAATAATTATATCAATATCCCTTTCACAGGATTGTTGAGAAGTAAGAAAATTAGTTGTTAAGATTTTGTGAGAGTGTGTGGACAAGCAAGAGGTAGGGACAGAGAGAGAGGCAGACATCCTCCCCCCGACCACCACTGCTAAGCAGGGAGCCATAATGTGGGCTTAATCCCAGGACCCCGAGATCATGACCTAAGCCAAAGACAGACACATAAGTTACTGAACCACTCAGGTGCCCCAAAACGAATTCTGTTTTAAACCTAAATGTGAGCAGTCCCTTTGCTCCGATGCCTCCACATAATGGTTAAGATAATGGGTAGATCCAGAAACTAGTATTTATACCATGGGAAGTATCAGGGCTGAGTGGAAGAAACACAGGCAGAGGGGCAGACAGACTGAAGTCTGAATCTTAGTTCTACTTGCCAGCTATGTGATTTGAAGATGATCATTCAACCTCTCCAGGTCTCATTGTCTTTTCAGGTGGAAAAAAATCATTATCTTCAGTTACTTCAACATCTCTACAAGTTAAATACATAAATACATCAGTTCTGGGCAATAGCACATGTTCAATGATGGGAAAATTACATTATATCACCACAAAAAGCACATAGCTGAAATTATTAGTATCTAATTGCTTTAAGTATGGTCACTGTCTTTATCATTATTTTACCTACTACTAACTAGTTAGCCAAAGGTATATACCTTAAGCATAGTAGGGGGTCAAGAGGTGCTGAGAAATTGAAATAAAGTTCTCTCCACAAAGCAGCCAGAAAAGTACCAGAAAGTTATTTTTTGTTATGAAAGGCTGATCATGTCTTTGTCCTAATCAAAAATATCAACATCTTTCCTCCACATATAGAATACATTAAAATCCCCACCTTTGATGGTCTCTAGCATCTGTTGCTGACATACCCTTCTTAGTACCCATGCCCTGGCCACACCAAAGGTCCTGCTCTTGCTAAGGCATGGCAAGCTTATTCCTGCTCAAGATCTTTGTATTTGCCTTTTTCTCTGCCTGAGCTTCACTCCCCACATCCTTATAGTACATCCGGTTCTGGCTCCATAAGCCTTTACTCAAATGTTGTCTGGAGGGCTACCCCTCCTCCATGATTTGCTCCCTGTCCTGCTGCTTGATCGCTCTTTAGAGCCCTTACAAATATCCTCTCAACTGAAGATATGCCTTCCTCCCTCACTACATTCTAGCATTCGCTTTATGAATGCAGTGATGAGTAACTCAAATGTAATCTCTGTGAGGGAGAGATCTCTATCTTATTCATTACTTTTACTCTAGATTCAAAACAATGCCTAGAACTTGCTAGGTCCTCAATATATTTCAGTGAATGTTAACATTCAAACAAAATCTGAGGGCTTTGGAACTCCCCTTTCCATTTCTGATACAAAGATATCAGCTTGAGCTCAATGGCCATATTTTCAAATATATTCATACACCCATTTGTTCCCCAGATATTAAACATGTACAGCATGCTTGGTACCTAATCCAGTGCCTGCCTCTGACAAGAAGCATATGACCCTTCCTTAAGGAGTATTCTCTCCATTCCTGGATCTCCATGAGGAAGCTCAGAAACCATCTGATGTCTACAGGCTTGAGTTGAAGAAACACATAGAAACCCAGGTGAAGGAATGATTTCTTCCACTGGAAGACATCAAGAGAAATGCCTCAGTGGAGGTGAACTCTGAGCTGGGATCTAAAAGAATAGTTGGGAGTTTGAGCTCCCGTTGAATACAATATGACCTCTGAGTTGAGATGCCTGGATTTTTTATTTATTATTTATTTGTTTATTAATTTATTTTTTATTGGTGTTCAATTTGCCAACATATAGAATAACACCAAGTGCTCATCCCGTCTAGTGCCCACTTCAGTGCATGTCACCCAGTCACCCCCGCCCACCTCCCCTTCCACCACCCCTAGTTCATTTCTCAGAGTTAGGAGTCTCTCATGTTCTGTCTCCCTTTCTGATATTTCTCACTCATTTTTTTCTCCTTTCCCCTTTATTCCCTTTCACTATTTTTTATATTCCCCAAATGAATGAGACCATATGTTTGTCCTTCTCCAATTGACTTATTTCACTCAGCATAATACCCTCCAGGTCCATCCACGTTGAAGCAAATGGTGGATATTTGTCGTTTCTAATGGCTGAGTGATATTCCATTGTATACATAGACCACATCTTCTTTACCCATTTATCTTTCCATGGACACCGAGGCTCCTTCCACAGTTTGAGATGCCTGGATTTGAAAACTGTTTCTGCTACTTCCATCCACAGAACTGTCCCCAGATGTCCCATCTATAAAATGAGGACTGTAAATTAGATACCAAGTAGGAATGATATGAGAATTTAATTGGATTATCCATTAAAATTCTTAAGTTGGTGGTTGGTGTCTAGTAAATGCTCAATAGATATCAATTGGGCAGCCATTTTCTTGGGAGAACATCTGAATGCTGCATGACCATAGAAGAAAGTTAGTGCTTTCTCATAACTTGCAGCATGGAGCACCTGGGTGGAGCAATCATGGAAGGAGAGATTGGTTGAGGTCATGCCATGGAGGGCTTTGTAAGCAGAATTTGGCTTTGAAGAGAAGTGAAGAGCTCTGGAAGGAGCATAAGTTGGAACATAGCATTCTTACATGTGCAAACTGTCTAACTGCTGCACAAGGATGTGAGGAGCTGGCCAGACTGGAGGCAGGAGGAAGTAAGCTGTCACACAAGTCCAACTTAGAAATGAAGAGCATCATTAGTGGGAGGAAGAAGAGAGACCCTGAAGAAATGAAGAGGCTTGGTCACTTTGTCACTGTGGGTCCAGCAGGCCATAGGCACACTCAGAAGGATTTTATTTAATAAAAAGCCACCTTGAGTGGTATAAGCAGGATTAAGGGAACAAGTTACAACTAGAGAATGAAGGCATCACCACCCCCAGATCTGCAGAGACAAGGGAAGGTAATGATATTTACAAGAACCCAGAGAACTCAGCAGCCAAGGAAGATGGCTGATCCAATATGAGCTATACCCGGAGTCAGGAGCACAGCTGCTACAGACCATGGCCAAGCAAAGGGAGGAAGAGTAAGGAATAACATACCCAGCTCCTATCCCCTTCCACGCTTTGGTCTCATGTCAGTGCCTCTCTCTAGCCAAACCCAGCTGGAAGCTAGAGATCAGGAGAGCCTAGGTCATGTATCTGTAGATGTTAGCTGCCTTGGGTCAACAGAAGGTGAGAGAAGGGTGAAAAATGGGTCTTGAGGAGGGGTCCATTGATGAATAGTAAGTTTCACAGTTACCAATTAGATAAGGGTGGATACTAATTGGCTGTGGGGAGGGAGAGGAATTTGTCCTAACTCCTGAGGTTTCTTGCTAAAGAGACTTACCCAATAACACATCTGTGAAATGGGCATTGAGATGACTCTCCAAGCAAATCCCATTTGAGTTTTCACATACCCCTCAGTGTTTGCCCCAAGTGTCTTGATCTTCTTCTTTCCTTTCCACCCAACAAATGTTACCTATGCTTGGAGAAGTTTGCCAGAAAAGGATTTGCACTAGATTGATATAATTTCATTAGAACTACAGCTAAAAAACTGGTTTATTGCATATTTTCAAAGTCATAAACAGATAAATACAAGAATGACCTCTGGAGGCAAAAAAAAAAGTGATTGTAGCAAAAAGTACCTCACTCCTTAGCAAAACATATTCTTTTTCCATAAACACCATGGGAAGCCAAAAAGCTACATGGAAACAGTCCCAGCTACATAGCCCTGCCCCTCTCCTTCTGACACATCTAATTCCCTGTGTCTCTGACGGGTTCCAGGCCTGGATGGATCTGTGCATGCTGGAGCACCAGGCCACAGTGACGTGATGCTCTGAGTGACGCTGAGGCAGGCACACCCAAGAGAAGAGAAAACTGCCTGGGGACCAGGATACCATTATTACAGGAGTCACAGGAACTGTTGACAGCAACAGCCAGGACTTCTTTCTACAAAGTACTCCCAGGAAGCCTTCACAGGCCTGGAGAGCAGAATGGTTTTCATCATTAATTAACACACTTTTCACAATGGGGCCAGAAGTTAGACTAGCTAAGAGATACTAGGATTCATGGAGGAGACAGACTGGCAGCTATGGGCAAGCCTCAGCTTCAAACTCTGCTCTGTGGGTCACAAGGAGAAGTCTGAACTCCTTGGGAGGTCTTTCAAGACCTTCCAAGATCTGATGCTTGTTTGTCCTAACCTTTCACACAACTAAGTTACTAGCATTCTGTCCAAATATGCCCTATAGGCACTTTGGGCATCTGGGCTGCTTCATGTGCCAATCCCTCTGCCTGGAATGCCCTTTTCTTCTTTACCTAGAACTCCTACTTTTTTCATAAGACCTTTCTCTAATGACCTCCTTATTTCTCAAGAAAGGCTCTGCAGAGAAGGTAATGTCAGGCACTCCCCTATGTCTCCATAGCTCCTTGGGCTGCACTCACAAGCAGTAAACAAGTAAACTATTTGTGCCACTTCCACATCAAGCCTATGAGCTCCTAAGAGGCAGGGTTTGCATCATGGTGCTCCTCTGGGACAGACCCACTACTCACACAGGAACTCACAGCACTAAAGCTCACCATTCTCCCATTGGACAATTCTTCTCACCGGAAATTTCTATTTTTTTTTTCTGAAGTCTAGAGTTTCTGACCGGTACTAGTTTGGCTTTTATATGTAATAACAGTCCCTGCTGGTGCCATATCACAGCCATTCAGATCTTCTAAAGCAATGACAATGCCCTACTAGCCCTTCTCTCTACCATATTCTTTATTTTTGCCTGTTTGGTTTTTGTGGGGCTTTTTTCCCAAAAAACATCACTTTGGGATTCAAATAGATTTGATTTGGATATGAGTTCTGCTACAACCCAGTCCCAGTTTACTCCTCTATCAAATGGGGATAATAATGTCTATGTTGGAGGAATGTTGAGTGAATTAAATGACATATTTGATGAAGATCCTGGCAGATAGCATGTCCTCAAATACTGCTGAATGAGTGAACTGGGGCTCTGTGTCACATAAAGGGAGTAACATTCTCTACATCTAAATCTCTTATATTAAAAGTCAACAAATAGTATATCTATGCCAGATACTTGCTAGAATCTTAGGATAGAGCAATGAACAATAAGGCATGTATGATCCATGGTTCCTAGGAATGTCATTGGACAAATAATTTCAAAACATACATGTAGTAAATAGTATGAGGGTGAACTTGCAGATCACTCAGCTGAGTTCACCTAAGCAGGTCATCGAAGGACTCCTTGTGGAAGAGGCTCTACATTAGCAAATAGAATACTTAGACAACTTATAATTAAAATTCTTTGCTTCCCATCCTGTTATCGTTTGTATAGTTCTCTTGGGAACATTATGGAGAAAATGATATAGATTGGCCAGACAAGAATATTAAACCCTGGGATCCCTGGGTGGCTCAGTGGTTTAGCACCTGCCTTCATCCCAGGATCGAGTCCCATGTCGGGCTCCCTGCATGGAGCCTGCTTCTCCCTCTGCCTGCGTCTCTGCCTTTCTCTCTCTGTCTCTCATGAATAAATAATTTTTTTAAAAAAGAATTCTTTCTTAAAAAATATTAAACCGTGAATGTACTATTATCAAAACTGGACAACTAAAAGGCCTCACTTCTAAGTACTGTACTGACTGGTAAATATGATGGTAAACACACTAACCGGTGAATACATGAAGTCAGTGGTTCTCAAATGACAATAGATATATTGCATATGTTGCATACTTTTCACAGGTTTGATGCCAATTTTTTATCAGTGCATAAAATTTGTGTATAACTGAAATTATATATTATGTCTGTAATATTTCTCATCTGAAAGATTAAGCTGAGGATACCATGTGTACTTGGTGCTCGGTAGAGTGAAACTTGTTTGCACTATCACTATTTCTATTCAGTATTATACTAGAGGTGTTAGCCAGTGTAGTAAGTTGAGAGGGAAAAGAGCACAGGAATGGGAAAGGAATTTATTCCTTAAGACTGATATTATGCACAGATGATATTAATGGTATATGTTGAAAATCTAAAACAATCTTGGACAAATTGTTAGAATTAACATGTGAATTGAGTAAGACCACTAAATTCACATGGTCAATATATAATTTAAAAATGAACTTTAAAAACATAATTGCTCTAAGAAATGTCAAAGACATTCTAACAAAAATTGTATTTTTCTATATACAAGTTTTTCAAATCATTACTGAGAGAAATCAGAGGACACTTGCTGAAATTAAAGGACATACCATGTTCATGGATTGGAGGACTCAATATTGTAATTTTGTCAGTTCTATCAAACCTGATCTATACATTCAGCATAATCCTGATTAAAATCCCAGCAATTTTTTTTCCAAAATGTCTTCGTTTGGATCACTTTAAAGTAGATCCTGAGATGAGGATTCACATGCAAGTGATTTATTAGAGAAATGTTCTCAGAAGGAACTGATTGGGAAGTAGAGAAGTAGAACATGGAAAGGGAAGAAAGTGAGCAAAAATCTGGCCTTGGCATGATCCCACAGGGAAATTAGGGAATGTGACTGACACCTGAAATCTTTCCCACTTCAATGCACATAAGTTGGGCTTTCATATTTCTGCAACAGTTAGTCATTGCTAAGATCTATGGAGTACCTAAACTCCCTGGCATTTACAGCTCTCTATACATTTGGGCAAAGTGGTTCCTGTAGCTTTCAGGGCATCCTTCAAAGAGAATTACAGGTACAGGCTGCAGGAAATAAAACCTACAGGAGCTAGGAGAGAAGGGCAGATATGAAGAGCAAAGGATTCCTGAGGGGCTTGGGGTTGAGAGTGGAAGATTCTTACTGTATGGAAATCAATAAGCTGATTGTAAAATTTATATGGAAAGGTAAAGAGCCAAGCCAAACAAAGATAATCTGGAAAAAGAAGAGTAAAGTTGAAGTACTTAAACTACCAGATTTCAAGACTTGCTATAAATTTACATTAAGTCAAGTGTGGTATTGATCCAAGTATAGACAACCAGTGGAACAGATACAGAAACAGACGCATACATACACAGTCAATTCATATCACTGCAGTACAGTGAAAAAAAAAGTGATGTTTTTAATAATTGGTGCTGAGTTAATTGGATATTAATACGGAATTAAACCTTGAACTTTAATATACACAAAATTTGGTTCTAGATGGATTATAGACCTACTGTGATGGGTCAAGAAAATAAAACCTCTAGAAGATAACAGAAAAGCATATCTTCATAACCTTGGGGTAGGCAAGTATTTCTTAAGTAGAATACAAAATACACTAACCATCAAGGAAGAGAGTCATGCATTTGACTTTATTAATATTAAAAACTACAGCTTATCCTGAGGAAAGACAACAGAGTAGGAAAAGGTATTTATACTACACATAGCCAATAGAAAATTCATAATCAAAAAATATAAAGAACTATAAATTATTAATAAGAGAAAATTTTTTGTAGATAGACAAAAGACTCGCAGAAGCATTTCACAAGAGGCTATTCAAATGACCAGTAAGCACATGATCAAATCAGAGAAATGTAAATTAAACCACAATTAGATGCCACTATGTATCCACAGGGATTTCTAAATGGAACAAGAAAAAGAACTCTGACAAAACCCTAACATTTCTAATAGTGTTCAGCACCTGGAACTTTTATGCCCTATTGGTAGTAGTGTAAACTGCCTCAACTTTGAAAATTGGGAGAATCTACTAAGACTGAAAAAAAAAAAAACCACACACACACAGTCCATGACCAAGTAATTCAACACCTAAGACACACACGTAACAAAAGTTTTATTAATTTGCCCAACAAAAGGCATGCCTAAGGAATGTTATAACAACCTCACTCATAGTAGCCAGAAACTAAAATTTATTTATATACTGAAATGACCCAAGTGCCAATATATACACAATGTAGACAATAAAGCAATGAGAAATATCAAACTGATACACATGAGATGCATCAATCTCATGGCATAATAAGTGAAGAAAAACGCAAGTGAATAAAAACTTTCATTTTTTATGAATTATGAAATGCAAAATGAATCGATGGTAATAAAAATTATAATAGCTGTCACATGTATAGACTGTATTGACTGGGAGGTGATATAAGGGAACCCCATGAGGTGCTGGGAGGAATTTTATCTAAGTAGTAAAAATTCACTAAAACATAAGTTTAATACATGCTGTCTATTGTATGTGAAGTCGTATTTCATTAAAAAACAAAAACCAGAGCTCTAAAAAAAAAAATTAAAAAAAAAACCAAAGTGCCACAAGTTTATTTTTTTAATAAATTAATTTTTTATTGGTGTTCAATTTACCAACATACAGAATAACACCCGGTGCTCATCCCGTCAAGTGTCCCCCTCAGTGCCCGTCACCCATTCACCCCCACCCCCCGCCCTCCTCCCCTTCCTCCACCCCTAGCTCATTTCCCAGAGTTAGGAGTCTTTATGTTCTGTCTCCCTTTCTGATATTGCCCACAAATTTCTTCTCCCTTCCCTTATATTCCCTTTCACTATTATTTATATTCCCCAAATGAAGGAGAACATACACTGTTTGTCCTTCTCCGATTGACTTACTTCACTCATCATAATACCCTCCAGTTCCATCCACGTTGAAGCAAATGGTGGGTATTGTGCCATAAGTTTATTGTGGACATTTAAGAAAGTATGGAAACACACAATGAGATATCCCAGTGTTAATATTTTTTTAATTACAAAAATGACATAGATTGTAAATGCTGTTTTGTAGTTAATAAACAAGGTTCCTGTAAACAAAATGTCATGATCATTTTTCTTCAATAGATTTTTTTACTGCAACATAAAAAATATTTTCTTATGTAGACAGTAAGAATATAACATGACTCTAAGCTAGAGAACTTTGCCTCATGCCCAAACACATAAGAATTAATAGTAGGACAGAGGAAAAGACATTTCTGAAGGGGTGGATGGCCTGGCATAACCACATAAACATGCAACAACTGTTCACACAGTTTATGAGGGCTTCTCAACCTGTTTGTCATACTCTTTCAAATACTGAAATTTTTGCAGGCAATATTAAAGAAGTATTAACAGCAAATTCATTCTGCCTTAGATTTTTTCCTAATTAACACCAATAAAATGTGGAATTATTTTTTAAAACTTGACAACTCTGAAGAGAAAAAAAAAACTAGGATAAGACTTTGGTGAGGAAAAAGTTTAGGGAATCCTTGAACTAAATCATCACCAGGAATGCATCTCCCCACTGGTGCCGCTACATATACTCCAATGTTTGTCACCAGCTATGAAGCATGGTATACATTAATTGGTATAAGCATTAATGAAAAAACAGGGATTGTAGCTGGTTTATGCATTTTTGTAAATTAAAGCAGATTCAAATTTCTATAATATTTTCTCTCATTTATATACTAAGATGCTAACTTGTGTGGGAACAACAGAAAGTTTCATGAAGTTTACAGGGAATTGAACACCATTCTGGATGTGCCTGTAGTGTATATTTATATTAGAATCACCTGTTTCAGATGTCTTATTTCAAAGCCTTTTTCTTTATTTACAACTTTATTCTGAATCATTTCAAGCCTCATTTTTGTTATCCATTAGAAAGGTATAATAAGTCTCACCTTGAGGTGCCTGGCTGGCTCAGTCACTGGAGCATGTGACTCTTGATCTTGGGGTTGTGAGTTTGAACCCCAGGTTGGGGGTACAGCTTACTTAAAAATAAAATCTTAAAAATATACTAATTCTCACCTAACTTGTATGTTGCTGTGAAGATAAAAAATAAAACCTGTTCGGTATGTATTATGTGCTAAATGCTATATCAGGAACTTCCCATGCATCGGGTATTTTCTGGAACCAACTTTTTAAAGATTGTATTTATTTTAGAGAGAAAGCAAGCAAGTTGGGGGTGAGAGGTAGAGGGAAGAGACAGAGGAAGAGAGAGAATCCCAAACAGGCTCCATGCCCAGTGTAGAGCTGGACGTGGGGCTCCATCTCACAACCTGGAGATCATGACATGAGCCAAAATCAAGAGTCAAATGCTCAACCAACTGAGCCACCCAGGTGCTCCATGGATCTGACATTCTGAAAATAAAATGCGAGTCCATTTCTTCAGCTGAGCAATAGCCCATGTCAAATTCAATCCATGATTGTATGAAAACTTGATTTTTATTCATGGAAAGAAGCATACATCATTAGGCTTTGACCCAAATTCAATTTGTTGGGATGAGTATTGACAGACTAATAAACCAACAAGCTTTTGAGTAGCAAGAAAGGGAAACACAGTACTTCATTCTCAGAAGAGTTGAGATTTAGTGACCCAAATACTAGTAAGAAATAATTGTTCTGGGGTTAATTTTTTAAGTAAACATAGAGCCTTACAGCCCTACTCTCTATCCTCCTCTACTTCCCCACCTGAGGAAAAAGAAAAAAAAACGAGAGAGAAAGAAATTATGTCATCTTTAACCAGAATGAAAACTCCAAACACCCAGCTGTTTTGTCAGTTTTATTTGTGTTCTAATTTTAAAACTTAGAAGTCTGCCTGAGACACAGTGGCCACACCCTAAAAATTCATTGACTAATTGCACGAATGAATGAATGAATGAATGAATGAATGAATGATGGGGGAAGGGTTTAGAGCTATCATGCCTATATAGAGTTGTAGAGACCATTAGCCTCTGTTCATCTACTTCCTATCACTTAAGCAGATGTGTCCCTGGCTTCAGGGGAGAGTTTCTGCTTGACCAGCCCATGTTAACACTAATCGACAATTATTACAGCCCAATAGCCCCTGTACCAATCAGTGTCCTGGTAAGAAACAGAACACTCAACATGTTTAACTGAAGAAAACTTAAAGAAGAGATTATTTACAGAGGTGAGGACAGCATTAAGGGACATATGCAGTGGGGCACCTGGGTGGCTCAGTGACTGAGTGTCTGTCTTTGGCTCAGGTCATGATCCTGGGGTCCTGGGATCAAGTCCCACATCAGGCTTCCTGCTTTTCCCTCTGCCTATGTCTCTGCCTCTGTGTGTGTGTGTGTGTCTCTCATGAATAAATAAATAACATCTTTTTTAAAAAGGGGGGGGGGCATACCCAGAGTCTAGGGATTGCAAAAAGCTACTGCTACTCCAGTAGCTGAAAGGGGAAAAAAAAGGGACCAGCTGGATCAGAGCCCAGTGAGACTGGGAGATGAAGGAGAGGGGCTGCCCAACAGGTGCTACCCTAACCATGGCAAAGCAGGGAGGGAGTAGATAAACTAAGTACCCACCCTCTCTTTTCTTCATTCTACTATCCTGTCAGCACTTAGCGGCCAAACTCAACTGAAAAACAGCAAAGAGCCAGGGTGATACGTTCTATAGAGGTCAAACTCTGGGCATTAGAGTCAGTCAGAGAGGAGTAGAGAATAGATCTGGAGGACAAATAGGGAATAACCAGTACAGTCGTCTTCATACATGTTCCACCACAATGAGGAAAGCTCTGAGACTTTGACAGCCCAAATATTCACTGGTCCCTTGGTTCTGTCTTCCATCATTAACTGTTTGCTCCCAGTTTTAATCTTCTCTCTCCAACTACATTCAGTGGTCTGGGGTCTTCTTCATCATGGATGATTATACAATGAAAAGCACCAGTTAAATATTGGCTAAAGAGTAATCACATAGTAGGGAGCACTCAGTATGGGGGCATTTGCATGATGCCATGCGTTGGACTCAACCCTAGATAGAAACTGCAATTGCAAATGCAGCAGAGATTATCTCTTCCCTCAAAGCACATACAGTCATGGAGTGGGAGTATACAGAAAGTAAAAATTAAATTAAAAAAGAAAGCTAATGATAATGCAACAATGAAGAGGACAGTTTATTGAGAAGGAATAAATGAAAGCATGAAATGCCTTCCTGTTGGAAAAGGAAACTTACATTATTATATTTTTTTCCCCAGAGTTTAATCACCTTTTGAGTTTTATTATTCCACACACACACACACACACACACACAAAATTGGTGTTGATTTTGGGTAACCAAAACAATAGTAAGTAGAAGGAATTTCTGGGCACAAGAAATAGAAGTTTTGGAATTAGATAGACTAGGAACCAAATCTTAGGCCTAGCACTTTGAAGTCTGAAACTACTGGAATCTCATTTCTAATTGGTGATAGTGATACTTCGGTTGCAGGGTGGCTGAGAAGATGAAATCATTTGACTTTCTGACAAAACCTGGGCACTGGGCTAAGAATTTGGGATGTTGTGGTTTCTAGTCAAAATATTCAACCTGTATATATTAAGGACGAAGGGAAGGAAGGAGGTCTCTAATATAGGTAAAATCTCTATTTCCCTATGATTATAATTAAGGCCACCTTAGGAATAAAATACTATGGTAACACTGTCTATATGATTCCAAATTGCGCTCTTAATTTTCTACTCCAAAGGAAAAAGCGTATGATTGCACATCAAAAAATGTCTGCCCAGTGGTTGAAGTTTAGATTGGAGTTAATTTCAAGGTTGATTGGAATGTCAGAGTTAATGATTTTGTCTGCGAAAACTTGGAATTCGTGATTATCCTTAAAGACTGTAAACAGTGTTGAAAAGAGGCTATTTGTCCTCAACTTGTTTTTTCTCAGAATTGTCTCCCCCACCATGATCTTTCTGCAATAACCTCAACTGTCTGCAATAGTAGTTAAAATTATGGTGCCTGACCCTCTCTTGAATTTATAAACCAGTCAGTCTGTTATTAGTGTTGTTATTAAGTCTCTAAGATTGTTTAATCAAAAAGTGACCTGATTCCCTCCCCATAGTATCTGGAGAGATACAGAGCTAAGACTAAATAAGAGGCAGAAAAAAATGCACATAAGTTAAATAATTTGGGTTGGAAACTAGATAATAAAATGCATGCATCAAAAAGAAAAGTGAAAGAAGCAAAGTTCTTTAAAGAATGAGAGAGTAGTTGTCAGTAGCAAACCAGGACAGGGAGAAGAGAAGGGAGGCGAAGGAGCCTAGAGAGAAAGAGAACAGGGAGGAAGAGGAGGAAGGAGGAAAAGACAAGAAAAGGAAAAAAAAGCAAGCCTCAATCCAATCTTGCAAAAGTTCACAATAACACTAGAGTTCGTGAGAAGAATGGGCTTTCTCCCCTACTGTGGCATCCAGTGTCATCAGATATTTAAAAGACTCCACCATCCAGGGATTATTTATGGACTCCAAGACTGTAAATCTTTTCTGTATGACCTTGGAGCATGGCTTGTGTCCTTTGGGACATGTTATATGATACCTCTAAGCCTCCGTTCCAGCCCATTCCCCATCCTTGATGCCTTTCTCTCCACAGTCTTTCAGTCTTCTCACATTAACATGGAATTCCACTCTGGCAGAGCTAGAGGGCTCTTGGAGGTCATTTAGTTCAGCTCCCCCATTCTAAAGAGAAACGAGTCCAGAGAAGAAGAGGAGCTACGTGTTCAAAAAACCAAGACTGGAAAAAAAAACATCCAACACTTCTTCTAGTCCAGGGTACCTTCAAAAGATGAATTCTTAAATGGGGTTGCAATTGGGATAAGGGAATCAGGAAATACCTACATACCTCTCCCCCCAGTTTCTTAACTACTGTTTCCTGTACTCAGGGATTCCTTTGATAGGAAACAAAGCTCTTCACTCTTCAGGAAGAAGGAAGAATGCTGTGACTGACATTTATTGAACACCTTCTATGTGCCAGGCACCGTGCCACATGCCTCCCATCCACGGTCCCATTTAATCTTCACAATAATCCCATAACCGAAGTTCTATTAGTCCCACTTTCCTTCTCTGAGTTCAGTTACCTCAGCTGTAAGATGACCTTCCTAAGGTCACAGAGGGTAAGTTCCCAAAACAGGGTCCAACTGTAGGTTTGTCTTTCAAATAACAATGGTGCTTCATTGGGGGTGGGGGTGGATTTTGGAATCAAACTGTATTGGGTAACAAGGCACATGAGGAGAGAGGGTAGAGTGCTGTGCAAGGGAGACGCACCACCTCTCCACCTTCCACTGGCAAGGGGGCCAAGATGAGATTCAGCTATGTATCCAGGATGAAGAAAGGAGACTGAATCATTGGTGAGCACCGGTGTTCTCTGCCATGGTACGCTGCCTTAAAAAGGCAAACAACTCTCTCATTATCGTCTGATGAGATTACCCCCAATAACCATATGAGTTCAGCAATCTCAGGATGAGGCTCCAAAAGGAGGATGGTATTCAGTCAAGATCACAAAGGCATAAGCTGCAGAGGCAGAAAATCTCAGGTCAGGCTCCAGCTGTAAATCCAAATGTCTTCCCTCTACACTGCCTGTAGATCTCAGCTGATCCTCAGGCTGACAAAGACCCAGATCACATTGGCCCCTCCTTACCCAGCAGAGCATCTGCAAGGAGTTTCTCAACCCTGAACTGTGATTATAATTGCACTGAATGAGACACTCCACTCCTCCATTTGCTTCCATCAGAATCACCACGTAAATGTAGCCAAAGAAGGAAGAGCTTGGGCTTCTCTGTCTGAATTCTCAGAATCAGTGAGTCAAATTGCCTGGCCTGGGAAGTCTCAGGGAAAGTATGTTGGCACAGCCTCCATGAGGGAAATTGGGTATTCTGACTTTCACTCAGAACTCTCCAAGCATGCAAGAGCACTGAGGCCCTCTGGTTTCTGCCTGTGAGATAATTGGACATTTCTCCCCCACCATCTCCCCATACAGGATAATAGTTTACAGATTGGGAAATTAAACAGAATCTTCAAATGCAGAGGGTAGGTTTGTTTCAGTATATGGTAGAAATAATAGAATCGAGAATTTTTAAAAAGAAAACACAGATCAATAGGACACTGATAGAAACCAAACCAGGATCAAAATATGTGGGGTTTGGGGCCTTCCTTTGATGTTCTTGGTCTGGGGAGAGGATAGTCCCATCCTCTCTCTGAATCTTGACCTCCTCTTCCTTGAAACCAAATGGGTTACTTGAGTGATTCTGGGTCAGGGTAGCTCTACCCCTAAAGGGCATTTGTGAAAGTATAGAGACATTTTGTGATTGTCACAGCAACTGAGGACACAATTGATATTTAGCAGGCAGAGGCCTGCAAGATGTGGGATAGTCTCACCAATAAAGGACTGCTGCTCCCATAACACCAGTAGTGTCGTTGAAAATTTTTTGATAATCTCTTGTGGCTAGAATCAAAGATTTTTAATGAAAAATTGGCCTAATTTTCTGCTTTGGTAGCTAGGAAACTCCGAGAAAACTGGAGAAGCCTCAGTCACAGTTCTCTGTAGCCTAAGTCCTTGGTATTATTATGATACTTTCTATTTATTCTTCCCTTGTCCTCCCTACATACACATAAACACACACCAATGTTGTACTTCTTGAACTTTCACCATCACCTTAGTGATCAAATTTTAAATGAATCTTTTCTATTCTTTCCTTTTTTAATGGATTTGAATTTTATTATCACATGGTTTCATTGTGAGCTATTTGTCTACGCTTCCCCTACTAGACTAAGCTCCTCAATGGCAGGGAAGTGTCTTGCTCATATTCGTTCATTCATTTGATAATTCAAATGATACTTATAATAGCTAATATACATTGAGCACTTACTATGTACCAGCAACAGTACCATGAGCTTTTACATGTCTTGAGTCAGTTAACCCTTAGGTACTCGTATTACCCCCATTTTATGGATGAGAAGATTGAGGCTAAAGGAGGCTAAATGACTGGCATGCAGTCACACAAGCAGGTATCATATTAGGGATTGCAAATCTGAGACAGAAAACAGTTCCTGCATTCAAGGAGCTAGCGTTCTGACAGGCAAATGAACCAATACGGACAGCACAGCACAACATGGTCTCTGAGTGTGATTGTAGAGATTGCCAAGTGAGCCCCAAGGAGAGGCACAGAGCCCAGTGTCCGGAGAGGAGACCCAGAAAAGATGATGCCTAAGCTCAAGTTAGAGACCCAGTGAGAATGATCAGAGAGGCCAAAGAGCAAGGACACTCCACTGGGAAACCCAAAAATAAGAGAGTATACATCTCAGGGACTGCAAATGCCCAGCATGTTAAGCCATTGTTTGAAGTGTGACTTGCCTATAGGGACTGAAATCCAGTATAATTTACCCATAGGGAGACTGAAAAGGTATGTTGTTGAAGTCCCAGAATTTGGTTTTGATAGGAACCAAGCTGTAAATGATCGGGGCATAGCCTACAGCCTTGGTGTCAGTCCTCCTCAACATCAGAGGCAAAGAACAATAGAGAGAAGAAATGTGTGGGAAATATCAGAAAGGGAGACAGAACATAAAGACTCCTAACTCTGGAAAACGAACTAGGGGTGGTGGAAGGGGAGGAGGGTGGGGGGTGGGGGTGAATGGGTGACGAGCACTGAGGGGGGCACTTGACGGGATGAGCACTGGGTGTTGTTATTCTGTATGTTGGTAAATTGAACACCAATAAAAAATAAATTTATTTTAAAAAATCAAAGATAAAAAAATAGGGAATCAAGCTCTTCCTAAAAGCTATACTTGATGCAAAGCATCTTCCCTGCTATTTCATTGAATCCTTGCTTCTGCCCAATAGGATAGTATTTTTACCCCCATTTCAGAGACAACTGAAGGCTCAGTGAGGAGGCAAGCCAGGAATTAAACTCAGAGCTGACTGTAAATTCCAAATTCCCAAAAGGCTACCATGCTGTTCCCTGGTCTCACTCTGTGTGTGTGGGGGCAGGGGGATGTTTTGAGGGTGTGTGTGTGCACAGGCGCACACGCAGCCCAGGCATGCTCACCAACTCTGCTGTTCCCGGGGTCTCTGAGAGGCTGCTGAGGTCTCCCTGTTAGGTCTGACACTGCACGTGAGTGTTTACTTGAAAGGACTTTCTCCCCGCTTTTGTGTGGTCTGAAGCAGCAAATCCAAAGTCAATTTTGTTCATGCTCAATCTCAGTTTAGATAAACCAGTTAGCAGGGTATATATGATAAAATTCTCTGCCAAGTTATAAACTAAGTAGTCAAACAAACACAAAATCAAATGAAGATCTAATTAGCTTGGTCCAATCACTCTGTTCCCTTCCAGCTAGTTCAGGATAATCTATAACAAACACCAAAGAAGGAAAACAAGCTACCTGCATTCATGTCTTCTTTTCCTTGCTCCTTAGTGTTTTGTAGGTTTCCTTCTGTCTCTCTCTAGGTTTTCCCCTCTTTTCTGCATTTCTTTTTTTCTTTCTTCTTCCTTCATTACTTTCTTTTTCTCTTCCATCCTTCCCTATCTTGCTTCCTTCCTGCTGTTTGTCTTTAGGGCTCAAGTGGAAACTCTAGCCTGGGAGACATGTGAGGCTCCCATAAAAGCCAGTTCTGAAAGGGAGCCATCAGTTTTTCCCTGCTGACACAGACAGCCCGGAGCTGAAAACCGTCTCAACACTTTTCAGCCATGAAACTGGATACGTGCACTCCTGGGATGCAGGAACCACAGTGTGTCTCTGGTCATCTCCAATTGTCCCTGATCCCGGCTGAGGTTAGGGACCACCTGCTTGTGAAACGCCAATAGAAGTGCACCAAGGGGCGAGGAGTTGCCTGGTAGCACGGTGGGCATCAGACGTAAATCCTTCTTTCATTTTTCAGTCCTAGCCCCAGTTACACACACACACACACACACACACACACATACACACACACAAATCCATTCCAACCAGAGAGAAGAAAGTGACAAGTGAGCCAGGCTTTAGCTTTTTAATAATGTGAAAATTGAAGCAATTGAGGAACAGTTATTAATAAGCACAGTTCATGCTATGAAAGCATGGAAATTTTTTTTTTCTGTAACATAGCATAACCATGCGGGTGGAAATGTTGATTCATTTAAAATAAACCTCTGGGTAACTTTCAGCAAGTGAAGGAAACTGCACAAGGGAAAGGAGCGTGAGCTTGGAGTCAGACTCTATCCATCACACATGAGTTATGTGACCCTGGGCAGGTCATTTGCCCTATTACACCTACCCTACCACCTGTCTCTTCACTGGTAAAATGGGGCCAATAAATAAGCAAACCAATAAGTAGACCTCCTCTCAAACAGTTTTCTTGGAGTACATGAAATGAACAGTGTTAAATCTCAGCTTAATGAAAGTGTGTAGAAAACTAACAATTCTCTAGAACTCTTATCCACATTTCCTCATTTGCTTTGTGATCAGAAGTGAATCGCTTCACGTCTCCAGACCTCTATTTCTTCTCTTCAAAACCAAATCACATTCCTGGGGATGCAACATGGTACAGTGACTCTGGTTTTAATCAAGTTAATCATGCACTTAAACTGTTACTTGCCAATCCCACTACTGGGTGTTTTCTCTAGAAAAATTAAAACTTAGGCTCATGCAAATAGTCATATACAAATGTGTATAGTTGGTCTCTTCATAATCACCAAAAAGTGGAAACAACTTACATGTGCTTCAGTGGGTGCATGGATAGACAAACCATGGCTTATCCATACCATACAACATTGCTCAGCAATAAAAGGAATGATTTTGTGATACATGCAACAACTGGGATGAATTTTTTTATTTTATTTTATTTATTTATTCCTGAGAGACACAGAGAGAGAGGCAGAGACACAGACAGAGGGAGAAGCCAGCTCCCTGCGAGGAGCCTGATGCAGGACTTGATCCCAGGACCCTGGGACCACGACCTGAGCCAAAGGCCACCCAGGTGTCTCTGGGATGAATTTCAAAGGTATTATGCTAAGTGAAAGAAATCCATCTCCAAGGCTGTGTACTGTATGAGTCCATCTATCTGCTATTCTCCATTTAGAGAGACACAGAACTATATATAGTCTGAGAGAATGCACCAGAGGCGGCTCAGGGTGAAGGGTGCAGGAAACATGTTATTGTAAATAGGTGGCAGGAGAGAGTTTGGGGGTAACAAGAACTATTCTGTATTCTGATTTTGGTGGCAGTTACATAAATCTCTGTGTGTGTTGAAATTCCTAGAACTGTATGCCCAAAAAAGAGGGCATTTTACTCTGTCATTTAGAAAATAAATAATAAATTGAGTGGGAAGAATAAAAATAAATTACTCTTATTTATCCATAACTTTTTGGTTCACAAATTACTTTCATTTGATTCTCACAGCTCAGAAATCATAACTGACAGACACAAAATGACTTGCCTGGCAAATACTGATGTAATGTTTGAATCCCATCCTTCCAATTTCAAATTCTAGGTCCTTTTCAGCACACCTCACTAGGTGATACTTGAAGTCCTTTCATTTTCTGAGAGGCCGTGTGTTTGCCGGAGGAAGCTGTTATATACTGTCTATTGTTTGCCTTGTTTTGTTTTGTTTTTTCCAAGTTCCTATGTCAACCTGTTCATGCTCCTGGGAATGTTTATATTTTTGTAGGGAAAAAATGAAACAGGCCAGTGCATAATTCAGACAAATGACACATGAGGGGAAGGCACTTTTTTGACTGTCTCTTTGAATGAATGATTAGAAAAATAAGTTGTGGTAATCTTTAACGACTTCATGCATGTATTCATTCATTCAACACATCTTTACTCAGCCACTTCAATGGGTGTGCTGTGACTTGGCACCAGCCATTTCTTTTGCTGTAGAAACTCTCCCTACATCCCTTTCTGGCTAACTCTTATGCATCCTTTGGATGTTGGCTGAAACTTCACTTTCCTGGTGGTTTCCCTGACCTTTACCAACAAGCTTGCTTTGGTGTTTTCCTGAGACTGGAGCATCCTGCACATTGCTCTACATCAGCACTAAGGATTTCAGTACAACATGGTGGCCGTCTCTCTGCCTAGACTGTGAGCGTTAAAAAGGGAGGGACCAGATAAGAATCACTTAGCACAGGGCTCTGCACAATTAAGAGGCCCTCATTCATCTCTTGGCCAGTTTTTTACATGGCCCTTCTTTGTGTCAAGTAGTATTCTCTTGTGGGGAGATTGCCCAGTGCATGTCTACATGGATCTTACCATCAAAAGAGACCACAAAGAAACAAATTATATGCACCACCACTCTTATATATCGCTGAAGAAAATAAAAGTGAGCAAAAGGACACAGTATAATGGGGTCCTGAGGAAGAAACATTCGAGCACAGATGGGAATGAAGCACAATTCCTCATTCAGTGTTTACTTAACAGAAATTTCCTGAGAAGATAATACCTCACTAATTTTTCACCATCTTTTAGGCCCTGGGTCCTTTCTTGACCCCCATGGCTCAGTAGGCATGGGCCCATCTGCTAATATTGGCACTTTGGGCCCTGTTCCCTCTGGTGACTGGAGCCATTGGGATTCCATCGGCCTGGTGTGGGAATATATCTCCCACTTCACTGCCTCTGACAACCTGAGCAAACTTCTCCTGGGCAGGGGTGCTGAGAGTAATTTTGTTTTGGAATCTGGGTTGGTGTTTAGATTTTAAACTAGTAACCTGCCAGTCTCCGGCCATTTAAGAACTTGGCTTCCTTTGACTCATAAAGTGTCCTTTATGCCTCAGAGGTGACATAAAATATCATTCCATCTTTGCCCTGAAATACTCCCGACTGGTGCATGAAATGGGCCTTTATGGTACATCAAAGGCCCATAACCATATCCTTTCCTGGACCTTTGATATTTTAACATTTGGCCAATGAAAGTATTATCTCTTCAATCCACAGAGCACTTATTTATTTTGTTGGTTATATCTTTGTTGTTACTTCAATGATGAGAGTGCTAGGCGAGGAGAAGGCGCCCAGCCTCTTGGCAGCTCCAGAGTTGGACTTTTTCTAACTTTTATCTCCAAAAGCGAAAGAACTCAGTATTTGAACTTTTTTGGTCTAGGCCTCCTAAGGGAAATGTCAGACAGCATCCCCTTTAACCAGTGCCTCTAATTTATGCTTCTCATAAGCCCACCAAGTTCCTTTGGTAGCCTTCCATGGGCTATCTGGATCTTGAGGAATTGGTGTTTAGTTTAAAACAGAAGCCAAAGCTTCATTATTATTGGAAATGCGCTGCTCACATTCAGTGAAGAAAATTTGGAAATCTAATATACGTCTCCTTTTAAGTTAGAAACCCAAGAACCATCTGAAATCCCTTACCCACTTTTTTATATACTGAAGAAGCACTTATTGAGGTTCTATGTCCCATCAGACACTGGGCAGGACCTCAATGATATCCAGCATAAGGCAGTCTGCCCTAAAACCCTTCAGTTAAGTTCCTTTCTCTCTTAAACTCCCCTTAATTTTTTACCAAGTCCTGCAGATTCTGTCTTCCCAAATAATTCTCACATTCACCTCCCTCTCACTGCACTCTCTACCTCTGCCTTAGATCAGGATCTAATCATTTTCCAACTGAATTATGCCCACCTCTTATGGCTATCTCTTAACTGGACTCCTGACCACGAGCATTACCCCTGTGGCCCACCCGGGATCCAGCCACTGGCATGAATCTAAAACTCAAATCCAATTTTATCAGTGCTCTGCTCCAAACCTCTCAAGCTCAAATGCCTTCAAGGTCCAGGCAGGAAATAAAAATAAGTAAAGTAGCAGAGTAAGGTCAGGGCCAGAAAGAAAGTAAAAAGTAGAATTGGAGAGTGCATGCCCCACCTAAATTAGGGCCCTACGTGAATCAAGTGAACATGTCTTTGGGCTGAACCCCAGGCCCACCAGCCTGAGAGCTCTGGCTTGCACTGAATTCCTACTTCCCTCTTCAGTGTCTCTCACTGGTGCCGCCTTATGAACTGGCCCAACCAAACTTTCTAGTCTTGTTTCTCACTCTGACCATCCCCCACTCACTTCCCCTTCTAATCTGTGCTTTAGCTATATTAAATGTCTTGCGTTAGCTTTCCAAAAACCATCACACCTTTGCATCTGCTCATGCTGTTAAATTTCCTGAAAATTACCCCAATTTCTTATGTAGGGAGTTCTGTTTCATCATTCAAAATTTACTCTCCAGTATCCACTCCCCTGACTCTCTAGAAAGGATTGATCCTTCCTTCCCTGTCTTACTTCTTTGCCTTGTCGATCGGTGGGTGGAGAAGACCAGCATGCTAGCAGGGAGCTGTGGTTAGTGCTTGCTGGCTGACACTGGGCAATATTTGTGGTCCTGGGATCTTGCACTGAGCAAATACTTCAGTAGAAGTGAGACAAACTGAATGATCAGTTTCAGTGCTAAGTAATTACACTTATTTCTTATTTAATTTTTATAAGAGGCAGACTGAGAGGCATGTGTTACTACACCCATTCTGTAAATGAGGACACCAAGACTAAGCAAAGCCTAATGTTACATAGTAAGTGAGCAGTAGAAGCTGGCTCTGGCCCTAGGTCTTTTAATTCAGAGGCTGGGCCTACTTCCAACAATGCAGTCCACTTAGTTCTCAAACTGAATGCAAATATACCAATGGAAAGTCCTAGAAGTATCTGTTGTGTCTGAGAAAAGGTCAAATTTTGGTAAGACCATTGATGGGAGAAGATGAAATAGATGAAGAAGAAAATGCACATAAAGAGCTAGAGAAACTGGACTGATGGCTCTTCTTCAGCACTATGTCCCAGACTGTCACAGTACAAAGAGGCTTCACTATTATGTAGGCATCCTGGCTTCTGGGCCTAGTCCTGCTGCTCACTTACTAGGCAACCTTGAGCAAGTCACTGTCCTTCTCTGACACTGCAGTTCTTCACCACGAAGTGTGGGGGCTGGACTCCCTAGTAACTGAGGTCTCTTCTTGCTGTGTCTAATGTCATGTCACCAAAACCTGGAGAAGTAGCAGGAGTGAAATTGTTCCCAGTTCTACCATTCCTGACTGAGGCTCCACCCACTGCCTCACCACCCACAGTCTTTCCTTCTCTACCTTTCCCTCTGGAGAATCTAGAAACTGGGAAGCCAGGCACAGATATAGCAGCAGTGAACAAAGATGGCTCAAGTTTTTTGCATCCATGTCCAGCTTTCCAGAATGAATGGTACAGCCCAATGTGTTGCCTCCCACAATGGGAGGCTTTTTTGTTTTGTCTTGTTTTAAGAACTTGCATTTCCCATCATCTTTCTTTATATTTTAGAATGCTGGACTAAAGAATTCATTAATATTCAATGAAGGATAACATCATTTTTTTTTTTTTTAGGATCATGTCAATTGTTTAATGTATTTGACTTCTGTCCCTTCCTCCTTGAAAAAAAAAAAAGAGAGGAAGAAATACTTTGAAAGAAAAATTTACTGACCATTTATTCAGGAATAATCTGGTCTTGTGATGATTTCTGGATTTTATTATGTCCTCTCTCCTCAAACCCATACCCCACATTGGGGGCCACAGGCTAGAGGTGGGGAGATTCATGAGGGACCTGATGCAGTCAGTCAGGCCTTCATCAGCTTTGGCCTGGACTACAACAGTTTGTAAGAAATCTAGGGAAGGCGATAAATGTGAAAGATAATTCAGAAGCAGAATCTATAGGACTCAGCTAACAATTGGATGTAGAAGTGAGACCAAGGAAAAACAGTCTAGGATAACTCTCTATTCTCGTTTGGGTAATGGAGTAGACAGATGGTGGCACCATTTCTGTGGAAAAGCGAGAAAGAAGGGTACACTTGGGGAGCAGAGGTGGTTGAGTTCAGTTTTGGACATGATGAATTTGAGGTAAAGCATCCAAATGTAGACGTTGGAAATATGAAGGAAACAGTTGGATATACTAAGTTTAACCCAATTTTGATAGACTGTATTACTGCCAGAATCTGCTCTTCCCTCCTGTAAGGCCCTACTTTATTGGACCTGTCCTTGAGGAGAACCATAATTCCCATCCCATTGATATTGGACATGTCCATATGACTTGCTTTGGCCCACAATATGTGAAAGAAATGGTATGTGTTCTTTCCAAGCAAAAATTCTAATGAGCAAACAACAGTTCTGCTTTGTTTCTTTCCTCTCAGCCATGACACTGACATGTCCCAGGGAGGGGTTGCTCCTTCCACTTTGATCTGGGGAAAAGGAAGACCTGGAGCAGAGCCACCACCAATCCAAGAGAGCAAGAAGTAAATCTTTGTTGTTGTGAGTGATTAACATCTGAGGATTTGTTGTGATAGTAGCCAGGCTTAGCCTACATTGAGTCACCCATCCACCCTCTCATTTATGGGAGACACTGAGACCCAGGCAGGGATATAAATTGGAAAAAGGAGAGGAAAAAAGTAATCTCCAGGTTTTCAAATCATAATAAGGGTTTTTCTCCTCTCCATGCAGAAGTTCTCATGTCCATGGTATTTGTGTTCCTTGAATTTAATATGTTAGAATTGAATACCTTGGTAGCAGGGCCCAGTTTCCTTTTTCTTTCTTTTTTTTTATAAGTAAAACATTATTTTCTTTTCCTCTGCAGAGATTTCATCTACATCCTGTTTTTTTCTCTCAGTTTAAAGTTCCTGTCTAGCATCAAGCCCATTAACATGAGATTTCTTTCCCACCACTCTCCCTCTCGGCTCCATAATACTGACTTTATGCACAAAAATTTTATTTGGGGTTAAAGCCAGGTGGGGGAAATTTTAAGACAAAAAGCCATTTAAAAATCTGTGTAGAGTGGAGGAAAGAGCACGTGACCAGGAGCTAAAAGATGGGAGTTTTATTCCCACCTGAGCTGCAAAATGTCTGTGTGACCTTGACTAGGTCACTTCACCTCTCTGGCCTTCCACTCCCTTATCTGTCATAGATGAAGAATACATGCCTATTTCTAATGTAGATAAACTAAGCATCTATTTATAGATGTCTTTGAAAGACTGAATGTTGAAAGAGTAAATGTGTGGAGGTAGGGGACTCGGAGGATCAAGTATTGCCAAGCGACCTTGGACAAGCAGTCTCTTGGCACAGATTAAAATCCCAGTTGCCTGTGAAAGCATTTGTACCATGCCAGGCCAGTAGGCAGAAGCTTGGATGGAGGAAAAAGATTTTGGAAAGTGTTTCCAGTGTTTGAATTTCCCCAAGAGCAGGATTTCTGGCCCAAGTTTCAAGAGAGGGGAGCAGGGGTTTGGGGTCTGATCCACTGTGACACTGGTGTGGTGGTGGTGGTCTACTGCACTTAGAACAATACATTACACATCTCATCAGACCTTCACAATAATGCCATCGCAGCCCCCTATTGTTAACCCTCTGTCTATGAGAAACTGGATCTCAGAGAGGTTAAAATGTATAAAGTAAAATCCCATGATAACTTTTGAGGAGAGGAGTAGCCTCACTAAAGGCTGGAGGGTGGGTGGAGAAGGCCAAGTGAGGGCAGAGAGGCCAGGAGGAGAGAAGCCATTGCATGTGTCCAGAGGAAAACAATTAGAAGCTAGACCACACAGACAACCTGGGGATGCACTTGAAATACTGTCAAGACAGGACATTCACCCAAGGTCATGTGGCAAATTAGTGAAAAAAACAGATCTGGATCCCAGGTCTTGGGCTCCTAGCCAAAGCCCTTTCTCTTCTTTCATCTTCTTGTCTAATACAAAGTGTTCTTCATGAGGTTGATGGAAATGTACATGGAACAAAACTTTGAATCATGAAGAAAAAAATTTAAAAGAAGCACATTGTTAAAGGGACCCAGAAAATAACCATGCCCAATGGCTCCACACCATCAAGCAACCCTACTAGGGCAGGGCTTGCACCCTGCCTTTCCCACCCACCTTGTCCTGGCCAAAAGAAACACTGAGGATGGACTCAAAGAGTTAGAGCAATTTAGTGGGAAAGGAATATGTGTACATGTACACGTGCCTATACATAGTTTTAATAATCTTTGCAAAAAAAAAAAAAAAAACACAAAAGCTTTTTACACACTTAAGATTCATTGAGAACAGGAACTGGCAAATGTTTTCTGAAAAAGGCCAAACAGTAAAAGCACCAGGCTCTGCTGAAACTATTCAGCTCTGCCACGGTAAGGCAAGAGTTGCCCCAGGCAATATTTCAATGGAGTGTCTGTGTTTCAGCAAAACTGTATTTAGAAAACCAAGAGGTGGGCCGGTGTTGGCCCTAGGAGCATAGTGAGCAGGCTCCTGCTTTTGAATAAAGTTGTCCACGGATGCACTATCTGAACGGGTGGGACATTGGTGCCAATGCTAGGGAAATGATCAGCATTCAATAACCACGCTGACAAAGTGGTTCAACATTTTAACAGCTCTAATATGGCCATCCTATGGAGTGTGGTAGAGCCATTAAAACAAAGCACTGCTTACAGAGCCTGCAGTGCTATATTGAGCATGTATTACCTGCCAGGCACTGTTCTAAGCAATTTACACGAAATAACTCCATTAATTCTCCCTACTGTGCCTATGAGGTGGGTGCTGTTACATACCCTCATCTTTCAAAATGCTTTTACTGTGCTTGCGTACTTCCTGTAATATACACGTGGGTAGAGGGGAAAGGAGAGCCTTGCAGGTCTCAGGGCGCTCACAGTAAAGGTATCTAACTCCAGACCTTTGCCACTTGGGTGGCTGATTCCTGGACTCCTGTCCTCTTAGGGAAGACGCCTTAGGGAGAATGTGGTTATCAAATTCCAGCAATTTCCAAAAGTTAAAGGATTCAATGGTTTCCAAAGCTGCATTTAATTTTTACTTAGTTTCTATCCTAATAGGAACACTGTGAAGCTTGACTGGCTCCCTAAGGGCACAGGCTTCCTGAGAAAGACAGTGTGGCACATGAGTGTTTATTCTTAACCCAGCTCTACTTTTCATCATAAATAGCCTCTCTGCATGGCCCAGAGGGAGTGTAGTCAGGAAGACTGTGTTCTATTCGGCCCTGGCACTATCTTGTTGGATGACTATGAGCCTCTCACTCAACCTGTCTGGGTGTTGGTTTCCTTGTATATTAAATGGGATCATAAAGAAAACTGATATTCAAGCTATTTCTCAGCTCTAAAATTTTGTCTGTGTTCAAAAACTGGGGAGGAGCAGAACTGAAATTTGAGAAAATGGGATTTCAGTCTAAGCTCTGCTACTACTCCTATAACCCTAAATAAGTCCTAGGCCTCACTTTTCCCAAAGATAAAAGGGTAATTATTGCTAACTGTTAAATAAACCTACTGCATATGAGACACTTACAAAATCCGTTTATATGAGTTTATGCATTCAAGTCCTTACGGCCCCTAGAAGGTAGTCCTCTTATTATCAAGCCTATTTACAAGTACAGAGAGGCCTCAGAAATAGAAACTCAACTCTGGTCAAATAATCTTCAACAAAGCAAGAAAGAATATCCAATGGGAAAAAAACAGTCTCTTCAACAAATGGTATTAAAAAAAATTGGACAGCCACATGTAGAAGAATGGAACTGGGCCACTTTTTTACACCATATACAAAGATAAACTCAAAATGGATGAAGACCTAAATGTGAGACAGGAATCCATCAAAATCCTAGAGAACACAGGTAACAATCTCTTCCACCTCAGCCACAACCACTTCTTGCTAGAAATGTCTCCAAAGGCAAGAGAAATGAAGGCAAAATTTAGCTATTGGGTTTTAGTAAGATAAAAATCTTCTGCACAGCAAAGGAAACATTCAGCAAAACCAAAGACAACTACAGAATGGGAGAAGATATTTGCAAATGTCTTATCGGATAAAGGGCTAGTATCCAAGACCTATAAAGAACTTATCAAACTCAACACCCAAAAAACAAATAATCCAGTCAAGAAATGGGCAGAAGATATAAACAGACATTCCTCCAAAGAAGACCTACAAATGACCAACAGACACATGAAAAAATGCTCACCATCACTGGGCATCAGAGAAATACAAATCAAAACCACAATGAGATACCACCTCACACTGGCCAAAACGGCTAAAATTAATAAGACCGGAAACAACAAATATTGGTACAGATGCAGAGAAAGGGGAACCCTCATACATTGTTGGTGGGAATGCACGCTGGTACAGCTGCTCTGGAAAGTAGTGTGGAGGTTCCTGAAGAAGTTAAAAATTGAGCTACCCTATGACCTAGCAGTTGCACTACTAGGTATTTAGTCCAAAGATATAAATGTGATCCAAAGGGGCAGCTGCACCCCAATGCTTATAGCAGGAATGTCCCCAATAGCCAAACTATGGAAAGAGCCTAAATGACAGATGAATGGATAAAGAAGATGGTGTGTGTGTTTGTATAATGGCCTATACCTCATGGCCTGTGCTCTGCAGATGCCTCAGCCCAGCCCTCAGCCCCAGCTTATGTAAAATAGTGTACCAATTGTTTCTCTATGAAATGCTGTCCTTCCTATTAATGCTGCCTTCACCAAGAACTAGAAAGCTCTTCCTACCCCTGCCAGGGTTTGGAATCCTATAATTTCCTAAGGGCAAGTCCTGATTTTATTACTGCTGCTGCTGCTACTGCTACTACTACTACTGTCATTTTAAATATGGAGGAATTGAGGCTCCATGATGCAGAGCATCCTGCTCAGGATGTAGGACTCTAAAGTCCAGGTTCCCTTCTACTTGCTCCATTATGGATCCCTGCCCTGAATCACCTCTCCTTACCCTATTATATGTCATGTCTGTAACAATCCTAGCATCCTGGCCGTGAGTTCATTTTTCACTCTGAAATTCCCAGAGCAGGTAATTTTATTTCCATTTTACCCTGAGGGAAAGACTTTGTGGAGCATGTGGCATGCACTTCAAAGAGAGTGGCAGGATAAAAATACACTGACCCACCTGCCCCTCTCCCTCCATTGCCCTGCCCAACCATTTCTCATCTTGTCTTCAGCTCAAACCAAATAGGTGTCTATATGAGAGAAGGAACCCTTGCTGGTGGTTTTGAGTTAAGTTCAGCCAAGAGTGACAGTTGCCCCAGACTCTAAGGCCATCATCTGGGAGCTCTGAGTGCCCACAAGTGAAGTTTGATTTGCAAGACTGTTATGTAAAACTAGCAGGTGGGTTGAATTTTGTCCCTGCCCCAGTGACTTCCAAGAGCTATCCTCCTCCATTTTTGCCCCCCCGCCCCCCTCCCCCGCCAAAAAGGCAGAGACAAAATACCTGACTCAGCCTTATACAAAGGATTTTCTCTTCAAACAAGTATTTCAGGGTTTCCTTTGCCAAATCTGGGTCTCCAAGTTCCTCCTGTATCATCCCTGCCAACAATTTTGCACCTGAAATTTTCTGCTGCCCCCTCCTGAAGTGGCTCACTGCAGTGTCTCATGGATAACCACTCATTAGGGCAGAAGCCTTGATGCCTTGCCAGTAGAAAGTGCCAGAAGCACCCAGATTTTCCAAACACCTGGCCAATTTCAACAATCATTTTATTTGCTAATTTTAAAATTGATTTTACACACACACACACACACACACACACACACACACACTCTTATATGTTTCAAAGCCCTCCTCTTTAAGAGAAGGGCATAGCACCATTTGCTTCAACGTGGATGGAACCGGAGGGTATTATGCTGTGAAATAAGTCAATCGGAGAAGGACAAACATTATATGGTCTCATTCATTTGGGGAATATATATAATAGTGAAAGGGAATAGAAGGGAAGGGAGAAGAAATGGGTAGGAAATATCAGAAAGGGAAACAGAACATGAGAGACTCCCAACTCTGGGAAACGAACTAGGGGTGGTGGAAGGGGAGGTGGGCGGGGGTTGGGGGTGACTGGGTGACGAGCACTGAGGTGGGCACTTGACGGGATGAGCACTGGGTGTTATTCTATATGTTGGCAAATTGAACACCAATAAAAAATAAATTTATAAAAAAATAAATAAAAGGAAGGCATAGAAGTACAAGCAGAAAATCCTATCTCAGGAGTAGGGGTTAAAAGTATGGATCAGCCGACTTGGGAACCAGTCCCATTTCTGTCACTTAGTAGCTATGTGACCCTGGCCAACTAACTAAACTGCTCTGGGACTCCGATTTTGATAATAACAGTACCAACCTCATGACCTGCTCTGAAGAGGAACAAAAATCACCCCTGCAAAACACGGCACAGACTTAACATATCTTAACATTTATCACATGCTTATTATAACTATTAATATGGTAATTAATGATACAATATGGTATATGATATGTAACATGGGATATATGATATCCCTATGATCATCATTTTAAGCCCAGAGTATTTTAAACTCTATGAGGCTAAGAACCTCAAATGTCTTTTTGCTTCCTATCTCCATTGCCTGGAACAATGTCTGGCTCAATACTCAACAAATATTTGTTAATGAGAAAACAATAAATGTTGGAAAGAATCTTGAAAGATGATCTTCTCTGAATCAGGTTCTTAGAGCTCTACCAAAATATTAGCCATTTTAGTTCATTTTTATAGGTTTAACAGTTTTTTGACTTACAAGTTTTCCAAATGAAATGCATTCATTCCTTTCTATTTTTATTTATATTCCCTGTATTTACAAATTGCTCCTAATTTCGTCACCTATAGACTTCTAATATTTCCTATGCTCCTTCTTTCTAATCAGAGACATTTTCTTATTGGAGTTCAATTTGCCAACATATAGCATAACACCCAGTGCTCATCCCATCAAGTGCCCCCCTCAGTGCCCGTCACCCAGTCACTGCCACCTCCCGCCCACCTCCCTTTCCACCACCCCTTGTTCATTTCCCAGAATTAGGAGTCTCTCATGTTCTGTAATCAGAGACATTTTTGATGCATAATACAAAGATACTCATTTCCCAAAGGTTAAGCCACAAAGATAAGCCTTTTCTTCAATTTTGGTTGGAAGGTAATCAGCTTGGTGGGGTCATATTGCTGGACATGAGATCATCTGTTCTGTGTAGCTTTCCATTACTTTTCAACCTATAAATAATGTGTTGAGTTTCCTCCCTATTTTTAATGTATCAGCCTGAGAAGCAAAAATCTTTCAAAACATAATATCCATTCTGAGATTATAATAGATGAGGTCTTTATTGATGAAAAGTTGAGGAACCCCTAGGACACCTGGGTGGCTAAGCATCCAACTCTTGACCTTGGCTCAGGTCATAATCTTGGGGTCCTGGGATCGAGCCCCACATCAGGCTCTGCACTCAGCAAGAACTCTGCTTGAGGATTTCTGTCTCTCCCTCTGCCCGTTTATAGACATATATGCTTTCTCTCTCTCTCTCTCTCTAAAATAAATCTTTAAAAAATTGGGGAACCCCTGAATAGGTCTAGTGCCCTTATCTAACCAGCTGGTTGGAGCAGGTAATTAATGTTCAAAAATACTTATTATGTACCTTAATCTAGTTAATCTTCAAGTGTCTATAGAGCTAGTTAGGTACATCAAGTGGATACCGTGAAATGATAAAATATATATAATTGGTCTTTACCCCCAGTTCATGGCACAGACCTTAGAAATTCCTTAGAACTTCCTGTGTAATAGGAGTGTTTTCTGATATTGAGAATGATCCCCTTTACACCATTTCTGAGCTTGTGCAGACAAGGGGATTCAAATTGGATTGTCATGTTTCAAAGGAGAGGCTGGCTGCACAGCTGTTAGAGGATTAAAGCTTTAGCCTTACTCCCTACCCTCTAGAGAGAAGAATGGGGCTAGAGATTGAGTGATCAATGATTGGAACAACCATGCCTACATAATGAAGCCTCGATGGAAACTCTAGACCAATGGAAGTCTGGGGAGCTTCTGGGTTGATGAATACTTCCATGTGCTGGGAGGGTGGTGCAGACAGAAAAGGCACAGAAACCCTACACCATGCCCACCCCTGACCTTGCTCTCTGTATCCCTTCCATTTGACTGTTTCTCAGTTGTATCCTTTATATTAAAATTGCGATATTAAGTATAGTACTTTTCTGAGTTCTGTGAGTTTTTTCTAGTGAATTATTGGGCCTGATGGGGGAGGGGAGTGGTGGGGAACACCCCGAATTTGTAGCCAAGTTGGACAGAAGCGTAGGTAGCCTGGGGGCCTGGGACTTGCTACTTCAGACGAAGGGAGGGCAGTGTTATGCAGCTGAGCTCTTAAGCCTGTGGAGTCTGACACTAACTCTGGGTGGTTAGTGTGAGAATAAGGTTGAGTATAGGACACTCAGTTGGTATTGGAAAGATCCAGGTATCTCATCTATTAAATGGGAAAAGTGAGACTCAAAGGAAAAACAAAATACCCATGATCATATATCTTTTCTTCTCTCCATGTATTTCCTAAGGAGACTGCCTGCCTTAGAGTCAACTGGTAGCCCATGTTCCCCATACCATACTCAATTCTTCCTGATGGAATGATTCATCTAGTAGCTGAGTAGTTAGTCTGACACCCACCAGTGTGTTTCTAGACTAGGTAGGGTTAAGAGCTTTGATTTATAGTCTTTGCTATTGGAACTAGATGGTCAAGGGGCAGTGATTCTTCTTGCACTAAGCTATGTAAATGTTTGCCCATTCTGTAGATTCACACTCTCTCAAATGTGTCATTCGAAGTCCTGTTCATGGAAAAAAATAATAGTCTATTTGGCCTCAGGTCCAAGCCTTGCCATCCAAGGCAACACTACCAACAATGAAGCCTGGAAGTTTTACCTTCATCTTGCTGTCCTTTGTGTTTGTTTCTCAATTGGTTCAGAACTTATAGGGAGAGGGGGAATTATTCCTTATTACTTTTAAACCCCTGTCCATGAGGCATTGCTTTCAACTATGATTCCAAAGCCTCTTTCTTTTATTTCATTTTTTTTAATTTTTATTTATTTATGATAGTCACAGAGAGGGGGCGGGGGCAGAGACACAGGCAGAGGGAGAAGCAGGCTCCATGCACCGGGAGCCCGACGTGGGATTCGATCCCGGGTCTCCAGGATTGCGCCCTAGGCCAAAGGCAGGCGCCAAACCACTGCGCCACCCAGGGATCCCTCTCTCTTTTATTTCAAAGTCTCATAACACTGAGGCAAAAGACTTGAGGAAACAAGAATGAATATATAAATAAACATTTTTTTTATATTTACAGAGCAGGACATTAATAGTATTGTGTAAGAGAAAGAAGATGGTCTCCAAATCCTATCCAAACTACCTCACATGGCTTGAAAATTTTGTAATACTCCCTGGAAACACTTTTTGTCAAGAAAGAACTCACCATGGGTAGTGCCAGCACATGTTTCCATTTGTTGTTTTATATATTTTATATTTTCTTCAATTATGGAGCCAGCCCTTTTAAAGCCAGGAAGTATGCATAAAAATGTGTGTCGAACAATAATTGTTCTTAAGGTTTATTTCACTTAAAAATAAAATAAAACCCACCATGGTTCAAATGAAATGACCCGGTTAAAGACAACGCGTCTCCTCCTGTGGGTCTTTTCATAACTGTAGGACTAAAATTTCCAAGGTATCCTTTTGACTGTTTTCCTAAATTGTTACCATATTGAAAACAGCTGTTTTCAACAGTTAGGTGCAAAGAGCTAGGGGGAAATGCCAGGGGTATCCTTTTCTCACCCACATGAGTCCACTCATTGACCAGCTGGTCATCCCTGTTCCCCTACGGTTTGGGAAAGATGACCATTAGCTGAAATCCATTGTTTTGCATAAAGCTATTATTCCTGCCTCATTGGAGTTCTGAAATTTGCCTTTTCTGTCCAACTGTGTTTAATCAGATCACCAAGTCACTCTCATCAAGGTCACCAGTAAAATCAGAAGCATTCATTTACTACCTGTATGGCCTAGGCTGCCTCTGCCTAAGCCTCAGGTCAACAACACAAGATGGGTATTTTTATCCATATTTACAAAGGAAGAACTAAAATTTGGAGATGCGAAAGACCCAGGACCTTTCCGAGGTCACAGAACCTCGTGGGTGGCAGAGAAAAGTCTGGAATCTAGATGTGGCTGGCTCCAGAGCCAGCGCTGTACACTGAAACAGCAAGCATGCTTGGAGAGCTCTTCCTCCAGACCAGAAACCCTGGGGGAGCATGCACACCCCTGGGATCCCCAGAACCAGGGAGCCCGCGGCTATCAGCTATCGATTTAGAAAATGTATAGCAAATGCACAAGGCACAGAATCCTGTGTTTTGGTTTAAAGTGAAACCATCTGAAGAACCCATATCCTCCTTTAAAGCAAGTTTTAGAGAGGAAAGAAAGATGAGAGAGGCTGCAAGGCATTGATATAGTTGCTGGTTTCCATGTTATCAGCTACTGATTAAGAAAAAAGGAGACGTACTCCCTTTGACTTGGGGCCCTGCCTCCAGAAAGCATCTCATTGCTCCTAAGATGATGAGGTCAGAAATTCTATCTGCCTCTCCTTCTGTGGCACAGTGGAGTTGCCGTGGAAAAGCACCAGAAGGTTCTAGAAGACTGGTGGGGGGAAGATTGTGCCCCCCCACCTTCAGCTTCTCCTCAGACATGTTCCAGCAGTGGAATAATTAGACTAAGGAGAATATGCCTCAGGAAGCTCTGTCCCCAGAGGCCCGTCCAGACTTGTTTAAAGACAGCTGCTCTGATCGTTAAAATGAAATAGGACATGTAACCAGATTATGGGGAAATTATTGCTATTAACAGCAATAATTACCCTCTGTTCAAGTAGCTTCCTGAAATAAAAAACATCAAAGCAGAAGTTTTCAATTACTTTACTTAGTACCCCACATGAACCCTTTGGGTATGTGTGTGTTTGTGATACATCAGAGAGAGAGAGAGAGTTGGGGTTGGGGAGTGGGGAGAAGGGTGCAAGTGTGTATGTGTGTGTGTGTGCATGTGTGCATGTGTGCACGCGCACTGTATACACACTGTGAATTGTATGAATACCTATTTTCATTGAAACCAATGAATCTAGTGAGTACCAATAGTATCAGGCTCTGTTGGGGATACTGTGGATGTGAACCCAGAGAAGACTGAGTCCCACCCCACCAGAAGTGGAAGTGTGGAGTGAGAGGCAGACCTGTAAAGAGACTGGTGTCATAGGCATGGTAAATCCTAAAGGAAGCACCAGTGGCTATAGCAGCACAGGGAACAAGCCTCATTCTATCTAGCTGGGGAGAAGGGAAGGTAGGCTTCCTGGAGGAAGGGGTGCCTACACCACACATCCTGAAGGACACACGGGCTGAGATGGAAAAGGGAGGAGTCTGGGTCAGGCTTCTGAGCAGAGGGTCCAGTCTGACAAAAGGTCGGGTGGTTTGAAACAACTGTAATGATCTCAGTCCCTGGAGATGAGGCTGCAGATGCACAGGTAATAGATGAAGTACAGAAATCCAGGGGAAATCTGAAGTAGAGGAGGGAAGGTTTGAGAGAGACAACTCTAGTCATAGTGTAAGACCAGTAGAGACCAGACGGAGGAGAGGGAGAGATGTCAGAAGGTTGCAGGAAACCATGCTATAAAAGAAAAGAAGGAAGAAAGAAAAGAAAGAAAGAATTCCCTGAACCTATGGACTGAAGAATTAAAAAGTCCTAAGATCTGGTTAGTGGATGGATATGGGCAAGGGTGATATTTGAAAGGTCCAACAACCAGAACAGCACAGGCACTGAGCAATCAGAGTGGACAGCAGCCAGACACTGCTGGCAGAGCCAAACTAGGCATCTAGCTGTAAGCAGCCCTGGCCAGTGGTCTGTGCTTTTCTGTCCAGGTCACCCTGCTGGTGAGAGAGCCACGGGAGGCATGTCCTTTACCATGATTTCTTCTCTCCCCTGTTGTGCTAAACCGTTGGAATTAATGCTCCACCTTTTTTTGTTCCTCTCTACCATTTTGGACTTAGGAGTTTCACTCATTAAGGCAGAAGACTTTCCACACCCCATGTGACTCACTGTGGCTAATATGATCGGCTTGAAGGGACGGTGTGCCAGTTCTGAGCCCAGACCACAGAGGCCCTACATGTTTTTTCTTACTCACTGCACTTCTCCCATGGTCCTCAGGCCATGTACACACTAGTCTGCTGAAGAATAAGGGGCATACAGAGCAAGGCAGTCACCGCAGTCACCCCCATTGAGGCCATGCTGGGCCAGCCAACAGCCAGTCAATGCCCAGACATACAAACAAGCCCAGGCAAGGTGAGGTGAGCAGAGTGGCCTAGCTGATCCCCAGCTAGCTCCTGACTGATAAATGCTTGTGGCTGTTTGTTACAGACCATTATTATGGGGCAATGGATAATAGGGATACCTTCCCTCCCCAGTCCTTCTCACAGCACATGTACATGTGTCTGGTTTACAGGATGGTCAGTGTGTCATCTATTCTATCATCAGCATTCTTAATGCAAAGGTATCAAAAATATTTCACAGAGAAAATAACTGAAAATAAATCTGCAAGTGACTCACAGGACAAATGCCTTTTAAGATCCCCACTCTCGTTGGGTGGTGAGGAAACCTCTGGAAAATGTAAGGAGGGAGCAAGAAATGCACAGGTGGGGGATTAACTAGAGCATCTCCGCCCTTCATTGCTTGAGTACCCTCCATCCATATTAAATACATCCTTATTTTTTTTAAGATTTTATTTATTTATTCATGAGAGATAGAAAGAGAGAGAGAGAGAGAGACAGGCAAAGGGAGAAGCAGGCTCCATGCAGGGAGCCTGATGTGGGATCACAACCTGAGACAAAGGAAGACACTCCACCACCGAGCCACTCAGGCGTCCCAAGCACATCCTTATTTTTAATCCAGTTCATCAGAGCTTAAAGGGATTGGCAAAATGTGCCTTTCTTCCCATACTTCAGAGCCAGCTGACATAAACACCACAGCCAGGCAGATATAGAGAAAAACATCCACTTCTGTGCTGATAAAAGCTACATCAGAGAATACGGCTTGAGGTATGGTCAGTAGGTAAGAAGTCAATGGTACTTCAGCCTGAAATTTAGTCCATCCTCCTGGCACAGAAGGTGCTGGAAACTGGAGCAAGACAGACTGCCTAGGCATGGCTACTGTCAGACAGACTGCCTCACCCCTCATCTGAGGGAGATCCTCCCCTGCTGAAGGGAAGGGAGGAGTGAGGAGAGTGGCCAGGGGAGTCTTGCTGGAGGCCCTCCAGATGGAGAAGGGCAGAGGTAAGGAAACACATTCCTGCTGACATTCAAGCAATCATCTCTTGACCCAGATTACAATGGACTTTCCAGCCGCTGTGCAGTTTGCCTGGGGCATGGCATCTTCTCCCTGACAGAACCTAGGGACCCCAGTGGGAAGATTCATGTCCAGCCCTGCTGTCCGCAGAAGATTCTTCTCGTGCAAAACAGCTACAAGTCTGCATGCACCTGCATGCACACACACGTACACACCCCATGAAGCACATAGAACATGCCTTCCTTCACTCTTGACAACCTCCTACCCCAAACTCTGAGGACCAAGGCCTCTTAGTGTCCCAGTGAGAGGTGCCCTGGCCAGAGCTGGGTACATCCTAAAGAGGTTTAACAGTTACACTGACACACCCAAACTCTAAGTGAGTCTGAATCCTGCTCTGTTACCTGCAAGCCATTTGTTCTCAGGGAAATTATTCAATCTGGGTGAATCTCTGCTTCCCCACCTGTACAATGAAGATCACAATAGAACCCATAGGTTCATGTGTCCAGCTCATGGTAGTTAGAACAATAGTCCTCAGTGAATTTTATGTTACATAACATACAACATACCCATAAGATGTGTGATTTCATCTTACTGGGGAGAGGGGGGGAGTAAGGGCCCTTGGACGTATTTGAGTCACCCCATGGCCTGGCTTCTATGGCCCAGCTTGATCCTGTCCCTAATGTCCCCACACCTCCTCCCCTGCCAGCCCACTGTGACCTCTATGCTATAGCTGTGCTGAACACAGTTTGTTCTCACAAGCCTCCATGCCTTCCAGTTACCACTGTCTTTGCCTGGAATATTCTGGCCATCCCCTTCCTCTTCTCATACACATCCTTAACTCTGCCTAGGCTGCTACCCATGGACCAGATCTCAGCTAAGTATCATTTTCATTTACTTGTTCATTCACTCCACAAATATTTCTTGTCTACTTTGGTGCCTACATTGCTGAGTTTGCCATAACAAAGTATCACTAACTAGGGGGCTTAAACTGTAGCAATTAATCTTCCTACTGTTCTGGAGGCTAAGATCTTTTAGCCCGAGACCGATGAATCCATAGGGCTGTTTGTCCATAGCCTTCTCAACCTGGCTCACAGGTGGGCATCTTCACCCTCTGATTTCTCATGGTCTTTCCTTTGTGCTTGTGCATGTCTGTCCTAATCTTTGTTTGAGGATACCGGTCATATTGGATTAAGACATGCCCATGTGACTTAATTGTAACTTAATTATTGTTAAAATACATTCACATTCTGAGATACTAGGGGTTAGTACTTCAATATATGAGTTTGCAGAAGATATGTCCAGAACAGCCCATGACAGCACCATAATACAAAGCATGTCCTACTCCCCAAATCTGAATAGGAAGACATTTCTGCATCCTCCTATATGCTTCCAATGATTCAGGATTTTCTTTACTATACACTTCTCCAGCAAAATGAATTGCATCTCCAGCCAGATTCCAGCCCCATAAGGAAAGGTTCAGCATTGCTCTTAGTCATTGTGTTAGGCTCTTCCGATATGGTGATGAGCAATATATAGTAGATGACAATGGATATTTGAGTGAATGAATGTCCTTGGCTTCCATCTCTGTGTGCCAAAACCACATCCTTAATAGAAAACATAGCTTAGAAAAATGTGTAATAATAATCCCCTACGTTTAAAGGGCCCTTCACAATTTAAAGAGCCTTTACATTCCTCATCTTTTATGCCCCTCCTAAGTGGCCCAGTGGCGTGGGTACCACTGTCTCCATTTAGCAGAAGGAGCCATTGAGGCCCAGCAAAAATAAGGATCTTGACCAAGTTCCCTGTGCAAGCAAGTAGTTCCGGTGGACCCAGCCCACCTCGATGAACAACCATGGATTTTAAAATTACAGTGAAATAAATTAAATTTGTAGTAAAATTTCCTGCTTCCCTTGAGAAACTTGAAGACCCTGGCAGCTGGGGAAACTAAAGCATCAGTGTAACCAGCAAAATGGAGCTGGGCTTCCCCCTTACTTTGTACTTTCTGGCATTCCATCCTCCCAGGGTGACACGGACACTATGCATCCTACATGCTTAAATGCTAGTCTCACGCTTTAAAGTTTGAAAGGCTGAAGAGGAGTCTGAACTTCAAGCAGCAATATAAGAGCCTTGCCCTTTCAAGCTTAACATTTCTTCAAGAACAAAAAATAGTCCAAATTGTTGCTTTTGGAGTCCAGTTATTATTACTCATGTTTTTTTTTCCTCCAAAAGAAAGTCATTTCACATTTTGGTAATGCCTCTTGGCAGCACTGGTTGGGAGCAGTCAACAGGCACCTCCAGGATCGAGCATGACCTGGCTGCAGACAGAGGAGCAGGGCATGGGAAAATATGTGTCTTTTTAAAGCGGTCATTTGGAAGTTAGAGTGTTATCAGAGAGGCTCAAAACAAAGTATGCTGTGACCCCGTGGGAAGGAGGCAGAAAGCAACGCTAAAATGCACGGGCCTTGGCACCTGTAGACCTGCTTTCAGATCCTGGCTCCAGCATTCTTATTGTGTGATTTGGGACAGGTAGCTTATCCTTCCTAAATTTCTGATTCATCCTCTGTAAAATGGACATTCTAGTAAGGCAAACTTCAAAATATCATGAGAATGAACAGATTAATGCATCTAAAACTCTTATCCCAGTGACTGGCACACTAAGGACCAGTGTTTATTGACAGCTTCCCGGGCCATGCTAGCCTGGGGGAGAGTCCAGAAAAGAGGTCTTAGAAATTATTCCATGTCTGTGTGGTGGTCCCATTCCAGTCCTTGCTCCCTAAACAGGATCCTCCCGGGGGTGGCCCCCCTGCTCCCAAAAGACAACCTTCTTCTCTACCTACTCTGAGTTCTCTGCCAAATTTCCCTTCCCAAAATTCACCCTGTGCATCTCCAATGTCCAACAAACTGCAGTTCTGATGCCCCAGACCCCCTGACAGATACCCTTCCACCCCATCCCACATCCTTAGTGAGAGCCCACCCAGTCAGGGCTCCTTAGTTGTGAAGACAACTTTATGCATCAACTTGCTCCCTTTCAAGTGCATTCCTTTTCTATCCAGTATTTGCACTTCTTGCAGGATATAATGTTGTCATTCCATTATTTCTCACTAAAATGGATCTGGGTCCTGGGATCAGCCTGCAGACCAAATGGCTCCAGTCACGGTGTCTCCTCAAAATCACCCTGGTTGACCTTGGTCAGTGCACCTCCCCATGCATCTAACACTTATGCCTGGCTTCTCCTTGGCCCCATTTCTGCATCTTTTTGGGGTTTTTTGCTCTTGATATATAATAATTTTATTCATTCCTTTTTAATTCAAGGATATTTAACATAATATCTGGGATCCCTTTAACCCCTCTTTGACCAATCAATTTATTTATTATGAATATTTACCTAGGACCTACTCTGTGCCAGGTACTCTGTGTTAGTCACATTGACAGCATTTTCACTTTTGCTTCCAAGATTTTATACTCTGCTGGGAAGAGAAGACCCGTAAACCAACAATTATAATAAAATGTGATCCAAGTGCTTAGGTAATGGGACAAAAAGACGAAGTGGGAATAAAGAAGAATGGAACTTATCCCAGATTGGGGAGTCATGGAAGACTTCCAGGTGGAGGAGACACAGAATTTAAAGAGTCATACTGAGCTGACTACCTAAATAAGATAGAGTGTGTGCGTGTGTGGCAGGGGGATGCAGAGAGAGAGCATTCCAGACTGAAAAACGCCATGCTCAAATGCTATGCTCAAAGTAGGGCCCTGGAAATGGAGTGCTATGTTTGAAAAACTATACAGTTTTCCAGTTGCATGGCATTTCCCCCACAGAGGCATAGCCCAAGAGGTGAGGTAGACCCTGAGGGGTGACTACACAAGTAGAATGTCCGGTGGAGTTACCTTTTGGTTTTCCATGGGAGAATGATGAGATCAGACCCATGCTGAGGAAGCTCAGCAGAAGACAGAGGTATGGTCCTGGTTCCCTCAGAATGCCACCCTGGAAGACCACCCTTCTACCCACCTTCATCTACTGCAGAGCCACTAGAGAGAAGTGTCAGCAGTGGCAGGGGGTGCGAGGACGTGACTGGCGCAGGGGAAGGAGTAGTTTGACTTCTATGATGCCTTTGCAGTCTTTACTTTCCTGAGCACAGCAAAGAAAAATAAATCGCTCCTCAAATGGCAGGGGCCAGGGCTGGCCGCATGATTGTCTAATTAGGTGTAAGATTACACCACAGGTCTGGTTACTGGACCCATGGGGATCAAATCCAACAGCATCAGACCAGACACAAGAATAAGTGAGACCTTGCCCAGAGTGAAAATCAGAGGGATAGAAACGCCTGCCATTCTCCCCTCCTGCGTCTTCAGCTACCAAACTGAATAGCCAGATAATGAGGGATTTAAAAACAGAAAGATAATGGTCTGCTAAGATTTGACACTCAGTTTCATTTCTGCCGTGGGTCTCTGATTACATCCAGATAAACTAAAAAAGAATCAGGGAAGTGGGAGATCACCACAAGTATAGTTTATTCTAATAAAAAATAAAATATTCTAATAAACATTCTAATAAATGACTGAAAAATAATTGCCTGAGATGGGTAAGATATAGCCTATGGACCAGGTACATGGAAGGGATTGGGCCCCTCTGAGGAGCTCACAGCCTCATAGGAAAGAATGATTCAAAACCTCACAACAGAAATTTCTGTTAGCGTTTATTTTTATTCTTATCAATAGGCTTCATTTTATGTATACAGAGAGAACATGCAGAAAGTTGTCAGACGAGATGTTGGATTTGAATGGTCTTTAAAAAATGAAAAGAAGAGGGGACACCACTACTGGGAAGTATACATATGAAAAGTAAGGCATTGCCATGAATAATAAAGACATTATTTCCTTGATTCCAAGAACTCATGGCTTTTCAGACCGACTACTAATATTATTATAATTAGGGGGATCATAAATATTATAAGGGGAGGATAAAAACAAAAGATATATTATATTAAATAAACACCTATAAAAATTATCTACCCATAGGAGTCTATATGTGTCCCCACCCTAAAAACCATTTTCTTATATCAGTGAATTTCCCTATGTCTTCTATACATTCAGCATCCATTCTTCTGAGTCATTTTTGGACACGAGAAGTTTATATAGCATAGTGACTCACTTTTTGTAACGCTTGCTCCACATCTTGACCTCATTTGTACCTTTATGATTGACAGTATAATTTTTAGAAGCACCTGAGAATAGTAGAATTGTATTTGCATTTCCTATTTGATAATACTCATAGATTTCCTTCCCTTAATTGAATTATGAAATACTAAAAATTAACCTTCTCCTAGTTTTATTATATTTCTTAGGGGATCATTCATTTTGTCTGACTCAAAATGAAATAAAAAGCCCAAGTATTCATTAAAGAAATTGAAGACTGGTTTTAAATCTTCCCAGAAAGAAAATTTCAGGCCCAGATGGATGGTTTTACAAGTGAATTCTACCAAACTCACAAGGAACATATAATTCCAGTATTATACAAATGCTTTTAGAGAACAGAATAAATACCCCCAACTAGTATTATGAGCTCAGTATAATCTCAATGCCAATTCCAGACAAAGTTGGTATAAAAAAATTAAAATTACAGGAGGGCTGTTGTCACTTAAGGAGATTTAAATATTCCAAACTCCATATTTTCAAATTTGTTTCATTGATCAGTAAAAAATATAAAGCAAGGGATCCCTGGGTGGCGCAGCGGTTTGGCGCCTGCCTTTGGCCCAGGGCGCAATCCTGGAGACCCGGGATCGAATCCCATGTCGGGCTCCCGGTGCATGGAGCCTGCTTCTCCCTCTGCCTCTCTCTCTCTCTCTCTCTCTCTCTCTGTGTGACTATCATAAATAAATAAAAATTTTAAAAAAAAATATAAAGCAATTCGATGATTTTTTTATTAATCTCAGGAATGAAAGTTTAGTTTAGCATTTTAAAAAATTTCTGGCATATTTCCCTTTATTAATAAATAAAGAAAAATCTCACACTCTTCTTGTTAGATTTTTTAAATGTTCAATAAACTTTAAAAATTTACAATTAAAAATTCTTATAAAACTAGGAGTGGAAAGGAACACTTTACTGCTAAAGAGCAACTATCAAAAATCTATAGTAAAGCATATTTAAAGGTAAAATGTGGTAAGCATTTCCTTTGAGACAAGAATAAGATGATTTCCTCTTCAATATTTGTCTTAACCAACATAATAAGTCAAGATAAAGAAATAAAGAGAATAATAATAGGAAATACTCATAGATGTGGTAATTCTATCAAAAACTTTAAAAATGCAAATTATTATCATTAATAACAAAGCAAGTTAATTGGAGAAAACATGAATCACAAAAGCCAATTGCATATTTAGATTGAGGAAACACGTGGAATAAATAGCTTTCTAAAAGATAGTATTCAGTCACAAAATGCATATACAAATATTTTATATGTCATATCTATGATATATATAAGAAGATATATGATATATATAAGATATATGATATTAAGATATATGATATATATATAAGAAGATATATGATATATATAAGAAGCTGTACCAAAATTCCATGGAGAAAATCTAAAAATATTCAAAAGAATGTCCAAAAAAAAAAAAAGAAACAATACAAATGTTACTGAGTGCATGGATGGGAAGACTCAATATCATAATGACATCATTTTCCCAAAAGTAATCTATAGAATCAAATTATTTCAACCCAAAAAAAAAAAAAACAAATTATTTCAACCCAAATCCCAACAAGATCCTTCCTGTAAATTTGAAAAGATTTGCACCTGTCTTGAATGAGCTTTGGCTCTACCAGAATGCTTATAAAGCTACTAGACAGTCTCATGTATTGGCCCAAGGACAGACAAACGGATCTGCATGAGAGAATTGAGAGTCATTCTACTTTGAATATCTGGAATTTTGGTTCATAGCAGAAGTAGCACTATAGATATGAGGGAAAGAGGAGCTGTTTAGCAAATTGCGTCAGGGATCCATTATGGGGAAAAATATGAAACTGATACTACCTCACACCATACGTAACAATCTATTCAAGTGGATTCAGTACTTCCATATGAAAAGTAAATCTTTAAAAATTTAAAAGAGATTATAGAAGAAGGTCTTTATAATCTCAGTATAGGGAAAGAGTCCATAACAAGCCAAGAGGCCCTGATCACACACATACATGCACATGTGCACACACACATACACTTGTGCACACACACACAGTTGATAACGTGACTACATTAAAATTAAAAGCCTCTGTCAAAATTCTTGTAAAAAAAAAAAGTGGAAAAACAAGTCAGGAACTAAGAGAGAAGTTTGCCATATAAAAAAACTTACAGAGCATTATTATCCAAATATATTAAAGAATTCTCTCTTAACCAATAAAGAAATAAGTAACCTAATAAACAAACAGTGAGCAAAAGACATGAACAGACCTTTCACATAAAAAATAAACAGAAGAACACAAATGGTCTATAAATATATAAAAATGTCCATCCTCATTAGTGAACAGAAAAATGTCAACTAAAGCCAAAGTAACTATTCTGTACTCACAGATGGGTAAAAATTTCAAGTAGCACAATATTAAAAGTTGGCTAGTGCAGAGCAGGGGAATTTTCATACACTGGACATTGGTATAATCACGCAAGGAAAGAATCGAGCATAATCTTGGCAAGGTGGAGATACACATACCCAGGGACCTGGCAACTTCTCTCCCAGGGCACAGCCTAGAGCAATTCTTGAATGTGTGCAACAGAGATGCTCTCAAGGATCATGACAGCATTGTAGGTAATAAAAAAAACAACTTGAAATAACCCATGTGTTTATCAACAGAAAATGGATACATTGGAGTAGGAATTCCCACTATAGAACACCAGGCATCAGTGAAGAGGAATGAACTACAGCTTCATGCATCCGTTGTGGATAAATTTCAAAGACATAACACTTGAGTGAAACAACCAAGTTGCAGAGTACCACACACAGTATGACACCTGTATTATAAATATAGAAATGTTCACAATATGTTGTTGGGGATGCAAACAAGCGTAATAAGCCATAATGAAAAGCAACATAACAACACAAAATCTGAGTAATCAAATATGGTTATCCGTGCAGAAAGGAAGGCCACAACTGAAGAAGAGCATACGGTGTGGGGGTGAGGAGGCTTCAAAAGCATCCAGAACCTTTTATTTCTTCAACTGAAGCTTGGGCACATGAGCAGTTATTTTTTTAATCTTCGTATGGATATGTGCATGATAATGTTCTTTGTGAATGAAATGTGTCCTAATAAAGAGTACATGGTAAAAAGCACTACACAACATCTGAATATAAGAGGATATAAAGAAAATATAATCACCTCCAATTCTACCTTCCATAGATGACTATTGCCAGTGTTTTTAAATATTCTTTTACTCATTTTATATCCCACCGCAATGAAATGGTTTTTTAGAACATACAGAAAAGTGGCTGAAAGCCTTTGACAGATAGGAGTTGGTCCTTGAATGATAAGTTTTTCAAAAACAGGAGAAATTGATAGAATGGATTTGGGGCTGTGTTCTCTCTCTCTCTCTCTCTCTCTCTCTCTCTCACACACACACACACACACACACACACATACAGAGGAAGGGACCACTTTATCACGACTGACTTTGCTAAGTGGCCACCAGCAAATTTATTTTAACAATAACTACAAAATGCATCTCAGAAATGTTAGAATGTGAAAAAAATACATCTCCAAATCTAGAAAATCTACTAACCGGTCCATGCTACAGGGACAAACATGCTGATTGTAGCCTCCTCTCTGTACAGAAAAGAGAAATAAGTCTATGCCTATAACATGTATTTATATCTTTATAAATCGTATGTTTATTTCTCTCCTAATAGATTGAATGAAAGAAGTACTATTTTCTTCCTACACTGCAAAGCATTGCCTTGAGTGCCTTCTGAGAGACTCACACCCACACACCCCTCTGTGGAGCCTCTGCTCTATACAAGGTCCATGGAAGGATTTTTAACAGGGGGGTAATATGCTCCGATGTGCTGTCTGCTCAATCCATATTAAATAAAAACAGAAGAATTCTTCAATAATAAGTGAACAATCCAAGGGATAAATTCTTGAAGCATTGAAAAGGGGGGGAAAGGATGGGTAGCAGGGTATCTAGCTGCCCAGGATATGGGTTTGGATTAAACTGCACACTTGTTATGCCTGGGGGGCTCAGTCCGTTAAGCATCTGGCTCTTGGTCTCAGATCTTAATCTCAGGGTCATGAGTTCAAGCCCCGTGTTGGGCTCCACACTGAGCATGGAGCCTACTTTGAGTTGCACACTTGCCTCCAAAGTCAACACCAGGGGAGGATGGAGTGAAAGGGGATTTTGAGATTTAGTTTGTAACTAAATTTGATATAACCAAAAATCGGATTAGATATGATAGTTGAGAAAGCAGCAGTTTGTCAAGGATGACCATGATGGGATGGATCATGACCCCATACTTGGGACAAAGAACCCCTGGCAGAGGAGCAGGGCTGCAAAGGAATGAGGAAGATCTGCTTTGAACCTGAGAACCTGGGAAGTCTACAGGACGGTTAGTGTCTGGACCAGACCACAAGGGGGTAGAAGGTGGGGGGAAACAGAGAACTCTTGACTGCAGCACAAGATAAAATATTTTTATGAGACCAGTCAGGCCACACATAACCAGGTACAAATGAATACATGTACATATACAGAACTGAAACAGAAGTTTTACAAAATAATGCTTATCCTGATTGTATGGAACACACGGTCATATTTATATTCTATTATTTTTAATACAAATAGCAGTTCATAAAAATTAATTTCATGACCCCAGAGTTTGGAAAACAACAGGCTACAGGAATTGGTTTAAATAGAACAATTCATTTTAATCATTCAAGCATCAAGTTGTAAAAGACATTGGACTACAGGATCCGACAGGCTTCAGTTTGAATTTCAGAATTAGCACCCATGATCTGGGTAATTGTGGACAAGTCTGAGTCTCAGAACTCCTCATCTGTAAAAAATGGAAATAATACCATTTGCCTCTTAGGCTTGTGGTGATGATAAAATAAAGGAGAATAAATATGCCATTAGACACAGGGGTGAGCCTCTCCTTACCACTTTCCAACCCTGAGAGAGAACACAAACTGTTGAGGCATTTTTCCCCCAATTTCCTGACAATGGGTATCAAAGCATAACTACTCAACCCAAAAATTAGAGAGAAAATTAAGACTGAGTTGACCTTGTTCTACCCAGAGATTTAAGGGAGATTTATGCAGATATATGGATGCCTTGAAATCCTGCATAATCTGGGTGTCCTGTGACCCAGTAAGGTAATTCTGGGCCAAAGGAAATTGCCCTGTGCAGAGAAGCACTTGAGACGTGCTGCTATATTCAAGTCATGGCTCGGGGAAAGGTCGACGTGGCCCCAGAAGGCAGAACTGAAAAAGAGTACTTGTTGTTGATGGATGTTTTGAAAACATGATGATTAAACACATAATCCCCCAAATAATAGTCTGATATCTCCAAAACCCGAACAAAGTTTAAAAACATATACCCTGGAAATGAAAAATAAATGTGAAAGAGAAGCAAGGAAGGAATGTTGTTGTTAATAAAGTGAGCTTTGGAGTCAAATAGACCTCATCCAATTTCTGTAGAACTCAGTGATCACACAGCCTTGAGCAAGTATTCAACCCCTGTGCCTCAGTTTCCTCACCCATAAAACAAGGATACACAGCACCTGGCTTGCCAGTCCCTGAAACTCTTATCATTGTGCTGGACACACAGTTTGGCGATAGAGTGCAGGGTGTGGTCGCCCCAAACAAACAGGAAACAGGCAGCCTGTGCTATACATGGGATATGCGGTCTCTAATATGTACTAATATAATTTATGCTGTGTGACAGCTAGAGGAGGGTCCTATTCCTTTGTGTCTCTGCCAAAAAAAAAAAAAAAATGTAATCCTTTAGCCATTTTAATTGTATTTTTGCAACTGTATTTTGCAACTATTTTTAGAAATCATCTCAGCTCTGATTAAATTCAGGGTTTAGAGAAGTGGATTTATAGTTGAACCTACTGTCTAAAACCCCCATAACCGAGAACACTCAGACATTTTTGAAAAGAATCAAGCATTTTTTACAGCCTTGTGAAGGCTATCTTTGAAATCTTTGGAAACCTTAATAAAAGCTATGTTTAGCTTTCAAACATAGACACTGCTTTTTTTTTACTACATCATGTTTCCCACGTACAAAAATATAAAATCAAAGCGGGAGAACTAGAACAACAGTTTAGGACTATCCCATTTTTCTTTCCTCTCTTCAGGATTATAGGGAGTTAACACACACATATAGAGAACACACAAAATAGGCACTTTTATGCCTCTGGGGGTTTTATTCAAGTTGTGGCTTCAGTTCAGAGTACCCTTTCCCCTTTTCTGCCCCAAAGTGAATTCTTGATTCTTGTTCATTCTTTTTCAGCTCAAATATCGTCTCCTTTGTCATACCTTTCCCGACTTGACCCACCCACTGCTGAAAGAATTAAACATTCCTTTTCTCTGCTACTGGAGCTTTTTTTTCCATGTGATTAAAACCTAACCATCAGCCACATAAATGAATGGAAGAATGTTACTTCCTTTTAGAGATACATTACTTAAGTGCTCCCTAAACTAGTGTTAAGCTGCTGTAGTGTCTAGACCCCAAAATAGAATGGCACTAGCAAGATAGAAGGATTTTTTCTTTGTTTCTCACTTAGAAGTCCAGAGAAGGTATCCCAGGTCAGTGGGCAGCTCGCCTCCATGTGGTCACTCAAGGACTCAGGCTGACCTTGGCTCTACCTGCTTTCCAAGGTGTCTCTGGTATTTGACATGCTAGACCGGGGGAAGGCAGTCCCGGGTGTGATTCCAGCCACTTCTGCTCACTTTGCACTGGGTACATTTTGGTGGGAGCCCACCGATCCTGCCACATTCCCATTGTGCCATATTCATCTACTTATCTACGATGTCTAGAAGAGTGCTTGGCACACTTCAAGTCTCTCATTAACACCACGGCCAGCCCCAAGGGCCCACAATGCCAATCCCAGCAGTTTACAACCCCTACTTCCTTAATTTTTTTCTCAATACTTTTACTTATTTTGTTTCATTTCTGCCTCTCTCCTGCTAGGATGCCCTCCATGAAGGCAAGAATTTTTGTCTATTTGTTCCCCCTTTATCGTTAGCACCTAGAACAATGCCTGACATGTCATAGTCACTCAATAAATATTTGTCAAATGAAAAACTAAATGTAGCAAATATTTTCCTTTGAGGGCTACAGGTCTAGTGCTCTGAGCACTTCCTGAACTAACCTTGCTGGTTGCCTGTGAAAACAAAACCGTAAAAACCCATAGTGCTCTCATTTTCCAGCTGATTCCAATTAACTTCTCAATCAAAATCTGGTGGGTGAATTTGCAAGATTTTTTTTTTTTGAGGACCAGCTACTTTAACACAGAACTGTTTATTCCAATATTGAGTATGCATTTAGTAACTGCAAATAAATAAATCTGCTTACAAAGACAACAAATAATGGGAAGGGACTTTAAAAATACAGAGAGCCAAAAAAAAAAAAAAAAAAATACAGAGAGCCGTACACAAAAGTTGAGAGAGTGGTACTTTAAACTAGTCCTTGCTTTTGTATAGAAAATGGGCTTTATTTAGGAAGCCTGCATGGCTCAGTCAATTAAGCATCTGCCTTCAGCTCAGGTCATGGTCTCAGAGTCCTGTGATACACCCCACATCAGCTCCCAGCCCAGCAGGGAATCTGCTTCTCCCTCTGCCCCTTCTCCTCCCCTCACCCCACCCCCAACTAATGCATGAACATGCTCTCTCTCTCTTACTCATGCACATTCTGTCAAATAAAATCTTAATTAAAAAAATAATAAATGGGCTTTATTCTCAAAGTATAATGACAGACTGAGATGTGGGTGGCTGAGCATAGCTCTAGCAGAGAACTTACAAGACAGCAGGTCCTGTCTGAACTATCCTGTAATAGGCCAGGGAAATGGTCAGGGGTGGCAGGTCCCACTGAGATCACATGGGCCTGGGTCCATGAGAAACTGCTGCTGCTATTGTGCAAGTCACTGAGAGGTAAGGCCACTGGGAAGTCCGTGGGACCCTCCAAGGGGCTCCCTAAACCGGCATCCTGGGCACCAGAGAACCAGGGAACAATGAAAGTTCACATTTGGTCGTTGGACTGTGAGCCAGAGGTGGGGTGTGTAAGCATTGAAAGCCATGGCCAACAGAGACCCCAGAGAAAGGGCAAGCAGCCCAATGGGAGGGGAGGACAGATGCAAACCAATATTAAGAGCCTATTGTATACCAAAAACCATGCTAAGTGATGTACTGTCTCATCCCTTTTATTCCTCACAAAACCCTAGATCATCATCATCCTTAACATTGTCATCCTCATATTAATATCCACTTTAAAAACACTCTATTTATTGAAGGCCCACTAAGAGCCCTACATTGTACCAAGGTCTGTATAGCATCATCTCAACAACTAAATCTCAAAAATCCTATGGGGTAGACATATTCTCCTTATTTTGTAGACTCTCTTAGAACTCAGAGAAGTCAAGAATTTGCCAAAGGTCACTGAAGTCAGAGCATAAATAGAAATCTGAAAGTCTAATCCTGTGTTCCTTCAACCATGCCAAGCTACCAAATAATGTAAACAGCAGGCTTCCTTCTATTTTCCAGTCTCTAAAGCACCAGACCATTGTCGTTTGACATCAACGTTCTCAGGGACTGAGGCCAGACAGGCAATGCCAGGAACTTCTTCCTATTTCTCTGTTGATCTTGAGGAGAACATGGTCAGGAGTTGGCTGTACCTGTGATGGTGGGATTTGTCAGTCAGAGCTTCATAGCTGAGCATCCACTAAAGCCCCCTGCTTTCAGTTCTGGGGCCTCTGAGTACATCCAAAACATGCCAGCAGCTATCATCCTACATCATGCTCTGATTATATCACTCTGCTGCTCCGCACACTGCTTCCATCATTCAGGGCAGATCCTAAACCTAGATTTTCAGAAGCCATACAATCTGGCCGCTGCCATGGCAGTGAACACTCACCACGCATCTCCCATGTGTCTAAGCATTTTCCACACGTTAAACCAGCTAAACCCTATGATAAAGTGACTGTTCCTCTCATCCCATTTTCCAGGTAGAGAAACAGGCACAGAGAAGTTAAATAATTTGCTCAGGGGCATACAGATAGCAGTGCCAGAACTCTGACCCAGGTGCTCTGGCTGTAGAATCAGCCCTCAACACCATATTTCTTCCTGTTCCATGAACTTCTCTACTGCCTTGTCCTGGGGAGCCCATGGAAAGCCATGGGTACATCATATGTGCAATAAAGAAAGCAGGAGTTGGGAGCTGAAGCCCACAGTGCAGCCATTGATCCAGCATTTAAATGTGTCAGATGTGCAATCCCTAACACCCCTCAGAAGTCTCATGGGGTCAAGAGCTAGTAGTCCAAAGCAGTAGTGAACTCAATGGTGCACCCTTGCTTTGGTGTCCCTCCTCAATCTTTCACTCCAAGTGGTCCCTAAGGTTCCTTCCCAAAGAACCACCCACACTCAAGTCTGCCTTAAATTCTGCTTCTCAGGAAACACTGCTTACAATACTGAGGGACCCCCTAACATAGGACACTGAACAAAGAACCCAGAAAGTACTGTCAAAAGAACCAGTTCTGGTAGTTCCTGCCATGCTGAGAACTGACTTTAAGTCTCTGAACCTCAGGCTTCTCATTCATGAAATGGTTAAATGAGAACTACCCTTTCTATACTCCATTCCCCCCCCCCAAGAGTGTTGCTGAGAAGATGAGAGTTTGCAAAAACTTTTGAATACAGAAAATACAAAAATGCAAGATATCACTTAGGAATGCACCAAAGCTTAGCGTTGGTCTCAGAATTTGATCCAAATATTTCTTTGAGCTTCAGCTGGACCTTGGGTTTTGACCCCTTTGATATCATTTCTGGCACTCACTGGTGTGTGACCAGTGATTGCATGGCTGCATAGGTCAACATCATATCTGTAATAATTCCAACAGGGCAAGTCTCCTGGATTAATTTTTAATATATGGTTAACTATTTTTCAAACATATATAATCATTCTAGAAGTAACTTAGTAAAAAAATCTATTGTGCTTTGTATGAGAGTCAATCTAATATTTCAGTAATGTCTGATATCAAAAGAGTAAAAGACTGCCATATTCAATGTTTTTTTGTAAAGCTGTTAATATCTTTCTCAAATTCTCAAGTAGTTATAAAGGGAAATACATTGCTTCTATAAGATTACTGAAAGAATTCTTTAGCTAAACGCTTTAGGAAAAGCGTGTTATAATTTTTGAACCTAAAATGTTTCTAGAAGCACCTAGGCGGCTCAGTTGGCTAAGCAACCACCTTCAGCTTAGGTCATGATCCCAGGGTTCTGGGACTGAGTCCCACATCAGGCTCCTTGTTCAGTGGGAAGTCAGATTCTCCCTCTCCCTCCTCCCCTCCCCCTGCTTGTGCACATGCATTCTCTCTCTCAAATAAATAAAATCTTTAAAAATAAATAAAAAATAAATAAATAAATAAACAAACATTTTTAGAAGCTTAAATAAAAATAGGACAGCTAGAAGTGCTGAGAATTTATTTTTTCTACCCTTTGTTACCAAACTTTTAAAGTTTGATACTAGAAATTTTAGTAAGTGGATAATTAATTTATAATAAAATTCAAAATATTCTCTCAGAAATTCCTCTTCTGTCATGGTAAAATTATGTTTTAAGAAGATATTGATGTTGACATTTAGTCATTTGATGTTTAGTCAAAATATATTTTTTGAACTTCTAGTATCTTTTTTTTCCCTCAATGTCCTATCTTCGAACATCTAGGAACACTATGAGCTCCTTTAGGTAAAGGTTATCTATTTATTCATTCACTCATTCATTCATTCATTCATTTATATTAATACAACAAATGTTTACTAAATACCTGCTATGTGCCAGTAGTCACTATTTATCTCTGTACTCCCAGTTCTAGAAACAGAGTTCAATAGAGCCATTTTTAAATTTTTTTGAGCAATAGAACCTTATTTTCTAATAAAACTTTATTTAACATAAGATGAAAGTAAGAGACTCATTCATACAAAACATACCTACAAGGTATTAGGCACTATGCTAGGCACTGAGGATACAGCCTAATAGGCAAAATCTATGCCCTAATGGTGCTTGCACTCTAGTTTGGGAGAAAGAAACAACAAAAAACGTACAAATAATATATCACATAGCAGATGGCCACAGAGAAAAGTAAGGCACAGAAGAGAGGGTAAAGAGTACTGGAGCCCGAGGGGTTACTAATTTTATACAGTGTGATCAGAAGATCCTCATCAGCACAGTGACCTATGAGCAAAGATGTGGTCACCTGGGTTGGTCAGAGCCACTATGATGATTACTGGAATAAGAAAATTATTATAGAAATTAGATCTTACACAAATATAGGAGGCACTGGGGAAGGGGAAGGTCTGGTTTATAGTTGGGCAAGAGTCACTTATTAGTCCTGAAGCACTAGCTTATGAGGACAAATTGCAGCTTACAGGAACTCTGAAAAGCCAAGGATGTGTAGTCACTGAAGGAGACCATGAAGAAAGCTAATGGAAAGGTCCATGGGGAGTTGTTGCTTCTAGGTATCTACCACCTCCACAGGGCCATCGCCAGGGATCTGGGTGTGGAGGAGAAAAGAGATAGTACAAAGTGGGATTTGATAGGCATTTCCGCATCTGCCCATAATAACTTTCCTAGAGGAAGGATCACTGCTTTACTTCATTTGTCCAAGTCTCGCACATGTTCTCTTTTTGCCAACTCTAACCTAGAAAGTTGTTTTTAAAAGCAAAAGAAAGTTGTCTTTATTTATTTATTCATGAGGGGCACAGAGAGAGAAGCAGAGACATAGGCAGAAGGAGAAGCAGACTTTCCATGGGGAGCCTGATGCAGGACTCAATCCCAAAACCCCGGGATTACAACATGAGCCGAAGGCAGATGCTCAACCACTGAGACATCTAGGTGTCCCTCTAATCTGGGAAGTTATAGGAAGAGGGATTTTGGAAAATACAGGTTCTATCTTAACCAAGTTAACATAGCTCAATACAGCAGAAAAGTGAAGAAAGTGAGGGGTTAGCCCTGTGCTCTCTAGAAGAGAATTTCAGACAGAGGAAGCAGCATGTGCAATGGTCCTAGCAAAATGCTCAGGCAATTTAACTATTCTTTGTCATAGAACTCTCTAAAGTATGTCTAAGTTATACTATGTTACCTGTATTGATAGGTTGAAAACCACAGCCTAGTGAATTATATAGAGAGCACTCAACAAATGATTGCTGAATGTAGCCATCCCTAATGCAATTTCCATATCTGAACAAACCCAGCCCTCCTTGAGTGAAGAGATGGCCATAGAGCCTTGAAAAAGGAAGCATGAATTGTGTAAAAATATGGAAGGTAGGCTCCTAACTCTTTATGCTAGCCTTCCCCAAAGGGACCTGTGTCTTTTCTACAGGGTAAATATACCTCTGAGGAATTACTAGGCATTGGCCTTAATTAAACTCCAAATCCTAGGACCCAAAACCTCCTGTAGCCTAACAGATAGAATGAGAACCATTGAGTCTATTTAGAGGTCAAGCGATAAATGGAATTTTGACTTAATTGTGTTTCATAGTAAGTTCAGTAGAAACTCTGAATCCATCCTGGAATTTCTGAATAGTGTTGGAAACATAGTCTCAGTAATTCACAGAATCCATACATTGGCCTCCTAACCCATGAAGAAGGAGCCAAATAGGAAAGGCTGAGGGGAAGCCCCTATGGTCCCCCTTCCCTAGCAAAATAGTAAATCAAAAACAGTCATGTCCCTGGGGACAGTCATTGAGATGGGTGTCTTTATCAAAGAACTGGGGGATACCAAGATAATGATTCCCACCACATCCTCCATACCTGCCAGTTTGTACAACTCCAGAGCACCATTTAGATTAATAATGTAGCATGATTGACTCTCCCAGAGCTATCTGACGTGGTGACCCCGAAGAGGCCCTCTAATTATTCAGTTTGCCTGATAGAGAAGATACAGGACATTTGGAACCATACTATCCTGCTAAAATTGCCAGTGTCCTCTAGAGTAAGAGGTTAATACATTAGAGATGATCAGAATCACTGATCTCTGAGAAAAAGCAGTCTCTTTCCCATCAGAATGTGGAGAGTTTATGACCTGAGATTTCCACTTCACTTTATACATGAAGAAAATGAAATCAGAGAACAAAGTGACCATCCATGCTCACACACCCACCAAGAAGCAGTGCCAGGTCTAAATCCCCTCCTGGTCTCCTACCCTGTGTCAAAGTACCTGGGGTTCCCTCAAATTCATGCTGAGGTGGAAAGCGCAGGTTGTATAGACTTTAAGCTAGAAGAGAATATGTTTTCTGGGAAAGACAAGAGAGAGACAAAAATAAAAATCAAGAATTGACTACCAGCCATGAGTGATGTTCAAGATGCAATTTCTTCCCAAATCTGACATCATTTGGGAGCTTATTTTCAGTTGAATGTTGTTTGGAGTCAGTGGGGCTAGTACCGAGGGAACACAGTCTACATATGCCTTTTCCTCTTTAGTTTCCAAGAAAGCAGATGGTCACAGCCAACTCCCCAGGTGCCCAAGTGTGCAGTCTAAAGTTCTCCAGGTTTGGGAACAGGCCCAATCCCACAGACTCATCATCTGGGTAGGGAGGTGATTCAATCCAATGACACTGGCCATAACGATTTGAGAGTCTTTTATGATGTGGTCCAACTGTACATCAGGGACTTGGCCAAGATGTAAAGGGATTTTTTTTAAGACTAGCCCCCCTCATTTCCAAATAAATAGAACATTTGAAACATTCTCTAAACCACCTGGGTCCTGGGATTGAATTTCATCATGCACTTTATAAAATACAAGTCTTAGAAATAACACACCACATTATCAATTAAGGATGTATTCAGGTCCTATGACCATGCACTCTCAGAGTAGAGAGGAAGGTTAATGAGAAGGAAGAGTGGTGCAGAATGCTCTCTGAGGTTATCTCTGAATGGAGAAAGTTAGCTAGGGTCTCTGCGAAGCTTGAGAAGACTGGAAAGAGTCCCAGAGCATGTTCTTTAAAGCCAGTGGGCTCTGGCTGTTTCCTGCTTCTGGCTGGGCCAAGGGAGGGGTGGAGTCAATATTGACACCAGTAGTCACAACACTCCAAAGAGATGATGGCTGTCTCTACAACAAGCTCCCCCCTGGGGACGTGTTTGCGTTAGGTCGTGGGGACCCTAGGGTGACAAAGAGTAAGTCCCAAATAAACTGACTTCATCATCGTTAGTCTTAACTGGTGCTTTGCTGCTCCTCTCCTGCCCAACTCATATCCCACTTCCCATTATAAAGGTGTCAATGTGTGTTTGCGTCAATGGGTGTCAATGGGTAATCCACACAAAGCCTAATGTTCTCATGGTCCTGTACCTATAAGATGCCACATCAAAGAAACGTGGGTCTCACTCTGAAAGCTTTGAATAATAATAGTTGCATTGCTGATTTTGTCAAAGGTACAACACTGGACAATTTGCATAGCATCCCACCCAGAAATCCTTCTGAGAAATCACCTGTAGATGTTCTTCCCTCCACTCAAAGTTTCATCCTCCTGGAAAATATTGAAAGTCCACCTCCTTCTCCATCTCTATCTCCCTCTCTCTGCACCCCAATGCTTCTCTGGTTTGCTGTTGACTCAGTCCCATACCACTCATGCCCCCTTAACCTGTCATCTTGCCACCACAGGAAGCCCAATGGGAGTGTGGTCTGGATCGCTGCTCTGCTCTGTGTCTCCTGGAAGCAGCCATCATTTTATTCATGTTGTATCTCTCTGCCTGCTCAGGAGCTCCATGGAGTTAGGACTGCACCTAACTGCTCTCTCTGCCCACTCTCATAGCCTGACAGCAATTAGCATAAGGTAAAGGCACCGTGAATGTTTGTTTCTGCAGCAAAGCCACAAGGAGATAGAGGACGGGGATTTTTTTCTGCTTACCTGTCTTGAAATTCTGACCATTAGCACCTACCACCACTCACCCACAGAACACCAGTAAACTAGTGTATTAATTTCCTAGGCCTGTTATAACAAATAACCACAAACTTGGTGGCTGAAAACAACATAAATACATTCTTTCACAGTGCTAGAGGTAAGAAGTATGAAATCAGGGTGTTGACAGAGCCATGCTCCCTCCCCAGGCTCTAGGGGAGACTCCCTCTTCCCTCTTTGAGCTTTTGATAAGCTTTTTCCAGCATACCACCCATCTCTGCCTCCATCCCCATAGCACCTCTTCCTCTGTGGCTCTGTTCTGTTCACATAGCCTTCCTATAGGAATACCAGACTTAGGGCCCATCCTAATCTAGTATAATCTGATCTTAACCTAACCAATTATACCTACAAAGACCCTATTTCTAAAGGAGCTCACATTCAGAGATTCCATGTGGATATGAATTTAGTGGGGACAACCTGGCATGCCAGGAAATGAAAACACAGCATTTTGAAGAAGACAGATGAGATGCTGCTTCTTTCTGTGATCTACTCTGCCATATGGTGAACATTGCCTTGTTGCAAGCAGTATCTAAGTGTTTCAAATAATAAAAACTTTATATAGTACATCACACAAGAAATTCCTATCCCATCAGCCTCTAGGCCATGCTAGAATAGGTTTATATCCCATGTCTCTCCATCCCGAGGGCTTACAGAAGCCACCATTACAGTTTTCTGTCTCCTGGAAGCTAGTTCACACTTGGTGTGGTCTGAAGCTCGCATAGTTTATAATTGGGAGGGCCCAGTTAGGAAAAAAGAATACAAAATCATGCATATAAAATTAGTTTCAAGAGTGAATATTTATTTAGCATGAGAAAATAAATCACCATAAGCTATAAATTTTTAAAAGCTGGCAAAGACTACAAAATCCTCAATTTTTGTTTTTATTAGTTAGCTTTTTACCTACACTTTTGGCTGCATGGTCTTTTATGACCCCTTCATAGAATAATAAATTTGTAATATTTTCTGCAGAAGGAATAGAAAGATAATTGAGTAAGTCTTCCTCCAACACGGACCCTTCAAATTTGTTTTTATAATGGATAATTTAGAGAAAGTCTCAGCTTCACACCTTGTTATTAAGAATGTCCTATAAATTTTCAGGATTATCGTCAAATTGAGGAAAAATCTCTACAAAGTTTCTTTCATATATGAGCTATATAAGATTTTAGGACATTTCCAGTTTTATTGTGTATGACTCATCTTAAATATTTTTTGAATCAATGTCATTCATTAACCAGTTTGACATTCGTGTTCTTGTATGTTGTATAAAGAGTTTAACGTTATTTAAAAAAAGAAATCTTTCACCAAATCAAGTTGAATGAAATTACTGCTCATTTCAAAAGGGCACAATGAAAGAGCACAATGAATTCATCAAAATGAAGCCACTATTGACCTTTGACTTTTGTGTGTTCTCTTAAAAGTACAGATTAGCTTATTCTTTATTATTTTTGTCTTTTTTTTTTTTTTTTTTTTTTTTTTTTTACTTCTCTAACTTCTGTTTAGGAGTGTCCTGAGCCTCATCATCTTCTCTTTAGCCTCCTTGTCAACTTCACTCTCTATATTTTCATGGCCATTATGATTCTTTACTCATCATCCAGTATGACCAGCAGTGATTTTGGTTAGCCTGTGACAGTTTTTGACACTTAAAGTTTCAACCAGTATTTCTTTTTTTTCAGTTTACATTTTTTGGCTTCCATGGAGATAATTCCTTCTCATAAGATGTGAATTCAGGTATGCTTAATAATTTTGAAAAAAAAATATGCCCTGATTTTGGATTTGTTTTTGTATATCAAGAAAAAATGCAAATGCATTTTTTAATTGCCTCTATATTTTATTGAGCTACATAATTATAGAACCAAATCATTTTTAAACTACATACAGCAACTTGTTAATGAATTTGTACAGAAATGTTGTCACTGAAATACTTTCCCATATGGCCTATTTTGTGGCATTGGTGATGATTTTAAGTACAATTTCTTCTGGAACCATCTCACATTTTGGGAGAACCAGATGTGTCAGATATGTAAGATCAGATACACTAAGAGGGGACCTGAGACATTGATATGCAAAAGATAGGAGACTTGACACTGACATGCCCACTGTTGGTGGTACTGACCTAGGTCTGTGCCCTGTGACTGCCGGGATGTCCATACATTCTGCTTAATGCCAGGGGCATTTGTAATTATACATGCTGCCTTGTTTACTACATTCCTAATGGACTTCCATTAATTTTGAGTAGGTGCCAAAGAAAACCAAATCTACCACTTAAAATTTTAAACATCTGATTATTTTAAATACTTCCCACAGACTAGCTTCTGGCCCCAGGGATTTCAAATATTGTTTCTCTCCCATCGTCCATCTACTTCTGCTGCACAGAATAGCACAGAAGCTCATACTGGGATGTTACCGCTGGCTCTGCTAGGAAGAGTAAGTAGTAGGAATAGTTCTGGAAGGCTTTTCTACACCAGGATGGCTATCAGAACTTCACTATACATGAAGGGGCTGTGATTCACAACAATTCATCTCACTAACCCCAAGTCAAAGGCAGTCCCAACCCAGCTTCCCCTCAACCAAATAAACCCCAGCAATGCCTGCAGCCTTCTAACGCCAGAGGAAGTATGACATATTGGAAGGAATAACAAAGAGGAAGTGGCCTGTACTGATTTAAGTGAAAGGGCTTACTTTTGAACATTGTACAGATTTATACGACCATGAAGCACATTGCTGGAGGCCCTCTCAGAGCCTTGGAAGGCACTGGGACAAAGGAACCCTGAAGCTTGAGGTTAATCTCAGGGTAAATTCATGTCTTCTTAGCAGTCACAAATACTCTTCACTTGAGGGGCACCTGGGTGGCTCAGTTGGTTAAGCGTTTGCCTTAGGCTCAAGTCATGATCCCAGAGTCCCAGAATTGAGCCCCACGTCATCGGGCTCCCGGCTCAGCAGGGCGTCTTCTTCTCCCACTCCCTCTACCCCTCCCCCTGCTCCTTCTCTCTCTCTTTGTCTCAAGTAAATAAATAATATCTTTTAAAAAGTACTCTTTGCTTGGATTCTGGAAGAAAATTAAATGCTCAGGCCTACTCCTTTCCCAGTCTAATGTTTATCTACAAAGATACTTTATATGTTAAACGATTGGGACTTGGGAGGCAGGAAAGCTGCTCATCACATGTTGATAGATAAGTGTTCTGGTTTCTTTGTAAGTGACTGAGCCTATGATCACACCCAGTCCATTCAATCTATATTGCTCAATTACCACACCCCACAACCATCTTCCATTCCAAGAAGATGTGGCAATAAGGACTCTTCAGAATCAAGACCACACCCCAGGGAACAGAGACTAAAGCTACTTTTAAGCTTTTAAAAAAATTAATTCAAGACATTTATTGATTGTCTATGTGCCATGTGCTGTTTCACATGCTGGAAATGGAAGAGTGAGCAAGAGTGAGTTTCTGCTCTCGTGAAGGTTGTGGGTTAATACATGGGGAAGGATGGAAACTGGGAGAGAACAGACAATAACCAAATAGGTAAACAGAGATAAGGATATGAGAAAACATAATGTTATGTGATAAGAAACATGGAGGAAAATAAAACATGGGAATCAGCAGGGGGAGGTTGCTACATTATGTAGCATAATTGGGAAAGGTCTCTCTGGAGATGATATTTGAGATTAAAAATAAATATTAGCCATAAATAATCAAGATATAGGGGTATTAATGATAGAGAAAGCAAGTGCAAGGGCTCTGAGGCAGGAATAAACTTGGTTATAGTTAAAGAACAGAAAGACAGACAGTGGGGCTGGAGCAAGGTGAGGAGACTGGAAGACATGGCCTGAGAGGTAGCCAGTAACCGACCCTGGACAGCTGTCAGCCACAACACGGAACTAGGTTTATGCTGGGTGTGCTGAGGAGCCACTGGGGGCAAGGGCTTTGAACAGAAGAGTGAAATGGTCTGGTTTATGTTTTCAAAAATCACTTTGGTTCACTGTATGGATACTTCATTATAGGACAACAAGAATAATAGCGGGGAGATCAGTTAGGTGATTATTTCACTAGTCCAGTTAGAATGTTCTTTTGTTTGTCTGGTTTTTGTTTTAAGAAGAAAGGAAATCAAACATTGTAAGTGGGAGAACTTCCACAAGGGAATTTGATTCATTCCTGAAGTTTTCAAACTATTTACCATCGAAGAAAGGAATAATGTCATATTCCCTTCATCATACATTCTCTCTTTCTTTGTCAAAATAAAGCTAATTCTTCAATGGCTCTTCCACCAATCCTCCCAGAACTCTGTATGAGTTCAGTACATGCCTCCTGACAGCCTGTTCTCTGCCTGCTGGGGGATTGTGTGTGCACTCCCTTTGGGGCTACCAAGTTGGCACAGAGAACACCCTAGCTGGAGAGACAGACACACGTAAAACTGAGAACACAAAATATGAAATGCTGTAGCAGGGGTTTTACTTTACAGAGGCAAGGCTGACTTCTGGCTACTTTGGAGTCCAAAAAGAAATAGGGGGTCAGTACATGGCACAGAATACACACAGAGTTGGTGTTCATATGACACAGAACCACCAACTGAGGGTTCGGGGGTAAGATGTGGCCTTGGGGAGGAGATTATCTAAAATAGGAAATACACTGGTCACCAGGGCCCCATATTGGACTGGGTGTGAGGGCTGGATGCTGTACATGACTACAGCCCTCGCCCCAGACTCAAGCACAGGATAGCTCAACTTGGAGCTTATTGGGTGGCAGGGCCTGACTGGGACATATTAAGTAAGGGCCCTTCCTCTCTCAAGGAGCCTGAGTTGAGGGAAACCGAGATGGAGAGCAGGAAATTGGCCTTCGGATCAGGAAACGGTGGGAAGTAAAGCTGAAGGGACTTTGTACCCACCCTGTGTGTAGCTCCAATACCAAGAGGTTCGGGCTTTATTTTTTTAGGAGCCTCAACAGTTTTGAGCAGAAAGAGATGTGATTAGTAGCTCAACCAAGAAGATAAATCTTGCAGCATGTACATGTTAATTAGTGAGGGGAGAGCCAGAGGCAAGGAGATTAGTTAGAAGGCTAAAATGTATAGAGCAGACAAGTAGTCTGCTTCATGAGAGTCAGACCAAACACTGTTGCACATCTTCCATAACTTAGTGACCTGGATTGTAGTCCTGGCCATAATCTGCTGCGTGGCTTTGGTAAGCCTCTCCCCTTCTCTGAGCTCCCCTTGCCTTATCTGTATAATGAGGGGCTTGGATCAAAGGATCCTTTTCAGCTCTGCATTTCCATTCGCTCTTTGCAAATTCATTTCTACATTTGTGAGCACTTGTGAGAGACCGATAAGGCACTTTGATTGAAACCAGAGAGCCAAGGTGTCCAGGGAGACCTCACCAGGTTTCTCCAGATGTGGGCTATTACCTATTTAGCACTAAGGAACGCCAGGCAGCTCAAACGGAATATTCAGGAAAATGACTCCATAACTGGCCATTTTTCCTTGTAAGGTTAAATCAAAGCACGACAGGAATAAACTGTTCTCACAAGGAGATAATATTGTTTCTCCTGGCCTGGCAATGCACTGGACACAGCGCTTCTGCTGATCCTTGTCCAGTTCACCGATTGCAGAGGCTGTAACATATTTCCAGAGGCAGCCAGCCAGCTGTCCAGCAACTGGAGAGAAATGAAAGAGACAAATAATAGGGGAGCCTCATGCTTCCTTCCAGCTAAGCATCTCTTTGCCTCTCCGATGAAACCAGCAGCCAGGAAGACAAAAGCAAAGAAGAAAACAAAACAAATCAAAAATAGGGCGGAAAGCAGGGAAACAGGAAAGATGTGAAAAGTGGAAAGCAGATCTTGGGAAGAGGCAGGGTGGTGCAGTGAACTGGGAGGAGCAGGGAGTCCAGGGGAGACCTGCCCCACACCTCTGTCCCCGGGCATGGGACCACCTCCTGGGAGCATTCTGGCTTTCACATTCTGGAGTTTGACCTTGCGGGTGTGGGTCAGATAATTTCCAGGGAGAAAAAGAACATGTTTTGGGATCCTTAAGTCACACCAGCCTCCACATACGTATGCCAGCACATGATGTCAGGCAGCTTGTTTGGCCTCCAGGAACCTCAGTTTTCTCTTCAGGAAAATGTGGAGAGCAGCGTCTACTGTATCTCATCAGATCTAACACACCATAAATTGTAAGATTCACCATTTTTGCTGTGCATTTAAAGAAAAACAAAACCCATGGGGCGCCTGGGTGGCTCAGTCTGTTAAGCATCTGCCTTCAGCTCAGATCATGATCCCAGGTTCCTGGGATTGAGTCCCACATAGGGAATCCCTGCTCAGTGGGGAGTCTGCTTCTCCCTCTACTCCCTCTAATCTTCCCCCCTGATCATACTCTCTCTCTCTCTTAAATATATAAAATCTTTAAAAAAAAAAAAAAAGACAAACATGATCCAAAAACCACGATATAAGGTTCTCCTACCACATAGATTATAAGAGGTGAGTTCCTCTTGGAGAATCTGTGAAATATGAATCAGGAAACATGACACAAGACCATGATGCACTCCAAAAATGAGACCCATCTGTGGGAAAATACCCAGCTAGTGTGGCACTAGACACATTTCAGGGAAAAAAATCATATTTGCGATTATCATTCTCATTCTCATCATTAAAAACTTGTCTGAGCCCTCTGCAATTTCCTAGGAAGTGGATTTTGTTGGTGTCACTGTGCCGTGTCCCGTTTCCCTTCTCTACAATGACTCCCTCAATCCTCTAGAATGCTTAGCAAATATTCACTAGTGCATTGGAGTGCTAAGGGCTTCATGGGCGCTGATCATGATCAGCTGATGTCCTGACTCATCCTACGTGCCTAGAAAGAATGCAGAAACCAAGATGCTCCTGTTGAAAAGAAGGGCTGCTTCTTGGGCTGCTGAAAGAGTTAAGACCATCATTTGGACTCCTAACCATCAGTTTCTGCTGCTCAAATAGGGACCAAAAGATAACCAGCCTCTCCAGTGATTTTAAGCTTCATATGCTTTTTTTTTTTTAATTTTTTTTTTTATTGGAGTTCAGTTTGCCAACATTTAGGATAATACCCAGTGCTCATCCCGCCAAGTGCTTTATTTTTATTCCTTCTCCCCTCTCACATTTTTTAAATTTTTATTTTCTTTTAAAGATCTTTCCTTAATCATTTCATAACACATATATGTGTATATGTAAATATATATTTTTTGCCTTCATGTTCTTAGCTTTTTAATTCTTATTTTTACTTTTAAAAAGTCCCCTTTTTACCTTTTTAACCTCATAGGTCATGGCCTATAATCATCATCATTTACCTCTTGATTTTCATATTTTTTTCATTATTTGGTTTTGGGTGGGCCTTTTATTTTAAATCTTGTCCAGACTATCTCATTATTATATTTAAATTCTAAGCCTTTCATTTTACTTGATTTTTAATTCTCTTTGTTTCTCATGGATGTGCTTTCACTTAAAAATAAGATCATTGAAATTTAAAATTATCTCCATTTCCTACTTCATTTTTTTTCTTCATCTATCTCTCCCTTAACACGCTTTTTTCTCTTTTTAATGTGTTCTTATAATGACATTCAAGAACCATAATTCCTGGGTCATGTATAAAAGGGGAGTTCATCAGATATAAAAGATGTATATACATAACCACAGGTATATGTATGTACATACATATATACGTCCACCCTACAAATTCCAATGAAACAGGCAAAATAATATATGGTGTTAAAAGTCAAGATAGTAATTACTCTCACTGGGGGATGAGGGACAATCCACATTACAGATGGGTCATTGGATGCCTTTGAGATACGGACGGACGTAGGAGAAATTGTAGAAAGATGTGGAGGGAAAAAGCCTTAACTCCTCCTATGCTAGTAAAGATGATTTATTTCCTTTGTCCTCAAATCTTTGAATATTCCAGAACCTATAGGTTAGCCCTGCCCAGGGCCACATTTCTGTTTGAACAAACACTATTCCTGATGTACTTGCAAGCTCACTCATTCATCTGTCCCACCATACTGATTGGCTGTCTGCAGTACTTTGAACAATATCTGGTGTGAAGTAAATAGCAGATATAAACAAGATGTCACACTGTGTTTTCATAGCCTTTTCTTTTCTCTCTCCTTGCTAGACCCTAGGCTCCATAAGGAAAGGAGCATTGTCTAAGACAGAAGGGAGAGGCAAGGGAAGCACATGGGAGGGAACCCAACACATTAAAGTATATGAGTGCGGGGAGAGCTTGCGGAAAGCTGTCCAGGGCGGAGTTTCTTAAGTTGAGATGTCTAAGACCTAGACAAATGGAGTGGGCAAAAACAGGGCAAGTGCTCGAAGCTAAGCTGCCCACATGTTTGAAAGACCCTCAGGTGAGAAGCATGGAACTCCTGAGGAACTAAAAAAGACTCAATCTGGAAAGTTCTCAATAGTTTACACCACCAGCACTTTAAACTCTATTGAGTTTCGTCACACTGCGCCAACACATGTCACATGCCAAGTTGGGCAGATAGCAGGAGGCCTCACCTGAGAAGAAAGTCCCCTTTGAGCAATGAGGAAGCTATGAACATCCACATGGGAGGAGCACAGGAACAGACCTGAGCCAGGCTTCTGACACCCTGTCTGCTATTATTCTTGTACTTTCAGGTTGCTCCATCAATTTTCCTGGTAGATTTCTAAGTGCTGCCTCTTGGTGTGGTTTTTCCCCATAACCTCCCCTTCCATGGTGGTCTAAGAGAAATAGGGTTAAACTCCCTCACTGAGTACAAAACTTAGACTGAGTAGAGCACACCCACCCAAAGTATTGGAACCCAAAGTACCCCTGGGCTTTGGACCCACCAGAAAAGAGCACGGGGGCCCAGGGAAGAGATTAAGACTGTTCTTCACTCCTTTTCCAAGTTCCCCAAGGGGAATAATAAGCTTTTCTGTATACAATAAACTCTAAAGCAACTGTTAAAATAACAAAACAAGGAGATACACTAATAAGCCAAAAAAGGAGATAAAATGGAATCATAAAAAAGCATTCAATCCAAAAAAAGAGGCAGAAAATAAGGGAAGAGGGAATGAAGAACAGATGGAACAAATATAAAACAAATAGCAAGATGACAGACTTAAACCTAAGCATATTAATAATCACATTAAATGTAAATGTCTGCATACACATAGATACACACTTATAAACAAAATTTAAGCAAATGAAACTTTAAAATATGTTTAAAAAGTCAATGTATCATGACCAGATAAGTCAATCCCAGGAATGCAAGGTAGTCTTAGCATTCAAAATATCAAAGTAGGGATCCCTGGGTGGCTCAGAGGTTTGACACCTTCCTTTGGCCCAGGGCATGATCCTGGAGTCTCGGGATCGAGTCCCGTGTCAGGTTCCCAGCATGGAGCCTGCTTCTCCCTCTGCCTGTGTCTCTGTCTCTGTCTCTCTCTCTCTCTCTCTCTCTATCATAAATAAAAAAATAAAAAATAAATTGTTAAAAAAATATATCAATGTAATTCACTATATGAACAAATAAACTGAAATATATATACTCATCTCAATAGATGCAAAAAAAATCATTTGACCAAGTCCAACATCCATTTCTGATTAAAAAAAACTCTTAGCAAACTATGAAAAGAATGGAACTTCTTCAGTCTTCTATATAGGGCATCTATGAAAAACTTACAGTCAAAATTACACTTAATGGTAAAAGACTGAATGCTTTCCCTCCTAAGTTCAGGAACAAAACAATGATGTTTACTCTTACCACTTCCATTCAACATTATACTGGGGCTACTTAAAAACATAATCAAGCAAGAAAATCAAACAGAGGGCATCCAGATTGGAAAAGATGAAATAAAACTATCTTTTTTCACAGATAATATAACCACCTATGTAGGAAATTTTACATACTCTACAAAAATAATATTATAATGATCACTGGGTGTTATATGTTGGAAAATTGAATTTAAATAAAACATTTTTTAAAAACCACTGTTACAATTACTGAGTTTAGCATGGTAGAAAAACTATCAACATCCAAAACTCAATTGTATTTCTATATGATAGCAATGAGCAGTTAGAAAAAATATGTATTTTAAAGATTTTATTTATCATGAGAGACACAGAGAGAGACAGAGACATACGCAGAGGGAAAAGCAGGCTCCATACAGGGAGCCCAATGCAGGACTCGATCCCAGGTCTCCAGGATCACACCCTGGGCAGAAGGCAGGCGCCAAACTGCTGAGCCACCCACGCATCCCAGAAAACTTTTTTAAATGCAATTTATAACATAAAAATGTATTTTTATGAAATACTTATGGATTAGTATGACAAAAGCTGTGAAGAACCTGTACACTTAAAATAACAAAATATTGCAGAGGTTTAAATAAGACCTAAAACAATGGGAGATCTACCCTGTTCATAGTCCAAAAGACTCAATATTGTTTAGATGTTAATTTGTCCTATTTTTCTTATTTATTCAACACATCACAACCAAAATTCCAGAGGATTTTGTTGCTATTTGTGTCTGTTTGTTTGTTTGTTTGTTTAGAATCAGCCTGCAGAACTTTACAGGCTGATTCTAAAATTCATACAGAAATGTAAAGGCTTTAGAACAGCCAAAGAACAAAGTGCAGAGCTATCACTGTCTGATTTCAAGAGTACTTAGAAAGCTTCAATAATCAAAACAGTGTGATACGGGCATAAATAAATAAATCAATGGAATCAAATAGAGTCCAGAAATAGATGTGGACATATATAGATGACTGATTTTTTTTTTTTTTTTTTTTTTTTTTTTTTTACAAAGAAGCAATGGCAATTCAATGGAGAAAGGATGGTCTTTTCAAAAAATGGTGCTGAGGAATTCACATGCAAAAAAGTACCATGTAGAAAATGAACTCCGATTCTAAGATAAAGAACTAAGATAAAGCCTAAACTATCTACTTGAAAAACTGTCTACCTGAAGTAAATTTAAGACTTAAATATGAAATCTAACTCCTGGAGGAAAACATTGGCAGTAAGCTTCTTGACGTTGGTCTGAGCAATCATTTTTTGGATATGACCCCAAAGCACAAGCAACAAAAGCAAAAACAAATAAATGGTACTACATTTAAAAAAAAAAAAAAAAAGCTTCTGCACAACAAAAGAATCAACAAAATGGAAAAGTTACCTCTAGAATGGGAGGAAATATTTACAAGCCATATACTGATAAGCAGCTAATATATGAAATATACAAGGAATTTATGCAAATTGATAGCCAATAAAACAAATAATCTAATTTAAAAATGAGTAAAGAACCTGACAGACGTGTTTCCAAAGAAAAAAATGCAGGTACATAAAAATGTGCTCAGCATCATTAATTATCAGAGAAATGCAAATCAAAACCACAATGAGATATCATCTCATACCTGTTAGAATGGCTATTATCAAAAGGACAAGCAATAACAAGTATTGGCAAGGATGTGGGGCAAAGGGAACACTTGCACACTGCTGATAGGAATGTAAACTGGTATAACCATTCTGCAAAATTATATGGAGGTTCCTCAAAAAAAAATTAAAAATAGAACTAATATATGATCCAGCAATCTCACTTCAGGGTATTTATCCAAAGGAATTGAAATACAAATCTCAAAGAGACATTTGCACCCCACATTCATTGAAAGATTATTCACAATGGTCAAGGCATTGAAACAACTGAAGTGTCTATTGATAGATGAGGGATACAGAAAATGTGAATAAATAGTTGTGAAATTTAAACTCTGAACTACAAAACTTTTAGAAGATAAAATGAGAAAAATCTTTGTAGCATTGGGTCAGGCAAAGATTTCTTAGATCTAACAGCACAATCATGATCCATAAAAAGAACAAATAGATAAATTGATAGACTCTGTTTAAAAAAAAAAAATGAAAAGAAAAGCCACAGACTGAGAGAAAATATTCACAAAGGTAGATCTGATAAAGAACTTGTATCTGAAATACAAAAAGAACTCTCAAAACTCAATAATAAGAAAACAAAATCTCAATTTACAAAAACAGAGAAGATTTGAGGGCTCCTGAGTGGCTCAGTCAGTTAAATGTCTGCCTTTGGCTCAGGAGGCAACCCCAGGGTCCTAGAATCCAGCCTCATGATTGCCAGGCTCCCTGCTCATCAGGGAATCTGCTTCTCCCTCTCCCTCTCCCCTTCCCCACTCATGTTCTCTCTTTCTCTCTCTCTCTCTCTCTCAAACAAATAAATAAAATATTTTTTAAAAATTAAAAAACAAGGGATCCCTGGATGGCTCAGCAGTTTAGCCCCTGCTTTCAGCCCAGGGCGTGATCCTGGAGTCCCAGGATTGAGTCCTATATTGGGCTCCCTGCATGGAGCCTGCTTCTCCCTCTGCCTGTGTCTCTGCCTCTCTCTCTCTGTGTGTCTCTCATGAATAAATAAATAAATTTTTTTTTAATTAAAAGGAAAAAAACTAGAAGATTTGAACATACACTGCACAAAAAAACAATATATGTACATCAAATAAGCACATGAAGAGATTCTCTAACATCACAGTCATAGGGAAACTCAAATGAAATGAAAAAAAAAAAAAACCCTGGTAAGATATGACTACTCATTGATTAGAATGGTTAAAATTAAAAAGACTGACTATACCAAATGTTGGCCAAGATTTGAAAAACTAAAATTTTCACACACTGGCAGTGGGAATGTAAAACGATATAAACACTTTGGACCAGAGTTTGGTAAAGTATTGAGCATATAGCTACCATATGATCTGGCCATTCCACTTATTTACCCAAGAAAGAAAAAAAGTTAATCCATACAAAGACTTGTACAAGAATGTTCCCAGCAGTTTTCTTTGCAACAGCCAAACACTTTAAAAATCCCAAATTTCCATCAACAAACAAGTCAATGTTTATACAAACTGTAATATATCCAGGCAATGGAATATTATTCAGGGGTAAAAAAGAACACAAATATGGATGAATTCCCAAGCAATTATGCTGAGTAAAATGAGCTAGATTTTTTCAAAGAATATGCTGTATAATTGCCTTTATGTCAAGTTCCTTTAAAAGTAAATAAATTTCATAGTGACAGAAAGCAGGTCAGTGGAAGTCTGGGATGGCAGAGATTTAAGGTGAGGAGGACCAGAAAGAAAGGGATTATAAAAGTGGATGAGGAAACTTTTGGTGGTGATGGGTACATCCACTGTCTTGATTGTGAAATGGTTCTACAGATATACACATATGTCAAAAGTCTTTATTTAAATGCACGCAATTTATTGTATGGCAGTTATACCTCAATTTTTAAAGAAAGAGAAAAAAATCCTACAAAGGTTTCATCTCATCACACTGCTATTTTTGTTCTATTCCAACCCCTAAATGTGGCCCACAGTTAGGCCTACAACATATTCTGGCCTCGGCGATCCCATCTGTTCTCTCTTCCCTGTGTCTTCTACTGCTTCAGCCACAATGGCCTCCCTCCTCCTCCCTTTAAGCTCTTTCATACACCAAAACCTTTCACTTGTTTCTCCCTCTTCCCCAATGTATTCCCCTTACTATCTCTCAGCTTCAGTGCACAGCACACCCATCACCCTGAATGAGGTCTTCTGGATGACTCAAATCAAATAGGTCCCACAGCACTATTCTTCACTGCCATGCAGGGCTTACTTACTTCCTTCATAACATTTATCACCATCTGACAGTAGCTTATCTATTTATTACTACTTGGCTACTATCTATCTCTCCTTCCTAAAAAGCAAATCCATACGTGAAGGGTAGAGACCTCTATCTTGTTCAATGCTTTACTCCCAGTGCCTGCATCATTCTCTGGTGTGTGATAGAAGCTTAGTAATATTTTTGAATGAATGACTAAATTCAGTATACTATTGAAGTCTTGAAAGTAAAAGCCAATGAAGTGTTCACTTTTCATTAAATTTTAATACTCTAGACATATAGGAGAGCTTGGTTTTAGAGCATTTATCTTCTGAATTCATACTCTTAATCCACACATCTTTCTGACTTTCAGGAATGCTTACTTTTCTCTGTTTATAAGCCAAGATCAGCTTCCTTGACCTATATAAACTCCAGGATGCTTTCTGACTGGGTCTCCATGATTTATCAAAAACTCAAGTTTAAAATAAAGAATTCAGGAGAGATTCCTTGTCTAAAAATGGAGGGCACATGGAAACAAAAGCAAGTATTCTGACGTGATTGAAGTATTGGGTTGGAGGGAAGAAATGATGTAACATTTTATGTTGACCTATGAGCCAAGCAAAACCACTGTGTATGGCAAATGGTGTTTATTTCCTTTCTCTAAAGGTAAAAACTGAGTAAGCCTTCTGATGTCAAAAATCCATATTCTTTCCAATAAGGGAAGTAGCTACAGGTAAAGCTAGAACAGAAGGAAGAATTCTGTTATCAGCCATGATAAGCTAAAGTATGCTACAATCTCAGTGTTTAAACACAAAAATGTTTTTATTTCTAGTTCACACAAAGCCCCTTGTCAATCCAAGTACCTATCTAGGACAGCTTTCCTCCACATAAGTTCATATTCAAGTATTCTTCAATTTTATGACACCTCCATTTAGATACATACTTTCATAATCATTGGAACAAAGGAAGTGGAACCATGGAGAATAGATCTCCAGCTCTCAAACATTTCCACCCAGAAATGACTTACATTGATTCTACTCGCACTTTATTAGCCAAATCAAACTTCATGGTCTTGGCTAATCTCAAGGGACTGGAAGGACAGTCACTCCATGTACCTGGAAGGAGGAGACCAGAAATACTAGTGAGTGGCATGGTTTTGTCAGGTTTCAATAATGGAGGACCTCCGAGCTTCAACTGAAAAGAGAGGACCTTACATGGTTAGCCAGCGTACAGCCAAGGAAGTTTTGGAGCATTGAGTGGCAGTATCAAGAATTAGGACTTTATTAGGGCCTAAAAACCAGGGATCTTTAATCCCATGCAGCCTGATTTCAACCTGTGAATATCTAAAAATATTAATGGTGTTTATGCCTGTGAGCACACAGGCTTATGTATCTAAGCATTTACATTTAAGGTAAAGACCCATATCATCTTGATGTAAACAAGGATTAGCACATGTCTATCTGCCAGCTCTGCAGGTGGGAACTTTCTAGTCACATCCCCACCTCCAGCCAGTTATTACTGCCCATACCCCCAGCACTGCCAAAACATCTTCCAAACAGCTGGAGGTTCTACTTGCTGACTTTGCAAAAGCCCCTCTTAAATTCCTCTTTTCTTAGAAAGTGACTCTGGCCAAGTACTGAAAAGTTCACACCAGATGGGATGCATTTACACAGAACCAGGGCCAAAGAACACCCATCTCTTTGTGCGTGGTCACAGTCTGGGCAGAAAACATCCTCTGAGGCTCTGCTTTTCACACCTGTCAGATAGAACAACTCTGTGTGAGCATGCACCTTGGTGAAAGAGATTTTCCTGATTAAGGAAATATTTTTAAACAAATATACAATTAGGCTTTTTTTCCTACTACAATGTCATTCCCTTCTTCCTCATGATCTTGAATCAAAGCCAAAAAGATGTTCTCTAGTTATATGTCTTTGAAAGTTGGAGCTTGGATCTGTCCATTCCCTATGGAATTTATGAGAGAAATATGTTCTGACTATAGTCACATGCCAGTTATGGTCATTTCTTTCTCCAGGGCTTTTCTGTGGGGCTAGAATATTCATCTTCAAGTTCAGGCCTCTCCTATTTGGAAGATGTCATGCCATAAACTGGGTTTCCTGGGAAGTGGGCTCTGAGAAGGAAATAGCATGCAGGGTGTCTAGTAGGGCACACTCAAAGGGAAGGGGAAAAAAGTGTGCAAGATGGGGAAGAAGGAAAAGCCATGCTGCAGAGAAGGCTTCTGCTGACTCCATAGGGGGCTCAGAAGCTGGAAAGGCCCTTCAGCATTGTCCACTTCACAACACAAGCAGAGGGTTTTCTGCATCGGGTACCCATTGGGTGCAGGCTACCCCAGAAAGGAGGAATGGTTTTGGATGAGGAACTCTATCCAGTGCAGGGCAATTTCAGGAGAATGTCAAAAAACATTTCCTACCACTAAGGAACAAAATCATTTATTGCTAAAGGGGGATCTAGGTGGAACATTATACTATCCCCTATTCATTTTGTATTCATGGTTAGAGTTCAAGTTTAGGCTAGGTGATGTCATAGGGCAACACTTGACCAAAAGAGCACTAGACAAAGATCAGTGATCTTCAGTCAAGCTGAATTGAGTAACTGAGGCAATCATAGGGGTGCTGCACCTCAGTAAAGATTAAGGACTCCAGTCAAGCCCTTGATGTTTGTGATCCTTCCCTAAACTCCATAACATACAGCCCATGGCCACTTACATGCTGGTACACACTGGAATAGATTTGTCTCACCCTGACACTTGTGGTCCCTTTCCTGAAAAGCTCATGTCAGCTAACAGCCCACTGCTGTAGACCACCCTGTGCCTTTAAATCAGGCCAACTCACCCACAGCCATCAACATGGATAATCACAAGTACTCTAGCCTGTTTTACTTTGCTCAGGATCTTACACTTCCAGATGCCAACATTTGCCTGGTTTGAAGATTTCCTTCATCCTGTTGGCCTCTGGGAAGAGCTAAAGGAATGTGAATTTCCTAACTGGGGTCCTCATCCTCCCTGTTTCTGGCTCACCATAACTCTTTTAATTCTTCATCTCTTAGACATGTCAAGGAGCCTCCGCATGCAAACTTCAAGATAACCTGGCATTGTGGCTTGAATTATGCCATCCAAAAATAACATGTTAAAGTCCTTAAAAAAAGAACCTGACAATACCTAAAATGTGACTTGATTTGGAAATCAGGTCTTTAAGAGGTAATCAGGTGAAAATGAGGTCATGAGGGCAGGCCTAATCCAGTATGACGGTGTCTTTATAAAAAGGGGGAATTTGGTCATCCACACAGGGCAGATTCATGTGAACAGGAAAGCAGAGATCAGGATGATTGTCTATAAGCCAAAGATTGCTAACAAACCATCAAAAGCTAGAAGAGAGGTATGAAAGAGATTCTCTCTCACACCAACCCTACCGACACCTTCCTCTTAGACTTCTAGCTTCCAAAACCATGAATCTATACAGGTCTGTTGTTTAAGCCACCATTTTCTGGTACTTTGTTAGGACAGCCGAAGCAGACTAACCCACTTGAGAATCTCATCTACTCATAGCCTGCATCCTGGTCATCATTCCAGACAGGCCTACCACAAGCCCCCTGAGACAGGGAAACCAGACATTATGCCAGGGTCACAGGGTCAACAAGTAAAAGAGATGACAATAGTACTTTAGAAGCTAGGTCATCTGCAAATCAAAACCGTAGTGAGCTGTCACCTAACACCCATCAGAATGGCCACTACTGAAACCAGATAATAGCAAGGGTTGCCAAGGATGTCGGGAAATTGAAATACCTATGAACTGCTGATGAGAATGTAAAACGGTATACCATGGAAGACAGTATAAAGGTTTCTCAACAAATTGAAGTAGAATTACTTTATGACCTAGCAATTGTACTTCTGGGTATAGATCCAAAGAAATTGAAAACAGGATCTTGAAGAGGTACTTGCACACCCATGTTCACTGCAGAATTATTCACAACAGCCAAGAAATGGAAGTAGAACAAACACCCACCCACAGATGAATGGATGAACAAAATGTTGTATGTACACACAATGGAGTGTCCACCCACAAAATTAAGGGAATCCTGTTATGTGCTACAATATGGATGAACCTTGAGGACATTATACTGAGTGAAATAAGCCAGTCACTAAAAGACAAATCACTGTATGATCTTACTTACATGAGATATCTAGAGTAGCCAAAACCATGGAAACAGAAAGTAGAGGGGTGGTTGCCAGGGGTTAGGGGAAGGGCAGAATGGGGATTTAGTCAATGGGTATAGAGTTTCAGTTTCTCGAGGTGAAAAGTTCTGGAGATCTGTTACACAATAATGTGAATATAGTTAACACTACTAAACTGTACACCTAAAAATTAATAGAATAAACTTTATGTTATGTGGTTTTTTAACCACAATTAAAAAGAAAAAGAAAGAGAAGCTGGAGGCCAGGTCATCTGGCTCCTGGCCCAGCACTCTTTGGGGCAGCATGCCACCTCTCCCTGCCTGCAGGATCCACCCAGGGAAAATGCCATAGGGACATGAAAACAGAGATTGGGGTGACAGATCTAGAAGCCAAAAGAATGCCAAAGACTGTCATCAAAGCATCCCATGTGAATGCTTTGCAAAAAGACAAGGGACAGACTGGTCATCCAACAAAAGTGCTGCCCGTCCTTTGGAGCCAGGAAAACAGGAAAAGGAGCATTCATTGAACATCTACTGGGGGAGGGGGGTGCTCAAAGTATACATAATCTTCTGAGCTACACTGGTGATGGTTCTCATTTCTCCAACATGTAGATGAGGAAGCTGAGGTGCAGGGGGTGAAGGGACCTGTTCCAAGTCCCCCAGCTGGCAGGAGGCTGACCTGGACCTCCTCCCTCCACCACCGTTGCCTGTTTGATGACTACTTAGCAAAACCACTTGGCTTACAGAGCTCTTAGGAGCCTTTCAAAGGGGTAACTGGAACTCTCTCTCTCTCTGCCACACACACTTATCTGTGTGTTCATCTGTTGTTTTTCTTTCTTCTTTTTTCTGGAAGAGAAAACTGATCAGCTAGTGAAAAATATTTTTCTTAGAGATCATTCAAGGTATTTGGCAATTTGGATTGCCAAATATCGCAAAAGAGAAAGAAGTATGATGTGGGGCTGAGGGTGAAGGTAAACATTCAGCCAGTCCTAAGAGGCTTGGGAAAAGCTTCCAGCATGGCTCCCTTGCCACCACCCCAGATGCTCACACAGCCTTTTGGGTTGGCAGACCCTTGGGAACCTGCACCAGGGTGGCCAAGGCCACCTCTTGCCAATCTCGGTTACCCTCTCAAATCCTGCCCACTGAAAACAAACCCACCGCCCCCACTCGCAAGCCTTGGTGTGTTCGAATTTCTTTCCCTCTTGCCAAAACCTGATTTCCTGTTTCTAAGAAAAAAAACTTTTAAAATACCCCTTTAAAAAATCTCCTTAAGGCAGCTTACACATCAAAGAACTCTTAGAAAGTAGGGTTCTGTTTGGTTAAGTACACATGAATCAGAAAAAAATCTGATTAAATTTCCCCTTTTAAGTGCTAGGATTTTTACTACACTCGGGCAAAAGGTTTTTGGACAAAGCATAGATTCTTGGGGGCCACAAGGAACATTCATTTCATCTAGTATGCTCATTGCAGAGATAAGGACCCCAAAACCCAAGGAGGGAAAATAATTTCCTAAGGCCTCGGGGCAAGGAAGAATCACAACCAAACCTTAAACTGGGCTCTTTACTCCTGGACTGGTGGTGTTTACATACTTCTGTCAATTTCTCTGTAAGGCTTTTTTCAAAGTCAAAGATGATTTAAAGTTTAAAACATTCAGAAGGAAGCTGATTACTAATCTCATTTTTTTAAAAAGGTATCAGAGTCTAAAAAGAATGGCCATAACTACCTTTCCTGAGCACTTATCATATATACACATTGTTCATTTAATCACCACAATTCTATGAGATATTTACTATATTCTATTTTACAAAACAAAAAAGAAAGAAAAGAATTTTTAAAAGAGAGGGGAAGAGGGAGAACAGGATTCAAATCCTGGTTCAAGCTTTTGCTCTGTATTTTGAGGGACCGAAATATGCCAGGGTCTTTCTCATACCAGATATCCGTGAACCTTCAAAACAGTCTTACAAGGTAAGTATTATCATTTCCGTCACACAAATGACAAAAGCAGATCTTAAATTTGTCAACCCTTCCAAGTTCTTGCCACTAGTGAGTAGTAGCACTGGGATTAGAACCTATATCTAGACAGCAAAGCCCACCCTCTTTCTGTCATTTCACAGGGTTGTTTTGAGGGTCAAATCAAATCATGGAAGTGAAACCCTTCTGAAAAACTGTAAAGAAGGTAGCATATTTGAGGAATAATCCTTTGAATTCTAAGCTGTTGTATTTTTCTAAATTTCCACCCTGGCTTTTAGCAACAGGATCCCAGAGCCAGCCAATGACTAGGGGCCCAAGTCTCTCAGCTGAAAAACATTTTCCAAATAAAAGATTTGATTGAATACACTCTTGTTTTCCTTGGGCAGGTCCCAACCACCCAAATGTTTAATTGGGTTGGAAAGTTTTGATCCTGATGGCCATTGTTGCAAGCAAATGAGAAACGTGGAAACTTGCTCTTTGACCCTGAGAGGAGAATGGGGCCCAAGAAGCAGAGAGCAGTCACCCGGCTAGCGGTGATGCTATCCAAATAGCAGCATTATTAGATCAAATGCTAGTTCATTCATTTGCCTGGTCACTTGTTTATTCTAGGCTGTCTTATGAGCATCTTCTGCAAGTCATACCCTGCTTGAGGCATATGGAGTACAAAGGAATAGCTAAGGTTGTTCCCTTGAGGAGCCCACAGTCCTGAGGCCTTGGATAACATCCCTCATGAAGGTTCCCCTGCCTTTCCTAGTCAGAACGTACTGTTTCCTCTTCTCTGTGTCATAATCTTGTGCCAGTGTTAAGTGCTGAGTTGTGGACCACCCTCACCAAATTCATGTTGAAGTCCTAACCCCTTAACCTCAAATGTGATTATATTTGGAGACAGGGCCTTTAAAGAGGTAATTAATGTAAAATGAGGTTGTACGGATGGGCTCTAATCCAATATGGCTGGTGTCATGGTAAGAAGAGGTTAGAACATAAATGTATACCCACAGGGAAGGCCACATAAAGACACAGAGAGAAGAAGGCTATCTATGAGACAGGGAGAGAGGCCTTGGAAAAACAATCCTGCCACACTTGGATCTCATACTTGGAGCCTCCAGAACTCTGAGAAAATAAATTTTTGTTGTGTAAGACACCCACTCTGTGGTTTTTGTTATGACAGCCCCAGCAAACTCATATAACTAGCTAAAGCTTTGACTCTGATCTGCAGGCTATAAGAATTATTTTTGTGTTTACTGAATTTAAAAATAATGGTAAAAAATAACTATGGGTCAACCCTCAACGGGTTTGCAGTCTTAAGGGGAGACTGGCATTTTTTCTTCCTGTTCTGTGCTAAGTGCTAGAGGCACTGGTTTGGAAACGCTGTGAGCCTTCTCTGTAGGGTATTCACTTAGTGGGGAGCCAAGCCAACATCTTATGCATAGCGATTTAAGTGCTATGATAGGAGACTACAATGCCCAGGATGCAGAGGAACACCCTGACCCAACTGGGGGAGGGACAGAATCAGGAGATTCCTCCAGGAGAAGAAACTCCTCGACTGTCATGATGTACAAATAGCTATTACCCAGGAGTGGGTGAGACAGATCATCCCTAGCATGTGCACAGGTGGATATGAGTAGCCCAGCATGGCAAGTCAGTGCAAATGAGGGAATAGGAAGAGAAGAGGCCCCAGCTGAAGCTGAGGCCAAGTCCCAGAGAGGGTGAGAGCCAACCTTCCACAAAAGAGGCACTCCAGGAGTGTTCGCTGAGTTGAGTTGAAATGAGCACACCTGAACATGGTGTGCAGACCCACCTGTCAAGAAGAAACGATCCCATTTCCCTTTTTCCTCTACTCTACCCAACCAGACCTCATTCTTTCCTCTTTCATGCCACCTCCTTCTTTGTGAAATCTGGCCATAGTTTGGTTGGGTGGTGGTCTTTATCTCCCTCGCAGTCACATTAATGCTATTTGTTGAGATTACAGAATAACAGAGGCTCTTCAAGTAAGCAGACCTGGGGGCCAGTCCTGAAAAGTTCTGGGACCTTGGGGTGAGTTGCTCCAGTTTTGGAGGCCTCTGCTACCTTATCTTTGAGCTGAAGGTCACAAGACCCACCAGTATCCATCTTCCTTTTCTTCCTTTTTTATGATAGAGCCTCCCTACCATCCCATTTTAGCTGTGAATACACGGCCACGAGCTGGAATCTGTGTTTCCCAGGCTCCTTTGCAGCTATGGTGGTCAGGTTCCTCAGGTCAGAACAGTGGACCTGAGCAGAAGTGAAACAAACAACTCTTAAGTCATTCCTTAAAGACAGCTTCGCTACATGCCAGGGGACCTCTTCCATTCTTCCTGAAGGCTGGGAAATGGAAACAACCAGAACAGTCCCAAAGCCACACCAGGCAGGTGATGGACTGACCTATCAGCCAGGGGTTCTGGATTCCCTAATAGAATAGAGAAGTCCTGCCCACCTCAGACCACTTCCCTCTGGACTATTCTTTTTTTTTTTTTTTTTTTTTTTTTTTTTTTTTTTTCCTCTGGACTATTCTTAAAAGGAGTAAATATCTGCTTTGTTTATACCACTGAATACCTGGGTCTTTCTGTGCAAACACTTCATCTGTACCCTAAGTAACCCCAGCCTTATTTTGGAGATTGTAGATAATATATTCAAAGCAACTTAACACAGAATGGATCTGTGATTAGTTGATTCTAATAGCTATTATTAGGATGAATTGTTAGGATGTGGTGACTCTCTAAGTATAGCTGGCAAAAAAAAAGGGGGGGGGAAGCTCCCCAGACTCTGGGATTTCTCACCCAAGAGTCTAGGACAGTGGGGCAATTCTGGCTAGAAATGGGAGCCTATGGTTAGAGGAGGAGCCTATGGAGAGGGGAAATAAAGGCAGACTTTAGCTGTGCTGAATTTTAGTTGCTGGCAGGACTTGTGGAAAGAGATGCCAGGAGTCAATTTGAAATTCAAGTTGAAGGTAGGCCCAGAAACCAGGAATCGCTGAGGGGAGTGGTGGGGAGCTGTAGGACCATATGAGATTTCTAAGGGAAAGAGCCACAGACGCAAGTCTTAGAAGGATACTGAGGAGATCAGTCAGTCTGGAGCAAAGACTTTTAAGGTCCAAGGGAGAGAAAAGAATAGAAAAGCTGGGTCAGATCATGGAGAGCAGCAGGAGCCCTGCTGAGGAGTTCAAATTTTACCCTACGAACAGTGGGGGGCCATGGACCATGCTGAATGGGGAGGAGGAAGACGAGAAATTTTCCTGTCCTACCAGAGGATCCCTGGGTGACACAGAGGAGCACAGCTCATCTGCAAGACAACCAGCTACCAGGTAAATCATTGCACTGTTATTTAACAGACACTTGCAAAGTATGGGGAACACCATCAATAAACATTTGGCCTCAAGGTGATGGCTTGGGAGATCATAGAATTTTTTTAATATAAAAATTGAATGAATTAAATGTGTTCAAAGGGCCATGTGCATTATGAACTAGGTAAATCAAAGCACTTAAAGGTTGAATATTTTGGAGAGATTCTATGGAGACGGTGAAAGCAAAGAGTTTGCCAGAGTGACCCTATGGATTGAAAAATGACAACATGAAGGAGGATGGAAGACAAGTATCTCCCATTCATCCTTTTGGTCCTTGAGACAACAGATCAGCATTGAAGGTGCACTCCATGTCTGTGTATGCTGGGTGCTGATGGGAGGGTGGAGACGAGACAAATTTGTTGGGAGTTGAGGAGTTTGTGGTGGAAAATAAAGTTTAATGAAGGAATAAAAGTGAAGAGTACAGCTGCCTTAGCTCAGAGAAATTCCCTCCGAAGCAACCTTTGAGCCCAGAGGGCAGCGAGGGGCCCCAGGTGGGTCTCAGACGCAGAAGGAACAAGAGTGGCCCAGAGGTGGGGGACAGCATGACATGAATGGCCATGAGGTCAAAGCTAGCACCAGGGTAGGACGAGTGCCTAGGTACAAACTTAAGGAGGCCCTCACTCTCAGGGCCACACAATTGCCAGCTCAGAGAGTAACTATCTCCTGACATCCTGTTTCCAAGCCACTCTCCTTCCATTCTTGGGTCTCTCAGTCCAAACCCTGGTGGTAGAAGCTGAGCGCAGGATGGGGAGAGTGACAGCGGGCCCCAGAGTAGCCACTAGACTCAGAAGATCCCTACCAGGAAGCCCAAGGCCACAGATGCTCACCTGCTTGCTCTGCCTAAGAAACCAAATGTACAGTTCTCAAGAAACCCCACATGCCTGGAGGTGTCACCTAAAGGGTAAGAGGAGGGTTTGGACCTGCTTCTCGATATGTTAGAGGATCTTCACTAAGGAGAAAGGTCCAGCCTTATGTCCCAACATGACATGGCTGTAAAACCTCAAATAAGCCTCTTCTCCACTCTGGACTCAAATTTCCTTTTGTGTACCATCAAAGAATTGGATTTGATTAACTCAAAGTGCTCCCCACCACCACGCAGGCCCAAAATGTTAGGATTCTATGAACTCAAAACAAAACTCTGTTTTCAAAAGTAGAGAATTGTGTCAAGGAAGCTATCAAAAGCTGAAAGAAAACAAACCCTTTTCTAACCCAAGTAATATTAAGACACATGGGAGCTAGTTAAGAGGTCTAGTTGTGGGATCTCTCTCAATAGGATGGATAACCTCTTTAGATATGTGATGACGTAGCTATCACTCAAAATCTGCCACCCTGGAGAGTGTTCAAATGTGAGCGCTTTCACTGCCTGGAACCATAGTGCACACTCATGGTAGGAGTAACTTCAGGAGTCAACAGATAAAGAGCAATATTCTGTTTTGAGCAAAGTGGTCCAGGGCACTTGGGTGGCTCGATGGTTGAGCGTCTGCCTTTGGCTCAGGTCATGATCCTGGGGTCCTGGGATCAAGTCCTGCACCAGGCTTCCTGCTTCTCCCTCTGCCTATGTCTCTGCCTCTCTCTGTGTGTCTTCCATGAATAATTTTTTTTAAATCTAAAAAAAGAAATGGAACAAAGTGGTCTACTTGAAGCCAATATTTCCATTCTTAATCCTGAGCCAACACAGTTATAACTGTCTCGTTACCCTTCTCTCTTAGGCTTTCTGCAAGCCATCTTGTTCTTTCCACATTTCTAACAATCTCCCAGGGGCTTAGAGTTTTGGGGCAATTTCCATTTTGACATCTAACTTGACTTCTGCACCCAGGATCTGAGGCAGAAACTATCATCATTGCTACTTTACAAATGAGGAAACTGAAGCTTTCAGAGAGAAGAGCTACAAACCACCTACCATGTGGGTGTCATTCCCGAAAAGCTGGCAGCAAGACCCTATCAAATTGTACCATGAAAGCTCATAATAATAGAGGGTTAATGACAAGAAATACCCCTGCCTGTTGCATCAGCGAATCAAATCTCTTTTTTATGCCTTATAAATAGCTACTGTCTACTTATCATAACAGATAGTTGGGACACAGATGCCACACTATCCCTTCTGTCCTCCTCTACACCTTTACCTTTAGACTCTTGGACACATATCAATTCCTTTCTCTTCCTACTCTCCCTTTAAAAGTCCATGCTTATCAGCTCCAGCAACTAGATCCATGGAAGGATCACCATGCCACTGGTTCTGCCACCAGCCCGACTCCAGTGCAGGTCTAGGCTCCACTGGAGCACCCCTGCTATATGCCACCTTAAGGAAAATCTTTGCAGGGACTTAGAGTGGCCTCCATCCTCTAAGGATAGAAGGATGGAGACACATAGATCCAGGACATCAGCTACTCTAATTTTCCATTCTTGACTCACAGTGCCCTGCCCAGAAAGCCGTTTGGGTCCCAGACTATACAGAGTCCAGAATGCCAGGATTTAATAGATGTTTTTGCATGTGTAGGATGAGCCAAAGAATGGAAACTCTGTCCACATCTAGAGGGAACGCCCATGACAGATGTGTATTCCCTAAAATAACCTGATAGCAAAAGTTGGTAGAGGCAAGAGCTGGAGGGGAGAGACAGTGGTCTCTCAAGTTACAAAGCACAGTTAGACACATGCAGAGAAAGGCCTCTGGGGCCACCACCTAGAGGAGGGTAGACCCATGACAAAGACAAGTAGAGGGCAGAAGTTACCTTGATAATTTGGTTTGTTTTCACTTTGGGTTTGGCAACCAAGGATTTGCCTTATAGAAAGTGGAAATGCATAAGTTCAAAGATTTAGTCTCCTGCAGCCTGCTTCAGGCCAGTCGAATCAAGCAATAAGTGAACAAATTACCCATGAGAAGAGCAAGGAAGTTCAGAATGGATTCCAGTGTGACCTGGAAAAATCTTCCCCCTGCCTTGAACTTGGTAAAGTGCTTTCATTTACTGCTCAACTCTGAACCATCCCAACGGCCTTGTAAGAGATGACTTATTTCTATTTTGTAATGAGAAAACTTAGGCACAAAGAAATAAAGTGACTTATGCCTAAAGCCACATGCTGCTAAATGGCATAGCTGGAATTCTACCCCAGGTCTCTTTGAACCTGGAATGTCTAGCCAGCTTACCACATGCTTCAGAACAATCCGATGAAGTAGGGACTTCTTATACCTCAGAGTCAAAGGAGTTAACTCAAGGTTGCATGGACAGTAAATTCAATACCAGGAGGTAAACAAAGGTAAGTTTCTTAGCACCAGAACTAGGCCACTTTCCACCACACGCAATGCTTTGGTGAACACTCTCTATCCGATCTATTCCTCTACACTGCTAATGCAGCATCTGGTGTGTAGTAGGTGTTAAATAAATACTTGGTGGGTAAATGAGACTTTCTTTGAAGTGAAGTTTTATTAGGAAAGCAGATGATCGTCTTAACTGAGCGAGATAGTCAGTGACTCATTTTGCTCAGGGCTTAAATCTGAATTTGGAGCAAATCTCTTGACTTCACTGTGAAATACAGCCCAGGCTCCTCCCTACTTAAGAAGAGGGACAACTGGAAAAAGAACCCACTGTTCCTCTCTGGAATGAGAATAAAACCATAAATTAGGCTTTTCTGTTTTTTTTTTTTTTCCAAGGCAATCAGGGAATAAAGTTGGTACTTGACTACATTGTGACACCCAAGAACACAGCTTCTAAGCAGCCAAACACTATTTTTTTCCTCCATTATCTGTTACTTTGTTAAGCTATGGTGATTTACCAATTGAAAATCATAGAAGAAACTTCTATGCTTACCTCTAGGGAAAATTTACTCATACATCCCTCTCCTACATTCTTTAAAGTACTGGGTAAAGCACTAACATATGAGGGGTGGGAGCCAGTGGAGGCGGCGCAGTGAAAGGGGCTGCTGTGTGCAGGCATGCTTCCACAGAGGATCCCTTTAATCCTCATGGTGAGCCTGTAAAGAAGCAACCCCCATTCCACAAGAGAGGAAATTAAGGGTCAAAGAAGCTTTGGAATTATTAATTTTCCCACAATTAGTAAGTGGCAGTCAGGATTTGAACCCAAGACTTTATGAACTCAGAACCTATGTTCTATGTCATATACCATGTTTAGAGTCTATTAATGATAGGTATGACCACAGGAAAACTCCTCCACAAAGAGGCTTCACTCACTTTATCTTATAGTATGTGAGGATCAAAAGTGATGGAGAGGGACACCTGGGTGGCTCAGTGGTTGAGCGTCTGCCTTTGGCTCAGGTCGTGATAGTGGGGTCCTGGGATCAAGTCCCATATCGGGCTCTTCACAGGGAGACTGCTTCTCCCTCTGCCTATGTTTCTGCCTCTTTCTCTGTGTCTCTCATGAATAAATCAATAAAATCTTTTTCAAAGAAAAAGTGACAGAGAGTAGGGATAAGAACTCCCATTTTATAGGTAAGGAGACAGAGGCATATATTGTTTTGAGTGATACACGGATGTAATATATGCTCCATATAGTTCCTATTTTATTATAGAAGAGAGAGCTGAAGCTCAGAGATAATCATGTTGCATAAGCATATACATATATTAGTACTGTGCTCCTACTATGTGCAGATTCTGTGCTGACATTTATATTTCTCCAAACCTCAGCTGCTTCTTTTGTAAAATGGAGATGAGTGGCTTAACCAGAAGTAATCATCTAGAAAGGGTTGCATTTAGAATCTGCATCTAGACTTTTCTAATTTTCAGACTTATTAAACTTTTTTATGTTACAAAAATCTCAAAGCTTTTAACTATTTCCTTCTACCTTGATATCCTAAAATATGTGGCTCCCAAAAGCATCTAAATGGAGACCATTTTATCATTTCCTAGCCAGGGTAGATATTCAAATACTTCTGTGAATCTGTGTAGGAAGTCTTTAACTCAGCTGCTTATATGAATCATTTACTTGTGGAATCAAAACTATTCATTCTACTAGTGTAGGAAAGCCGCATCTGAATAAATCCCGCCTGGCATGTCGCCTATGAGGTGGTGGGAGGGAAAAAATTTATTAACTTCCTCCAAGAGAATGGACAAGAAGGCCCTTCAGTCAGGGCTCTATGCCAAGTACGTAAAATTAGAATGGCTTTTGTCTTCTTGGAGTGCAAGAAAAGCTATATTGGACAAAACTATGGAAGACAGAAATCCTTAGCCAATCTGTAGAAAGATTCCTTTCCAGCCAAGGTTGTTCAGCACCAGTCCTGAGCTTAAGGAAGTTCAGCAAAATGCCTGAGGAGCACACGTTACCACCCTTGGAGGCCAGGCCCAGAAGAAGACAGGGTAGATAAGCCTGGCCTTGATGAGGAGCCATATTTTAGAACTTTCAGGGCAGTCTAGGCACAAACACTCACATGAGCAAAAGCTTGAGTTGAGAAACAAATTGGCGGTGAGGGTCACACTGGGAAAAATCATTAAGGTCTGGACCAGAAATTTGGACTTAACCTACTAGACAGTGCTGAAGGGAGCAAAGAAACATAATCAGAACAGTTTTAGGAAAACTAGTCTTTTACTTATTCACCAACTACCTGTTGGACATTTTGATGTGTGGCATCTTACCGGGATTGGCACACTTAGTCTAGTGCACAGATGTTTTGGAGGTTTTCAGTGTGGGAAATGTTGCACTGAAAATGGTGCAAGCTGCAGCAACCCTGAAGAAAAGAGCCTGAGGGCAAATGGCTCATTTAGGAAATAATCTCAAAAAGCATTCATAGGGAGACTGAGGGAGTGAGACAGGAAAAGGAAAACTAATACCTCTGGAGTAACAGAGTTTTAATCCCAGTGGATGCTTCCAGGGGAACCATGCAGGGCACATTTCAGAGCAGTCCCATGTAAGGTATGAGAAAACTGGGTATTTACCTACCAAATACCATCCTTCATTGGCTCTGGGGTGCTCCCTGGAGACAGGAATGGCCAGGCTTTCACAAGCTATGCTCTGCAGCCAGAGAAACCCTGAGGCAGATAGTCCCAGAGGCTAGAAGTGTGTATGGGAAGAGATCCAAGCAGGGAGGAGCTTATCTCCTGCCATGGTTCCCTGGAAGGACAAGGAGGGCACCACTGCACAGGTGGTGCTTGAACTGAGGCTAAGAGAACCAGCACATTCTCCCCAAAGGGCAGTACAATAGACAATACACTCCAGTAAGTAAAATGAAAGAAGGGAGAAGGAAGAGTGAGTTATGTCACTGAGCAAGTAGGCAAGAGCTAGATCACAAGGACCTTGGAGTCCCTGCAAGGGCTTCATAGCATTATGGAAAAAAATTAACTAGGATGTTTCATGGTCAGAATAGCACGCTTCTGTGGAGGAGGGATGCAGAGGCCAGACCTGGAGGGTAAAGACCATTAAGATGTAGGGTATGGGATGCAGGGAATCACAGGGGGGGAAATATAGGCTTGAACTAAGGCAGAGGCTGTGGGATTAGAAATGAAGGAGCTGACAGGAGAGATAGTTAGGGAGAAGAGGCTAAAGATTGTCCTCCATGCATCTAGAAGGATACCTATGTAGGATTTGCCTGTAAAGAGCACAACAAATAGGGAAAAGGAGCTGAGGGGCAGAACCCAGAAGCACTGCTGCAACCACAGAGGCACTGCCATAACCACATTCAGGGCCTGGAGGAAGAAGAGCTAGCCACAGAGCTGTGAACTTTGAGGACACCCAGGTGTCTTTCTACGGAAGCCAAGAGAGGGGCACAGCACAACCAACACTGCTGGTCAGCAGAGGTCAGGGAGGAGGAGGCCCATCCCAAGACCACAGCTGTTACTCATTAGCTGGAGGTGGCTGCTGACTCTTTGACTTCTTCAGTAAAGGAGCAGTCAGGTGACAGGGTGACAATGGTAAAAATTGGTGAAGATGTGGAGGTCAGTGGGGCCAACCAGATGGAAGAGGTCTGGCCACAAGCAGATGAAGAGCTGCATATGGCTTTGACGGTAAGAGTGGTGTGGAGTGAGCAGGGGACACAAGGTGTGGGAAGCACATAAAATATCTTCAAGCCAAGGAGGCCAACCAAGCCATGGCCTGAGGAAAAGACTGGAAGCAGAAGAGGTTAAAGATGAAAAGGAAGGAGGTGTCAGTGTTTGATGGAAAGAACTGAGATCTTTTAAGGAAGTCCACTACTGCCGTTGACTATCTGGTAAAGAATGGTCCCTACCTCATGGTATCTACAACCTTGCGTGGCCCCCTCTCACATGGTAGGGGGGCTGATCTACACAACCTCTGGAATATGGCAGAAGCGATGGTACATCAATTTCATGATCAGGTTAACAAAAGATACTGTGGTTGCCCTTTTGCACTCTCTTCTCTCTTTCCCATCACTTGTTCTGGGGGAAGCCAGAAGTTATGTCACGAGCAGCTCTATTCTGATGCCCACATGGGAGGAATCAAACTCTCTACCAATGGTCCTGTGAGTAAGTTGAGTTTGGAAGTGGACAGCTCAGCCCAAATGACCACAACCCCCACCAACTGCTTGACTACAGCCTCGTGAGGAAGCCTGAGCCAGAGCCACCTTCCAGCTTGCTCGCCTCTAGAAACCGGGTGAGATAGTACTTGCTTATTCCTTTAGGCCAGCATGTCTTGGGGTGGTTTGTTACACAGCCATAGATAACCCATGGGATCTTCCTGGAACAGTTGATGTGACAGCAAAGTGACACAAAGAATGGCATGACATAGGGACTCATGAAAATATAGAGGAGAGAGAAAGAGGCAGGCTCAGAGGTTCAGGTGAGATGAAGGGCCACCCTCCTTATGATGTAAGAGGCAAAGAACAGAAGCTCCGGGTCCTAATCTGTGGTGAGCACTACCCAGGCCAGGCACTGGTGAGCCCATTATGCAGTCTCTCCCCTGAACCCCTAGCAGGACATTGAATCATATGGGTTTTACTGCACAAACACCAAAGCTGGTGGAGATTTATTTAGTAACTTGATGTAGATACAGATCTGGGAGAAGAAAAAAAAAAAAGGAAAAACAGGGCCTTGTTCAGGGCAGGGCTTAGGGTGGCGGGCCTTAGGTGGAGCTGGGTGAGTGGCAGGAGAAAGGTTGGAGCTAGGCAGAAAGCCAAGGCAGGAGGCCTCTCCAGCAAGCAGTTGGCTCCCTGGGCACAGGAGACTTCCCAAGTGAGTCTAAATGAAGGGCCAGCTCACTTTATATCCTTTTAAAGTAAAAACTCAGGGATGTTCCCAGGCCATCTGTGTTCACCAGAAAGGGCCATTTTTCTACCTCCTGGTGTCCGGGAAAGACACTCTAAGAAGGAACAGAGCATACCTCCCTACCCATTGCTCCTCTCTGCCAGCAGGCCCAGCTTGGCTCCATGCAACTCCATCCATACATGATCAATGCATTCTGTAAAACGCTTGGAGGAAGGAGGACGTAGGTATCCCAGTGCATTTCAAGTTCTCCTGAAAACACTGGCAGATGGTGACTATGGTCTGAACCATCTTCCTTTTGTCCCCAAGACTAACTGAACATCTCAGTGATTGTCCTCCCCAGAAGGCAACCAACCATGTAAGAAACTTCATTAACACACCATTAAGAATTTTTTTTAAATCAACTAGGTTATTACTTCATTTCCAAATTTTTTTGTTCTTCATATCATAAAAATACAAAGAAATCTGTGGTGTAGACATCTAAGTACACAAAACAAACGTAAAAGAATTTTTTAACAGAAGAAAATAAAGCAGGATTCATTTATTGATAATGTTTTCCTATCTAGAATCATAATTTTTTTAACAAACATCACAGCTGACAAGTGTGTATTTGTACATATTTTGCAGTTTGCAAAACTTTCCTCACTTAACCTTCATACCACATCTGTACAGTAGCAGGGCACAGTTCCCACCCCTTTCAGAGGAGGGATCTGCCTACGGGGAAGCAGGAGGGTAGTATGGACAGCTGAGGGCTTCCTACATCCTGCTCAGCCTCAGTCTCCTCATGTGTGTCATGGGGATGAGAAGAGCACTGACTTTGACTAGTTAAAATTCTCATAGTACTAAGAACCTAAATTTGGTCAGTAAGAAAATGACACTTGTTTATTGTTGCTGTCACTTTATACTGCAAATCTGTAAGGATTAGAAGCAGTGTTTATAAAAATGCTGAACATAGTACCCAAAACATAGAAGGTGCTAATTTTGAAGAGGTAAAGCTAAGATTGTGAGGGGTTTCTAATTCCTTAATAATTCATCTTTCCTCTGCACCCCAGGCACCTGGGCATGGGTTCAGTGAGACACATCTCTTAGCTTGAGAATGAGTAGACTAAATCTTTATTGATGGATGGATGGATGGATGGATGGATGGAAGGAAGGAAGAGAGGGAAGGAAGGGAAGGGAAGGAGGGGGAAGGGAGGGAGGGAGGGAGGAAGGAAGGAAGGAAGGAAGGAAGGAAGGAAGGAAGGAAGGAAGGAAGAAGGAAGGAAGGTAGGTAGGTTGGAAAGATGGAAAGATCTTACTGTCTGCCCTAAGATACTCTGCTGTACTCATGTTTTTGAAGATTCACACATTTCTCTGCATGAGTTGTAGGGGAAGCAAGGATCATGAATCTGTAATATTTTCAGAGTGTCTCCATCCTCTAAAGAAAAAAGCCAAAAAAAAAAAAAAAAGAAAGAAAGAAAGAGAAAGAAAGAAAGAAGAAAGAAAGAAAGAAAGAAGAAAGAAAGAAAGAAAGAAAGAAAGAAAGAAAGAAAGAAAGAAAGAAAGAAAGAAAAAAGCCATCTCCATATCCTTGTTCAAGCTGTCCCTAAATGGCATCTACTCCATTTCCTGCTACCATTCCTCTGGGAAAATCTCCCCACCACCCACCCTTCCCTCCCACCTTCCCAGACTGCCACACCTTTGCCCATGCTGTAGCCCCTGCCTGAAATGCCTTCCCTCACTTCACCTACTGAAAATCTCCCCACTCCTCAAGCTCTGACAGAGAGGTCAGACCATCAGAAGGGGTCATCTTTGAGGACAAAAGTAACATCTCATCATCCTTATCCCCTTAGCACCCAGCACAGGGCTGGCACCAAGGAGCATCTCCTTGTGTTTACTGAGCACACCAGTTAGAATGAAGCAATTGACCCAAGTTCTTTCCTGGCAGAGGCGGTTACAGCATCCCAACCCCCAGGATATGCCTGCCGGGGAGAAGGTGGCAGAGACAGCACACACGTAACACCTAGTTCCTCTATTTTGTTCATCTCCTAGTTGTCAAGATGAGGCAAAAAAGTGGATCTTACCCTGGTAATCACAGACCATCTGGGTGTTGCTCTGGTTTTTCTTTAAAAGAATTATTAAAAGGGAGGGACCCTCCAATTATAGCCATGTGGAGAAAGCATCACACATTGCAAGACAGGTCATTTTAGAGTAGAGAAAAAGTACTCTTATAACTGGTTTGGCTTGGGTCCATGGCCTGTCTCTCTCCAGTACCAAGAAATGCTGCCACATGAAAGAAGGCAATTGCAGTCACAAGAGGGAAGAATTGGCTTTGATCGCAAGGCAGCTGCATGGGCCTGAGTAGTAGAGCCCCACACAATGAAGCTATACCCCAGGACACCTGCCTTGTATTCCTTGTTGCCCTGGGTTTGGGTCTCCTCACTTGCAAATTTGATGGCCTTTCCCATTCAGAGTCTCCCTGTTTCCTGTTTAGTAGGCATCAAACTAATCCAAACAAACCCTCAGCATTGTGATGAGATTAAAGAGACTGTCAACTCCATGAGGACAGGAAGTCTGTGACCAGCTGACAGATTGCTGCCTCCCCTCAGTGGACAGTTGTCAAAGGTGTGAATGAACAAATCAAGATAGCCCTAGGCCCACATAAGTTACGCCAATATTAATGCGCTGCTGGGAAATCTCAGCCCAATAAATATTTCTTAAGGCTTTGTCCTGGAGTAATCCCCTCAGTAGTGTTGGAGAGTTTATCTCACTGTCTTGGTATCTGACCAGTCAATAAACAACTCATCCACAAAGCTGGAGGAGGAAAGGAAGAAAGGAAGGAGCAGGACCACCTCCCCACTGGGTCCCTTGAATGTGAGGCTATGAGTGGCGGGTATGTCTTACTATTTTCTGGCTCCATGACTTTCTTTGTACCCACTGTGTCCTCTGCCTGGAATATCCTCCCTCCCTGTTTTTCTAATACCTACCTATCCTTCAAGATTCAGCCCAGGATCACCTTCTCAGGATGGCCTCCCCAGGTGTCCTGTCAGGGTCAGCTGCTCCCTCCAAGGCAAGTGTAGGGCATGGCCATGCTGAGCATCACACTTACATATGGCATTGTCATATCCCTTTAGCTGTCTGAGAACCCTTACATCACTGAGTTCCTTAAGGGCAAGTAACCTGCCTTCTCCTTAATCTAGCACAAGGGATTGTCAGATGTTGGTTATTCAGAGGATGAACATGGAAAGGGGAGAGAAGGGAAGAGCATTCTCCAACAGTGAAAAGTACTATTGTAGATAATAGTGAAGTCCCTGTCACTTGTAGCAGGCAAGTATCCTATGCATCTTGTGGAAGAAGAACCCCAACAGAGGCCCCTGCAATGCTACCCCCAACCAAGACTCAAACTTAAACATTTCTAGGAAAGGCAAGGTCTGGAAACAGAAACCTACATGACAGCTCATGTGTTTGCTATTCTCTCTCATACATGCATGCACGCACACCTGCACAGAGGCATCAGCACAGATCCAGATGACCCCAGATGAGGAGAAGTCCTTCTCCCTACTGATACTTTAATCCTCAGCACACACTTCCCAGATATGACTCCATTCATGTGACGCAACAATCCTGCTCTGAGCAGAGGCAGATCTTACCTTTGTTTCCTACATGGACCAGTTTGATAAGGTGAGAAGATTCTTGAACAAAAGTCAGGAAACCGTGTTTGTATCTGGAATCTATTGAGATTTGCTCTAGGCTGAAAGTCTGTGTCACCCCACCCGCTAGATTCATATGTAGGGACCTAATCTGCAATGTGATGATATTTGGAGAGGGCGGCATTTGGGAGGTGATCAGGTCTTGAGGGTTGTAAGATTAGTGCTCCTGTAAAAGAGATTCCAGAGCTCCTTCCCCCTTCTACCATGTGAGGACATAGCTGGAAGACAGCCATCTAGGAACCGGAAAGTGGGCTCCCACCAGACATCTAATGTGACAACACCTTAATCTTGGACTTTCCAGCCTCCAGAACAATGAGATATAAATTTGTGTTGTTTGTTGGCCACCCAGGCTATGGTATTCTGTTATAGCAGGCTGAATGAACTAAGGCAAGATCCAAGGTTGAGACCTTGAAAAATTACCTAACTTTTCAGGTCACCAAAGCAAGAGTTTCTTGGAATGTCAGAACTTGCCACTTAGGAAATATCTGGGTCTCCCATGCACTGTCTGGGCAGGACCTGTACCTGCTGGGCTCACCACTGTATCTTCAGAGCCTAGCCCTATACCTAGTGCATGATGAGTGCTCACATGAATTAACAAGTGAATGAGAAGCAAATGTCTCCTCTGAATTCCAAGTTGCTACATTTAGCAGTGACAGGCCATATGGAGGAATTGTGGTATTGTCACTGGGCTTCCAGGCCTGAACTTCATGAGTCATCCTCACTGATAACATGTACACAGCATGTTATGGACCCCAGAGAGCTCCAATTATCATGAGACTTCACGGGCAACTTATCCCCCTCTAGATGCTAGGTTCATTAAAGGCAGACTTTTAATTGTTTCTGTATCCTAGGACTTAGTGCCTGCTTTGGCACATGGCAAGGGCTCAGTGTCTTTTCATTCGTTCATATAGAATTCAACAAAGTAGGGACCTGATACATAGAAAAGTAGCTTGTTTGCACAGTGTGTTGGTGACAGGACCAGTGCTATGCCCAGGCCTCTGTACTTCCTACTATATTATATGGAGTATTATGCCATTTCATGTGTGAGGCTGAAAGGGATTCTCAGAGGCAGTGGGCTCGACACCCTGCCCTAGTGGCCCCTGTACCCCTCAAAAGCCTTGAGGATAGGGTTCTATCTTGCACTGGCAGGGCTCCAGCTGGGACTGGTGCAATGGCTGACTACAGGTGCCTTTGAGAGCATCTAAGCTTGAAATACATCTGCCTCCAGGTGCAAAGAAATTGTGAGGGGAGTCATGTCCACAAAAAGATATGCTATAGTCCTAATCTCTAGCACCTGTGAATGTAACCTTATTTGGAAATAGGGTCTTTGCAAATGTAATCAAGTTCAGATGAGGTTACTCTGGATGAGGGTGAGCCCTAAATTCAATGAATTGCAACTTTATAAAAAGGCCAAGCAAAGACAAAGAGCATACCATGTGACAAAGGAGGCAGAGCTGGGCGAAGGCGTCGATAAGCCAAGGAATATCAGGAATCACTGAAAGCCACCAGAGGCTATGAAGAGACAAGGAAGGATTCTTCCCTAGAGCCTTCTGAGGGTGCATAGCCCTGTTGACACTGTCAGACTTCTAGCCTACAGAACTGTGAGAGAATAAATTGTTGTTTTAAGTCACTCGATTTGTGGTATTTTGTTATAGCAGCCATGGGAAACTAATACAGTAACAAAAGCCTGAAGTTAGAGATGTTTCTCTGCAGTTTAGGCAAGATGAAAATATGTGGGAAGGAGGTCAGTGGAGGAAATGAAAGGAGATGAAGACATAATTAATAGTTTATACTGGAAGACTCAAAGATCCCTATGACATACAGTTTAGGTTTATATTTTTATCAAATGATGTCAGCAGAGAACCAACATATTTAGAGAATAGTGTTTTCTTCCGAACAGAATAATCACCTAATTTGTTTGCTCCCAATTTGGAAACAGGTTCACCCAGTCAGTCGGAAAGAAGTGTTTATGGTGTCTTGCTCTCTGGCACTGGCATGTCAGCATGGGTGATCTGTGAGGCCCCTGCCCAAGGGGCTCCCAATTCAGTTGGAGAGACAGTATTTTGAGTCAAGCGCACATATCAGCTTCCCCCCCTCCCACGGGGTTTTTTTTAATAATAAATTTGTTATTGGTGTTCAATTTGCCAACATACAGAATAACACCCAGTGCTCATCCCGTCAAGTGCCCCCCTCAGTGCCCGTCACCCATTCCCCCCCACCCCCTGCCCTCCTCCCCTTCCACCACCTCTAGTTCGTTTCCCAGAGTTAGGAGTCTTTATGTTCTGTCTCCCTTTCTGATATTTCCCACACATTTCTTCTCCCTTCCCTTCTATTCCCTTTCACTATTATTTATATTCCCCAAATGAATGAGAACATACACTGTTTGTCCTTCTCCGATTGACTCATTTCACTCAGCATAATACCCTCCAGTTCCATCCACGTCGAAGCAAATGGTGGGTATTTGTCGTTTCTAATTGCTGAGTAATATTCCATTGTGTACATAGACCACATCTTCTTTATCCATTCATCTTTCGATGGACACCGAGGCTCCTTCCACAGTTTGGCTATTGTGGACATTGCTGCTAGAAACATCGGGGTGCAGGTGTCCCGGCGTTTCATTGCATCTGTATCTTTGGGGTAAATCCCCAACAGTGCAATTGCTGGGTCGTAGGGAGGTCTATTTTTAACTCTTTGAGGAACCTCCACACAGTTTTCCAGAGTGGCTGCACCAGTTCACATTCCCACCAACAGTGTAAGAGGGTACCCTTTTCTCCGCATCCTCTCCAACATTTGTGGTTTCCTGCCTTGTTAATTTTCCCCATTCTCACTGGTGTGAGGTGGTATCTCATGATACATCCACGAAGGCAAAAGAAACAAAAGCAAAAATGAACTATTGAGACTTCATCAGGATAAGAAGCTTTTGCACAGCAAAGGATACAGTCAACAAACTAAAAGACAACCTACAGAATGGGAGAAGATATTTGCAAATGACATATCAGATAAAGGGCTAGTTTCCAAGATCTATAAAGAACTTATTAAACTCAACACCAAAGAAACAAACAATCCAATCATGAAATGGGCAAAAGACATGAACAGAAATCTCACAGAGGAAGACAGACATGGCCAACACGTACATGAGAAAATGCTCCGCATCACTTGCCATCAGGGAAATACAAATCAGCTTTTGACAGAACCCCCTGGGGCACACCGAGAAGTCAGGGCAGGAAGGATTAACAAAGGAGAAGTATATTTGAGCTGAATCATGGGGGAGAAATGCAGGTGGGTGGGGTTGCTTAAAATATAATCAAGGTGACAATAGTGAGAGAGCACTCACAAAAGAAGGAAGCACACAAGCAAATCCAGAGCATATTCCACTGAGAGACCAACGGTGTCCTTTGATTTGGCTGGATCTGGCAAAAAGGAAGAAGGCAGATGAGATTTGTTGATTACCAGTTCAGCATATGTGAATTTCTCACTAAACAGTCACGTGCAAGAAATGCCATTCATTTTTCTAAAAGCACCTATTTTCTATTCTAAACCCATATTCTGCCCAAAGGCAGAAATCCTCATATAATCCCTTTGAAATATTCTTAAGCCATGGTTTTCTTAAGCCAGAACTTCCCTCTGGGACCAAACCTAAGCTTGCACCTTAGTCCTGATGTGAGTGGGGGTGTTGGAATGATGAGGCTGGTACATGATGTCAAGGCACTAAGGAGAGGGCCAGGGAGGCAAAGATATCTCATCCTCAGCAGCAGGGTTTCCCATGTGGCCCATGCAGAACCTTCCACCCTAATCCCTTACCCAGCCTTGCAACCCCAAGATCTGCTCCATCTCAATGTCAAGTCAGTCTCCAATGCTCTCAAAAACACGAATGTGGCAGTTTGTAACTGTCACCATGGCTGGCCTAGAACTACATTTCCCAGAATTCCTTTCTATGCAATTTCATATTGGAATTGGTCAAAAGAGAAATTCATCTGAGCTGTAGAAACAGAAGGAAAGCTACAGCCATTGCTGTCTTGAGTCAGTTGTGTTTAGATGAGGTGAAGGACAAACGCAGAGGTGTTGAAGATCCAGAATGTCTCGTTCTCACCTTGCCTACCTGAAGTCTTAGAAGCATTGGTTAGAAACTTTGATCCTCCAGCTGCCCAGTTCAGACCTTTTTCCTCAGCTCCCACAGTCCTTTATTCCATAGGGTCACAATGGTTCCACTTCCTCCACTGAATCCCCACCTCATCCAGCAGAGAAATATTTGCCATTCTCTGTAGGCTCTCTGTAGCAGAGTTATGAACTGTCCCCAAATATTCATTCTATCCTGATTCCTATTAGTTATAAAGCCCCACACCTATAAGTTTCAGCTGGTCTGATGATCATGCAGCTAGGGATTCCATTTCCAAGACTTGCTTGCAGCTCGGGATACCTATATGACCAAGTTCCAGCCAATAGGATATGAGGAGTGATGTGTGAAATTTCTGATCATGTCCTAGAAGGGGAGAGGCTTGCTTCCCATTCCTCTTCCTTCTTTCTTTCCCCTTTCCAGCTCACTGATATGAAGATGTGGTGGATGAGTACTAACTGCAGTTAAGGAGACCAAACCAACACCCCAGGGGAAAGTGAAGTAACAAGAAAGAAGGAACCACAGCCCCAGAAGACTCATGGAGCAGAGCTGTCTTTTCTCTCTGGACCACCTACCAGTCTTAACTTTAAGGTGACAGAAATAACCCTCTCATTTAAGTCACTGTTACTATGGGTTCAGTTAAAGGAGCTGAGCAAATAGTCTATTACTCTACTACTCTTCCCATGTAGCCCTCTGACGAGGGCCCGACTCATCAAGGGTAAGATCCTTGTAGGGCTCACAATGCTCCAGAACAAGGAACCAGACTCTGGGCAGAGGATCTCCTGCCGCTCTTCTTTGGGAGGCATCAAACCCATCTGGGAATTCCTTCACCCTCTGCTTCATGTCCCCAAGTAGGACAGGGACACTTGCACCAGAGATTCACTCTATTGTCCTCCTCTCAACTCTTCCATCTTTCTACCAACTCAGAAAGATTTGAACTCTTTTAATGCAAGACAACAGCATCATTCCTGAATCCTTGGTCATTTTATGCATAAACTGCATGTCCCAGGTTGGTCTGGGCTTTGTCTTCTGTATAGACTGTTTGCTGCTAGGAACTTCAGTGCCTACTTAGAAATCCTAAGGTGATTTTTTTTTAAACTAGGGTTTTGGGACAGCCCTGGTGGCTCAGCGGTTTAGTGCCATCTTCAGCCCGGGGTTGTGATTCTGGAGACCTTGGATTGAGTCCCATGTCGGACTTCCAGCAGGGAGCCTGCTTCTCCCTCTTCCTGTGTCTGTGCCCCCCTGCCCATGTGTTTCTCATAAATAAATAAATAAACAGACAAACAAACAAAACAAAACCAGGGTTTCTGCCCTGATAACCATGCCTCAAAAGCTATAAGTCTAGAATATGTCTGCTGCTACATGAAAGGAAGAAGGTACAGTAATTAGTACTTGACAGCATCATCTCTAACACCTATGATGAGGATCATGCTAGACACAGGTCATTTCCTCTGCGACCCAGCCCTGAGGCCCAATTTCCTTGTTTGTGAAATGGACCTAATATGACTCAGACCAACAAAGTGATTTGCCCAAACACACACAGACCAGAAGTTACAGAACAGAGTTTAATCTCAAATTCATGCTTTTTCAGCTGCATACCTTTGTGGGGAGTGAGGGACTAGGAAAAATGGACTTGGGTTTCTTTTTTTATTTTTTTTCTAAGTTTTATTTGCTTGGTGTTGTAGAATTTTGATGATTGTTTTTCCTTCTTTTTTTCCCCCCTAAAAGAGACTTATATTAAATTCATGTTTAAAATGATCTTTTAGGGGATCCCTGGGTGGCTCAGCGATTGGACACCTGCCTTTGGCCCAGGGCATGATTCTGGAGTTCCAGGATCGAGTCCCACGTCAGGCTCCCTGCATGGAGCCTGCTTCTCCCTCTGCCTGTGTCTCTGCCTCTCTCTCTCTGTGTCTCTTATGAATAAATAAATAAAATCTTTTTTAAAAATGATCTTTTAATGTTTTATGTACTAGGCAGAAGTAGACTTATTAAATAACAGAAACATTAAAATCATGTTTCCTTTCAGAATAATGAGAGATTAACACAGAAGCAAAGAGAGATTTTTAAAAGACACACTTTTTGATATTCTTTGGATTTCTAAACTGGTTTTAATTGTATTGCATTAATAGTTTTGATAATTTAACTACAAATATTGAAATCATTTCCTCTTGCATACTAAATGAACCTCAGAAAAGGAATCCTGCCTCTGAAAATCTGTGATTTCTACAATTACATATAAGGATTACATAAATGTTTTGAATGTTTTTTTTGTTGAACTACAGTTCTATTTCTCGTCCCCAATAGCTCCAGGATGATTTACTTCTCTTCTGCAGACTTGTGGTTAGAGCAGAAGTGAGTCTTAGAAGCAGGGTGTATCAGTTTGTTCTTGCTGCTATAACAAATGACCACAAAGTTAGTGGCTTTAAAAATAAATTCATTCTTTATGATTCCGGAGGTCAGCACTCCAAACTGCCTTTTACTGAGCTAAAGTGAAGGTGTGGGCAGGGCTGGCTTCTTCTGGAGGCTCTGAAGGAAGACTTTGTCTTCCTCAGCTTCTAGAAGGCACCTGTATTTCTAGGTTAGCCCTCTCTTTCTCCATCTTCAAAGTAACCCCCCTCACCCCCATCCTGTCATCATATTGCTTTCTCCCATGACTCTAACTCCTCCTGGATCCTTCTTTAAGGACTGTTGTGATGATGTCTGGCCCAGCAGATTATCTAGATTATCTATCTATCTATTAATTCTCCATCTCTGGATTCTTAATTTATTCACATCTGTAAAATCCTTTTTACTATGTGTTAGGGAATGTGTTCACAGGTGCTGGGGGTTAGAACATGAACATCTCTGGGGGGCTTATTCAGCCTTCATCATGGGAAGATGGGTTGGGACTAAGGCTATGGGGATGGATGAGACTGAGGGAGCAGCACGTGGGTTGTGACAGTATAGATAAGAAAGGCAAGAGCAGAGGTCTGGACACCAGAAAGCCTGGTTAGAACTTAAACACAATCTGCAGAGCCTGGTGCAAAATTAAAATGCAGAGCATTGCTCAAAAATTTAAAATTTTGAGAAAGTATAACAGAGCAATAAGCCAAGGGTGGAGCCCTTCTGAGTACACAGCCCTGTACAGCTGCCCAGGTTGCACACTTGTGAAGCCAGCCCCAGAACTGAGTTAGAATCCAATTTGAGGCATTTGCCAATTCTGTGATCTTAGACAAAGTCCTAAATTATTTCTTAGCCTCTGTTTTCTTATCTGTAACATAAAAAAAAAAAACAGGGGCACCTGAGTGGCTCAGTCAGTAAAGCAGCCAACTCCTGGTTTCATCTCAGATCATGATCTCAGGGTCCTGGGATCAAGCCCTGCATTAGGCTTCATGCTCAGTGAGGAGTCTGCTTGAGGATTCTCTCTCTCTCTCCCTCTGCCACTCCATCCACTCTCTCTCTCAAATAAACAAATATATCTTTAAAAAATAATAACTCCTATATTATAGGTATTAAAAATTACCAAAATCTTGCTGGCTTAAAACAACAGAAATTTACTTTTTGACAGTTCTGGAGGCTAAAAGTCCAAAGTCAAGGTATTGGCAGGGTTAGTTTCCTCTGGGGACTCTGCGATAGAATCCATTCCATATCTCATTCCTAGCTTCTGGTGACTGCTGGCAGTCCACAGCATTCCCTGGCTTGTAGCTACACCCTCCAATCTCTGCCTCCACCTTCACATGGACTTCCTCTCTGTGTCTCCATGTTAAATCTCCCTCTCCTTTCTAAGCATGCCAGTCACTGGATTTAGGGCCCACTCTAAATTGAGGATGACATCATCCCAAGATCTTTAACTCAGTTACAACTGCATAGACACTAGTTCCAAAAAAGGCCATGAGGGTTAGAATTTGAACATTTCTTTTGGGAGAGGACCCTATTTAATCCGCCACTATAGGGTTGTCGCCAATATTCCAGGCATCGTAAATGAAGTGATCAACACAGCACCTGTGACATTGGAAGCCCTAAACATTACACCTATCACTGTTATTAGGAGTATTATTTATTATATCTAAAGTAAAACTAGACCTATATTTGACAATGGCTTAATATCTCAGGATGGAAATCCAGAGAAGAAAAAACATTCTAATGAACATGAGAAGAGGAAACTGAGGAGATTGTTTATTCCCAAGACAGGTCAAGCACAAGGGCAGGTTGGAGAGGGGCCTGAAATCCAGACTGGCCGCAAAGCAAAGGAGTTCCCAGGGGAGCACACCCAGGCACAATGGAAAGAAGCCCTGAAGTGGAGGCAAAAATGGGCACAAGTAGGCCCCTGTGGGAAGAAAGCGGTGCAGGTAAGCAAAAGAGGGATCCATTTGCCCATATTGTTGTCCATCATTTGCACCAACTAGAGCCAGGCTTGGTGCCACGCACTAGGGATACCAGCCAGAGCAAGAATGCTGCACTGTGGAAAGACTGCTGCTTCTGTTGCTCTTTTTTCTGGAGCAACCTTTTAAAATTTGTCTGTTTTCATTGTGAAATTAAGGTTTTGGAAACCCCTAGAGGCAAACAGGAAACCAGAGGAGACAACTGTGGTACAGAGAAGACTGCAGGCTGGGAAGCAGACAGACGAGGTTTGAACCCGCTCACCAGTGGCAGAGCCTGGATTGTGTCATAGAAACCCTCAGAGCCTGTTTCCTCATCTGTAAAATAGGGAGAAGACTACTCCTCCCCAGGAGGGTGGTCCTACACAAGGGGAGCTTACAGATGGGAAGCACTGGTACTCAGACTGGAATGGGGGGTTGGAATACACGCTCACTTTCCTTTTCCGATGGCTGTTTCAGGAAGAAGGCTCCCCACATCCTTGCACCCATTCACCATAGAATCTGACACTCATATTCCCTCAGTCAACTTTCACGAGAGGCTCACAGGCTGTTTTCTTTCAGCGCAAGAGAGATATTTTCCTGGCTGTGTTGTAGCTGGAAAGAAAAGCAAGAAATATAGAGTAGAGTGAACTTGGGAAATCTTTCCTGTAAAAACCCCAGCAGATTTATCACAGATGTCTGGCCCACTCATGGCCTTCTCCTGAATTCTATTAAAAGTAATAACAAACAATCAAGAAACTGAACCCCAAAGCCCCAAAAACAGTGTTCTGGGTCTCTGGCAAAGTGGGGTCATGTACACACACAAGAGACCCGAAGCCCTCCAGGCACTCCCCGGTCGCTAGGACAAGGAAGTCAGCGATTACCGAGCACCCCTGCACAGGCGCTGGGTCGGCCCCTTTCACATGCATCAGCTCTCCTGGGTCCTTGCACAGAGCCCTGGGCCCCAGCGGCCCCCGTTTTTCAGATAAGAAAACATGAGACTGAGTTTCTTTATGCTGAGATTCTCAAGCACAAAAGCACATCAGAATCACTCAGGGAGCTTATTCGGAATAGAGCAGTTCTGATTTGGCAGGTCTAAGGTGGTGCTCTGGTCTGAGTATTTTTTAAAAGTGTCCGAGGCTCTTCCAAAGTATACATTCTTCTGACCAAGAACCACTGTGCCACAGGCTTGAGCTCTGCCAATATCTAACGAGGTTGCATTGGGCAAGTTCCTTAATCTTTCTAGCCTCGGTTTCTACTTCTGTCAAGTGGGGGTAATTAAACCCAATCCATAAGGTTGCTTTAACCAGGATCAAATATGATAATGTATGCAATGCAGCAATGCATTTCTATTAAAGGCTAGTACACAGTAAGTGCTCAATAAATCATAACCGGGACTGTAATTACTGACTAGTCCTGTGATCCTGAGAAAGTTATTTAGCTCTTAGACTTAATGTCCTCTTCTGTAAAAATGAGGAATATTGGATAGAAACTTTAGAAAACATTCTGCTCCACTTAACCTTGAATGGGCCCCTGCTAATCTGTCCCTCCTCCAATGAGGAGGGAACTCAATTGGCCGCTTAAGGGATGAACTAATTCTGGGCAAAGACAGTGAGCTGAGTGAGAAAACAATGATAATTCTAGGCTAATATATTTCTGTTCTGTCTCCTGAAGAGCTGGGCCATCTACTGCAGGATGCATCAGCAGCTGATGCCTGTGGAAAGGTCTGCAAATGGCACCCAACTTGCTCTACCACCAACACCGTCCTCCTGCAGCTTGGATTTGTGTAGCAAGCCATATGCTCCAGGGAGGAGCATGGCTGAGGCAGAGGCCACAACGGGTGCTCTAGTACCTGGCTTTGCTCCTCCAGCTTGCAGCCACTGATGAATACAACATAGGAGGCAGTCATTCATTCATCCTTTCATTGTGTTTTGAGTACCTCCGATGTACTAGTAGACACTGCTAGGTACTAGAGATACTGAGACAGGCATGAGGCTGGCCCTAGCACTCACAATCAAATGAGGGGAGACCAGTTGTGAAATCGAGGCAGTACTGTGACTAAAGGAAGAACAGATACCTGGGGAGACCTCACGGGGGACCGGGAAGCCAAGGCCTATGTCTGTTTTACTCATGATTCTTTCATTCTTAAGTACCTGTCGCATGCCAGTCTCTGTGCCAGTCACTGGCTTTGAGTGATCATCAGATCCAGTCTGAGGGTTTGAGCTGCTTACAGTTCATCCATGTGGGTGTGCAGGACACAGCCCTGTCCCAGAAGCATAGGTCTCTACAGTTCTAATACCTCCGAAGCTGTAGGCCTCTGGAGCGTGGCAGCTCTGCAGGTAGAGCCACATTCCAAGAGCTAAAGGCCAAGAGGAGATGGTGTTGCTCCACAGACTTGGCAACCTTTCTCTTGAACCTGAACCAGTCACAGAGGAAGGTGAGAGGAACTGTGAGCAAGGTGACAAGAAAAGGCATGGAGGTAGGAGACTCCAGACACCCTAGGGGAAGGAGGGAAGATCAGCTCTTTTCATCAAATCCATGATCTATCTCAGCAGGGTCCGGAGGCTCCTTGGCCCCATCCATGGCGCCCCACCCACAGGGCCTCACTGGATGTTCCATGTAGGCTCCAAAGGAGGTGATACGTACAGCCCCAGACATGCACTGACAAGATTAGAAGGGGATGATCTTGGCCTGACTTCTAACACATCCTGTTTTATAATCCTGTGTGGCTTTTTTTTTACCTTCTATTATTATTATTATTATTATTATTATTATTATTATTATTGAAGCATCTTCAAGAATGGCAATGGCTGAAGCTTCCTTCTATCTCTGCAAAACTCCATCTACAAGCATCTCCCTGTCATTGGCATCCCTCATCCCCATGAGCTGCCCCCCCACCCCAGTCTCAGTGCCTGCAAATGGGAAAGGAGGAGGGAAACGAGGTTCATGGAGGTGACGTGACTTGTTCATGGCCACATAGCTGTCAAGACTAAGATGAGGCAAAGCATGCAGTCTGATTTGAGGCTGTGCACATGGCACCCTTTTTTTTAAGATTGTATGTATTTATTCATGAGAGACACACAGAGAGAGGCAGAGACACAGGCAGAGGGAGAAGCAGGGTCCACACAGGGAGCCTGATGCGGGACTCGATCCCAGGTCTCCAGGATCACGCCCTAGGCTGAAGGCAGGCGCTAAACCACCAAGCCACCTGGGGATCCCATGGCACCCTTTTTATCCAGAAAAGAACACTGGCCTCAGACACAGGGCAGATGACTTGTAGCTTTGTCTTAGCACCCTGAATGCCCATAAAGAAACCTCATTAATCTCTCCATTCTCTCTTCCCAACAGGGGACACTTCAAGGAAGATAGAGATTTCACATGGGGACTGAAAGAATTTTTTGAGTCCTCCTGACCCAGGAGAAAGTGCAGTCCTTGGTAATCAGGGTCGACACCTCAGCCTACTTACTCTCTGCAGGGAGAACCACTTGTGAAAATTCAATAAGAGGCACATGTATATGAAGCACCTGAGGTGTAGTAGACATTAAATAATAGCAATGTACATCCATATATACATAAATGCAACATTTATATGGGGCTTACTGTGTGCCAGGCACTGTTCCAAGCCCTTCCCATATATTAACCCTGATCTTCACATCAACTTAAAGCAAGTAATCGCAATCTTCTCCCATTTGATAGATGAGAAAACCGAGGCACAAAAAAAGATTAAGAAAGCTGATAAGGAGGGGTGCCTGGGTGGCTCAGCAGTTGAGCGTCTGCCTTTAGCTCAGGGCGTGCTCCCAGTTTGGGGATCGAGTCCCACACTGGGCTCCCTGCGTGGAGCCTGCTTCTCCCTCTGCCTGTGTCTCTGTCTGTCTGTCTGTCTCTCTCTCTCTCTCTCTCTCTCTGTGTCTCTCAGGAATAAATAAATAAAATCTAAAGAAAAAAGAAAGCTGATAAGGATCACACAGTAACTAAAGAACCAGGGGGCTGGGATATGAACCCTGGTTCCAGAGATGGGGCCCTGAACCCTGTACTACATTATGTCCTCCTGTAAGCCACATCTCCCTGGTAAAATACAATTGCCTTTTACTTCCCCTAAGACTCACTTTAGAAAATTTCAAAAAGGATCCTGGGCCTAGCACCACCACCCACCGTGGTGACTACTCCCTAAGCAAATGCCTTCTTGATTTTTCCCCTCCTGGCTCCACCTCTTTGGGCTGAGGACATCCTGGTGCCCCTGGCCCACCACCCACCTTTCCCAGGATGGTACAGAAACCCTCTCAAGTCAGCCTGCCTGGATCTTATTTAGACATTTTCTTCCATGGCAGATAGTGCACAGGCTTTGCAGAGGAGAAGCAGGTACGAGTTTACCTCAAATGTCAAAGGACAAGACAAATGGATGCCCTTCAATGCATTCCCATCCCACCCGGCAGCTGGCCACCCACTGGCCACCAGGTCAGCCCTGACCTCTCGGGGACCCCTCCACGCTGGTGATTCCCTCACTCCCCTGATCAGTATTTCTCTTGTCTCGCTTTGGAAAGGAGGAAAGGTCAGTGCTGGGTGGGAGTGAAGTTTTAATGCAAACACCTCCCTAAGTGTGAAGTGTGCGCCCACCCAGAGGACAGAAGAAGTTAAAACTGATAGAGCATCTCCTGAAAGCCGGCCTCTGGATGTGCTACGTATAAACTCAGATTCCTGCTGTGTGATACGGAGACACATATTGCGCAGTGTTGTTTGGAAATGAGATCAAATAAAGAGGCATTTTTCTGAGGAAAGGTGGCCTTTGTCTCTTGCACCCTCAGATAATAAGCTTCCTGTTGTGCCTTTTCTAAGGACTGAACCTAATCAGTTCAAACTATTAGTCACCGGGTGTAAAGAAAGCCAGCGGAGCCCTTTCCAGGGCAGAAAGATTCCCCGGGAAAGAGGCCTGGCCTGTACCCATCCCAGTTCACACAGTCACTTGCTGTGTAACTGGGCAAGTCCCCTCTCCACATATAAATATGACCCCACTAATAACAATAGCGAAGACTTGCGGAGCACCTGCTTTGTGCTGGGCACTGTTCCAAGAGATTTCTTCTATCAACTCATTTAAATGAATTAAATAATAGCGCACGAAGCCCAGATCTCCCTGTCTGCTCCCATCTCTGCCTGTCAGGGACAAGCAGGCCTGCCCCCGGGCTCTATAATTACTAACGGTGTTAATGGCCCTTATCTGCCTCCAGATCATCAGGACCCACCAACACACAGAGTCCGGCTTGCCAGTTGTCAGCACCCAGCCGTGGGGGTCTCTGCAGCAGCACCGTGGGCCCATTGCCCCGAGCCCAGGGTGATTGATGAGGTGTGGGGCAGCAACTGGACGAGGAACAGACGAGAATGCCAGCGGGGCAGGGTGGCTGAGCAGAGGCGAGGAGCGGCCGCCGTGCTCTGCAGCCCCTTCACGAGCCCCCTGCCCGCAGCCTTCCAGACTCGACACCTGATCCTCCCGGAGCCACCAGCCAGCTGCGTCCTCTCACTGCAAACCTGGCTCCAACAGGAAAACACTTTTCAGGGGCCCCTCTCTTCTCATTTTTAGATTACAGTGAGATGATGGACTTGCTGAGAACAGATACCTTTCTTTCATGTATTAAATCAAGTCCAGGAGCTAATGGCCCACCTCCTGCCTCCCTCTGTTCTCTCCCGCTGCTGCCCCAGACCACATGTTCTCTAAATGAGGCCACACTCGGTCCCTCCAAACCTTTGTCACTACCTGTCCGTCTACCTGGAACACTCTTCCTTCTCCTCCCACCTGGTCAGCAGCTTCTTGATCTTCAGGACTTTAACTGAAGGGCCCCTTGTCATCCGTCTAGAAGGTTCTGGGCTTTTCCTCTGAGGGCTTGCTGAGCCGCAGACCTAGGCTGAATCACAGCTCTCCTCATACTGTGTCCTAATCTCCTGGGTATATGTTAAAATGCAAAAAGCTCTGTCATCCATCAGAGACCAGGGTTCAAGTTCCGGTTCAGTGCTTACTACCTGCATGACCTTGGGCAGATTGGTTAACTTCCTTTAACCTCTGTTTCCTGGACTATAAAACAGGGATAACAAGGCTTTCCTCAGCCAGCTGCAGCAAGGAGTAGCTGAGACCATGTAGGGGACAACACCTGGGGGGTGCTTGGCAGGGTGCCAGTGCTCATGGCCATTCTGCTCAGTGTCACCTCTATGGAATAACCCTCTGTGGGTTGTGAAAGAAAAAGGGATTTGAGAATCTTATATTGAGATCTGGCTTAGTATGGTTCCCACCCCTTTCTTTAGAATAATTGCTTTTGCTCTCTTAGTAAAGAATTTTGGCTACTGAGTTCTGCTTTCCCTCAGACCTAGCCCTTTCCAGCAGGCTGTACAGGGTAGTCAGGGTAACCTGCCGGGACTCGGGACACCACCAGTTAGTGGTAGGTGAGGTTAGGGGCATACCCATGATGTGTCTGTGCTGAGAGAGGTGCTTCCCCAGCCTTTGTCTCACCTATGAGGTCAGCGTCCCCCTTTTATAGACGACAACACAGACGGGCAAGTGGCTTTGGGTTGCCATCTGCCGCTCAATGGCTGCATGACCAGGAAATGTGACTTGAACTCTCAGAGATTCTATTTCTCACCTGGAAACTGAGGATGCTAGTGGTGCTTGGTTCATGTGAGGAGTGGGTGAGAGAAGGCAGGTGATGCTTTGGTAAAGTGCCTGGTGGGCAGGATGCCCGCAGCACCTGCTGTCATTGGTAAAGCCTTGATAAATGACAGCCTCTCTGCTCCTACCTTAACCCCAAGCTAGAAAGCTTCAGTGCAGTCATAGCAGTTTAGTTCCTTAAATTCCACACACTCTCTCACCTTAAGTTCTTAGCCCATGCTGCTCTCTTTGCCCAAAGCATCCCTCTGCTCCCCACAGTTGGCCAACTCTGACTGATCTGAGGCCTCAGATTAAATGTTGCCTCCTCTCTGGGGCCTTCCCTGTTACCCCAGACTGGGTCACGGGCTTCTTCTATGTGGAGCCTGTGCTTTCTCTATCATTTCACTTCACAGGTAATCAGGTAATTTTTCTACATGGTTCAAAAATAGAAACAACATAAAACCTGGCTTCCAACATGCCACACCCAACCTACTTTCCCTTGCCCCACAGGACATCACTTCTATTAGTTTCTTGTGTGCTTTTCTGTAGTTTCTTCAGTATGTATTCCTATTTTCCCCCTTTGGACATGCTCATTTCTCACTGGCCACTTCATACCCTACCTTGGAGATCAGTCCTTATCAGCCTAAAGAGCATATTCTTTGCTAGGGGAGCCTGGCACTGTACTGTATGGAATTCTATAACTGGCCCCAACTGTTGAAAATGTGGCTTGCGGACACCTGGGTGGTTGAGCATCTGCTTTTGGCTCAGGTCATGATCCCAGGATCAAGTCCCACATCAGACTACCCTCAAGGAGTCTGCTCCTCCCTCTGCCTATGTCTCTGCCTCTCTCTGTATGTCTCTCATGAATAATATCTTAAAAAAAAAAAAAAAACAGAAAATGCAGCTTGTGTATCTGCTATGACACAAGTATACATGCACATCTATAGGAGAATTTTCCAGAAGTAAGGGAAAGGCAGTTATGATACAGTGCAATCTCCCCCAGTTCCACTGTTAGCCTCCGGAAAGCAAGGACATCTGTGTCACCCTGCAAAGAGCACAGAGTTGAGCCCCCCACTGGCCTGTGCACCCTCTCATCATGCAGCCCCACTTGGAAAGGGATACTGACACCAGTGAACCTCTTTACAGTATTCCCCTAAAAACTAGTCCTGCAGGAGTACCCAGAGACCCTGCAAAACTCTGGGGCATGGTGTATTTGAATGCTTAGATCAGGTTGCCAAATATCAAGATATGAGAAATTGAATTTTTGACAAGCCAGTGAGAACAAGTGGCCTTTGGGGGTGGCATGATGATTTGCTATTTGCCCACCCCTGCCCAGTCTATTCCAAGCCACACAACTTTTCCAGGCTAAGGGAGTAAGCACTCCCTGATGGCATGCCCAGCTTTGTGAGGGGCAAATGTCATTGATTAGCCACCATGGCAAGCTCAATGTGGGACCCATTCATTCTCTTTCACTCCTCTGTTTACGAGTCCTATCAATCATACCTCTTAAAAATCTCTAGCATGTCCTAGTTGTTCCATCTGAATAGTCTATTTTTTTCTGGATGATTCCACAGCCTTATCCTGACACTTTCCTCTGCTTCAAGACAATGCAATTTTCAGAAAGTCAAAATAAAAATGATTGTCATACCACTGTAATTTAGCTGTGTAAAAATTTATTTAATTCATCAATGAGAGAACCAGTCAGATTACAAAGCTGGCTTGGAGAGCATTGGAAGAGCTGAGTATTGGCATACAAGTCCTACAGAGATAATATTGGAATAAGATTTCTTGTCCGGTACAAAATGAGTTAATGTCCTTTGGGAGAGTAAAAATAGAATTATTTTTTCCTATTAGACAAAAACTTCTTTATCTCTGACAAAAATCCACAAATCAAGGAGGATTTTCACAGGACCTGGGTTCTGATCAATAGTAAATAGTATGTCCAACAGGAGTACGTTCCCACAGAGCAAGAATGGCAGCCACCTCTTGTTTTTGTTAATAAAGTTTTATTGACACCATCCATGCTCGTTCATTTACATATTGCCTTTGAGGGCTTCCCTGCTTCCGTGGTATTGTTGAGTAACCCTGTTGGAGATCATATGGACCACAACAGTGAAATATTTACTGCCTAGCCCTTTACAGAAAAAGTTCTAAAGAGAACTAAATACCCCTTGGATGGACCTGTTAGACACTGCTCTGCATAACAATGAGAAAACAGGCAGACTTCACCTTATTTGCATGTTGGGGATGATTTTTCTTACACCTCTTGCATGCTCACTTTCCTCCCACCCCTTCTTCTGTCATCAGAGCAATCCTTCAAAATCATGCACCTTATATTGTCGATTCTCTGCCTAAAATCTTTCCAAACCCCCACCACTCACCAGGTAAACTGGCCTCAGAGGAATCCTCGAAACCCTCAGGCCCCAGTCACCTTCTGCTGTGGGGAGGCCCACCTAGGACAACACGTGGCAGAGCTCAGAAGACTGGCCAAGCCATGCACCAAGGGCTGTAACCGCACCTGTGATGGGCGAGATTCGTTTTTTTCCCTTGACTGGGGGCACCAGAAAAACTCCGGGCATTCCTGGTTCCAGAGAACCAGGGCTGAGTGAGGATTAATACCAACCACCCCTGGAGCTTCTAGGGAGAATTAAAGGGGGAACTTGTTTACAGGGCTTGGCACCTGGTAAAGAGCCCAATAAATGAGAGCTTATTCTCTTACGATCCACTTACCTCGTGCGGATCTGAAAGGAGGATTATGCTTCTGAGACGGAGAAGAGCAGGGGAGGAGGAGATGGAAGCTGGGGGCAAATAACACTGAGGACGACATCTGCTTTCTATTCCCCAGACTCTGGGGCCCAGGCCGCCTGCCTGGTGTAACGTTTCTCTGTTCCGTATAAACAGAAAAGATGACTCTCGTAATCTCGGCAACAAAATACGCAGGCATAAAAATGGGTCATATTTTACTTTAATGAGAGAAATGAGGGCCTGTTTCCTTCACACAGAGAAGCCTGGGTTGCTGTAATTAACACCAAATGGGCCTGAAGCTGATCTCTCAGATGCTGAAGGGGTTGTTGGGATTGGAAGAACCTGGGGCTGCGGGAGGTGCTGATGCAGTGCCAGCCCTCCAGCCCTGTGTCCCCACCCCTCCCCTTTCCCCTCACTCACCAGCCAGACTGCCTGCCAGGTCCTGCAGAACAGGGAGCAGCATTCACTGTCCCCAAGCACTCACTAGGTGCTTTCAGCATGCAGGCAATCAGGAAGGGCATTTTAGCCCCACTTCCCAGATCAGAAGACTAACACTCAGAAAGGTGAAGTAACTCACCTACGATCTCATGGCTTGGAGGTTACAGGATCCTTCACCATCTGGCATCAACCTGTCTTTCAAATCTCATCTCTATCCAGAACAACCCCTTTGTGTGGTTTATAATCCAATCACATGGGACTTTTTCCTATTTTCCCTTTACACCTGACTCCTGCCTATACCTGTGCTGGTGTCTCAAAGTGCCCACCCTCCCAGTCCTTCCTTGCTACTGCAGTCTTGTTCAGCTTTCAAAAGTCAACTCAAAATTGAATGTAGCATGGATACTAGCATAGAGCATGCCTGTGGGCACTGGAATCACCCAGACCATATTCAAATACCAATCCCACCATCTAACTGACCTTTTCTTTTTGAGCCCCAGGTGTCCATTTGTAAAATGAGGATAACAACACAAAGCTTTGAGGAATTGATGTATCCAAAAATGTCCTGCACAGACCTTGGCTCTCAGTACTTACCTTTTATATCTCTTGGTTGGAAAAACTGGCAACATTGCCAGCCACCAAGAAAAGGCATTTCAAGGTTATCCCCTTATGATAGGACTACTACTACCACAAGCAACTATTTAATGTCCCAACCTCTACCCCTGCCAGAGAAACATGCTCCTGCTAAGCCTCTACCTACATGCCCATCTTTGTTTTGGGGGCCACCCCAGTAAGAACACCAATGCCAAGGGCAAGTTCCGGACACTGATCCTAGATTTAGGATGGACAATTGTCAACACCAGATAGGACACCTGACCTGCAGGAAAGAAAAAGCATGATGACCGATGATGATAACAAATTCAGACTATTGGTCCTCCTTTTGTAAGACTTAGTTGGTGGGAACAAGCTGACATGCCTATATGAACAAGGAAAGTAATAAGGGGGGCTTAGGAAGACAAGAAGATGGGAAGGACATTTTAATTATCAAGATTCGAGGGGAAATTCTTGGGAGATTCTACAAGATAATAACTTGAATATGTGCTCATGATCCTCTCCCTGTTCCAGTTCCCAAGGGTGAATCAGTCACCAAAATAAGGTTGGCTAGTTGTAGTAACCTAGAGAAGCCAGATATGGCTGACACCACAAATACTAGCAAAGACGACTAGAATGAAGGCTTCATTCCAGGCAATACCAAGAGAAGGGCCCAAGACCCCACTTGAAAAGAGGATTACTTCTCTGGAAGAATCAGTGGTGATGACCTCAATTATAAGGTAATGAGAAGGAAGCCTGGTGAATCCCCCAGGATCAGGGAAGGGGATCCTTCCCTGTAGCAAGCTATGTATAATTCTAGGAAAGGCCATCTATTCTAATAGGTGGCTATGCCTAAGGGCACTGGCAATGAGGATACCCCATTTCCACTGGTATGTTAGAACAAAGATGCCTCCCTTTTTTGTTCCATCTTAACAAATCCATCATCAGTAGCCTACTGGAGAAGAAACTCCTTCTCTTCCACTGCCTAGTCTTAGTCTCTCTGGCCCCAAGGATGCCAAGGTCTGGTGTGCATGCCCTCTAAAACAAGCATTTACAGAGTAGATATCATCAAAGGATCAGAAGCCACTGAAGAAGGGAGATTAGTCAACAACTAGAACAAGCAGCTTTTAAGGGGGCAAGATTTAGTTAGAACTCCTAAGGAGAGGTTGTGAAAACACACATGAAAATAACTTTTAGTACTTTACACATTATTTCTGAATTTTAAAATTCAAAAGAAAAATTTTAAACTGTTAATTTCCCCAAAACAATCATCATAGCATTTTGGAAAATTAAATACAAGAAACAACCCACAATACAGAGCAACAAATACATGAAAATCATAAATGAAAAGGTAAGGGACATAAAAGACACAGGCAGGATATCTATTATGTGACAGAATTACAAAAGGGAAACAAAACACAGATGGGGAATTAATAATAGGAAACAGTTAAAGTTCACCAGAGTGACGAAGACATGAAAATTCATATGGAAAAGACATAAACAGGAGTCATGTTTAAGTGGCACACATCTTGACATACCTTGGCAAAATTACCAAACTCCAAAAATAGAAGAAAGAAAAAATATTCATAAGCTTCTTGTGGCAACCACGAAGACATGTGTCTCAGATCTGATTCTACCACGAAGGACACCCTGAGGCCATGCTCCCTACAGGCTGCTCTGGCCAGTGACTAAGCATGTGGGGACATGAGGCAGGCCAGTTCCTGTGAGACATGGGACTCTTCCACAAGGGGCACCTTTTGCTCAAACCCCCTGCAGGCCTGGTCAACCTCAGAGCTGAGCTTCAGTCAGAGCCAACTCCTGCCTTAGTAGCCCTTCCTTTCCATCTCCTGTCACAGACTTCAGACCTCCCTCTGGGTCTGAAGCTTCTGCCAACCTTCCCCTGCTCCTGTCCCACTAAACTCTTACATATCTAATCCTATCTGTGAGTCATCTTGGCTGACCTCAACTACCACACACATGCAGATAGGTAGGTAGACAGAGAAAACTAAAAAACAAATAAACAAAAACAAACCAAAAAAAAAAATGACTCTATATTCAATACTGGTATATAGGAGATAGTGAATAATAATTTTTAGATCATTGAGAGAAAAAATATAATTAAGGCATCCTATATTTTATTATATTCTCATTCTATATTCTCAGTGAAGGCTGTTAGATACTAGTGATACTCATGAATATCTCCAGCTCTTTGCCTTCCAGGCACACAAGGGGCTTGGCATGACTCTGCCCCTTTGAAGTTTATGGTCATGTGACATTCTTTGGCCAATGAAAATATGTGTGTTACTTCTGGGCAGAGGCATGACAGGGTAGTGTGAGACCCCCTCCAGCAGTCTTTCCCCTTGCTACTGCAATCTGGGAAACTTGCATGGATACAGAAGTACAAGACAGAGCTACCACATGGAGGGTAGCCTCCCTGGTAAGTCTCCTGGACCCAGCAGCAAAGCTTGAATGAGCAAAAGGGAGACTTTTCGTTTTTTAAGCCTTTAAGATTTGGAGAATGTTAATTCTTGCAGTATAAATGATTTGACTCCACTAATACAAAGGCTACAGGAAAAGATGTAAGCTCCATGAGGGCAAGACCCTTGACTATTCTCTGTCCTACCCCTTTGCCCAAGGACACCATAAACTCCTGCCATATACATTGTAGTGGTGGTGGTGGTGGTGGATTTTGACATTGAAAGAAATTTTCGATTATTAAAGAATTTTAAGAGTATGTGCCCATGCCCCTAGCTGAGGAAAACACTTGAGGAGGAATTCTAGGCAAATGAAAATTCAATTAAAATGAAAGTTTCAAGATAGGAAGGATGACAAGTACAAGAAAGAGTGGAGGGCAATAAATCCTGTAGTATTTTATAGTTTAAAAGAAAGATGAATGCTTGACTGGGAATTGTAATATGAGTTAAGCAAGGATTATTGAAACAGAAGAGGCATATTGTAAGAAAACATGGGATAATAAAATGAATGTTCTGAATTTACTCAGCAAAACCCGGGAGGTAAGAGAATGAGGGGATGGGGGCAGGTTCCTCAAGGAGGTAGGAAAATGAAGAAGTTCAAACATTTATAGGTTTCATCACCATGGTGAGCGTGTGGCCAAGTAAAACATTGAGGCAGGAAAGAATCAGGAAGAGTTATCAAATTTTTATATAGTGATAGAGAAGCATTTGACTGCAAAGATGGTTAACAATTACTATAATTAGATCCCCATTGCTTGATCATTTAGTCAACAGATAGTTATTGAGCATCATCTAGTACATGCTAGGTATTTCTGTAGCTGTTAGGGTTGCAGCAGTAAATAAAACAGTCAAGGTTCCTACTCTCATTCTCAAGAGGGAATGGGCAGGTTATCAAACAAATAACAAAACAATTTCAGATGGTAATGATCACCATTTATTTTCCTTGACTAAAAACCTTAAGAAAGAATAGAAATTATCCATGGTAGGATGAGGAGACCAGGGTGTTCTCGGCAGAAAATTTAAGACAGTGATAAGCTTGGTATATTCAAGTGATGAAAGGAAGGTCAGAGTGGCTGAAGATTGTCTGTGTGTCCGGGCTGGGGGTGGGGCATCATGCTATCAGTTCACAAAGGTGATGGATCACATAGAACTTCATGATGCTGAGTAAGAATGCAAGACTGTTCCAAATGTGTTAGAAACTTATTGAGGGGTTTTCAGAAGCGAAGTGTCATTATCTGATATAAGCTCTTTGGCTGATAGGCAGAAAAAGAGTTGTAGAGGCCAGGACAAGAGTGAAAGCAGGTACACCAAGTGGCACTCGATGGTAACTTGGACCAGATGATGACAGTGGACATGGCCAATAGAGGCCACATTGGAATTCTTTAGAAGATACAGCTAGTGGAACTTGGCCATGGATTAGCTGTTCTAAGTGAAGGGAAGAAAGAATCAAAGTTAACTCAGTATTCTTGACCTCGGCATTTGAGTAGAAGACCTAGAGATAAGAGACTGGAACCTGAGGGGTGGCAGGTAGCTTATAAAAAAAGCTATATTTAGGCAAGTTCTATCTGAGATGCTTATTAGAGCCAGGGAGAGACATATCCAAGCTCACATTCTAACACATGAGCTGAGTCAGTACCCAGGGATGGAGGTGAACAGTCATCAGAGAGAAGGCATCTAAAACCAAAGGAAGACTCTGGCTACTAGATTTCCATAACTACATATATAAAGCACCTGGCCTGGGATTAGCACATGGTAGGTGCCCAATATTGATTTCTTCTCCCTTTCTCTTTAGGATGATTGAAGATGATCTCCTAGAATGAATCCTGCCCTGTCAGGAGACTGGACCAGATAGTATCCCTGAAACAGGCAGGATGTGTCATCTTCTGGCCCTCAGTTTTCTCAATAATTACAAGAAAATTGTGGTCACCAGTAGCAATCATCTGATGCTGGTAGAGGAAGAGAATGGATTATAGTGACGCATGAAAGAACTTTAGGGGGTGGTGAGCACATTCTTTGCACTGACTACACAGTCAATGATGGATTCACAAGTTTGTACATACCTCAAAATTCATCAAATTGTACACTTAATGAGTATGGATTATTGTGTAACTGATGCGTTAATGCTGTTGAAATAAAAAGTTAAGGGAACAATTTTTGCTTTATTTCTCTCCCTGCATTGTTGAGTCTAGAATTAAATAATAAGATTAAATAATAATTATAGAAACCCTTGAAATAATAAAAATTAAACAGATGGAGCATATTCTATTGCTGGTAACTTTCTGCTCCCTGTAATAGCCACCGCCTTATTCAGAGATGGAGAATAAGAGCTAAAGGATGTACAAAGGACCAATGTGAAGATTTTCCTGAAAAAGTGACAACCTAGGAAAGGGGACTGTATTTGTCCGCGTTCTCCAGAGAAACAGAACCAACAGGGTATGTGTGTGTGATTTATTACATGGAATTGACCTGTACAGTTATGGAAGCCGTCAAGCCCTCAGATCTACAGTCAGCAAGATGGAGACCCAGGAGACTGATGGTGTTGATCCAGTCTGAAAGTGGAGGCTCCAGCCCCAAGGAGAGCTGACATTTCAAACTGAGTCTGAAGGCAGGAAAAACCAACATCCCAGCTCAAAGGCAGTGAGGCAAACTGTCTAACTGTCTTTTTGTTCTATTCAGGCCTTCGACTGATTAGATGAGCCCCCTCCCACCCATTAAGAAGAGCAGTCTGCTTGCGGAAATACAGACTATTTATTTCCAGTATCACACGAAACACCCTCACAAAGACAATAATATCTGACTAAATATCTAGGCACCTAAGCATCCCATAGCCTAACCAAGTTGACAGAAGAATTAGCCATCACAGGGACTATTACTTATTGAGCTCCTATTTATATCAAACCTCTATAATCCCCCTTAGCACAGATAAAGCCCAAAGGGACAAAGAGGTAATATCACTTGCCCAAGAACCCAGGGTTTCCAAAATGACAGAGCCAGATTTAAACTTCATCCCATCTGAGTCTACTGTACCATATTCTACTTCTTATAACCCCAAAGCTGAGAGGTGAATGAGCCTTTATGGATTATCTAGTCCCCATCCTTGGCTTTATTGAAATTCAGAGATGAAGTGACAAGCTGAGGTGATGCACAAGTTATTGAGAGAGCCCACAGCTCCAGCATCTGGCTTGGGCTCCTGCCTCATGACATCACCACTGGCGGGTTTGGGTTTGGTTAGAATCCAACTCCATCTTTGGCCACTTCCATGTCTGGTGTAGGAGGGAGGAAAAGCCCACACTGGAATCACTTTCTGCCCACAAGGCCACACCAGCTCCAGAGAATATTCCCAGAGGTGGGCCCCATCCTGCCCCCTCACCATTTCTAGCTCCTCCTTCTCAGACTGTCCTGGTCAGAGAAGCCCAGATATTTCACACACAGTAATTAACACCTGTTTTCCTTCTCTTGGAGGAGAAAATGAGGCTCAAACTTCCTAAATTCTAGAGTGTGGGGCTGCCTCGTGGGGTCATTTCCTTTGCTGGAGGCTAGTTGCCCTTGGGGGAAACATGTCTTTAAGGCTATAAATGATTGGATCCTAGTATCCTAGTAAGCTCCAGAGAAGAGATAGGGGAAGAAAGCCTAGTGGGGGAAAGGAAAGAGAGGGATGCTTTACCTGAAAGATGCCATCTCGGGGAAAGTTCTTCTCATGCTAATACTAGTTGGCATTTATTTCTTGAGAACTTACTGAGCAATCAGCCACTATTCTAAGGGACAAAGGTTGTCTCAATTATCACAGTCATCCAACAAGGTAGGTACTTTTATGACCCCATTTTACAGATAAAGAAACTGAGGCACAGAGATGGTAAGTAACTTTCCCAAGATCACACAGTTGATAGCTGGTAGAGCCTATTTCCACCTCTGGCAGTTTGACTTCAGAACCTGTGTCCTAACACTCACACAACAGTTTCCAGTTTGCACTAACATGCCTACGAGTTAGATTCTGCTACTTTCCTTGGTTTCCTTCTTTATAAAATGAAGTTCACAGACTGAAGAGACTCACCCGAGTCCACATAATGAATCAATGGTAGACAGGGAGATACTCATGGATTCATTCAAAAACTGTTTATTGAACACCCACTATGATGTAGGTGGAGCCACTGCCTTCAGGAAGTTACAGACTATCCAGAGATATAGGCAATTACAATACAATCTGATTTTTTTATTGTTTTAATTTTTATTATTTTTACGGAAGTATAACAATGCCGTGAAGCATACAAGTCAAAGTGTACAGTGCCATAAATATTAAATATGAACATGCATCAATATACACATACCTGTGTATAAATGTGTGTATGTGTATATTAACTCTGAATCAGGATACAGATTATTTCCAGTACCACACAAGGCTCCTTGGGACCAAGGTCACTGTTATTCTGACCTCTTTCACCACAAATTGTTTTGCTGGTTTTCACCTCCATTTAAATGGACTTCCATGGTATGTACTCTTTCATACCTGGTTTTTCTTACTCAACATTCACTCATGTTTCCTGTGTCATAGTCTGTTCTTTTTGTTGCTGTACCATATTATGTTGTATGAATACACCATGCACTGCAGGTTTCTCCTCTGGGAAGCCAACTCTAAGACAGGTTAGCATGAAGTATTGTTGCTAATAAATGCTGTTGGGATGACAGCTGTGGCAGGGAGAGACAAGAAACAGGACTGGGAACAGGGAGATGTCAAGAGTTGGGTGCAGACCCAAGGACCACCTCAGTCATCCGCACAGGGAGCCTACAAGCCGAAATGGCCTATGTGGCCTGTGCTGTGTGGATGTGGGCTGCCCCAGGAAGGGCAGCCTTGGCACAGAGGCTCTCTGCAGCCCAGGCTAATCTGGAAGCACCAGACAGCCTGAAGGTTGTCTGCTGGCAGCATTCCCAACAGCTGGGGCAGGCCCCACCCAGAAGAGGGATCTGGGCAGCACATGACCATGTCCACACTTTGATATATTTCTCCATTCTTCTGTTGATGGACATTTGGGTGGATTCCAGTTTGCACTATTATGAATAATGCTGCTATGAACATTTTTATAGATGTCTTTTGATGGACATAACCACTTGTTTCTGTTAGACACATAACTAGGAACAGAAGTGCTTGATCGGTCATAAGGTATATATCAATTTATACTTCCACTAGCAATGTGTGAGAGTTTCCATTATTCCAACACCTAAGATTAAAGCCCCTTTAATTTTGGCCATTTTTGTGAGTGGGTATCTCCTCGTGGTTTTGATTTGCATTCCCTTCACTTAACACATAACCATCAAATATCTGCCTAAGCTCCCATGTCTGGTCAGGTATAGCCAAATTTGAACCCAAGGTAGTTGGTTCTAGAGATACTATGTCTCTCCCTGTACATGTCAGCGCCAGGGAGTGTCTGTTTCTACGGACTGAACTACTTCTGAAGTAATCGTTGGTCCCCTCCCTGGTGTCTGATTGTGTGTTATGTACTTTGTTATGTACATTGCCCTCCGGGGCAAAAGCTGCTTGTGGGATCTGACAGCCAGTTCCCACTTCCTTCTTGCTCTCATACACTTTCTGATCAGGTGTCTGGTGGCTGTGCACGTAGGGCAGAAGACAACGAAACATGGAAGTCTCCACTTGGGCTGCTGAGATTCCTTCTGGAGCCTTTGATAACGCTATGAAAACATTGAACTCACCAACCCAGAACCTCCCATAATGCAAACACCCTAAAATATGAAATGACAAATTTTCATACTATTTAAGTCCATTTGAGTTAGTCTTCTGTTGCTTGTAGCCAAAAACATCCTAACTCCCTCTTTCCCATATCTCTCCTCTGACAGATTGGTACTTTCCTTCCCAGCTTCTCCTTACAATGTGGTCTTCAGAAAATGAAGAAGTGTCATTCTTACAATATTTATAATAACATAGATTATTTTGATTCTTATGCAGAGCAACCCTAAAAGGTAGGGTTAGTGTAAATTCTATTTCATAGATGAGGAAACAATGGAAACAAATCTCAGTTTCCTGAGGACTTGAACATCTCAAAAAGCTCTTCCATGCAACAACTTCATCTTTTAGAAACCATAGCCAAGAGCCAGAGAGAGGAAATATTTTGCTTACGATTCCACAACCAGTAAGTAGAACATCTGAAATCTGTAGATCTCTGTGCAAAACAACTCTTCCCTTACAAGAAATGAACACACAAGCACTCAACTGGGCATGCTGGGAAGCCAGAGGACACAGCCACTCCAGGTTTTAACTGCTCTATAAACTCTTCTGCTTCAGAGGATGCACATCGGAACGTCTCCTGCGCATCTCACAGAGGACACATATTCTGACACCGAGGAGAAAATGAAAGCAACTCCATGTCCAAGACTCATAAAGTTAGCACTTCTGCATAAATATACAGTTTTCCCTGAGCTGGAAGCCAGAGCTAGAAGCCAGAGCTGCCGTGCAGAGGAGGGAGAGCTGAGCTGAGCTCTCTAGGATAGGGCAGAGGAGCCTGGCTCCTTGAGATGCGGCCCCTTTCCACCGCTCAGACTCTCTTGGGGGAACTGCAGGCATCCCTCGTGCTCTCAGGGCTCTAATGCTCCTCGGATTCTGTTTTCTTCTGCTGGAATCCTGCTTCCCTTTCTTCTGCAGAGCTGCCAGCATCATCTCTTCCCTCTGGATGGCTCAGTCACCTCATCCGCCATGCTGGTTGCTAAGGACGGCACCATCTCCCCCTGTCTACAGACATGCTCTTACTTGCTTCTCCTAAAGCTAAGCCCTTGACCTTTCTATTAGGTGAGTGTTACTGGAAGTTTTTAACACAAAGGAGTAACTGAAAGTCGTATGGCATTACTGAGAGAAGAACAGTCGGGGGGCCACTGCAGAAGAAGGTGGGCAAGAAGACTGGGACCACTCCACAGGAACTCACAGGCCTTGTTAAGGACTTTTCACTTCTCTGGAAGGCAAAGGGAAGCCATTGGCTGATTTTAAGCAAGAGTGCAACAAGATCAAATCTGGGGTCTAGAAAAATAACTCTTGTGGCCAAGGGAAAGGTTGAGGAGGACAAGGGACAAGACCAGAAACCAAGGGCAATAATCTGGGCTGCTTTGTCAGGTAAGGAGCTCCCTGTCGGTGGAGTATGCAAACAAGAGGAGAAGCTATAAGGAAGATACCTACAAAGGACACACAGTTGGACTAACTCATGCCTGAGGTCCCTTCTGGCTTGGAGACACCAAGAGAAACCTCCCTGCCCCAGTCCAAACTCCACTCCCTAAACTCACAGGCTGGGATTACAGTGTCCCAGTCCATGCTTGAGTAGGTTTCTGTCTCCATGGCATATATGAGGTCCTCAGCCACTGCCCCCCATGGGGACAAGGGGCGGTTCCATTTTGTTGTGCAACAGCTCATAAATCCGGGAATTACAAACAAAGAGAATTCTGTTATAGGTATATACCAATTGAAATACAATCTCTGTAAGGGCTTTATGTTTGTCATGAATTTTATAAATTGTTGCAGTAATTAACAGGGCATAAAACAGGCTTCCTACCCCATCCAGGAAGGCCTTCCTGAATGCTCCATTGTCAGATATGCCACTCAGGCTCTCAGAGTGGCGGTGCCCTGGGTGATGCTGGGTGTGGGATGAGGGTGGGGGCATGCAACCCTGGGAAAAACGCCTTCATTCACGGGCGGTAGTTTAATGGGCTCGTTTTAGGTGGCTTAGAGAATGACATCAAGATTTATCTCCTGGGCCCTTTCCTCAATAAATTAGAAAGGGGCCTGGGGCCTGAGAGACAATTAAGACCCTCTCCCACATTTTCATCTGACGCCGGGCAATGAGAAGTGTTTTCTTCCTTGCTGTAACTGCATGTGTTTAGGGGATTTTCCCACTTTTTCCCTCTTGTTTTCTTGCTCTCTGGGAAAACTGTCAAATGCTGTATGGAAAATAAAGACCTCAATTCATGAACACAGGTTTGATTTCTTTCTGGAAAATAGGACCTTCTCAAAGTCTGAAGTGACCTGGGGAGTTGATTCATAGCCCTCCCTGGGGAATGCTGTCTCCCTCCACATAGCTTGCAGGATGTCAGGAGACAGTCAATGAGCTCAGTGTCCATGGGACTCCCTCCTCATGGCTTTTTAATTAAGGAATATTTCAGGCAGACAAAAAAGTACAACTAATATAAATAATGTTTGTGTATCTCCTATCTAGCTGAAGATATAAAACATTACAGATCAAAATGAAGTCCCCTGGCCCCTCTCCCATTTTCCAACAATGTGTCCTGTGGGATTTTAGCAGGGAAGTGACATGGTTGGACAAGATTGGGAGTTCACTGTGACCTCTCTATGGATTAGAGGAACCAAGACTGGACCTGACCAAACACTGGAAGAGGATTCAATGGCCCAGACCAAACACAATAGCACCACAGGCCCTGCCCTGCACCCCTTAATGCTAAACATGGGAAGTCAACAGTAAACAAAATTTGTAAGTGATAATAGCAAATTAATACTGGTATCTCACCTTTAATTTACCCAGTATTTTTCAAACTCACTAAATCACCAAATCCTCTCCATAACTCTTTCCTTAATCCCAGTTTTACATATATGGAAAGAGATACTCAAGGGAATTAATAATTATCCCAAGATCAGGCTGCTGGTTTTGAGTCCTGGCTAATGCCCCTATAGCTCTTTCCTTGACCTTGTGTCAACATAACACCTAGAGAAGAACCTGGTTGCATTGAGTCTTTACTCTGTAAATGCTCAGTGCATAAATGAATCACTCCTACTACTCATCCTCTCTATTCTTTGGAGATTTAATCACATACAGCTTGTCTCATTTTTTGTACATAAAATCATTAACAATGATATATTTTCTACCTTCATAATAAACTCCTTGGAGGGGAAGAGATCATGTTTCTTATCTCCTGGCACAAAGTAAGAAATCATAATTATAATTATGTAACAGGCATAGACTTCTGCAACCAGAAGAGATATTTGAGGACATCTGGTTAAATTCCTTCATTTTACAAATGAGAAAATTGAGATTTGGAGAGGAAAAAATGCCTGGCCAGGGTTCTTTGGGTGTGTTAGGAGGACTATGTATACGTGTAATACAGCCACTTTCACTCAGATTCTTTCACCAGCCCCTATTTAGAAACCTCATGTGCCAGGCTCTGGGATGGGCACTGGGATACCATAGGCAAAAAAGACACAGTATTTGCTCTAAAGGTTCACACTGTAGTCCAGGGGTCACAGAAGCTTCAAGGACAACCCCACAATAAGAAGCCACATCATAGAAAAAAACTGGGAGAGGTAAAGGCCTTGAGGAAGGGGAGTGCTGGGGATGCCCAAAGTAAAGTAATTCTGCTTCCAGGAGCCCCTGGGTGCCTCAGTTGGTTAAGCATCTGCCTTCAGCTCAGGCCATGATCCTGGGGTCTTGGAATCAAGCCCTGCAGCAGGCTCTGTGCTCTGTGGGGAGTCTGTTTGTCCTTCTCCTGCCCCTCCCCCCACTCATGTGTGCTATCTCTCTCTCATAAATAAATAAAATCTTTTTTTAGAAGACATTCGGCTTCCAATTTTATACTCTGGGTCCATAAAACACATCATTTTGCCTTTCTTGATCTCAGGCACTCCCAAAATCAGAGGAAGAGAACCAGAGTCTCTTGTAATCTCTGACTTATAATGGAGAAGAATTGGTTGCAGGAAGCCTGGTTCTGCTGTTTCCCCAGAGAGTGCAGAAATCCCAGCCACAGCTCCTACAGAGCACCCCTAGGGTTGTGGTTCTCACTGTTGTTGGGAGGCAGTTCTCCATGGATCTCCTGTATTTCTACAAGAAGAGGCACCAACTATCTTTTCAAACTTTCAAATGTTTGTAGAGCCAACAGCTTTGGAAGAGAGAGATAGCATGTCCCACAGGAATAGGGGCCAGTTTGTTTGCTCTCCCTTGTAGTACAGACAATGTCTCCTCTGGGGCAAGAGTCAGGTTTGCATCTAGCCCATTATAAAAGGTTTATTTCCCTAAGCAGCCCCTGGGTGGCTTCTTGATTTCCACTTAGGCCATCATCTCGGGGTCCTGGGATTGAGCCCCAAGTCAGGCTCCATGTTCAGAGGGGAATCTGCTTAAGGATTTCTCTCTCTCTCTCTCTCCCTCTGCCTCTCCCTCTGCTCTTACTCTGCTTGCTCACTCTCTCTCTCAAATAAATAAATAAATCTTTAAAAAAAAAAAAAAGATGTTTCCCTAAACCCAAGCCTCCTCCACAGTGAAGCAAGCCCACCAAGTGGATTTAAGCTGGAGCAGAGCTCAAGCTTTTAGGCACTGATTTTAACTGTATGGTGATTGTCTGACCTGGTTTGTCCCACAATGTCATTCCATTTATGTCTACTGTCCTAGTATTCCTGTTAAAAACACTCCTTTTCATTCCCAAAAGTGTCCTAGTTTGGATGATACATTCTATAGGCACCCTTGTTAAAAGAGCTTGTATGACCAATTCAGCAATCAGCCCCAGGGATATAACCTCCATATCCCTGCAGCATATTCCTACCAAAATGATAGGATACATGGTAAGCCTTCATGCTTCAGTATAAAAACGTCATGGTTTTGGCAAGCCATCTAACCTCTTTGTGCCTTGATTTCTCCACCTGTAAAATGGAGATAATAATAGGATCTACCTCATAAAGCTATTGTAAAGATTAAATCAGTTAATATATGCAAATGTAAAACAGTCAGGGCAATGCCTAGCACATAGTAAATATTATGTGTTATTATCATTTGTATTCTCGTTATCCTTATCACTGGCATCTTCATTTAACTACAAGAGCCATATGCCTTCTTTGGCCATTTGTCAGCACCCACTGATCTATTGCAAGCATTCACAGAACTTTAAAGAACCCTAAGTGGTTACATGCACCATACCCGTGGTTCCAGGCAAGACTACATTCCATCAAATTCTGGAAAGCAGCTCATTTGGCTTCTCATGAGAGCCACTGGAGGGCTCTCTGCAGGAGTGTCCCAGAGCCACACAGTAAACAATTAGAAGAAATAAAAGCAGTCTCCTTCCTATAAATCTTTATCTAGTTTGTGACTCTAAACCTTCTCCATTTTGTATGTAGATTGTGGAATGGTGGGTATGTATCCATATACCTATGTTTTACAAAGGGCTCTACTCCATATCCAAGAGGGAAAGGGGTGCTATTAATATTTACACTAGGGCTATGGGCATAAACTAGGGCAGTTTGAGGCTAATGAGATCACAGGGTCGGCTAGGAATACATACAAAGGAAAAGAACAGGTTGTCTTAGGAGCTAGTGGGCCCCCGGCATCAGTATCTCTCAGTAAACTTTGCTGGGTTGTGGGTGTCGAACAGGACTCCCTCTGGTCATGACATGCCCATGCCCTGGCCAAGCAGCTGAATAGCAGGGTCACATTTCAGTTACAAATCAAGCAGCCTAAATCTTGTTAAGGTCCCCTCCAATTCTGGTGGGTTGGCCAGTGGGGGAGTCTCTCATTCTGTGCACTCTATAAAAGGCAGGACATTTTTATAGCCCTGGGGGACAATAAATGTTAAAACACCAAAGGTGGCAATATAACAAGTATGCAAAACATCCCGAATGGTCTTAAATCTCCAGGCAGCATGGCTTGTGTTTGATTGTCTTCAAGTCCTGACAAGTATAATGAATTGTCCAATATGCTCTCCACCAGGGCATCAGGGAGGAAGCGTTGAGTATGTCAAGTATGAAATATTCTTCTTTTTAAAATTCATTTGTTTCCCTGTGAAACCTGAGCTGCCTTGCACACTCCAAGTGGGGCCCTACACCCCTTGTGAGGAGAGCAACAGGGATGAATATGAGTATTTGTAAAGCAAAGATCTTCAGAACTCAGCCCCTAGGGCCATGATCTGCAGAACACGGCCACTGTGCAGAATATGTGTCCTTTCTGATAATTGCTGATCAGACTGAGAACCAACATCCTGTTTACCTCTCACTTGGGCTTCCTAGACCAGAGAGGCTACAAGCTTTTTCTTAATCATGAGAAATAATAAGAACAGCTAAGTCTACCATTTGTTCTTCCCTTACTGTGACTCATGGCAGGTCCTCTGGGCAGCAGACACTGAGACAAGTGAGGGTATAAGTGGCATAGTAGAGGCAATGTCTATCAAAGGTTGGGCAGGGAAAGCCTTTAGACTGAGATATGGATCTAACACCTGGGAAAGGAAATGGGGGAAATGGGGAAGGAAGCAGGATTGGCAGGGAGTGACTCCAGCAGCAATGCAAAACTGACAGCTGGCCCGGCCAACCCAAGAGGCAGCTCTGCAGCAAGGGTGGCCTGTTACAGGACCCCCACATTGGCCAGAAATGGCCAGACCCTAACAGCCCCAAGCGCTCTGTCATTGTCTGGGGCTGCCCAAGAAGAAGGACATGATCTCAGGTCAGAGGCTGAGGCAGATCCTGGAGGGGCTACAGTTGGGGGCCTCAAACCTCCACAGCAGCCACCATATTATTCTACCTGTTTTAGCACTGACTGCATAAACGAGGTCCAGGGGGAAAGTTGCCCAAGTATACGCAGAGAGTAAGCTGTGGGGCAGAACTTGATTTCAGATAGACCTGCTTTCAAAAGCTCCACCCTCTTAGAGTCGTCCAGAAAGACAGCAAAGAGGAGATGAAATCCCATGGGATTCCAGAAGGATGGGTAGGACTTGGGCCTCTGGGGATAAACATCCCAGGAGGAGGGGGCTGTCCAGTCTCCCACGCAGTTGTCACTCTTGGGGAAGCAAGGAGGAACGGCTTTCAGGCAGCACCTGTGTCCTGGGTTGGAGTCTAACTTGTAGCCACCATCTCAGACCTGATGCAGTTGGCGTCTCATCACAGGGGGCTCCTGACATGTGGACTCAGTGACTTCATCAGCAACACAAAATGGAGAGTGTGTGGGGCTCAGTCAGGCAGTTCTGAGAACCATTCTACCTCTGCCCCCTTCCAGAGTCAATCACATGACATCTCTCAGCCTCCCTGTCCCATTTTATCACCTCACTTATGAGCCACACTTCACAGAAGGCCCTTCCTCTTTTGTTCTAGGAACTCCACTGGGGGCTGCAGATACCCCCAGGAGGAAACACAGCCTGTGTTCCTGGGAGACAGTTTCAGGCTAGTGTGAAGAGTACTCCAAGGATGGTGGTGGTCACAGATTTAAAGGTAGAGTCGCTATCCTGACCTTTGCAACTCCGTGTCAAGGCTGTGCCATGCCAGCAGTCAGAGCTACTCGGTGAGCGTACAGCAAGCAACATACACAGAAGAGCTATGAATGAAGAGCCCAAGACCAGCTTCCTTCTAATTCCTTATTTCTGGACATGACACCTACACTGTGCCTGTCCTCACCTTGAACTACTGGACAACCCCATTGCCTGACTGACTCCAGCCTTTGCTGTTTGTCTCCCTCTCAACTCCTGGCCTAGCCCCTGTGTTCTGTGCTCACCCCCAGCCTCCTAGGTCTGCTTGAGCAGTTGAGAGCCTCATGACACCATCCCTGATGAAGCCTGGAACTGAACCTTCCACTGAAGTGCAGCCCTGACGGTCTACACACAGGTCCAGCTCACATCCCACACAGTCACATGGAAAACACTTCAAGGCACAAGAGTCTCTCTGACTGAACTGAAATGAATTAGCTTTTCAACATTTCATGGGCTCTGGAGTATGTGGCAGTCAGAACTGGAATGTCTGCTCCTGAGCCACTTTCAGGGAACTTAAATTCACACCCAGGAGGGCAGGATCTAACCACTGACCCAGATCTTCAACAGGGGGGGCAGACGGATGGAAAGAGCATCAGCTTGGCATTTCCATCCCAGCTCAGCCACTTCCTGGGGGACTTAGATGGACCACTTAGTCTCTGCAAGCCTCAGTTTTCCCATCTGCATACTAAGGCTAATCATGTTCTAAAGATGAAAAAGCTAATGTACAGAAAGCTCTCAGCTGCCTTGAGTCACCGAATTATTCTAAGGTTCAGTGAGAAATAAATACAAGATGTCTATGTCAACTATACTTCAATTTAAAAAGGCCATCAGCAGCAATAAATAATAATAAAAATTTTTAGTAAAAAGTTTTAATGAAAAAATTGGTAGCATACAAAACAAATTATGCTTGCTGAAAATATGATTATCTACTATTTGCCAATAACTCTCCATAAATAATCTCACAGAATGATTTCTGTTTTATAAAACATTTACAAACCTGTTATTTGGTCTTTCAACCCGATCAAGAAAGCATTCGGTGTCTCCATTTTACAGAGCTGTACACTGAGATTTAAGTGGCCCACCTCTGGGTGCCTTGCTGTGGATCTCACACTGCCCCATAGCCAAGAGGCTGACCCTTTCTCCAGATCTCTCATCCCACAAACCTGGCCTCTTTCCCTGTGTCCTCCCAGCCCCCATCTCCCCACAACACAGCTCCATGAATTCCAGAAGACCAGTAATCCCATTCCCTGTTGTGTTTGGAAACTAGGAGAATAAGCAGTTAAGTGGACAGGCCTCCGGTCAGAATAAGAGAAGGAACTGGTTCCTGTCACTGAGCCAGTCTTCCAGATGATTCTCTGCAGGGAGCTTGGCAGCATCTCAGGCAGCTGGGTTGAATCTCACACACGCCCTGAGAAGCAAGGTCAGGAATAAACTCATTTTACCGATAAGGACAATTCAATGCCAAGAAGGAAAAGGAATGCACCGTGGTGACATGCAAAGAGCCCTGACAAGGAACCAGGAGCCCCAATGTTGAAGTCCCAGCTCAGGCTCGGACATACGGTGAGGCCACACACATTAAGTCACGGCTCTCTTCTGACCTCAGTGTGTTGCTTCATGATCTTCCTACAGTTTCCTCAGAAACCAACCACAGGGCAAGCCCCTCACAGTATCCATGAGCTTGGCCGCGTACAGAGCTCTGGTCCCCAATGGCTCTCATGTTCCAGGGTTACTAGTGACTTTCTTAGAACCTGGAAGACACAGAGCCCATGTGAGTATTAGGATCCCCTACAAGGCCTTCCTGCCATTCTGATACATGGTACCAATTCAGGGGTAATCGGCCCGTCTTCCGCTTCTCACCCAATACAGGGCAGATGCCTGATTACAGTTAATGCCTGTAATTTGAAGGTGAAGCTGTAAATGGAATCCAGACAGGAGTGGGTAGGAGTGGAGATGAGGGGTCTTGAAAGGGTGGCACCCCCAGAACTATGAGGCTGGGAATCTTGCATTTCCATAGGCTCAGATCCTTTAGGACACAGGTAGCTTCCTGGGGTGGGGCTGCTAGAGAAAGCTGAGGTTCAGCTGTGCAGTGGGTAACTCCCCCACCCTCCTCGTCCACTGCTGCCTACCTCCAGCCTCTGCACACCTTCAGTCCCCATCCTGGCCATCCTGGCCTGGGACTTCCCGGGAGTGCCCATGGAGTCATGCTCAAGGCAGCTTGCTGCAAGATCTTGCCAGAGAAGCACAATAGTTTGGACCCTCCCTCCCTAAATGTTGCTTCATTCAAACCAAAGTTTCAGACAGCTCAGAGATGCTTAATAAAGACAAACGTGCATCAGGATTTCTCCAGTTTCTTCAGAAACAAACCAGTCAGAGTGAGCCCAAGGGCTGGCCCTCACAGGCCCACAGACCCATATAATTTACAAAGTTCTGGTTATTGATATTTCTATTTCTAAAAAAGTAAAACTAGGGCTTACTGGCTCCAGAATTCATGCACTTACTCATGACTCTGTATTGTCATCTGTCTCAGGCAGTGCCCAGTAAGGGGACAGAAACCTGACACAAGCAACGATAGATTAATACAAAAAATTACTAGCTAGTAACAGTGAGATCAGGAAGGGTAGTGTTTCATGTTCTGAGTTATGTCCACCATATAACATTGCAGAAATAAACAACAGCAAGGCACACAAGATTGCAGATTTTTCAAATGCTAGGTACCGTGCTGAGGTGTTAGAAATTTGGCAGTGACCCATACAAACATAGCCCCTGCTTTCACAGAGTTCATAATGTCAGGGCGAAAAAAAATGCCTCATATCATTTGGGGAAGCACTGAGAAATGCCAGTTTAGACAATTAAAGTAAGTGGGACCCATTAGGATCACCCGGAATGCCTGGAAAAAAGGGACTGGCATATCTGAATCCTACCCTAAACCCAATAAATCAGAATCTTGGTGTACACTCAGGGAACACATAGCACAAACATCTTAATCCCACTGAGCTGATTACGGGAAGGGGGTACCAAGGAAAGCCTTGTAAAAGACTAATAATAGAAGATCTCACTGTTGTTGCACACTAACTAGACGCAGGACGTGGTACTAAGCATTCTATACGTCTTATTTTATCCAGCGACTTATTGCCGTTACAGTTGCTAATCGTGTCAGCCTTTTGAATTATTATTATTATTATCCTCCCAATTGGTTAATTATTGAAATGAAACAAAGAGAAGTTAAGGAGTCTGTCCGAGTTCACAGTTAGTAAGTAACAGAACTTTTAGCCATTATACTATAGAGCTATCCAATCTGGCCCCTGAAGTTGGTAGGAATTTCCCAAAACAAAAGTCTCCTCTCTCTGCCCTTCTTCCATTGTGCAGCTCATCCTCTGACTAGCTGAAGGAACAGTATATGGAAAGGCCCAGGGGTAAGAAAGAACAGAGACCACTCAAGGTGACTGAGGAGCAGAGAGTGCCAATTGATGGGGCTAGATCACAAATGCTTGAGATAAAAGCAGGTCACAAAATCTAGACCCCACAGGCTAATGTTTTGACCCTCAGTCTAGTCCTCTTGACCCACCTAGAAATGTGCTGGTCCATTCCCTATACTGAGTGTTCTGGCCTTGCTTATACCACAGCCATGGCATAAAGATACCTAAGAACCCAAAGTCAAGAAATTGGCAAAACCTACCTTTGATACACTGCAAACTCTCCTCCAACCCTGGGGATACCCAGCTCAGAATCACTGCTTCCCAGCCCCTCTTCCTCATCCCTGCTCTGCCTGGGTCTACCTTCTAGACCCTGTGGTCCAATCCCAGCTTCCTACTTTTTCCTTCTGTGTCCTTCTTCTACTCACAGAGCAATTGACGTGACATCGATTACATAGTTAATTCACTTCCTAACAGCGACAAATACCATGAGGAAACAGAAAGAGCTTATGTTTTGCATCAGGAAAAATAGATTCAGGTCGTGGCTTATCTGTTGGCCAGCTCTCTGAACCTTAGCTGTCCCATCTAAAAAACGGGGTAATTTTTACTCCCTGCCCTCAAGAGTTGCTGAGAGGTGAAAGGGAGAAAATGTCAGTGAAAAGCCATTTGAAAACTCTTTACAAAAATGATTTCAATTAGCTTGAAGTTGGTCACCTAACATCTGTCTGGCCCATTAAAACCCCCTACTTCAAAAAATAAAACAAAACAAAACAAAAAACCCTACTTCAGCTAAGTCAGAGTAGCAGGCATGTTTGAGAATTTTTTCAAATTTCTCCAAGTCAGGGGTCATGTGTGTTGGCTCTGGGATCAGAACCTCTTGCACCTGATTCGGACCCTGCCACTATCTACCTGAGTGACCCCCAAACAATCTGCCTTACTTTGCTCCCATCTGTAAAATGAAAACAATGATAGCACCTAGCAAGTGGGCTTGCTTTCTCTCATTGGGAGAACTAGGTGCCATAACACATGAGGTCCCTTGTGCATTGCCTTCTATAGAGCCACTGCTCAAAAAAATGTGTGTGACTTCTAAAAAATATCTCCGCAACATGCTCCTAAGGGCAGTATCATGACCTTACATCTTACATAAACTGAGGCCCAGAGAGATTGAAGCCTCAACCAAGCATGTTCAATGAGGAAATGGTGTTGTTAGAGCTTTGAACCCAAGTCTGTGAAATGCCAAAATCTGCATATATCTCATCTGCCCCATTGTCTCTCATTGAGGGGCATGGCCAACAGCTTCTCCTATGGGGTCATGAGCACCTCTGTGAGCTCCACAAGAACACGATTTCTTATTGAGGCTCCAGCCTATATTATGTCCTCTAGAGAAAGAGTAAGATGGGGATAGGACTCTTCCAAGCAGCAGAGAGGGGAGTGAGGGCAGCAGGAAGATGGGGAGGTCTGTGGGACCCATAGAAAGTGTGACAGGCAGTGTGAGCCCAGATGGGTGGCTGAGGGGAAGCCTCACATGGAAGAGGCATGAGAAGCAGAGAAGCAGCATGTTCCTGCCAAAGTCAGGGGGGCCCAGGATCCTCTTTTCATGTCCCCCCATGTTTAGAGGGGAGCTCTCACTTTGTACAAGACTTCACCCTGGAGGAAAGAGAGACTGCATTAGGAAGTTCATTTCTTCCCTGCCAGGGCACAGCTCAGCCCCCACTGGAGAGAATAGAACACACCACCCATAAACAGCCCTGCCTTCTCCAACAACCCAAGACCTGCTACATGGTAGCTGCCTCACATTTGTGCCACTGATCCTGCCTGTCTTTTGGCGGTACCAAGGGTCAGATGCCCAATGGTGCTTAGAAATCATCAACTGGGGAGCGCCTGGGTGGCTCAGTCAGTGGGGCATCTGACTCTTGATTTTGGCTCAGGTCATGATCCTGGGATCATGAGGTGAAGCCCCACATCACATCAGGCTCTAAACTCAGCATGGAGTCTGCTTAGGATTCTCTCTCTCTCCCTCTGCCTCTGCCCCCTCCAACTCCCCCACTCGTTCTCTCTCTCTCTCTCAAAATAAATAAATAATTCTTTAAATAAAAAATAAAAGGAAGGGGCACCTGGGTGGCTCAGTTGGCTAAGTGTCCAACTCTTGATTTCAGTTCAGGTTGTGATCTCAGCATTGTGGGATCGGCCCCATGTCAGGCTCCATGCTCAGAACGGAGTCTGCTTGAGAATTCTCTCTTCCTCTTCCTCTGCTCCCCCCACCCCGCTCTCTCAATCTCTCTCAAATAAATAAATCTTTAAGAAAATAAATAAAAATTTAAGAAACTTTAAAAAAAAAGAAAGAAAAGAAATCATCAAGTGTAACCCTGGGCTTTTAGGGAAACTGAGGCCACAGTGGCAACTATGTGAAGAGGAGTACACAACCACCTCTGCAGGCCTTCAAAAAATATTTAGATCCTCCCCCCCCCAACTCATTCCTTTATTCATTCATTCAGTATCTATTTGTGAAGATACAGGCATTGTGCTCATAATAAGAAGCTCGCTAGGAGCCACTAATTAACAGCCCAAAGGCATGATTTTTTTTTTGGATCTCCTGGAATATTTTTAAATTAATGGACATTTAAAATCAGTTTTCCATGAATATCCAGATATTTGTCTTCTTCTAATCAGACCTGGCCACACTTCCTGGGCCTGAAAACATTTTTGATTACTCAGCCTCATGACCAGTCCCATGTTACGCCCCTGGCTCACCCTCCCCACACCTACTCAAGTGTCCTAAGAAGTTTACCCATGCTCTTAGGTGTTTTTTTTACAAATGCTTATTCCCTCTCTAATAGCACTTCCTACACTTAAATGTGCATATGGATTGCCTGTTAAAATTCTGATTCTGATTCTGTAGGTCTGGGGCAGAACCTAAGATTCTGTATTTCTAACGAGCTACCAGGTGATGGTGGGGGCTGCCGTCTGTCTGGTCCAGGACCACACTCCCAAGAATACCTAGCTCTCTTAAATGGTTTTTACATAGGCCCGGGACATAGTTCACTCCTCCTATTTGCCCATCTTACTTCAACCTTTCTTTCAGGACAAAGTGTAGGTATTCCCCCCTACAGGAAGCCTTCCCTGACTACCCAGGGTGCCTTAAACCTACCTGGTCCTCAAATCTCAAACCCCTTGTGCTTCTCTGTGTCCCAAGGAAACAAGTGAATAGAACCAGCGTGAGGTGTTCCCCACCCAGCAACTGGGGACAAGGAGTCTGTTTCTGGGCTTCCTTATCCTTACAGTGCCAGGAATCTGGTGGGTACTTCAAAATTGTGTTTAAATATTGATGTCTGTCCTCTCATTCATTAACATAGCCCAGCGGGTAGAGCAGTCCTGAGATCTGTATGAAGCACAGAGTGTGGAGAGAAGAGGAATTGAATTCAAATCCTTATGCACCAGGTGGAAAGGAGACTTTACACAGGCTGTCTCAGCTCTCTGCACTGTCTTATCAGTAATATGAGTAAAGAAATATGTGTTGCTCAGGTTTCTTCTAAGTGTGAAACTAAATCACACATCTAGCCCAGTGCCTGGCACACAATAGGTGATGCATAAGTGCTAATTACTATTCACCTCCCTGGGACAGAAGCAAAGGCTGATCGGAGCAGGCCTTTAGCTGACAGATTGGCGTCCTCTCAGATTTACGTGGCCTTCCCAGGGATGCCTGTGGTGCTCCAGCACATGTCTGCCCCTCTGACCACAGACAGGATCCGGGCCTCAAGGGAGAGGCTGCAGCCCTGGCGCAATGGGAGTAAACTTATGGGACCTTGGGCCCCATCATTTCCACCTGCTGGATTGGGGTTTCAGCTATACCTCTCAGCCCCTTTCCCACTGGTTATAAAGGACCTTCCCTCTTGTCCTTCTCTCTTCCTTATTCTCTCCCTGCATCCCTCCTTGCCACCATCTATGTGTAAAGTCAATCTTAACACAGGTAACAAGTTGTTCTAGAAAGTGTAATGGTCAGGGAGCCAGAAATTCAGGAATCCAATGCTCTCTCTGCCCCTGGCAATCCATGTGCCCTTCACCTTCCCAAGCCTGGTATAGGAGTTTATCAAGAGCTGAGTAATGAAAAACCTCCAAATTTAGCAGCTTTAACACAACTAATGTTTATTATGTCACATAGATTCTGACCATCAGAAATCCAGGAACAGTGGAGCTGGTGGTTCCAGCCCAGGCTCTCTCGTGAGGTTGCAGTGACCCAAAGGTTGGCCTGTAGCTGGCGGACCTGCTTTCATGATGGCTTGCTCACCTGGCTATTGGGAGGGGCCTCAGCTTCTGGCCACGTCAGCCTCATGACACGGCAGCTGGTTTCCCCCAGAACAAGGGATCTAAGGGAGAGCAAGAATAACCAACACACGGACCAGCCACTGAGAATCCACCTCCTTTTGTCAGCCTGCAGGACATCAAGAGGCCTGGGGACATGCACTTCTGGATGTCACCTGCCGCAGTTTCTCCCAGAGGACTGGCACATGGGAGGGAGGGATGTGGTTCATCTGATCCTTGTTAAGGGCTGGGCAACCTGGGCTCCTTGTGATTTATCTCTAGTGTAAAACACAGGCAGTCTGTCAGTTTTACTGGGAAATGCTGCAGAGGTCAGAGCCAAAAGGAGCATATGAGGCTGCCCGGGCCCTTCTGGAACAGTCCTCTGGCAGTCTGTAGCCACTCCAGGCTCTGACGTGCTACAGCCACGCTCAGAGGCCGTGATGGGGTCTGCAGCACAGACTGCCGCCACTACCCCAAGAGCTTGAGCCCAAGAGCGCTCGCAGTTTGTACAAAGGCTTTTGCATCCCCTGCTCAGCCCCGTCCCTGCAGGCCCACACCTGACCCCACGGGAGGGGTTGCAGTTTCTCATGTGGCCCTGGAAGGATCCCAGATGCACTGGAGCAGAGCAACTTCCACAAGTGTCACCAGCCAAGGCCCACCCAGTCCCACTTGTCTTTCTCTTGTAATTATCTAATCTACCATTCGTCGATTTGGAAATAGAAAAACTTGGTGATTTGCTTTGAAGATAGTAAATCTGAATTCACATAATCTTTCCTTCCATTTTTAAGAGAAAATAAAAGTAGGCTCTGATCTTCAATGACTAGTTTAAATCTATTATCACATTATATCTAGCTTCTGGAGGTACACGAATGGATGACTTGTCCAGTCCAGAATCTTCTGACTGCAGGGTCCCTGCGGGACACAGGGGAAGTGGCAGTGGCATCGTTGCAGCTGCCATGGGTCAGGCTCTGGCTGACCACAGGACAGCTGTCATTTAACCCCCTCCTTCCAGATGAGAAGCCCCAAATGAACAGGGGTCAGCGACGTCCTTGAGGCCACACATCTGTGAAGGGCGCAGCAGCCACGATTCAAGCCTGTCAGATCCCAGAGGCAGGGTGCACAGAGGGCCGTGTCAGGCAAAGCCAGTTCGACTCCATGTCTTGAGTCTCATTAACGTTCCTCCCATGCCAACCCCTGAGCAGTGGACGGGGGAAAACTAGGGATTTCTCCACACCTTGGCTTCCTCCTAACCCCTCAAGCCTGCAGCATATCCTCTCTCTTCCTCCCTCTGGGCTAATGGCCTTGCCCACCCATGCCTGTGTGCTCTGCCACTTGGCCTGTCACTCTAGGCGTCTGTCCTGTGCTGCAGAGGCCAGCTTTCCTGGGGGCCCAGACCCTCACCCTCCCACTCCCCACGGATATTGAGGGACTAATTCTCTCCTTTCCCTCCTACACTGTTGAATTTCCCCTTGTCTTTTGCAAAAGCACATGAAGCACTCCTGCCCCTTTACAAAACCCACTCTTGACTCTTCCTTCTCCTCTAACCACTGTCCTAGTCCTCCACTCCCCTTATGGTAAACTCCCAAAGAATCTTCTGTAACCTCCCCACCTCAACTTCCTCCCTCCAGTTTCTCCTGGACCCTCTCCAGTCGTGTCTCTATCCCACGTCCCACGGAAATAACTTTGTCAAGATCACCAGTGACCTGCATGCTGCTAAATCCAATGATCAGTCGCCTTGACCTAACAGCAGTGTTTGGTAGTTGATTACTCCCTCCTCTTCAAGGTTCTTTCTTAATTTGACTTCCAACGCTCTCTGGATTCCCCTCCTATCTCAATGATAGCTCCCCCTCTTCTCCCTTCCTCTTAAATTTGGGGGCTGCAGAGCTCATTCTTAGTGTTCTTCCCATGTCTTCTCTTGATAGATGATATAGATGGATAATAGATAGCTAGATGATAGATAATTGATAGACAGATGATAGTTGATAAATGATAGATAGATGATAGATACTTGTTCAAGTCATCCAGTTCTGTGGCTTTATGGACCACGTGCTGACCACTCCTCAGTATGCATCCTTAGCCCAGACTTCTCTTCTAATCCATCTTTCTCCTCAACATCTCTCTGAGATGTTTAAAATCTTTTTTTAAAGATTTTATTTATTTATTCATGAGAGACACAGAGAGAGAGAGAGAGAGAGAGAGAGAGGCAGAAACACAGGCAGAGGGAGAAGCAGGCTCCATGCAGGGAGCCTGACGTGGGACTCGATCCCAGGTCTTCAAGATCATCCCTGGGCCAAAGGCAGGTGCTAAACCGCTGAGCCACCCAGGGATCCCCTCTCTGAGGTGTCTAATATATATTTCAAACTCAGTGTCTCCAAATGTGAACTCCTGATCATCTTCCCAAACCCCATTTCTTCTCCACTTTCCTTCATTTCAGTTAGAGCAATTCAGCCCCTCCAGTCACACAGGCCAGCAGCCCATAGTCACCCTGACTTCCTTGTCTCATATTCCACATCCAACCCATCAGAAAACCATACTGGGTTTACCTTTAAAGTATATGCAGCACCCGATCACTGGCCAACTCTTCCATTTTTGCCTGGGCTGAGGCATCAGCATCTCTAGCTCGGATTTATGCAACAGACTTCTAGTTGGTCTCCCAGCTACAACTTTGACCCTGTGGCCCAACCACAACTGAACCAGTAGAATGATCCACTTAATAAATAAGACAGATAAAGCTATTTCTTTATCCAGAGTTTCCATGGTCTCCTCGTCCTGCTTTAACAGTGACCCACAATACCCATGGTCCAGGTGCCCTGTCACCACTCTGACCTCACCAGCTGCAGCTCTCCTGGCTCCCTCTGCTCCAGCCACAGTTGCCTCGTAGGCATATTTGTCTCTGCACCTAAAGTTTTTCTAAGACATATACATGGTTTCCTCCTTTAAGACTCTGGTCAAAAGTTAACTTGTCTTAGGGTGCTTGGGTGGCTCAGTTGAGCACCCAACTCTTGATTTGGGCTCAGGTCATTATCTCCGGGTTGTGGGATCAAGCCCCACATTGGGCTCCTTGCTCAGTGCGAGTCAGCTTGGGATTCTCCCTCTCCCTCTGCCCTTCACTTCTCTCTCTCTCTCTCTCAAATAAATAAAATCTTTTTTAAAAAGATTTATTTTTAAAAGACACAGGCAGAGGGAGAAGCAGGCTCCATGCAGGGAGCCTGAAATGGAACTCGATTCCAGGTCTCCAGGATCACGCCCTGGGCTGACGGCGGCACTAAACCACTGAGCCACCCGGGCTGCCCTAAAATCTTTTAACATTAACTTCTCTTTACAATATTAAGGGCCCTATCTCCAGCGTTCTCAGTCCCACTAATTTGGTCTATTTTTCTTACAGTACTTGTCATTTTAGAAAATACTCAGTACCTTTTGTGTTTACACATATGGTCTGCTGTCTTCTCCTTTGATGATGTAAGTTCCAGGAAGGCAGATCTGTTCACTGTTTTGTTCACTGATACAGCCCAGTTCACTGACACTTAGAACAGTGCCTAGTATACAAGCACTTAAGAAATATTTGTTGAATAAATGAGCTAGTGAATGAATGAATGACTGAGAGAGGACTGCCCCTGCCCTGAAAGATTTTGCAGGCCTTCTGAGAGGTTCTAGGTTGGTTACCACCAAGGGCATGACCCTGAATCCTTTACCTCACTGTCCCATTTGTTTCTTCAAACTCCCACTTAGCAGTTCCTCTGCCACTCAACAGCATGGCTGTATCTGGAAACTGTCATTTCTTGGACTTGCAAGATCTTCATCAATAAACCCCAATAACTTCTATTTCTTGAGCCATCGTGATATATCACACTAGGTACTTCAAGTATCTTATCTTTCATCTTCATGGCACCGTAGAAAGGGAGTTTCCTCATCTGTAAATGGGGATGATGAAATGTTGCAGAGTTTGCTCACATTCACCAATTAGAGAATGACAGAGCTATGACCTGAAGCCAGATTCATGGCCCCCAAAGTCTGTGTTCTTTTCACATCCACCTTGCTAAGATAGAGGGGGCCGTGACTAAAGAGCTTACAACTTCCAATTCTGCTTCTCTCCACTTTTCCTTCTGCATCCTGCACCTGGAGCTATACTCCATGAGCCCAAACCCTGGTTTCACCACTTACTAGCTGTAGAACCCTGGGCTAATTACCGACTTCTCCTACTTCTCATTTCCCTCTTCTGTAAAATGTCAATAATAACAGCACCTTCCTCATGAGGTTGTTTCTGGATTAAATTAGCTAACACCTGTGTAGCCCTTAAACTAGGACCTGGAATGTGGCGAGTGATTAATAAACATAGCTGTTGTTATTTGTTGTTGTAATGGTTACGCAGCCAAATCATGAGATTGGTCACATGGACCAAGAAAAAATGGACCATAAAGCACTGGAAGGAAAGGTTCCAAAATATTAAAACTAGTTGTCTTGGGTGAGGGAAGACCATGGTGATTTTTTACATTCTTTATAATTTTATATGTATATATATAGTGAGAGAGATTGAGATTTTAAGGACTTGGCTCACAGAATTATGGCAGCTAACAAGTCCAAAATCTTCAGGGAAGGCCAGCAGGCAGGACCCAGAGAAGAGATAACATTGCAGCTTAAATATAGAGACAATCTGGAGTCAGAATTCCCTCTTCCTCTGGGCAGGTCAGCCTGCTTTATCCTAGGGCCTTCAACTGATTCAGCAAGACCCACCCAGAACATGGAGGACAATCTGCTTTACTTAAGTCCACTAATTTAAATGTTAATCTCATCAAAAAACTACCTTCAAAGCAATATCCAGGCTTGCCTTTAATCATGTGTCTGGGTACATCCCAGCCAAACTGATGCATCTAAGTAACCACTACGTGCATGCAAGTAACCCAGTACCTCCCACAGGACATGTGGAAATGAAGGAGATCAGGCATAGGGGAGCCTCACAAACTGCAAAGATCACTTGAATATGGGCAACTGCTATTCTTGAAAAATGTCAGAAGTCACTTTTTGTTGCTCTTATGATGACACCAGAGTAGGTGAGGCAAAGAGGCCCAGCCCTGGGGAGACTTCCTATCAATCATACACCCAAGAACATCTTGCAAATTTGCTTTCTTGATAGGCAAAATTTTCTAAATTCCTGATAAATGTACTCAGCCATTCCAGGTCATACAGTAATAAGAAGATTTTAGTTTTGAGCTGAGCCATAAGCCTTAAAATATTCCATGAATCTAAATCTCTATAGAATAATATTGAAGACAGACTTCTAGTCACAAAACAAAACGACAGACGGTCCTCGCAATAGGTGCGTTTTCTGAACTTCGATTTTCCTGTACAATACGAATGGATCCTGTCCATTGCCCCAGCTTACTCGACATTCACAGAGACTCAGTGGGACCACGCAGCTGACTGCACTTTAAATGGTAACATTTCCAAATGCCAGGGATTTTTTTAATCATTAAAGAACGTGTACACCAATAATAAGAGCAAGGCATGCCTTTTCCATTATCCCACAGGAAATGTAACAGTAGGTGACACAGAGAAAGGATTAAGAGATAAAACTAGGGGCTTCATATTAAAAGCAGAGGTTACCTGACATGCATGCTGCCACCTGTCCTTTCATTCTCACAGCAGACATATCTAATTGATCACAGAGCTCTCTTGGGGACACAAAGGCCAATGCGGTGTCATGTAGACATAGGGTGGGAAATGCTGTTACTAGACTAGGAAATGAGCACCAAGAGGAAACTGCGGTCAAGATTCCTATGTTTCAAGAAATCCATCTGCTGGCCTAGATAGACCCCCTTATATTTCCTGGTCCTGGGACAGAATGATTCCCCACATCTGGATCTGAGCCTGGGAGTGGAAGCTTGGGAGCCCCACATTATTCCTTTTGAAATCCTTCCTGGACTGAGGACAGACAGCAATAATTCAATCAATTTCTGGACAGAAAATTTATAGTGACACAGGGGCAGGCTTATCTGTCATGCCACCACCACCATCACTGACAATAACAGCCACCACCACTGTATTCATTATCTATTGCTGTGTAACAGATTACCCCAAAATTCCATATCTTAAAACAGTAAATATGTATCATCTCAAGCAGTTCGGAAAGTCAGGAATCCAAGAGCAACTTGGCTGGGTCTTTCAATGGTTGCATTCAGGATGTCAGCTGGGGCTCTAGTCACGTGAAGGCTGCACTGAGGCTGGTGAATGTGCTTCCAAAGTAGCTCACTCACATAGTGGTTGACAGGAGGGTCTCAATTTCTCACCAAATAGACCTCTTCATAGGGCTACTTGAATATCCTCACAACATGGTGGCTGGCTTCCTCCCAACAAGTAATCCAACGGCAAGAGCAAAGAAGAATCTGTGGTGCCTTTTATGACCTAATTTTGGAAGTCACACAGAGCAGAGAAATCAGGCTGCAACTATTGGAGGGATGAATTTCAAGGAATTTGTAGATCTACTTTTAAATCACCACAGAAATACCTGTGAAGCATAGTAGGGAGTTTTGGCATAGGAAGAAGGTAAATGTTATGTGAGATAAAATGATCTACCTTAATTGAACATGTTAAACAAACATTGCAAAGTATACTTAGTTTATGCTACAAGTAGATGGATGCTACGTTCTAAGCATTTAAGCCAAATAGAAACTTTCAAATCATTGATCCAACATCTTCATTTTACAGAAGGAAAAACTGAGGCCCAAAGAGGAGTGGTGACTTTCCCAGAAAACCCAGTGAGTCAGTAACCCAGCTCTGCCCAAGAGCCTGATTTCCAAACTCCTGGGCAGAACTTTTCCCAGTATTTAATGCAAGGCTATTTGTTATGGTATTTTTCCCAAAATCAAGTTGAGTTTTCCTAAAGAAGAAATGAGCTCCAGAGAGAGTGATTTGGAGGAAAATAGAAACAGAATGAATTAGGGGCATTCTCAGGAACTTCTGAGGCCCTGGGGCCCCTCTGGCCCTGATATGAGCGGGCCCTCTATCCAGGGGATGACCAAGAGTGAGGCTGGCCAAAAGGAGAGCAAAGGGAATTTGGCTCGAGCTTCCCCTCCCTGAAGCCAGGGCGGTGTAAATATGCCTTGTTGGTGGAGACCCCGACCGGAAAACCCCTGCTGTGGAGCCAGTCCTTCCCAACAACTTAGCCACAAGGGATCAGCTCAAGTTAAGAGCATAATGTAAGAAAGAAACAGACCAAGGTAGCTGGTCTGTTTTTATATTTTATATTAAGTTTTATATTCTATAGAATATTATATTTATATTCTGTAGAGGATCTGTAGCTCCCAGGTCTTATCTAGCATTGAGCTCTGGAACAGTAATAACAGTGGAGTCATTGTTCTAGAGAAGTAATGTGGCATGGTGGGGAGGCACACTGTTCTGAAGCCAGACTGCCTAGATCTCAATCCAGCCCCCACTGTGTGCTACTGTGACTTTGGGAAGGTCGTTCAACTTCTTTATGCCTCGGCATTTTCATTGGTAAAATGGAAATGACCTTCCCAGAGTGACGATTAGTGTTGCAACATGCTTTACGTCACCTCTTAGGGATTAGGGCGCCACTGTTACGATTAAGTGTCTTGCTCAAGATCGCACAGTAATCTGGCCAATTTCCCAAACGTGAGAAGTTGGACTAGAAGATCTCTGAGGTCCTAGCCAAATAATTATTCTAAGTGCTTCCAACGGTTGGAAATAAACTGTAAACATAGACAACATGAGTTATGTTTTGATTCCGTCAAGTTCAGAAAGACCTACATGGCATAGCACAACCACAAAATGGCCAAGTTTAACCCTCACAATGATCCTAGGAGATTGGCAGTACTATTATCCCCATTTTACAGATGAGAGAAGTGAGGCGCCCACATGCTGCCAGGTGACACAACCAGTAAGCGCTGTGGCCAGCTCCGGAGTGAGCCTTCTAGCTGCACAGTCTGCTGGGCTTAGCTGCCCCGCCGCATCCTGGCAGCTTTCTTTGCAGTGATGCTGATTGAAGTGTTGGGTGAGATGAAGTGCTGGATGGAAATCTGTTGGCAGCAAAGTGCTTAATTCTCCATTATGTATTTGGCCATCTGCATTCATTTAGCAGCCTCGGTTGGTGTGGTCTATATTCTGTATTCTGTGTTGCAAGCACAGGGCTCAGGGATACAGGCATTAAAAAGCCAAAATGGCCACATTATATATTTTTCCATGCACTTAATGTACAGCTGCCCACCCCTCCCTGAATCTGCCATGCCCATTCCAGCTTGTTTGCCTTTGCCATGCTCCTCCTTCTGCCTGTAATGTGCTCTGCCCACATCTCCATTTGGAGAATGCTTACTCCTCCTTTGAGGTCTTGCTCACATCACCTCCTCTATGAAGTCTTCTATGATTTCCCCAGGCAGAGTCACTCTGTCTCTTATGAACCCTCAGATGTTGCACTTTCCAAAGCTGTAGAATTTATCAGTACATACATAGCTCCCCACAGTAACACACATCCTTACTCTCTATAACCTTCAATAATGTGTGGCCTGAGGGCTGGAACTGAGTTTTATTCAACTTCAGACTTGCTGTGCCAAGGATAGTATTGGCTCTTGGTAGAGGCTTGATGAGCATGAACTGACTGATTCAACAAATGAAAGACCCTTTTCTCCAAAGAGTTTCTGTGATTCCATATGATATTTTTCCTCCAAAACTTGTGGTTTTTCAGGCCAGAGGGCGGCTTTCCCACCACTTCCATTGCAAACAGTTCTATAAGAGTTTGGCTTCCTAGAATTTTCCTTATGATTGTATCCCAATTGTTTCTTATTTGTTTGACACCTCATATTCCCTTTCTTCTTTTTTTGTCTTAATAGTTGCAGGCTGTTTCCACTCCAACCCTGCATGTCGGAGAGTCCTGCCCTGGATTGACGTCCTATCATCAGTTGAGAGGCCTGCCCCAGTTCTGGTCTGGGGCAGTCTCCTGAAATTGCAGTATGGACCAAATCGGGGGTTTTGGATGCTACCACTTATTTCATGAATGAACCTCTTATTTCACTTTGCTAAACTTTGGTTTCTTCATCTGTAAATGGAATCACCCATCCTTTCCTCTGTAGGATGTTGTGAGGATCAGCAAGGACTAGCAAATTTGTGAAGTACAAGCATATGCGAGGCACTCAATAAATGTGCTAGTACCTTTCCCTTTCCCTGTGCAGATAAGCTCTGCTTTTTACTGTAATGTAATGCATTACACATAGAGCAGGAATAAGAATATATACCTTATGCAGATATGAATGGTAAAATGTCTAGAAGCTACTCAATTATTGCTAGGTGCATCCCCATCCAACATACTCTCTTGACATCGTGTAGTTAAGCAGAAGCCTGAAAAGTAGATTATACTTCCCAGTGGCTCAAACCACATTGCATAACGCCTATTTGTTACACATAAGCACAATGGACAAGTGCTATGGGCACAAGTGTGCAGGAGAAGGAATGCTGGGCTGTGTTTGCGGAGGAGGGCAGGGCAGGCTCCATTGAGCTGACTGACCAGTGGGCATGGGCGAGTTTAAAGCATGCCTCCCTCCTCAGATCTCCAGACTAAGAGAAGAGGCAGGGATGAGAACAGGGACTTAGGACTCGCTTGCCTGGAGGACGTAAATACAGGACAACAAAAAAAGGACTTTGAGTGGGAAAAGCCGTATTAAGTCTTGGCAGTGCCGTCAACTAGCTGGTCCACTTTGAGCAAATTCCTGAGCCCCGTTCCTCCTCTGTAAAATGAGTTGGATGATCCCAGCTCATATGGTATCACAGTTTGGCATAACGATCACATGAGGTAACCTCGGTGGACACACAGCTTAAACTACAACACGGTGTACCATGGGGAAAGGATCTTTTAATAATCTTATAACTTGTTTTCAATCTCCAAGCCTCTGAGGCCCCTGCCAACTCACTTTGCCAAGAATCCCTTCAGATACTGTCTCAAATGCTTTACCCAAATCTAAAACTCTAGAACGTTTTGGTAAGAAGATGGGCAGCTGTGTGGAGGTTTCTGAAAGGGTTAAAAATAGATCTGCCCCACGACCCAGCAATTGCACTGCTGGGGATTTACCCCAAAGATACAGATGCAGTGAAACACTGGGACACCTGCACCCCAACGTTTATAGCAGCAATGTCCACAATAGCCAAACTGTGGAAGGAGCCTCAGTGTCCATCGGAAGATGAATGAATAAAGAAGATGTGGTCTATGTACATATACACTGGAATATTACTCAGTCATTAGAAACGACAAATACCCACTATTTGCTTCACATGGAAGGACCTGGAGGATATTATGCTGAGTGAAATAAGTCAATCAGAAAAGGACAAATATTATATGGTCTCATTCATTTGGAGAATATAAAAATTAGTGAAAGGGAATAAAGGGAAAGGAGAGAAAATGAATGAAAATATCAGTGAGGGTGACAAAACATGAGAGACACCTAACTCTGGGAAATAAATAAGGGGTAGTGGAAGGGGAGGTGGGCGGGGGGGGGGGGGCTGGGGTGACTGGGTGACGGGCACTGAGGGGGGCAGTTGACGGGATGAGCACTGGGTGTTCTACTATATGTTGGCAAATTGAACTCCAATAAGAAGATGGGCTGCTAGGGAAGTCTCCCATGCTCATCCAGGGGACTCTGCCCCTTGCCACCTCTGCTGTTCCCTACAAAAGGATGACCGTGGAAGCACAGAAGGATACGTAAGTCACACAATTAGCATTTTCTTTACACCTTTGCCATAAAGGCTAACCATTTGTGCCTTTTTAATTGGATGTGGGCTTTTGACAGGTGGGGTCACGAGTAAATGAAATTGTATTTGAATCACCACATGTGTTGCATACAGAACCTTGGACCTGAGCCCGGGCGATTCTTTCATGTGTTGCCATCCAAGAGGAGGTCTCGTTTGAAAACTAACAACTGATATTGCTTCCCTTCCAACTGTAAACAGAACCCCGATCGAGGAATTTACTATCACGCCTCTCTGGTGGGCACTAGCCAGTGTTGAATAATTCATCATGACTGAGGTCACCGTGCTGGAAAGAAACTTTCTTCAGTGAACCTTGTAATCAGAGTAGGCCCTCGATAAGCGCAATCCCTAGTTGTGTGCTGCACGCCGAACAAACTTCTCTCTGATGGTCACAATACCCCGAGGTAGGTATCTTTATCCCCATCTTGCAGATGAGAATGGTGCTTGGGTCCCCCCTGAGGCAACCTTGGGCATCCATGGTGGAGGAACCATGGATGGAGACTCAAGTCCATCATCCCAACACGGCAGATACTTCCTGAGGATCTACCACGTTGGACAGCACTTATTAACACTGGAGATATCACGATGAACAAAACACTTTGCATCATCACCCCTGGGAGGCTCACAGCCTAGGAGTGCAAAAAGGTTCATCAGACTGAGAATCACTTCGAATTTCCCCAGAGGGAGCTATCTATGCACTGAGCCGTAAAGGATGAGTAGGGGCAGGCAAGAGCCGAGGGTCGAGGGTCTCGTTTAGAGGACGGAGCCTTCCAGGCAGAGGAAGCCGAGTGGGCAAGATCAAGGCAAAGGAGAGAAAAAGAGGAGAAGCTGGAGACGCAGCCCTGAAAGGTGGGGAACCTGCAGGGCTTTCTCCTGAGGCACAGAGGAGCCTCTGAAGGTCTTACACAGGGAAAGCCATGCTCAGATCTGTGCCCCTCACCTTGTGACCCTACCTCTACCCCCATCCTTCATCTTGGCTTCAGCTGGAGCTGACCTGGGGAAATTATTTTTAAGATATTTATTTATTTATATTTATTTATTTATTTATTATTTATTTATTTGTTTATTATTTATTTATTTATTTATTTGTTTATTATTTATTTATTTATTTATTTATTATGAGAGAGGCAGAGGCAGAGGGAGAAGCAAGCTCCCTGCAGGGAGCCCAACACGGGACTCCATCCCAGGACTCCAGGCAGGTCCTCAACCACTGAGCCACCCAGGCACCCCAAGACCTGGGGAAATTAAAGGTCCAGGACGGGGCTGCTGTGACTGGATGTCACGGAGACAGAAGGGGGGGTGACCTGCAGGGGTCCTAAGGAGGCAGCCAGACTCTGAAGCCCCTGGAAAGCCCCAGCCTGCTGCAGTGTGGGTGCGGATCTGGGATAATAAGATGAAAAGTGAAAATAAAGACAAGGGAGCAGAAGGACGAACAAACAAGGGCATTGGCTCCGATCACGTTGTTTGTCGGTGTGTTCTTTTTTCTTATTCCTTCTTTTTCTTGCCCAATCTTGTGCATGAAGAAATAAACTAAAGTATTCTCTTTTAAAAGTTTATATGGGATCGTAACCCTGTTTTATATATGGGAAAAGGCTGGCTCCCGGTGGGTTTTCTGTATTTTCATATTGCCATAATTCAAACAATGTGACGAATCAACTCACTCTAATTTCTGAAGCTGGGCTTGGAGAAGCTGGGTTTTATGGGGACTTGACCAAGCTGTGCCTGAGGGTTGGGTGACAGTCCCCAGGGGGATGGGGTATTTTCTGGCCAGAGACAGGAGGGAACCGGTGTTTATGGAATGTTCCCCATGTGCTGGGTCATTTAACCCTCGGGAAACCAATGTGAACATTTTTTCACATCTGAGGAAAAGCTGAGGGGGTAAGTCACCTGCCCCTGGACACCCAGCTGTTAAGGGGTGGGACCTGCCTAACTCCAAAGTCAGGGTTCTTTTCCCTGACAGCTCACACCTCCCAGGAACAAATGACACATCCAGAGGGCCTGGCTGTGAGGAAGGAGGAGGCTTTAAGGATATTTTTTTTCCCTGTCTTTCCAGCTTTTCCAGATTTGCTAATCTTTGATGTCCTGACCAGCTCTTCCCAGGCACAAAAGGGAGGAAAAGGGGCTGCTCTCCTTGGAATCAATTTTATCTTCTGACCCAACAACCTTCCCACATTGACACACACCTGGCTTTTGACCTGACTCAAGATTCAGGGTTCATTCCCCATACTCCACTTCAGGGAGACCAGTCAGCAGATGAACAAAAGGAATTCTATGTTCCCTCTAAGGGTCTCTTCCGAATCTGAGCAAGTAAGAGGGAATATTCAAACCTTAGGTTCTCGAAACAGCTAAGGGGTTTGAGCTTCCCCGTCATGAGTAGGTCAGCATCACTCCTCCATTCCACACATGAGGATACTGAGACTTGGAAAACTGGAGTGAATTGCCCCAGGAATTTATTAACACAAAGTCAGGCTTTGAACCGAGGTTTCAGACATGAACGTACCTAGCAGGTCTTCAGCAAAGGCAGGTGTTCAAAATGCATCTGTTTCCTTGCTTGCTTCCAACTCTCTGCGGACCCCTGTCCCTCACCAAGTGGGCCTTCTACTAACACTGTCCCAGAGGGAGAGCCCTGACTCCCCCATGTATCTGGTCTACATCCCCAATATGTGCCATCCGTGGACCTTTTAAGGGATTAACAAGCCCCACATATGGTGCACGGCAGACTGGGAGCCTGGACTAAAGAGTCATAAAAGGTTTTTAAGAGAATTTTACAGGAGTGAGCCCTCCGGCAGGGCGAGCAGCAGGGTAGAGGGTGGGGTGAAGGGCTGAGCAGATCTGAGGGGTAGGCAGTCAGCTTTGGTGGAGGCCTTGTTGCTCAGAAACCCTCCATGGGAAACCCTGGAGCCCAGAGCCGGAGCTGGGGCCTGGACGCAGGGCCCTGACTCTACTGCACCATGTGACCAAGGGCTAGCTCCATCGCCTGAAGCTTATCTGTACACTAAAGGGCCTGCAGGGCAAAAGATATTCTAAGTTCTTTGGAACATACTCTGTTTCATAGGTGTGGCAACCAGTGGTGGTGACATCATGTGGAAGTCTTTCATCTGTTAGGTATGTTGGCGAGTTAGCCTATGAACAGAAAGCAGAGAATATGGCATACAGGCCTCTGTAGCTGCCGCAAAGTCTAAGTTTTTGTTGTTAAACTATTCCATTTATTAAGCTGGCACATAAGTTACTCCCATTGTTTACAAGTCACCAAAGTCACAGACTTTGCATGTTTTTTTTTTTTTTTTTCCAGCATACAAAAGTGATGAGCAGACCTAGCCTGCATCTTCAGCTCTACCACTTGGGAGTGGAAAACAATGTCGCTATTACTTCAAAGTCACTGAACCTGTCCTCGGACTGTACCGACTAATTGTTTCTACGTTATTCAAAATTAAATCATATTTTTATTTTCAAAGTTCTAAAAGCAAAAACAAGAAAGGGCACAGGGAGGGGAAGAAGAAAGAAAGGATTGGTTTGGATGGCTCAGCTCCATGGTGCATCACACCCCACCCTCCACCCTGCGCCCTGTGATCAGGGTACAAACATGTCTCCTCGTGCCCCAGCCTGACTGTGCATGTTCGATACTTGTGTGCATGCTAGTCCTGCTAACAGGAATGTGCTTTCCTCTCTTCTCTGCCTGCAAAGCTCATAGTCCATTTTTCAGTTCTCAGGTCACATCACCTTCTCCATGAAGTCCTCCCTGACTCCTCCCCTTCCCCCTACCCCTACCCCCTCTCAGATACAGGCACTCACACCTCTGAGTTTTTACAGCATTGCATATGCCCTAAGGACAGCATTTGGCACATTATGTTTTTATTGTAGTAGTATCAAACTGCTCTTTAAGGAGCCCTTATTTCTTTTCCCCAACATAGTGTTAGTCTTTTTATAAGTTCTATCATTTAAATTTCTATCGCCCCTAAGCTATAAATTAGCTGCTATTTTCCCAAGTTTAAAAATGAGGAAACTAAGGCCCCTTCAGTTTGGAGCTCTTTCTACTATGTGACCTTGGCCAGGACTGTGCCTGTATTTTGGAGTGGGGTCATATCCCATTGTACTTCCAGATTATACAGCCTAAACGAAGAAACAGTAATAGGCAATGAATGAAATAAGGAATAAATGTCACCATTGAATGAAAAGGGCTTAAGTGTGAAACATGGTTGTAATCAAGCATTTTATTTTGCTTCAACCATCCCAGAGCATCCCCACTTAGGAATCAAAGCCAGCCTTAAGGAATCACATTATTTGACCATGGAGGAATGAAGCCCCCACCCCCCACCTCACCAGCGGGCAAGGGGCCAGCCCGGGTCACAGAGCTGCCTTTGGCACCTGCCCAGCAGTATTTCCCAACTCCTGGTGGTCAACCCTTTCCAAACCTCTCCTTCTTAGAGCTCTACATCGGTGATGGGCCTGTTTTCCTTCTTAGCAGAAGCCTTTGTGTGCCCATCCTTAAAGAGACAGAAAGAGCACCAAGCCTCTGTATTTCTTGGTTGCCTTCTCCCAATTAAGCAGAGAAGCCAACCGAAGACTCCTTGAGTCAAGCTAATTGCATCTTAGCAGGCTTGGTGCCTGCCAGCTTTAGCCAGGAGTCAGATTTTATAGGCCACTTAGCCCCACACCCAGGGTTTATGATGGAAACCCTGACAAAGCTGCACTGATAAGGCTGCAGAGGACCCAGGAGACCAGAAAACCTAGTAATTTTCCAGAGTCTAAACCCAGCCTCCACTCCAAGGGCCCCTTGCCAGCCAGGGCTCTGAAGTGTCGGCCAAAAGGGCCCTGGCAGGGAGCTGTTTGTTTCCACTCCAACGCACTCCGGAAATTCGGTATGATACCTTGCTGAGATTTTTAATGACAGGTTTCTCCTTCAGCATCACCTGGTATGCAATTAGTTTTCCCATTCTTTGGACTGATAATCATTCATTCCTTTGGTCACTCATTCATCAAATTCTGAACTGCTGTGCTAGGCCTCTGCTGGACACTAAGGAGAAGTACTACTTGGCTGATTGTTACATTCTATTCTGTTAGGGTGCAGTAGGTGCACTTGCACAACTCTAAGGGGTGCCGTTCACATGAGCAGTGATCACCATCTTGTAGGAAATTGTAGAATCAAGAAGAATAAACACAAAACAATATGAAAATACTGTACATGAGGTCTATTATAGAGGAAGAACATCCAAAATAAATAAGGTAGCTGGGCCATATAGCAATTCTCCAGCTCTTAGGTGATTTCCAATTTGCCTTTCTAAAACAGGAGAAAAAAAGAAAAAATCAGATATATTTCTCAGGGGTGCCTGGGTGGCTCAGTCAGTTAAGCATTTGACTCTTGGTTTTGGCTGTAGTCATGATCTCAGGATTGTAGGATCAAGCCCTGCATTGGGCTCTGTGCTTAGCACAAAGTCTGCTTGAGATTCTCTCTCCCTCTGCCCCTCCCCCTGCTCACACTCTCTCTCTCAAATTAAATAAATAAATAAAATCTTTAAAACAGGGTTTTTCAACCTTAGTCCAATAACATCATTGGGGGAAGCTGTTCAATACACTGCAGAATGTTTAGCAGCATAACTGGCCTCTGCCCACAAGATGCCAGTAGTAGCTCTCTCCAAAAATGTGACAATCAAAATCTCCCCATATACTGCCCAGTGTCAGGAATGGGGAGAAGGAGAAAGGGGGCAAATTGTCCCCAGTTGAGAGCCACTGGTTTAAAATAACTTCTTTTCCCCATTCCCTCCCCATTACCTTCTGTGGCCCTCCAAAATGAAGTTCAAAACACTGAGATTTTCATTCAAGACCCTCACAATCTGACTCCTGCTCACTTGTCCAGCCCCATCATGCATCATGGTTCCATGCACTCACCTATGCACTTGCCCCACATACAGATACTGTCCCCACCTCTCATCCTGCCTGGTTAATGCTCTTTGTCCTCCAACTTGTGAAGCTCCTCCTCCAGACAGGTGTATATGCCCCTCTGTGGGATCCCCAGCACTAGGGCAACCCTCTATCACAACATTTACAGGTGTGAGAAAATCAGTTCTAATGAAATTGTTGATTTCTATTGTCTCTAAGCTACCTGGGGTCAATCACTATGCATCCCAAGCACTTAGCCAGTCCTGACTCACAGAGATTTATTTAGCAATTGCACTGTTGTACTCAAATTCAGTGAAGGATTAAGAAGTAAAATAAAGAAAAGCCCATACCTTCTGTCAGTATGCCCCGTAGAATTATTTGGAACTTCTGGCCAGAGAATCAGCATTCTTAGCTCCATTGCTGATGGGCCTATCTGATCTTGGACAAATCAGTCCATCTCTCTGGTCTGCCTCAGTGTTTTATTTTATTTTTTATTTATTTATGTATTTACTTTAGAGAAAGAGACAGACATAGCATGGGGTGGGGGAAGGAGAGAGAGAATCCCAAGCAGACTCCATGCTGAGTGCAGAGCCCAATGCAGGGCTCCATCTCACAACCCTGAGATCATGACCTGAGCTGAAACCAAGAGTCGGATGCTCAACCAACTGCACCACCCAGGTACCCCTGCCTCCATGTTCTTTCATGTTAAATGGAAGTCTCTCACACTTGTTTTGAGATACAAATGAGCCTCAACGTGACAACACTTAAACTGTCATTAATTGAATAAATTTATAAGGCTATTATTACCATTGAAAAATACGATCCTTACAGACATAAACATTGAACTGAAATAAATACATTTGTAGGATCCTTTTTTTCTCATATGGAGGCTTGGTCATATCCTAGATGTGAAGGGCATTTTATTTGTTTGGGTTTTTTCCCCCTCCTAAAAAAATAAAACTTTCCATCTAGTAATTCCTACTCTACCTAGAATCTTAGTATTTTAATTCAGGAACTTTTATTTTTTTCCTGGGCCTTTGACTTCCTTAAAGCAGACCATATCAATAACTGCAGGACATTTATCTAAGAGATGTGTAGCTTATAGAATCTTGAATTTTAAAAATTGTGTCAAGAGGTAATAATTAGATAGAAATTACACCTGCCCTGCCTCATCTTGTTGTAATTTCAGGGAGACAAATGTCAAAATGCATGTCCTAAGGAGAGTTCTGAAACATAAATGGGAGCCTATAGCCAGGCAGCAAGCAGGGCTAGTGAGCTAAAGTAGGTGAGGACAGAGGGTCGAAACCAGCAAACCAGAAGTTGGCCCCCATCTGGAGTGTATACATTGGGGGAGTGGAGTGGCAATTATCTAGTTTTTGGTCATTCAATCTCCAACCCCCTCTCCATTTGGGAGGAGTCTCCCATTGTACATGGTGTCCTGCTTTTTATTATTATAACTGAAGATGGGAGATGCGTCTTCAGTGTCTGCCCTGGAAGCCACAGTATACACATTCAACCTAGCCCTATCTGTGAGGCACTAAGAGGCAAGCAATGTAAAGCAGAAGACATATTCAGTGTAGGCACAGACAGATCCGGTTGTGGGGAGTCCCAGTGATAGGAAGGGATGTGGGTACAACTTCGATCTCCACAGACTCAAGTCTTTATGTGGAGACATTGCAATTAGAATAGTCCTGCCATTCTTCCTCCATTCCTCACTGATTTTTCTCCATGATAGGAGAAAAAGTCACTACCAACCATGACATATATAATTGGTAAGTCTAGCAAAAGGAGCTTACTCCAGGAGGCTACTTCCTCCTTTGCCTTTTCTAAATTAGTCTGCCTAAAGAAACACCTAGTTCTTGCTCTTTTTTTTATAAATTTATTTTTTATTGGTGTTCAAATTGCCAACATATAGAATAACACCCAGTGCTCATCCCGTCAAGTGCCTCCCTCAGTGCCCATCACCCAGTCACCCCCACCCCCACCCCCCGCCCTCCTCCCCTTCCACCCCCCCTAGTTCGTTTCCCAGAGTTAGGAGTCTCTCATGTTCTGTCTCCCTTTCTGATATTTCCCACTCATTTTTCTCCTTTCCCTTTATTCCCTTCCCCTATTTTTTATATTCCCCAAATGAATGAGACCATATAATGTTTGTCCTTCTCCGATTGACTTATTTCACTCAGCACAATCCCCTCCAGTTCCAACCATGTTGAAGCAAATGGTGGGTATTTGTCATTTCTAATGGCTGAGTAATATTCCATTGTATACATAGACCACATCTTCTTTATAAAAAATAGTGAAAGGGAATAAAGGGGAAAGGAGAAAAAAATGAGTGGGAAATATCAGAAAGGGAGACAGAACATGAGACTCCTAACTCTGAGAAATGAACTAGAGGTGGTGGAAGGGGAGGTGGGCGGGGGGGGGGGTGGGGGTGACTGGGTGATAGGCACTGAGGGGGGCACTTCATGGGATGAGCACTGGATGTTATTCTATATGTTGGCAATTTGAACACCAATAAAAAATAAATTTATAAAAAAATAAAAGCTAAAATGCAAAAAAATAATAAAAATAAATAAAACCATGTTCTCCAACAGTTTTATCAATATTAAATGTGATGTGTTTTTATGTAATTACTGTATCTATTTTTCAATGGGCTTCGAACTCAAAAGGGGAAGAGGACAGTTATTTATTGGGCCAGGGGACTCCCAGAGATTTCTGGCATCATCTGTGATTGACATTGAAGGGCAATGTTGATTTTGAAGAATGAGAATTAGGTGGTATCTCCAACAAAATGTGTTGTTCTAAATTGGCTTCTTACTGGAGAAAAATCATAACTGTGAGACCCTTGGTATGTAGTGACTGCTTTTTCTTTCTATACCAAGCATCAGAAAACACCAGAAGAAGTTTGCATTCACCTGGCAGAAACAACAGTGTACTTTTTATGACTCAAGGAGATATCAAGACTTATTGTCTGAACCATAGTTTAAACCACAGAGATCTTGACCATCTTCTCATCCTGATGCCAAAATGTTAGTCCATTACATTTATAGCACCATTCAGTTAGGAACAGAATGGAGGAAACAGCAAGCACTATAGATGCTTTTGGTAGGATACGTGCAAGCCAGGTGCAGGGGCAGGGAAAGCAATCTCATGAGAATGGGAGATCAGAATGTTACATGGCATTAACATCAAGCTCCAATATAAGACTCAGAGTAAAAAGCCCTCGAAATCTAACAGCAAATCGAGGCTCTAATCGTAAATAATTATGTTCCTTTTAGAAAACATTGTTTGAATTGCTCCTGGGCCCTGTTGGACTGAAAATGGAGCACAAAATTAGCACGTATCCCTTACTGGACATTATGAACAGAATGTTACATAATCCCCTGAGCCATAAAGTGCCATGCCTAGCAGATTCCATTAGCATATGAAAATGGCATATAGGGGACCCGGCTCAATAGGTTCTTAAGGCACAGGTAATGGCTGGGGCAGGATGCTAACATTCCCAGCATACCCACTCCTGCCATGATCCATGTCCTCTATCATCCCATTTCTACAGGTCCATGGAAGATACCTCTGACTAGTGGATTGACATAGAATTACTGTCATTTTTTATAGTTCCACTCAAGAACTGTAGAGAAGGGAGATCTACCTAGGAAGAAAAACTTCAGGTAGTAACCTTTCTTTGTTTGCTTTGCACAGGGAGGGAGGGAGGGAGACATGGAGACAATGGCTTTATGCCCATGGGATTCGTTTGTTTTAGGATGTACCCTTTTCCGGGAACTGGTATACTGATAGAATGGTATTCTGGTTGGTTGAAGAAACAGTCATCATGCCAGAAGGGTAAGACCTCATAAGATGGGGCACTATCCTACAGAAAGCGATAAATATTTTGTATAATGGAACAATTTATGGTAATGTTGCCACCACAGCCAGAATAAAATGTCTAGAACCAAGGGATTAAAGAAGGGTTTGCACGTTTCATGCCCTACTCACAAACTTTTACTTCCCAGCCCCACAGCTTTGGGCTCTACTGGTTCCAGTGACTTGGGATGTGGGGGTGCACTTGGGAGAAAAAGGTCTTCCATAAGGGGACATAACAGTGGTCACTGGAATTTAACTCTACCATCTGGTCATTTCAGATTCTTTAAAACACTGGAAACATAGGCCAAAAATAAGAGCAGTTGCCAAACTGGCTAGGTTGTTTGATCCTGACTGTTGAGGAAAAATAAGATGGCAGATGATGGGACCATGGGAATAGTAAGAAAGGAAGGTGGAGACCTCCTGAGTGGCTCCTAAATTTGCTGTATCTAATAGTATAAGTTAGTGAAAAACTTCTGCAGCCCAAAACCAATGGCCCATAGCCCCTAAATCAAATGTTTGAGACATCCACCAGAGTGTCCATGAGAAGGCCAAGTGAAGACAAAAACCATTGGAAGGGAATAGTAAAGGGAAGCCACAGCACTAGTTAGGCAGACATGAGGACCATAGCCTCCATCTGAATTTCTTTCCTTGCGGCGTTGAGTATTAATATATTCTACTAAAGTTTCCTCTTCTTTCCTATCTGTTCTCCTCACTGTTATATATGTAGGAAGTAGTTACCATGAACTCTAAAATTTAATTGTTTAATAGATTTTTAGCAAAAAACTGGAAGCACAGTCTGGATGCTTTGGGTTTTGTTCCTTTGAGGAGGCGTTAAGTATATTTTCAGTAGCAAGGAAGATGTGTGTGTGTGTGTGTGTGTGTGTGTGTGTGTGTGTGTGTTGGAAGAATACATATAAGAAAGCTTTTAATGGAGTTAAAAATAGATCTGCCCTACGACCCAGCAATTGCACTGCTGGGGATTTGCCCCAAAGATACAGATGCAATGAAACGCCAGGACACCTGCACCCCGATGTTTGTAGCAGCAATGTCCACAATAGCCAAACTGTGGAAGGAGCCTCGGTGTCCATTGAAAGATGAATGGATAAAGAAGATGTGGTCTATGTATACAATGGAATATTACTCAGCCATTAGAAACGACAAATACCCACCATTTGCTTCAACGTGGATGGAACTGGAGGGTATTATGCTGAGTGAAATAAGTCAATCGGAGAAGGACAAACATTATATGGTCTCATTCATTTGGGGAATATAAAAAATAGTGAAAGGGAATAAAGGGGAAAGGAGAAAAATGAGTGGGAAATATCAGAAAGGGAGACAGAACATGAGAGACTCCTAACTCTGGGAAACGAACTAGGGGTGGTGGAAGGGTAGGTGAGCAGGGGGAGGGGGTGACGGGCACTGAGGTGGGCACTTGATGAAATGAGCACTGGGTGTTATTCTATATGTTGGCAAATTGAACACCAATAAAAAATAAATTTATAAGAAAGCTTTTAATGAAGGTTGGGCAGCCAAAGAGGGGGCCCATTAGTGACATATGACGATTTTCAATAGCCACCCTCAACATTTCCTCTCATTTGGTGGGAGACCCCATGTGGAGAAGCAGCCTACCCTCACAGTGGAAGCCAAAGTGGGTAGGGGGGGATACCCTCCCTCTTTCCTGCCCCTAGAGTCCAGCAAAATTGCTCAGATGAATGAGGATTAGGGCTCACTTGAAGTCACTGTACTGTCCAGCATTGGTGGTAAAGGTACTGATGGATGGTACAACATGGCTGTCTTCCAAAAACTGGATGTTTGCTTTTTTGCAATTTGTCTCCCTGACAATCAGAGAATTCTTTTATGCCTGTCTAGCTTCCAAGTCCAACAATCTTTCAAATCTGGACCTTTTGTGTCTGCTGATTCTAGAGCCTCCAATACCCACTCGTGAAGGTGCCAGAGTTGATTTTCACTGCTTGCAACTGAGAACTCTTACTGATAGAAGAGTGGCTCTGAGCACATGGCTGAAGAAGATTCATTTAAAGGGTCCTGAATCAAACAGATGATGACAAAAAGCTGTTAATAGATATTAGTTGTCATGGTATTCTAGCCACAATGGCTAGAACATCATAGTCCCTTCACATGCCTGCAAGATCTCAGTTTATCCCTACCACAACCCTATAAAGTCAATATTATTCTTATATCCATTTTAAAATTAGAAACTTTTTGCACAGAGTAACCTTAACCTCAAGTAACCTTCCCAAGTCACACAGTTAAAATGTAGTGGATTAGAAACTCAGACATAAGTATGTGAGTAAGAATATGGGCTTCAGAGAAGACCCGACTCAGTGAAGGTTTCCATTATCTTTATCCCCTCAAATCTAATCTGACCTATACTTTCCGTCCTCCTAGGAGAGTACTTTCTCTAAGAAGTAATTTTTATGGGAGCCAGAGGATATTTACCAATATCAGGGTTCAGCCAGTTTGTCCTGACCTATGGAGGATGACAGTCCTTTCATCCAACCAGATCACTGTATTCCTGAACATTTGTCCTGATGTGTTGTTTCCCAACAGTTGTCCCAAGAAATATGAGTTGCCACCTCCATGGAGATTCCTCACCCTCAAAGCCACAACTTTCCATGCTACCACCCCCTTCCCCAGCAAGACAGATGGGGTGCCCTATTTGCAGCATTCTCAGTAGCCTTTGAGTGTGGAAGAATCTGATGAGATGAGAAGACAGGCCATGTGGCCATCTCCACTGAGTGACCAAGATGGGAACATGTGCAAGCCATTAGGACTGGTCTGAGGGAGGCAGTTGCCTGACCCCTGTTTTTAAGGAAGCAAATCCAGAGTTTTATAGTCCAGAGCTCTCTGTGATCCTCAAAGCTTCCTTTTCACCCTTGGCCCTGAAAACACTCCAAGGGAAGAACTTCAAAGTTGTTTTCTCACAACCTGGCAAAGATCTACCTATCACTTGAAACTACCAGATCTGTGACTCATTTGGAGGTTTCTAAGCCTTCCTTGCTTGGTTGGATGCTCCCCCTCCTCCAGCACCCCTCAGAGTTCTAAGTCAGCTTACTTGGCCAGGTAGGTTTTGGCTAAATCCTACTTATCCTTTGGGACTTCCCCTAAGACATTATACCCCCAGGAAGTTTTCCTCAGCCTGGTTGGTTCCCTACAACACTTTACTCTTACCTCCATCAGAGCACAGGCACATCCACGAACTTGCCTTGAGTTCCTATAGTCTTCTAAACCATTGGTTTCTAACAAGGAGCAACTTTGCCATTTGGCAATGTCCAGAGACATTTTTGGTTGTCCCAACTAGAGAGGAGAGCTACTGGCATCTATTGGATAGAGACCAAGGATGCTGCTAAGCATTTTACAATATACGGGACAGCTCCCAACAACAAAGAATAATCTGGCCCAAAATGCTAATAGCAGGTTTAGCTTCACAGGCAAGCAACTGATATAGTCAACATGACCCGGCTTGCAGAAAGACCCCCTACCTGGCTTAATGCTCTGCTGTTGCCATGTTGGAATACTTAGTAACTTTTGAACAAGGGGGCTCTGTATTTTCACTTTGCACTAGGCCATACAAATTATTCAGCCAGATGTGGTCAGATCTGTGGATGTTAAGAAACCCCATGCTAGGCTCTGCAATAAGAGATGTAGAAATGACGGTATCATTCTGCTCACAAGAAGCCATAATCCAGTGGGAGAGAGAATTACATGTTGCCTTGTCTTGTGCTATGATGGGGGAACCCATAGGAAGGATTGCCTGAACCAGCTTGAAGTTTCAGAGAAGTCGGACTTACTTCAGCTAATTTCTGAGGAATGAATAGGCGATAATCACATGGATATGGACAGGAGAGGAAGAAAGGGTCCAAACAGAAAAACAACATATTCAAGATGGCAGGCTTTGAGGAGGTGAAGGCTATCGAAAATGCTGGGCAGTCCTCTGTACAGGGTGTGTAATAGTCCTGTACAGTCCTCTGTACAGTCCTTAGTACAGGGTGTGTAATAAGGTAGAGAAGTAGCATTAGTAAGGCTGCAGGCTAGGAGGAACCAGGTCTCAAACACATGAAGGAGCTCTTGAAGGGTTTTGAGTAAGGTAATGACATGATTCAATTTAATTTTAGAAAGACAGAGTTGGTGTGGCAAATAGGTGGGAGGGAGGGGACATTGACTGCCCCTGAGTACAAGAGCAGGGAAAGCTCAATGAAGTAGAACACTAGCAATGTGTTAGGAGGGTAGAGACTCAAGAGACGCTGTGGCAGAACAGGATTTGATGGTTACTGCGTGGGTCCAACATGTAAGATGAACACTTATTCTCTTTTCATCCTGATGACAGGCCTACAAGGGATGTTACGACTTCTCACTTTACAGTGCGGAATTTAAGGCTGAAGAAATTGAAATACCTTGATGAAGGTCATACAATGGTATGGTAGGGCCAACTTTTGAAGGTGGGCATGTCTGGTGCCAAAATCATTGCCCTTCCACCCTCTCAAGAGTACTGAGGATGCAGCAGGATGACCAACAACATGTCCAACTGGCCCTCAGGCAGGTGCACTCCTTATCACCTGTTACCAATTCTGTGCCTCAAGCCACACAGTTTACACTCAGGTTGTACACTAAATTCCTCACTTTCTGTCAAGTTGATTTCTCAGCACATAGTAGATATTTATTAATGGCTAGAAAGAAAAATTACACCAACTATTTTTTAGTCTACACCAAAGACTTAAAAAAATGGTTTTAGTTGACAACACCAAAAATCAGAGAAGTAGAAATTTAAAATAAGAATGAGATAGCATTTCTGCCTATCAAATTAACTTGGTATGAACTTTCTGGAAAGTTATCTGGCATTATTATTGGTTGTCATTTAAAACACATACACACATACCTTTTGCTGAGTGCTTGATTATTTTCTTAAGATAAGAACCTGAGGGAAAAAAAAAAAAGAACCTGAGTAAAGATTTATGGATAAAGATATTCATCTCAGCCTTCTGTATAATGTAAGCAAAAAAGGGGGGGATGCAATTTCCAAAAAGGAGAAGGGTACTGCTATGAAATCAAATGACTGAATACTATTTCTGCAGAATTTTTAATGACATGAGAAAATGACAAGATAACACTAAGTGAAAAAATAATTTAATAAATACATACTTTTGTATATGCAGTAAACTCCTCAATGTGTGTACAGAGTTCCCAAATGGGGCTTAGGCCATATATACTCTTGCGATTGAGACATGTCTGGAAACAATGAAGAATGATGGGATGAATCTGGTGGAATTATCCTGAGAGAGAAGTAAGCATCAGGAGACAGGAGGCCAGGTAGATAAATTTCACTGGGATACAAAGCCTCATACGTAGGTGGGGTGAGGGCTGTTCTGAGGAGGGCAGGGTGCCTATCACTCAGATTGTGGGGGACTCAGAACATAGCTGAGAGAGATGAGGTTCTGTTGTTCAGATTATCTGTTACTATGTAACAAACTATGCAAACTACTCCAAAATTTGGTGGTTTAAAACAGCAATTTATTATTTTCCTTCACAGCTCTGTGAGCTAACTGGGCTCTGCAGGACAGTTGTCCCTTAGGGTATCTCAAATGGTTGCAAATGGTGATTTGGGCCAGAGGCATCTGCAGGCATGACTGTCTGTATATCCAAGATGGTGCATTCACATGGCTGGCAGTTGGTGCTGACTCTCCCCTCAGATGAGGCCTTTTATTGGAGCATCCATCCATGGATTATCATCAAAAGGCTTATCATATCTGGCTGGATTCTTGGAGGAAGGAGCCCAAGAATGAGCATTTCAAGAGACCGAGGCAGAAGTCACAGCCTTCATACAACCTCATCTCAAAAGTCCCAGAGCACCCTTTTGGATGCATCCTATTGGTTAATCAAATCACTGAGACCAGCCCAGATTCAAAAAGTAGGTATGAGGCTCCACTTATTGATAGAAGGGGTAACAGGTGGTTGCAGGAAGGGAAGGGATTGATGGCAGCCATCTTGCAAGGTTATTTATCACAACTGTTTTTAATAAAGAGTTCTGGGAACCATCGCTACATAGGACCTTGAAGCAAGGTTGCTTGTACCCCAAAGTATAAACCAAAAGGGACAGAGACTCCCACCTCTATAGAAACCCAGCCTGGCGTTGGTGCATAAAGGCTTCAGAGGGCACAGCTGTGCTTCTGTACCCAAAGGAAGGCTCAAGGCACCAGGAGAGCAAGAATGCACAGCAGCTGTGATATTCATGACAGTGGCCACTAGAGAACGCTTTAAAAATGAGCCCTGAATGGCTGCACCAGTTCACATTTCCACCAACAGTGCAAGAGGGTTCCCCTTTCTCCACATCCTCTCCATTTGTGGTTTCCTGCCTTGTTAATTTTCCCCATTCTCACTGGTGTGAGGTGGTATCTCATTGTGGTTTTGATTTGTATTTCCCTGATGGCAAGTGATGCAGAGCATTTTCTCATGTGCTTGTTGGCCATGTCTAGGTCTTCCTCTGTGAGATTTCTCTTCATGTCTTTTGCCCATTTCATGATTGGATTGTTTGTTTCTTTGCTGTTGAGTTTAAGAAGTTCTTTATAGATCTTGGATACTAGTCCTTTATCTGATATGTCATTTGCAAATATCTTCTCCCATTCTGTAGGTTGTCTTTTAGTCTTGTTGACTGTTTCTTTTCCTGTGCAGAAGCTTCTTATCTTGATGAAGTCCCAATAGTTCATTTTTGCTTTTGTTTCTCTTGCCTTCGTGGATGTATCTTGTAAGAAGTTACTGTGGCCAAGTTCAAAAAGGGTGTTACCTGTGTTCTCCTCTAGGATTTTGATGGAATCTTGTCTCACATTTAGATCTTTCATCCATTTTGAGTTTATCTTTGTGTATGGTGAAAGAGAGTGGTCTAGTTTCATTCTTCTGCATGTGGCTGTCCAATTTTCCCAGCACCATTTATTGAAGAGACTGTCTTTCTTCCAGTGGATAGTCTTTCCTGCTTTGTCGAATATTAGTTGGACCATAAAGTTGAGGGTCCACTTCTGGATTCTCTATTCTGTTCCATTGATCTGTGTCAGTTTTTGTGCCAGTACCGCACTGTCTTGATGACCACAGCTTTGTAGTACAACATGAAATCTGGCCTGGTGCAGCCACTCTGGAAAACTGTGTGGAGGTTCCTCAAAGAGTTAAAAATAGATCTGCCATACGACCCAGAATTGGACTGCTGGGGATTTACCCCAAAGATACAGATGAAATGAAACGCCGGGACACCTGCACCCCGATGTTTATAGCAGCAATGTCCACAATAGCCAAACTGTGGAAGGAGCCTCGGTGTCCATCAAAAGATGAATGGATAAAGAAGATGTGTTCTATGTATACAATGGAATATTCCTCAGCCATTAGAAATGACAAATACCCACCATTTGCTTCAACATGGATGGAACTAGAGGGGATTGTGCTGAGCGAAATAAGTCAATCGGAGAAGGACAAACATTATATGGTCTCATTCATTTGGGGAATATAAAAAATAGTGGAAGGGAATAAAGGGGGAAGGAGAAAAATGGGTGGGACATATCAGAAAGGGAGACAGAACATGAGAGACTCCTAACTCTGGGAAACGAACTAGGGGTGGTGGAAGGGGAGGTGGGCGGGGGATGGGGGTGACTGGGTGATGGGCACTGAGGGCGGCACTTGACGGGATGAGCACTGGGTGTTATTCTATATGTTGGCAAATTGAACACCAATAAAAAAATAAATTAAAAAAAATGAGCCCTGGCAGCAAAAGTGAGGCATATTCAGAGGCGTGGAGGCCTCCAGAGTGAACGTCATGGTAAGGACCACAATCCTGAAAGAAAACAGAAAAGACTTCATCTGAGAAATCCTTTAGAACTTCCCAGAAACAATTCAGGAGGACTTTGCAAGGCAGGGTGAGGATAGTTATCTGGAAAAGCCATAAAATACAAGTTATGATGACTAATATCACCTCATTTTTTATCCCAGCTTGATGTAAAACAGGTCACATGACTTGGATATATGGATATGTATGTTTCTATGCACACATGTATAGACATACACACACACAAAGAAAAAAAATGTGCTCGAGAAAAAAGGACTGAAGAAGGTACACCAGAATGTTAACAGCATCCATGCAATCTCCGACATCAGATTAGAGGGGTTTTAACCCCCTTCTTTGTATATTTTTCTGTACCCGATTTCCGATGATGAGCACGTTGCTTGTATAACTAGAAATAAGTAAACATGTGTAAAAGAAGCATAGTGTATCTTTAAGGATGGTGGTTGTTCAAACAAGGCCATGAGGGAAGGAGGTCTCCCCTGCCCAGGCCCTGGGAGTCTGGACACCACAAACCTGACAGCCAAGAACATCTATGGCAGATCTCACCTCCAGCACAGCCCAGGGGAGCCATAAGCATAGCAGATTGGGAGCCCTGGAAAAGGATGTCTAGAGTGACTCCAAGTGGAGCCCCACCAGTTTATCACACCCCCAAGATGATCCTCCTAGGCCCCCAAGAGTTGTGCATCGTTTGCACACACATCCATAGGCATTCCTTCTACATGCATCAGGGACATTTCGTCACACTCGCCTCCTTCAACCCGCTTACTATGAGTCCTCTTTATTCAGCCCCAGACATCTTCCTTAACCACCCAGAAGTCTCCTGGCATCACTTCTGCCTCCCACCTTGAGGGCAAGGTTCTCACTTTCCCATCATTCTCTCTCCTGGCATCCCCTATCCTCCACTCATTCTGGTACATTCTCCACATCTTTGGAGAATAAGGGGTGGAGGGAAGAGAAGAAGAAGGGGGCCTGTTCGAGGATTGCCAGTCAGTGACAGAGCCAGGAACCCTCCGCCCGAGCACCGCCAAGGCACCTGCACATCATGACAGAGGGGGAGTGCAGGTGGTGGAGGAAGGAGAGATGGACAACATAACAAACAAAGCAGGAGAGAAGGAAGAGAAAGGAAATGGAAGAGTGACCATCACTGGAGGAGACCAGGGAACCAATCCTGAAGTTGAGGGAGAAGCTTTGTGTCCTTCAGGAAGAAAAGCAGCAGCTCTTCCTGCAGCTAGAGAAAGTTTTACATAAGGAAGGGAAATTAAGGTGAGAGGGGCAGAGTGAACCTGAGCACTGTGACAGGAGCTGTGTACCTGCAGAGCCTCACTGTCACATAGGAGCTCACCCCTGCAGCACCCAGGGAGCTCTGGAGGATAGGCCACCCAGGTGCCCTAGGGCAACTGACAGAGCCAAACAGGTGCCCATCACCTGGCACTACAGGGGTTCAGAAGCTTTCACAGAGACGCTAGAGCACGAACAATTCCCTACAGCCCAGGTGGCACCCATAGAGTGTTCAATCCCCACGTCCACACCTCACTAGGGACTGGAGAAGCCAGTCTGTACAGTCAGCTGTTCAGTGCACACAGATAGTGTTTAGTGTGCATACCTGTCTCAGCCATAGCTACAGCCCTGCACTGTGCGTGGGAACCTCCAGCACCCCCAGACTGTATGCCTGCAGGTTGGCAGTGGCCTATCCCTGAAAAAGCATGTAGAACATGCTAACCAGCAGACTGGCTTCTCTGACTCATCCTTCCTATGCACCCCCAAGCTCTGCACCCAGCCCCTGGAGTCCTTACTGCCCCCCTAGGTCCCCATGCAGGTCCAACCAGCAGGAAGTCAAGTTTCATGGCTCCTGGGCCACTTGGTCCTCAGTTCCCTTTCAGTCAGCACAGCCAGACCCCAAGTTCTGCCGCAAGTGCCCATCAGATTATACCTTCAACCACACCCCATCTCTCGCTACAGAGGAAGATCCCTTGTGTGTCCCAGGCCAGTAATGTCTACTGCTGCCAAGGGGGACCAGGCATCATCTCCTGTAAAAGGCCTCCAAGGCATTCTGGCCCTCTGTCCTCAAAAACTACCCATGACCAACTTGGCTCCTCTGGGTGCTCCTCTTCCTCATGCCACTGTCCTCTCCACATTGTCGTGGCCTCTTATCCATTTTCCAACACCATGCCATGTTTCATGAGGACAAAGACCTTGCCTGATTCATCCTCATGCCCCCAGCACCAGGTCTGCACATTCACTTGCTCCCAGACACCTGTTACCCCTGCTTCTTGAAGAAGCCAAGGTTTCTACGTTCAGACTCAGGGTTATAAGGTACATCTACTGGTAGGGAAGGAATTGTAGGGGTGTCCAGCAAGGAGAATGTTATTTAAAAAGTTACCATGAATTACATATGGCCTGAAAAATAGCAGTTGGAAGAGTCTCCTGATGGTTTCTTCCAAAAATGCCCTTAGATGGGCAGAAATTTGCTCAGGGCTTTCATGCGCTTCATCTCATATACTCGCCCAACAACTCAGTCAAGCAAGGAGACAAGGACCCAGAGGAATGAAATGAAACAGTTGAGTGGATGGCACATCATGTAAATGCAGAGCAAGGACCACCTGGCTTCCAAGACCCTGCCTGACCCTCTAGACCATGGGAGGATGGGAAGGAAGTTAGCTCTAAGGCAGATCTCTGGGCTTTAATAGAATTATCTTTCCACATGGAAAGAAGAAAGAAGGCATCTCTTTTCCTAAAATGCCTGAGCCAGTAGGTCTGCTTCTTCATGCTTTCTATCACTGCCTATAATGGACTGAGTGGTGTCCTCCCAAAATTCACCCCCAATGTGACTATGTTTGGAGATGGGGCCTTTAGGGAGGTAATTAAGGTTTAAAAAAAAAAGGCTGTAAGAGGGGGTCAAGCTGGCTGCTGTCCTTCAAAGAAGAGGAAGAGATATGAGGAATACATGTGACAGAGAGAAGGCCATGTGAGGACACAGCAAAAAGGCAGATATCTACAAAGGCAAAGAAAGAGGCCTCAGAAGAGACCAAACCTTGCACCTCCCACTTTCAGAAGTGTGAGAAATAAATTTCTATTGTTTAAGCTACCCAGTCTGGCATTTTGCTATGGTGGCCCAAGCAGACTAAGTGAGCGCCCAAAGAGGGAAAAAGGACTCATGTTTTCATCTCTCTCTCAACTTGATCACTGCCCAGAGAGCTAAGTAGCAGAAAGATCATATTTGGAGTTATGGGTGTGGTGGAAAACCTCTGGAAAAGAAGCCATGCCCCTACCAGCTGGGGTAGAACTGGGACATCCCTTTGCTGTGGAGCCAGGACAGTCAGCATGTCAAAGAGCCCTGCACTGACCACCCATCAAAGGCTGCAGAAAGCACTCATGGTGCCAGGGGTATGAGAGTTTCCCTGTAAGCCCATCATTGGCTCTCAGCTGGTCTGGTTGTGGTAAGAGGAAGGGAGGAAAATTCAAGTGACCACCGCAAGCCACACACAACAATCCCTGTTAGGGAACTGTGTCCATTAGGGAAATCAAACTCACCACAGGTGGTTCAAAAAAGAAAAAAAAAGGGGGTTCGATAAGAGGACCATTCTGGAAATGAGAGACAGAGATAAAGGAATAAATGAGGAATCATGAGCCCCCAGACACTAGCAATGACTGAAGGCTGTTACCACCCCTAGGTGATATAGGGATGGTACCACTCCTGAAGGGACAGGACAGAGAGGACAGTGTCAGTGAGGCTGTGAAAACCAGCACCCTTCCAGGAGGCCACCCATGGACATCAACAGACAAAATACTGCCAGAAATTTGGTACTAGATGAGGGAAGAAATACCCCAGGCCTCTCTTCCCACTTCCCAGACTCCTGCCAATGGCTCCTATGAGCCAAGCCAGTCATCAAGGGAGCCCAGATAACACAGAACACAAGGATCAGGTTTCCAGATCCCAGATGAAGACCCAAGAGGGGGATCCCTGGGTGGCGCAGTGGTTTGGCGCTTGCCTTTGGCCCAGAGCGCGATCCTGGAGACCCGGGATCGAATCCCACATCAGGCTCCCGGTGCATGGAGCCTGCTTCTCCCTCTGCCTGTGTCTCTGCCTCTCTCTCTCTCTCTCTCTCTCTCTCTCTCTCTCTCTGTGACTATCATAAATAAATAAAAATTTTAAAAAATTTAAAAAAAAAAAAAAGACCCGAAAGGGTCACAATGGATGTGGGAACAAAGAGAGAATGACCTATACACACAGATACTATTATTATCCCAATTTCTCAGAGAAGGAAAGTAGAGCAGGGAAGTTAGGTATTTGCTCAACATGTTCCAAACACCATGTATACTTTCTAGAACTCACCTGGTTGGAGCAAGTCTTTTGACTATAGCAGGCATATAAACAGCCTGGTAAGAACTGGAAGGCATATATTACATATGTGAACCCAACAATGCAGGAGGAGGACAAGTAGTCAGGCAGGCTTCCCAGAAAAGGTGACTTCTGAGTAGTCTTGAATGTGTATGAAGAAGCAGAAGACTTCAATTCACTTCCACCCTGTGCCTTTGCACGTGACTAGCACACAAGCTAAAATGAGAAAAATGCACCAAGCTATGAGAACCTGGGGCATTACAGGCTCCCCACTCATTCATCTTCACATACCCATACTCCACCTGAGACAAAGAGATACATTAGAATAATACAGGAGGCAGTGTTGGGTAACGTTCAGGATTTCAGACTCTGTGTCAGACAACCTGGGTTTGCATCTTGAGTCTACCTCTACTGGGGTAGCAATCCAGGCCCCACAACAAGTCTCCTTCTCTTAAATTTATAAAAGAGGTGCCCTGGTAGTAGCACCTACTTCACTGTGGTTGTTGTGAGCATGAAATTAGGTAATGCATGGAAAGACCAGAATATTTATTGTGATTGTCATGATTATACAAGTAAAGTTATTATTACATGATTTTACTCATTAGCAATTATTATGGTCATAACCTAATAAAAAATCTATAATCTAATATAAATTCTAAAGAAGGAAGTAGTGAACAGTGAGGAGTGAATGGGGGGCTCCCCAGAAGAGGGGATGTTTGAAATTAAGCTTGAAGTTCTCCAGGTGGAGAAGGGAAGGCATCCAGGCAATAGGACCACATGAGTGAGGGCGTGGAGGCATGAAAGAGTTCAGCAACCAGGGAAATGGTCTGCATCTCAGTGTAATCAGGGTACACAGTGCATGGGAGAGAGAGAGAAGGAAGTAGCACAAGATAGGGCTGGAGCAGTAGGCAAAGGCCTTTCAACAAATCCAACCCGTTGTGAATACTCAATGCACGATCCCTCTCCTTCCAAAAGCCTTTTATGAGCACCTTACCCCACAGCAATCCCCACCTTCTCTGAATCTCAATAATCCCCTGATGTTTTACTATATGATTCAGTATATAATTTTTTTAAAGATAGTATTATTCTCAAGATTCTTCTGTGCAATATTTTTTTCTCACCAGCTTTCTCCATCTCTTGTATCACCCTAACAAAGAGCCCCCAGTAAATCTTTAGGAGACCTTTGTTGATTGGTTAATAACTCTTGTTTATTTAGAGTCTTTTTTCTGTACTTGGTAAAAAGAACTCAACCTATGATGAATGATAGTCTTACCAGAGCCTTCAGGGCCCTAGTGACCCAGTATGGGACATGGCCTGTCTGGTTCCAGCTCTCTCCTCTGTTCAACACTGCCCCCTGTCTTCGCTTCACTTCCCTGGATGGGCACATAAATGGCCTATCCCCTCATTGGGATGACACATAATAGAAACCATAATCTGTGGCCAGTATTATTATTATTACTTTTATTAGCAACCACTGGACTTCTAGATCCGTGGACATCAACTAATCTCACTTCTATCTATAATTTTCTGACTTTTATCATCTCAAATCACCATAATGGAGATGTGTGAAAGGTATAGATTCTTTTCCCTCCTGAATGTGCAAAAGTGAAAGGGTGTTCTCTGCTGGGAAATGGCCTGACCAAAGGACTGGGGAAGGGCAGCTAGAACTATTGGTCCCTCCCAGTTATTTCCATGATTTCTGAGAAAAGCCATCCCCCACCCACAGTTGTTTTAACCGGGCTCACACCAGACTTCGGGTCAATTAAATGACTTTAAATGACCTTCAGCAGGGAGAAGCTAGCTTTTTCAATGGAAAATAAGTCCCCCATTCAAAGTTCAAGCACCTTCTCTTAAGTACTTATTATAGTTAGATGAGAAGCCACATGGTTTCTCCTTAGAAAAGTAATGATACTGAAAAAGAACAGGCTACAGTTAGAACATTTCACTATTTCCAAAATCCTTGACACTGGGCAACTGATTACTGAAGGTTGACAATTTCTGGGAAGCAAGAGTTCAAAGACAGATGACTAGATTAATAGGATGGAAGAAATCATTCATTCATTCATACATTCATAAGTGTAGCAGATTCTAATAGAAATATTCTGATTTTCCTTTCATAAAATAACAACCTAGATTTTAATCCTAAACATTGATTAACCTGGAGGGCTCAGGCTTCTAGTTATTTGCCCACTCCAGGAAGCCATCTCCAGTGCCTCGTGTATAAATTATGCTCCTTTCCCCAGGAGCTAATCACAACATTTAGCACTCTGTATTTCAATCATCCTATTTTCCTATCTCTAGCCCTGACTAGGCAGCAAGATCTATGAACTCTGCTTCGCTTATCACTGTGGCCCTAGCTCATGCACAGTGCCTTTCATATAGTAGTTGCTTGATAAATATTTGTCCAACAGTTGAATGAAAGAGATCTGGAATGACCACTCACATATTCATTTATTCAATCTCTGCCAATACTTGGAAGGATCTTCATCTGAGAACGTTATAAAAAGAACAAAAATAGTGAACTGAGAATAACTCATCTCACACATGGAGATGGGACTGGCTTTGTCCAGTCAGATAGGTCACAAACAGACCAGTGAAGGAGTAGATTCCAGGGCATGGATGATTGGAAATGAGATGAGTGGACGCATGAGTAGACAAAACAAACTACAAAGACTTGCAACAGAATTCTAAGACTCATTTTCAGCCTCAGGCAGGCAGAGGGAATTATCTCCTTCTGTTCTGGTCTAGATCTCTCTCTCTTTTTCTGTTTTTCATTTTCTTGGTATGAAATTTCCTCCATCAGGTAATCACCTGCATCCCCTGCAAACCTATCTGCCGCCCATAAATCTGAATCTGCTCCCCATCTTGTATCTTTAAACTCTTCCTCTTTACTATGTTTTCATAAATATGATCAAGATTCTCTATTTTTAAGTCTAACCCCACACACACACTTGATTCTGTACTCTTAGAAAATTCCTTTCTCATCTCTCTCCTTCCCTTCAAACCCAAGCGTGCTCACCTATAGCCTCCACTCCTTTGCCTTTAGCCATTCCTCAAGGTACTAAATCTTATAAACTGTTCTTACCCATGCTACTTGCTAAAACCAACAAATAGCTCTCTGTCCTTCTTTTTCCTGACCTCAACAGCTTTTGCCACCATTGACCAAAAGTTCTTAAACTTCTTCCCTTCTGGGATTCAGTGATGCTATTCCCATAGAGGCTTCCTCCCACTCTTTAGACTCACCCTTCCCAGTCTTGATCCTTGACTGGTGAGCACCTCAAGGTTCTTCCTTCCACTGTGAGCTCTTCAAACACTACTCCCAGTTGGACTCATTCGAGTCTGTGTCTTTAAAGACCATCTACATGCTCGCACCACCAAAAACCCTTCTCTCCCACCCAGAGCCTTCTCTTCCCCTAAGCACCAGACCTATGTATGGAGCTGCCAAATGGACCTCTTCACCTGGATGTGCCAAAGATGGTTCAAATTCAGCATGTTTAAAATCAAACTTGTTATATCCTTGTTATCCTTGTTACCCTGCTTGTCCTCTCCCTTTGTGTTCACCTCCCCAGGGATGCCACCTCCATTTTTTAGGCACTAGAACCAGAAACTGGGAAATCATCATCTGCTCCTTCATTGCCATTGTCATCGAGATTCATCAATTCTACCTCCTTAAACTCTCTCTTTAAATCTTAAATTCTAGGGGAAGCTGGGTGACTCAGTTGATTAAGCATCCAACTCTTGATTTCAGCTCAGGTCAAGATCTCAGGGTCGTGAAATGCATCCCTGCTCTGTGCTTGGCAGGGAACCTGCTTAAGATTCGCTCTCACCTCCTCTTTTTGGCCCTCCTCTCTCCTGTGTGTCTGTTTGTCTGTCTGTCTCTCTCTCTCTCTAAAAAAAATGATTTGAAATTCCATCCAATTCTTTCTATCTGCATATCTTCTGTATCAGTCCAGGCTATCGGCACCACTTGCCTGGATGAACATGGCCTGCAAGCTGCTCTTATCTCCAGTTTTATATTTTCTTCTTAACCACCAAAGCGATCTTTCTAAAAGAACAGACCAGGAAAAGAATCCCTTCTCTCTCCCACCCCCACTTCACACGAAATCTTTCCTGGTGTCTTCTGAAGACCTCAGGGTAAGCCCATGTCCTCAGCCTCCTTTCTCCTTTCTCCTTTCCTGGGTGTTTGCTCATGCTGGCCCCTCTGCCCAGGGTACATTTTTCTCTCCCTTTCTACACTAAACAAGCTTCGACTCATTTTTTTAAACCTCACTCAGATAGTGCCTTTCCAGAGAAGTCCAGCCTGATTGAAAGGCTGCCTCTGTGGTCTCCTGATTTAAGTGCATGTGGCCCTTCCCCCCATGGTATGCACAACCAGTGAGTGATGTGAAGGTTTCAGTCCCAGTAAACTAGGGAACCTAGACCCTGGTGCATGTGAAGCATTTAATAATTATTTTGGGGCAGCTCGGGTGGCTCAGTGGTTTAGCACTCCCTTCAGCCCAGGACATGATCCTGAAGACCTGGGATCAAGTCCCACATCAGGCTCCCTGCATGGAGCCTGCTTCTCCCTCTGCCTGTACAGGTCTCTGCCCCTCTCTCTGTGTGTGTCTCTCATGAATAAATACACAAAATCTTTTTTAAAAATAATTATTATTATTTTGTATATGAGTGAATGATGGATGGGTAGAAAGAAGGCCAGCTGGGTGAAGGAAATTACCTGTCCCTCTTAAGTTCGCTCCACATTGTATATCCATAATGCCCTCTAGTGCCTGATAGGTTCACTGTCAGTTTAGAAGCTACTGGGCCAATTAGCAGACATGTACTGAATGTCTACTATGTGAAATACCCAGTGCTGGGCACAGAATGATCTTACAGTCTAGTAGAGCAATGACATATGTACCAAAGAATCACCCTACACTGGATGTTGCATGAGGCAAAGAGCCAATCAAATAGCAAGAGAATAAAGAAACTAGAATTCAGCTGGGCTAGCTGGACAAATATCCTAGTCTCTCTGGACTCCATTTGCTCACCTATAAAAACAGGGGTCGCAATACTTACTTTCTCAGGGTTTTGAGGAGGATTCAAGAAGAAAATGTTCATTCCAGACATGTGCCAGTTTCCCTACGGAGTAGGCCCTCAGTAAGAGCCACCTTCTTTCTTTTCCACCTGCTTGTTCACTCCTGAATCTGCGACTCCCCCTAGAACCTATGAAAGCAAATTGAGGTGAGGGGAAAGCAGCTCCATCCATGCCCACAGAGCCAGCATACTTTAAAACCCTTGATTTTAAAAAGTGGTGATTCCCAGGGAGTCCATATGGTACCCGGGAAAGTGCTCCTGGAACTTAGGCCCCATCTCCTCTGCGGCACTGAGTTAGGTCTGTGTGGAGCAGATGCATTTACTGCTGTCCTTGGTCTAATAGGATTATGAACCCCAGATTGCCTTCTGTCAGCATCTGGAGATGATTGTGGGATTCTTCTCTCCCAAAGCCTATCCTTGCTGCTCACGAGCCACAGGACACAATCCCATCCAAGAGGACATGTGAAATCCTGAGGCCTGGGCCCCGTCTTCCTCCGCACCTATCTGTACTCTCCTCCAAACACGCGGAGCCCTCCTGTGAGCCCAACGCCTTGCTCTCCAGCCCCTCTGAGCCTTCTTCATACTGTGTTGTCTGCCTGGAATTCTCTGTCCCTAGTTCAGCACCCAGCAAAGTCAATCTCCACTTTTGAAGAACCAGCTCAGGCATCATCACCTCCTTTGCACAGCTTCCCCATGTCTGGGCTGGCTGCCCCTCCTGGGGGCCCCCACAGCACTCAGCCCCTTTGACTGCCACTTTCTGACCTTCTGTGGGTGCCTCCATTGGACTCTGAGCTTAATGAGAGCAGAAGCAGGCCCTCTCCAATGCTGAAGCCTGTAGCCCTCCCATGGGGCTAACTCAGCAAGGGCTCAGCAAAGAGCCTTGGGCTGAACTGCCCCCACGGAGCTCCAGGGAGTCATTCTCTGAGGTTTCTCTAATTGCTGGTACAGATATGTTTGCCCGAATTTCATCTGAAGACTGTCGCTGCCCTGGCCACTGGGTCATCCTTGTCTACCTGAACCATCCTTTTAGTTAACCTGGGCCCACTTTGAAGCCTTGTGTGCTGAGAAAGGCAGAGTCAAAGCCAAAGGGTGTAGCTGGAGGAAGCAGAACCAGAGCAAAAACCCAAGTTAAAGTCAAGTTAGAATAAATGCATAGTCAATGAAACGTCGGGACACCTGCACCCCGATGTTTCTATCAGCAATGGCCACAATAGCCAAACTGTGGAAGGAGCCTCGGTGTCCATCGAAAGATGAATGGATAAAGAAGATGTGGTTTATGTATACAATGGAATATTACTCAGCAATTAGAAATGACAAATACCCACCATTTGCTTCAACGTGGATGGAACTGGAGGGTATTATGCTGAGTGAAATAAGTCAATCGGAGAAGGACAAAGAGTGTATGTTCTCATTCATTTGGGGAATATGAATAATAGTGAAAGGGAATATAAAGGAAGGGAAAAGAAATGTTGGGAAATATCAGGAAGGGAGACAGAACATAAAGACTCCTAACTCGGGGAAACGAACTAGGGGTGGTGGAAGGGGAGGAGGGCGGTGTTGGAGGGGAATGGGTGACGGGCACTGAGGTGGACACTTGACGGGATGAGCACTGGGTGTTTTTCTGTATGTTGGTAAATTGAACACCAATAAAAATTAATTAAAAAAAAAAGAATAAATGCATAGTCATAAATATTAGGCTGCACTTTTTCTTTTAACCATTTACTCAGTACTTACCATGATCCAGGTATACTTTAGAGTTCCCTAACACACTCACTTATTTAATCTGCACAACTGCAAGATGAGGCTGGTCCAATGGATAATGTTATTCCCATTTTATGCATGGGGGAAACTGAGGCACTGAGAGGTCAAGTGACTTGCCCAAGGGCACAAGCCCAGAAATAGGTGAAGAAGAGATTCTTTCAGAAGCAGACAGAATCAAGAGGAGGAGGATGAGCAGAGGAATGGGGCAGGTGGGCGACCTGTTCAATCACCTAGTCATTCATTCATTCAATAAAGAATGTTAGGCATCTGTGCTTGGCTCTGTGTCAGACTCTGGAATTATAGTGGTGAACAAACAAGTTCAGTCCCTGGCCTTATGGTGCTCATAGTAGAGGAATTAGACAAATAACCACTCAACTAATAAATAAGTATACATTATGGAAAGTGCTAGAAGCAAAAGGTACATGACCCCATGAGACCAAATAGAAAGAGGTATCTAATAAATATCAGGGGTGAGGAAATGATCTTCCTGCTGAGACCAAAAAAAAAAAAAAATGTGTTAACCAAATGAAAGAGAGAAAAGAGAAAGCTCTAGGCAGAGAGAGCAGCATATACAAAGGTCCTGGGGCAAGAAGGTGTTTCCATGTTCAAGAAACTGGAAGAAGAAGAGACAAGAAATGAGGCTGGTGTGGTAGGCATGGGCTAGATCACACAGGGCTTTAGAAAGGAGCATGTGGGAAGGGGAATAGTGGGAGCCTTGAAAGGGAAGTCAGAGGTGGATCTTAAACACCACACTTAAAAATTGGTGCTTTATTTTTGATGTACAAGATGCCTAGGTTATCTTGGAAGCCAAGACAGGGTCTTGGGCCTGTCACTTTAGAGATTAAAAAATAAAAATAACCAAAAGGGTATGTGTTTGGTGGGGTGGGTGTGAGGAGATTTAAAATATCCAAAAGGAGTACAAAATGGCCAAATGATCCCAGACTGGAAAGAGTTCACCCCTTCCTACCCTTGATATCTTCATCAACTCAGGCGCTCTGCAAAATAATAAGCTATCATTTATCCACGTTCTGCAAGGTAGCATTACAACTGAGTCAGGGCAATAAATCAGGCACATATAATTTGAGCCCTGAAGTACAGTAATTCTTCTTTTAATGCAACATCTGGTATAGATAATACAATTTGCAGGGGGGGGAAGGGGCAACGAATGCTACAGCAGGGCCCTCATTATTGTGCAAGCGTTGCTTGCAGGCTGACTTCCCTCCCATCCTTCCAGCAACACCGAGGACTTAAAAAGGACCTTTATTATTATTCCCTTGGCTGGCCAAAAGGGAACTCGAGTTAATTATAGACTTGTTTGCCGGTTATTAATTAAACCCCAGCTAAACATAAAAACACAGGGGAAGTGCCATTTCCCGCTCCCTGCTTGCAGCCTCGTGGAGCTGAGCTGACGTTCCTGACTTTGCGGTCCACTCTGCGTCCTGTTTCCTCTGCGGATTTTCTCAGGAGGGTCCCAGGGCCTTTGCCCTGTGTGCAAACAAAACCTTATTTTTAGCTGGGAAGGAACACAAAATTGAAAGCTCCGAAAGGGCAGGGTGACAATAGGAGGAAGCATGCAGACACTGACTGGTTATGACACCCAAGGCCCCAGGGACGGCCACACCCTCCCATGCCCCTCAGCCTCCTGGGCTCTCCAGCCTCACTGGTCCCCAGTTGACACCCCAGCTTGGCCAGCACAGTCTATGTAGTGACAGCTCCACGTGACTAGGGCAAACCTTGGGTCACATGACCAGAGCTCCAAGCTTGCCCCCCCTTCCTAGCTCCACAGCAATGAGAGAGTGGCAGGGACCCCTCCCAAAAGTAGACACTGACAGCACTCCTTCCTACATGTGCTGGGAATCTCACACAAGACAAGGCTCGTCAAGCACTCTGCAGGCTCCCAGCACATGGCTGCTTAAAAATATTTGTTTCCTTCCCCTCATTCTTCCGGGATGGCAGGCTTAGTGTCTGTATCTCCTACGTAAATATCAAAAGTGTACACATGACCTTGGCACATCTCGGATTCTTTCTAAGCTTCTATTTTCTCATTTCTAAAATGGGAGCAAGACCAGTGCCCACCAGGGGTGATTGCAGGGAGAATCAAATTAGGCAATGGGAGCCACCCAGTGCCTGCCTCTGATCAGATGCTCAGTGTGGGTTGGTGATTGAATTAGCCTCAGAAAACAGGGGATCCCTGGGTGGCGCAGTGGTTTGGCGCTTGCCTTTGGCCCAGGGCGCGATCCTGGAGACCCGGGATCGAGTCCCACGTCAGGCTCCCGGTGCATGGAGCCTGCTTCTCCCTCTGCCTGTGTCTCTGCCTCTCTCTCTCTCTCTCTCTCTCTCTCTCTCTCTGTGACTATCATAAATAAATAAAAATTAAAAAAATTAAAAAAAAAAGAAAACAATCCTCCAAATAATTAAAGAGGAGAATATCAAGCCAGTATCTGTGTCATGAAAAAGAAGAGAGATATTAATCAAAAGGAATCACACCAAACTAGGCTCATTTCTTATTGGAGTTGAGATACATTACCAGATCAGGAACATCCCATGGGTGTTGTACAAATACATCGTAAGAGTATTTGCCAGATTCCTTGCCAAAATCTAGCTAGGCCGTCAACCTCGCCCTCAAAATCTTCCAGGGGGCATATTCTCTGCTCATCCGTAGAGAGCTGTGACCATCACTGTCTGATTCACCTAACCCGCACTGTTTCTTAAAGGGGAAGAGACAAGGACAGAGCCCTCTGACCACCAGTAACCTTTTTCAGAACAAGATTCCTTAATGTGGCTAGTCACATGGATGAAAACAGAAAGCATTCCAGTTAAAGTTGCAGATGAAACAAAACTTGAGGGAATTGTTCATGTGACTTCCAGACTCTGAGCACTGTGCTCTTCATACAACCCTACGTCGCCCAGCCAAACTACAGACTGTCAGGTCTGCATCAAAACTTGCCCACCCCACCCCTGGAGTGGGTGTGGACAGCCTGCCCTGGCACCGGCTTTGCAACTTGTGAACAAGGACCTTCACTGGCATCATTTAGTTCTGTTCAAACAATTTATTTCTCTCATTTTTTATTGTTCTAAGTGGATTGTTTCCACCCTCCACCCATCTCCTGGCAGCAATCCTAAGACTCAGAGTCACATCTTATTCTGCTGAGAAATCCCTATGATAGAGAAGCTCAAGATACAACAGTGAACAGGCCTACAAGACCTTTACAGAAGAAACAGATGGCCAACACATAATTGCACAAATAATTATTCAATCACCATTTCACTAAGCACCATATGCTAAAAGAGCAATAGGATAAAGGGACCAGAGCTAATGTCTTACTTGATCTCTTAAAAACTTCCTCATGAGTAGTCCATAAATTGTTCTGCCCATTGTAAAGGTGAAAGTGAAGCCTGTGATAGACACCATGGAGCTACTGTAGAAGGAAGGATTGGGGGGGGGGGTGGCAAAAGCTTTGTGGATTTTGAAGTGCTACATACATGAAAAGGTGATGTCAACTGTCGTGGGTTTTTTTTTAAGATTTTTATTTATTTATTTGACAGAGAGAGAGAGAGAGAGAGAACACAAGCAGCAGCAGGAGAGAGAGAAGTAGGCTCCATGATCCATGCTGAGCAGGGAGCCCAATGCAGGACTGGATCCCAGGACCTCTGGGTCATTACCTGAGCCAAAGGCAGACGCTTAACCATCTGAACCACCCAGACACCCCACAACTGTCATTCTTGTACTTTGGGAAACCAAGCTTGATATTCCATCACAAATTTCTTAAATACCTGACATCAGAGTTTCCACATTTCTTTCCTTCTTCTAGCCTTCTGTGGGATGATGAGGTAAGATAGGGACATTGAGAGAGGCTATCTCAACATTGACATTTACCCTATACTGCATCACCCACCAAATAAAATTTTTCCATACCAACTGTACTAACTTGCAAAAATCCTTCAACTTCTCGAACTGTCCACCTAGTCCCCAAGAAACAGCTGATAATATTATCTATCCCACAGGATTCTGGTCAGCAGTAAATGAAACAATATATATACAGCCTGACACATACGCAGTGCTTAGTAAATAGCAAGAATTTCCATTGCCTCCCCCCTTCCCTTCCTTCCCTTTCTTTCCTCTTCCCCACCTCTTCTCTCTGGAGAGGTCTTTGCTGCCCAAGAAGATGAATCAGCATTCCAGGAGCCTGGCAGAAGGCTGCTGTCAGAGGCGTGCCCTACCCTGTCAATATGTGGCTTTGGTCTTGTCTCCAGGAACTCAAATTTTAAAAGAAATACAACTGGCATGCCCCTCACTACTAATTTACCACTTGCTCTTCAGGTCTTATCAATTGCATGAAGGGAAAGGAATTGATTGGGAGGTGGGGGGATAAGGGGAGAGGGTGGTTTGGGAACTTATCTGCACCTCTGAGAGCTTATGAATAGTTTAATAAGAAAATTCCTTCTCTCCTTTCTCTAAGAGTAGAGCAGTGATGCATTTGCCATTCTCCTTAAACAGAAAAATTGGGGGAGGGCATTGGAAATACAGCTTGACTGTGGCGTTGGAAAGGCTTAAAGATCCAAAGTCTATAGACCTGCTACATGTCCCAGGACATCCATATCCAAAACTGATGGTAGGATGTACTCTAGGAGAGCCTTTATTTTCCCTAAGGAGCTGGCATTCTTCTTTGTGGTGATGAGGAAAACATGTCCTGACACCTATCCTATGCCCAACTTTTGCTAGGTGCAGCTGGGCATGTGGAGAATAAGATAGTGGCAACCTTACCCTTGAAGCTCACAGGTAACCTTTTGCAGACTAGACATAGCAGGTTGGAATGGGAAGGAAATTACAGAGCAAGAAACAAACCCACTTGCTGGGAAGTAATGTTTACTATTAACCAGCTGCAATGTATTAGGTGCTGTCACACCACTGGGTCTTCCCTCTTAATGTGTACTTGGCCCTGACAATGATACTGAATAGTAGAAATTTTTAGACGAGAGATATGTAGCTTATACTTGTATTGCATAGAAGACACTGGAGCCCAGAGACCATAAGTGGCAGAGACAGAATAGTCACCATAGAACACATAGTCACCAAAGAACATGAATAAGTGAGGCTAGAAACAAAATTATTACGGTAGGCAGGTTTAACTCTAAATTCACAGCAAGAGTGGGGAAATTCATTATTGGGGAATATAGCTCCTTGTTTTTTCTTAAATTAGAACCTTATAAATGAGTGGTCCCATGTCCTCAAGAAAAGGTTAGAATATGGGCAGGATCCTCCACTGAAATAGTCAGAGAAGCATGTAATTGGTTTTAGAAAGACTTGCATCCAAAATGATTAAATCAAGTTTTGGCACATAAAAGGGTGAGGTTCAGTTATTGGAAAATTTACTTAGGTGACACAGCTCATTTCCTGATGGAACCAGATTAATGGGACATTACTGAACCTAATTCCTCAAGAAGTAAATGACTCACCTCTCCTCCTGCTGGGCTGCCTGGAGCTTTCCATGTGTTTGGCCTTCTGCCCTTTCTGAAAACTCAAGTGCTAGGATGGGAAGCTCAGCTGGAAGGGAAAAGGAAAAGCATCAATCCTCATTTCTTTACCTCCTCGTTCTCCATTAATTAGGTCTTAAACTAAGCAGCATCTGAATAGCCAAAATAGATGCCCCTCCTACCAAGTTTCAAGCTTATACTAAGTTATTTGGAGCTTCCTGGGAAGGCCTGGGGTGCTCAAGATGGCTAGAAGGGCAGGGTCTTGGAAAAAAACAAGATTGGAGAATGGTAGTAAAGAGGTCTGGGGGTAGATCTCTCAGAATGGGCACAGAGCGTGAGGCTATTTGTTTCTGGTAGATGTTCACACGGACAAGAAAATATGTTGTCCACAGCAAAGGAAGACTCAGTAATCAAATGGTCAAGATGTCCTATTTTGTGGTTATGTGGTTTCTCTTCTCCATCACCCTGATGTTTGTCAGTGGGCTCATGAACAAGGTGGTTGCAATTGCAGAAATTCAGATTAGCAGCGCTATAGCCAGACTGATTTGGGGCAAAGAAATCTATGTTATTGAACCACACAGGAGTGTCCAACCCATCCACCATAGAGAACATGGCTGAGTCTCAGGTGTGGAGTTACCTGCAGGGAGAGCATTTAGCCACATGGTCTGATCAAGTACTGGGCAGTGATCTATATTCACTAGAACAGATACACACACACACACACACACACACACACACACACACACACACACGGATTTGATTTCCCTGCTTACGATGTTTCTGACAACTCTCCATTGGTAGCCATGAAAATACCTTATGTCCAGGGATCCCTGGGTGGCTCAGCGGTTTAGCGTCTGTCTTTGGCCCAGGGCGCGATCCTGGAGTCCCGGGTTCGAGTCCCGTGTTGGCGTCCCGGCATGGAGCCTGCTTCTCCCTCTGCCTCTCTCTATGTCTATCATAAATAAATAAATCTTTAAAAAAAAAAAAAAGAAAATACCTTATGTCCATCATGGATTCCCACACAGCATTGCTTCTGACCAAGAAACTTATTATCTAGAGAAAGACAAAGGGCTCATGACCATGAGTTTCATCGTGAACGTTACCACTCACAAGCCGACCATCCGATAGATAGAAGGATGCAAGGACTGTTAAAGACACAGTTGTGGTGATTTCTAGATGGCAGTATCAGCCAGGATGGGGGACTATGCCACGAGATGCCATATATATTCTGAACTACTAATTCATATTGGGTGCCACTTTCCCATGGCCCAACTACTTAGGTATAAAAACGAAGTAACAGAAGGAGCTTCTTTCCCCATTAACTCTAGTGACCCATTTGCAAAAATTTTACTTCCATTCCTGCAAATCTGGGTTCTGCTGCCTTAGAGGTTTTAATTCCCAAGGAAGGGATGTTTCTACCAGGTGGCACAACAACGGGTCTTGAGCTGGCACCCGAGACTGCCAAAAGGTGGGTTGGTGCTCTTGTAACATGAACTAACGTGACTAGTGGTAAAAGTTAATGGAAGATCCTAGAAACCCAGCACATCAGATCTACTCTAGTTTTAAAACTTCCAGGAATGACTGTCAGGGCCCCGTATCCAGGTAAAGAACGTAACCAACTGGGCTGATGAAGGAGGCAAAGGGAACATGAATGCAGCAGTGGAATAAGGAAGCTCCAACTTGAACTGTGCTCCTGCCATCTGTCGCAGAAATGAGGAAGGTTGCAACTATGCAGGCAGTCTTCCATACCGCCCACTCCTCCCTAGCATCGAAACAAAGCCTGGGTGATTTTGGCTGGCTGGCAAAAATACATGCAAGGATCACTGCGGAAGAGAATGTCTTGCTTTCCAGCTTCTCTCATGGAAGTAGCACTGACCAATCCCAAGTCAAACACTATGGCCTTTCTCTGACACATAAGTATCTGGCTCAAGGAGATCCCAGAGTGCTCACTGGATGGCAACTCTCAGTGTCACAGCAGCAGGTTTTGCAAATAGTTCTTTTTAGATACAAGCAAACCCTCAACACATCCCTATCCTAAGTCCAAAGCTAAAACTTTTTTTTTCTTTTTGCAGGAATAAAGAGGGTCCACTACTGACCCAAGGACAGGGGAAGAAAAAATTGAATTGAAATTGGTCATTGCAAAGGTAAAACTGGGGTGTAAGGCCCACACCTGCCTTCCCAGGAAGTCCTATTAATATGGACAATGGCCCAATTGTCCTCTCCTGCTGAAAGAAACTCTGGAGTCCCCAACCTGGGAGCCACTTACTGTGTTTTTCTATTTCTTTCCTTGAAACACAATTTATGGGAAATACTGTGAGATCTCAGGGGGGGGGAAACAAAAGGCTGGCAGTAAAATGAAACACCTAATTAATAGAACTGCTCCACTGCTGCCAGAGAGCTTTTCTACAGGATCCCTGATTCCTGGAGAGAGGAGGTAAGGGAAAGGGACCCGCCAGCACCTGTCGCTCACTGTCCACACCACGCTGCCTGAAGGTGGCACTGGGAAGTGGTCACAAGGCATTCACTTGGAAGTCAGATGGCCTAGGTGCAAATTCAATGTTTGCCACTTACTCGGACAAGTGGCACAACCCCCCTGGGGGGGGGGGCGATTGGTGTCCTTCTTCAGGTGACTGGGAAAGTGAGGTGAGTTCATCAAAGCACTTGGGAAAGTATAGCAGGTGCGTTAGCTATTGGTGTTAAGTGTCAGGCAAGCCCACCGTTGTCTGAGCGCACATGGCTGTTTGCGGGGAGAGCCAGACCTTGCTCCACAGCTGAAAGGTTGTAAAGGCTGAGATGCTTATAAGATACCATGCCTGCCCCTCCCCTGGGAGGGGGCTTTCTCATCATTGTGTCCCTCCGCAGTATCAGTCCACAGAGGGCTCAGGATCCCCTGCCTCATACAGGCGCAGCTTGTGGACTGTGGGGACAGGGCTCAGGGACAAGCAAGCCCTTGCAGCCTGGGCCTGGCTGTTAGAATCAGGAAAGGAGATGAAAGAAGAGTGGGCCTGAGCAAAGGGACAGCTCTGTGGGCTTTAGCTCACGTGCAGCACGCATCTGCCCAGCCCTGACGAGAAGGGATCGCACAGCAAAATGGATTGAGGCTCATCTGGGACGGCGATTTTGCAAGGAGTCTTCTTGAACCCTCACCCCAGTGACTTTTTCAACTTTATCATTTTTCAAAACAATATAAGGTCTTGGCAACCAGCCTACTTCTCTCTCCAGCCTCCCACCCCACCTGCCTCCTGCAGAATACCACAAAGTAAAGCATCTGGCAAAACGCTTCAAACATAGTAGGTGTTCAGCATTGCCAGAAGGTTCCAGGACCTGCAGGCTACTCCCTACAGCTCCCAGTGGATTTACTGAACTTCTAAAAGTAGCCACTCCCCTGAGGTTTGCAAAGAATGCATTGTACACCCCTGTCCTTTCCTTCCTCCCTCTCCCTACCCCCGGGAAGTCCTCTCTGCAGCCAGGACAGCCCGGACTGGGGGCTCCAGCTCAGTGCATTCGCTTGAGTGTGGATATGTGTGTCTTCCCCTTGGGAAGAGGCATATGAAGCCCCGCCCCTAAGCGCCCCCCACCCCTGCCAACCCCTATCCCAAATTGAAACAAGCTGGTTGCAATTGTGAGCGAGCCCATTGCACACCAGCTGGGCCCTGCTTGCAGCTTCAGAAAATGCTGTTTCATGTTCAGATGCAAATGACTATTTCCTCTCTCGAGCGTGCCCGGACTGTGTTCCAATCTGAACAGGGAGCAGAGGGGAACAGAGGCTCTGGGGGAACGCTTGGCCAGGGCTGTCAGGATGAATTATGCTGCCCTGAAGCTTTCCCCAAATTCAGAGAGCGGTCAGTGCTCCATGGGAGGTGCAGAAAACAGGAGGAGGGTGATGTTCCCAGAGTCTCTCCCCAGCTGCCCCTGACCCCATCCTACTGCCAGCCCCCGGGGAGAGGCGTTTGTGTTCCCTAAGCACTTTCACGGGTTCTGAACTGGTTCTCCAACCTCCAGCATGCCCTCTCCAGTCTGTCCAAAAGCCTGCTGCCAGAGTGATTCGATCATTCATTCATTCATTCATTCAAATATCCATTATCAGACATTTACTCTGTTGTAGGCACAGAGGATATAGCAGGAACCACACAGAGGAGGTGAACCTGTCCTCAGAGCCTTATATATGATCTTTCTCCTACACAGCTCTCCAACCTCAAAAGTCCTCAGTGGCTCCCTCTGGCCAATTGAATAAAAACTAGTCTCCTTCCTAACTCTGGGAAACGAACTAGGGGTGGTGGAAGGGGAGGTGGGCAGGGGGTGGGGGCGGCTGGGTGAGGGACACTGAGAGGGGTACTTGATGGGATGAGCACTGGGTGTTATTCTATATGTTGGCAAATTGAACACCAATAAAAAATAAATTTACAAAAAACAAGAAAACAAATGAGAATTCCTGCAGGGGATATGGATGGACATTGGTGTAATTGGGTGATGGGCATTAAAGAAGGGCACTTGGGATCCCTGGGTGGCGCAGCGGTTTGGCGCCTGCCTTTGGCCCAGGGCACGATCCTGGAGACCCAGGATCGAATCCCACATCAGGCTCCCGGTGCATGGAGCCTGCTTCTCCCTCTGCCTATGTCTCTGCCTCTCTCTCTCTCTCTCTCTGTGACTATCATAAATAATAAAATAAAATAAAAAATAAAAAAAAATGAAGAAGGGCACTCAACATAATGAGCGCTGGGTGTTATATGCAACTGATGAATCACTAAATTCTACCCCGAAACTAATAATACACCATATACTAACTAAATTAAATTTAAATAAAAACATAAAAGAAATTTAAAAAACTGGTCTCCTTACTGCAGGCAAGTTTCTCCAGACCCCCAACTCGACTGTCCAGTCCTATGGCTCATTCTTCACAGTCTGTAACTCAGCCATGAGCCCACTAAACATCTACCAGCAGGCAGGCCAGGCTCCCACACTATCTCCCTGAAGACTTTCAGGATTCCCCACAGGAATGGACCCCTCCTTCCTTCCTGTTCTCGTAGCAGCATACCAGGAATTTATAGCAGGGGGCAGGGGGGGAATAGCAGAGATTATCCAAAAATCAAACGGACTCTTTCACTGTCCCATCCTCCCCAGGCTTCATTGTGTACAACTAATTAATTCACACTGTGGTTAACATGACTCAGAGTCCTGGATGTAGGCATTTAACTAAAATTTATTGAGGACCTAATACGTGCCAAGGTCTGGCCTGCACACTCTCATCTATTTTACTCCTCCCATCCTCTATGTTCTCCTACTTACAGATGAGATATGCAAACTCTGAGAGATGAAGTGATTTACCCAACGTCACACAGCTGGGGGAGGTCAGGGATCCCTTGCTGGTCTTGCAGCCATGCCCCTCCCGACCTGTAGCACACAAATCCTCCGGGACACTGTGGGGTATACTGGGAGTGCCTGTGCAAAGTTATAGGAAAAGCACTGGGCGTCTACCTGGGGTATCCTTTTCACTTACTGGTAAGTAATTTAAATACTACTTGATGTCAAAAATATCTACATTAAAACAAACCCAGATGTTGCATATTATGCAATGGAATTTTAAGATTGCATAAATTTGGAAGATGAAATGCAAGTCTTCAGGTCCATTTTACACCAGAGGGGGGCTCTTCGGGCTGTGCTCCAGGCTTTCAGCTGGCACCCATTCAGCCTCCCATGCAATGAGGGCCACTTGGATAGACCAGTTTTCTTTAATATTGTATTGTCCTACAGAACAGTGTAAACTCCTCCCCTTCTAAGAGCTGGGCCTGGTCTGTGCCAGGTACCTGACTGATATCATCACGTGAGTGACATGTGAAACAGAGTTGATTTCTCTCCTCTTGTAGCCTCTTTGGTTCTCTAGGGACCTTAGCCCTAAAGAAAAGCATAATGGTGGAATTTCAGTCATTGTGTCAAGAAATAGGAGGCATTTACATTGTAGGGGTGTGAAGAGGAGAGGACTCCATATCCCTCAATGACTCTGTTCCACATAATTTAGAATTGATTCTCGCTGGTATTGACTAGGAGCAAGGCTGGGTTTCCTGAGAACAAATGAGTTCTGGAAAACATGTGTTTTTGTTTTCGTTTTGTTAATGATCTGGCAAGAGCAACTCGGATTTAATATGTAGCACATGAGCCACCACATCCTCACCTCCCCACTTCTCATGTCTGCGGCAAACTTGGCTGCTTAGTGCAAACCTCATTTCTTCTAGATTCCAGACTTCAGGATCCTTCTCAACACAGCACTCAGGAAGCCGCTACCAATGGATTGAAATTGGCTCAAGAGATAAGATTTTTAGGATCCTTTTTGGTTTTGCGGGGGGATGGTGGGGGGAGGTTGCCCTCCTTGATTTGCAGTCGTCAGCTGGAGGAGACTATTCTAGTTCTTCCTGGGTCAGTTCAACAAATACTAAGTACATGCTTTACAAATGTCCACCTCGGACCTGCTTCTAGAGAGAAACCCGACCATGACCATCTCCTCTATAAAACTCTTCTGTGGCTTTATATTCCCTGCAGGATAAGGTCCACATTCCTTTACCCATATTTAGGGCTCTCCATTGTCTGTCCTAGCAAGATTTCCAGGCTCCTCTTATGGCACATCTGCCCAGTGACCCTGCACTCCAACCTCTGAACCACATTCCCACCTGACCATCTACTATCTCCATGCCTCTGCATACTTGCTCCCTTGGCCTGGAACAACTTGCTCCCTCCCTTGCTTAGATCAGTGGTTCTCAAACTTGAGCATACATTAAAGAAATGGTTAAAACACAGATTGCTGGGCCCCAAGCCCAGAGTTTCAGGTTGAGGGAAGGGCTCTAAGAACTTGCATTTCTCACGGTATCCCAAAGTGGTGGTGCTACCAGGCTAGGGACCACACTTTGATAACTACAGCTCTAGATAATTCTGGCCTTTCAAACTCAACTCAGACTTCATTTCTTCCAGAAAGTCCCCCACCCACCCACCTGGACTTTCCCATACTGTGTTGGGTGCCTCCGCCGGGCCCCCACATCCCCTATTTACTCTGTCCTAGTACCTAAAGGGTTATGCAGAAATCACCTATCAATTTGGCTATATTGCCTTCATTGTTAAGCTCTTTGAGACTTCAGCTCAACCACGTCTTTTTCATCTCCATGTCCCTAACACCTACTAACCAGCAGAAGTTCCCCTACAGTTTTTAATGAATATAAACCCTCCTGTGAGCAAAGGGCAGATGGAACCGAATTTCAAGGAAACACATGATGTAATGAGGAGAAATATTATTGCCATGGTTCCCTCCTCTTTCACCTGGAGCACTGCCTCAATCTCCTTCCCTCTGGTCCGAACACCTCCCTTCCCTCCCCCACACCAACTCTGCCACACTCTTGCTTATACTTTTCCACGACACCACATGGCCATCAGGAAAAAGGCTGAATTCCTCATCCTCACATTCCAAGTCTCCAGAGCAGGGCCCCAACATAATCTTCCATCCTCATCCTCTTACATACTAGGTTTTTAATATCCCAAACTGCTTTATCCTTCCATGCTTTTTCCTCCACAGAGAATGTCCTTCACCCTTGTCTTTCTGGAAAATTTTTATTTGTATGTCAGAGACCAGATCAAGTATCACCATCTCCATGAAGCCCTCCTTGATTACTCCAGACCTGAAGACTTATTCTCATAGCCTGTTGTACTTATTATAACAATAAGACAAGTAAACAACCCTCTCTATTACCCAGGAAACTTTCCCTACTAGCCTGTGAGTTCTGGAAAGACTGTAGTTTACATCTGTTTTTCTGGCTCCTGGTATACAGGAGGTGCTCAATGACTGTTTTATCAATCTGGCTTCTACCATGAGAAATACAAAAACATACTTGAATTTTATAGGTTCCAACCTCCTCCAGAATTCTTTTAGAATCTCTATCTCAAAGAGACCATTTCACCTGTATTTAAAACTAGGGCAAGTTTCCTTACAACCTGGAGGAAAAAAATACAGACCTGCGTGCGTATATATATGTGTATGTGTATACATATATAGACTCTGTCCAATGCATATGTCCAATGAGATTTCCTTTCCAGAGGGACCAAAATGTATTTACTTAAAGAATTAGAAGAGGAAAATCTTGTAAAATCTACTCAATAAATGGGGTGCCCTCAGTGTCCTCCCACAGATCTGGGTGAAGAACAGAAATTCAGGAAGCCTTGGCAGCTCCCATTTTATGTGCAAATGCAGACTTTCTGTAAAGAGTCAGAGGACAGAGAGGGAGGAAGAGGAAGAAGGAAAAACAAATGCAAAGGACAATATCAAAGAGAGAGACACTAAAAAGAAAAAGAGCAAATCCAGTGAGATCTAAGGGAAGACAAAAACAGAAAAAGAAAGAGAAAGAAAGAAAGAAAGAGAAAGAAAGAGAGAAAGAAAGAAGAAAGAAAGAAAGAAAGAAAGAAAGAAAGAAAGAAAGAAAGAAGAGAAAAAAGAAAGAAAGAGAAAGAAAGGGATGGGAGGATGAGAGGAAGGAATAGGAAGAAGAAAAGCAAGAGAAGAGACATTGACCCCCAGAAGTAGATACACCTGAGCACACATGGAACAAAGAAGGAAACAAAAACAGGCACGGATTAAAGACAGACAGACAACGGCCAACCATGTCCCTGAGCTGCTACCCTGTGACAACTGGTCCACGGTAGGTACTATCAGTGATCTGAATGAATGTGGAATACAGATGGAGAGGAAGAGATCCACAGACAAACAGAGAGAGGATAGCACAGAGCTCCAGCTTGGTGCCTGCCATTTTCCCGCCACATACTCTGTAAGCAATAGAAAAATTATAAGTCAGCCAAGAGCACATATGAGTGTGAGAACTCCAGCTTTGGCTGAAGGCCTCTAAGACTTTAAGGGCTCATCAGGGACATTATGTCTTCTAGACCACCAAGGGCACGCCAATCCTGGGAAGAGTCTGGACACATAAAAATCTTCTCTGAGATAACACTTTATTCTACCCTTGACTGACTCTGTGGGACAGGAGAAAGCATACTGCACAGGGACTTGGGGCACCTGGGTTCCAGTCTAGGCCTTGTAGCTCCCCAGAGCATCAGTGTTAATAGTCACCTGTCAATGTACACTCTGTTTCCTGGCTTCTTTCACTCCACATCTCTTCCTTCACTCAGCTTTTGAGATTTATCCATTTTGCTCAATGTATCAGTAATTTGATTCTGTTTATAGCTGTTTATATATTCCAAGACATGGATATACCAAATTTGCTTATTCATTCACCTGTTGATGAACACTTGGATTGTTTCCAGTCTGAGACCATTCTAAATAAAAATGCTGTGAATATTTTGTTCATATGTGTGTACATATTCATTCCTCTTGGATGAATGCCTAAGAATAGAATAGCTGGGTTGCATGGTTAGTGTATGGTTAACTTTTAGGAAACTATCAAACTGTTCCAGTTTACATTCCCACATTCACAATAGCCCTTCCAATGAGTATACCGTGGAGTCGAATTGTAATTTTAATTTCTAACTTCCTACTAATTAATGATGTTGTACATATTTTTGTGTGGTTATTGGCCATTCATTTATTTTCATTTATGCAGTGTTTGCTCAAATCTTTTGCCTGGTTTTTGTTGGATTGTTTGTCTTATTACTGATTGGACGAGTTCTCTATATATTCTTGATACTGGTCTTTATAAAATAAAACTATTATAGTTTCCTCCAGCCTGTGACCTCAATTTTCATTTTCCTGATATTTTACTTTGAAGAGCAGAAGTATTTGCTTTTGATGAAGCAAAACATATCAATTATCTTCTCTTATGATTTGTAATTTTGTGTCCTAAGAAATTTCTCCTGTTCTCAAGATCACTGTTGTTTTTGTTTTTTGTTTTACAATTTCAGTTTTCACATTTAGGTCTATAATCAGTTACCAAGTATCTTTTTGTGGTGTGAGGTAGGAATCATGGTTCATATTTTTCCAAATAGACATCCAGTTCTAGCACCATTTGTTGTATACACTATTTTTCCCCAATCGGATTATCTTGGCACCCTGGTCAAAAAGCAATTGACTCTGGGCTTCTTGGTCTCTTTCTGGTCTCTATTATGTGTCATTAATCTATATGTCTATCTTTATACACCAATACCACCCTGTCTTAATTATTGTAGTTTTACAATATATCTCAATACAAAGTTATGTAACTCCTTCAGCTTGTTCTTTTTCAAAATTGTTTTTGGCTCTTTTATGTCATTTGCATTTCCTAAATTTTAGAATCATCTTGTCAATTTCTATTCCAATTTCAATTTTTCTATTTCTAAAAATTCTTCTGGAATTTTTACTGGAATTTCATTGTATCTGTAGGTCAATTTGGGAGAAAATCAACATCTTAAAAATAATGAGTTTCTAATTCTTGAGTATAGTATATCACACTACTAATTTAGATCGTACTCAATTTCTCTCACCAGTTTTTTACAGTTATCACATATCTTAATAAACTTACCCTATTTCATATTTTTGATACTACTTTACATTGCGTTTTAGAATTTCATTTTCTAATTATTTTTACTCTATTTGGAATTATAATTGATTTGGGCACATTGAACTTGTATCAAGTGACCTTGTGAAATTTATTCAGTTCTAGTAGCTTTTTTTGGAGTTTTTTTTTTTTTTTTGAGTTTTCTACATATATGATTATGTCATCTGCAAATAAAGACAGTTTTCCTTCTTCCTTTCCCATATAAATAGCTTTTCTTTTCCCCCTTTGTTTTATTGACTATCCAGGACCTCTACTATAATATTGAATAGAATTGATGAGAATGGACATTGTTGACTGGGGGTGGGGGGGAGTATTCATTCTCCCCATCAAGCATGAGGCCAATTGTAGGTTTTATTGTAAATGACCTCTATCAGCTTAAGAAAGTTCCTTTACATTCCTAGTTTACAGAGGAATTCTATCATGAATCAGTGTTCAATATTGTCAAAAACTTTCTCTATGTCTACTGAAATGATCTTTTTTTTCCTCCTTTATTCTGTTAATGTCATGTATTCCATTAACTGAATTTCAGATGTTAAATTAAGCTTATATTACTGGAATAAACACAGGATATTGCTGGACATGATTTGCCAATTTTTTGCATCTATATTCTAGAGAAATACTAATCTTAGATTTTCTTTTCTTGTAATAGCTATGTCTGGTTTTAGTATCAGGATATTAGGCTCATAAAATGGGTTGGAAAGTATTCCCTTTTCCTCTAAAAAGAATTTATGTAAAATTCATATTATTTCTTTCTTAAATGTTTGGTAGAATTCACCAGTGAAGCCATCTGGGCATTAAGATGCTTTGTTCTATGGGGACAATTATTTTTAACTTTTTATTTTGAGATAATTTTAGACTTACTGAATAATTGCAAAAAATAGTCCAGAAAGATCCCATATATCCTTCACCCAGCATCTACTAAGGTTAATATCTCACATAACCGTGGTACAATTACAAAAAAAACTTTCTAAAAATAACAGTTATAACAGTTTTAATTAAACTGCAGACCTTATTTGGACTCACTGGTATTATTCACTTAATGTCCTTTCTACATTCCAGAATCTATTCTTGGCTGCCAAGTCACATTTAGCTGTCACAGCTCCTTAGTTTTTTCTAATCTGTGACAGATCCTCAGCCCCTCCATGCCTTTCATTAATCATGATGTTATGATTATGATGTTTGTCTACCCCAGAATGCCGTATTGAAACCCTAACTCTCAATGGGATGAATTATGAGGTAGGACTTCTGGCAGATAATTAGGTTGTGAGGGTGGAGCCCTCATGATGGGATTAGTGTCCTTATAGAAAGACATCAGAAAAGCTTGCTCCTTCCCTCTACTCCACATAAGGATACATAGAGAAGACAGCCTTCTGTAAACCAGGAAGCAGGCTTTCCCCAGACATCAGATCTGCTGGGGCATTGATCTTGGACTTCCCAGCCTTCAGAACAGTGAGGATTGAATATTTGTTTTTCAGCCAGCCAGTCTATGGTAATTTGTTATAGTAGTCTGAGCTGGTTAAGACAGATGACCTTGAGACCTTAAAAAGTACTAGCCAGTCATTTTATGGAAATACTCTCAGTTCTGGTTTGTGTAAGTTGTTTCATGATTAAATTTAAGTTTTGCACTATTGGGAAGAAGACCTCAGAGGTGAGGTGCTCTTTTGGTATATCATTTCAGAGAGTACATGATGTCGATATGCCTGAAAGGAGTTGTTAACCTTTATTTCTTGGCTAAGGTGGGGTCATCCATGCTTCTCTACCATAAAGTTTCCATTTTTTCCTTTAAATTAATAAGCATTTGTTTGGATAGAGATACTTTGAGACTCTACCTCCTTAAACTTCTTGAGTTTAATAAAACTAATTTAAAACAGTTCGTGTAGCCCATAAGAATCATTACTCTCTTTACAAAATATTGTTTTTGTTGTTTATTTTTCTTTTTAGGATTTTTTCCTTATCTCTGGATCACTGGATTTTAGCTGTTTGACTATAATGTCATAGTGGAGTGTGTGTGTATATGTGTATGTGTGTGTGTGTCTTGCTTAAAATTCATTGAGTTTCTTAAATCTGTGAGCTGCTACTTTTTATCTTATCTGGAACACTTGTCAGGAATTATTTCTTCAAACATCCTTTATGTTCTTTCTCTGTTCCTTTTCTGGGACTTCAATTACACTGGTAATAATAGCCTGTTTTGTCTTAGGGGTCGCTGAGGTTCTGTGCTCCCCTTTAAGTATTTTTTCTCTTTTTAGTTTCAATAGTGTTATAGACTGAATTTTGTCCCCCCAAAATTCATATGGTGATGTCCTAATGCCCAATGTGACTGTATTGGGAGATGGGGTCTTTGGGGAGGTAATTAAGATTAAATGAGGCCATTAAGCAGAGCCCTAGTCCGATGAGATTGGTGTTCTTATAAGAAGAGGAAGAGACATGAGAGATCTCTCTGTGTATGTGTCCAAACACAGAGAAGGCATGTGAGGACACAATGAGAAGGCAGACATCTATAAGCCAGGAGAGGTCTCACCTGAAACCAAGCTTGAAGGTACCTTGGACTTCAGCCTCCAGAACTGTGACAAATAAACTTCCATCACTGAAGCTGCCAGTCTATGGTATTTGGTTATGGTGGCTTGAGTAAGCCAGTGCAGACAGTTTACTGCTTCAAGAATGTTATCTTCTGTAATGTCGACTCTGTGTTAATCCCGATATGACATTTTTTATTTAAAATTATATTTTTTACCTATAAAACTATCTCACTGAGTTTTTTCATAGCTTTCATTTCAGTATTTATTGTACCCATGTTTCCCTTTAAAGACTTGAACATATTTATAGTCATTATAAACTTCTTATCTGCCAGTTCCATTATCTGTCATTTCTGGGTATGTTTCTATTGACTTTTTCTCTTTTTTTCATCTCAGTTTCCTGCTTCCTAACATGTCCAATTGGATCCTTGGCATTGTTGTGTGCTAGATTTTGTTGCTTCCTCTAAAGAGTGTTAGACTTTGTTCTGGGAGGCACTTAAGTTAGTAGTGAATCCTTTCAAGAGTGGCTTTAAGCTTTGTAGAGTAACCTTTAATTTAAGGCTAGTTAAGAACTCCTAATAAGGCATAAACCTGGCATTTACTAAATGTCATGGGTATTCAGTGAGATCTCTCTGGTTACAGATATCTGAGTGCTGCAAGTTTTGGAAACTGTCCTCCTTATCATTTTTCTAGTCATCCTTTTCTTGGCTTCATAGAGTTCTCTCTATGTATGTGCACTTAATATTTAGCAGCAGACTCAAGAGGAGCCCTATGCAGTTATCTGAAGCTTTTCTCTATGTAGTTTTCTCCTCTTTTGTGCTCTGCTCTACAAATTCCAGCGAAGTCCACCTTCCTGAAATCTAGTCTCTGACTCCTCAACTCAATGAGACTGCAATGGTCTGCCTGGCATGCTCATCCCTATTCTACAGACCAAAAAGTGCCTTCAGGCAGAAAGCAAAGTGATCACTAGTCTCATCTCATTTGTTGCCCTTCTCCAACATCTTTTTCATATATTTTGTCCATTCTTATGCCATGTGATCAAAGGAAAGCACGAGTAGCTACATTAATTTCAGACAGAGCAGACTTCAAAGCGAGGAAATTTATCACAGGTAAAGAAGGGCATTATGTAATGATAAAGGAGCCAATTCTCCAAAAAGACATAACAACATAACTGCTAATCTTACAGAAATGGAGACAAGAAAAATTAATTTAATGGAATAATGACATAAAAATTTATGTATTATATATCTTAGTTTTTCACTCATCCAAGCATTGGCCCACCAACAGAACACTCAGATACATTCAATAATAATTAAATGTGGTCATCTTTTATACTTTGTCAACTTTCACTCATTTAAAATACTTTTAAGACTACGTTTAAAAACTATAATTTAACTTTTTTTTTAATTTTGTCAAAACATGTAATAGTTTATTAGGTTGACTCAAGTTTTAAATATGTAGACATATGGTATACAGGTTCCATTTCAGTTCAAGCTCCAGGCCCTGCAAGAGTTAGGGATGGGACTGTACTTGCCTTTAGATATTCTTCTGCCTTGAGGCTGAGCAGCCCCACAAAGTCTCCACCCTGCCAGGGTTCATAGTCTCTACATGCAGCAAACACTGATGCTCCACCTCTGCAAGAGCCGGCTCTCCTCATAGTCCCAGAGGAATCCTAGTTCCTTTATCCCTTGCTAGTGGCATTGGGATTCAGTTCCACTCCGTTGATCCTGCCTTGAATGTTAGCCGTTCCAGAATCAGCTCACCTCTCTGCACTGTTTGTACCAACATTGCAACTGCCATTATTGTCACCAAAGAAATTGGAGGTTCAAGCTGCTGCCAATGCGTGCACTGCCTCTGCATGACAAGAGTTACTTACTATTCTCTAAGCCCCTGTATTAGTTCCCTGAGGCTGCTATAACAAATTACCACAAACTTGATGGCTTTACAACAAAGAAATGGATTTCCTCACAGTTCTGGAGGCCAGAAATCTTCAGTGATTGTCACTGGACCAAGATCAAGGTGTAGGCAAGACCATGTTCCCTCCAGAGGCTCTAGGGGAAAATGTGTTCCTTGCCTCTTCCAGCTTCTCTTGGCTGTTGGTATTCCTTGACATGGGCTGCATCACTCCAATCTCTGCCTCCTGGACATGTTGCCTTCTCCTTTTTCATGTGTCCTCAGATCTCCCTCTGCCTGCCTCTTAAGAGGATACATGTTATTGAATTTAGGGCTCCAGCTGATAATCAAGGACAATCTCTCCATCTCAACAGCCTTAACTTAATCACAACGGCAAAAATTCTTTCCAAAAAAGATACCATCTCCAGGTTCCAGGAATCAGGACCTGTTATCTTTGGGAGCCATTCTTCAGCTTCCCATACTCCCCAACCCTTGTTTCCACCACCATCAATCCTTTTTCCCCAACTCAAAGTCTAGAGCCAAAACCTTCCTGACCCAGTTCAAAATTTCACTCATGTTCTGTCGCAGAATTAACAATTCCCAGAATTACTGACGATGAAATCAATTATTCTCTTCAAAAGAAAAATCTACCCTGCCCACTAGACCATGGCCTTGTCTTTAGTTCCAAAAACAAAATAACAAAGTAACTTAATTTTGTATAACCAAATCTTGGGAAATAAATGAGTCTTATCCATGTTTACTCTGTACAATTCCACATAGTAAAAAACATTTGGATTTTTAAAAATTTTATTTTTCCTGTGAAGGCCTTCATGTGCCACTAGATATAGGTACTTTGCAGACTGGCATGAGGCTGGCACTACTGTCTCTCTTCCATGCTCATCACCCCACCTAACTCATGGGACCTGATATATTTGATACAGGAGATGCTTAGTAACAAAAATGTATCACACAAATGGAAGAGTCTTGGCATGTGGAAGATGGAAATCACCTTTTTAAAGCTATATTCTATCATATTTGATGTTGTAATGTTACACTTAAGAACAACAGAGTTGAGAGAAGGAAGTAGAGTTGGGCTGTAATCCCACTGTCTCGTTAACTAATGAAGTAGCCAGAGAGGCATCACCTCGCGTCCCAGGCTTACTTTTGCTCACTGGTCAAGTTGGGATACAAACTCTGATCACTTAATGTTCTTAGGGGGTTGATAGTCACCAGGTAGATGAAGGACTATGGCAAAACAAAGAGCTGTACAAACACTAGCCATTCTCCCCATTGATAACTCTACAGAATGGATGTTAGTATCACCATAAGATTGGTGATATTATCTTCTATATAAATCATCTAATAATTTTTTATTTTTTTAAGATTTTATTTATTATTTATTTGAAGGAGAGAGAGAACAGGGAGGAACAGAGGGAGAAGGAAAGAGAGAATCTCAAGTAGACTCCACACTGAGCATGGAGCCCGGCTTGGGGCTCGATCCTACCACCCTGAGATCATAACCTGAGCTGATATCAAGAGTTGGACTTTAACCAACTGAGCCACCCCTGTGGCCCCTTTTATTTTTTTAAAAGAGGCTAGTGACATGCTGCCCCAAATCACACTCTGCTACTAAAATCATATTTCAGTATCTAGCAGGTAGAAACAGCACTTTTTCCCTTCATTATAGGAAGGTTCTGCTATTTCTAATCTTCTGTGTATAACCTAAATGCTAAGTATATTAGAATCCTCTGTCACACGAAAAAAAACACAGGCTGTGAATGAGAGCCTAAAAGAACACACATTTTTTAAATTAGTTTTCCATTCACAGATCTTTTTTGGCCACCATCCCAATTGCCACATATTCACTCCAAAAATATGTATGTGATGATATAATAATAGTAGTAAAAAATAACAATAGTAATTATTACTATGTTAACAATAGCTATCATTTATTGAGCAGTTACTCTGAGCCAAGCACTATGATCTACAGACCCCAGGGCAGCAGAGGAAGAAGAAACAGTTTAGCTGAATTTTTTTAAAGGTAGTGACTATATTGCAGGCTGTTGGATAAAGGACCCCCAAACAACTCAGGAAATAAACAAAGGGTAACAACTCTAGAAAATCAAGGTTCTAGGTATTTCTACTCATCAGTAAGTACACAGGATATATTTTTCAGGATAGAGCTGTGGTCCACAGGCAAATGTTTATAAGCAACAATTCCCTCACCTAAAAGAAAAGAGGAGAGAAGTTTCTAGAGAGAATTTAAAATACAGATTTCTCTGCTTTCAGTCTATGTTTGCTCTCTTTTCCCTCACTTGGTAAATGAAGCACCATCATAATTAATGCATTATAAGGAAATACTCAAGATAGCTCAATGAGGTTGGAAACACTAGAACACTAAGTTACATTTTATATAGATTGCAAATCCTTACTTTTATTTCTTCCAGTCTCATTTGGTTATTAATTTGCTCACAGCCTTGTTGCATGTTTTATATGAAGAAAACCCTCACCCTCTCAGTCACATACTATTTAGAGTAATTTCCAGATATTCATTGAGAAGGTTAGGCACATGATTGCTATTTAATAACCTCCAGCATTTGAAGTACTTCTTACTGTTTACAAAGCATGTTCCCACTCAGGCTCTCAGCTGAGCCTCATATCAACTTCATTACTGCAGATGAGGACAATGAAATTTCGGGGGGGTCATAGGACTTGTCCAAAGTCACGCAGTAAAAATTGGGGCTAGGACCCCCACCCTCCATCCTCCCAAAATCTCCTATGACTAAAAAAAAAAAGCAAATCATCTTGCTAAGATCTTCTGGATTCAATGGAAATTTTTCAGTGACAACAGGCTAAGGAGGCACCAGAATAATGAGCATTATGAAACAGGGACATCACCAAAGGAAAGATAAGAGGCACAGAACGATTCTGGGATTTGAAGCCTCCCACTTGGGTTCGAGTCCCAGCTCTGCCATTAGTAACAGAGTCACCCTGCTTGGACGTGTTTGATTTTCAGACTTTCTCCTCACTCAAGTGTCAGCATCACGAGGACAGGTGCCATTCATTCTTGTTCCCCAATAGAATCCTCCACACTCAGCCCAGCACCTGGCAAATAGTAGATGCTCACAAATATCTCTTGAATATGTTTCTCAACCAAAGCAAGCTCCTCCTCCCCTCTGGGCTCCATTTGGAGTCATTTGCAAAATGTGGTCATTTGCAAAATGACATAAGCCTGTCTAAGGGCTAGTAAGGCACAAGGTAAGAGAGAAACATTAACTTGTCAGGCTGTTCCCCTGCCTGCCTTTCTTGGTCATCGTCACACAGGTCCACTCCTGGGATGGAGTTCTCTGGAAGGCAGAGCGTAATACACATGGGAGTGGATGTTTGGGTGGTGCCGCTCTTGCTGGGCTGCAGAGACACTATGACACAGAGATGAAAAATGGCATTGCTCTTAAGACCTAAAACCAACATCTCTCATTTTTAATGTTCTGCCAACGAAAATCTCAGCCTCTTGAAAGGACTGAGTGTTCCATTCATATTGCCCCACTTAGCATTTGTGTTTTTTAAAGGAATAAACATTTCTGTTTGCTGAGCAAAAGCAAAATGAGATTCAGTAAATACACAACTCATTTGATCAACAGAGTTCACGCAAAGCTCCAGGCTGATTGCTCAAGATAGATTTGTTATGGACAAAAAAAAAACATTCAGATCCTCTTCCCTAATCAGACTCCCCTTTCTCTGTCCAGGCTGAAGAGGAAGTAGATTGGAATGGAAGGACCTAGACCATAGTGTCAGACCTCATGTCCATCCCAGTTCAACCATATGCAGGCACATAACTTCAGAAAATATCCCCTCTATATTAGGGTTCCTCGGAGAAACTGAATCAATAGGGTACATATATGTGGAGAAAGTACAAGAGATCTAGTTGAAGGCATTGCCCCCATGACTGGAGAGGCTGGCCACTCTGATAGCTGCAGGGCAGGCCGGCAGACTGGAAATTCAGCTAAGAGCTGATGTTGCAGCTGAGTCTAAAGGCATTCTGGAGGCAGAATTTCTTCTTCCTAGGGGACCTCAATCTTTTCTCATCTGGTCTTCAACTACCATATTATGAAGAATAATCTGCTTTACTCAAAGTTGGCTGATACGTTCATCACATTCAAAAATACCTTTGTTACATCTAGACTGATGGTAGACCAAACAACTGGGCATGCAGCCTAGCAGGTGGACCCATCAAATTAATCCTCACACTCTTCAAGCCTGCTCCCTCATCCATATGCGACATCCATGTGCTGGATGGATGGAAAAGTACATGACTTATAGCGAGTACTAGACAAATGCCATGCCAAAAAAATCAAGTTCCATGAACATCAGCTGGCCTCTACTATGTGCCAGGCACTGTTCCAGACCTCAGAGATGCCGACGTGAACAGGACCTTGCCCTTGAGGAGGTTACTGTCTAGGGAAGGAAACAGAGATGGCAGCTATATGCTACAGATGACATGGGCGTCTAAAGGAGTTGCACCCAACACAGCTGGGAGGGACATGGAAGGCCTCCTGGAGAAGGTGACTCCTGATCTGAATCTATGAAGGGGAAAAAGACTTAGCCACATCCAGAAAAGTAGAAGGTATTCCAGGTATCAATAAGAATTTAACTGAAGGCTTCAAAATCTGAAGTAGCACGGCATGGGTGAGAACCTGAGCTACCGGGGTGAGCTGGAATGGGGGTGTGTGAGTCGTCCGAGGGTTACCATAACAAATTAACACAAACTCAGTGACTGAAGAGAAGAGAAATTTATTCTCTCCCAGCTCTGGAGGCTAGATGTCTGAAATCAAGGTGTCAGCAAGGTTGGTCCCTCCAGGAGGCTCTGGGAGGGAACTGGTTCCATTACTCTCTCCTGGGAAGGAGTCACCCCTACCTTGCCTCCACCTTCACTTGGTGTTCTCCCCTATGTGTGTGTCTGTATCCAAATTTCCCTCTTCTAAGGACACCAGCCATGGGATTGGGGCCCACCCTTCTCCAGAACAACCTCATTTTAACATGATTCTATCTGCAAAGACCCTCTTTCCAAATAAGGTCACATCCACAGGTGCTAGAGGTTGGGACTTGAACACACCTTTGGGGGACACACAATTCAATCTGTGATACAAGATAATGAGAGACATGGTACAAGCTTTAGTTAAGAAAGTCTTCCAGGCTCTGATGGGAAGAAGAGACAAGATCAGAGGTCTCTTCCCATGGTTCTCTTGCTGTGGTCACCAGGAAGCTCATGGCCAAAAGTGCAACAGATGCAAGGATGCATCATCTTTTTTTTTTTTTTTTTTTTGCGGGGCAGGGGATGCACAGGTCCAGGACATTACAGTTTGCATTGTATTTATAAGCAGTATTTCTAACTGCTTCTCATTTTCTTTATCCTTCTCTATTAGCCAGAGCTCCTAATAGGAAACAGAATGCTCAAATTTGGGTTATTCGAGGAGGTTTTATTTGCAGTGGGACACTTACAGAGGTATGGGCTGCAGGAAGGGAAAGCACACAGTGACCAGGGGCTAGTCACAGTGAAGTTTAGCATCCCCAGGTCCCAAGGAATGGAGCAGTCACCTCTCCAAAAAGAGAGAGTCTTGTCAAGGTCACCTTGAAAAGAGATGACCTCCTCTGTGGAAGGACACAGCCTGGCCAGAGTGACCCCATCATGTCACCCACCTCTTCCTCTGACCTCCTGACCTCCTGGTGGTGACTTCCATGGCCAAACTCAATGGGGATCTAGATGGAGGCCACACAGGTCAGTACCCTAGGATGGGGAGCAGGATGGAGAAGGGTGTAGGGTGGGTCTGAGGGGACAAGCAAGAGAAAAAATTTTTGCCCTTCATCCAGATTCCTCAATTATTTTCCATGCTCTCTATGCTAGGGTTAGCTGACTCAAACTTTTTGAAAAAGAACATGAAGTAGAGGCAGCGTCTCCTGTCCCCTTCACCAAGGGGCTCTTCATTCTGTGAGGTTTGCACACTGCATGCAGGAGCTGAGTGACCCGGTGTGGCCACAGAAGGCTGACCCACCCCAGAACCAGAGCCCTTTGCGTACATTCTTCTGGCCACTCATCGAGTTACATAAACTCCCGGCAGGCTCCCCATCTCCAGGGCTTTCCGAGGACATACTTGAGGCAAGAGTCATCCCGGCACTGAGTGCTGGTGACAGATGTTGCAGACTGCCACGCGAAAGAGGCCCAGATGGAGGACTAGAGGGGTGGAGTGAGCCCGGGGAGGGTACTCAGGCTCTTCGGCTCACATGGAGAACACATCAGATCGTTCTGTGCCCCTGCTGACAAGCTCGTATTTCCTCCCTGAATCCCAGCATACTTCAGAGGTATGTGGACATAGGCACAGATGTCAGGACTGGAGGGGACCCTTGAGACCACCTAGTGCAGGCCCTTTGTCACAGAGATGCACAGACTGCAGGCCAGAGAGGGCAGGATAACGGTGTGTCAGCTAGGGTTCGCTGAGTGCCTGTGCTCTTCCAGCTGGCACGCTCCGTGCAATGGTCCTTCATGCACACTGCCACTCATCAAAGATTGCTGCACACCTGCTACGTGCCGGGCACCATGCCTGATGGTGGAGAGACTCACGAGGACAAGGCTGGCATCAACCTGTCTTCATGGAGTCTACAGAATAACCCACAAGGTATGCAAGTCTGGGAGACCAATGCGATCCAGTCAAACACTTTTATGAACCAGAAGAATAACAAAAAAGAAGGTTGTCCTGTGTGAGCTGTTCCATGAACAGCTCATGGAAGCTTCCAGACAGGGAGGCCTGGACTGGAATGTAACCATGATACTGTTGTTTCTAAAGGAAAAGGTTGTGTCCACCTGCAGAGTGTGAGTGGTGCAGGCAGAGAAAATGGGTAACTAAGGCTCTGCTTAGGGAAAGGTCAGCAGGGAAGGCCTCAGGGCTCTTGCAACTTTGCTCCCTGTTTTTATTGAATAAAATAGGAAGAAACCCCTATTCTCTGCAACCTCGGGAAAATTTGGATTTTCTCTTCAAATCAATCCTCTGACAACCAATGGACTCTAACAATCGAAGGAGATTGGGCTCCACATTGGGCCAGCCCTGGGCCTTGACCACATTGCCTTATGATGCAGGCTCACTTTAGAAGAGCTGTCCCGTGACATATCATCGCATGCTGTCCAGGAGGGAAACATATTCACCAGTGGACTTCTAGTAGAGAAGGACAGCACCCTGGTGTCAAACCAACCCACATCAAGCCCTGGTCTCACCAGTGAAAACTGACTTGGAGCAAGCCTCTTATCTGTTAGGAATCTCAGTTTTCTCATCTGGGTAATGAGAATGATTATAATTCCATAAGTCTGTGTTGCTGGTAGCGCTTGATATTATGATTAAAAATCTTTAAATCCCTTCCGTATAGTAAGTACTCGGTAATTGCTAATATCAGTATTATTTTTTATCAGTATTATTATATACAGTAAGTACTCAATCATTGTTAGTGGTAATAATTACTTAACACTGCTCACTCGTTCACAATAGTAAAATTATGGAGATATTTACTAGATAACATTATTTTTTTAAAGATTTTATTTACTCATGAGAGACAAAGAGAGAGAGAGGCAGAGACATAGACAGAGTGAGAAGCAGGCTCCCTATGGGGTGTAGGACTTGATCCCACGACCCCAGGATCACGCCCAGAGCCAAAGGTAGATGCTCAACCACTGAGCCACCCAGGGGCCCCTAGATAACATTATTTTAAGTCAGCTTTCTTTTAAGTTTCTTTTCTCATTCTCAAGTGAAAAAAAGGAGAAAATACAGGAAAGAAAAAAAGAATAAAATCTTTAAATCCACAACCCCATAATCCACATATAACTACACTGTGGAACATTGATGTATTTCTCTCAATGTTGGGGGGGGTTTCCTGTGTATTTGTGTGGGTGTGTGGGTGTGGAGAGAAAGATAAATTGTAAGTAAATGAAATTGCACTTTACGGAGATGATCATTTTCCACAGAAAATGGTTCCATAATATTCTATTCGTGTACACACCATAACTTACACAACCGTTCTCTTATTGTTAAGTTTTGGAAGTTTTCCCAATATTTTTGCTGTTATGATTCATGCTATAATGAAATTTTTCATGTGGGAATCTTTTCCACACCTCTCCTAATTTCCTCAGGAGAAGATTCTCTTGGCAGAATTTTTGGATCAAAGGATATAAACTCTTTTAAGTCCCTAATCGTTTTGTCAAGTTCATTTGCAATACGGTTCCACTAAATCACCCTGCCTTGAGCCGAATGTGAACACCTATATTTAAAATTTTTTCATTTCATACGTGAAAACAGAATTTTTCTTTTTTCATTGCTTTGATTACCAGTAAACTGGATTGGTTCTTTTTCTAGGAACTGTATGTTCACACCGTTGACCCCTTTTCCTGCTTTATTTGTTGATTATCTTACCACGATGTATGAGCTTTCTATATAATAAAGATATCTTCTGAATGCCATAGCAGTGGCTAATAAATTTCAGAGTTTGTTGTTTTGCCTTTTAATTTTCAATATTTTTGACATGTGAGTTTTAAATTTTATGTAGTTTGAAATTTTAATATACCTTATGATTAAATCTGCTCTTATATACACAACAAATTCCAACTTCACACTCTTAGACTTCACAACCTCCAAGAAAACTCAGTTGAGATACTTTCTATATACTTAAACTAGTAGTAGAAAGAATGAATATTGTACTATCTTATGTATTGATGACTTGCCAAACCTGGACTGATGGGTATACAGAGGATTGTTTGACTATTTTCTCTATCTGTGCATGTTGCATGTTTTAAACTTTCCCATAATAAAAACCTAAGACATTATTTTGTGGTCTTCGCTCTTTAGGCACACAAGCCTCATCTGATTTATGTTCTACTGCCTTTCAAGTTTCATGGACACAAATTCCTAATTTGCAAACTTGGGCACATTTTGAAATTTCTGTAAGCCTTAGCTACCTTCTCTACTGGACACACACACACACACACACACGCAGAAGTAAAACTATACCAAACCTATAAGATTGTTGAAAGGATGAAATTTAATAATACATATTAGCATATAATATGGTGCCTAGCACATAGTAGGTGCTCAACAAAAGTTTTTCTTTTATTATTATTATTACTACTACTCTTACTACTGCTGTGGTTATTCCAGTTTCTATATGTCAGACTTTCTTGCTGCAAGAATCAAAAGCTGATCCTAGCCAAAGAAATAGAAGAGCAGTTTATTTCTAAGATACTGGGAAGCTAGAGGGACAAGTCCATGGAATGCTCTGGATTGATGCCTGGAAGCCTGGTGTCAGGAGAAACCTGCTGAAGCAGCTGCAGCCCCACCAAGCACAAGTGGCAACTGCCCCCCTGCGGTCACCCTAATAGTGTTGTTTCTGCAGCAGAGCTGGGCGCCTGGCCACTGCACCTGCTAGCCCCATGTCTCTGAGAGGGCTCTGCTTTCAGGCTGCTCCTTTAAATGGGTCTGACCAGTGAACGCCTGAGGAGCCAGAGCCATAATAAGGCTGAAAGTCTCCAAACTGAAGTTCAAAAAATACTGAATACTGGGCGAATATATAACAATGTCCTGTACAGTCAGTCTCCTCTTTTACTGCCAACAATTATCACAACAACACAAATCTAACACAAGGAGACTTGCTCTCTGCATAAAGAGGCCAACCCAAAGGCTTCAGTGGCCCTGCTGGGCAAACAGTCCAGGGTCTCTGGGTGATGCTTACGCCTCCTCTGGTTCTATTCCAAGTCGTTCAATGTGCTAAAGCCTAGGGACAAAGCTGTAAAGGTCGCCACCGCTGCCACCACCGCCGCACACAAGTAACACAAGGGAAGAGGGAAGAAAAGGGAATTTGTTATAAGACAACATGCTAACACATCATGAAACTATAGTTAGAAAGATATACTTAAATATTACGTTTGTTCTGCTCTCAGCCAGCATTTCAGCTGCTCAGAAATCTTGACTACGTGGAATGACCCAAACCAAACACCGAATCTTCACTCCTCAGGGATCTGAGCCATGGGTGGTCTGACCAGTAGGGAGACTTCATATTCTTTTTTTTTTTTTTTTTTAATTCTTAAGAAAAAAAAAAGGACAAAAGGACAAAAGGGGAAAAAATGTAGAAGTCCCCACAGAGGAACTTCTTAATTCTAGATATACACTTCCCTGTCCAATTTTGTTAGCAGAAACCATCCTTCCCCCTCGGTCATCAGGATTAATCACCCTAGAAGGCACCATGCCCTCTTTTTTGGCCTATTCATCAAGGGCACGAAGGAGCCTGAGAATAACCAGGTGGTAGTTCAGCTTCCTGCCAAACAGAGTAGGACCCAGAATCGCAGGGATGAAAAGTAAAATTCCATAAGTAGGAGCATTAAACATGGCTGCCTCGGGAAGTCCTATCTGGAAAGATGCTGCCGTAACAATTCTAACATCACAGGGCCTGAGTCCAGGCTGCTGAGAATAAAATTTGGAGTCCTGAGGTGGACAGAGTCTTTCTCTTTCAATCCTGGTTACTTTGCACGACTGAGTCCCAAAGGGTGCATGTTGCTATTAGAAAATGCTCTGGAAGAGTCCTGCTCGATGGGGGGAAATGGATTAAACAAATGTGTTTGACCATCGAGCCCTTACCTACTCACTTCAGGCAGAAGTGTTCCAGGTGGAACACAGGTCAGGGTATCCAAATTGCTGCATAGAATCCAGACTGGAGAGCGGAATCCCATCTCACCTCATTAACACATGGCATTGTCCTGAGAAGTGGATTGAGTAACAGATGCAAGTGTGTGTCACATGGTAGATACTCAGTGAACATGGTAATGCGTTCCCTCTGCACACATGGTTTCTCAACCACGCTGGGCAGTGAGTAGGCTGTGTGTTTGTGTAGCCATTTTACGGATTGAAAAGGATAGATTGATTACCTGTGAATGAGAATAAGGCTAGGAAGTGGGAGTGGCAATGGCAGGAAATGATCTTGGCCTTCTGGCTCCGATTCCCATTACTAAACTCACCACTTCCCCAGCCACACAGCCTCCGTCTGCTCTTACTCACCCCACAAGCCAATATTTCCCAAATACTGACTCACAGCTCCCCCTCCTTTCAGGCTGCATGAGAATCACAACACACTCCATCACGGGATTGGCAGGCCCTACCTTCCTCTGGGCCCCTGCTGGGAATGCACGAGGTCAGGGCTGCCAGGAACTGAGAGAGTAGGTAAGGCGTCTGCTCCCATGGAGTGACCCGACCTGCGTGAGCTGGCGGGATCCATGACGTTGCCAAGGATCACATCAGAAAGATAATATTTGAAGAGTGAAAGGTTCTCTGAAGAATGTTAAAATCCTTCAAGTGAGTAAGAGCCTAGAGTTCTTGAGGCATGACTCATGCTGGATGAGCCAGAAGGTGAACCATAGATAGCGGATAAAATAGGTCACGACGAGATACCAGAATGTCAGAGCTGGAAGGGATTTTGGAGCTTATCTACCCCTTTAGCAATGAAGAAATCGACGTTCAAGGTAGAAGACTGGCTCTTCTGCAATCACATAGCTAAGTGGCTGCAGTGAGATCTGAACCCCGGTTTTGTCATTCATGTGTTCAAGCATGCGATCGTTCATTCACTATTTATTAGGCACATCTATGTGCTGAGTGGAGGAAGATTACTGAGAATACAACAGTGAACAAAACAAGCTGGTTTTCTGTCCTCCCGAAGCTGACTTTCCAGAAGAAGAGACAATTAAACATACAATTATGGACAATGATGAGCAGTGCTATGATGAAGGGAGTAAGGAGAGCTATGGAAGCACAGTAGAGGGTGGTCTTATCCCATTTGTGGGCTCAAGAGAGGGCTTCTGGATGAAGTGATGGTCCAGCTGAGCCCTAAAGACTAAGGAGGCATTAATTAAGTGAAAGCGGACTGGCTGGAAGGAAAAAGAACACTCAGGCAGGGAAGATCTCTACATATCAGGCCTATGACTAGACCCTTGTTTTAAAGAAATACAAGTGATACAGATGCTCTTGCCTTCAAAGAGTATGGAGTGCTAAAGGAGCACAAGACGGGCCCATCCATCTGCCAGAAGGAGGTGACATCTGGTCTGGATCTTGACAGAGGAATAGGCCTTCAAGTCCAAGGCCAAGGAGATAGTGTGGGAAAAGGCATAGAATAAGAAGAGGCCTATAATGGTCAATTCCTGGCATGGGAGTCGACCTTTCTGGAGCAGGTCAATTAATGTTTGTCAGATGCTAAACCCTAGAACTAACTTTCACCAGTGGGGCTCAGAGAAGCACAGGGGAATTTCCTGGTTTCCAGTGGCTATTAGTGACAGCTCCCCAGCTGTGAACTTTTAGCAGTATCATGCTTTAGCCCAACCCAGCACCACTGCCCACAGCCACAGCCACAGCGGCCAAGGGTCTCGTGTCTGGGAACTGAGTCTGGCCTTGGATCTGCGGGCCTCAAGGGTCTCGTGTCTGGCACCCTTAAACCTGAACACCCTAAGTGGGTGAGGAAATAGTCAGAAGGAGCACAGTCTCTAGGCTAAGTAATTTTACTCTGATAATAGCATCAACAGAGCAGACACAAGGATGCCTAATAGAAGGACAAGAAGTCCTCATGCCCCATCCCAGGTGTACAAATTGAACAAAGACATTAAAGAAAGCAGTGCTAAGACTAACAGCCTCCCCAGTGAAATTCAGGGTGTGGGGCAGTGCCCAAAGGGAATGCCTTGCTTCTCATCTATCATGTCTCCTCTGGCTTCCTCAAGGACTGAAATGAGAGGACTCAGCTGATCCCTGCCTTCACCCATGGGGGTTTGAGACTGTGCACTCGGGCACCCCTAAACCTGCTGCATAACAGTCCAGGCCTTTAGAAGGAGCTCCTGGAAGCAGGAGGAGCTGCCAGGATGTCACCTTGTGTCAACTGCCACATCAGAACCTGCACAGGCTGTGTTCAGTCCACTCTACCAGCAGGATGATGAAGCTGAAATCGTGGACTTTTAAAAACCTTCTCCACATCTGTTAGATGTTGAGATTGCAGTGCATTTTTGAAGCTGAATGCTGTGCTTACCTTATTTTTATTTTCTTAAAGATTTTATTTATTTATTCACGAGAGATACAGAGAGAGAGAGGCCAAGACACAGGCAGAGGGAGAAGCAGGCTCCCTACAGGGAGACCGATGTGGGACTCAATCCCAGGACCCTGGGATCACACCCTGAGCCAAAGGCAGACACTCAACCACTGAGCCACCCAGGCGTCTCTACCTTAGTTTTAAATAAGAATTTCTATTTAATGATTACTAAGATTGAATACTGCATTCAGTTGATTTAGATGCAGCGTTGCTAATGTTTATAACAACACTGCGGGATCTAGCTTCCCAGTTTTACACACGAGGCCTAGACAAGCTTGGTCCGGAGTCCTTCTGACTCCAAAGCCTGTGGTCCTTCCAGGAGGCAGTGCCAGATTGATGGACTGTGGCCCGAGACACGAGGGGTTGTCCAGGCAGTTGGTGTAAGAGGAACTCAATGGGGGAGCAGGGAGGGATGCACCCAGAAAGATGGGGGCCTGTGCTCGACCTACACGTCCTGTGACAGATGTTCCAGGGACCCAAGGAGGAGACACAGAGCCTCTCCCCAAAGAGCTCACAAACTCGAAGGACAGAGGCAAGGAGCCAAGTAAGCCAGCCTCAAGGTGGAGGCCGAGGGCCCCCTGCAGGGAAGGACAGGCAAGCCCATGCAGAGGCCCAGGGCGCAGGTGACAGGAGAAGCAGCATCACCTGACCACACTGGCTTGGGACTCTCCGTCTTCTCATCCCGAGGGTCATTACTCGTTCACCCTTTCCCAGGAGGGGTCCCACCCAAGCCAGGCACTGCCAGGAAAGCAGGCGTGTGGTCCTACAGCTCAGACCACAGGCGCCAGCCAGCGGGCCAGCGGGGACCTGCATCTGGCCCTGGATCTGCGGGCCTCACGCAGGCGTGCCCCGCCGGGTTTACACTTCTGCCTGTGCCCTGGCGGACAGAAGTGCTCCAGGTGGGAAGTGGGGAAGGGCCAAGAGGCCACCCGGGCTGCCAGCGCGCACCAACCTGCGGAAAGCCACTGGCAAATTCTAATGGCTGAGTAATATTCCAGGGTATACATAGACCACAGCTTCTTCGTCCATCCGTCTTTCGATGGACACTGGAGCGCCTTCCACAGTTTGGCTATTGTGGACATTGCTGCTAGAAACATCGGGGTGCAGCTGTCCCGGAGTTTCACTGCATCTGTATCTTTGGGGTAAATCCCAGCAGTGCAATTGCTGGGTCGTAGGAGGGTATTATGCTGAGTGAAATAAGTCAATCGGAAAAGGACAAACGTTATATGGTCTCATTCATTTGGGGAATATAAAAATTAGTGAAAGGGAATAAAGGAAAAGGAGAGAAAATGAGTGAAAATATCAGTGAGGGTGACAAAACATGAGAGACACCTAACTCTGGGAAACAAACAAGGGGTAGTGGAAAGGAGGTGGGCAGGGGGTTGGGGTGACTGGGTGATGGGTACTGAGGGAGGCTTGGCGGGATGAGCACTGGGTGTTCTACTATATGTTGGCAAATTGAACTCCAATTAAAAAAATTTTTTTTTTAAATAATAAAGTGCAGCCCTGGTGGCACAGTGGTTTAGCACCGCCTGCAGCCCAGGGCGTGATCCTGGAGACCCGGGATCGAGTCCCATATCGGGCTCCCTGCATGGAGCTTGCTTCTCCCTCTGCCTGTGTCTCTGCCTCTGTGTGTGTGTGTGTGTGTGTGTGTGTGTGTGTGTGTGTGTGTGTGTCCCTCATGAATAAATAAACAAAATCTTTTAAAAATATATAAATAAAAAAATAAAAATAAAAAATAAATCCAGAAAAACAAAAAACAAAAAAAAAACAAAAAAAAACAAAATTCTAGAACTTGGAGCCCCCTGTGGCAAGGACAGTCTGCTCCTGAGCAGGGTCAACCCACTCCTCTGCAGAGTCACTCACTCATGGTGCTTCAAGCCCCGTGTTGACGCTGGGGACGAGGTAAGTGACAAGGCAAGTCCTGGTCGCAGTCCTCGTTCTCAGGTTTTTCTCAGCTCCCTTCCTCCCTGAGGCGGAGCTTGGCGGCTTCCTGTCTCATGCCCCACAAACCCCCACCTGCCCCTTGCTCACCTCAGCTGGGAACTTGCCAGGTGCGAGGCCCGGTGTCCCGCGTGAAGAGCCCTCCACTGTTCATCTCCGTTCACCTTCTGTGCAGCCATGAGGTAGAAGTTACTGTAGCCCATTTTACAGGTAAGAAAGCTGAGACACGCCTTTTCATTCCCGGGGTAAATACTCACAGGAAACCCACTCACGCCGCACAATAGTCTTCTGAGGAAAGCAGGAAAGGGAATGGACGTTCATGGAGCATCTGCTACATGTCAAGAGCTGTAGGTTTTCCAAATGTTACCTCATGTAACCCTCCCACCAAAGCTGGGAAGTGGGTTTTGATTTCTCAGATTTTTTACAAGTGGGCCAGGAGTTCCATGATGAACTAAACAAATAGGCGCCCTCCCCATGGAACTGACAACTCTAGTCACGGAGAAAAAAATGATCATTCTGTCGGGCAGTTTATTAATTCGAGCAGAGTGAGCACAGAGAAGGAGAAGTATGCGGGAGATGGGGGCAGAGGGTGGCCAGGGGCAGTCAGGGAAGGCCTCTCTGCAGAGGTGACACTTGAGCTCAGATTTGAAGGAAGTCATTTCACGTCTAGGTGGAGATTGTCCTCGCCAGGACATTTGCTGTTACATTTCCACCTCCCACATAACGGGGCCCTCAGCACCCAGCCCCTCTCAGGACCTATTCTAGAGCAAGTTTGGCACCCACATTATTCTCAGGCCCTGTCTCCCTGCCTTGGGCTGCTGAAAACAGTGTCTAAAAGGCTTCTGGGGGAACTTCCAGACAATCCGCGGTGTGTGCCGTGCTCAGTCTGGGTATGTGTGTATGTACAGTCTGCAGTATTTGGTGACAAGAACAAGAAATGTCTTTGGTGCCTGCCTTACTAGGGTCCCTGACAGCCAACTGGTTGTTCTGCCACCGCAGAATGTCCTCGAAGACCCAGGAAATGCTCTCTCCCGGCAGCCTCGATGAGGTCCTCAAACAGAAGGAGGTACCTTCTAGAGAGCCCGCGATGGCCCTTCTCATCTTACCAGCCTGCCGTGTGGGGTGGGATACCCTTAGAGGTCAGGATCCGCATCTTACTTATTTCTGCAACACCTGCCTGCTATGCGCGACTCTAGCCTTGGCATTTAGTAGGAGTCTAATTCAATGTGTTGAACAGAATTGAAAACACACCTTGATACGAACCAAAATTTGCCTCTCTGAAACCTGTCCTTTGCAGTGTGTTGAGGGCCATATAACAAAATTCTTCTTCCACGCATCAGCTCTTTGGGGGGAAAAAAACACCAGGGTAGTGTGGAAATTAAATATTTATTGAGCACTTAACTAAGCATCAGGCCCACGTGGTTTCCAAGTATGGCTTCATCTAATCCTCCCACCAACTCTGTGAAGTGGTTGTACATTGTTTTCCTTTTCACGGATGCAGAAATAAATGTTGGAAGCCCCTGATCAGAGTTCTGGCCCCACCGTTTACGAGCCGTGTGCCTTCGGGGATGCTCCTGGTCTCTCGGGCCCTATGGTCTTTTCAGTTCATCACTCTGCCTCTCAGGGGTTTCAAGGTAGCAACGACGTCCCTCTGAGTCTCTCCCTTCTCATCCCCAGGCTGAACATCACCCATTACTATCCTCGTCCTTCCCAGTACCATGGTCAAGAGCAAAGCTCTGGAAGTAGAACAACCGGGATTTGTCATGACTATGACACCTTGTGCCCAGAGGGCTTAGCCTCCCTGAATGTTGGTTTCCATCCGTGTGACACATGAATACCCACAGAACCAGCCTGTAGAGTTGTTGCAGATGAAATAAGATAACAAAGGCAAGCCCTTACACTGTAGCACATGGGAGGGATGCTGTTGTGATGGCTCGGAATTCCTCCCTCCATATTTCAGCTGAACCTGTGCCAGTTTGTCAGTGTCCCGACTCACTCTGTGACAGCCAGAAGCAGACTCGGTCTGTGTTCTCCAGGGAACATCACCATCTGCCCTACCAGCACAGATCCCGCCTCTCGGGAGGGAAGTAAGGACCGGGAGCCGGGAGCGTGTGAACAGGACCAAGGTCATACCACTTCCAGGAACCCACGCAAGCTGTGCCCCTGGAGAACTTAAGGACCGATGATAAATAAACTGTTTACTCTGAGTCAAAGAAGAAGGGCCATCATCTGGTCTAAGCACAGAGGTTTTCATTACCATGACATTAACTGTTTCAGAGCCACCATCAGGAACACCTTCCCCATCCCCAGGGATTAGTGGCTGCAACACCCAGGAAGAGATCACCGTCCTGGCACACTTTCTTAAAGTCACAGAGGCACTTTTTTTCACAAAAAAAAAGTTTATAAAATCAGAATTCAACATCCAGTCTGCCAACAGGGGAAGAAAGGAAATCATATGTAAAAGGTGTCTGTGGGCCAAGCCTGCAAGTAGCATGGGAAATTTCCACCTGATCCAATGGCTAAAATGCACAGCTATGCCTCCTGGCAAGAAAGATGGAGAAATCTAGGGTAGTATGTGCCCATGAGTAAAAGGAAGCAGATTTGTCAAACAAGGAGTCACACTCTACCATGGGCACCGACATGCCTTGCTCTGTACCCAGGGAGATAACATCTCCCGGTTGATCATGCACAACAATTTAGCACCTACTCCCTTTGCTTCAGCCTCTCCCTGTGAACCAGCTTCTGGCTATGCCTCCCCATAAACAAAATCCTATTTTTTTAAGATTTTATTTATATATTGGAGAGAGAGTGAGTAAGAGAGAAAGCACATGCTGGGGGAGAGGCAGTAAGAGCAGGAGAAGCAGACTCCCTGTTGAGCTGGATGCTCAGTGCAGGGCTTGATCCCAGGACCCTGGAGTCATGACCTGAGCCAAAGGCAGATGCTTAACCAACTGAGACACCCAAGTGCCCCCCAAAGTCCTATTTAAATGCTTTTCTTAAATAGCAAAGAAATCTCCCTAAAAAAAAAAATCAATCCTACTGTCAACCTTAAAATTCATAAATATTTGCTATTGTTTTTGTGTATATTCTGTCCCCTTATATAGAAAATATATATATATATAGAAAGAAATCATCCATAATCCTGTTTCAATTTTAATGTGTTTCTTTCTTCTATATTTCTATGTGCTATAAGTCTTGAAGACTCTCTTTAAATGATCTACCTTCCTTGAACCTGAGACTCAGAGAGGTTAAGTAACTTGACTGAAGTCACGCAGCTAAAAATAGCAGAGTCAGACTTCTAAGCATGATCCAACCCCAGAGCCAAGGCCTTTGCCAATGCATGACTCTGCCCCTCACTATTCCTTGTAATTGTCCCTGGCCTTTTATTCACTCCCATCTGCTGGATGGTAATTACATGCGTCTAAAGTATACAGTGACTCATCCATGATGTACCTTTCCTCCTAAACATCAGCTTCCAGAAAGCAGGAGCTATATTCTATCCCTCTTTGCTACTGCAAGGCCTGGCCCATTAATGCTGCTTAATTGTCTATCACTCGAAGAAGCAAACACTCATTGGACAATCATATTGGAAGCTACCTTTAAAGGCTTCTGCCCAATTCACACAGTTTCTATTTCACTCAGTTACCAAAGCCCAGACTTTGGAGCCTAGTAGATTCAAAATCCAGTTTCACCTCCACTGCCATGTGACTTTGGACAAGTTATCGAACTTTTTTTGAAACCCAAATGAGTGAAATGCACCACACATTCAAGAAACGGTATTGTTTATAGTATTGTTAATATCGTCACCATTTTTATTCTTATTTACCACCAAATTCTTCCCAATTATTTAACCATAGAGAGAAAAGCGAATAAAACCTGTTAAGGCTTGGCCACAAAAAAAGAGGTGGGATTTTGAGTGGCTTCTTGTGACCCTCAGAGAGCAGATTGGAGTAAGTACTCTTTGGGGGAATTCTTGACTCTTCTAAAATCCCATTAAACCTAAACACACATCTGTTAGCACACACCAAGCATGCAGTGTCTGCTTTCACCCAGCGTTGAGTAGTACAAGGAGGGATATTATACCCAGTAACTCATATGGAACGATTTATCCCCAATCACTTTGTGCTTTTCCTTAAACTTTTCCATAATCTTTGGTTTCAAAGGCCATTTTAGAACAACTGAATTTCCTTGCAAAGTAAGTTCACCCCCTATCCCCCCCCCCCCCAAAGGGCGATTCTTTTAGGAAAATCTCCTTGGGGCATAGAGGCCTTGAGTTTCCTAACTTGCTTTCTCCAGATCTCCTTTTTCCTTTTAAATAACAATTGCCCAGGAAAACAAGATTCATTAAGTTAAGAATGATGGGGGAGAAAAACAGGACTGAGTTGAAAGGTTTGTGGCTTACTGCTTAGCAGGGAACTCACAAAGCTCTTTCTCAGGAATCTTATAAGATCAGGAGAACTAAGAGATTACATACTTCTACTTCCTCATTTGGAGGTGGGAAAAATGAGGCCCGGGAGAGGGAAATCAGTTCTCCAAAGTGACACAGCAAGTCAGCCAAAGAACTGACACTTGAACTCAGGTCTCTGAAATCCCAGCCAAATCAGGCCAACTCCTCTAGAAAGCAGAGCCTGAGGCAGGGATTATAGTATTGATGCTTTACTTGGAAGGTACAAGCTCAGGCAGAGAGAATGAAGAAAAGAGGAAGTGGGACCAGGGAAGGTGGGAGGCGAGGGGATGCTGTGAGAAGCACAGCACCTGTTGTTTGCACCTGTTGCAGAGAAGGGCTGGCTTACTCAGTCCTCGGGACTTCTCATGAGCTGCAAGCTGAAACTGCATGTCCGGGTTGAAAGGTTTAGAAACTGCATCATTCCTGACCAATCAGGTGGTGAGTTGGTGGAGAAAGAACCCAGTTTCCTCACCCCCACTTAGGATAACTATAGGCATGCACACTGCATTGATTCCCAAACTGGGTGACCAGTGCATCAGGATTCACCTGTGGGCAAACTCCATGATCCCAGGTAAGCTGGGGCAGTATGACTGAGCTCCAGCTGTTCACCATAACTTTTTACTGATTTCCTTCCCTTTCCTGTCTTACTTCCCTATGGGTGTTACGTAGGGTCACCACACATTAAACCACTTGTCTCCAGTCTTTGTCCAGGTCTGCTCCTGGGGAACACAAGTACTTGGCACAGAGTGTGCTCTCGATAAATGTGATGAGTAAATTGTATTAAAGTGACATAACAAAGCCCTCTCCCTCTTCCTTCTAGTTGCTTTGGGAACCGAGCAAAGTCGTCATGAAACCCTCAGCGCGCTCCCCAGGAACCCTGTAAGTCAGCAGTCTAAATTGGCTTTGCCCACTCCAGGCAGCAGAATGCTGACTGAGCTAGTGAGACAGGGTCCACCTGGCCCAGATGTATACATATCAATGTCTGCACAGCTGCTTGAACTAGAGACTTTTGTGACCCAAAATAATTAGTCAAAAACAACTAAAATGACAAGGAACAGAATATTATATATGAGCTATCATCCAGTTAATTTAAGTCCTATTGTATTTGGGCAATGCGGAATTCCTCGAAGTATATGATCAGCAGCAATCCACCTACCTACAGCCTAAATATGGGGGGGGGGGGGCGTTGGGATGGGGAACGCGGTGCTCTTCAGAATGCTAGTTCCAGGGTCCCATCGCAGACCTCCCTTACTGAGTGCTTCCCACCAAGTGAGGCTCCATCCCCTGCATGTATGACAGTCTCTCAGAGAAATTCTCGGGAATGTGAAACTTCGAGAGCTGTTGCCCTGAACAATCAACATAGTCTCGGCTGCTCCTCCTTGAGGAACCAATGAGAGTTTCTTGCCACTTTCAGTTGACCCAGGTGGATTTCTCCCCACTTTCCCCCAAGCTTTTGCAGCTCACCTTCAGAGACCCCGTTCCTGCTCTTGTCCTGCTGGTCTGCACTGACACGCCCACTTTCTAGGGGGCCTGTGTTCTCCGTCTCCACTTCAGAACTTGTTCTAAAGTACAAGGCTCTATCCACCATGGCGCCCACAGTCGATGCCTCCTGCCAATGAGGAATGAGCCCAGCTGGCACTTGACCAGTCTACTCTGATCTGGGTCTCTGTGTCTACCTGGCCTCAGGTGCACAGAGGGTCAGGACACTGGGCGTTGTGCCTGGGCTGCCATCATCAAAGAATGTTTTGTTCCACTCCCTTTGGTGATAAAAGAACTTCATCTCTGGGACCCAACATGGAAGTGGATTTTCCCTATTGGGTAGAACCTGGTCTGTGGTACTTGGTTATGGCAGCTCTAGCAAACTAATATGGCAAGAAAGAAATGCATCCGCCTTGGTCACTCCCATAATCCAGGAACAGCTCCTGCCACATAGTAGGTACTTTATAAATAACTGTTTTGTGAACACTCTGAAAATACAAACTACAGTACTCCTAGCTCCCCCCAAATGTATCTGCTGTTTCATATATCTGAGGCTTTGCATATGCTGGTCCTCATCCTAAAACTCCCCTTCCCAATCCAGCCAAAGAGATCCTACTCTTCTTTCAAAATTCAGTTCTGACTCATCTTCTCTGAAGATATCCTTGATGCCTCTGGGCTGAACTGCCCATTACTCCCTTCTCTGTGCTATCCTGAACTTTGTACACATGCTTCCACATCACTGTAACTACTAGGCTAGGAGACTGACCTTAGAAACCATACTCAACTCTGGTGTCTGTGATCTAGCACTGGACCTGGTACGGAAGGGTTGATTCATCTTTAAACCACCACTCTCTCTGAATCTGTATGATCCCCCCCAGTCCACACGTGACTTACTGCCTAATGGGGGTCAGATCCATAAACATACATATCTGACAAACACTAGTGTTGAAATAATATTCTAGGCCCAAGAAGGAGCTGCTCCTGCCAAGGGTGCCATGCCAGCAAACCGAAACTCAGATACCTTTCATATCCCTGTAAGTGCTCAGCTGGACCCGAAACAGAAACACAGTGCATCCACTCAGTGAGCCCCAAATGCCAAGCCAGCTCTGGTCTCTGTACCTAACTCCTTGTTACTTCTCACCCCAAGCCAGGTTGACTATGAGGACCCAGCCAATCAGTATTTTCCACTTTTCTTTGTTCTTTACTCTTTATCCTATTAAATCTTTCTACCTTCTGCCCCATTTTGCAGTTCTCCAAATGGTGCTGGTCCACTTCATGAAGTGTTAAATCAAGTTTGTGTCACCGAAATGGTCATCTTTAATCATTTTTTAACACTAGGTGCTCAACAAATATTTACTGGATTGAAATTAATTTGCTGAATTGTCACCACCACCAAATAAGCAGGTTATTTTGCTTACTTAGAATGTTCACCTCTGTCCTCACCTTCCCAACAAACCATCCCCATTTTTAAAAGCAAAACTTAAATCCTAACCCACCTACAGTTTCCTCCCTAGCTATTCCAGAGTTTACTGAGCTCCTAGAGTTACTTTAGAATATGACTCACTATAAGAAGCAAGAACTCAGCCCAGACAAGAGGCTGGGCACATCTCTTTAATCTTGGAAGTATTTCTTGACTCTGAAGCCAGCAACAGTCAGGTCTGTCCCCATCATGCACTGACCCCACCTGGGAGGACTACTCCCACACCGGGGCTGGACACAGAGCCAGCCGGGGTATTCATAGCCTGCATTTTGCCTTAAGGAACAAAATCTCATGTAAAGAAAACACTGACAGGAACCATCTGCCCTCCCCCAAAGCTTGAAAGAAGCTGCATGTGGACTCCCTAATCCTTCCTCTCTCCCCTCCCCAGGAATGAATTTCATTTGGAGGAAAAATTAGGGGGGCTGTGAGGGAGAGGTAGGCCAGACACATCTGGACAGCTTTTCTTTGTAAATTCAGAAGACTGCAGGGAATCACTTTCTCCCCTTGACAAAGGAAATGGCCCATGGTCAGGAATTGATGACTTGCAAATCTCATGCAGGAGAAGAGGTTATTGTGCCTCAGAGGTCTTTGGGGCTTAGAAAAAAAATAAAGAGCAAATAATTTAAACGGGGCAGCTGTTTATGGGACCAGAAACCCCAGCACCAGCACCAGTCAGCAGAGACCGAAGTTCTGGAGGCTTGGCATTCAACACAGTGCTGGGTCCCCATGGTGCATTCCCCTATCTATTCATTCAGTTATTTAGCAAAAATATCTTTAGATGTGCTTAAGATTCTTTGCCAGGCAGTATGCTTGGTGCTAGGGAAATAGCCATGGACTTAGATTCATCTTCATCTCTAACAGCCTCATGGGAAACAGTCACATAAACAATAATATACAGACCAACAGTCACAAGCAATCATCTGGAAACAAAGATGGATTGGGTGTTAAGTATTATAAATGAGGTATTTCAAAAAACTATTCTCTTGACTAGTACCTTGACTTTGGGGGAGGGGATGGTATGAAACAAAGCTTTGGAGAGCAGGGCACGAAGCTGGATCCCGAATATTATCCATTCTGCCTAAAAGAAAAAAAAATCTCTAAGGTATGAAAGCAAGCAGTGTGAAAGTCAGTGGCACATTTGGAGAAAGGTGGCAGCTGTGTGGCCTAAGGTCAGGAAATGTGGTGGAAAGTATCAGGGGAGAAGCCTGTAGGGGAAGGCAAGGGCCAATTCTTGGAAGACGAGCCATGCAACGGTATCGTACATCAACACTGTGCAACCTAACCTCTTCCGTGGAAGTTTTCCAAATGATAGGCAGGGGTATAGATGGGGGAAGGACCAAAGTCCAAAGCAGCCTCGTGTAAACATAAAATTTATTTGAAATTTCATCTTTTCTGCTTTAAAAAAATTGTGTGCATTTTGCATCCTCCTTCATAATAAATTTTGGCTTTATTATTTTTTTTATTTTATTTTTCTCAACTCCTTAAACAGAATGAATTTCCAGAAGATGGCCTTATGTCTTTCAGCATATGGCCATGGGTAGCCCTCCTGGGAGTATAAAAACCCCAGTCTGAGAAGCAGAGCTTGTTGGTTTGAGGTGGAGACCCAATCAAGGTTTTAATCAGAAGAAGACAAAAGAACAAAACAATGAAGGCTTTACTCCCATCTCCACCCTACGCAATCCCCTTCCCCACAGAGCAAGACAATGCAGGTAAAGAACACAGTTTTTAAACAAGTGGGCACAGATCCAGAGCTAACACAATGAGGTCACCCATCCACAGTGCAATACACAGCTCCCCGGGCTTCCGCCAGAACTGCAGCTTACCAGGGGTCTTCTCCAGGGAGGTGACCCAACACTTTGCATTTCAGTGCACCTCAGTCTTTGAGGTCCTGTTCCTAAAGGGTCTAACAGTGGTCTGTAAACCTTTTACCCCAGGACGGAGTAACATGACAAGAGGACCCAGAACACATTCTCCTCAATGGTCGAAACCAAGCACACAAGCCAAAGTTTCTTCCTTTGTTTACCTCATGGTTCCAGGTGTCCAAAGTGGCCAGGGAGCTCCCATAAACTCTAATTCAGTAGAAGAATGACTGCTTTCCCCAGTGAGATCATTCCTTACTTGGATACTTTCTGGGGTTCAGTAAACTGCAGAACCACAAGCTAAGGCAATATGTTGAGATGCATCGTTTAGGTTCAATCATAAGAGGCACCAACCCATCTCTACCTCTTGGTTCCTAAATCTACGGTTGCCAATTCAGAATACATACCACATCCTGAAACACAACACCCCAAATCTGCAATCAGTGACTTCTCACCCATTGCCATATCCAAATCTTCAATATGGTATTATACTGCCCTTTATTGTTTTTTTTTTTAAGATTTTATTTATTTGTTCATGAGAGACACACACACACACAGAGAGAGAGAGAGAGAGAGAGAGAGAGAGGGGCAGAGAACAGGCAGAGGGAGAAGCAGGCTCCATGCAAGAAGCCCGACGTGGGACTCGATCCCGGGTCTCCAGGATCAAGCCCTGGGCTGAAGGCGGCGCTAAACCGCTGGGCCACCCGGGCTGCCCCTTCACTGCCCTTTAAAGTCATCTGGAGGATGAAGGTCATGGTAAAAACAGTAATTGTCATAATAATTAGTTCAGTGCTTTCTTTCTTTTACTGTACAAACCAGGGACTTAGGGTTCAGAGGAAGGGGGAAGTGAACATTAGCAGTGATGGGAACCTTAGAGTAGAATGGTCCATGAGCAGCGTATCCATCACCTCTTGGGCTTACCCCACATCCTCTCCATCCATCTTCTGGTCCACCTGTTACTGCGGCAATGTGACAGCTGACTGCCTCAACTGCACTGTCTACCTGGGGCTTGCTTTGGGCCCAAGGCTTCTCTGACCCTCTGTGGTATCTATAGGAGCCAATGCATACTCAGTCACAGGCAAATCTAGAAATAAGAGGGAAACAGTGCTCCCTGGAACAACTCATGGTGGCAACAGACACACATGCCTCCCTTTTCCCCTCCCTTGGGTGGACAATTCTGAAGTTCTTGGAGGAGCCCAGTGCGAGAGTCCCAATCCCCCAAAGTAGCGACCAGCTTGACAATGCGACCTAACTTTGCTTTCTCTCCTTCCCTGTTTTCCTCTTCCCAGACCCCCACCCATTTTCCCTGGAATCACATCCCAAAATGAACAACCTGCCCACAGTCTCTTGTCTCTGAATCTACTTTTGGTGCTAACTTAATCTGAGAGTGTTGCTATAAGAAGTGGTTCTGGAAAGCAGACCTTCCAAATGAGATTCTAGAATCGAATACTCATGGGTCAAATGGTGATAAGGAACCCAGCTTTGGTGACAAGTGGGATGGAGGTAGCCCCCAAAAGTACTAAGCACTAAGGTAAATTGGGAGTGAAGCATGGGGACCTTGAATAACAGGAAGGCCGCAATAATTAAAAGAATTTAATTAGATTTAGCCAGCTGGGGCTACCAGTTTTAGAAGCCTTGACAACTATCTCGGCCAATTATCTATTCAAGATTTGCCATACAAGTTGGGAAGCCTCCATGGCAGTCAGAATGGTGCTTTGAAACTTAGACAAAAATTGGACCTATAGGAAATGAGGAGGAAGTATCAAAACTGGCTAGGTGGAGTACTGAGGAGGGGTCAGAAGGCTCCAGAAGATAAGAATATTAGGAGGGTGTTCTCATATGAGACCATGCAGCAGCTGAGATTATCACAGACACACCCAGCCCTGTGGTATCTGTACATCAAAAGGGTTGAGTGAAGGGCCATACTGACTGCATTTAAAGCTATGTCTCTCCCAAAGCTGCCATTTTTTTTCAGGGCACCTGACAAATGGGGGACAGCCATACACCCAAATGTGGCATCAACTGATTCCAAATTTCTAAGAGACCCACTTAGCATCATGTGTCCTTTGTAGTGGGAGGAAGAACAACACAGACCATTTTGTCTTTGGTGGAGATATAGGATATGCTCTAGATCAGGGGCCTGGACACTGAGGCCTGCCAGCCAAATCAAATCCACAGCCTATTTTTATAAACAAAATATTGTTGGAATACAGCCATGCTCACTGGTTTGTGTAGAGTCTATGGCTACTTTCTCATGACAGCAGGGTTGAGCGGCTGCAAGAGAGATGATGCACCCAAAGCTAAAATTGTTGCCTACCTGACCCTTTACAGAGAAAGTTCACTAACTCTGCTCTAGATCATGGGACCAAATAGGAATTCCATTTCACAGGATGTATAGCTTACCCTCTGCACATAGGCATCTTGGCCAAACCGTCTAGGGAATCTGCTGTTTCCAGGTCTAATTTACTGTAGGGAAGGGAAAAGTTTTCCTCAACCCTCTTAGGATTCTCTGGCTGGGTCCAGAACTAAAACCAGCATAGACAGATTAGAGGAGAAAAGCATATGAATTTTATTGAATTTTTTCATTTATTATGGGAGTCTTTTTGAGAGAATGAGGACCCAAAGAACTGACCAGAGCAGAAAATGTTTATACTTTTTAGACAAAAATAAAACCAATAAATCTGTGACGAATTGACAAGACAAAAGGGTTTAGTCTTGGGGTAGTACGTGGTGAAGAGGTAACTAGGCAGATGAGGGTTAGTTCAATAAAGTTCAATTGTGTGAATTCCCCACATCTGGTGATATGCCTTCCTTCTTTCTTGTACAGGGAGGGGAGTTTTAGGAGTTTTAGGATCTGTTTCAGGAAAGGATGATGGAGGTGGTCAGAGTGACCCTCCTGCTTCTGATTTTCAAGCTCCTTCAGATTAAGATATAGGAGCTATATTTTGAGGTAGTATGTCTTGAACCCCATCACTACATGATGTCACTAAACTATTGGACAAGCATGATGTCCTCTAAGATGGTGAGGCTGTTAAGATCCCATAGAATAGACTGTAGCACAGATCTACAGAATTTACAAATCCCTGAATTAAGATAGTAAATATAATACTGCCCTCCCTACTAAATGAGAGTAAATCGCCTCTAATGTTCACTGTGACTCCGAATGGAGGAAGATGCATTTGCTCTGTCAGTAGCTGGAGAGGCAAAGTCAAGGGCTATACCACTTATTTCCAGAAGGAGACACACCTGAAACACCTGCAATTGGTGCCTCTGCCAAATTAAATTTACAATAAACCATTAACATTTCAAGGATCCTTTTACTCTGGCAAATGAAAAAAATAAGTGAGGATGAGCTAGGAAGCACCTGCCTGTACTTTTCAAGTCTTTGATGGTTTGATAGCATCTCTAGCTCTCCTCGGAAATGTAGCATTGCTTTCAATTTTGTGTGTGTGTGTGTGTGTAACTAGTGAATATTAATGGCTTTTGTGTGATCCTTTCTCCCCATAGTAGGCCTTAGCATGGGTCAGGAAACTATGCAATTTCCACCAGTTAATGAAGATATCCATCCCAGTTTGGCCTAGAGACCAGAGTGATAATCACTCAAGGAGATTTAGTGCCCCACTGTCCTATGAAGGGCACTTGAGTGAGATCTCTATTATTTGACCTACAGAACCCAACCCCCTCCCTATTTTAAAGGGTGAAACACAGTGCAGATCAGAATCCCTAGCTCTAGCTTGGAGCCAGTACCAATTAGAATTCTAAGAGATTCACCACTTCTCTTTCCTTGGGGTATAATTACTAGATCTAAATGGAAACATGTTCTTTTGGGGTAGACTGAAAAGATATTCACAGTGATGTTTAGGTGTATACAGAGCAAAGTCCATCTTCAAGGGACCCAGGCCATCCTTCCACCTAGGAATTCAGGGGCTGCAGATTAAGCCAGGGCCAGGACTGGAAAGGAATTGTGGGCAATGTCATGGCTCACAGTAGTCACCGCTCCACCCTTGGTTACATCACAGTCTGGCTGGGGAGACAGAAATTATACATGAAAATATTTAATGTCTAATAGCATCATGATACATCATGATATGAATACAGGGTACTGTGACAACGTGCAGTCAGGGACTCTGCCCTAAACCAGTTAAGGAAGCTTCTAAGGAAATGACACTGAAGCTAAAAATATGAAGGATAGGGCACTTGTGTGGCTCAGTGGTTGAGCGTCTGCTTTTGCCTCAGGTTGTGATCCTGGGGTCCTGGGATCGAATTCTGCATTGGGCTCCCCATGGAGTCCCTCTGTCTATGTCTCTGTGTGTGTGTCTCATGAATAAATAAATAAAATCTTTAAAAAAGATCTGAAAGATAAATAGCCATGTTCTCATGGTGGGAAATGTAAGATATTATAGTCCCAATTTTGCCCCAATTTTATTTTAAAAGTTAGATATTTATATATATAATTGGAGTACCCTTCTACTTGGTTTGTGGCACATCATTTATATTCCAGGAATTGACCAGGGTACAATATGATCATTTATATGCAACATGTACATATGGCTACATGGAGAAATGTCTGAAGGGTATATAATAAAGTGTTAATCATGGGTATCTCTGCCATGTGGAATTATAGTGAGTTTTTTCCCCTTATAAGTAATTCTCTATATGATTATTTCACACACACATACACACAAAAACAGTTACTATTTTTGCAATAAGAAGAAAAGGGACTCATTAGTTTGTGTGAAGAGAAAGAAGGCTGTACATTCAACCTCTTGACTCTCATCTCCAGCAGGGTCTAGCCTACTCCAGCCTCTGCATCATACCTGTCACCTTGGACTGCCAGAATGGAGACCTAGAGCCCGAGCAGCAGAGAGTGCTGTCAGACATGCCCAGGGCTGCAGCATTTGGGACCCAGAGTTGAGCCAAGGTTGCAGCTCTGACACCAGGCGGACTCCCAGAGCTCTTTCTGGCACATCTGGCACCAGCTGCTGCCTGGGCAGCATGCATCTGAGGGCCAAGTATCCCTGGGAGGAGTGGGCCATCAGAGCCCCGCCAAAGGCATCTCCAGCCTTCACTGAGAAGACCAACACTGGCTGCTGGTAGTCAGAAGTGCACTGGCTGCAAGTAGAACAAATAGTTGAGCCAGTGGCCTCACCACCTCTGCACTCAGGACCATCAAAACATCTTGAACTCTTTCCCTAATGTTTTGGGTTTGTCAAAACTCTCAGTCATGCTTGGCTGATTAATTCTAAATGCATGAGGCTTAAAAAGAAGAGGGGGGGTGGCGGTGGGCAGCAAATGGGATCCTTATGTTTTTGATTCATTCACACCTAATTCAGCCAGATGTGAGGGAAGGGAAGGGGGAGGGGTACCAGATGCCCTGCATTTGATCATGGAGCATCCCATCAAGACAAGAGATGACAGGGATTAGGTGCCAATAGGGAACCAGACTCTGCCCTGGGCAGTAGAGACATGAAGATGAGCCGGGCAGGTTCCTGTCCCCAAAGCATTCAAAATGCAATGTCAGAGATAAATATATAAGCAAATAAGTCCCCTAAAGAGTGTCAGGGACATCAGGGTTTACTGGGGCATCAAGAAAGAGGAAGTCAGTTCTGCCCAGTGTATAAAGAAAGACTCCACAGATAGGAATGATGCAAATGCTCTTATTGAGCTCTTGCCATGTGTGTTAGTTTCACAGGGTCACTTCACAAATTGCCACAAACCGAGTAGCTCAAAACAACAGAAATTTATTCTCTCACAGTCCGGGGTGCCAGAAATCAAGGTGTTGGTTCTGCCTGCAAGCTCCGAGTGAGAATCTGTTCCATGCCTCTCTCCTTGTTCCTGGTAGCTCCCAGCAATCCATGACATTCCTGTCCTTGGAGCTGTATCCCTCCAATCTTTGCCTCCATCTTCACATGGCCCCCTTGCCTGTGTTTGTGTGTCTCTCCTTCTCATACAGACATCAGTCCCTGGATTTAGGACACACCCTACATGTCAAGGTCCTAGTCCCAAATACACGTAGACTCACAGTACTGGGAGGTTAGGTCTTGAGCCTAATTTTTGGAGGACATGATTAACACAGCAGCCCCTGTTGGAGCCTCTTCCATACATGATTCGATGTAATTCTCACAACAGCCCAAGGAGGTAGGTGCTGTCATTAGCCCTACTTTATAAATGAGGAAACAGAGACCGAAAAGGCACATGGCTTACCACAGGTCACAGAGCCCATAAGGCAAAAAGTTTGCTTTGAACACAAATCAGACAGACTCCAAAGCCCTGTTCTTAGCCAGCAAGTTACTCTCAGGAGCTGAGTCTTGAATGGTGGGTAGCTGGGTACCAGGCATAAGACCAAGCACCAGGGAATTACTCGTTTCAAGGAGAAGTCGCTGCCAGGACAAAGGCATAGAGGAGGGAATCTTTGTCTTAAGTGAGTCACTGATTTATTCACTGTGTGATTCAAGGCAGGCTGCCCTTCCTCTCTGAGACACTCTACCTGCCTCCTGTCCTTTGCACACCACTGCTGGAGACCCATCACACACCTTTAAAGATTTAGCTGCATCCTAGACTCCAGATGCCATCCTGTTGTCCCTTGCCCAGGGGACTTTAACTCAGGACACCCCACGCTAAATCAGCCTGCCTCCTAATTCCATGCCAGCTGTGTGCCCCTGCATGGCTGGCCTTCTTCCTCCTAATAACAGTAAGTAAGGTGTCGTGAGAAGCTCCTATACACCAGAACTAACTGCTCTACATGCATTGTCTTATTTAAGACTCACAATGATCTCATGAAAAAAGTACAGTGACTATCCCCAATCCACAGACAGAGTAAATGAGGCTTGGAAAACCTGCCACTTGCTCATGATCGTACAGCTACTAAGTGGTGGAATTGAAACTCAAGTTCACAATATGTGACCCCATAATGCACGCTCTTGCTTACCAAACAGCATCACCATATGCACTGGTCTTATTCATCTCTCCCTCCAGCATTTGGCACAAAACCTGGCATGTGGCCAGTGCTCCATGACCAGATCTGCTTCCCCCAGGACCCATTTTTTCCACATCAACAATTGCCCATCTCCGCGCTCTGCAGAGACCATTCTTCCTTATGGGCCTGGACGCATGAATCCTGCCTTCAGGGTCATTCTGAAAGCTCATAACACCCATGTTGAGTCTTACCTCTCAGGCCATTCCTCTAAAAATTCAAATAATGCCGGATTAAGGGGTGCTTGGGTGGCTTAGTCGGTTAAGTGTCCGACTCTTGGTTTTGGCTCAGGTCATGATTTCACAGTGATGAGATCGAGCCCTGCATCAGACTCCCCACTCAATGAAATATCTCCTTCAGATTCCTTCTCCCTCTGCCCTCCCCTGCTTGTGTGCACTCTCTCTCTCTATTAAATAAATAAATAAATAAATAAATAAATAAATAAATAAATAAATAAAGTGTCTCATTAGAAAACACAGCCTCAGATTCTTCCCTTGGGAAAAGTAAGTGCTGAATCAGTGCATTCTGATCAAAGCAATGGTATATTCTTGCCGAAGTGGATCCCTTCTCCAGCCAGTTGGATGGATTTCATAGATATCCTCTTTTTTTAAGGATTTATTTGTTTTAGAGAGAGAGTAAGCATACACGATAGGGGGTAAGGGCAGAGGGAGAGGAAGACAAGCAGTCTCCCCATTGAGAGGGGAAGCCCATGTGGGGCTCCATCTCATGACCCAGAGATCTTGACCTGAAGTAAAACCAAGAGTCAGTTACTCAACTGACTGTGCCACCCAGGTACCCCAGATATCTTATAACTAAATTATTTCCCTTGTCTCAGGGTTACGCGGTGCAGGTATGGGTGGCATTATGGCATGCTGTCTCTCTTGTGTGTTTAATGTACAATGAAGCCTGAAGGAGTAAAATGGAGCAGTGCATTTGGGGTCAGACCCATTTCAAACAAAGTTATGGTCACTCAGCAGCAGGACTTTAGGCAAGTCATCTCAGTGGTTTTTAATTTTCTCATGTATGAAATGAATATACAAATCCTCCGTGAAGGGTGCCTGACAGGCAGCAGATACTAACCCAGAGTGTTGAAGGCAGGAGTGAAAAGAGGAATACCTCTACACACGCATGAGCTTGGCCCAAATCTTAAACACTGACAAGACCAAATATAGGCAAGGATGGAGAGCAACAGAATTCCTGCTTCATTGCTGGTGGGAATGCAAAACAAATAGTAACTTTGGGAGACAGCCTGGAGGTTTGTTACAAGGTTAAACATAGTCCTATGTAGGATCTAGCAACCATGTTCCTAGGGATTCACCCAAATGGGTTAACACCTTAAAACCACACAAAAGCCACCATGCAGTTACTTATAGCAGCTTTATCCACAATTGCTAAAACTTGGAAGCAATCAAGTATCCCTCAGTAGGTGAATGAATCAAAAAACTGTGGTGGATCCAGAGAGTGGACTAGTATTCAGCAAAGAGAAATAAACTATCAGGCCACTGAAAGACGTAGAGGAATCGTAACACACATATTGCTAAGTGAGAGAAGCCAGTCTGAGAAAACTTCATACTGTGTGAGCCCAGCTGTAAGACATTCTGGAAAACGCAAAAGAATAGAGATCATAAACAGATCAGTGATTGCCAGGGGCTCAGGGGGAGGGAGGGAGGGAAGGATGCACTGAAGGAGCACAGGGGATTCTTAGGTCAGTGAAGTAATTCCATCTGATATTATTATGGGGGATACATGATGTTGGTCAAAACTTCCAAAAGTTCATAGAACTCTGTAACACCAAGTGTGAACTCTGAGGTCAGCCATGAACTATAGTTAATATCAATTACCTAATTATTGGTTTATCAATTATTTTTTTAAGATTTTATTTATTTATTCATGAGAGACACAGAGAGAGGCAGAAACACAGACAGAAGGAGAAGCAGACTCCCTGAGGGGAGCCCGATGTGGGACTCGATCCCAGGACCCGGGGATCATGACCTGAGCCCAAGGCAGACGCCCAGTCACTGAACCACCCAGGTGCTCCTTGGTTTATCAATTGTAACACACATACCACACCGGTCAAGATGTTAGTAATACAGAAAAGTGTGTGCATGGTAAGGGGGTAACAGGAGGGTGCTCTCTGTCTTCCTGCCTGGGTCTTCTATAAACCTAAAACTGCCATAACAAAGGCCATAATTAATGATTAGGTAGGGAGGCAATATCTTCACTCCTACCCACTTGTCCCCAGCTGGCCTTGGAGCATACCAGAAGGTTGAAGAGGAAAATGTCCACTAAGAAATGAAGGGACAGGAAATCCCTCGGGAAAAGAATGAGTGGCTAGGGGTTCCCTGTGACTCCTCCCCATGGATCCTAAAGTCTATCCCCGCCTGTTTCATCTGTTTCCAGAAACCATTAGAAGAACATATCCTGCCTGCTCCTCATCTCCGGCCCTGGCCCCGTGCTGGGAGCCAGGCACACACATATATGGAAGCCACAGCCCAGCTTCCCAACATGCTCACATCATGAGGAGGGCCTCATACACACAGGCGACCTTGGGCTTCCAAACCTGCGGCCAGAGGCAGGTGGGGTAATAAAGAAGGACACAGCCCACCGAGGGACCCCTCCTCCCAGCACACAACTTGTGGGAAAGGACCTGAAAGGGAAGGGGGACTTCTGGTTGGAGACAAGTGCCAGATGCAAACAGGGATGGGCCTGCTGCAGCCTGTGTACTGCCCGCAGGGCCCCTCGGAGAGCCAGGGCTGCCGAGGCTCTGCTCTGGGCAGCCCCCTCTGGTTCCTGGAAGCAGGACAATGGACTGCAGGCACACAGAGCCTCCCCACCTCCCTGCCCTGGCTGCCCTGCTCCCCCTTACCCTAGGCTCCCCTCCTGAGAGCACAGTTTATCACTTCCTGCAGGAAGCAGGGGCAGCCCAGAGGGGAGTCATGGCCCTTGGCTCTTGTTCTCATAGGATCCCATGCCAGGCCTCCTGGATAGGGCCCCCCACCCCTAGGACACAGCCCTGTTGGTTCCTGCTGTGCCCCACTCACACGGTTCATACCCACGTCCATCCAGCGTATTCCCTCCCTGGCCACTGGGCTCTCTTGCACTTGGCTGATGGACTGATCATGGAAGAAATAGAAAAGGCTGCCTCCCCCCCACCCCTACCCCAGCCAAAGTGTCTCCCTGTGGCTTCAGATGCTGTGCCATGACCATGCTGTGACTCTACAGAGGGAGGACCAGAGGCTGGCTGGCCTGGCGCTGTGGCCTTCTTCCTTCTACCCCCAACTCCAAGAGCACCCCGTGCTCTTGCCACACTAACCCACTGGCCCTGTTCCTTAGATGGGACACACCCTCTCATCCCTCAGGGCCCTCCCTCAGGCCCCTTCCTCTGCAGGGAACACCTTTCTTCACCTGTGTGCCCCAACTCCCCCCGCCCCCGGCCCCCCCCCCCCCCCCCCCCGCAACTAAAGCTCAGCTTCAGTATCATCATTTCTACAAACCCGAGCTCCCAAAGCAACTCACCCTCAATTCTGGGTTTCGGAAGATCTTCCTCCTCATGGAAAGCACTTTGCCTCACATGTGTTTCCATTCCTATCCCCTCCAAATAGACTCATTGCTTCACTTCTATCTCCCCAGCGGGGAGCAGAGTGACTGGCACATTGTAGGTGCTCGGTACCTGTTCACAGTATGAATGTGCAGGCAGGAGGGGGTTAAATGCGATTTTTTTTTTGTCCCAGAGTATGGACCCCGTCAGAGCAGATGGAAACCATTTGGGCAATGCAGCTCTACCTCCCCAGCTCCAACCCTCTCCCGCCTGGGCTGTACCTCCCCAGTGTCTTGTCTGAGGCTGAAAGCCTCCACATAGGCCATAATGCCCGCCTTAAAGCAGGTGTGATGGTTTCTTTCCTAGAAACCAAGGCATGTTCTCTGAGCTCTTCTGCAGGTTCCCCACAGCTGGTCGGATTTCCAGCACTGACCACTTTGGGCCCATGCAACCATTTGGCTTATGAATTCCTGGAGACTGCCTTCTCTCCAACCAAGATGGAAAATGGAGCATTCACCCATCAACAGGGTGCCACCTGGGCCAGGCTGGCACCACCACCTAAGGGTGCCCTGGGCCAGGCTGGGACACAGAGATGAATCAGGCCCGAGCTCTACCCTCAAGGAACTCGAGTGTAGTTGGCAGGCCAGTGCATAAAACAATGTAGTTCAGGGTGAGAAAGAAGAAGTCCAGGGCAAGGAGCAGAGAAGGGTGGGTACATGTAGGAACACAGAAGAAAGGATATGGAACCCAGCTTGGAATGTTCCAGGAAGGCTTCCTGGCAGAGGCAATACCTAAGCTAAGTTTTAACTATGTTCAAACACAAGACCTTAGACAATCTCAGACCCAGCCCCCCAGGGTGTCTGGAGCATCTTCAGGGCAGTGTCAGGAACAGATGAGATGAGGTGCTGTCATCTATAGCCACCCAGAACCTGCCATTGCCCTCAGCAGGAAAGGCCCATGGTTGGAAATTCTTCAACAATGGCCTTACTGGTGCTGTTGAGGCCATACAGCTCAGGATGCAAAGATCTCTCAATCTTGGTTACATTTCCCACTTTTAGAGCTTTTTCAAAAGCCCAGATCAGGGACACCTGGGTGGCTCAGTGGTTGAGCATCAATCTTTGCCACACGGCATGATCTCGGAGTCCTGGAATCAAGTCCCACATTGGGCTCCCCACAGGGAGCCTGCTTCTCCCTCTGCCTATGTTTCTGCCTCTCTGTGTATGTCTCATGAATAAATAGATAAAATCGTAAACACACACACACACACAAAAGGCCAGACCACAGAGACCTTGTCAGGTATACCACTTGTCTTAGAATCAACATTTCTGATCTTGGGCAAGCCACTTAACCTAACCTGTTTCATGACCCATTAAAAGAAGGTAATACTCATATCTCTTTATGGGTTGTTGAGGGAATGACATGAGATCAAGGATGGAAACCCAAGCTTTCAATTCTCTTATGCTTTCTTGGTCACACCATGGGGCTTCCTGCCTTCCACATGTCTTCCCTTAGCTGGGGGTCCTACGCCAACTTGCCTGGAAAGCTCCTACTTGTCTTCCAGGTCTTCCCCTGAAGTCACTCATCAGAAGAGCTTCCTCTAACACCTCAGACCCAAATCCCTTGTATTACAAAGACTCACGGACCCTGGAATTTCTTCTATGCCATATTCAATGAACTCAAACATTGAGCATTTGCCAGCCAACCATAAGAACCTATCTTTCTCACTCAAGGCTGTATCCCCAACTAACCCACATTGCCTGACACACAGCAGATGCTCAGTAGGCATCTATTGCATGGATGCATAAATAAGCAAATAAATAAATGGGAAATCAAGGTTGGATGGGTATTACTAATACTGCATTCTCAGTCCACCATTTACCAGTTATGTGATTCCATTACCTCATCTGTAAAATGGAAAAATGAATACCCAAAATGACCCTGCAAAATAGCTATTGATCCAATGGCAATAAAATGTTTCTCTCAGAGTAATGTTACAAATAAGACAAGAAGACCTAAAATGAAGACACTTACGCTAAGCCCCATATCACCAAACCAAGACTTCATTATAGTTTTGGCTTTCCCAGAAATGGAATCTGAAGCCAGTCAATCAGGAACCACCTGATCAGCACTAATTAGGTGATCCTGATAGATCCCAGCCAGGCCCTACAGGAAAGTACCCAAAAAAGCACACTTTTTGTCTAGTATAACTTCCTTATTCCTGTTCCTTTCTGCCTACAATAGTCTTTCATACAGCTCCTCAGAGCTTCTTTCCACCTGCTAGATCGGATGCTGCCTGATTCAAATCAATTTCTGCTTAAATAAATTCTTAAAATTTTTAATATGCCTAAGCTTATCTCTTAACAGGAGGAAATTAACAGGTGATAGTGACTATTCTTGTCTTAAAGGCAGAGAAGAATGAGGGAGGGCCTCTGTTTCAGAACTCAAAAGAGATCCTTTTCCCATGTTTCCAAAGGCCAGGAAGATTGGTGTGATCCTCACCCCCAAATCACCTAGTACCCTCCAAAAGATGCTTGAAGTGAAAGACACGGCCATGGCTGTGCCAGGCCTGCTGCCCTGACAAGTGAAGCTGTCTCAGTTTGGGGGCTGCTGCAGACCTGCTCACACCCGTTTCCGACCAGAGCAGAAAGGCAGTGAGGGGATCACTGCCAATAGACTTGTGCAGACTCATCATTTCAAATCCTCACTCTTAACATATGTTTTCGATCTCACACAAAACATGGCTTTCTGGTTTCCATTACCTTTGTTTCATTTCAGAATAGAATTTTTTTATAGCCTGGGGAAAGGAGGAAGATGCAAGCAAGCCAGCGAGAGTGTGAGCTTATAGGCTTTTTTATGCTTCCATCAGAAGAAAGAGGGATGAAAAAGCCAAGAAACCGGTGATGGCGGACTTGCCTCAACTCCTTCCAGTCAATCACTGAGTCCCTGAGCATCTACTGAGCACCTACTCCGTGCAGGAAGATAGGATAAGAAGATGACCCACACATGGTCCCCACTGTCGAATAATTGCAATCGAATGAAGCAGATAAACTGACTCACAGCATTATAATACAAGACAGATTTTTCTTCTGGAATGGAAGAGGTGAAAGTAGGGAGGGAATAAAGGAAGGGAAAAGGGAAGAAAAAATGAAGAATGGAGCAAGGAGAAGAAGGGAAGGAAGGAAGCTAACGTATCCACGACTTCCTGTGTGCCAGGCTCTATGCTAAGTACCTCACATCTTGTATTTCATGCAGTCCTCAAACAGCCCTTTATGGAATGTCCATTTACCATTTCACAAGTGAGAAAACAGAGACTTACGTGATGCCCGAGGTCTCACAGCTGGCAGAGCGACCTGGAGCTGCCAGGTTGTCTGTGCTGTACAAACAGGAGGCTCCTTCCTGCCCACACAAGGGGCCCAGAGCCCCGACAGTCCTCTGGCTCCTTGAAGGCTGCCCACAAGCAGAGGAGGTTAAAACTGATGGATCTTGGCATCATTAATCCAACCTACTCAAGGAGAAGCTGAGATCCAGAGGCAGGTGGAGACCTACCTAGGGTCCTGTGGAGGGTTCATAAGAGACCTGGGCTCCAGCCCTTCTTACTGGAGCCCACAGGGAGGTCATCAATGCCAACTGCCATGGCCTTTAATTATTTCCAGACTGTGGAAGCCTGCGGTCCACCCTCCTTGCTCTGTCCCACTCTGGCTGAGGCATTCCCAGGTCGGCTGAGCAGAAAGGTTTGTTTTGGCAGAAAGCTGGGTGCTGTCCAGCTCGATAATCACCCGTGTTAACACACCATTATGTGTGTCGTTAACAGACTTGGCAACTGGGACTTCACTTTTTTTTCTTTACATTCTCTTTTTATTTTCAAAAAATAGAAAAATAAAATGCAACCCCCATGTGTGAATCAAAAAGACCAGCCACACAGGTGCAGGCAAAGGAGGAAAGGAAGAAAAAAGAGGTTTTTACCTAAAGTACATCACTTCTGCCCATGAAGTATCTCTGGACATTGTTCTGAAAGAAGCCATGTCTGTCATCACCAGTGGGGTTCGCTGCTCATGACTGGGGCTCACATCCATCCTCTTTCTCCCATGGCTCCCCAGCACCCCCCATATTAGCTTAGCTCATGGAATGGAAGAGCACTATGGGATCAAGCAGACTTCGATTGAAGACTGGCTCCATCACTTGTGGCTTGTGAGGCCTTCATTCAGGAGATTTAACCTCTCTGAGGTTAAATCAGTCTCCTCATCTGCAAAATGGAAGTAACAGTGAGATGTTATATATCATCCTTTGCTCCACTTATGCCATGCTCAGCAACCCACGTATTTAAAAGAGAGAAAGAAAAATATTTTAAAATAATATTGCACTCATATTATTTGGCAAACCTTGTCCTAAATACTCAGAATATAAAGATAAATCAGACCTGTCCCTTGCCTTCCAAAAGCTTACAGGCTCACAGGGGAATTAGATATAAAGAAATTTAATGCAATCAGGCACCTGACTGGCTCAGTCACTATGGCATGTGACTCTTGATCATGGAGTTGTGAGTTCGAGCCCCATGGTTGGTGTAGAGATTTCTTTAAAATTTTCTTAAAAAAAAAAAAGGAAGGAAGAGAGAAGGAAGAAATTTAATGAATCATTATTCTACGAATACACAGTAAGCAGTTCTCTCCAGTTATAGTGTTCACACACTGGTGCAAGCCCCATGTCTTCTTGCCCTGGCCACTGCAGTGACCTCCTAGCTGGTCTCCCCCATTCCTCCTGCCCCTCCTCAGCCTATTCTCAGCAAAGCAGCCAATATGAGTCCTTCAAAACATCAGTCTAATCATGTCACTTTCCTGTTCAAAACCTGATGGCTCTCCTGCATTTGGCCGGGTGTGGGGAGTATCTAAAGCTCTTACACTGGCTTAGGAAGTCCTCTGACCTGGGACCTCCCCTGTCTCACTCTGTCCTTATTGGCTCTGCTCCAGCCACACCTGTCTGCCTGCCATTCCTCGAGCACCCCTAGAAAACTCCCACTTCGATTCTTCATTCTCTCCCCGGGAACAGTGGTATCTGCATAGCCCCTTCCTCCTTTCACTCACACCACTGCTCAAATGTCACCTTGTCAGCGAGGCACTCTACCCAAAATAGCGCCCACTGCTCGCTTTGTCCTTATTTTGCTTTATTTTTCTCCATAGATTTTTCACTTCCTAAATTATATTATGTATCTATTTATTTTCAGGCTTTCTCAAGAGAATACAAACTCCCAAAGGACAGACAGAGATTTTGAAACAGTGCCCTGCACATACTGTGTATTCAATAAACATTCATTGGGTAGATAAATGGAGGCACAAATTAACACAAACTATGTGTCAGGTTCTATGCTAAAAACTGGTGAGACCAAATGGACAGAGTCCTACCCTCGCAGTCTGTATGGGCAGGTAGACAAATGGAGCTCAATAGAAGCCCCGGAGAGGTAGCTGATCCAGCTCTGGAAGGTCAGAGTCAGTGAATCCTTTCAGAAGGAAGTATTTCTCAACCCAGTCTCTAAAAATGAGTTAGAGTAGCCAGGTTAAAATGGGGAAGTTGGGAGTAGGGGGGCATTCCAGAGGGAACCGTGTGAGGAAAGGAATAGAAGAAAGAATCATCTCGGTATGTTTTGAGACCCACAGACATTCCAGATTTGGAGGACACACATGTGTGTATGCACCCGTGTATGCTCAGGCATACAAGCGTGTGTTGGGAGTGGGTGCAGAATAGCAAGAGATGAAGCTAGGGACGTGGAAAGAAACAGTTCATAAAGGGACTTCCATGGCAGTTGAGGACATGAGATCTTCCACGCTAGGGAAAGCCATTAGAGAAATGACATGATCAAGTGTAGAAAGATCCTTCTGACCAATGGGCAGAGAAAAGATTTGAGGGAAGTCAGGATGAGATGTATGGAGATGATTTAGCTAAAAATACAATAAGAACAATAAAAATAAGAACAGAAAAAAAATTGTTCTGCTTCCTGTAACTACAACCACCTTTTAAGGAGGGCCAATCCCATGAAATGGAAGAGGAGGCTTTTAAAAATGATTTTATTTATTTATTTGAGAGAGAGAGAAAGTGGGCATTAGTGGAGGGGGGCAGTGGGAGATGGGGGAGCAGACTCTTCACTGAGCACAGAGCCCTGATCCCGGGACCCCAAAATCAGAACCTGAGCTGAGGGCAGCTGCCCAACCAACTGAACCACCCAGGGGTGCCCCGAAGAGGAGTATTTTCATCTGCTAAGAATTCCTATGGCTTTGGTCATATAGCTTTGAGGACCAGAGTGATGGAGATTTGAAATCTTTGCACGACAGAAAGAAAGAATGTGGATGTTCCCCGAGAATCTCAATGGGTAAAAATAAGAATAAAGGAAAGAGGAATCAGCAAGACAACGTGATGCTAGCTGCTAAGCAGGTAGCTATTGAATTTTTGATGAGAAAAACCCTGTAGCAAAAGAGATTTTAAGAAACAGGAGCACATTGTAAGTTGCTTGCTACCTAATGGGGCTTCCACTTCAGGATACTTTGGAATCCTTGAGATGGACTTGCCCTCCCGCTGTCAAAACAAAATGAACATAAAACTGGACAAAATGCCCATTTTCTGGCACTGATTGCACAACAGACAGTACAGAACTGGGATCCCTGAAGAAGGGGAGCTCACAAGGTTAAGCCCTACAGTTGCCCTGGCTTCCTGTCTGGGAAGAATTTCCCCCCTGCAGAGCAGAGATGGAGCAGGAGGGTTCTGGGGAGCTGGGGAGGTAGAAATCAGAGATTAGAGAAGCATTGATGACTGACATGTGGGGTGAGGCACCAGAGAGGGGTGAACTGAACAGCCCGGGTCCCCACAAGCTTGAGTAGGGGTGCCCTGGAAAGTCCTTGGCTGCAACCTAGGTGACCCATGACAGCCTTGCCGGGGAGCAGCTGCCCCGGGCTGGAGAACAGAACAGAGTTGCTCAACAGCACTTTGATCTTGGATTTCCAGCCTCCAGCCTCCAGCCTCCAGCACTATAAGAAAACATTTATTTCTGTTGTTCAAGCCACCCAGTCTGTGGGATTTTGCCCCAGCAGGAAAAGCAGATAAATACACTGTATAGGGAGAAAGGTAGTGTGGCTACGCTGATACAAAGTCATTTGCTGGTCCTGCTGCATGATCCCACTGAGTGACAGCCAAGTCTTTTGTGAAACTTATATTGGTAAAAGCTCCAGGAAAGCAGGCTTCTTTTAGGGACATTGAGAAAGGGCTTGAGTCTCATGTCTGTATCTAGACATCACGGAGGGAACGTATGCTAACTCAGAAACCTAAAACAGAGATGGCCCCCTTGAAAATCTGCAGAACTTAAGAACAATGTATATCCACAGGCCATGAAATAATGGCGTGAGCTCCTGTCTTAGGATGTTAGAGACTCCAGATGTTATCTGGGTTTAATAATTTGTAAAAGCTTCATAATAATACTGATGATGGTGGTGATGATGACCAGGATGACGATGATAGAAATTTAAAAGCCCTGGTCTCTTATTTCCAAGTCCAGGTCACTTTCCACTAATACACAGCCCTCTCTGCTTTCCAGAAGCAAACTGGATAATGGATATTTAGATAAAATAATGTAGGGGTTCAGGACCTCAGAGGGGTGGGCACAGGCTTCACAGGGGAGGGAAATTTTACACTGCATCTTAAAAAAAGGGTACAATCTGGAAATCTGGAGATATGGCACATCTCTGGAGAGCTGCCACAGCAGCCACCAGTGTCTTGTGTGGCCCGAGGACAGAGCTATTCCAGCAAATGAGCACCACCGCAGATGGGAAGCCCTTTTGGCCTGGGAGTGATTGTCAGCTTTATTTTCAAACATTTTTGTCCTTATGTAGGAAAGAAAAAAAAAAAAACCAACTACTTAATCAGGGACTATAACACCCACTTCCCAGAGTGGCCGGGAGAGTTGGATGACATTAGAGAGAGTGATTCTTTTGTAATGTAAGAAGCAATCTCATCGCTTGTCTGCTCGAAACTCTCTCATGGAAAGACAGACATGTAAAGATGAGAAAGCAAGCGGTGCTGGGGCAAGGGGTGGGATCCAGGACAAGGTTTCACCGTCAGAGCTTCTTGAGAAAGGTCACAAAAAGATTTTTGTGAAATAAAAATCTTTACAGTGTTTAAAAAATAATAAAATAAAATAAATAAAATTAAAATAAAATAAAATAAAATAAAATAAAATAAAATAAAATAAAATAAAATAAAATAAAATAAAATAAAACCTTACTTCACTGACATGTTCTCATCTCAGAGAAAAAGCATACCTTGAACTGGCCAGCCGGGTGTCAGGTGTCACATCGCCCAGCCGGCTATTCTACTTCCACTCACCCTGTTGCCCACACTCGGGCTCCTGGCTGGGCCTTGAGCCCCTCAGGCACCTTCCCGCACCAGGACCTTTGTAAGTGCTCCCCACCTCTTTCACATCTGTGCCTAATGTCTCCCTCGCAGGAGGTCTCACCTGAGCACTATCGGAAGTCCCACACACAGGCCTGTGCCCTTCCAGGCTTTATTTTTCTCTGTAGCACTCAACATCTTCTGATGCACTATACACATCATCTGTCGATTCTGTTTATTTCCTGGCTCCATGGCCAGAAGGAAAGCACAGGGCATCAGACTTTGTCCATTCTGTTCACTGCCATATCCTGGGGCCTAGAATAGTCCTAGCATGTAGTTGGTGCTTGATGTATATTTGAGGAAGAAAGAAAGAGATAAAAAAAGAGAAAAGGAAGAAAGGAAGAAAAAGAAAGAGAAAGATAAGAAAGAAAGGAAGGGGATCCCTGGGTGGCGCAGCGGTTTGGCGCCTGTCTTTGGCCCGGGGCGCGATCCTGGAGACCCAGGATCGAATCCCACGTCGGGCTCCCGGTGTATGGAGCCTGCTTCTCCCTCCGCCTGTGTCTCTGCCTCTCTCTCTCTCCCTCTGTGACTATCATAAATAAAAAATAAAAAAATAAAAAAAAAAATTTAAAAAAAAAAAAAAAAAAAAGAAAGGAAGGAAGAGGGGGAAGAAAGAGGGAGGGAGACACAAAGCATTTTTCATGGTTCATAGCACAGAGTAAACCTTCAATAAATGGTGATTTTTTATTACTAGAAGTGAGAAATAAAGCCTAGAAAGGAAAAAATGGCTTGCTCAAGGGCATCAGAAAGTTTGGTTTGGTTTGTTTTTTTAGAGAAGGGGAGAGAGAGCACATATGTGTGAGCACAGGGAGGGGCAGAGGGAGAGGGAGAGAGGATCTGAAGCAGACTCCACGCTGAGTGCCGAGGCAGACATGGGGCTTGATCTCACAACCCCGAGCCGAAATCAAAAGTCGGATGCTTAACCAACTGAGCCACCCACGTGCCCCCAGAAAGCTTTTGATGGGACCCCTGCCAGGTCCCAAGTTCCCTAACTTACAACATATAGTTTTAATAAGTTTTTTTTTCCTATTATGTGCCTGGCACTTTTCATATTAACTCTGCATATTAGTTAGAGGAAGTGAGGGTGTTGTTTTCATTTTAATCCTGAAAACACTGATGCTCAGAGAGGTCAAGTGACCACCCAAGGTCACACAGCAGGTAAGTGGTTGAATCAGGATTCAGACACTGGCCTGTGATTTCAAGTCCAGTGGTCTTTTCCTAATAAAGCCGGAGAGGGATATGGCGAAAGGTGCCAACAGCTTGGAATGAAATCCATCACACACAGGCCCAAACTCAAAACTCCCTCGTTTAGCCTCGGGCAGGTTTTCATCTCTGCCTTGACCTTCAGAGAAGCCTGCTGACACTTTGGCGTCTGCCTTTAAAAGTCAGCTGCCTGTTTCTCAGACTCATAAATTGCCTGCAAAAAGTGTTTCATTATTCTATCCAGGCGACATCAAATATCTGGGCCGTATTTCATGAAAGTTCCCCCTTCAAGCCCAGGCCACAGGGCAAGTAGCATTTCTGTCTCCAGGAAACCCCTGAAATCCACCTTCGGGATTATTCCATTGGAGACAAATTAGAAGTGAAAGCGGCTGCCTGCACTCTTTCATGTTCATGGGGGAGTCGGGTGGGTGTGGGCTGCCAGACACCAAAGAAGTCTTTATTCTTTCGTCACGGGGGAAATTGAGGGGAGAAAGTAAGTACAGCACCTTCCACCCACACCTCAGTCATGGGGCACTGAGTGGGAGGGGACCCCGAAAGTGTCATTCCCGAGGCAGAGAGCTACAGAAGGGTGGGCACTCGCACACCCAGCCCCAGGCCAAGGCAGAAATATGAATATGAAGATGATAAATGTGTCTTATTGTGATCTGAGAGTCGGGGGCCTCCGTTCAAACCCCAGCTGGGCCATTACATGCAACGTGTCTCTAAACATGTCACGACCCTTCTCGACGTAGACACCAGGTACCCTGTGAATCTGCTCTGTCCTTTGTTCTGTGATTTCTGTATGGATGGACACAGCCAGGCCAGTTAAACTAGTACTATACTTACTGTGTAACTGAAAAAAAATGAATGAATTTATAACAAGCAGCTGAGAAGCTTGAGAAGCCAAAAGCTGGTCAAGTCTGCCCATTGCTTCTTTATTATGGCACTAGGTCTTTCTTTCTTTCTTTGGATTTTATTTATGTGTTTGGGAGGGAGGGAGAGTACAAACAGAGGCAGTGGCAGAGGGAGAAGCAGGCTGCCAGCCAGGAGCTCGATCCCAGGACCCAGGATCATGACCTGAGCTGAAGGCAGATGTTTACCTGACTGAGCCACCCGGCACCAGGCATCCCTGTACCAGATCTTTCTCGACCCCACCTATGAGTTGAGCACACACCATTCTCCACAAGTGCTTCCATGTCCTTGCTCCCTTCCCTGAGGAGGCACAGAATCCAGCAGAGCCAGAGGTGATGGAAGAAGGATCCGGGTGCTGCCCAAAGCTGGCAACAGTGCAGAGGGCCCTCTCTCTTTGCCAGGCACATGGGTGTTATTTCATTAACTCCCCAGGACACCCCTACAAGGTGGTATTGTTATTCCTACTCGAAAGTGAGGGACCTGGGGCTCAGAGCAAGGAAGGGAGTCGCCCAAGGTCATCAGCTCTGAAATCAGGATGCTGGGATTCATGCTCCCCTTCTGTGTTGCTCCAGTCTCTGCTCGTGTCACACTTCGCAAGGCCTCCTGGAATCCTGGGTGGAAAGCCATAGGGACCAAATGAGTGTCATTACTTTTAGCCGAGAAGCTCTGAGAAAGCTTCCCGGAGGAGGAGGCACTTTTTGAACTGAGCCATAAGCCAGTCAGGGTTGGCTGCTCCATCACACACACACACACACACACACACACGCACACACTCATGCTAACACACTTATACATGGACCCAGGGTGGTCAGCCACTGACCAGGCTGGAAGAATGTGTGTGCACACTCAAAAGAGAGCTGTTGATTTAGTGCTGGCACCCCTCCAGCCGTGGAAGTGGGGGGTCCCAACACAGTTATTATTTCTTTTTCCACCAGCAGAAAACATCTGTCCCGTGAAAATTATATTCGCTAAGAGACCACAGCATACCTGCCAGGAGCCCCACACCCTCCCCCTTCAAGCTTCCCTGTCAGCAGTGGCTACAGCTCGTGCCCTGACGGGACTGACCACAGACCCCCTCAGAGGCTCTGGGCACCCTGAGCTGACCAGAAGGATGGAGGGTGTCCTCTGACAAGGGGTTTCCTAGGAACCACCGAAATGGAATTTGGAATTCTCAAGAACAGAACTTTGACCCACGGAAACTGCCTCCAGATCTCACTTAACTGGCACTTGCGAGTCACCTAAACAGAATTCATTTAAAAGAATTCAAGACATGGTGGGAAGAAAGAAGAATAAAGAGGACAAAATTTTAAAAGACCCTAATATGTCCTAGTCCTGGGCAAGGGTCTCCCTCCCCCAGCAGACTATGACCCTCTTCGTACCCTTCTACTATTCTGGGGGGCGACGGGAGATCGGAATGGCAGGATGTTGTCCTGCAAATAGCTTGTATTTGTGGATAATGGATCCAAGGGCCCGCAGGTAAGCAGGTTAGACTGGGCACAGGACACAGATGTGGAGTTGTGCGGTCTGTGTCCCTCACACCCTACCTACTACTTCCCCTGGCGAGTAGTCCCAGCTGACTGTGATGTCAAGGCAGTTGATGGTGGAAAGGTGAGTGGTGACCAGATTGGAAACGGTCTCGAAAGGCCAGAGAAGGAGTTTGAGCTCAATTCGGGAGGTACCGGGGAGCCACGGAGAGACAGGGATTGCTTACCAGGGTGACACTTCGGAGGTCCGGAGATGATCCATTACAAAGGACACATACGTGGCATCTACAGCACAGGAAATCATTTCTGCCAGACACCCTGCAGGTGCTAGCTACGGACAGGGCCCCAGAGACCAACCCCGTCAGCAGACACTGTCAGCCACCTTTGCTAGGACTGTGAAAGGCAGCATCTAGCCTTCAGTTGCCACTGGTGGAGGCTGAAAGGACAGCAGCAGGAATCAGGGAGCTGCCACGTGCCCCTGTCCCAGAAGCAGGGGCCCCTTGTAGGCCTGGAACAGATTTCTCCAAGACAAGGCAAAAAGTCACCTGGACCCTCGGATGATCGTGCTACCTGACTGGGAGCCACTTGCTCCCCCTCGGGACCTGCTTCAGCCCTGGATGGGCCAGGCTGTCTGGACATGAGTCAGATTGGCTCGTTCATTCATGATGTGAGTAAGCTGAGCCCTGCTCCACGCCAGGCCACCTTAACTGCCACGCTGGACACTCGTCTTGCTGCTGCTTTCACCAGCCAGTTCCTCACGGCAAAACTGTGTCTGGTGCAACTTCACGGCCATGGTGCATCACGCCAGACCTCGGCAGTTGGCCTCTGGGTGTGAGTCGAGCTCCTCCATCCACTAGCCGTGTGGCTATCAACAAGTTACTTGGTGTGACAGTCCCTCACTTGCCTTATCTTACACAGCAACATCATGATCCCTTCTTGCAGCGTGGTCGGGAACAACCGAGTTATTCCCTCAAGCACTTCGGGTAGTGCAAGCTGCGGCACCTGGCCAGCAGCTGACGGGTGTTCACTGTTAGGGCGTCAGAGCTGCATGTCAGCAGAGCCACAGTAGGGGCTTGGTGCCAGGGCCACGCAGTCCTGGGGAGGGGAAGCGCCATGGTCAAGGACAGTCTCACGGGAGAGCTGGCATTTGATGCAGCCAGATGCAAAAGCTATAGAAGGAACCCAGGGAGAGCAGTGGGACAGTGGAGGGGGTGGGAAAGATGGGTGGAGCCCAGATTGTGGGTAGCACCACAGACGGATGGGGCGACGGATTTAGACTTCATCGGGGGGGCAGTGGGACCCATCAAAGGGTAAGAGCAGGCGCTGGCCCGATCAGACTTAGAGGGGACAACGGGCAGCGGGCAGAGAAGGTGTCGGAGGCTCCATCACAGCTGCAGAGACCAGCTGCCTTCAGCTCAGACATCCCAGGATTGGGCATCCAGTCAACGCCCCCCATGTGGCCACAGCTGGGTGGTAGGCACTCGGGGATCAGTCCACCTCGTTGGAGCGGTGGGGCAAGGAGCACTGCACTGTTCCCTCCTGAGGTAGGCATCACGGAGCTGGCACCAGGGGCCGGGAGGGGTGAGGCCACCCTCTAAATGCAAGGGGGCCTGCGGATCCACAGGGACAGGGCCATCCTCTCGGCCACCATCCGTCACCCCAGGGGCCCTCACCCCAGCTTCATGCAGCTCTCTGTGCTGCAAACTTGCTGCTCCAAGACGTTTGTCACCCTTGGAGAGGCTCTGCCACGAAGCACCCCAGGACCTCGATGGGGGCAGACAAAGATGAGGGGCTGGGGACTTGGGCAGGTCAGAGAGGCTGCCCTGCTGGGGAAGGCCTGCCAGAGGAGGCGGGCAGGACAGGCGTGGTCAGTGACCCCTGTCTCCTGCTGGCTGCTTCACAGGCATCCTCTCCATACGTCACCCAGACAACGCAGCAACGGAGATTTCGTTACCGCCCTTTAACCAAGAACAAAACTGAGAGTTAGAATGTGAAATAATTTGCCTAAATTTACAGAGCTGCTAAAAGGCAGACATGGGTTCAGACCCAAATCCATCCCCTCTGAAACCTATTCATTCATTCATTCATTCATTCATTCTCTCACCCAACAAAATTGTATTGAGCACCTACTCTACTCCCGGCACTGTACCAGACACTAGAGATGGGAGCCAGACCCATTTTCTACCCTCTAGTGGGAGAGGCCAACAACGTCAAGTTCCCGAATACATAAGATAATTCTGGATGGTGATAAAGTATGAAGCAAATAAAGCAGGGCAGTGGTCTAGAGCAGGGGTCACCACAACGCAGCCCCGAGTATACATCCCACCCACACTTTGGGTCTTTGCTGGAACCGCAAGCAAAGAGCGGTTTTTACATTCTTACAAGGTGACTAAGAAAACGAAAGAAAATAGACAACAGAAACAGTGTGTGTCTCACACAGCCTAAAATATTTACTATCCGGCCTTGTGCAGACAAACTTGGTGACCCCTGGTCACAAGAGACCCTGGGGGGAGAGGCATCCTTGGCTGCAGTCAGGGAAGGCTTCTCTGTGGTGAAGAGATGATGGAAAAGAACCACCAGGTGAAGAGACGCAGGCAGAGGGAATAGCAAGTGAATGCAAAGGCCCTCTGGTAGAAACAAGCTTCGCAGTTTCAAGAAACAAAAAGAAAGCCAAGGTCATAGGAGATGAGAGGGAAAGTGGTACCAGCTAAGCTCAGCCAACAGGGGATCCGTCTTTAGGGCTTTCTGGGCCCACACTAGGAAGGTCCTTCCCACTAGACCCTGTCTGTAGTGTGGCAAAACCAAATGAGAATCCAGCAGGTGTCAGGATGGGTGGGGTCCACTCCGGTGTTCCAAGTATAGTATAAAAACCCAGGGACAGGGACACTCGAGTCAGACACATGGTAGCAGCAACTCCCAGGAGCAGTGTTTCCTCAGGATTGTACCTCATGGTCACCGGGTCCTGGGAAGATGATTCAGGATGGACCGGGTTTCAAGAGCATGGCAGGCTGTCAGGACTTCCTGCCCAACAAGTTGGGGGCCCAAGAAGACCTTGAGCTCCAACAGGAGTTTGAGGGATAACCATGAATAAGCAGGGATCAGTATTCAAGCACTTAGCTTCCAAGACGACACCACTGTACACCAAAAATTGGGACCATGGCCACCTAAGTTACACTGGCCCCCACCCACCTCTATGCTCCCCACCCTAGTCCGGCAAAGTTCAAGAAATGGGCAGCCCTGACTCCTTCTGGAAGCAGCTGGTGAAGTGCATGCGAGCAGGCCTGTGCACAGCGAGTGGGTCCATGCGCACCGTGTCACCATCCGCTGTCCCTGCCGGCACAGTTCCAGAGGCTTAAATCACTCACAGGTAAGTTCTCCTGATCGTGGGGAGGGAGAGGAGTGAATCACCAGGGGGGATCAGCTGTCACGGTCTGTACTTTGGCGACTGCTTCGTTTAAAATGCTGTGCTCCTAAGCATGTCCCCAGGCAACATGTGTTCTGTAATTTGATTTTTTGAAAACAGCTTTTATTGTTTTTTTTTTTTTTCTTATAAGAGCAACACATGTTCCTTTCAGGAACATCAGAAAATAACCAAGATTCCAAACAAAAATGAAGAAAATAAAAAGCATTCAGCCATCCACCCAGAGACAGCCATTGTTCATATCTAATGTCTATTTTTCAAGCCTTTTCCTTGTGCACATATAATTTATTAAACAAAGGTAATCCAAATATCCTCCAGGCCTCACCAGGCAGTGGGCTCCCCTGAGGTGTGATGAGTGGTGACACTGCTGGCTGACGGCTTCCACCTGCCCGACCCCAGGTCCCTCGCCCCTATTCCAAGACCCTCCCTGTGCAATATCACCACACATCATTAGGGGAGTCCCACACATGCTCCCAAGCCAAATCAAGCCTGCCCCCATGCCTGTGTTGCTGCTCACCCCCCACTGACCCCATTGATCCCCTTGGCTCCTCTGAGGCCACTGCCCCATGCTGCCCCATCCAGTGGCCACCCACTGCCTCTGAGCTCCTCTGCCTTTGGACCACCTTAACTCCCTCAGGGCAGTTCTGCTTTGTCTCTCCTGAGGCAACCACTCCACTTCCCTGGGCCACACGGACACCTCCTTGTAGGAGAAATGTCTTCCTCATCTCTGCTTTTTCAGTGAGGGCCCCCTGGGTTTTTTTTACCAGTCCTTTTTCACCCCTGCAGCGAAGGAATCTTCCAATGGCTGGATCAAGCACAAGTAAGAGACCTACTTATCCTATACCTGGAACCATTACTCTGTTCCTAGTCTGAGAATGACCCTAAGGTCCTCTCCCCCATGACAGGGCATCTCCTGGAGACTTTGTCACCTCCTCTGTGACCTTTCATTCCCCGGCCCCCGCCCTGGCTTCTTTCTCCAGATGAGCCATGTGCATCATTTTACCTGAAGGAGAGGAACAGATGGAGTCACCTACATCCATTCACCTGTCACCAGACTCCCCCAACACTGAGTCACAAGTTAAAAGGGATATAACATACGTATAATCTGATTTTTTTTTTTTACCTGTCAATACAGTGTGGCCATCCTTATCAACAAGTGTGTTTCTACATCGTGTTGAATGATTGCATAATATTCCATTATATATGTTTAGCTTAATTTATGTAAACAAACCCCTATTATAGACATCTAGGTTATGATCAACATTTTCTATTATACATAAAATCAAGAAATTGTACTTTTAAGTGAAAAATGCTCATGAGCAGAAATTCCTTTAAAAGATTTTATTTATTCATTCATGAGAGACACAGAGAGAGGCAGAGACACAGGCAGAGGCAGAGGCTTCCCTCAGGGAGCCTGATGTGGGACTCGATCCTAGGACCCTGGCTGGGATCACGACCTGAGCCAAAGGCAGACACTCAGCCACTGAGCCACCCAGGTGCCCCTCAACCCTAGGACTTTAGAGGAAATTCTCCTGATCATCTACTGAAACAAGTTAAGATGAAGCATTTACTTAACATGACACGTATCACAGTGTGCTCTGTGCTGTCCTGTCTTGAAGGGAGGTGGTGAGATTAAGTTATTGTCATCTGTGTCCTGAAAGAGCTCACAGTCTACTGAGAGACAGGCATGGACAGAGATGGCCCGAGTGTGAAATAGAGCATGTGCTCACTGCAATAGCACAGCCAAAGGGAGTGTGCTAGGGGTGCATCATGGTGGGCTAGTTATTCTACTTGGCTTCAGGGAGGAAACGAAGCTTCAGGAGCGCCCGAAGGACAGCCAAGCTTTTATTCAGGAGGGAGGAGACAGACAGACAAGTAAGCTGAGAGAATGGTCAGAGCCAAAGTGTGGGAATGGGGAGGTGCAGGGCTTGTGGGGGGAACATGGAAGAGTTAGATTCTGTAGAACAAAGAACGGTGAGAGAGACTGGAGCAGTAGAAACAAGTCTACAAAAACATCCTGGGACCAAGTCATGAAACAATGCAAGGCCACTAATGATATCAAGGTCAGGAAAGGCAGAATGGAAGACTAAAGAGGAAAACCCAATTCTGAGGGTACGGTCCTTAAATAATTATTCCTAAAAGTGATTTTTTCCCCACTATCTCATTATCCTTATGCCAAATATTATCATCATATGAGTATAGAAAAATTATACCAAATACATTTTTATAATACTAAACTGATCATGTTGATTTTGGCCTACAGTAAATACTAAAAAAGAGAGAGAGAGAAAGAGAAATCTATGCTTTTAATCTACTTAACATTTCAGTGATTATATTTCCTCGTAGATAGAAAAGTCATGAATATTCCATGTGTATGTTTAGGCTAGGAATGCTCCTGGCATGCCAGGTCCCCTGACCTTCCATTGTTACCCTCAGACCTCAGGGCCTTTGCCCCTGCTATTCTCAATGCATGGAATTGTATTTCCTCTACCATTTCGCCTACCCAACCCTCACATGTCTTTTAGATTTCATTTCAAACATCCCTTTCTGCCACCCTCCAAATCTGGGATAGGTTTCCCTCTCCTGTGTTCTCCAGGTAGTCAGGTTTTTTTAGCCTATAACATAATTAAAATTAAATGACTTAATGGTGCACTCATGCACGCGTGTTAAAACTCAAGTGGTCAAGGCCCACATTCCCTACTTGAATATAAGCTCCAGGAGGGCAGGAATTGTGCCTGGGGCGGGCAGCTCGGATTCCTCGGTGGATCCCCAATCAGGCCACGACACACGGCATGTACTGTGAGCTAACAAAGCAAGCCCAGACGATCATGGCTATAAATCCAGGGTGTTTATAAAGCCTTTGTGCACCTCTACACCCCAATAACCCCAAGTCCCACGAGACTGTAGAAAACAAGCTGCAATTGTTATTTACTCATCAAAACAGCATTCTTCAGAGGACTGAGGAGCCAAGACACAGATGTCACTCAGTAAATCACCCCGCAGCAACTGGAGGATAGTTGCAGTGGGTGAAAAAAATCTGATCAAATAATGGGATGAAGGAGAGAGCAGAGCTTGAAACAAAGAAATCGGCCTGAGCAGGACTAGAACCCAGAAGATCCCTTCTCCCTGTGCCGTTTGCAAATGTGCTTCTCTGGGGTGGACATGCAGAGTGATTCACCTGTGTTATGGGGAGGGGGCTAGGGCTTCATTAACTCCAGACCCAGTAGGTAATAAAAGCATGCTATCTGCTCAGAGCTATGTGATGAATTGTTCTTTTGGTGAAGACAGAGAAAAACAGGGCTGGCATCCAACTAACAGATGGGGCCAACATGACATGGACAGGAGCAGACAGGGGTTCAAACAGCTCACTCCAGACATCTACTGGCCTGAGGCAGCAAGGCGAGTCAGAGCAGGTCTTCCCTGAGTGGATACAGGATGCTGAGTCCTGCTGGCCACGCCCAGGCTGGGCTCAGGGTCTGGGGGGTTCGAATTCCAGGGGGCTCTTGCTGGAAAAGATGGATGTCAGAGAAGAAGGCGACTTTGAGAGGACATCTGGTGACAAGATCATCCCCTTCACTTTTTTTTTTTAAAGGGTAAATCCTGGCCAAGAATGGAGAAGAGGGTTGGCCAGTATTGCCTTTCATCTGATTGGTATAACTCATGCTGGAACGTTCAATGCAGCCTCTTGAATTTCACGGCAGGATCCTTTATTCTGAGCTATTTACTCATGAGAATAGAATTTAAGAGCCGCAAGGGCCTTACCTAATCCTGTGATGGAGGATGTGTGCCTGTATAACACCAGTCTGCCTCCCACGCCTGTAACTGGTGTGAGTGCTTAGCTGCGGGGTTTATTCTGCCCCAATGGTTTTCCCAAACCCCTTCTGCTGAGAAACACTTCTGGGTTTTCTTTTAAATGAAAAAAATGCACCCACCTCCCATCCTATGAGGTTAACCAGGGTGCCTCACTCTCTAGCTTCAAGACCAAGGGCATATGACCCGGGGCTAGTCAATCAATATACCTTCTCTCCTAGCCACACTCATTGATCTGGATTTGAATAAATTATCCAAACCTAGCCAATCAGAAACCACCTCAGGACATGTCCACCAGAGTTAAATGGAAAAATTGTCTATTTTGCTGGAAGTTGCTCCTTGGGTCTTATTACACCTGAAGGCCGTTCTTCCTGCAGGCAGCCCTATTAGTGAACCACTATATTCTCTTTTTATGTAGAGTATCTCAAATTTAGATATCTGTCACTTACTGTCCTAATAAATCACCGATCACTCATAGAGCTCTTTATTGAACCTAGACATGGTCTCATACTTCTCAATATGATGCTTCCTGGAGTTGACATGTCTGTGTGATGAAACCAACTGGCCTTCCCAGAATCTACTCAGATGTTTTCATTTGGCAAATGAGGAAACAGAAGGCCAGAGGAGAAAAAGGATATGCTCAAGGTCATGCCCAGCATATAAGAGGACGTGGCTCATGCCCCAATTCTGGTCAGATTTTCCTTGGTCAACCTGTTTTCTGCTGAAAAGGCCTGGGGTCAAAAGTTGAATGAGAGTTCATGGAAAGTTCTGCACCTGCAATGGGGACTTAGACTCTCCCTACTCCATACCCCCTGACATCTCAGCTGTACCCCTACATAGCCTGGAAACTGCCCAGGATTTGAAGCGTGAGATTGCATGGGCCCTCTCAGAATACAGTTTTGAAGGGGACTCTGGAGAAAGCTTCCGATGTTGGCATTAAAGGAACAGAGACAGATCCCTTTTATTTCTCTTTCCTCTGTGCACAAGACCAGTTCTGTGGAAGGTCCTTTCCTAATACACACTCATTCATCTGGTTGCCTCACACTTCATGGTCTCAGAGTTGAATCTTTGATTCCAAAGGTGCTCTGACCAGAAGAAAAACGTCCCCTCCTTTAATTTAAGCACTGTACTTTTCTTAATGCAGCCTAAGATATCATTAGTTTTGGGAGCAACCACATGATTGACTGCAAAGAATCAAAAAGTGGGGAATGGAGGCAGGGGTGAGGGGGAAGCAACTGAATGAAGAATTTTAAGCCTGAAAAGGAGACTATTCAGGGAAAGCACACCATTTTCATGTTTTTAAAGGATTGTCATGGGTCAGGAAAATTAGATTTCTCTAAGAATTCAAAGGGAATAATAGGAATGAATGGGTACCACCTACAAGGAGTTGGATTTATAGATCCTGGAACTGAGGCCCCAAGACAGTTAGTGACTCAACCTGCATCCACATAGCACATTATTTACCAAACAAGAATGTCAACTAAGACCTCCTGCAAAGTCAAACAGACTGAGACGATTGAGTGAGACAAATCCTGGTTCAAATCCAGTTTTTGCCCCTTCCTTCCTTAAGCAGGAATCCCCTTCACTTCTCTGAACATTTTTAAATAGAAGTAAGAGTTCAAATGGTTGAGGTTCCAAGAATCAAATGACACTCTATGGTTAATGCATCTACCACGGGACTCAGATCAGCACTCAGCACATCCTACTCTTCCGACCTTCACCCTTTCCACCACACCACCTCGCTTCTTCATTTCCTATGATTTGGACAGCCCAGGGTCCCTTTTAAACCAGTGTCCAGAGTGGGTGTTTCTTGCTTTAATCGAAGGGAGGTTCAACCGGCTGGCCCCCTCCCTGGGGACCTCGCCCTTCACCTCCCTCCCAAAACCAACTGTCCGCTCCCTCCTCTTGCCAATGCTGGTGCTCCTTTTTGCCTCAACTGTGCCAAAATGAGTTCCAGAATCCACTTTGTTAGGTCTACCTTCCAAACCTTTGCCTGTACTGTCCTCTCAGCCTGGAATTACTTCTCTTTTTCTCCTCCATTCTTCAAAATGTGGATAGTTACATATCATCTCCTGCAGAAAGCCATCTCTCTGGTCTCCAGGTCTGTTAGTCCCAGGTTAGTTTAAAATAAGTTGAATTGGGGCACCTGGCTGGCTCAGTTGGTTGAGTGTGTGACTCTTGATCTCCAGGTTGTGAGTTTGAGCCCCATGTTGGGTATAGAGATCACTAAAAACTAAAATCTGGGGCTCCTGGGTGGCTCAGTCAGTTAAGTGTTTGCCTTCATCAGCTCAGGTCAAGATCTCAGGGTCCTGGGATCTGGCTCAGTGACCAGGGCCGGCTCCCTGCTCAGTGGAAAGTCTCCTCCTCTTCCTCTGCTCCATCCTCTGCTTATGCTCTCCCAATCTCTCTCACAAATAAAATAAATAAAACCTTGTTTAAAATAATAAAATCTTAAAAATAATAAAAGAAAATAAATTGAAGGCATGAAGTAAAACCTGCCTTTCATCATCGTTGCTGGCATGGTTCTCACTGGCTGGAGTATAATCTACCTCTGGGCCAATTGCTGAGAAAAATCCAGAAGACAGGAACAGTAACTGAGAGAGCACAGTATGGCTCTCTCAGTTCTTTTTTTAAAGAATACTAACAGTGAAGGGAGACTGAGCAGCCCAGAAGGTCTCACCCAGCGGCTTCCATTCCTCTGGTGAATGTGCCAATAGGTGGGGAAAGACCAAGGCTAACCAAACCCATGAGACTGATGAATAAACCCTAACACCCTCAAACTTCTTGAAGTGGAAATAGACCTGCTGAGGAGCTAAAAAGCCCTGTTTTCTCCCTCTGGCCCACCTCCAAAGGATGCTTGACGAGCAGAGGGTCAGAACCACAGGAAGCAGGTGTTGTTTGATTCAAACATCTTCTGTCATCAATTTTCCCTCTAGAGAAATTGTCCCCTCAAAAACCAAACCGTCCATGCCCTTGAGCAGTTGGTTTCCTACCATCTTAGTCTGCTCAAGCTGCCATTAAAAAATACATGGCCTGGGTGGCTTCAACAACAGAAATTTCTTTCTCACAGTTCTGGAAACCAAGAAGTCAAGATCAAGATGCTGGCTAATTTGGTTTCCCGATGAGGGCTCTCTTCATGGCTTGCAATATGGCTTCACATGGTAGAGAGAGAGACAGAGCTGGCTCTCTAGTGTCTCTTCTTACAAGGCCACTATTCCCATCATGGGGCCCCAACCTCATGGCCTTATGACCTCCCAAAGACACCACCTAATACCTAATTCAGGTCCCCGGGGGGGGGAGGGGGTGGCTACAGCTTGTGAAACCAGGGAAACACTCCAATCCCAGCATCTACTGTTCACCAAGAATCCATCTGGTTCTATCTTTTCGGGAGATGGGCCCAAAGGAGAGCGTGCACAGGCCCATGGCTAGGCCAGCAGGTGCTCAGAGTAGTGAGGAGCAGAAACTCAGCTGCTGCACAGCCACATCTGGTTCCCACTCGGGGACTCACCAGTTCTGTGACCTTCAGCAGGCTATATATATCCTTTCTGATCCTCAGTTAAGTTTCCCTACCTGCAAAATGGCAGCAGTGATACCTACTTCCTAGGGCTGTTTCAAATATTAAATGAGATATGGTATGAAAGGCACTTAACACTCTTCCCAGCAGGGAATATGTGCTGGGGAGACAGGTGCTGATGCCGCACGGCATTGGCACCGATGTTGGGTTTTATAGATTCGGATGCCTCTCCTGCACCAAGTGTGAGTGTGTCCTGCCTCGGTGCCTAATTATTATGTCGGTTCTTTGACTTGCTCACCCTCTTGCAGCTGGTACATTCCTTTTCAACTATGCTGATGGTCTCTGGTCTTAGAGTGACTCTACTTTTCAAAGGTTGCTTTTCCATATTTGGGTCCACAATGTTCTGATTCATGGCCAAACCCTCAGAAGACAACCCTCCTTCTCTTATTTTCTAAGTCTTGGTGGGTACCTTTTTAGCAAAATGTGGGCCACCCTGCAATCCTCAGGGGAGGAAACGCCACTATTTCTTATGTAATGCCAGAGGAACTATATCCTACTGGTTTAGATCTAGGTGGCCTGAGGTTAGGAGCTCAGTTTGGAGGTTGTAAGATGACCCTCAGAGGGCGACTCATTGGTAAGTGTGCAGCCGTTGGCCAGGCCAGGCTGTTCTCATGGACTGAGCAGCTTAGATTCCCTTGGGCCAGTGTCACTGTGAGGTGTCAGTGGCAGCAATAGTAGCAGCAGCATAGGGGACTAGAATGCTTTTGCTCCAATTCCCTACAATCTGTAAGAGTTCATGAGTTCTCTGTTCTAGTGGAACAGGCACTGCAGGTTATCCCGTCCAGAGCATCATATTTGCAGATGAAGATGGAAAGTGTCACTAGCCCAGATGGCCAAATTAGGGAAATAACTCTGGTGAGTAATGACATGATGGATGTGGATGGAACACTCAGCCTTCCATGTGACTGATGAAAAACAGGGCCAAAGAAGTCATTACATGGTTAGAAAGCCACAAAGCCGATTAGGCCCAATCTGGAGAGCCTTTTGCCCTGGTCCTGACATCAGCCACAGAAATACACCCATAGCATTGCAGAAGTTGCCTCTCATGTTTCTTAAATTTGCGTCCCCTTGCCGGTCCATATCACCTGTAGCATATCATGAAATAGTACTTTTTTTAATAAATCCACTAAATATCTTTGAAACGCCCATGCAGAACCATAGCTATGCATCACTCACAATCTAATCATCTAGTTCTGTTGTATCTGGTATAGTACTGTCTCCTTCAAAATTTTAAATGGCATTATTTTGCACAATAATATCTAAGATTTCACCTTGGCCAAAAAAATTTCAGTTCTTATGCTTCTTTCAGGCTGAGAAACAAAACAAATTATCAAAATGTGGTTGGACTGTCAAAGGTGCTCATTTGTTAAAGATAAGCCCTCAGAACAGACGTAATTTTGGTCACCGTGCTTTGGTATTTCTTCCCCTTGAATACCACAAAGCTCAGAATCTGAAAGGGATCCAGATCTCCCCCTTTGCTTCTGAAGCTCCTTGTTACATTAAAGGCTTTACGTGCAGGCGTGTTCACAGCCTAGCTCTTGCCACCCACGTGGCTGCGTGATTCGAGCATCATCATAGTTCAGGTTCCTATAACAAAATACCATACAGTCGGAGTGGCTTAAACAACAAACACTTCTTCTCACTGCTCTGGAGGCGAAGTCTGAGATCAAAGTGCTGGCAGGGTCTGGTTCTAACCGGGTTCTTCCTGCCTTGCAGATGACTGCTGTTTGTTGAGTTCTCACAGGTGGAAAGCACGAGCGATTCCCTGACGTCTCTTTCTCTTAGGACACTATTCCCAACACGGGGCCCCACCCTTATGACTTTATTGAATCTAATTATCTCCCAAAGGGCCCCTCCTCCAATACGTTGGCATTAGGGCTTCAGTATACAAATTGGGGTGGGCGGGGGGAGGCGGGGTACAGGTACAGAACTCCGTCCATAATGACCACTAAGCCTCCCTTCCCTCATTTATGAAACAAAACCTCAGAGTCCCTATTTCACAGGGTGGTTGAGAGGATGATGATGCTATGGGGTCAGGAGAGGAGGGAATGGGAGCTCCATAAATGTAGGTTTGTTGGTGTGCAAATGAGGGTAGCAAAGTGGGGCAGGGGTTGAAATAGTCTGTAGCACTATTCTTCAAGTTCTAAGGGTTGTAAATATATCAGTTATCAATATGCTATTCAGATACCCATCTCCCTTTGCTCTGCAGTTAGATACAAATGTTAAATAATACTAGCTCTTTCAGTAGTAAATGAAAATAGGAGAAACAAGTAATGAAACAAGTAAATGAAACAAGGAGAAAAATTTGTCAAAATTCAAATGTTTAACCTCAATTAAGCATTTATCCCCCAGAGCACTGTGTTCCTACAGCCCTTCCCAGTACCAACTTGGCTTCTCAGGATGGCGCGTGATTGGGAATAATCATGACCAAACGACTGGAGAAATAGAGCCACAAATGGATGGTGGGAACAGTGGGAAGTGAGCCTTCCTACTTTATTTAGAAGGCTATTCCCAAGCAATGGGAGGCCAGACATTTTGGACCACAGGTGGACATTCTGGCCTAGCGCTGTGGTTCTATTTTTGAGGTCAAAGTGAGTTATTTCTCAATCTCATCCCATCAATGCTGTGGTCAGGGAAAAATCTCTCCCAGGGACCTGTGAATTATTCATGGAAGTCATTCCTTCCAGACTGTGGCAACCTCATGGCTTATTGTGTATTTGGCAGTATTTCCATGGGAAGGGAGGTGGTTAAATCAGGCAGTGTTGGAAAGCCACCATCATAACCCCCAAACTCCTAATTCTTAACCATTAAAAATGCTGCTGAACCTTTCCTTGGTTTTGAACCAGCTGGTAATATGGATCTGGCATGTTTCTGGTCAGCTTGATGTCAAAAGCTCTTGCAGGAAGTCTTGTTTTTTATTTCACCACCAACATTCTTTCAAGCCAGATACATGAGATATGACTGGTGAGGCTTTTTCCAGTCCTGGGATTTCTCCAGAGCTCATCCAATCATTTAGCGAAGCTTGGTGAAAACCTACCATGTTCCAGGTCTTGGGCTGGCCCTGAGATTCAAAGATAATTGAACACAACCATGCACATTTCTCTGGAAACCATGGCAACTGTATCTTGTTTACAGCCTCTGTCTTGTTCCGTCTTCAAAGATGAACACCTGGCCAGCAGCATCTGTGTGATAATTCATCACTCCCTTTTTCTGCTCACGAACGTCCATCCCTAGATGATCCTCAAGGATGGATCTACTGGGATGCAGTCCAACAGCCCGATGCATGAGTACGTTGAGAAGGTCTCCAGACCTTTGGAACCAAACTTGCTTTGACTTGATTCAACCACAGAAAGCTTTCTTAGACCCTGTTCAAGCTTAATATCGCTTTCCTGAGGCTTGTCCATTCTCCAGTGCCTCTTATCTTCATTCCTCCCAAGCCACCTGCTGCAGCTGACCCAGTTTCACTACCCCTAGCACCAGAGAGTCATTTCCTGTTTCACATAGTGAGTGTTTAATAAGACAATCCAGAGCAGCTGTTTTCTTAAGCCACAGAAGATGAAACCAAAGCAAGGGCACTGGTCTGGAATGAAGAGATGGGTCCTCATCCACACAGTCTCTGACTTGCTGAGTGGTGATGGGGAAGGTTCTTAGGTCTGTGCCCACTGCTGTTGTCTCCTTCCGTAGCTCGCTCCTCCCCTCCACCCTATCCTACTCCTTTTCTGAGGTCTTGGCCAAGTCTTCCAAAGGTTCTAATTCACATGGAAATGCAGCTGCATGACCGTATGAGCCATTACTGTACACCAGAAGTGCTGGGAGGGGCTTGAGCAAGCATCCAGTTTACACCTTCTTGCTCAAACCAGCACATCCCTTTCTAAACACTAGTTCATGGGCACTCTGCTGGGGGCTTGAAAGACAAAGATTAGTTGTGGCCATGACATAAATATCAGAGGGAGCTCAGGGAGTTCAAAGGTGACCCTAACCCCTCCAGACAGAACAAGAAATTCCTGATGCTCTTTTTAATGCATGTAATGCAAAGACCGGAAATGGGCAAAAGAGATTATTGGGTGTTCTTTCAGTTGAATGTGAGCATTACCTAGTGGTCCAAGAATTACTAGATTCTGTACACCTTTGATTGCTTTTAATTGACTTAGCTATTTTACAACTTTTCTTTGGGGGATAAAATTTAACTTCCAGAAAACTAATAGTAATGTCAATGTTTCCTATCCCTGGCAATGCAAATAATCCCTGGTCCTAGTGATCAAAATGGATTTTGTCTGAAAAGGAATACAAATTTCTGGGAGCCAAATTCTCATTTAATCTCTCATTAGTTTCATAGTTAATCCGTAAGTTAAAATAACATCTTTCATACATATTTCTGTTATATTTGTATGAAAGTCATGATTTCACCATGCCAAAAACTATATTTGAGCAAGAGGGATATTTTTAAAGAATAAAAACAAAATCAAGGAAAGTGGACATTTCCAAGCAGAGCCTGTGGTCGGTCAGACAGTACAACTGAGTCAGAAAATTATAGGCCTGAGGTCTTCCTGGAGTGAATAGCTGATTCTGAGGCCCAGAAAGCTGAGTCTGAATGAAAATAGCTGGAGAGGAGCCCCAAAGAGGCAACAGGAGGTGCATGGCTGGCTTGTGGGCCAGCCCCGCCATTCTCCTATTTGTGTGATTTGAGCAAATCACCTCCTCATTGGCAAAACTGGATTTATAACGTTTACCTGAAGGCCTACCATGTGACATGAAATAACACATGTTAACGTGTGACATAAGAATAGGATAACAAGAATGGTGACAGTAGCAGCCGACACGTATTGCGTGCTTATTTATTAGACGAGGTGAAAAACCACAAGCAAGGAAGCTGAGTTGGAGAGACTCCAAAGGCCAGGCTCACAACCAGGGAGCCCACCTGTAGCTGTCGCTACTGTCCTGGTGAAATGAGCAGTGGACTAGGTATCCAGATACAAGGTCAAGTGCAGACTGCCTCCAGCAGCTGTGGGGCCCTGCTCCCAGCCACAGCCATCCATCTTCCCAGTCCTGCGATACACTCGCTACCCGTGCCACATCCTGTACTAAATTGTTGGTGATGGGGAAATGAGGAAGTTTGGGAGTTCTGCTTCTGAACTTTGAAGATACAGATGAAATATCTGCTCATTTAATATCTTACTAGTTTCCTATGGCCACCATAACAAAGCACCACAAACTGGGTGGCTTGAAACAACATAAATGTATTGTCTCCCAGCTCTGTGGGTTAGAAGTCCACAATCAGATGTCTACAGCCCTATTCTCCATCAGAAAGCTGTAGAATCCTTCTGTTTATTTCTTCTCAGCTTCTGGTGGTGGCTTTCACTCCGTGGACTTCCTTGGCTTGCAATCAGAGCACTCCAATCTCTGCCTCTATTGTCAGATGGTGTTCTCTCCACGTGGTCTTATAAGAACATCAGTCTCATTATATGAAGGACCCACCCTACTCAAATATGGCCTCATCCTAACTAATTACATCTGCAATGACCCTATTTCTAAATAAGATCACATTCTGAGGTACTCAGGGTTAGGACTTCAACTCATCTTTCAACCCACAGCAATACCCTAGATGAGAACTCTAAGGAAGGCAGTCCTGGGTCCCCAAGGCCAATGTGGCATGGTCTTCCAATCCGCTGGAGCTTTGGCCTTCCCGCTCCAGAGAAAACAGAAGTCTGGATCCCAAGAGAGGGGAGCCACACTTCCCAGTGCAGTTTTCTGTAATGCAGCCTTATGAATTAAGTCCAGAAACAGTGGGATATCTTTGATAAAATGAAAGGGAAAGAGGCCATTCCATCCTGAAAGATTAGGTAAGCAAAGCGTCAAGAGCATTATGCTAGATTAGTAGTGCTCACTTTTCGGAGAATACAGCCTAATTCTAGAAGCCGTGACAGGCAATAATTCATCTCTAAAAAAAGTTCTGTAAGATACAGGAAGGGAAAAGAGCCAGCATTTTTATTTAGCGTCTCCTCTCTGCCAAGCCATATGTGGAATAATTTACAAACATCATTTCTTTCAACCCTCATGACAATTCTTTGATTATTAACCCCATTTGACAGATAAGGAAGGAGGCTAAGAGAAGTTAACTGATTTTTCTCCCAAGTTCCACAGCTAAAAACGTGGTGGTACCAGGATTTAAACCCGGATTTATCTGACCAACTAGTTTATAATCTTTCTACTACATTATATCTTTATTATTTTATATTGGATAATGTATGTGAAAACTTGAAGCATTATGGCCAACAGAGAGTAATCAATATATCCTTTCCCCCTCCAGAGAATGTTTCTGGAATGAGTGAATGAGTGAATGAATGAATGATAGTGGATGACCACACAGCACCCTCAGAGTCTCCTGTCCTCATGTGCACTCTCCCCGCTGTAAGCTCCAGGACTTTGTTCTTCTCTCTCAAGTGGAATATATTCCCTTCTCCCTCTGCAGCCCTCACCCCCTGGCTTGTTCCTCAGAGAGGGGATGAGGTCTAACCATCTTCGTATCTCTACCCCTGGCCTCTGGCACTAGCCTGATACACAGCAATGCTCAGTATCTGCCTGCAGAGTGAAGAAATAAGTACAAACTCCTATAAAGTATATGGCTCAGTGTCAGAGTAGTAGGCTTGACCTGAGAGCATCCCCAGGAAGTTTAGAGAGAAACCAGGCTCCAGGCCCAGCATCGTCACCAATTTGTTGTGCAAAGTGGGCTCCTCTTGGCCCTCTCCCCCAGCATATCTAAGGAGGGGCTGCAACTAATGCCCTTGAGAGATCTTCTACTCCCGTCACCTCTGTCTTGGTGTCTCTAAACGTCAGAAGAAGTCACAGGCCACAAGGCATTCAGCTGCCAGCAGGGTCTGTGCTGTCCAGGAATGGACAATCTTTTCTCAGGCTCTAGTTTTCCTGAGCCGGGAAGGTCAGCATTTGGGTTCCTGGCCAACGTCCTTTTGTAGGATTCCAAGACAGAACCTCCCAAGGACAGCTGGAATGAAGGCCTGCCCTCTCTCGGTGGGAGGCTCTTCGACCTCACTGAAAGCCCTCCTAAGGCCAGACAGAGCACCAAACCCTGATCGAGGCTCCTTGAGACAAACAGAACCTCTACTCCCTGTCCTTCCGAGAAGGAACCACAGTGATGACAGTGGACCCTTACAGTGCATAAATGATTTGTCTTGCTTTGTGTGGGCCTTTCATGGCCGTTACCACCTTTGATTCTGGTATGAGGCAGATCTGCACTGTGATTTTTATTCCTCATTTCCCCAATCAGGAAACAGGAGCTCCAAGAGGTTGAGTCCCCAGAGTCATCTAGCTATCTCCCCACCCAAGGTCTGGTTTTCATTTCTACTTTTACTTTGATAAAAAAAAATAGGAAATATATTCACATGGTGCCAAATTCAACAGGTATGAAGATAACGTACAGAAAGTGCACGTTTCTCTTGCTCTTGGTCTTTCTACATCTCATTCTCTGTTATCATTTGTTTCACTTCTTTTAAGAGATCCTTTCCTCTAACTGAAGCAAATGGGTTATGCTCACCCCTCTGTAGCACACTCTGGACAGTGTTCTGTACCTTTGTATTGCCACTCACCAATACTGCTAGGCAGTCCTCCCAGGTCAGCATATAAATATCTGCCTTGTTCTCTGTAATGGCTGAACAATTGTCCGACATTTGAAAACACCATAATTTATTTGGAAGGACATATATGGACCGCAGCCCCTAAAGGACCGAACTGTACAGAGAAGAAGTGGGAAGCTGAAATGCCATCTCCTCACTCCTGGGGACACTGAGCATTTCAGATCAACTGACCCCTTATCATATCTCTACACACAGGCTTTCAGCTTGATTGAAAACTAACCAAAACAATGCATGAAAGTACCATGTGTTTGCACATGGTAAATAGCCAGTTTCATTTACATCAATGTGGATGGAACTGGAGGGTATTATGCTGAGTGAAATAAGTCAATCAGAGAAAAGCAATTATCATATGGTTTCACTCATACGTGGAATATAAGAAATAGTGAAAGGGACCCTAAGGGAAAGGAGGCAAACTAAATGGGGGAAAATCAGAGAGGAAGACAAACAATGAGAGACTCTTAAATCTGGGAAACAAACTGAGGGTTGCTGGAGGGGAGGTGGGGGGGATGCGGTGACTGGGTGATGGGCACGAAGGAGAGCACATGATGTGATGAGTAGTGGGTGTGATACTATGTGTTGGCAAATTGAATTTAAATTCAAAAAACTAGAGCTCATTATACTTCCATAATCAAAAAAGGAAAATAAAATAAAAAATAGGGTGCCTGGGTGGCTCAGTGGTTGAGCGTCTGCCTTTGACTCAGGTCGTGAGCCCGGGGTCCTGGGATCGAGTCCCACATTGGGCTCCTTGTAGGGAGCCTGCTTCTCCCTCTGCCTGTGTCTCTACCTTTCTCTCTGTGGCTCTCATGAATAAATAAAGTCTTTTAAAAATAAATACATAATAAATACATAAAAATTGGAGGAGGGAGGGGCAAGATGGCAGAAGAGTAGGGTCCCCAAATCACCTGTCCCCACCAAATTACCTAGATAACCTTCAAATCATCCTGAAAATCTACGAATTCGGCCTGAGATTTAAAGAGAGACCAGCTGGAACGCTAGAGTGAGAAGAGTTCGCGCTTCTATCAAGGTAGGAAGACGGGGGAAAAAGAAATAAAGACACAAAAGGCCTCCGAGGGGGAGGGGCCTCGCGAGGAGCCGGGCTGAGGCCGGGGCGAGTGTCCCCAGGGCAGGAGAGCCCCGTCCCGGAGGAGCAGGAGCTGCACCAACCTTCCCGGGGGAAAGGCCTCCCGGGGAATTGGAGCAGGATCCCCAGAAAGGCGGGGATGCCCTCGGCTCCCTGGGACAGTAACAGAGGAACTGCGCCCCGGAGAGTGCGCCGAGCTCCCTAAGGGCTGCAGCGCTCGGCGGGACCCAGAGCAGCTCGGAGGGGCTCGGGGGCGGCTCCGCGGAGGGGGCTGCGGGGCGGGAGCGCGAATCCAACAGCGCAGGCCCCGGAGCACAGGGCGCGGGGACACAGCCCAGGATCCGGCCTCCCCCGGGACAGGCAGAGGCCGGGAGGGCCCGGACAGTGAGGACGATCCTGCCAGGGGCCCCGAGCTGTGCAGATCAGCGGTCCCGCCCTGGAGCCTCCAGGCCCTGCAGACGGAGAGCTCTGTAGCTACTGCGGGAGCTGACTCCAGGGCTCCAGAGCTGGCCGAGCCACTGGGGTTGTTCCTCCTGGTACCTCACGGGGTAAACAGCCCCCACTGAGCCCTGCACCAGGCAGGGGGCAGAGCAGCTCCCCCAAGGGCTAACACCTGAAAATCAGCACAGCAGGCCCCTCTCCCAGAAGACCAGCTACGGACCAGTTCCAGGGGAAGTCAAGGGACTTAAAGTATACAGAATCAGAAGATACTCCCCCGTGGTTTTTTTTTTTTTCTTTTTTTTCTTTTTGATTTCTGATTGCTTCCCCCACCCTTTTTTTTTTCACCTTTCTTTCTTTTTCTTTCTCTTTTTCTTCTCTTTTTTCCTTTTTTCTTCCTTTTTTCTTTTTTCTTTTTCTCTTTTCTTTCCTTCTCTCTCTCTCTTTTTCTCCTTTTCCCAATACAACTTGTTTTTGGCCACTCTGCACTCAGCAAAATGACTAGAAGGAAAACCTCACCTCAAAAGAAAGAATCAGAAGCAGTCCTCTCTCCCACAGAGTTACAAAATCTGGATTACAATTCACTGTCAGAAAGCCAGTTCAGAAGCACTATTATACAGGTACTGGTGGCTCTAGAAAAAAGCATAAAGGACTCAAGAGACTTCATGACTGCAGAATTTAGATCCAATCAGGCAGAAATTAAAAATCAATTGAATGAGATGCAATCCAAACTAGAAGTCCTAACGACGAGGGTTAACGAGGTGGAAGAACGAGTGAGTGACATAGAAGACAAGTTGATGGCAAAGAGGGAAACTGAGGAAAAAAGAGACAGACAATTAAAAGACCATGAAGACATATTAAGGGAAATAAACGACAGCCTGAGGAAGAAAAACCTACATTTAATTGGGGTTCCCGAGGGCGCCGAAAGGGCCAGAGGGCCAGAATATGTATTTGAACAAATCCTAGCTGAAAACTTTCCTAATCTGGGAAGGAAAACAGGCATTCAGATCCAGGAAATAGAGAGATCCCCCCCTAAAATCAATAAAAACCGTTCAACACCTCGACATTTAATAGTGAAGCTTGCAAATTCCAAAGATAAAGAGAAGATCCTTAAAGCAGCAAGAGACAAGAAATCCCTGACTTTTATGGGGAGGAATATTAGGGTAACAGCAGACCTCTCCACAGAGATCTGGCAGGCCAGAAAGGGCTGGCAGGATATATTCAGGGTCCTAAATGAGAAGAACATGCAACCAAGAATACTTTATCCAGCAAGGCTCTCATTCAAAATGGAAGGAGAGATAAAGAGCTTCCAAGACAGGCAGGAACTGAAAGAATATGTGACCTCCAAACCAGCTCTGCAAGAAATTTTAAGGGGGACTCTTAAAATTCCCCTTTAAGAAGAATTTCAGTGGAAAAATCCAAAAAACAAGGACTGAATCGATATCATGATGACACTAAACTCACATCTGTCAATAGTAACTCTGAACGTGAATGGGCTTAATGACCCCATCAAAAGGTGCAGGGTTTCAGACTGGATAAAAAAGCAGGACCCATCTATTTGCTGTCTACAAGAGACTCATTTTAGACAGAAGGACACCTACAACCTGAAAATAAAAGGTTGGAGAACCATTTACCATTCAAATGGTCCTCAAAAGAAAGCAGGGGTAGCCATCCTTATATCAGATAAACTAAAATTTACCCCGAAGACTGTAGTGAGAGATGAAGAGGGACACTATCTCATACTTAAAGGATCTATCCAACAAGAGGACTTAACAATCCTCAATATATAAGCCCCGAATGTGGGAGCTCCCAAATATTTAAACCAATTAATAACCAAAGTGAAGAAATACTTAGATAATAATACACTTATACTTGGTGACTTCAATCTAGCTCTTTCTACCCTTGATAGGTCTTCTAAGCACAACATCTCCAAAGACACGAGAGCTTTAAATGATACACTGGACCAGATGGATTTCACAGATATCTACAGAACTTTACATCCAAACTCAACTGAATACACATTCTTCTCAAGTGCACATGGAACTTTCTCCAGAATAGACCACATACTGGGTCACAAATTGGGTCTGAACCGATACCAAAAGATTGGGATCGTCCCCTGCATATTCTCAGACCATAATGCCTTGAAATTAGAACTAAATCACAACAAGAAGTTTGGAAGGACCTCAAACACATGGAGGTTAAGGACCATCCTGCTAAAAGATGAAAAGGTCAACCAGGAAATTAAGGAAGAATTAAAAAGATTCATGGAAACTAATGAGAATGAAGATACAACCGTTCAAAATCTTTGGGATGCAGCAAAAGCAGTCCTAAGGGGGAAATACATCGCAATACAAGCATCCATTCAAAAACTGGAAAGAACTCAAATTCAAAAGCTCACCTTACACATAAAGGAACTAGAGAAAAAACAGCAGATGGACCCTATGCCCAGCAGAAGAGAGTTAATTAAAATTCAAGCAGAACTCAACAAAATCGAGACCAGAAGAACTGTGGAACAGATCAACAGAACCAGGAGTTGGATCTTTGAAAGAATTAATAAGATAGATAAACCATTAGCCAATGTTATTAAAAAGAAGAGAGAGAAGACTCAAATTAATAAAATCATGAATGAGAAAGGAGAGATCACTACCAACACCAAGGAAATACAAACGATTTTAAAAACATATTATGAACAGCTATACGCCAATAAATTAGGAAATCTAGAAGAAATGGACGCATTCCTGGAAAGCCACAAACTACCAAAACTGGAGCAGGAAGAAATAGAATACCTGAACAGGCCAATAACCAGGGAGGAAATTGAAGCAGTCATCAAAAACCTCCCAAGACACAAGAGTCCAGGGCCAGATGGCTTCCCAGGGGAATTCTATCAAACGTTTAAAGAAGAAATCATACCTATTCTACTAAAGCTGTTTGGAAAGATAGAAAGAGATGGAGTACTTCCAAATTCGTTCTATGAGGCCAGCATCACCTTAATTCCAAAACCAGACAAAGACCCCACCAAAAAGAATTACAGACCAATATCCCTGATGAACATGGATGCAAAAATTCTCAACAAGATACTAGCCAATAGGATCCAACAACACATTAAGAAAATTATTCACCATGACCAAGTAGGATTTATCCCCGGGACACAAGGCTGGTTCAACACTCGTAAAACCATCAATGTGATTCATCATATCAGCAAGAGAAAAACCAAGAACCATATGATCCTCTCATTAGATACAGAGAAAGCACTTGACAAAATACAGCATCCATTCCTGATCAAAACTCTTCAGAGTATAGGGATAGAGGGAACATTCCTCGACATCTTAAAAGCCATCTACGAAAAGCCCACAGCAAATATCATTCTCAATGAGGAAGCACTGGGAGCCTTTCCCCTAAGATCAGGAACCAGACAGGGATGTCCACTCTCACCACTGCTATTCAACATAGTATTGGAAGTCCTAGCCTCAGCAATCAGACAACAAAAAGACATTAAAGGCATTCAAATTGGCAAAGAAGAAGTCAAACTCTCCCTCTTCGCTGATGACATGATACTCTACATAGAAAACCCAAAAGCCTCCACCCCAAGATTGCTAGAACTCATACAGCAATTTGGTAGCATGGCAGGATACAAAATCAATGCTCAGAAATCAATGGCATTTCTATACACTAACAATGAGACTGAAGAAAGAGAAATTAAGGAGTCAATCCCATTTACAATTGCACCCAAAAGCATAAGATACCTAGGAATAAACCTAACCAAAGAGGTAAAGGATCTATACCCTAAAAACTATAGAACACTTCTGAAAGAAATTGAGGAAGACACAAAGAGATGGAAAAATATTCCATGCTCATGGATTGGCAGAATTAATATTGTGAAAATGTCAATGTTACCCAAGGCAATTTACACGTTTAATGCAATCCCTATCAAAATACCATGGACTTTCTTCAGAGAGTTAGAACAAATTATTTTAAGATTTGTGTGGAATCAGAAAAGACCCCGAATAGCCAGGGGAATTTTAAAAAAGAGAACCATAGCTGGGAGCATCACAATGCCAGATTTCAGGTTGTACTACAAAGCTGTGGTCATCAAGACAATATGGTACTGGCACAAAAACTGACACATAGATCAATGGAACAGAATAGAGAACCCAGAAGTGGACCCTGAACTTTATGGTCAACTTATATTCGATAAAGGAGGAAAGACTATCCACTGGAAGAAAGACAGTCTCTTCAATAAATGGTGCTGGGAAAATTGGACATCCACATGCAGAAGAATGAAACTAGGCCACTCTCTTTCACCATACACAAAGATAAACTCAAAATGGATGAAAGATCTAAATGTGAGACAAGATTCCATCAAAATCCTAGAGGAGAACACAGGCAACACCCTTTTTGAACTTGGCCACAGTAACTTCTTGCAAGATACATCCATGAAGGCAAAAGAAATAAAAGCAAAAATGAACTATTGGGACTTCATCAAGATAAGAAGCTTTTGCACAGCAAAGGATACAGTCAACAAAACTCAAAGACAACCTACAGAATGGGAGAAGGTATTTGCAAATGACGTATCAGATGAAGGGCTAGTATCCAAGATCTATAAAGAACTTCTTAAACTCAACACCAAAGAAACAAACAATCCAATCATGAAATGGGCAAAAGACATGAACAGAAATCTCACAGAGGAAGACATAGACATGGCCAACATGCACATGAGAAAATGCTCTGCATCACTTGCCATCAGGGAAATACAAATCAAAACCACAATGAGATACCACCTCACACCAGTGAGAATGGGGAAAATTAACAGGGCAGGAAACAACAAATGTTGGAGAGGATGCGGAGAAAAGGGGCAAGCCTCTTACACTGTTGGTGGGAATGTGAACTGGTGCAGCCACTCTGGAAAACTGTGTGGAGGTTCCTCAAAGAGTTAAAAATAGACCTGCCCTACGACCCAGCAATTGCACTGTTGGGGATTTACCCCAAAGATTCAGATGCAATGAAACGCCAGGACACCTGCACCCCAATGTTTCTAGCAGCATTGTCCACAATAGCCAAACTGTGGAAGGAGCCTCGGTGTCCATCAAAAGATGAATGGATAAAGAAGATGTGGTTTATGTATACAATGGAATATTCCTCAGCCATTAGAAACGACAAATACCCACCATTTGCTTCAACGTGGATGGAACTGGAGGGTATTATGCTGAGTGAAGTAAGTCAATTGGAGAAGGACAAACAGTGTATGTTCTCATTCATTTGGGGAATATAAATAATAGTGAAAGGGAATATAAAGGAAGGGAGAAGGAATGTGTGGGAAATATCAGGAAGGGAGACAGAACATAAAGACTCCTAACTCTGGGAAACGAACTAGGGGTGGTGGAAGGGGAGGAGGGCGGGGCGTGGGGGTGAATGGGTGACGGGCACTGAGGGGGACACTTGACGGGATGAGCACTGGGTGTTATTCTGTATGTTGGCAAATTGAACACCAATAAAAATTAATTTATTAAAAAAATACATAAAAATTTTAAAATAAATTAATAAATAATAAAATAAATGCCCAGTTACTAGACTAATGTTGGCAAGTGTCTGACTAATTGCACCGAGCTGGTTGGAATACGAGAAAGTAGCAGAAGTCCGAGAAGAAATCTGCTCTGTCCCCCAAGAGCTGGGGAGTGATGGGAAGAGCAGACAGGCCTGTGTTCCAAACCCAGCTCTGCCGCTCAGCATGGGTGGGACACCTCCTCTCTCTGAGGTTGGGGTGGGCAGTCACCTGGCGAGTGCCTACGTCTCCCAGGCTCCCTTGCAGCCATCGGAGGCTATGTTTTCCCCCAATAAATTGCAGCTGGAAATCACTCTCTCTCCCCCTTCCCATGGACTGGGGCACACATGTGGTGGTGGAGGTGAAAGAGCTTCGACAGCAGAACGAGAGGGAACTGTGGTGCCCACGAACCCCCCCCCCAGGCAGAGCTATGTGCCACCCAGCCCCCCCTGCACACCTCTAGAGCACGCTGCTGTGTGAGAGGGCAATCCGCTTTGATCTTGTTTGAGCGACAGCATTTAACTCTCAGTGACTGGTACACAGTGTGTCCTTGAACAAATCACCTAATATCCTCAAGCTCTGTTTTCTACATCTCCAAATCCATCATAAAAATTAAAGAGAAGGCAAATGGAATGCCTAGCACTGTATTTGGCATGCGATACAACTTCAAGAAATGGTTCTCTGGGCCTGTTTCCATATCTGTAAAATGGGTGCATTGATCATTCCTTTGTGAAACCAGATGACACAGAGGACCATGTCACTTACACAACTGATACCTGGTGGCCAGCAACCTGAGGTTTAGTGTACTTTGTTCTGATAATGAGTAGAGGCTTAGCCTTCCCGTGTCCGAGTGAGTTTGGGTAAGTGCCCTGTTTTGGACTCAGTGTGGGAGCTCATCTGGATGAGAGGAGAAAGAGACCTGTCTCTGAGGCCATGGAGGAGGAAGCCTGGCAAAGGCGTCTGACCACACAATGCCTGCTGACTGAGGTGTGAAGGAATCAGAGAAATGTGGGTCCCATTACTTTAAAAAAAAAAAAGATTTTATTTGGTTATTCATGAGAGACACAGAGAGAGCTGAGAGGCAGAGACACAGGCAGAGGAAGAACCAGGCTCCATGCAGGGAGCCTGACATGGGACTCGATCCCGGGGCTCCAGGACCATGCCATGGGCCGAAGGCAGGTGCTAAACCGCTGAGCCACTGGGGCTGCCCCCATCACCTTCTTTGCATGCACAAATTTTAAAAATAAATATGTGCCAGAGACAGGGAATCAATGAAAGAGAAGTGAGTTCTCAAGATCCCCCTCCATTTGCTCCACTCCACTGAAAGAGTATAAAGGCCACTTTTTAAAACTTTTGTTAATTAAAGAGTCCTAAAAAAAAGAAAAAAATTAAAGAGTCCTGCTTTAATTAGATACCTAATAGGTCAGGTCCAGTACTCAGCGCATTGTGTATGCCCTCTCCATTGACACAGCAGCCCCAGCCAGGATGCTCACTCTCACCACCTTGCAACTATGAAGGCCAGGGAATGGAAGTACTTTGTCCAAAGTCACATAGCTAACAAGTGGCTGAGCAGGATTTGAATACAGATCTGCCTTATTCAAAACGCCATGTTCTTTGATGCCACAATTCTAAGACTGAATACTTATGTTCATGTTCCCAGCTAAGGCTAAGTTCTTTGGAGAATAGCAACATAAATCAGGAACTGGCTTCTTGTTTGCCTAATTCAAGATCTTTTTTCTCATGGAAAGTAAACAAATGGGAAACGTGTCAGGCCTAGAGCCGGAAAGCATGGGCCACTCTGTCCCTAACAACTCCATTTCCTTTTGCACTTTTCTACACCTCTCTGGGCTTCATTTTCCTTATCTGTAACACAGGAACAGTACCAATTTCCCAGAATCACTAGGAAGATTTTAAAAAGGAGATAACAGATGTAAAGATGCTACGCAAACTCTCCAGCACAAGACAAAAGTTAACACTGCTTTAGGGCACTCTGGAAGCCTTATTTGTGTTGTAGAAACATTTTACTAATACATAATATGTCCCCCATGGGGTCAGTGAGTCAAGAACATTTGCTCACCTGGGATCTCCTGGTGATGTCCCCTGCGTGTGAGGTCCCAGAAGTTCACATGCCTGAGTGCTGGACCTATCTGACCTTCCAATGCCAGATGGCAGATGTCAACAGCTTTGTGGTCCTCTGTAAGCACACAGCTGGCAACAAGAGTTTACACGTGGATGGCAGGTACTGGGAAGTACCACAACTTGCCCAGGAACTTCCAGTTACTAATGGTGACAGTCCATGCTATGTAAGTTGTATCTCACTCCTGTATCTGGGTCTCAGGTTCTTTACAATTCCTGGTTATTCACCACCTGCTACAGAGAAACATATGCTTGTTTGAGATCCAAATTACAAAAGCATAGCACAGGGCACCTGGGTGGCTCAGTCAGTTGGGGGTCCAACTCTTGGTTTGCTGCTAAGGTCATGATCTCAGGGTCATGAAGTAGCCCCACAGCAGACTCCATGCTCAGCAGCGAGTGTGCTTCTCTCCCTCTCCCTTGGCTCTTCCCCCAAGCACCCCCGCCTCCCCACCTCAGCTTGTACACGCACATGAATGTGTGCTCTCTCCCTCTCTCAAATAGATAAATAAATAAATCTTTTTTAAAAATTCATAGTGCATAAAACCTACTCATTCATTCAGTAAACATTTACTGAGTATCTGCCCCTGCCCAGCCTGGTGCTGGGCCATGCAGAGACCAGTGGGCTGGGTGCAGAGCCTGCTTTCCAGGGAATCAGTATGCTGAATCACAGGACCATGGAACAAGGCTCTACTGTCCTAGCCACTTCACCTAAGCAATCTCTAATTCTTACAATAACAACAACCCTGCAAATTGTATGTTTGTCCCAAATTTTATGATGGACAACGAAGGCTCAGAGACACTGATGAATTCATTCAAAGTCACTAAGCCAGGGGCACCAGAGTGATGCAATAGCTTGATCATCTCCCTCTTGGTTTCGGCTCAGGTCATGATCTCAGAGCAGTGGGATTAGATCCCCTACTCAACATAGAGTCTGCTTGAGATTTTCTCCCTCTCCCCTGACTCGTGCACTCTTAATTAATTAATTAATTAAATCTTTTAAAAAACAGTTACTCAGACAATAAGTGGCAAGAATAGGATTAGATTCTAAGTCTATTGGCTGCCAAAACTCAGGCTCTTCCCTAAGAACACACAGGACTCCTTGAAATGTCCTCCATATAGAATGTCCAGGATAGAATGATAAGTGCCACAGCATCCACTAGGCTTAATGACATGGCATTAAGTGACAATTTAATTTATTTCTCCTTTTGACTTCTAGGTTGGTGACTTTATGCAGCCATAGGGTGTCAGGGAAAAATAATCATCTAGTCAAAACTTCTCATTGTACAGATGAGGAAGCTGAGGACAAGAAAGCACATCTTGCCCAAGGTCACAGAGCAACCTAACATTGGAGCTGGAATTTGAGCACACGCATGTCTGCATTAAAGTTCCAGGCCTTCACCATGTTGTGGATACCACCATGTTGTGGATACTAAGGCCTGGCATTTACCTTCACATTCTTTTTTACCTGGAGAAGATCACCTGCTTGAGGCAGAGACTAATTGTAGTTCATCTTTCCATGTCCTGTGCTTGGAATACAGAGTAATGCCCCTCAGTGAGTGTGTGATCATTGAATGACAAATGAAACAACCATAATTATCCACACAATACAGATCAAGAAACTGAGATTCAAAGAGAGTAGAGTACCTGTCCAAGGTTACCTGGCTCCTCAGTGGCCAAGCCAAGATTCACACCTGGTCCTCCTGGCTCTGGAGGCCATTTCCGGCTGCTGGCAGGAGGACGTCTGTAAGGTACCAGCCCCACAGCGACCTGAAAAGCAGGCACAGCATAAGGACCCTTACCTGAATCCTCTTCATGTTGGAAAAAGCCTTGGGGGTGGAGGTCCTGCAAGAAGACCAGGTACATGGACTCAGCTGGAAGCTGTGACAAGTATACAGGGTAGAAGAAGACCCCTCAGGAGACCCCTGGCAGAGGGGCCTCAAACTCAGATGGCCAAACCAGTCACACATGTTTGGAAACCAGTGAAGAGCCTTGCTGGGGGCCAGGAGAAAGATCCGTTCTGGGGGCTCAGCCAGGCCTGGGGATGAGGCTGCCAGAAGGAGGTCAGGACAGAGGACAGATGTGCACAAGGCCCCGCCAGAGGCCACGCTGGCCCCAGTGAATCAAGTCTCTAACCAGAGCCATAACTCTATTCCAAGCTCAGAGCGTTCCGGTTCCCAGATTAGACCATGGAAAAGTGGTTCCATGTGGGCTCTTCGACTCGGTTCCTCCCTCAGCACCACCCCCCACCCCCCACCTCCAGCCCAGAATCGCAGGGAGGCCATTCCGTGTCAACACGAGGATGTTGCTCTTTATTTTCTTCTCTCGAACACATAAAAATAAGTCTGCCAGACCCAAATATCCATGTGAGCTCTCAAGAAGCTGAGCTTAAACATGTTTGCACGTCGGGACCAAAGCAATCCCACATGTGGCTGCTGAAACAGGGTGTCCTCTACGTGGCAAGCGGCTGCCTTCTTCAATCTCCAGGACGATAATGGAGGGGAGAAGTGAGCACATCTGCACCGCTTCCCATGCTCTTCAGATGGCTCTTCTCTTTCATTTGTCATCCTAATTCTGCAGATGGAAAACCTAAGGCTCAGCGAGATGGGAGTAGTTCAAAGTCGGTCGTTCACTCCACAAATGCGTATCATGTCCACCAATGTGCTCAGTCAGTGAGGATCCTCATAGGGAAAACCCTTTCTTTCCTGCTTTACAAAGGGATTCACTGATGGATTCCCTAGAGTGTTCCATGCAAAGTTTCCCAAAGCACATGAGGTAAAAGACTAATTCTGCGAGGGCTTAATATGCATTTGGGAAATTCTATGCACAAATTAGCCTGGAAATCACTGATTAGACAACACTTGCTTAGGAAATCACTGATTAAAGAAACGGAACAATGCAGGATTCTCTTAAACACAGGGGTTTTCATAGTGTTTAATTGGCTAAAGTGTATTGGAGTCTCCCAGCAGAGTATAAAGTATGCAGTATTTGCCCAAAGTTATGAGCTAGAGTTCTAAGAAAAACTGTTTTGGAAACACTTCCCCAATATATTTGGTTGAATCATATGAAATTGCCAACATACGGCTGTTTTTTATCTACAAAACAGCATTTCCATATGGTTCAATCTAACATATACAATAGGGGTTTTTTTCCAAGTGTTTTGTGACTCCTTTATCCAATTTCATAATGTGATATGGCTAATAGGCCCTGAACTCCTTGAAGGGTTCTTGATGTGTAGCCTTTTATGTGCTCACTGTTAGGGCTGGAAATAGTCCCAGGGTAGGGTAGCAACAGACGACTACTCTCTACCCATATTTGTGCCTGTCCTTCCATACTGTGGAGTCATCACGTGAAGCAGCTGCCTAACTAGAAACGATGTTTTCAGTCCCCGTCCATCCAGGGGAGTCGGAGGTGGGGGGCAGTGTCCACTGTGAAATGCAAGCACAAGCGATGCATGTCACTGCCAAGCAAAGGCAGCTAAGAGTCAGGTGTGTCTTCTCCATCCTCTCCTTGCCCATCTTCTGCCTAAATACAGGTTGGTATTTAGGTCCCAGAGGTTGGCAGATCCACAAGATGGAAGGGAACTCAGCCCCGATTCATCGAAAGCCACCCACCAACTAAGTACACCTACACTGAACTCTCAGGTGAGGGAGAAAGAAACTGATTACCATAAGCCACTGATTGGGAGGCAGTGTTGTCATTGCTGCCGTCATCATAGAATGTATCATCCTAACTGATGTACTAATGTATCCTAACTAATGCAGTAAAGTTGGCAGCAGGTGATGAGAGTGGCCATCTGGGACCCTGAAGTGTCCCTGGTGACAGTGTGGAACCAAAGAGGACAAATGTCAACAAGGCCCACACAACAGAAGTGTCCCCAGTCAGGATGGCCAGACCAGGCTCACATGTGCAGAAGTGCTCTTAGTCGGTGCAGGCTACTATAGCAAAATGCCACGGATGGAGTCACTTATAAACAACAGACATTTATCTCTCCAAAGTTCCAGAGGCTGGGAAGTTCAAGATCAAGGCATCTGGTGAGATTTGGTGTCTGCTGAGAGCCCATTCCTTGATTGATAGGTGGCCTCTTGCTGAGTTCTCACATGGTAGATGAAAGGAGATATCTCTCTAGGGTCTCTTTTAATATGGGCACTGATCCTATTTATGAAGAGCCTGTCTTCATGACCTAATCCTTTCCCAAAGGCCCCACCTCCAAATACCATCACATTGGGGATTAGGTTTCAGCATGTCAGTGGGGGAGACAAGTATTTAGTGCCCAGCCAAAGGCAATGCAATTTGTAGGAAGTATAAGGTGAATGAAAAGCTGGACTGATTAGTAGGGCTATTATTGAAAACACTAATCATTGGTTGAGATCCTGGTGCCTTCCTCCCACTCACACCCCCATGTCCAATCTTCCCTAGAGTCCTGTGGATTCCATGACCTCTGTCTTATGATCCTATCTCCTCCTTACCACTTTTGCCCTAAATACATTACCTCCTTCAGATTTCTCTAAGGCCACTTGCATCACCATGCCCTTGCACCTTCCACTTTTGATCTTCCTTTTCTTCACCAGGACAAGAGAACAGTGCCATAACGCCTCACATACAGGATGTGCTCCATCTTAATCAGCTTTCTCATTTCCCCACAAATGGAGCAGAGGACACAAAACATGGAGGTGGGAAGCCTGACTTCTAGGCTGACCTCTAGCACAACACACTTAGCACTGACTAGGCACTCCAGACATGCATGCCTGCAGGATGCGTCAATGCTTGTCACGCATGATTCTGTTCTAGTACCTACATGTGGCTTCCTTTCGAGGCATGAGAAGGTCATTGTTACTGGAGAGTGTGTTACATTTTGCTATGTCTGCCATGTAGAGTGAGAGCCAAGCTCTAGAAGGGCAGAAGAGACTCTCTCCCCCACCCCACAAGATCTCCCTAAAAGAAACATCTTTGTCCATCAGAGACACAGATGGGGTAGCCATGGCCCTGCAGCCAGCCTGTAACCATATCAGCTAATGGGCCTCTATGAATCAGGCAGGCAAGATCTTACAGTCCTTTCTACTAATCTTTGAAAATAAGACAAAAGGGAAAACATTTACCTCCCCAAAGCACACATCTGCTTTGCAGTTTCTGAGGATGAGCCCACGGAGATAGAGTAGAGAGATCTCCCTCTCTACAAGAACTCCCTGGAAAAGCCAACAATGTGTAGTGCATTTTCCATGAAAGAAGGGCCAAGTTCCCAGAGATGTCCCGCAGTCACTCTCCTTCAAAGATAATATTGATATCCTCATAACACACCTGTTTTTCCTTTTCTGGGCCTGGGACAAGTCCTGTCTCAGAGGTGGTTCATCTCATCATTGACCTAATGTTATAAAATGACATTGTATCCATTTTAGCCTCAGTGTTCTTAGGTTGCATCACAGTGGCCCCTTTATTCTACCTACAGTCTTCTGCAAAAATAAACTATAGGACAAGGACAGAACAAGAAGTGGTGCTCCTACTCGTACAAAACCTCACCGGACAGGTGGTTGTTGCATATAGCAGGAAGCATCCCCCCTTACCAGGCATTTTCAGGCCTTAGAATTATATCTCAAAGTTCAAAGTAATCATATTTAGATCTTGAACTTCTACCACATAACTCAACAAACTAAATTAAATAACCGAAATGTCTCACATTACCAACTGGAGGCCACCCTAAAAGATAGTTATCCACTAGCAATTTATCATGTATGATAGAAACTGCTGTTTGACTACCCAAAAGACATTTCCTTCCCACCTTTTTTTTTAAGATTTTATTTATTTATTTTGGAGGAGGGGCAGAGAAAGAGGGAGAATCCCAAGCAGACTCCATGCTGAGCTGGGCATGGGGCTCAATCCCACAACCATGAGACCTGGGCCAAAATCAAGAGTTGAATGCTCAACCAGTGGAGCCACCCAGATGCCCTTCCTTCCTATCTTTTTTATGGTGACATCTAGACACACACACACACACACACACACACACACACACACACCACAGGTTCCCGTTTTCCCAGACTTCCTTGTAACAAGGGGTGGCCATGTGACTTAGTACAAGAAGATGAAATATATGGAGAGATTTGCGGGGGGATTTCTGGGGAAGATGTTCTCTCCTGATAGAGAGATGCTACTTTGGCATCTCTGGCTATCCCTTAGCACCCTGTCTTTGAAAATAGCTATTTTAGGACTAATGGTGAGGTGTCCCTATTTAAATCATGAGCAACAAGCCTAAAGACAAAAGCCAGTGTCCTGGGAAAGAGAAACAGAAGGGTAGAAAGAGGCTGGTTTTGGTTTTTGGATTTCTTGCTGTTTTTTTTTTTTTTGTTTTGGTTTGTTTTGGTTTGTTTGTTTGTTTTGTGGTTTCATTCTGTTTTATTTGTTTGCCACTGAACCAGCCCAGAACCACCTACTTCTCAAGCAACTGTTTGTCAGGTGTTCTATTATTTGCAATCAAAGTACCTGAACTAATGCTTCACACATTTTCAACTCACAATATAATGTGCTGGGACACTGAGAGGACCACAAGGGGAGTAGATGATTCAGGAGTTAAAAGTGGAAAATAAACCTTCACAAAAACCTGACAATAATATAAGAGAACATTTAATATTATCAATACAGGGATGCCTGGGGGCTCAGTGGTTGAGCATCTGCCTTTGGCTCAGGGCGTGACCCCATGGTCCTGGGATCGAGTCCCACATCGGGCTCCCCAAGGAGCCTGCTTCTCCCTCTGCCTGTGTCTCTGCCTCTGTGTGTGTGTGTGTGTGTGTGTGTGTGTGTGTGTGTGTGTGTCTCATGAGTAAATAAATAAAATCAATATAGCCCCTTGTGAGTGCCTTTTATAGAACAGGAATAATAATATCTGATGTGGGATTATTCTAAGGATTAAACAAGTTAAAACACGCAGAGTAAAGCAAAACTTGCCAGACACATAGCAAGTACTATCTAATAATAGCTATCATGCTAATCAGTAAAAAATGTAACTGTCTTTAACAAAGAGTCTGAGTCTAGGTACTGGATTTGGAATCAGAAAACCTGGCTTCTGGAGAGACACTTCTCTTCTTTGATCACATATCAATGTTTGTGGCTATTTTAGGATAAGAAATCTCAGTACAATAGAGTCCCCATGTCAAAGGGTGTTGAAGGTTTGATAAATCATATGAATTTTGAGTTATCACATGTTGCCAATTCAGTAATGAAATAAATGTATCACTGGGAGTCTAAAAAGGCTTTAAAAATACGCTGTAAATAAAATGGAACATTTGGTTGTGCAACAAGGAAGAGCCTGGAAGTTTTTAAGCAATTTCATATGAAATCTATTTTCCTTTCCTAAAACAATAGCTGGACAATAACAGCATGAGCAGCAAAGTAAAGTAGAGGAAGACGGACAGGGCACTGGAGTGCCTGAGTGGGTCCCACCACTAACCTACTGATGTGCCTCTAGCTAAGTCCTTTCCCATCCCTGCGCCTCAGTTTTCTCATTTATAAATTGAGGGAAAGAGCTTGGAGCTAATATAGGACACAACGGCCCCTCTCCTGCTCTACTCCTCAGCTGTGAGACCAGAAATGGGTGACTTGCTTTCTCTAAGCCCCATCTCTAAATGGGTATGAAAAACAGAGCAATTTCACAAGCAATCTGTGAAGGTCAAATGTCAGAACATTGAAAAAATTCCTGGCACAGGGTAGATGCTTAATAAATGTTGATTGGAGCATGATACATTGTCTATCCCAGACCCAATATTCTAGAGTTCTCTGTAAAGTGTGGCCCAAAGATGCAAAGAAATAAAAGAGAGGATGTATTCTTTGTCCCACGAAACCATGCCCCAGCTGGGATGGCATGGGCCCTGCCAGGAGGCCAGGGTTCCCTTATGAAATGTGAAAAGGCCCTTGGCCAACCTTTGGCATAAAGGACATTTATTAGATCCAGGAGACAGAGAGAGTCCATAAGGACCTCTGGGTTCTGGTATGAGGAATGTTGGGCAGTAAACATGGGGAAGGTCAGAGCTCTGAGAAAAAGACTTCTACAGGACGTCTTCAGTGCCCAAGTATCCATCACCAGAATTCCCACAGTTATGAGGTCAAGTAGGGAATCAAAGACTGGACATGAAAACATTCACTAGGAGCACCCTGGTGGTGCAGTCGGTTAAACGTCTAACTCTTGGTTTCGGCTCAGGTTGTGATTTCAGGTCGTGAGATCGAGCCCTGTGTGGGGCTCCATATTCAGGATGGAGTCTGCTTAAGATTCTCTCTCCCTCTACCCCCCCCCCATGGGGAAAATAAATCTTGAAAAAAAAAAGAAAAAGAAAACATTCACTAATGTATTCCCCACCTATAAAAGTACTCTCATTCATAGGGCACCACACACACTGACACTAACACTTATGGCTCACAGTGACATTTCTGGGATGGGCAGAATGATTCTCCTTTATGGTCAAATGTGCCACATCTAATAATGTGAAGAATATGCAATGCAAATGGCCTTCAAAGTAATATTGAAATTTACAAAAGATGTCAGACATCATGAAGTCAGTGAAAGTAATGCTAAGGAATCACAAGCAAAGTCAGTGATAGATGATAATCTGGCAGTCCAGTTAGCCATCGAAGACAAGGATGATGATACAACAGGTGTCTCGAAGGAAAGTGTTTCCAACATGAGTGAAGCTAAGGAAAAAAATTAATGAGTCTTTTATTGTACTTACACAAATTGTCCTCTTGAACACATTGCAAAAGTCAAAAGTAAACAACACATTTTGTGCTAGCATACAATGTTATCGAGAAAACGGTACCAAAGAAACCAATATTGGATTCATTCTTTTTTTTTTTTTAATTTTTCTTTTTTTTTTTTTAATTTATTTATAATAGTCACAGAGAGAGAGAGAGGCAGAGACACAGGCGGAGGGAGAAGCAGGCTCCATGCACCGGGAGCCTGATATGGGATTTGATCCCGGGTCTCCAGGATCGCGCCCTGGGCCAAAGGCAGGCGCCAAACCGCTGCGCCACCCAGGGATCCCTTGGATTCATTCTTGATTCACTGTAAGCCACTTGCATGTAATTGCAATGCAATCTGAATTTTGTTAAATGTAAAACGAAATAAACATGATAATTCTTGTTAATTTTTTAAAATAATTTCCAACTAAACCTTTGCCCTTTTTTACCCTTCACCATGAAAGCATAATCCTTATTTTTAAGTTGACTCATTTTAAGTGACTAATTTCAAACACGAGGACCTCTTTTATATGGTCAAACAATAACCAACTCTACACTGAATCCAGCCCTTGCTGGGCTCCAGGCTCTCAGGATCAGGGGATGAGCACATCAGACAGAGGAAACAGCTTGTACCATGGCCTTGGGACAGGAAAGGCTTCGATGCACTGGTAGAGAGGAGGAAATGAGCAAAAGGAAGAGTGGGACAATACTAGTGACAGGGGTCAGCAGGGGCCAGCTCAGGCAGGGCCTGTCATCCATGTTAGGGAGTTAGAATAAAAATTCGAAGTGTACTGGGAAGTGACAAAAGAGTATGTGACAAAGATGCTCTGCCTGGAGCATTTGGTGGATAGCGGTGCCCCTCCAGAAGACCCGGCAGCAGGAGCAGCAGAACTGGAAGGAGGTGAGCTCATCATGAGAGGGACAGTTTGAGCTGCCTGCTGCCTGGCAAGTGGACATGCGCAGAAGACATTAGATAGAGCGATCTGAAGGTGGTCAGAGAGTTGTGACCTTCAAGCATGACAAGGACTTGGGAATCATTAGTTCAGAGGATATGGCTGAAACCATGCTCACAAGCACAACCCCCCCCCCCACACACACAATGAGAACATGTAAATGAGAAGGGAAACTCACGAGCAGAAAGTCCTGGAGGAGCTGAGAAAGGCAGCAGCCTCCCCAGATGACTCAACCTGTATACTGTTACCAGATCTCTAAGCAAAAATGGGAGAGGACCATCCGTGGAAATGAGAAATCCAAGGGGACACTTTTATGGCAATGGAATATTAGGTCTGCGCCCTCTCCATGTCAGAAGGTTAATGTTATTAATCAGCTTGGCTTGTTTACCTGTTGCCAACTCAGTAAGGAAATAAAAGCACTGACTTGATCTTTAAGGAAAAACTTGGTCAAAACAACCTTTTCTCTTTGTAAACAAAGGAAAGTTCTCTGATTGTGCAACTGAGTACACAGCCAGCCAACGTTAAATAATCTCACATGAAACCACCACCACCACCACCACCCCCCACTTTGCACTAAAATAACACATCAAATGTGAGGTGCCAGAGTTGAGTAAGAAGAAAAATGAAACAGGTGTCAGGAAGCCCAGGACCTAATTATTGCTCTGCCATTGACAGATGTTGAGACCTGAGATTAGCCATTTCTCTCAATACCTCAGTTTTGTCATTTGCAAAATTAGAGGAAAAAAAATGTGTTTGATTATGTCTTAAGTCTCTGAATGGTGTTAAGATCATGCAATTCTATAAATAGGCAGGCTAGTGGGCACCTAAGTCTCAGTGGACTTCTGTAATGTTCCAGACCCAGCTGTACCTTGTCTCCTATTAAATGAGACACACAACATCCCTATGAGGGCATTCTCGGCGTCAGTTTAGCGATGGGAAGACTTTAGGCCAAAAAAGGCCAGTGTTATAGTGGAAAGAAGTTGGGCTTTGGTGTCAGATAAAGTTGGGTTTCAATAGATTTTAATATTTGTTGTGCCAGTCATCAATGCACTGCCTCTCAGCCTCGCATTCCCCATCATTGCCTGGCTCGGTGGTGGTGGAGCTGGACTCTGTGAACATTTGTCCCTCCGACCGCGGAAAAATGTTAGACTTCGTCGGTAGAGGGCGCTAGAGAGACACACAGAAAGAGGAGTCTCGTCCTGGTTGCATCCCCTTGCTTGCTTCTTGCTCCTGCGGTGAAGAGCAACCAGGGTGGAAAGAACACCCAGTCCCAATAGGGCGCACACCTCAGCAAGTTTCCCTGGCACCCCAAAAGGCAGTGCTTCAGCAAATAGCGACCTTGTGAACAGCTCCCAGGGGTTTTAGTCACACCCCAGAAGTCAGATCGCAGGAGAGTGTCACCTGCACCCCAGGGGCTGGTTTCATTTGAGATGCCTCAGCAAACCTCTGCACCCTCCAGGGGACTGCAACCAAGCCCTCTCCAGAGAGGTCTGAATCCCAGCCATGGGGACCAGGGTCCCATCCCAAATCTGTTCCTTCCTTGCATACTGAAAGATAAAATCCTTTTTTCCACATACTCAACACTTCTGACACCAAGCGTGTGGGGCTTTTCTCACACCAATCAGTTCTCCAGCTAGACTGCCTGTGACTTCAGATGCCAGTGCTAAGTCCCAAGTTATCACCCATACTTCTGATTAACTGGCTATAAATTGGGGACTCCCACAACCCCTTCTGCACATTTGATCATGGGCTATAAGGGCTCCCAGAGCTCAGGGAACCCTTACTTGTATTTACGGGTTTATTATAAAATATATCATGAGGGATCCAGATGAACAGCCAGATGAATAGGTGTATGGGGTGAGGTCTGGAATAGTCCCGAGCCCAATATCTTTTGTCCCTGTGGAGTCAGGGTATGCCACCCTCTTGGCATGTGGATGTGTTCAGCAACCAGGAAGTTCTCCCAACCCCATAGTTTAGGGATTTTTAGGGAGGCTTCATTACGTAGATAACACTTCAACTCTCCCAGGAGGATGAGGTAGGACTGAAAACTCCAAGCTTCTAATCATGCTTGGTCCTTTTGGTGACAAGACCGCATGCAGGAGCCCACCAAGAACTGCATCATTACAAAAAAAACACACTCCTATCACCCAGAAAATTCCAAGGGGTTTAGTACCTGTATGTCAGCAGCTCCTATACCTCCATTTCTTAGGAAATTACAAGGGTTTTAGGAGTTTGGTGTCAGGATCTGGGGGCAGAGAGCAATACATATATTTCTTATTATTGCACAGGTACCCTGCCTCAAGCCTAGAGGTCGAGATTGCTCCATAAACCCTCCGTTTTGGCATTCGTTAGTGTTATCCTTACCCCTTGGTAGTTAATATTTCTCATTGCTATACAATTCTTCATATAAGATGTTCTCTACTCAAATTGCTGCGCGCTTCCATCTTCTGACTGGACTCTGACATGCTTTGAGAAAGTTACTCAACCTCTCTGAGTTCAATTCTGTCTTAATGTAAAACGGAAATAATAATAACACTTCTCGCTAGATTGTAAAGAAAAATTAGAGCTGCTATAATGTACACAACTTAAAAGGTATTAGTACAAGTGCTCAATAATTGAAGCTTTCATTATTTTTTTCATTAGTTTATCCAAGGTCTGGATAAATTATGCACAGTAGGCATAACAGAGGTGCTGGTGCCCTCCCACTCCTACCAGATGCAGCCAATGGGTAAGCGTTGCATTGTTGCTAGAGCCCGCCCACCCCAGATGCAAGGTTCTTCCAGTGAGTGACTTGGGTCTGGAACCACTACATAAGCCTGACCTGTCTGAAACCTTGCCCACACGTCCTAAGTCCCCTTCATTTTCCCAGGTGACAGAACTGAGTCACATCTAGAGGCTCCCGGTGCCTACACTACTGCTCCTCGCTCCCCTGTATCCTTCACAGGCTTTTCCCAATGAGTCTCTTGACCTTGGTGTCCTCTTCTCAAAGGATCTGAACTAACACTTCCTCTTGGCTGGAGATGTGTTCACAGATGGTCAGCAAGTAAGACTCCTGTTCTTCACCTCCTGCTGCAAAGGAGCAACCTGGGAGGACCAGCACTTGTATGAGGGAGTCTCAACTACCCTGTTCTACTCTCTCTGACCTCACCTCGATCTCTGCTTCTGTCATGCTGACCACTCCCCATCCCTAATATGAACACACATGCACACACATGCATGCACACACACATGAGGGCACACACCACCACCTCCTTCCCAGCCTCCAACCCAACTCCACTTCCTGCCACTGAACTCATCATCCTCCCTTACCTCTGGCCACAGGCTGGGCATGGCCCCTGAGTACTATCCCCCAAGCCTCTGCCACAGTAAACTGCTTGAGGATTCCTCCACTTTGGGCAGGACCACACATCCATAACACAGTGTCCATCGAGCTTCCTTCCCTCAAGGCAGAGCCAGAATGGGCCCAATACGGCACCATCTGAGGGACCCTCACCAAAATCTCTACCCTAAAAAATGACAGGGACCAGGTTGGGAGAAATCCACAGATCTGAATAAGCACCAAATCCAGGAGTGGCAGAGGTATGTCCCAACTGAGGCAGGGAAGAAGGAGCTCTGAATCCGGAATGAGCAGGCTGGGCTCAGATGCAAGCGTATAGGTTTTCTGACTGTCTCAGCCATTGATAGGACCACTGTAGGGTCTGGTGACCTCACAGGGATGAGGCCAGCCTGACTTAGAGGGTAGCTGGGTTGGATAATCAGTCACTGCACCCCACTGCTCAGGCCTCAGCCGTCAGGTTGCTCTGGAGGGCATTTCACTGCCCAGTGCCCTTTAGGTGAAGCTCTCGATGGGCCTTCCTCTGCCACATTGACGTCATTCGTTCTCCTGGGCTTCCACTTCAGTTTCCTCTCTGCCCTCTGTTCCTTGCCACAAGCATCTCTATGACTTCTCCCAGAAATTCCAGAAGGCTGGACATTGATGCACAACTCCAGCTACTAGTAGTAAGTGCTGCTTTGCTCATCCCAGACCCCCCAACACAGCAGAGGGGGGACATGGGACCACATTTACACACTGAACCGTTGCCTTACTGGTCACCTCAATCCTTTCCACTCACATAGCCACTTAATCCTCACCACCTGTCCCTTTCTCTCTTTTTCTGGTCCCAGCCCCTGAGACCCCTGTAGGGCTCAAGGTCAAGTCTACGTGATCAGAGGTAAATGACTTTCCCTGTCTGGACCTCAGATCTGCCTCTGACATGGTTGAAGCGGATCTTCTTTAGATCATCCCTCGGGGCCTTCCCAGTTTGGGAATCCCACAGCCACTTGGCTCTATAATCCCTGTCACTTGGCTCTATAATCCCATAGCCACTTGGATCCCAGTGTCTCTCATGCAAACACTGCATCTGTTTTCCCTTCCTTGTTCTCACAATGGGAAAGGGGCCATGAGGTCAGGCCGTACCCATGTCCTAGTGCCCAGAGCTACCCAATCTCCCTGTAAGGAGACTTCCTGTCCCAATATAAAGAGGACTTCCTCCTTCCCCCACTGCTCTGTTCAACATCCCAGTGGCCAGGACAGTGACCTCTCCATCAGATCCACAGGAGATGAAAGACATCCTGCACAGGCGTCCCTACTCAGATACAGCACGAACAGACAGTGACACGTGGACGGCACAGCTGCTTGTTCTCTCAAAGACACACACTCTCTCACACACACTCACACTCCCTGCCTACCATCCAGTCACTTCCTGTCTTCAGACATGCACAAGCCATTATACAGCCCTCAGTCCTCTGGCTCACATTCCTTCTCTCTCTCTGTCTCACTCACACACATGTGCAAGCACACACACACGCATCCAGCCCCCTGGGCTCTCTCTCTCACTCCCAGGCCCCAAGTATGCTGCACCCCAATGAACAAAGACAGCAATGTCTTCTAAGCACAGAATAACTTTCTCAGGTGAAAAAACACATGAGGAGCACCTGCCAGTTCTTGGGGTTGCGTGGAGCTGGAGGGAGGCTAGGGAGAAGGAGGGTGTGGGAGAAGCCCAACCCACAGAAGAGGCGCTCTCTTCCTCCAGCCCAGCGGTCGGGGCTGGGGACAGTTAACAGCAGATCACTTCTGTACCCCTCACAGGATCTATTTATCCCCCTACACTGAGGGAGCACTTACTTAGCCACCTTTGTGGTCCTAACACAGTGACCAACGTTGCTGAGCACTTATTCTGAGTTACGGACTGTGAGCAGCACAGGAATAAGTGAGTGGAAATTCACTTTGATCTCACAAAGTAAATATCACTATCACCACTGTTTTTGCAGAAGTAAAAAAGGAGGATTACTTAAGATTAATGAATTTAATTAGGGATTATTTTTTTTAATTCACTAAGAATTTAAAGTAACTTGCCCAATGTCACCCAAGAGGTCAGGAAGGAGCCGGTATCCAAACTGTATGATCCCTAAGCCCATGATATTAACCACCAGGCCCCACCACCTCCCTTTTCCTCACTTTGGGACTTGACCAGAGCCGAGTCTAACCTCAGCCCCTCTGGTGACTGAGTGTGTGATGCCAAGCAGGGTCCTTCCTCTCCCCTGGCCTCCATTCTCACACCAGCACAATGAGGACAACAGATTCGTTTTACAGAGGTATGAGGATAAGCAGGGGTTTATCTAAAGCACTAAGCAGGGACACCTGGGTGGCTCAGTGGTTGGGCATCTGCCTTCGACTCAGGGCATGATGGGGTCCCAGGATAGAGTCCCATATCGGGCTCCCTGCACAGAGCCTGTTTCTCCCTCTGCCTGTTTCTCCCTCTGCCTGTGTCTCTGCCTCTCTCTCTCTGTGTCTCATGAATAAATAAATGAAATATTTTTAAAAAATAAATAAATAAATAAAGCACTGACCACATTGCCCAGCCCAGAGTAGAGTAGGTCTTCAATAGTGTCTTCATCTCTGCCTCCCTGTAACATTATGACAGTCTCTTCAAAGACCAAAACAAGCACACGAGGTAACAGCCCAAACCTGGAAGGCCAGATTCAGAGAAGGCCAGGACTGAGGCTTTTCCAAATGTCATTTGCAGGAGAAATAAAAAATAATGTTTTAGTTCCTACCCTAGGATTTAGCCATATGGAACTCATTTCTCCCAAGGGGGTACAGATAAAGCCATGAGCAGGTTCAAGCTGAGCTGAGATCTCTTGATGGAGGACAGAGCCAGAATGGGGCATCTGAATGAGCCGTAACATCTCCTGTTTGTCCCCTACTTCACAGTCTACAGAAGCTTGCCCGCCCATTCTCTGTTTGAGGCTCACAACTACCCTCAGAGGTAGGTGATGAGGTCAAGGATGTCCAGGTTGATGTCATCTTCAAGTGACAGATGAAAGAATGAGGCCCAGAAGGGAATATGCCATGCCTGTGGTGAGACCCAGGCCAGCTGACAGTGGCCTCTCCAGAGGGACAGACAGGACAGCAGGAGCAGGGACCTCCTACTAGTAGTAGCAATCACCAATACACATTGGCCAGCAGGGCTGGGACAAGGCTGAAATGAGAAAGACACCTAGGGTACCAAATTTAAAGAGACAAGCAAGCACATGGCAAAGGCCTCCATAGCTTTTGCCCCCAAGGCCCCTGCCCCTAGTCCTGTCCCGTTTACCAAGCTCTGTTCTAAACACTTTATAGGTTTCAAGTCATCTCATCCTCACAACAAATCATAAAGTAGGTACCACATCATTACCTTTTACAGACACCCCTTTATAGACAAGTGAAAAAGGGTGAAGTAGATGCTCAGAGTCTCACACATGTAACTATGCTGCCCATTCTTCCCTGCCACCTCTGACCACGGCCGTGGTCTCATTGGCATGACCTTTCCCAGAAAGGCTAATGAGTGAGCCCAGGAAAGAAGGGGACTGACATTGAATGTGACCTGAAATACCTACAGTTGATTCTCATTATTTGAGGTAGTTCTGTTCTATAAAGTCACCAGGAACACTGAGTTAGCAAATCCTGGTCCATTGCTCCTAGGGAAACACAGGGTTAGTTCCCGTGAGCCTCTGGTCATAGCACTCTTAACAATCCATCAATACATAACCTTGTTTTATTGTTTTATATGTATTTTTGTTTAAATATGTCTGATTTAATATATACTATTGATTTATTGACATTGAACTCGGGGCCAACTGCACCATAACTCATGCTGAAGTCATGAATGAAGGTTACCTGACAGGTGGATTTTCTCCACCAGGCACATAGAACTAGACAGCGCTTCGGATCTGCAGTTGGGGCATCCATGTGCCCCATGGGCGTATGCATGGTGCCAGCATGCCACACAACGGTCATTTCATTTTAAACAGTGAAATCATGGACAGAACCCACAAAAATGTGAAGAATGTGGAACTCAGTTGATCAGATAAAGGACACTTGTTTATAGTATGAGCTGAAACAAGAAGGCAAAATGCCACCTTGTTTGGCATTGGCTGGGAACATGGGCATGGGGTGACTCTTCATTCTGTAATGCCCACAAATGACAACAAAAGCACCATGAGCATTGATTTGGGGGTTACAAATAAATTTGAATGAGTAGACAAATTTACAAATACAGAATCCGTGAATAATGAGGATCAACTATACACATATAATTAGTACCCCTGCTTTATAGAGAAGGACACGGTATTAGAGAGGTCCAGTGACCTGCTCACAGCCATGAAGCACTTATATGGCAAGATCTGGATCTAAATAAACCCACTAGGTTCGGTTCTCCCCAAATAGCCCCCCTTCAAAGAGGAGCATGTTTGGATGTCTCCCACCATCTAGGCCTTCCTCTCAGAAACCCCAAGGGGGCTCAGTGTAGTGTCACACAGGTTTTGGAGGAACCAGACCTGGGTGTGAAACGAGCTCCACCTCTCCACTTCCCCCTCTGTAGAGTGGTGAGGACAGCTTTTATCTCCCAGGACGGTTGTCAAGATGAGCAAATGAACCTGCAAGTGCTCGGTGACAGTAATTGTCTGGTTTTCCCCTGAAAACAGGCCTTTCCCCATAGGGCCAAGGCTCCCATTCCAGGCTATTCAGCTGAGCAGACAGGGTCTGGCCTCCCCCATTTGGAGCTGACAGGCCCTTCCATCGTAGGCCAGGGACTGCAATAGGAGCAGTGGGCATGCTCCATGTCTGGAAATGATGCATGCCCTCCAGTAAATGGTAACCCCCCCCCACACACAGAGAGCCTCACCTTTCCCCAGAGCTGAAACATGGCCCAAGGTTTAATTTTAGAAATGCAAATGATTCATCCCTCCCCTTCCCTTCCAGGGTCCAAGAGCACAAAGATAGCTCCTAAAGGAGCCCACTTGGCAAGCGGAGCATGTGGCACTTTGGAAAGACCCCCTACCTTAAAGTTAGATAGTCCTGCATCTAGTTGCCACTAATAACTGCATGCCCTGGCTTCTTCCCCTCCCCCTCCCCCAGGTCACACTTCCACATCTCCTCACTCTTCTCCATGACTGTGCTTCCTGGGCCCCTCTGTCTGACCTTGTTTTTTTTGTTTGTTTGTTTGTTTTTTATTGCAAAATGCAGTGAATAATAGTACCTGCTCATTGAATTAATTTAAGAATCAAATGAGTTCAAGGGACGCCTGGGTGGTTCAGCGGTTGAGCATCTGCCTTCAGCTCAGGATGTGATCCTGGAATCCCAGGATCAAGTCCCCCATCGGGCTCTTTGCATGGAGCTTGCTTCTCCCTCTGCCTGTGTCTCTGCCTCTTTCTGTGTCTCTCATGAATAAATAAATAATTTTTTTTAAATCAAATGAATTCAAGTCCTCGGCATTTCACTACTCCAAGCATGTCCTTGGAACAGCAGCATAGACATCACCTCTTATAAATACAGTGACTCAGGCCCACCCAGACCCATGGAATCAGAATCTGTTGGTTAACGAGATTCCCAGGTGTGCATAAGAGTGTGTGCAGCACTGCTCTGGTGCCCTGCCTGGCTTCCAGTAGGTGCTCAATAAATAGTCACTATTATTGTTATGCCTGTATGGGTCCAATCCTCAAAAAGTTCACAAATTACTAACATGAGCACTTGGATAACTCACATAAGGCTGGGGTATTCCAGAAAGACAAGAATACATTGTGGAGTAGGGAGGAGACAGTGACTGCCACAGGTTGGCGCACTCAGACAAAGCATTAGGATTGGGCTTCCTTCATTTTTTTTTATAAATTTATTTTTTATTGGTGTTCAATTTGCCAACATATAGAATAACACCCAGTGCTCATCCTGTCAAGTGCCCCCCTCAGTGCCCATCACCCAGTCACCCCCCCCCCAAAAAAATGATTCTATTTATTCATTTGAGAGAGAGAGGTAGCACGTATGAGCGACAGGGGTGGGTAGAGGCAGAGAGAAGCAGACTCCTGCTGAGCAGGGAGCCACATGCTGGGCTTCATCCCAGGACCCTGTGATCATGAGCTGAGGCGAAGGCTGATACTTAACCAAGTGAGCCACCCAGGCACCCCTCCGTTCTCTAACAAATGTGTACCTTTATTCTATGCTGATTGTGGCCTAGGCTCCGATTTGGGTCCTGGGGGAGGCAGCTACATAAAGATGTGATCCTTCCCTCAAGTCGTTTACAGACCAACCAGGGACACATAATCACAATACACGTCATGATATGAGAGGGACGCCAACGGAGCCCAGAACAGGTGTAGAGGAAGGATGGCTGCGGAGCTCACAGGAATGGATGAACACAGACCTTCCCCAGGCAGAGGAAAGCACTTTGAACATTTTGCTATTTCTTATTCCCTCACTCTCTCTCTCTCTCTCTCTCTGTATGTGTTTTGATATATTTGGGTCATATTATATATAAATCTGTATTTGCCTTTTCAGTTAATATGATTACATAAGAATTACCCTGTGCGTAATGGTATAATAAACAGAGAGGACTTAGTGTAGTGCTTTTATTGTTGTCTCCTCTAAACCCTAAAATTTATGCACTGGGAAAAATCCCTCTCCATCCCCTGAATGAAATCCACAAGAGTCCTCATGAATCTTCTGCTCACACCTATATGTGATTTTTTTTAATGCCCTAAAGTCTTTTTAAATAACAGATTCAGTCTCTATTCGATCATTAGAAGTCCCAGGGAATAAACAAAGCTCCAGGCTTGATCCCAAGGCTCGGTTACCCCCCGGTTCCCCCATGGCTGCAGGTCTGCTGTGAGCAAGAAGCCAGCTCAGGTTGTGGACAAAGGGAGAGGAAAGGCAGGCTCTGGGTTCCCCCCCACACCCCCAGGTCACACTTCCACATCTCCTCACTCTTCTCCATGACTGTGCTTCCTGGGCCCCGCCCAGTGGAAGAGAAGAAAGGAAGACAGGCCAAGGGAGGTAGGGAAGGTCTTAATGGACTGACACTGTCAGAGAGTCGCTTTATCACACTCTCCCTGCCCAACAGTGTCTAGAACTCACTCTTAAAACAGCTTCATGGCTTCCCAGAGACCCCGCCCTGCAGTTTCCTTGACAATCACAGTGCACCCTCCTCCAGCTTGTCACTTCCAGCTTCTGCAGCACCCAGGAATCCAGAAATTCCCCTCTTGCCTTTTTCCACCAATTCTGTTTCCCACTCCAGGTGGTCACCCACCAGCTATTCCACCGCCATCCATGGGAAAAGCTCTTACACTATTTGCCCTGGCAAACCCTAGGGATGTAGGTATCATTTCTTTAAGGCATGAAGTCAGTAGATTGCAGAGACCAAAGTAAATTTTAGGATAGGACACACTACTTACTGGTCTTCATGTTCATAATTATAATATTTTAATAACTATGTGTCTCTCTCTATATGTACTCTCCTTTTCTTCCACATTTTAGCTGGACGCATTGTTGGGATTAAATTCTTACTTTTGAAATATAAAAAAGTGTGGTATGAGGAAGTCCAAGAAGAGTCCTTAATGTAAGAGTGTACACATGTCTTTGCTACTTCTTCTCTCTTGTTGCTTGGAATGTGGATGTGATGGCTGGTGCTGCAGCCTTATCTTGAACTATGAAGATGGGGCCTCACTTGAAGAGTGATGAAGCCAAAAACTGGACAGCAACTGTACCCACTGAGCCATCAAAAAAATTTTTGGACTGCCTTCCCCCGGACTTTTTTTTTTTTTTTTTTTGAGAGAATCAGTTTCAGTCTGGCTTAAATCACTATTTTAGGTGTTTCTCAACAAAACCTAGTCACAACCGATTGTGTCATAATCCATCATTGGCTAACCCATAGTTTATTTGATCATAATTCCAGTGTTGTTCTTTAAAACTGTTTCCAATTTTTTACCATTAGGAATAATACCATAATGAACTTTTGTCCATATTCCTGGTTATTTTCTAAGGTGGAAAATAAAGCTCTTGATATAGCTATAGATACAGGTCCATACTGTTTTCCTCAAGTTATAATAATTTACTTTCTCAAAAGCAACAGGGAGTAGGTCACATCATTCACATATTTAACATGCATGTGGATTTTAGAATATACCTCCTGTATTTGTCAACTCCTGTTGCCATAATACCCCATAATAATCATCTCAAAACTCAATAGCTTTCAACAACAACCATTTATTCTCACAATTACAAACTCTGGTTCAGATGATCTAGGCTGGCCGGGGCTGGGAAGCTCTGTTTCAGCCTGCCAGGCAGCTAAATTTGGCCAGATTGCGGTTGGGTCAGGCCAGCTCCACATGTATTTATTCTAGAACCCAGGCTGAAAGGGCAGTGTCCACCAGCGAGCACTCATAAAGTGAGATAAATAACCCAGAGCATGAGAATGATACTAATCAGGGTAGCTGCAACAAGAATGCTACTTTGCAAAGATAGAATGATAGCAAGTGGTCAAGTTCTTCTCTAGATATTTTCAAAGAACAGTATGTGTAAATCAACAGTTGATTAAACAAGAGTTGGATTCAGTGAGCAACACTGATGGCGTGCCTACTCCAGCTAAGCCCATGCTAGGTGTCCATAGAACTATATCAATCCTCGCAACAAACAAATCTATCTACACATTGAAGTGATAGCAGCTCAATGTTAAAATATACCAGAGACGTGAAGAAATGCTTTGGAATTCTCCACCTGCCCCAAGTCAATGCTAAAGATCTCCTAGTCATCACACAGGCGGGAGGGTCTGAGTGCCCAAAACTGGATAGGCAGAGGTTCAGGTTAACAGACCTCACATCTAACTTTCTGGATTCAATCCAGAGTCTACTATTTTCTAGCAAGGTATTAAATCTATTTGTGATTCAGTTTCCCCATCTGCGAAATGGAACAATGAAAATACGTATATTTCTTAGGGCTATTGTGATATTTTAGTGAAATGACACACCTAAATTTCTTAAAATACCACCAGGCAGAGAGAAAGTGTTTGGTAAATATTAGTGTTGTGCCAGAATACAACATTTAACTCCTGTCAAAACTCAGATTGACCAAGAACATGTGACTCCTTTGTCTATCACTTTTTTCCCCTTTGGATTAACAGATATTTTCGTACTTTTTCCAATGTTCACTAATTTCAAAGAAAAAAGTATGGAATGGCTGTTTTAGTTTACATTTGGGCAGATAATTAGAGAGGTTAACATTTTTGTCTTATATTTTTATCAGTTAGAATATTTTTAGAAACCTTCCAGTGATGGCTAATCTTTGTCCTCTGAGAGTGGATTTGATTTTTGGAAATAGCCAAAAGCCATTCAAAAGGATGACCTGATTATTCCCAGGTCTAATCAAGTTTGAACCTTAGTATATAACACAATAACTTAAATGGTCCCTTCAAAGAATGCTAGTTCCCAAGGGGAAATAAAGGCTTAGTCTCTCAGACATCTTAGTCTTTTGGCTTCTCTCCAAGATGACATCTGGGTGGAAGTGGGGAGAGGTGGGGCTTATATTATGTCATGGGAGGTGAAGAGTCATATTCACCTGGCTGCTCTGGTTCTTCTGGCCTGGGTTGGGTAGGCGCCCCTGATCTACCTGCTGGAATTCACAGTCAAAGGTTGTGTTTGTCATACAGTAACTGATAGCCTAAGATTTACTCCACTGGGCAGAGCCCAGGGCTCTGTCTGCCTGGCTCTGCCTCAGACCAGCATTCCCTGGAGTTAGATTCCTCTGGTGGCCTTAGACTCCCTCCCATTTGCTATGTCTCTAAATTGGCCTGCCCCAGGTGATCCACCATGTAGCCCTTGCTCCAGGGCACCTTGAGCCTGCCCAATCATGTTGGCTCCCATTGGCAGTGCTCCCCAGCCAAATGCCCACCATGTTCTGACTCCATCTTGACACCATGGAAACAAGGATGGCTCAGGAAGTCTAAACCCTGAGACCTCTCTCAGCCTGACCACACTGCCTTCACACCCCAAGACAACACTCTCTCCAGCAGTGTCAAGCTGCAATAACCAGAGGCCCTCTGCCCTTGGTGACAGCCCCACTTGTCTAATGTGCCTTCCACTTTCTGGGCCAAAGCTGGGAGAACACATAATCTAAATCTATCTCTCACCTCCTCATGCCTCCTTTCTCCTTCTATGTGTTTCTCATTGTATGGGGCCCCAAAAGGCCAGATTTCACATATGCGTGCACACACACACACACACACACACGCACACACACCCTCCACCTCTCACTCTTGTCTCTTGGAGAGGCCTTAATGGAACCCAGGATATTTTGGGTACACACTGGGGGAACTCCATAAAATGGGCCAATCAGGCTGTACTGCTGAAAGCTAAAGGAGATATTAAAAGAACTTAGAAATCCTCTTTCAAGGTAACACCTGACTTGCAAAGTCACTCTCTTGCTTAATAATTCTGCTTTATGTTTCAGAGGAAGAAAACTAACTTGTTCCCTCTTCTGCCCTTCCTTCTGTTATAAATCATTATCTTCCCCTAGGAAGATAGATATTTCAAGCCGGCTAGAGCAAAGGTCAAGAAAGGTAAATAAATAAATAAATAAATAAATAAATAAATAAATAAATAGTCAAGAAAAGCAAAATAGTCCTTAATAGTCCTCAAAACACTGCCTCCATCCAGCCATCTAGAGCAAAGGTCAAGAAAGGTAAATAAATAAATAAATAAATAAATAAATAAATAAATAGTCAAGAAAAGCAAAATAGTCCTTAATAGTCCTCAAAACACTGCCTCCATCCAGGCATTATGATAGCGATAATTATAAGTATTCTTTCCTTTCTTTCTCTGACTTGGCTGAGAGCTCCTTAACTCTCTATTATGCATGAGTTGGTTTGAACGTTATGGGCTCTGTTGGGATTTTGATTCAAACAAAGCAACTATAAAAAGGTACTTTTTAGGAAAATAAAACAAGTGATATAAATCAATAGGTGTTCGTTTTGTTGGGTATGAAAATGTCATTATGGTTAGGTCCAAAAATCTTCACTTTGTAAATGTAGACTTAATATCTGGGGCATAATGACATGAGGTCTCCGATTAAAATGCTGCAGCACAGGGCACCTGGCTGGCTCAGATCATAGAGCACATGACTTTTTATCTAAAATGAATACATGAATGAATGAATGAGCAAATAAATAAAATACTGCAGCAAAATTAAAGATGAGAGATTAGGTGATGGTTGGATCAAATATGGCAAAACTCTGATGGCTCTTGAAGCTGAGTGATGGCCACAGGAAGAACTTTTTCCACACACAATTTATTTCTGTGTGTGATAGAGTTTTCAAAATAAAAGGTTTTCAAATAAATGGGGGAATTATAAAACACAAATTATATTTATTAATATTATGTTATATATTAATTATACATTATACTATTATATATTTATATTTATTAGTATATTATGTATTTATTAATAATTAATACATTATATTATAAAATGCTGTAAAATCACATGTGCTGTACTTAAAGGTCAGTTCAAGGGTGACATTGTTTACATGCAATTTTCACTTCATGGGATCAGATGTAACTCAATCCTGTGGTGATATCCATCTCACCATCCCATGGGCAGCCCTGGGTTTTATCAGTTGATACTGGTTTATCACTTAAATGATACCAAAAAAGAAAACAAAGTCGTCATTTTCATTTACATTTGGGAGGTTTTAAATAAGGTTAAAATCATTTCAAATATTTGTTGCCCAGCAAAGTTTTAGAAGCTGTTTCCAAATGGCTAGTCTTTATCCTCCAAGGATAGATTTGATTTTTAGGAGCCACCAAATGCTGCTCATAGCCACGTGCTGAATAAGCAGGTGATGAATGGGGAGAATGGTCAAACCTCATTTTTAACCCCCAAATCTTAAAAAGAAGTAAGTCTGGTTTTCTACTAGGTCCTATGAAAAGCCTCTGAAGACCTTGCTCAATCAGAAGATGCAACGAGTATCTCCTGATAACAATGTCAGCTCATTAAAATAAGTGACCAACTCCTCAAATTCGGCAGCTAAAACACTCCTTTGGATGATACAACAATGTTGATGATGACAGTGATAATGTATTTTCCACCAACTATATAGACACAGTGGCCCTTAAAATTTTCCAGAAAAGTGCCCCTTAATGCACAAAATGAATATGAGAACCCACCCAGCTGTAAAAATCACAGCCCGAGGCCAATTGCAGCAAGTGCTAAAATTCAACAAAGTTCCCTGGTTTATCATTCAAAGGAATGTGATTTTTATATTCTGTCCCACATAATAATAGTAGCTAACATTCATAAAGCACTTAAAAGAGATGGTGTTTTAAGCTTTTTACATGTATTAATTCTTCCATCTTTGTGGTGTTCCTATGAAGCTGGAGCTATTGTTACCACCATTTCATAGGTGACAAAACTGATGTACAAAGAAGCTAAGTAATTTGCCTGATGTTGCACAGCCAAGCATTGGAGACAGATGGTCTGGAACTGGAGATCATGCCCTTAACTTTCCACCATTCATGCAGTCACACTCTCTTTAAGTTAAAAAAAAAGTCAATTATATCTTCTAATTTACTGTGCACCCCTCACTGAGAATATCAAGGCCACCCTGTGCCTCCTCCAGGCCCTGATGTGTCTGTGTAATCAGTTACAACTACCCAGTTGGAGAAGCACATGTACTATTATCTCCAGGCCCTGTGAAAAGTCAAGTGGTAGAGCTGAGGTTGGAATGCTGGTAGTGTAGCTTCAGTTCATGTACTGAACCAATAAGCACAGGGCTTCCAGCTATGCTGGGGTGCTTTGCACCCCCATTATCCATCACCACACCAGTGTGACATGCCCCTGTAACCCTGCCTAGTCTTTTCTTTTAGACCAACACCTGCCCTGTGTCCAAGTCCATCATCTGGAACCCAACCCTCTTACTCACCCTCCTAGGGAGTCTGGAAGGGGTCTTCATGGCCCTGGTCCCTCCTCCTCCCATCCAACCCTGGCATTCAGAGATAATCCAGCCACAGCTCCTCCTGGTAGCTGCCACTTTGCCCCAAGCACATTGTGATTGATTGGGGTGCCCTCCTCCATCCCAATAATTTCTTTTTTTTTTTTTAAATCTTTATTTATTTATTTATGATAGTCACAGAGAGAGAGAGAGAGAGAGAGAGAGAGAGGCAGAGGGAGAAGCAGGCTCCATGCACCGGGAGCCCGACGTGGGATTCGATCCCGGGTCTCCAGGATCGCGCCCTGGGCCAAAGGCAGGCGCCAAACCGCTGCGCCACCCAGGGATCCCCATCCCAATAATTTCTGGAGTGAAAACTGATCCTATTATATTTTCTGAACTCTCAGCTAAAGAAACATGAGGCCTGTCCCAGGCCTCAGCAGACTGCTGGGACGAAGGAGGTCACATTTACAATTCAGATGTTACTGGCTCAGAGCCCTGACCTGCTAGGGAATTCAGCCTTTCTCAAAGTTTCCCCTGGGTTGTTCTGAGACATCTCACCGACACTGGGCTCTGTGTCACCCTCAACGATATCAGCTGCTCCCCAGCTTCTGAAGGAGGGCTCATCCCTCCCATGAGAATGCCATTCCCTCCCCAGGGCTCCCAGAGCTGTGCACCTCCAGTGCTCATGGTGGCTCTCAGTGACCCTGCTATCCATGCATCACTGAGGAAGGGGCCTTCTTCTCTCGACCTTTGTCTCACTTTGCCAGTTGGCCCCAAAGAAGCTTTGCCTAGAACCCAGATCTCGGAAAGAGCTTTGTAAAAAAAACAAACCCCTTGCCTCTGGACTCCTCTGTTCAAAAGACTAGGATGTATGTGGGTGAGGAAATGGGAATGGCCATGTGGTTTGGCCAGCTTCTCCAACCCATACCTTTTTTCTCTCCTGGCTCATCTCAAACTCCAGAGACCTGTGAACAACACTTCCTCCTCAGCAGTTGCCTTTCTCCACACATACACAGCCAGGGTAGCAGGGGCCAGTACCTCAGCTGGCTCGCACACGCCCAAGGTTCCACTGGGCTCAGCTAGATCCATGTAAAGGAATAAGTGTCTGATAATAGCAGTCATTGTGGAGCGCTAGGCACTGGGCGGGTAACTGACCGGCCACATGTCATAAATAAAACCCCCATCTGCAAATCACATAACACTATTCCCAACTACAGATGAAAAATGGGCACAGAGAGATTTGGTGATGCCCCCAAAGCCATGTGGTCAGAAGGTGACGTTGACATTCAATTCCAGTTGCCAACCAACAGCAGCACCCCTCAAAGCCCCACATATGTCCCAGCTCACCTCCCCCATCCATCCTGAGGTCTCTATCTGAGAGTGTCTCTCCTGCCCTCACTCAGTTTTCAGGAGCCGAGATGGGGATGGGGGTGGTGGGAGGTGGGGGGAAGAAGAAGAAACCCCAGGCCAGGCTGGGAGCATGGGCTTCTAGCTCTCTGATGTTCTAATTGTCATAGGAAATTATCCTGGCAGCTGTGGGAAGTGTGCTGGGCCCCAGGGGGAGGAGGGGGCCACACTTCTTGAATTGGTATCTTAAGAAATTCAAAATAGCCCCCCTCCCTAGGGACTGAGAAAGCCTTTGGATTTCAAGACTCTAAGGGTCCCAAAGGAGTCATTTGATGCTGAGTAAGTTTTGATGTGCAAGGTTTATTTTCGTCAAAGAGAGGAAAAGGAAGAGGGAAGTGTGAGGGTGTCATATGAAACCTAATAGCATTGCATTTCTTTGTAGGGGAAGAATATTTTGGACTCTTGCCACCCACTGCAGTACCAGGCAGGCATCTCCCACAGAAGCTTTTGCCGCTGTAAGAAGGTGAAAGCAAAAATCTCTGCTCTCCCACCTAGGATTTCAGGGTAGAGGGAGGCACTCAGGATGCCAGCAGCCGGGCTCAGACTGAATTCATCCACTCCTCAAACGTTGATCACACACATGCTGGGCATTTTGATAACATCATGAATCATAGGGCCACAATCATATAACTCTACAGGGCGTGGTTACTCCCATTTTTCAAATGAGAAAATTAAGCTTTAGAAAAAAAGCTTTAGAAAAATGAAGGCCAAGGACACGCAGCTAGGAAACATCAGTGCTGTGGTTCAGGCCACTTTTCCGTGGCTGTATATCCAGTGTCTCCCCACCACCTAGGGGGGTCCTGGCCTCAGAGACCTCATGCCCCAGCAAGGTCTCAGACCTGTAAATGGACAAGTGTCACACCAAGTGCTAAAGGGGCCAGGAAAGAATAGACTTTGAACTTGGACAAACCTGGAGGATTATCACACAGCTCTGTGGCCTACTAGTTGTGCAGCCTGTTATTTAAACTCTACATCTGAATTTTGTGATCTGTGACAAGGAGATAGCAAGCCCTACTTCCTAGAGGTGGGTAAGGGCTAAACAAATGTGAAGGTCATCTGGCCCAGTGCTCGGCACAGAATAGCAGCTCCGTAGGTGGGAACAGCCCCATATTGCCACTGATAGGGAGTGGAGGGGGCACAGAAGACAGACCTGCCGGACCCAGTGGCAGACCCAGCATCAGTCGTTTCTGTGCACCTAGAGTCTGAGTGGGAGCGATGCCCTCACTTGGGCCTGACAGGAGTGCACAGGAGAGAAGATAACTATTGCTCTTTCTAGCTTCCACCCTCTGGCCTGGAAGAGTGGACTCCAGGAGTCTAAGCCTAACCAGAGCCTGGTTCTGAGCCGTAGGAAGGATGCAGCCAAGTTTCTCAACTCACTCTTCCAGCCAGGGACACTAGGGTTATGTCCTCCTCCACTCCATTCGCAGCTCTGTGGCCTTGGGGAGGAATTTAGCCTCTCTGAGGCTCAGTTTCCTCATCTTCAAATTATGAAGGGTAATGCTGTCCCATTACTAAAAGAAAGAATGGGGGCTTCTGGGTGGCTTGGTCTGTTGAGCGTCCAACTCTTGATTTCGGCTCAGGTCATGATCTCAGGGTTGTTAGATGGAGCCCCAGGTCGGGCAGCACACTCAGTGTGGAGTCTGCTCCTCTTTCCCTCTGCCCTCTGCCCCTCCCTTTTGCACATGCTCTTGCTCCTTGCTCTCTCTCTAAAAGAAATGAATAAATCTTTTGAAAATTTTTAAATAAATCATGTGCACAAACCACACAGCGTAGTGCATAGCACACAGCTCTGCTGAATTGCAGGTGTAGTAGCTGCCCCCTTCACGTCCTCTTGGCAAGTTCCAAGCTCCCAGCCACAGGGGAAGGCCTTCAGCAGCAACCCCCACCTCCGTGTGCACAGGTGCACATGCACACACGCACACACATAGAACAGAGGGTCAGGGTCTGAAACAATCATAGTTCTGCAAGGCAATAGAAGCATCACGGCTCTCAAAAGAATGTTTGCCTAAAACCAGAACAGCTCTGCCTCCTGATCTCATGTCCAGGGCTGTGAGAAGCAGAGCAGCATAGCATCTTTACATTGTCCCCTCTTCCCCCATCCAATCCCCATTCCCAGCCCCCCAAAAAGGAAACTCTTCCTCATGGCCCTGGACACTGTTTAGTTTGGACAGCCCTGTGAAAGGTTTCCACTTTGGCCAGTTAAAGCACTTCCTAAGCAAGGTTCCTTTCTAATCTGTGGGAGAGGCTGGGCTCCCCAGCAGTTGTGTGTGGTGAGAGACTGAGTAGGGAAGGGAGTCAGGAAGAGGGTTCAAGGTGTCAGATAAAAGGGGGCGACAGGAGGCCAATCAGCCAGGAACCGTAGGCAGCCAGAGTAAAGACCTTCCCACGCTCACCTAATATCAACAGGGTGGGCAACTTCCTTTCCCTTCATTGTGGTTCTAGGGCCATTGAGAGGAGGCCATGCAGGTTCCTGTCTCCTCTCCTGCTTTGAGCCAGAGATTGTGTTCCCTGTCTTACAGATGGAGCTACCAAGTTTAGAGAAGGGAGATCATTGGCCCCGACCAATGGGGTAGGTAAATGTTGAAAAACACTGCTGCCCTAGGCTCAAACCTCCTGATTCCTAATTCAGGGCTCTTATGCCAGGATGCTTCTCTTATACTGCTACCACCACATAAGAACAACAATAATCATCAAAGTGACAATGTCACAGAACTGGCACAGATTCAGAGCTAAGCAAAATTTAGGGGCTGCTAACTATTATATTTACAACTCAGAGAAGAAAGTACTTTTATCTTCACCTGTGAATGAGGAATCTGAGGCGCAGGGGTCGGTGACCTGGCCCACGGCCTGTTTTTGTAAATAAAGTTTTGCTGGAATACAGTCTTGCTCATTTGTCTACATATTGTCCATGGCTGGGTTTGCACCATCACAGCAGACGTGAGTGGTTACACCAGGGAACACAGAGTTCACAATGCTTCAAACATTGACTCTCTGGCTTTTAAAAGAAAAAAAAAAAAAAAAGGTGGCAAGCTCTGGTCTAAGAGATCTGGTCTAAGTTCTAAAGAACAAAACCATGACTCCAGCCCAGACCTAACTCCAGAGCCTGCACTTTTCATTACCTTGCCTCACCACACCCCACCATTCAGTTATTCAGGATCCCTCTCTTCATTACTGTTATGGGCTGAGTTGTGTCTGCCTCAAAATTCATGTGTTGAAGTCCTAACACCTATACCTCAGAATGTGACTAGTTTCGGAGATGGGCTCTTAATGGGAATATTATGCTGAAACAAGGTCATTAGGGTGGGCCCTAAAATCATGACTGGTATCCTTCCCAGAAGAGGAAATCTGGACCCAGACACACACAAAGGGAGGACCACATGAAGACACAGGGAGAAGATGGCCATCCACGAGCCAGGGAGAGAGGCCTCAGAAAGAACCAACATCCTGACCTTGAACTTACAGCCTCCAGGAGGATGGGAAGGACAAATTTCTCTTGATTGAGCCAACCTGTCTGTGGCACTTGGTTACGGCTGCCCTGGCAAGTTAATACTATTGTCCACTCAAAGCCAGACACTGTTCGGGGAAGCAAATGGGGACTGGCATGTGGTGCTCCCTCAACAGTAGTTATTGATATCATTATCTAGGCACTCTGCTTATTTTTGAGGCATTTCATCCTCACAGAACATCTGTTCACTGAGTACCCTTTATCCCCATTTTACAGGTGAAGCATGTGAATCCCAGACGGGTGATGTACTTAGCCAAGATCATGCAGCTAACAAGAGAGGAGTAACATAGCCCAGTCTCCAGTAGGGTTGGGTATACTGGGCAGTAAATGAATGTCCAGGAGACCCCTAGTAACAGCTGCTATCTCCTGGGCTGGATCAATGAAGCTTTGCCATGCAGCAGACCAGCCATTCGATGGAACCCACTGTCACTGACACCCAACCACGCCCTCCCCACATTGAGTTTTGGTGACATGAGACCTATGGGACTCTGAATTCCTTGCTCCTCTGGGAAGGCTCTCAGTGCCTCTAAGTGTCATTATCACCCATTGCTCTGGTTCCTGACTTCTAAGGAAAAAAATTAAAAATTAAGTTTAAAAACCTGTTTCCCAATTCTGTCTCCTTCTACAGCCCTGTCAGGCACTGGGGCTGCTAGAAAGTCTAGTGAGGTCCTCTGTGACGATCACCTTGCTCAGTGCCTGGCACAAAGGGGACTCTGAATGGCACTGCTTCCTATGCCCTGTTCCCCACCTCCCACAGGGCTCTTTTTAGTAACACTGAGAAGACCCAAGAGAAGGTTCTAGTGCACTCAAAGGACAAGAGTCAGGGGCATGCAGCATTTAGTCCTTCAACAGATAATTATTGAGCACCTTCTGTGCCAGAGGTGAGGCAGTGAACAATGTAGAACGGCTCCTGCCCTCATGGGGCTTACAATCTAATGAAAGAGAGAAACATTAAATAAGTGACTGCAGGGGCACCTGGGTGGCTTAGTGGTTGGGCCTCTGCCTTCAGCTCAGGGAGTTATCCCGGGGTCCTGGGATTGAGTCCCCACATGGGCTTCCCCACAAGGAGCCTGCTTCTCCCTCAGCCTGTGTCTCTGCCTCTCTCTGTGTCTCTCATGAATAAATAAATAAAATCTTTTTTAAAAATAGCAATAACAATAACAATAAATAAATAAATAAGTAACTGCAGATGAGATGAGTATTAACAGGAAACTTGGAGAGCAAGCATCTTAATAAGAGAGGCTGTGTGTGTGTGTGTGTGTGTGTGTGTGTGTGTGTGTGTGGCAGAGAGGGGAGGGGATGATGAAAGACATTTCTTTTTCTTTCTTTCTTTTAAAGTTTCTTTATTTATAATATCTACACCCAACATGAGGCTTGAACTCACAACCCTGAGATTGAGAGTCACATGCTGACTGAGCCAGCCAGGCACCCAGAGGAAAGACATTTCTCAGGATATGTCATTTTAAGAAGAGTAGGAGTGGGGGCGGGGTGGCACCTGAGTGGCTCAGGCAGTTGGACATCCACCTTCTGCTCAGGCCATGTTCTCAGGGTCATGGGATCAAGCTCCACATTGGGCTCCCTGTTCAGCGGGGAGTCTGCTTCTCCCTCTCATTCTCCCTGTGTGCTCTCCCTCTCTCTCTCTTTCTCAAATAAATAAATAAAAATCTTTTAAAAAGAAGAAGAAGAAGAGTAGGAATAGGAATGAGCCAAAGGAGACAGGTATCCGAGATGTGCACTGTGCTTCTTGGTGTGACCCTAGATACTTTCTTCCCAATCTGGGCCTCTGCTTTTCCACTCCTACAGTATAGGGGTAGCCTGGGTCCTATTAAAATTCATTCAAGTTCTAAAACCTATGGCAGCTTTGGCATCGAATTCAGGCAAGAGAAAAATCGCTCCCACTTCTCTTTCATATCCTGGGGTAGTACACATTCTGCTATCCAAAAATTAAACTGGGAACATCGCTGTGCCTGGTGAGACTCTGAGCTCTCCGAGGTCAGGGGTGGAGTCCATCCACTATGTGTGCCTCCCACGCCCAGCACAGAACCTAGCACACAGTGGGGACAAAGAGTCCTTTTGGTCTGTGTCTCTGAGAGACTTTGAGGTCACCACGTAGAGTGAGAGGCATTATAAAGACCATTTGGGGATACTCACAAAATGAAATGGTGATGGTTCAGACCCCATGCCCATGTTGCCAGATGCTGCTGTGAGTGCAGCCCCGTGAGACCTGGACTACAACCCCTGCCCTAGTCCCAAAGAAGGAAGAGGAATTCACATTTATGGAGCAGCAATCATGCACTCGGTGCTCCATTAATACACTTATCGTTATCATCTCATATTTACTCTTCACCCCAACACGCTAAGTAGAGATTATCAACCACATGTTAAAGTGAGGCGCTCTAAGAACCCATGCCAACCACAGACCTGGGGCTAATCCCAAAGTCCATGCCCCCCATTCATTCATTTCAAATACAGTGCCCAACATGTGATAGGTGCTGCTGCCGCATCCTACCTTGTGGGATCCAAACCCTGAAAGACCCAAAAGCAGAAACCTGGGGAGTGAAGGAGGAGTAAAAACACAGGTACTTCCCTTCCCCACTGCAGGGCCCTCAGGCCACAGCCTGGCCTAACCACGGGAAAAATGAATCCTAAAATGGAAATGAGGGGACACTTGGGTGGCTCAGTTGGTGAAGCATCTGCCTTCGGCTCAGGTCATGACCTCAGGGTCCTGGGATCAAGCCCCACATTGGGCTCCCTGCTCACCAGGGGTCTGCTTCTCCTTCTCCCTTTACCCCTCTCCCCTGCTCATGCTCTCTCTCTCACTTGCTTGCTCTCTCTCAAGTTAATAAAAACAGAAAAAAAATTGGAAATGAGGTTGAAATTTGAAAGGACTAACTGGCCAGAAAATGCTCAGATCTGCCATAAGGGAACATTCAGTCAAACCCACCTAAAGGCAATGAGTAGAGGAAAATACAACTGTCTCTTGCTTATAGCCCACCGAGATCTACCTGTTTAAGGCTCTAATTTTAAAGCAGGACCTCAGGGTCCTGGGGAGGGACTGAACTCTGTGCGCTAAGACCCCCGGAGGAGGCTTGTGGGAGGAGCCACAGGGGAGAGCCTTCAGGCAGAGACCTTGTGTGCAAACAGAGACATCAGCACAGCTGCAGCAGAAGAGAAGTGGATGTGAAAATGCATGAGAAGTGGGGGTCGCAACGAATGGGATCACAGGGCCCTCATAGGTCAAGGGGAGGATCCTGGACTTTCTTCTAAAGATAAAAGAGAGCCTTTGCTAAGTTTCATCCAGGGGAATAATTAATAACCAGATTTGCATTTAGTAAAACATAGTCCAGTTGTTGTATGGGGTAGAGATTGGAAAAGTGAAGGCACCAATTCTAAAAGCTTATGAAGAAATCCAAGAGATGATGGTGGCTTGGATCGGGGCCAATAGAGATGGGGATTTCAAAAGAGATCAGCAGTCATCTATGGTGAAAGGTTCATCATCTCTCATTTCTCCAGAGGAAATTCAGGACATCAGGATGATTCTGTGTCACTTTTGATGCAAAGATGTGCTTGACTAAGAGGACCCTGGGCTGGTGAGGCCTTGCCCCTGAACTGTGATGCTGGAGGCTTTGGAGCTGAGCGGGGAGGGAAGTGGCCCACTGATGGGCAGAGCGGCACCGAGCAGAGGCATGATCCATTGACAGATGCACAGAACTGTAAAGAACACTTAGCAAAATCCAGCATTTCACAGCTAAGGCACAGTCTCCACATTCCAACAAGCCTGGGTTCATGCCAGCTTTGCCACTGACCTGCTGAGGAAGCCACTTGACTGTGGTGGGCCTAGATCTTTCTGTCTGTAAAGTGGGTATAGTAAGGTCTCTCTCTCAGGAGTCCTGAGGGGGGCTTGGGAACAGTAGGTGAATTACCCATAAATCACCAAGCACAGTCATCTACTGAAGCACTGGAGATAAAAAGATCTGGACATCCCTGGAAATTATTCAGAAATTAGGAAGAAGAGGAATTGGTGATTGATTGGATATGGGAGTTAGGACAAAGCGTGGAGGCCAAGATGGCTCCAGATTTCCGCTCCAGCGAGGAAGTGGATGTTAGGATGCAGGAACCCTCCCATGGCACCCAGCCCGCTAGCCTCACATGAAGGAAGCTGTGAAATACTCCACTCTTCTCTCTTCCTTCCTTCATTGCCAAGAAATTCTCTAGAAGAGTGGGTGCCCATAAAAATGGAAATAAGGAAAACAAACATCCATCAAGCGTTGGCTTCATGCCAACCAAGGACTTTACCCTCATTCTGTCACTTAGGCTTCGTGACGGCCTGTGAGGAGGCAAATACTATCTCATTTCACCAGTGAGGAAACTGAGGCTTAGTGTGGAGAAACAGCTCACCCCAGGCCTCCTGGTGAATACGTAGCAGATCTCAGCCACAAACCTTGGCCTGCCTCCTGCCACCCGAGCAGCCGGGCTTGCAGACGCCCTCGCGGGGGCCCAGCTACCCCACACCCCACACATGGGCGGTCCAAGCCAGTCCTGTCAGATGACTGATTTAGTGGGGAGCCACGTCAGGAACAGCCGGGCGCCTGAGTGAATTTGCGACCCCACAACCAGGTGTTCCTGCTGCCTGTTGACAGCACCTGGATTACGTGTGGCAGGAAGAGGAACAGGCCCAGGCTTTCGACACCAAATTGTGACACCAACCTTCTTTGGTTCTCAGGGACCTCCTACTTTCAAAAGTCTGTGGTTCCCGACAGCCGTGCTCCTCAAAGGGTGGTCCCTAGATCAGCAGCCTCAGCACACCTAGGGCTCCTTAGAAATGCCCAACCTCGGGCCCCGAACATTGGACCTTCTGAATCAGAATCTGCATTTGAACACATTCCACAGGTGACTGGCAGGCACGCTGGCACAGTAGAAAGAGCATCGGCCCACGAGTCCAGAGACCTTGGGAAGAGTCCTGACCGGCCCCGGAGAGGCTCTGTGACCCCACGCAAGTCCCTTGGGGGGGGTGCTTTCCCCATTTGTAAACAGAGGGTGTTTAGACCAGAGAGTTGCTACAGTGTTAGGAGCAGGTGGAGGGAACAGAGGCCTGGGAAGTTGGACTCCAAGCTCCATTAACATTTTAACTAAGTAATCACCTCCACAAATTTGACTGAGCCCCTACTATGTGCCAGACATTCCAGGCGCCGATGATAACAGTGATGAGCAAGTCCCTGCTCTGATGAAGTTTACATTGATGAATTCTCTAGTTAATGAAATGGTGTTAAAAGCCCCCCTCTACTCCCTAAACCTATATAATTTAACCTCACCAATATCGAGGTTCCTGGCCTGTAAGGTAAGAACAGCGGTCACATGTACTGAGCACATCCTGTGTTTGTGCATCTAAACACTTCCAAGGGTCCCCCAGAGGCTGCGTAGCAGGGGTTCCAACCTCGATCACCATTGACTTCGGGGCAGTCCCTGGCCTGTGTGCCTGCGCTGGGCTCGGCGGTGGCCGCCGTGATGGGCTCCTGGTCACCACCCGAGGGAACAGCGGCTCAGTGCCGCTGGGGGCTGGAACTGCCACACCACACCACCCTCAGCTGTCAGCCCTCTCTGGGGACGGCCTGGTAGAAGAAAACTGCCTCACCCCGGTTCAGGCTCACAACCAATGTCCGATCAACACAGGGGTGCAAAGTGCCCCAAAGAGGGATCCCCTCGCTCTGATGTGGACCACCTGTGCCCAGAGTGCGCCAAGGGCTTAGCTGAGGTCCGAGTTGAGACCCCGTCTCAGCTCAGCTCCCCCTGAGGGGCTCCTGCTCCTCCCTCCGTCCACAGCTGCTGGTCCCGAGCGCACTCCCTCCTAAGCAGCCTGCACACGCAGCTTCCCCGAGCTCACAGCCTGCAGCCTCCCACCCAGAAGGTGGGGCTTTGGTGCACATTGAAGGTATCAGACGTAAACTGCCTCGCTTACCCGGAATGTGCTCCCCGTGTGTTTGCAATTATGATTACCACCATTGTTATTATTTCATTTAAGACCACTCAGGAAGGAACTGTTGCTGGCCCCATTCCAAAGGGAACAGCATGTGCAAGGGCAGTGAAATGGGAAGGAGCATGGGGAAAGGAGGCCCAGTAGCAGGGGGGAGGGTAGAAGAAGAGGCTGAAGGAGCGCTGTGTGGGAAAGGGACCAGACCACACAGACTCTTGAAGGACATGGTAAGGGGTTTGGTCTTTAGCCTGAAATCATGGGAGTGCTACCACAGGGTCTCTGGTGGGAATGACATGGCTCGCCTGAGGCAGTATTCCCTTCCTGTGAACCCTGAGTGGATGACTGAGTGATTGGAAGTGGCTCCGTGTGACAGGACCAGAGTGGGCCTGTGATGGCGAGGAGTCCATGGAAAACATTATTCAAAGTGTGCACTTTGTTATGGCGGATCCTTCCCAAGGAGGTTTCCAGAATAGCACTCCAATGGAGAGAAGACAGCCAGCACTAACGAGAGAGTCCTGGACTAGAACTAGGTTCCAGCTCCAGCTGTGCTGTGCAGTCCTGCAGAAACCACTTTCCCTCTCTGGGCTTCAAGTCCTCACTGCTACATCATCTCCAGGGTTTCATCTAGCTCATTCATTCAGGAAAGAGCCACTCACAAGAATACCCATCCTATGTGCACAGCGATTGTTTGTGGAGCAAAGAAAGGTGATCAGATCAGCCTAGAATGATATCTGAAACAGGTGTGGCGTGAGGGTGGCAAAAAGAGGCATTTGAAGGCTTTTTCCTTCAAGCCTGACTTAGTAATTAAGATTCAAGTGGGCGGGGCATCTGGGTGGCTCAGTGGTTAAGTGTCTGCCTTTGGCTCAGGTCGTCTTCGGATCAAGTCCCACGTCGGGCTCCCTGCACAGAGCCTGCTTCTCCCTCTGCCTGTCTCTCTGCTTCTCTGTCTCTGTGTCTCTCATGAATAAATAAAATCATTAAAAAAAAAAAAAGATTTAAGTGGGCTGAGAATGTTATACAACATTTGAAAATGCCATAAATATACGTATCCTTTATCCTAGCAATTGCACTCCTAAAATTTTTCCTACAGTCAAACAAGACATATCATGAGGTTATTCCTTACAATATTGTTTGTAGTAATAAAAGATTCAAAACAACCCAAAGGACAATCAATGAGCCCGACCTCATGGCACAATGGTAGTGCATCCAACTCCAAAGGACAATCAGTGGGGAACTAAGGACATAAACGGATGCCACCCTACAATGAAATACTGTGACACTATAAAAGAAAAAGAAGTTTACTCTGAGCTGTTTTTTAAAAATCTCAAGATATACTGCCAAGTGAAAAAATAAGAACATGGTAAACTGTGCTCTTTAGGTTAAAATATATATATATAGGATTTGTACTATATGTTTATGCACACTATACCTGTATGTACATTACACATCTCTAGGTAAAACAAGACAGGAGCAATAGTGCTTGCTGGGAGTGCCGGTGGGCAGTATGAATTAGCAGGGAAGAGAAAGGGGTGAGGGGAAACTTTCCCCTTATTTCATTCTATACTTTTTTTCTATTCCTTTAAAAGTTTATTTCTTTTTTTTTAATCTTTTTTTTTAATTTTTATTTATTTATGATAGTCACAGAGAGAGAGAGAGAGAGGCAGAGACACAGGCAGAGGGAGAAGCAGGCTCCAGGCACTGAGAGCCCGACATGGGATTCGATCCCGGGTCTCCAGGATCGTGCCCTGGGCCAAAGGCAGGCGCTAAACCGCTGCGCCACCCAGGGATCCCTCTTTAAAAAAAAAAAAAAAAAAAAAAAATTTTATTTATTTATTCGTGAGAGACACAGGCAGAGGGAGAAGCAGGCTCCATGGTAGGAGCCTGATGTGGGACTCGATCCCGGGTCTCCAAGATCACACCCTGGGCTGAAGGCAGCACTAAACCGCTGAGCCACCTGGGCTGCCCCTAAAAGTTTATTTCTGATGGGGGCACCTGGGTGGCTCAGTTGGTTAAGCATCTGCCTTCCCACTCAAGTCATGATCTCAGAGACCTGGGGTCAAGCCCCATGTCAGGCTCTCTGCTCATTAGGGAGTCTACTTCTTTTTCTCCTGCTTCCTCTATACTCTTTCTCTCTCTCGCTCTCTTTCGGGTAAATAAATAAAAATCTTTTTTAAAAATTTATTTCTAATGAATTTTTATTTTTTTTCTGATGAATTTTTAAAAATAATTTATGTGCCAGATCAATATGGTAAAGACATTATGACACAGGGCAGAGCTTAATGTTCCCATTGCTTCTGAATGTTGCAGCATGTAAGAGAGCAGCTTGTTAAGACCAAGCCTCCTTCTTTGTGGAGCTTAATTCTATAGTTTTTGGTTTGTAAGCTTATTACCTAGTCAAAAAATAAAGGAGGAAGAGGAGAAAAAGAACAGGCTATCTTCAATGCTTTTATCTCATCCAGCCTCTAATGGGGGCTAATTCCAACCCCTTCTTCCATTTGTGTAGATCTACCCTCGTTCCAAGTAAATTCACTTCTTTTGTAAGATCACCAACGTACGGATGTACAGAAAGAGTGGCATCTCCTTTTACAGATAAACTAAAGCTTAGCAAGAATAAGTGACTTGCTCATGAACACATAGGCAGTAAATCAGTTAAAATGTTTTCAACTAAAAGTAACAGATGACTTGATTTAAAACAGCTTAAGCAATGAAGGGCTTATTAACTGGAAATGGAGGGAGGTTCTATTTTAATTAATTCAGGGGCAGGAAGTGTCGATGGCTCTGGAGCCAGCCAGCCTTGTGCTTTGCATCCTCCATGAGTTGCTGGCTTGTCTCCTCATGGCCACAAGATGGCTGCAGCAAGGATCACTTAAGGACACATTATCCAAAAAAGAGAACACTTTTTGCTCTGAATTCTCTTTGTTAAGAGAATGAAATCCTTTCCCAGAAGCCCCAAGTGAGTTTACTCTCAGGTCCTATCTCTCAGATGACTAATTCATATGTCCATGCCCAAACCAATCACTAACAAAGAGTTTGAGACCACCAACAATGGCTTAACCCAAACATGAGTCATCCTCCTGGGGCTGAAGACAGAGCCATCTCCCCTAAACATGTGATATCCAAACTTAGGCATCATTGGTACAGGTGGAATAACCCACCCAACAATGTCTGTCCAGGTAGTAAATGATATGTCATCTCAGTACAAGCTGGTTGTGACCTGGTTAAGAAAGTTAAAAGAAGTGCTCGCTTTGGCAACACATATACTTAAAAAAAAGAAAGAAAGAAAGAAAGAAAGAAAGAAAGAAAGAAAGAAAGAAAGTTAAAAGAAAACTCATTCAGTAAACCTTTGCTGACTACCTACTATGTGCAAGGCGATCTATATACAACGTACCAGGGATTCTGAAGTGAAAGGCACTGTCCTTTAAAGGCCCTTCCCACTGTAGTGAAGAATGCAGACAAGCAAAGACACAAGTTCAAGCCAGCATGGCCAGAACCCAAGGAAAGGGGGCTCAGTGGATTGCAGGAGATGAAAGATGGAAGAGGAAACTGGTCCAGAAGGTTACGGGAAGATCTTCAAGAGAAGGGAGCCTTGAGCTATGAACCAAAAGAACTGGAGATAACCAGGTAACAGTCAGTGAGGATTGAACAGCCTATGCAAAGCCTGGAGATGGGGAAGAGCAGGACACATCTGCGGGACTATGTGGTGGGCCCAGGTAGGGCAGGAAGTGCTTCTGGACACAGGGCTGGGAAGAGGGCAAGGAGCAGTCCTGCTGAGCCTTGTAAAGCAAACCTTTATCCAAGAAGGTGGAAAAGTCAGACAATCTTTAGTAGGTGTCTGACATCACCAGGTTTACATTTTAGAAGAGGAAATGTCAAGGAAAAAGAAAGAGGAAGAAGAGAAGAAGCAACGAGTGGAGAAGGATCAGTTAATTACAAACAGTGACTGGGTGCCAGATTTGGTCGTCCTGGGCGCAGGGGGTCCAGTGTGAAGTGGGCAGAAACAACCCCGCCCTTGCCATCCTGCTGGGAGAATAGATGTTGACCACGTGCCCTAAACCTGTAACCACTGGTAACCACGGGTGTCAGGGGAGGCTCCAAGGAGGAAATGAGCTTCAGGCTGAGATCCAAAGGATGAGTAGGAGTGAGCTAACGGAGGGATGGAGAGGTGTTCCAGGCATGGGAGCAGCATGTGCCAATCCCTGAAGTGCAGAACACGTGGCATGATCAAGGCATAGAGGCCCCCAGAGCAGCTGGAGCTCGGAGAACAAGATTGCAATGACAATGAAGAGAGCTAGGACACCCCTCTGGGCCAACACTCTTGGCTGTGCTAAGGGGCTTACATTTTATTGAGAGAAAGAAATAGAAGAAACAGAAAGAGGAAGCAGGGAGAGAAAGAACTGGAAGGCAAATTTCCTGAGTTCAAGCCATTTGAGATCATATTGGCAGTTGAAAACCCCAGGATGGGATTTCAGAGCGTTCAGGGGCCTTGGGCCATCCTACCCAGCCAAGGATGGTGTGATAGTCTGCTGGCAGCCCGCACCTCCCCAGCCAGCTCAGGGCCCTCCCCCAAGTAGGTCGCGGGCCTCTCAGGGGAGACCTTCAGAAGTGAGCAATGATTTGCCCCAGGGACCAGCAGGAGAGGGCTTGGCCCTCCCCCTGGCAGCTTCCAGATCTACTGCAGGTGGAGACCATCAAAAAGAGATTAGCACGCAGCCCTGAGACACCTGCAGGGAGGAGCCTTACCGACCCTCTTACTGGGAACTCCTCCAGCTGATGCTAAGGGAAGAAACCGGAGCTCTGTTTTGGCAGGAGCCCGAGGGCCTTGGAAACACATTTCGCCTTTGGGGGGTGGGGAGGGCCTTTGCAAAATCCGTGATGGAGTTGGGACTTGCAGAATCTAGAATTTTTTAGCTAAAATGTGTCTTCAGAAACTTTAAAGAAGAGAAACCCAAAGCCAAAGAGGGAAAGTGACTTGCCCAAGGTCACAAAGTAAGTCATGGGAGAGCAAATACTGAAGACTCCGAAGACTCTGTGTTCAGTGCTCTTGCCAATACCAATAATAGTAACTAACAAATATTGAGCGCTTACTAGATACTAGACTCTGTCCTAAGTACTTTGAATGTGTTCACTCATTTAATGGGCACCACTCCCCCATCAGACTGGTAATGGCATGATTCCACTTCTACAGATGAAGAAAGTGAGGCACAGAGAGTTTAAGTAACTCTCCCAAGCTTGCACAGCTGGCACAGTGAGAATCTGAACTCAGGACCACTCGGAACTGCAGATGGGTGCCCTACCTCTCGGTTCCAACCCCACCTCCTCCAAAAGTCAGAGTCTATTCACTAACGTGGGCCCCACTTCTTAAAATGTGGTCTGTCTTGCGTTCATCTCTCTTCTCCCACCCACGACCCTCCCTCAGGCTAAAACAGCCAACAGTGTGCCCTGAAAATAGGCCAGGGCAGCGTGCTAGCACTTTTTACTCTGTGCTAAATAAACACCCGCATCTCCAATAACCTCAAAGCAGAAACAAGCAGGTCACATGCCAACAAGTCAGCTGAGCCCCACTCCCCTTCCACACTCCCCACCTTTCTGTCCTTGCTGGCTAACTGGTATGGGTCCTATCAGTGGGCGTCCTTACCCACTGGCCAATGGAGACAGTGGGAAGTATGATCAGGGGATTAGAGGAAGAGAAAACTAGAGGCTGGCATATTTATTCCCCCAGTTCCCTCTCTTTCTGGTCACCACTGGCTAAATCCCTCACCTGCAGGCCCAGCAGCTACCAGGGCCCTTTCACTGTTTGTTCCAGGGTCCCACAGCATCCCTTGTGATTTCCCTACGCCACTTTCATAGGGCCATGGATAGCCCCTATATTCACTTCTCAATGGATTCTAACTTGAGGATGCCATCCGTTTCCTGAATTATGCCCAGGCTGTTTCTTGATCTTCTGGAGAGTAGGCTTTGCCACAGCCCAGGGGAGCACAGACCGACACAGAGAAGCTGGTCACTCACTGGTGGTGCCCATCCTAAAAAGCTAACCAGGATCATCATGCTAACCAGCTAATTTCAGGATCCACCAACTACCTTTAGGATCATCATTGGAGATGATTCAAAAGTCCAAAGTCTGATCACCAGAGCCATTAGCCTTGGTCACTGACCATTTCCACAAACATGGCCTGAGTGAGTTCCCAGGCACCAAAGTGGGCTGGTGTGCGCAGGGTCTCTAATCCTGACAGCAACCCTAAACTTTGTGGCATCACCCCAAGAAACTAGGGTCCAAAGAGATGGAGATCAAAGCTCTGGTTGGTAAGACTCTTTCCCTGCAACCTGCCCTGGATGGGTGAGCCACAGCAGGATTATCCAAAAAGTGGCCCCACCAAAGTCTTGGAGAATGGGGGCGTTCTGCAAATGGACAGACTACCCCTGCCAGTTTGGGGCTCTATGCCACACCGCTCTGATGCAGAAGAGGCTGGCAGGTATTAGGGCTTCAGGCCCAGGCATTTGAGTGGTGCCCCAGAGCAGGCACCCAAAACACCTGGCCATTTCATCCACCTAACATCCATTTCTTCTCCTTGTCCTCACTGCATCCTCCCTTCCCTTCCATCCTCACCTCCACCTTCACTACTCCCAATCCAAGGGGTCCAGAAAGGGCTGCCACAAGCTCCACCCTGCCTCAGGGTGCTCCGCCAGCAGAATTCTTAGGAGGGAACCATTCTTTCCTGCGGATTGGCTCAGGAGAGGCCCTGGAGTCGGTACAAATTGAGAGTCAGTGTAAGGGCTTCTCTTAAAAGTAGGATGAGAAGGGGCATCTGGGTGGCTCAGTGGTTGCGTGTCTGCCTTCAGCCCAGGGCATGATCCCAGGGTCCTGGGATCGAGTCCCACATCGGGCTCCCTGCATGGAGCCTACTTCTCCCTCTGCCTATGTCTCTGCCTCTCTCTGTGCGTCTCTCATAAATAAACCTTAAAAAAAAAAAAAAAAACTGTAGGACAAGAAGCCGCTCCTAAAGCGAGGATGAGCAGCGCCAGCCAGGAGCTGCCGGTGGCCATGCTCCCCTCATGGGAAGCGCCTGCCTAAGGATATAGCAAATAACCCAAGAAGCACAGAGTTTGAGAGAGAAAAAGAAGGAAAATCCTGACCGGATCACCGGAGCCTCTAGCTTCACTCAGGCTTCAACTCAGTACAACCCCTGGACTTCTCAGTGAAGGAAGCCTATCCAGTTCCTTTGGTGCTTAAACCGCCTCCAGTTTCTGCCATATGCAACTAAGTGTCTTGACTAACGTAGAAGGTCTTAAACTCCATCAAGGATTTGAGATGCAGATCCGGGAAACTGAGGCAAAACCTTAGATACACAGGACCCAACCGAGGAGGACAGTGACTCCCAGCATACCTCACAGTGAAGCACATGGTCTCTGAAATCCTGCTGCCTGGGTTAGAATCCTGACTTGCTATTGCTTGGCTGTGGAGTGGGGATGGGGTGGGGAGCTCATGCCTCAGTTTCCTCATCTGGAAGATTCAGATATTCAAAACAGCACCGTCCTCCTAGGGCTCTTAGGAGGATTAAATAGACTAGACTATGTGAAGCACTTGAAACAATGCCCGGCAGATTGTAAATTCTCAGTAAACACTGGTCTTGCCGTCATCCAAAGGCACGTGGGCAACCCCAGGCTCACACCAGGCTGCAAGACTCCTTCCACACCCACTCAGGGTAGACAACTGAGGCTGGGCAGCTGGATCTGCCCTCAGTCAGAAGGCCTCAGTGACTCTGGGGGGAAGCCTATAGGAGACACCTCAACACAGACTAGCTCTCACGGGCTTAGGACGATGCGGGCCTCCAAGGCAGGCAAGCTCTGGGCCTCCCTGGACTGTCGGCTGTGTGCCCAGATCTGGTTGTCGTTGCAGGGCCTGCTGGGAGGCCCCTCCTTTGCCCCTCTGGGACCACCTCCCCACCCCCACCCCCCGCTGTCATGATGACATTTTCCTAACACCAGCGGCCCCAGAGAGGCAAGGCACCAGGCCAGGGCCCAGCTGTACCCGCCTGCAAGAGCGCACTGCAGGCCACCAGTTTATAGTTGTGCTGCTACACCCAGAGATAGAACGGGATGTCTTTGGTTAGAAAGGAAATGGTGGCTTTTGTTTTTATTGAATTAAGAGTGCCCCCACACCCACCCACCCCAACCAAGACAAAGCAAAACCCAGAAAGAGAAAACTGGCTGGAGCCAGAGTCAGGAGGCCCAGGCTCCAGCCCAGGCCTGTCCCTGGCTTACTGTGGGACCTTGGTAGTCCCTTCTTCTCTTTGGACCCTGGTTCCCTGGACCATAGACTTCTGGGCAGGAAGCCAACAGAGTGGGAGAGGAGAGGCCAGTGGGTTAAGCAGTCATGGTGACCCCCTTCTCATCCAACAGGTCCGAAATTCCCTTTTATCACAAAGAGCAGTTGTTTTGCAGGGTGAAAAAATGAACTTCCTTCGGTCCTGGCACCAGTTACCCTGTCCCGTGCTCCCTCCCACTTGCTTTTCGCCAACTCTTGTGTCTCTCATTAACCCACAGCTCATGCCCTCTCCTCCCTCCCTCTTTGTGTCCTCTGAGAGTAGGTTCTCGGAACCCACAGAGAACATGAACAAATGGCCAGCGTTTGCATTAGCCCTTTGCCATCTAAAACTAACTTCATGGAGACAGCTTTGTTTCATCTGAGATTAATGGGAGCCTATCAGGATGTAGGCCAAACAGAAGGCCTACTCCTCTCTCCTGGGGGCGGCTGGTTGCATTGTCTTCCTTGTGGAGTCTCTAGACGTGTGGGAACCGCTTCTACTTTGCTCACCCCGATACCCCGGATGCTAAAATGTCATGCCTGCTGTGTGGTAGACTCTCAGTAAACATGTGTTGAAGAAAGCAGCCAGGCCTGTCGCAGGTTGAATATGGAGCTTGAGAAAGAAGGGCAAGTTCAAGGCGGCTGGAGGATCCTCTCTTAACAAACGACACCACTGCCCAGCCAGTCACTTCTGGAAAAGCAGACTTAGAGATAGCAAGGGAATCACCGTGTGTAGGTCCTAATCCCACTGTGACTTCTCCAAACTGAGCAGCGCCCAAGTAATGCTTTCGTGAGGGCTGTGAGAAATCCTTTGAGTGGTTTTTACTGATTCTGATCGTTCTGCAGCCTGTGACGCTGAATCAGATAGGTCTACAGTATTTTGTTGCCAGAAAATCATCTGTGACAACTTAGCAAGTTAGGGGAATATTTGGGCTCAGAACAATCTAGCAGGAAAAAAAAAAAAAGAAAGAAGGAAAGAAAGAAGGAAACTTCCATAGAAGTTTCAAGAAGGAAAAAAAAATTAGCCTCTTAAAGCAAATGCATCTGACCCAGGTCAGACTCTGTAAACAGAACCACATGAATGTTCAGACATGTTGGTCAATTAGTTTAATGGAACAGTTACCACACCTTCCAAATGCTTTCTTCTTTTTTGGGGGGACTTTAATTAAACGGCCAGAAGAGGTCTGTTACAGAGGACGACAGATGGGAAAGGATCACCTTAGAGAAGCCACTGGCACAGAAACAGAGAAATCTGGGCTGGCTGGGATGCTCCGCATTCATTAAAATTCCCAAAGTGTGAACTCAGGCCTGAGTCAGACCGTCAGTGGGGAGGAGAGTGGGGCCCACGATGAATCCTGCAGCCAGAGGCCTCGCCACCGATTCCAATTCCAACGCCAGGGCTGAGGCAGGGAAGGTAGAAAAACCAAAGCTTGGATATGGAGCCAAGGGCCCCAACACAGAATGGGACTTGCCTTGGTGGATGGGGTCAGCCTTGCTTAGGTGGGCTCCGATGGGAGGCCTGTTTGGGCCTCGGCTAATAGCCAGTCAGTGGAGAATGAGGCCAAGGCCAAAGAAACCAGCCAGGTCTCATATGGTTGTGTCCTGAGCAGGAAGGAAGCCTTGATGTTTGGACCAGGGCACCTGCAGGACCTTCCCTGGTCCTCTTTTGTCCATCAGTCCCCTAGATGTCTATCATGGCCTGCTCCTCCTCTTGGGTACTCCACCCCAGCTCCAACCTTTCTCACGAGTCCCAGACTCATACTGCACACTACCTGCTTAACTTCTCTTACCAGGCATCTCAGAGGCCTTTCAAACTCAAGATTCCTAAACCAGACCCATTTTCCTACCTACTTGTGACACTGCTCCTCCCCAGAGTTCCCTCTGCCCCCAATGGGCACAACCATCTACTCAGACACCAGAGCCAAAAATCTGGGCATTGCCCTCAACTGCTCCCTTCCTGTGAGCCACCAAATCCAGCTGCGTCTCAGAAATGGATCCCAAACCCACCATCCCTCACCACCGGCGACCTGGAACCCCAGATGCGTGAAGGTGCTTCCCTGTGGAACCTGCCTCAGTCCAGCCAACCTAGAGTAGTTCAGAGACTTCAGATGGCTTCACCTCCTGTTGAGTTGCAAACACCCTTCCCCCACCGCACTTCCTAAAGCCACATCACCCACGCCAGCTCTCACAGGACTCAAGATCTTAACTCGTTGCTCCTTACTTCTCCTTCAGCTGGGAATCCTGACTTGGCCTTGGCCAGGAACCCCCAACCACTTCCACTTACTCTACCCCAGGCCCCTTAAGCACCCGCTTGCCTCTTACTCCTCATCGTCAGCATCTCCCCCTACCCCCATCACATTCTGAGTTGCCCTGCAGAGCCTCTCCCAAATGAGCCTCCAAGCTTTGGGCTAGGAGCCCTCTCTGAGCTCCCACAGCCCTCTGTATGTACCTAACACCACATTCATTCCCATGAATTAGATTTTCCTACTCATTTGTATAGCTGCCTCCTTGAGAAGGGCCACTTAAAATACATTTTCTGTTATATCTAGAAAGGAACCAGCAAGTCACTTGAGAGAAAGTCTCTTGAGTGCCTAAATCAAGAGGCTAACACCCTAAAGTTTATTTCTCTCTTATGCCATTGCCCAATGCAGGAGGGGCAGGGGAGTATCTGCTGTATGTGTTGTTGGGGAACCTGGACCCCTTCCACACAGGCACTCAGAGACCTCTCCATACAGCGGTGGACGAAGAAACACAACAAGGATCGCACCTAGAAGTAGTGGAATCACCTCTACCCACATTTTCCTGGCCAGGGCCCAGTCATCAGGCCACACCTAGCTTCAAGGGAGTCTGGAAACAGAGCTGAGCTCCACACTCAGAAGGAAGAAAAAAACAATAATATTGGTGAGCAGCAGCCTTCCCTCCCATACCTGGCAACGTTTACCAGGCAAGACTTTGTTTGATTAGTTACCAAGTTTAACCTTGGGAAGGAGAAACCTGATCAGTAGCAGTAAGAAAAATAAAGGAGAAAAGCCCCTTCAGATACCTTTGCTGCAGCTGCTGTGGCAGGTGCCCCCTCCAAGCAGCTGGCAGCCACCTGCCACCCCAACACCAGCATCTCCTATGGAAGGTGGGCACTTCCTGCCTTAGTGAGTATGGTTTGACTCATAGCTTCTTGTGATGACCTAAGTGACTGCAGGACAGACCTCCTTACATACCCACTGCTAAGAATCCAGGGAATCTCACTGGGTTACTGAAGGACAGGGTAAAAGCTCCTTTAAATAAGAGCAGGAGGGAGTTAGAAGATGGCATTCCAGGGGAGAATCATATCTGCTGCCCACCCTATAAAGTCAGACCCTCTACTTAGATCAGTTGGTCTTTTTTCCTAAACACTGAGCTACTCAGAGGCAGGATTTCTCTGTAGCCGCAGGGCCTGGGACAGAATCTGGCCATGAATACAGCTCTTCCCTGGACCACACCCCTCCAGAATCTGCTCTGGGCAAACTCAGTCCAGTTAGCCAGGACAACCAGACCTCAAGGACAGGCCAACGGAACACTCATTGAATACCTAGCTCTATTTTCCAGATGAGTCACCAGAGGACATAACTCTAGAGGTGTCACTAAATTCAGTCCCTTTGGTTATGGGCTGCTAAAGGGTGTGTAAAAACCAGAGTTATTGGCCAAAATACAAACTGGAACATGGGAGGGGATTACGTAATCCTGCATAAAGGGAAGAGACACTTAGAAACCCCTGGATCACGTATGTTTCATTCATTAAGTCATTTAATCTCAGAAGGATGCTATAAAGGTGATATTCTGATGCCCACTTTGCAATTAAGATCCCAGAAGCTCAGCAAGTGCAAGTGACCTTTCCCAAGGTCACCCAGCCAGTGAACAGTTGCTTCAAGATTTAAACTCAAATCCTTCAAACCTGCTGTCTTCGCACATACCACGATCCTGGCCTCCCCCCGACCCCCCCCCCCGCCCCCCAAAGGAGCAGCCATGAGGGAGCCACAGCCCAGGATCAGCACTAATGAGAAAAAGTCAGGGGCGCAGGCAGGTGCTGCTTGAGGGGAAACCAACCTGTGACAGCAGCGGGGGAGGGCAAAAGGAAAGAGCATCAGCAGAGGTTCCAGGCCTTAGCACTCCTCCACGTCTCATTTTATCTAATCCTCACAACAGCCAATAGAAGAGGCGTAATTATCTCCATTTCACAGAGAAGGAAACTGGGCACAGAGAAGTGAAGTCATTTAGCCAAATGTGCAAACTACTGTAATAGAGCTGAGATTGAAACGCAGTCTACCTAACAGGTGAGGGGCTGAAGAGTCCACCACCGAGGCCACGTCCCCTGCCGCTCTTGGCCAGATTATAGAAAATCCAAGACACTGGCTGCTGAGCCAGAAGGATCCATGAAGACAAAATGCTGAGTGCATCTGACTACAGCCCAGCCCTCCTCAGCGGCCCTAGAATCCAAGATGGTATATCCCTGTTAACACTTCTCAGAGCAATGATATTTGGGGGCTGGAGGCTTTGGGGAGAAGGCAGGACACCTCCTGGCCCCTCTTCTCGCCCCAGGCCTAGCCTCTCCGGAGGCCATATGGAAACACTTTGCCTTCCCCGACTGCCTTCCACTTGTACTGCCCCAGTACCAATCCGCGGGTGTACTGTACTTTAAAAGGATAAAGCTGTAAAGACAAGGAATAAAATTCAACAATATGTAAAACCCCGAGTAACAAGAATTGCCATCACTAAGGACACTGCCTGTCATCTAGGATGTTGGCTTGCTAAAATCTGGCTTCTTTTGCTAGTCCTGGTTTAAAGGTCACCTTCTTTAAAAAGCCTCTCCCTGAGAGGAATCCCTCTCTCCCTTGCCTGTACTCTATTGTATGGTTACTTTAGAATTTATCATCTTCATCCCCAAAACTGATCATACTCCTTCACTAAGATAATCATATTGAAAGCGAGGACCCTGCCTTCTCTGCAGTAATAAAGTAAACCAATAGCCACCATTTGTTGGGTGCTCGTTATGCCCCATATGTTTTACATTTATTATCTCCTAAAATACTCATGATCCTCTATATTTGTTTCACCAATTTGGAAACTGATGTTCAGAAAGATCACCCGCGGGGCCAGGATCCAAACCCAGATCCAAGACTGGACTCTTTCCAATGTATGACAATGCACAAAGTATTTATTGAAAAAACATTTGTTTAATATGTGTGAATTCATGGGTTCCAACCCCATCACCCTGTGTGTCAACAAAGTGAAGATGATAGCGCATCAATTTTCTATTGCTGCTAATAAATCACCCCAAATCTTAGTGGTATGAAACAACAATCATTTTACCTTCTCCTGATCCTGAGGATCAAAAATCCTGGCAGGGCTTGCTGGGGACCTCTCCTCTCTGCCCCAAGTAGTGTCTTTTTTCTTCCTCCTGGCCTCTCTGTGTGGATACTCTGGGCTTCTTTACACAAGTATATTTTCCTGTAGGTGAAAGCAAAGGCTTCTTAAATTTCAGAAAGTCAGTTCTGCTGCATTCTACAGGCCAAAGCAAAGTCACAGTTCAACCTAGATTCCAGAGGGTAGGAAAATGGACCCCAGCTCTTTTGGGAGGAGCAGTGAGGTCACATTGCAAAGGGGATGGGGACCTAGGAGACATCATCCAATAGGAGTGAGGGGCCTTTCTTAGCCATCTACCAGATACAAATGATGGATTCTGTTCAAAGCATAGAGCTTCGGGATTAACTGTCCACTCTCTTAAAGAAATGGAGATAATGCCAATCCTGACCTGAAAATCAGAGCACAGCTGCATCAGACCCAGAACTTATCATAGATTTTCTCATCTCTCAGCTTGGGCTTGCTGTGATAATCATCCCAAGTGATTTACAAAGTTATCCACAAGCATTACCACGGGTACAGAATTGAATCGATGATTTAAGTCCTCTTGCCAACCAGGAGGCTCGTGGTGGTAGGGACAACGTGATGAGGGCACAGCCGCTGCCACTTCTGGACCCCAGAAACCAGCACCGGCACCTCCAGGGCCCCACTGGACACCAGGGACACAGCAGCACCACTGGCCCCAGGAGACGCTCAGCTTGCCCCTGAGCCATTCTCTTCAGATTCAGAGTATTAAAAGTGGACATTTCATCATCTGGAAATTTTAGAGTATGGATAATTACTGACGGGGCAGGAACTGGAGGGGACAGAGACTATTGGGGTAGATGATTCACGCCCACCCATTAGTGCCAGGAGAGGTACACAGCCTGTCCTTACTCAGGCTGCAAATCAGGAGCAGGTGTTTACACTCGGTTCTCTCTGGTGTGTGTGACAAACAAACTCTTCAAGTCAGTTCACTACCTGCAGAGTGAATTGTGTGAGCTCCCAGCAGATTCAGGTAGGACACTAAGTCTGCAGTGGGGGTGGGGAGTGAATAAAGGGGCTCTTCGTAAAGATATGAGCCGAGGGTAAGGCGACCACCCAGGAGTAGTGCAATGCCCTGGGGTCCACAGCAGCTAGGCCATGGTGTCCTGGCTGGGAGGAAACCTTACAATATTCCTTGCCCCCACACAGTCTGAATCCAGTGCCAACCATCATCTGAATCCAACCAGAAGCCAAAAGGCAATGGAACCCATAGAAGCTGTCTTTTAGGGTAAGAGAAAGAAGAGAATGGGGATGGAGGGACAAATGGCAGATGGACCCAGCACACAGCCCCTCTGCTAAGCAGCCACCCGGGGGAGTTCCTAAAGATCTCTGTCCTGCCTGACTTGACAGTCTTTAAAATCCAGTTTCACCCGATCCCACATTTGTAGGGAAGAAGGAGGATAGTACCCTGAGATTTGTCCAAGAAACATCCTCTACGGCTCAGTACTCTGACCTATAAATTTACGAGAACTTGGATTTCCTGGAGTTGCGGTGTGAAAACTCAACAAGCTCATGAACAGATTTGGTCCTTGTAAAGCATCAAGTAATCTTTTTTTTTTTTAATTTTATTTATTTATTAATAAGAGACACAGAGAGAAGAAGGACATGGGGTAGAGAGAGAGAGACAGGCAGAGGGAGAAGCAGGCTCCATGCAGGGAGCCCAATGTGGGACTCGATCCCGGGACTCCAGGATCACGCCCTGGGCTGCAGGCAGCACTAAACCGCTGGGTCACCAGGGCTGCCCAACATCAAGTAATCTACAGCTGTGATCCACCATATGTAATGGGGACAGAGGGCCACAGACATAAAGCCACACCTCCGAGGAAGGACACAGGTCAGCCACTTCCATCGCACAAATCACAGCACACACATCACTCCTCGACCAAAAGTCCAGGCAAGCTCCCCCCAGGTCCCCCACAGCCACCTCTGCTCTGACGTGTGCAGCCAGCGAGGAGTCTGGCCTGGCCCGTGGCGTCAGTGATGACAGCCTGGGAGGGCAGCGGGGAAGTCAGCCCCTCCGCCGCGTGACTGATGAGCTGGAGATACATGAACGTCATCCCAGTTTTTGTTTTAGGAACACTCTTCTCTCCAGAGAGGCCCTGTGGGAGCATTTAAATCCACAAGGTTTATTGAGGGGCATAGGAAGTAGGTTGGGGATGCCAAAGAGCACAGTCCCCAGGGAAGAGCCTCACAGAGACTGCTGGCCGGGGAGAGGCAAGAGTCGGCCGAGCCAAAGGCTGTCCCTCTGCATCTTCACAGGACCCTTGCCAAACTCTCGGCAAAAAAATGGCTCCAGAATTTATGAGGCCAAAAGAGGCTCTTAAATAATTTTTATTTTATTTTTAAAAGAAATTGGAAGAGTGTAGCGGGAACAGTGATATCCTTTTCAGAGGGGGTGAAGCAGCGGAGGGGGTGAGCCAACAGAAATAGGCACGGCGGCAGTTCCCATGTACGTACCCACTTGATTTACAAGTAAAATTTCCATTTTCCTCGGAAAGGAGGAGCAGACTTCTGCTCTTCTTTCCCATCCAGTGGCTCCCTGCTGCCCAGAAGACAGTGCCAGAGCTCCTCAATTTGGCATCTCAGAAACGCTCCAACTGGTCCCAGCCTATTTTCACAAATGTATTTCCCCATTCTAGACCTCACAGGTTTACAATTCTGGCATCATGTGGTGGTCAGATGCACAGGCTTCAGAGCCTTCTAATCTGTCCCTTCCTAAACTGCATATGACTTTGGCCAAGGTGTTCAGCCTTCCTGACTCAGGTTTCATATTCTAAAAATAATAGTGGTTGCCACAAATTAAATGAGGTTATGCATATAAAGCCCTTAACACATTGCCTGACACCACCACCACCCCCAACCCCACTCCCGAGAACCTCAATAAATAGCAGCTGATAGCAAACCAATCTCCTAGCTGTGCCCTGAATCCTGCCTACCCAGCCCTCCACCAATACAAACCCATCCCAAGTTCAATATCTCCAGCTGCTGTAAACACACAGGCCTCTCCCCTGGCCTTGGCCTCCACTCCTCCATGAAGACTCCAGGGAACCACAATCACCCTGCAAAGGTCACCATCATGACAGAAGAAATACTGCTGGGAGGTGGAGGGGGGGGGCACCTGGGTGGCTCAGTGGTTGAGTATCTGCCTTTGGCTCAGGTCATGATCCTGGGGTACTGGGACTGAGTCCTATGTCAGGCTCCCTGCAGGGGGCCTGCTTCTCCCTCTGCCTGCATCTCTGCCTCTCTCTCTTTCTGAGTTTCTCATGAAGAAAGGAGAAAGAAAGAAAGAGAAAGAAGAAAGAAAGAAGAAAGAAAGAAAGAAAGAAAGAAAGAAAGAAAGAAAGAAAGAAAGAAAGAAAAGAAGGAAGGAAGAAAGAAAAAGAAAGAAAGAAGAAAGAAAGAAAGAAAGAAAGAAAGAAAGAAAGAAAGAAAGAAAGAAAGAAAAAGAAAGAAAGAAGAAAGAAAGAAAGAAAGAAAGAAAGAAAGAAAGAAAGAAAGAAAGAAAGAAAGAACTGCTAGATTCAACACCTAAAAAGCCAAGTTCAAATCCCAGCCTCTCCAATGATTTGCTTCCTGACCTTCCCCCAGTCACTCAACCTCTCTGGACTTCCATTCTTCTTCTCTAAAATAGAGAGAATGACTGCTTCCACTTGTTGTGGAAAGTCAACAGGATGATATATGTGGAAGAAGGACTTTGTAATTCTGAAATGCCATAGAGTGTCAAAAAAAAAAAAAACCAATTAACTCTTAGGGCAATACTAATATTAACCACAAAAGTTATTTTTTATAACCTAGTTCTGCATTTATAGTCTATAATATTTCTGCTGGAAAACCCAAGTGTGCTGATGCAGGCTACTCCAGTGCACCATCACTGACAAGCAGGATTTCCATGGACTCCCTGTTCATCCCCCAAACCCCTCTCGGACAAGTGAAGAAATAACTTAGGTTCAATGTATGTTGTTGTTCAAACAATGGGAATTCTACTCCTCGTCTGAAGATGCCTCACAGTTTATAAGCCACTCATACACCCCAGCACCTAAGGACTCTACAGTTGACCTGAAGAACCAGCCAGAGTTCCCCATGTCAGGTTGGCTCACAGCCCTCCCTCCAAACCCCAAGGGTTCAGGGCTTATGATTACTTGAAAACCAGAAAGCAAACCATCCTCACCTATGAAGGGCCAAATTCCTGTCAGAAATGGGATTCTTTGGAATGCCCAGTCACATGTAAAACAATCAAGCCAGAGTTCTGTAACCCAATAAATAAATGGATTGCTTCTTCTGTTTTATTTCTTGCAAAGTGCAGATCTACCCCATGTCCTTCTTCTCCAGCTGACAGCCCCAAAGCACACTGAGAGCCCAATTTACCAATTCCAGTTGCCTGTCAAGTTCTCTACATATTGTAAGCCATGATGTTTCTTTCATCTTAACCTTCTTGGCTGACATTTCTTAGGCAGTGTCCAATTAATATGTACAAACTATGCAGTTTCTTCAAGATAGGGAAAGATATCAAGGGGAAGCCGATTTATCTGTAAGCGCAAAAAGATTAGTCAACTTGTTGAATGCCACACAGCACCACAGCTGGGGTTAGAGCCCGTGGCCTCTGATAGTCTAGGCTACCTCAATGATTTCCCCTTAAACAATGGAAATTCTGTGATGGGAAGAAAATGGTTGAGTCTGATTGGGAGTCTTGACAGCTGGACTGTCCATGAGAAAAACATAAGTCCCAAGTCTGCCCCTGGCTCATTGTGTAAACTTGAGTAAGTCAGTTCCCTTCCCTGAGGTTCGTTTCTTTGTTGTTTAAATAAAAGGTTGGATTAGATGAAGTATAGCAAGTCTGTGCCCCACACACTCATGGCCCCAAGATGGCTGCTGCAGCTCTAGACATCGATTTTTTAGTGTGTTTCCAAAGTAAAAACTCAAGGGAGTGGTCGAGGCAGTAAGACAGAGCTTTTGTTGAATACTTATCTCCTCTTATCCGAAGAAGAGAATCTTTCCCCAGCTGACTTTTTCTTATAACTCATTGGGTCTCACGATCATCCTTGAGTACAAAGGAGATAGAGAATATTACTAGTGTCTGGGAAGAAGACAAAGAAGGAGGGTTGTGAGAAATGGCCCTTACGTAGACAAGCAATGATGTCTCCCATAGGAAACATTTCAAGTATTCTTCATATTAGTTTCATATTGCTGCTGTAACTAATTGCCACAAACTTCACAGTTACCACCACAAATGGATTACCTTACAGATCTGGGGGTCAGAAGTCCAAAATCACACCTGACACATCAAGGTGTCAGCGGGGCTGAGTTCACAGCCCTGTGACTTGTGGCCAGCCCCCCCTCCATCTCCAAAGTCAGCATCCTAGTCTTCAAGTCTCCCTCTGCCCCTTGCTTCCATCCTCACCCCTCCCTCTCTGATATGACCTGCTCCCTCTTCTGGCTTTTATTTTTTTTTATTTTTATTTTATTTTTTTTTTTATTTATGATAGTCACAGAGAGAGAGAGAGAGGCAGAGACATAGGCAGAGGGAGAAGCAGGCTCCATGCACCGGGAGCCTGATGTGGGATTCGATCCCGGGTCTCCAGGATCGCGCCCTGGGCCAAAGGCAAGCGCCAAACCACTGCGCCACCCAGGGATCCCCCTCTTCTGGCTTTTAAAGGATGCTTATGAGTATACTGGGTCCACCAGGATAACCTCCCCATCTCAAGATCATTAACCTAAATCACATCTGCAAACCACCCCCACCCCCCCACCCCCCGCCCCTCATCCTTTGCAACCAAAAGTAACTCAGTCAGGTGTTCTGAGGATTAGGATTTAGGATGTGATTCCTGGGTGGGGAGAAGCAGGGGTGGGGGGGCGGAAGGGAGGGCATGGTTCAGCCTGCCACACCTCCCTTAATTCCTTGCAAACCTCTTCTTCCTGAACACAGACCAACTGCTCCTAAAGGAAGGCTGAAAACAAAATGAACCACAGACTGCAGAAACTTTACACACCTGCCTGCCTAATCAGTTGGCCAGCCTTCAATAGAGCCACAGACAGGTGGGTCCAGGCCATTGTTCATCTTGGCAACCTCTCCACCAAGACCTTGAGAGGAGATACACAAAACAAATTTGGAAACAAAAAGAAATGCCCTTCCTGAGTGGAAGGAAATATTATTTTTTTAGACTATCCAACAGCACCCCCCAGTGCCAAGAGGCAGGAAGAAGCTAGAAGGGCTTCCTCTGACAAATCTTTGACAAAGCATTTTATTTAGCCCCACAGTTCTCAGCTTTGTTGCACCTCGGAGCGCCAGGCACAGGTGCCCAGGCCCCAGGCTCAGAGATTAGATGCAAGTGATATGAGGTTGGGCCCAGATGCAAGAAACTTTTTAAACCCTCCCAAGCGATTGTGTGTGCAGCTAGAATCACTGAGTTCACTGCAGCAATGAAGACCATCTGAAAGCCTATTAGGCCCTGGAGGGTCAAAAATAAATATAATAAAGCCCCTCCTCTCAAAGAGCTTCTAGTTTAGATAGACTGTGAGATCTGGGAGAGATGGGCCACAGCTAATAACTGTGTGATATAAGGCAAGGTACTTAACCTCTCTGTGCCAGACTCCACAGCTGTAAAATAAGGATATTCACAGTCCCTGCCTTACAGGGTGTTAAGAGCGTCAAGTGATAAAATTCACATAAGTATTTAGGATGGTGTCCAGTACAAAATCAGTGTGCAAGAAGTGTTGGGGGTTTCTAGCAAATTCCAGGGATAGAAAATACATAACCCACATACCGCACTACCCAGCCACTCGGGGCAGATACTGCTGATGGATCTGAATCTGGACAAGCTTCTGAATTCTTCTCAGTCAGGTACCCATGGGGGGATGAGGGGCAACCCAATCTGCCATGCAAACTTCCTCTGCATTTTTCATTTAAGGGAACTGAGAACCAGGAAGGCCAAGCTCCCTGGAAGAGCCTATGCAGAACTGGGAGGAGGACCCAAATCTCCCAGACCAGATGCTCTGCACATGTGGCTTTTCAGCAGGCACCAGCTTGTCAGGCTCTGTGTCAGCCACGCCATGCTGGGCTCGCCAGCTCCATCTAGTTGGGGCTCCTAGCTATTCTTGTCCTCTCCACCACTGCCTCCTGGGAATTCTGCAGTGAGAGTACGACCTCAGAGTCCTTTGAGGGCCAGACACCCCAAGTGATGTTGTAGGAATGCACACCCAGGGATTAAAGCCACCCTCACTCCCAGAGCCCTGACACTTGCCTTTTGCTAATTGCTTGATTATATCTTATGTGTCTCAGGTAGCTTCATGTTGATCCTGCCAGGCAGAAATTTTTATCCCCATTGTATAGATAAGGAAACTGAGGCTCCAAGAATTTTTGTATCTAGCCAGAGGTAAAATTATTCAGAGACAAGAGTATCCAAACCCAGCGCTGATACCAATGAGCTTGACCATAAGTTTTGGCTTTACATATGCATAATTTCATGAAACAGAACCACTGAACCTTGCCATGATCTCAAGTTTCAAGGCTTCCCTCTGTGATGACATTTACTACATTACATCGAATGTGTCCTGTCCATGTAACAGTCTCCCTCATAAGACTGCGGTCCTTCTGCCACTATTCCCAGCACTCACATATGTGTACATATACACCTTTTCTACCAGTATCCTACTCATCATTCAGTTTTATGCTTATAGGTCACTCCTCCTCCACACAGCCTGCCTAAACTGTCAGGTGTCCCTGCTACATGTGCCAATATCAACCTGTATTTCCCTGGTCTCAGCACTTGTCAAACTATGGAATATGTTCTCTGACTATAGTGCAATTAATTTACTAGTCCCCATAACATGTGAAAATTAAGAAACACTAATAAATGCTGCATCTAACTTATATGTGGATCTAAAAATAGTCAAAATCATAGTAAGAAAGAGTAGGGTGGTGGTTACCAGGGACTGAGGGCTGGAGAAGATGGAGAGATGTGAGCCAAAGACTACAAACTTTTAGTTAGAAGATAAATAAGTTCTGGAGACCTTTTGCATAGTGTGGTGACTATAGCTAACAATACTAAATTGTATACTTGAAATCTGCCAAGAGAGTAGTTCCCAAGTTTTTTTTTTTTTTTTTGAGATTTTATTTATTTATTTATTCATGATAGACAGAGACACAGGCAGAAGGAGAAGCAGGCTCCATGCTAGGAGCCTGATGTGGGACTCGATCCCAGGACTCCAGGAGCACACCCTGGGCTTAAGGCAGGCACTGAACCGCTGAGCCACCCAGGGATCCCCCGAGTGTTCTTAACATACACACACACACACAAAATGGCAACTATGCAAGGTAATGGATGTGTTAATTAGCTTAATGGTAGTAATCATTTCATCACATATACATATAGCAAAACATCATGTTGTATGCCTCAAATATGTGCAATTTGTATTTGTCAATCATACTTCAACAAATCTGGTAAGGAGGCAGAAACACGAAATTATACTTTGTAATAACAGCTACCATACTGAGCTTTGTTCCAGGCACTCACTGCACTAAGTATTATGTACATACACACATACTTACACATAATCTTACCTAATGATGACTCCAAGCCACTTGGGTGATAATTATCACTTTTCTTTTTCTGTGGGAGGTATGGTTGGGAGCTAGCAGAGAATGTGCCTTAGGAAGGTTTGAGCTCCCCAAAGCCATGCAGGTATATATATGTGGCAAAACCAGAACCTGGGCCAGATCTGCATCTACAGGGTCGGAGCTGTGGGCCACTATCTTTGCCCAAGCCCTTCCTCCTCTTCCTATTGCAATTTCTACTACTAGAAACATTACTAAACCATGAACAGTTCATTGAATTCTCTAGAAGTCGTCAGAAGTTGCCAATGAAGAGCAAAATATTCCCAAAAATTGATCCACAAAAGATCACATTTTGGAGATGGTGGGGATAAAAGAAAAAGGAACTTGAGGGATTGTTTCCGGTTTCCAACTTTGAGAAGGAAATGCTGAAGCAAATATATATACATTCACCTCCCATCAGAATCTGAAAGATGAGGCAGTTTTGTTCCTTGCTGTCTCCCCAGAACCTAGAACAGTGCCTGGCACAGAATACGTGCTCAGAAAAACACTACCAAAAGAGTAAGCAAACTCACATTAACCTAGATAACGGCAGCACATGGGTGGGAGGCAGCAGAGAGCAAGAGTTACCCAAACCCACTGCTAAAAGTTCTTCAAGGGGGAAGGGCAAGATGGTGGAAGAGTAGGGGGTCCTCAACTCACCTGGTCCCGCCAACTTACCTAGCTAACTCTCAAAACATCCTAAACACCTACAAATTTGACCTGAGATTTAGAGAGAGAGCAGCTGGAATCCTACAGAGAGAAAAGTTTTAGCTTTTAACAAGGGTGGATTTTACATAGGTCGTGGTTGATATTTTTGACTCAGCCCACTCATACAGCCACTCTGCACTGAACAAAATGACTAGAAGCAAGAATTCACCACAAAAGAACCAGAAACAGTACTCTCTGCCACAGAGTTACAGAATATGGATTTCAATTCAATGTCAGAAAGCCAATTCAGAAGCACAATTATAAAGCTACAGGTGGCTCTGGAAAAAAGCCTAAGGACTCTAGAGACTTCATTACTGCAGAATTGAGATCTAATCAGGCCAAAATTAAAAATAAATTAAATGAGATGCAATCCAAACTGGAGGTCCTAACTGCTCGGGTTAATGAGGTGGAAGAAAGAGTGAGTAACATAAAAGACAAATTGATGGTAAGGAAGGAAGCTGAGGAAAAAAGAGAAAAACAATAAAGAAACCATGAGGTAAGGCTTAGGGGAATAAATGATAGCCTGAGAAGGAAAAATCTACATATAATTGGGGCTCCAGAAGAGGTCAAGAGGGAGAGAGGGCCACAAAGTATATTTGAACAAATCATAGCTGACAACTTCCCTAATTTTTGGGGGGTAGGGTGGAACAGGCATTCAGATCCAAGAGCTAGAAAGGTTCCTGCAAAAAAATCAATAAAAACCGTTCAACACCTCGACATATAATAGTGAAACTTGCAAATTCCAAGAATAAAGAGAAAATCCTAAAAGCAGCAAGTGACAAGAGATTCTTAAACTTATATGGGGAGAAATATAGATTAACAGCAGACCTCTCCAAAGAGACCTGGCAGGTCAGAAAGGGCTGGCAGAATATATTCAGGGTCCTAAATGAGAAGAACCATGCAGCCAAGAATACTGTATCCAGCAAGGCTCTCATTCAGAATAGAAGGAGAGATAAAGAGCTTCCAAGATAGGCAGAAACTGAAAGAATATGTGACCACCAGACCAGCTCTGCAAGAAATATTAAGGGGGACCCTGTAAAAGAAAGAGGAAGCCCAAAGAAATAGTCCACAAAAACAGGGACTGAATAGGTATTATGATGACACTAAATTCATATCTTTCAATAGCTACTCTGAATGTGAATGGGCTAAATGATCCCATCAAAAGACATAGGGTTTCAGGCTGGCTTAAAAAAGCAAGGCCCATCTATTTGCTGTCTACAAGAGACTCATTTTAGACCTAAGGACATCTCCAGCCTGAAGATGAAAGGGTGAAGAACAATTTACCATTCAAATGGTCCTCAAAAGAAAGCTGAGGTAACAATCCTCATATCAGATAAATTAAAGTTTATTCCAAAGATTGTAGTAAGAGATAAAGAGGGACACTATATCATACTTAAAGGGTCTATCCAACAAGAGGACCTAACAATCATGAATATTTATGCCCCTAATGTGGGAGCTGCCAAGTACATCAATCAATTAACAACCAAAGTAAAGACATATTTAGATAATAATACACTGATAGTAGGAGATTTCAATACAGCACTTTCTGCAAATGATAGATATTCTAAGCACAACATCACCAAAGAAACAAGGGCCTTAAATGATACACTGGACCAGATGTATTTCACAGTTATATACAGAACATTCTATCCGAACATAACTGAATACACATTCTTCTCAAGTGCACATGGAACTTTCTCCAGAATAGACCACATACTGGGTCCCAAATCAGGTCTCAACTGATACCAAAAGATTGGGATTGCCCCCTGCATATTTTCAGACCATAATGCTTTGAAACTAGAACTTAATCACAAGAAGAAATTTGGAAGAAACTCAAACACATGGAGGTTAAAGAGCATCCTACTAAAAGATGAATGGGTCAAGAAGAAATTAGAGAAGAATTAAAAAGATTAATGGAAACTAATGAAAATGAAGATACAACCATTCAAAATCTTTGGGATATAGACAAAGCAGTCCTAAGAAGGAAATACATCGCAATACAAGCCTCCCTCAAAAAACTGGAAAGAACTCAAATACACAAGCTAACCTCACACCTAAAGGAACTGGAGAAAGAACAGCAAGTAAAACCTACACCAAGCAGAAGAGAGATAATAAAAATTCGAGCAGAACTCAATGAAATAGAGACCAGAAGAACTGTAGAACAGATCAACAAAACCAGGAGTTGGTTCTTTGAAAGAATTAATAGGATAAATAAACCATTAGCCAGCCTTATTGAAAAGAAAAAAGACTCAAATTAATAAAATCATGAATGAAAGAGGAGAGATCACAACCAATATCAAGGAAATACAAACGATTTTAAAAACGTACTATGAGCAGCTATATGCCAACAAATTAGGCAATCTAGAAGAAATGGATGTATTTCTGGAAAACCACAAATTACCAAAACTGGAACAGGAGGAAATAGAAAACCTGAAAGGCCAAAACTAGTGAGGAAATTGAAGCAGTCATCAAAAACCTCCCAAGACACAAAAGTCCAGGGCCAGATGGCTTCCCAGGGGAATTCTATCAAACGTTTAAAGAAGAAATAATACCTATTCTACTAAAGCTGTTCTGAAGCATAGAAAGGGACAGAATACCTCCAAACTCGTTCTATGAGGCCAGCATCACCTTGATTCCAAAAATCAGACAAAGACTCCACCAAAAAGGAGAATTATAGACCAATCTCCCTGATGAACACAGATGCAAAAATTCTCAACAAGATACTGCCAATAGGATCCAACAGTACATTAAGAAGATTATTCACCATGACCAAGTGGGATTTATCCCCCAGATGCAAGGCTGGTTCAACACTCATAAAGCAATTAACATAATAGACCCTATCAACAAGAGAAAAATCAAGAACCATATGATCCTCTCATTAGATGCAGAGAAAGCATTTGACAAAATACAGCATCTATTCCTGATCAAAACTCTTCAAAGTGTAGGGATAGAGGGAACATTCCTCAGCATCCTAAAAGCCATCTATAAAAAGCCCACAGCAAGTATCATTCTCAATGGGGAAACACTGGGAGCCTTTCCCCTAAGATCATGAACACAGCAGGGATGTCCACTCTCACCACTGCTATTCAACACAGCACTAGAAGTCCTGGCCTCAGCAATCAGGCAACAAAAAGAAATAAAAGGCATTCAAATTGGCAAAGAAGAAGTCAAACTCTCCCTCTTCGCAGATGACATGATACTGTACATAGAAAACCCAAAAGACTCCACCCCAAGATGCTAGAACTCATACGGCAATTCGGCAGTGTGGCAGGATACAAAATCAATGCGCAGAAATCAGTGGCATTTCTATACACTAACAATGAAACTGAAGAAAGAGAACTGAAGGAGTCAATCCCATTTACAATTACACCCAAAAGCATAAGATACCTAGGAATAAACCTAACCAAAGAGGTAAGGGATCTATACCCTAAAAACTACAGAACACTTCTGAAAGAAACTGAGGAAGACACAAAGAGATGGAAAAACATTCCATGCTCATGGATTGGAAGAATTAATATTGTGAAAATGTCAATGCTACCCAGGGCAATTTACATATTTAATGCAACCCCTATCAAAATACCATGGACGTTCTTCACAGAGTTGGAACAAATAATCTTAAGATTTGTGTGGAATCAGAAAAGACCCCGAATAGCCAGGGGAATATTGAAAAGAAAACCCAAAGCCGGGGGCATCACAATGCTGGATTTCAAGTTGTACAACAAAGCTGTGATCAAGACAGTGTGGTACTGGCACAAAAACAGACAGATAGATCAATGGAACAGAATAAGGAACCCAGAAATGGGCCCTCAATTCTATGGTCAACTAATATTCGAAAAAACAGGAAAGACCATCCACTGGAAAAAGGACAGTCTCTTCAATAAATGGTGTTGGGATAATTGGACAGCCATGTGCAAAAGAATGAAACTGGATCATTCTCTTACATCCTGGACCATTCTTACACCATACACAAAGATAAACTCAAAATGGATGAAAGATCTAAATGTGAGGCAAGAATCCATCCAAATCCTAGAGGAGAACACAGGAAACACCCTTTTTGAACTTGGCCACAGCAACTTCTTGCAAGATATATTTATGTAGGCAAAGGAAACAAAAGCAAAAATGAACTATTAGAACTTAATCAAGATAAAAAGCTTCTGCACAGCAAAAGAAACAGTCAATAAAACTAAAAGACAACCTACAGAATGGGAGAAGATATTTGCAAATGACGTATCACATAAAGGGCTAGTATCCAAGATCTATAAACAACTTATTAATCTCAACACCAAAGAAACAAACAATCCAATTCTGAAATAGGCAAAAGACATGAACAGAAACCTCACAGAGGAAGACATAGACATGGCCAACAAGCACATGAGAAAATGCTCCGCATCACTGGCCATCAGGGAAATACCACAATGAGATACCAAAACCACAATGAGATACCACCTCACACCAGTGAGAATGGGGAAAATTAACAAGACAGGAAACAACAAATATTGGAGAGGATGTGGAGAAAAGGGAACCCTCTTGCACTGTTGGTGGGAATGTGAACTGGTGCAGCCACTCTGGAAAACTGTATGGAGGTTCCTCAAAGAGTTAAAAATAGATCTGCCCTACGACCCAGCAATCGCACTGCTGGGGATTTACCCCAAAGATACAGATGCAGTAAAACAACAGGACACCTGCACCCCGATGTTTCTAGCAGCAATGGCCACAATAGCCAAACTGTGGAAGGAGCCTCGGTGTCCATTGACAGATGAATGGATAAAGAAGATGTGGTCTATGTATACAATGGAATATTACTCAGCCATTAGAAACAACAAATACCCACCATTTGCTTCGACGTGGTTGGAACTGGAGGGGATTATGCTAAGTGAAGTAGGTCAATCGGAGAAGGACAATCATCATATGGTTTCATTCATACGGGAAATATAAGAAATAGTGAAACGGATTATAAGGGAAAGGAGGGAAACTGAGTGGGGAAAATTAGGGTGACAAAACATGAGAGACTCCTGACTCTGGAAAATGAACAAAGGGCTGCAGAAGGGAAGGTGGGTAGGGGGATGGGGCAACTGGGTGACAGGGGGGCACTTAATGGGATGAGCACTGGGTGTTATGCTATATGTTGGCAAATTGAACTTCAATTTAAAAATAATAATAAAATAAACAACATGCAGTCTCAAAGAAAATAAATAAAAGTTCTTCAAATACGGCACAATTTGTTTAACATGAATTTTAAAATGGTCTTTTTAGTAAGGAGGATACTTGGGATGAGCCCTGGGTGTTATACTACTATATGTTGGCAAACTGAATTTAAATAAAATATGTTTTAAATAAATGGTCTTTCTAGAAACCCATGTATCCTTTTTTTTTTTCTTAGAGCTTCCCTAAAGAAATTAACAAAAATTGTTTAATACAAAATGCACTGATCCTTAAGGCACAATATGTTTCTGCTTACATCACCCCTAACAATGATAATATGATATAAAGTATTCTAGTAAATTATGTACAATATATTGCATAAACTGCTTGTTGAGAATCGGCTAACAGATTTCTACCAACTCTCTTGTGAAGGGGCATCTGTTGGATGGAAGGGGACAGAGGGACAGATGAGTGACAGAAAACCGGCCAGGAGTGTGCTCAAAGGAACTAAGAAGCTGGGGAGATGGGACAAAGTGGAGGCTGAAGCCAGAGGAGGGAATTTCCAGGTGGTGGTGGCAAGGTAGACAAGTTTAGGGTTAGGGACCAGGCACGAAGCGAGGGGGCATTCTCAGCAGCTGGGCTGGACATAGCGGACTTGCTCCCTCCTCCCCGGGACTCAGTCACTCTGCTCTGTCGCCTTTGATTTGTGGTCCCAGGAGCTATTTTGTGGTCCTTTTAACTTTTTCCTCCATGCTCAGCCTTTCTGCAGATCTTTCTGCAGATCTTTCCTCCTTCTCCTCAAGGAGAGCTGATTCTAAACAAATTAACAAACTCTTGAGATAAGAATGGGCATGGGACGCCTGGGTGACCCAGCTGTTGAGCGTCTGCCTTTAGCTCAGGGCGTGATCCCGGAGTCCCGGGATTGAATCCTGCATCGGACTCTTTGCGTGGAGCCTGCATCTCCCTCTGCCTCTCTCTTTCTCTCTCTCTGTAATAAATAAATAAAATCTTTAAAAAGAAATAAATAAAATATAAGAAAAAAAAAAAAACGGGCATGAACTAGGAGGAGCTCCTTCTTTCCTAAAGGCTGCTAGAGAAAAGAAGATGGTGATCTTCAGCGAAGGGTGAAGTCCAGCCTCTTCCTATGTCCCGACAGGAGGTGGCAAGAACAGGCCATGGGGGGCGGAAGGTGACACTTCCTCCACCAACATAGCAGTGCCTATGTCCACAAGAGGGCAGCGGTGTGTGTGGTCTGAACCAAAGGTCTCACCCTGCCATCAGCTTCTGAGATTAGCATTAGGCAAAGCAATATAATGAATAAGGGGTAGTGGAAGGGGAGGTGGGCGGAGGGGTGGGGTGACTGGGTGATGGACACTGAGCCGGGCACTTGACCAGATGAGCACTGGGTGTTGTACTATAGGTCAGCAAATCAAACTCCAATTAAAAAAATATACATATTAAAAAAAAAAAAAAAAGATCCAGAGAGCCAAGGGCAACACACACACACACATACAGCACTAAGGCCCAGCAAACAGACCTCCTGGGAACAAATTGCAGAGCCAGACCTCCTCCCTCCATCCATGGGTCCCCTCCAGATCAGAATCTCTGGGTGAGGCTCAGGCATCAGCAATTTCTAAAGCACCCCAGGATGAAGAAGTCCTGTTCCCTGCTGCCCTTTAACCCAAAGGATACAAAAGAAAGAAACATTTCAAATTTTCCATGCTGTCGCAGGTTTTGCAACACTAAATGGAAAAAGTTAAGAAAAGATGAAATACAATGAGAAAGTGTATATGAAACAATGTGTAAGTCAGGATCCCAGCAGGAAACCAATGTCTCACTCAAAATGGGTAACCTGGAGAGAGTTAATAACGGAATTACAGAAGTATCATCAGGGTGTAGAGAAACCACAAGAACAGTGGATCAGCCTACAGGATGTTTAGCCCGGACCAAAGCCAGAGGATGGAGTGGTTAATGGACCCCACAAAGCGAACATGTGTCTGTCCAATGAACACTGAATAAGCTGTGCTGTACAGAGTCCCTCCTGGATTAAAACAACTTCACTTTAAACCCCTATGGATAAGGAATAAGCATTCTTTGCTAATTTAAATACAGTGTAGGCACAGTCCCCTCTGGGAAAACAGTAATAGTTTTAATTGGACAGAAGAATTTCTAAACATCCTTACCTTTTTTTTGTTTTAACACAGTAACGAGCAACATTTCTTAGAATTGGACAACAGGAAAAAGGTTTCATTCAGCTATAATACAATAGGGTTGCAAACTTCCTGGTTAGAACTATAGAATCTCCTTTCTGAGGCTTAGAAAATGTAAATAAGTTCCTTATATTTATTATACAATATCTGTCTTTTCAAAGAAGTACTACCGATTATCTTATTTTTAAGGTAGTATCCTTATGTACCATGTTATAGGTGAGAAAGCTCAAATACAGAGACGTCAAAGCATTCTCAAAAGGTCAGCAACAGAGCAGGGGGAGAGGTGTGAGGCCAGGCTCACTGATGCCCACCGCCACCCCAGACCCCAGACCTCCTGCCCCCTTGCACCGGGGTGTTTACCTGACCCTGGAGGTAGAGTCGGGGGTTATAGTTAAGAGCTCAGCAAAACAGGGAGCACACGGGTGGCTCAGTTGGTTAAGTGCCCAACTCTTGATTTCGGCTTAGGTCATGATCTCAGGGTCTCGAGATAAAACCCCATGTTGGGCTCCAAGCTAAGTATGGAGAGTGCTTAAGATTCTCTCTCTCTCCTTCTGCCCTCCTTCACTCTGTCTCCCCTAACCCCCCTCACTTGCACTCTCTCTCTTTCTCTCAAAAACAAAACAAAAAGAACTCAGCAAAATGGAGTCTGAGGTCTAGCATGGCCTCACCACGTAAGCTTGGGCCCGTCACTTCCCTTCTATGGGTCTCAGTTATCCGAAGTCTAACACGAGAGCGTTAGGACTAGACTTGTAGCTGTTAAACCTTTTTAGCATGGACCTTTTTAAACAAAATCTTACTTGGCAACCACCAATGTGACAGTCTTAGCAGCTCTATTCTCACTAAGCCAGAACCCTTCTTACCCTCTAGGTAAAACCACTGAGGAAATCCTAGAGGCCTTTTCAAATCTCTTCCAGGCCTATGTTCTATGAAATATCAGTTCCACAAGATAGTAGTATAAGCATTTGGGGAAAGGAGGGAGACAAAGTCACACACTTGATCAGCAAAGTCCAACAAATGTCTTTACTGCAGGAATTTTCAGGGTCTCTAATCTATCTGCTAACACGTTTTGTCGCTCTCCAAGCTGGCGAGTGACAGCTTGGAGTTGGGGAAACAGTGATCTAAACAAGAGTCTCTCAATCTTTTCTTAACACAATCCACAGTCAGATATATGATTTATACCATGACCACCCACACACGCACGCACGCCCAGAAACAAATTTCACAAAACGATATTCATCTCTATGGCACTCGTCTATTTTATTTCCTTTTTCAAACGTCTAAATTCTGTGTGAGAAGGTCCATGAACATCCATGTCTGTGTGTCCCTGGGTCATGATGCAAAATGGATTTCCCCCTGTGCGGGCTACAGTGAAAAATGTTTGAGAACTGCTGTCTTGGCAACTGTCAGCTCCGTTGACTCCAGCCATGCAGGCTGTAGGCTGCTTGTGGGTCTCTGAGGCACAAATTAACGGATTCTTTTTAGGGCCTAAAACATGGGAGCTTCTGTGCCTCTCCTCACAGCTGATTTGGGCCAAAGAATGTGGACAGGATGGAGGGACAAAAGTTGGCACTGCCCTTGTCTGGGAGGTACAGTTCAGGAACAAAGAGGGAGTTTGTCTCAAGGGCTGCCAATCCCGCCTCATTCACAGGCACTAAATTCATTCAGCCTCCAGCAGCCCGCAGGCATCCCCTCTCGCCCCTCAGGGCCTGCCAGCCACTTCTACAAGGGGGTAGTGTCGGATCTGGGCAGCTCTCCCTGCCTGATGTGACGGGCATTCAGGGTGCCTGTGAGAATCGGAAATGGAGTCACTCTTGTCTGTTGAACAACAACACCCTTCCCCCGTAACCCCATGTGCTCCCTGCTCCGACCTCCACGCTCAGGGACCCAGGAAACAAACCTGTCCTGAAATGTGCTCTCATGGTGGGAAGGGGTGCTGGCTGGCCGGCCACTCTGCACGTCCCAGAGGATCACTGTGCCTCGCTCTCTCTCCCTCACTCTGGCTCCTTCCTTCTTACTCTGAAAGGGCTGGCTTTCCAGAGTTAGCCACCACCCTAAGCAGTGCGATGGAAAAAGGAAGAAAGAAAGGGAAGAAATGCTACCTTGCACCCTGGATACCTTACATCATAATCTCGGGCATTCCCCGTTTATTACAGAGGAGATAATGGGGCTTCAAGAAGGATGTCACTGAAGCCTGATGGATTCTTAGGTTCAGGACCCACTAAGCCACAGGGAAGAAGGAGGTGGCAGGGATAGCAGATCAAATGGATCAATGAGGGGCAGCCCCAGGCTTAGGATGCAGAAATAACCAGCTGCTTACAGAATGAAGACCTGAGGAGTCTACATGTGGGCTGCTGAATACAGGCACAATGGGAGCCACGAGCTGAGCACCAGTGATGGAGACAATGGTGTGTAGATCAGCCATTTTGTAACCACACAGACTCAAGGGTGTTTTCATTAACAGTCTGTTTTTTAGAGTAGTGTTGGGTTCACAGCAAAACTGAGCAGAATGTTCAGAGTTCCCACATATTCCTGCCACATACACCCCAGCCTACCCCACCACCCTCATCAACATGGCCCACCAGAGTGGTACATTGTTTCAGTGATGAACCTGCACAGACACAGCATTATCACCCAAATTCAGTGGTTTACATTAGAGTTCCCTTTTTGTGTCGAACATTCTATGAGTTTAATAAATGTATAATGGCCCATCCTCACCATTAGAGTCTCCTATGGAATAGTTTCACTACCCTAAAACTCCTACATATGCCACCTGTTCATCCCTCCCTTTCTCCCCTCATGCCTCTGACAACTGTCAATCTTCTTACTTCCTCTATAATTCTGCCTACTAATGAGATTGAATTTATTTAAACCCTTCAAAAGTAAATCTCTAGCCCCGGATGTTTTCACTGGACAATTCTGCTAAATGTTTAAAGAAGAATTAACACCAGCTCTACATAATCTCTTCCAGAAAAATAGAAGAGGAGGGCATACCTCTCAGTTCATTGCATGAAGCTAATATTACCCTGATACCAAAATCAGACAAAGATAATACCAAAAAAAAGAAAACCATAGATCAATATTCCTTATGAACATAGATGTAAAATCCTTAACAAAATAACAGCAAATGGAATTCAGTACATATAAAAAAGAATTACATACCATGACCAAATAAGATTTATTCTGGGGATGCAAAAATGGTTCAGTCTTCAAAAATCTACTGTGTTAGCATAGAAAATTCAACGCTCACTCATGATAAAACTCTTGGAAAATAATATAGAAAGAAACTTCTCATTTTGCCAAAGATCATCTACCAAAACCCAACAGCTAACATTATATGTAAGATTAGAACCAAGGCAAAAATGTATGTTCTTACCATTCTTAATCAACATCTTGCTAGAACTTTTAGCCAGTGCAATAACAAGGCAAGAAAGGAAATGAAAGGCATATAGATAGAAAAGTAAGAAGTAAAACTGTCTGCATTCTCAGACGGCATAACTGTCTATGTAGAAAATCCCCAAAATCCTCAAAAAGAAAATTTAACTCCTGAAATTACTGAGTTCAGAAAGATTATAAAATACATGATAATCATACTAAAATCAATGATATTTGTATAAGCTTACAAATTAAAAATAAAATACCATTTATAATTACTCAAAAAGTAAATACTTAAGTATAAAAGCTGACAAAACATGTAGGTGACTTGTATGTTAAAAATTACAAAACGATGATGAAAGAAATCAAAGAAGACGGGATCCCTGGGTGGCGCAGCGGTTTGGCGCCTGCCTTTGGCCCAGGGCGCGATCCTGGAGACCCGGGATCGAATCCCACGTCGGGCTCCCAGTGCATGGAGCCTGCTTCTCCCTCTGCCTATGTCTCTGCCTCTCTCTCTATCTCTCTGTGACTATCATAAATAAATAAAAATTTAAAAAAAAAATTTGAAATCAAAGAAGATAAATAAGAGACATATGGAGTTCATGAATTTAAAGATTTGACATAGGGATCCCTGGGTGGCGCAGCGGTTTGGCGCCTGCCTTTGGCCCAGGGCGCGATCCTGGAGACCCGGGATCGAATCCCACATTGGGCTCCCGGTGCATGGAGCCTGCTTCTCCCTCCGCCTGTGTCTCTGCCTCTCTCTCTCTCTGTGACTATCATAAATAAATAAATAAAAAAAAAGAACTTTAAAAAAATAAAATAAAATAAAGATTTGACATAGTAAACATGTCAGTTCTTCATGAATTAATCTATAACTATAATGTGATTCTTGCCTAAATTCCTCCAAGACTTTGTTGATAGAGAGAAGCTTATTCTAAAATTCATATGGAAACAAAGGAACTAGAATAGCTAAGACAATTGTGAAAAAGAAGCAGAATATAGGAGGAATCAGACTCCTTGCCTTTGAGACTTATTCTGACTGCAGTCATCAACACTGTGGCATTGGTGGAGGGATCCACGCACCAATCAATGGAACAAAACAGAGAACCCCGAAATAGATCCACACAAACACCCAAATAAAAAAGTCACCCAATGGAAGAAGAATAGCCTTTTCAGGAAATGGTGCTGGGGTAATTAATCATCCAAAGAAGCAGGAAAAAATTAACCTGAGTTAACCCGAGTCTCACACCTTACACAAAAATTAACTTAAATGGATGGGACGCCTGGGTGGCTTCGTGGTTGAGCGTCTGCTTTGGCTCAGGTCGTGATCCTGGGGTCCTGGGATCAAGTCCCGCATCCTCCCTCTGCCGCTCTCTCTGTGTCTCTCATGAATCAATAAACAAAAATACTTTTTAAAAAAATGAACTCAAATGGATTACAGACTGTAATGTAAAGTGTAAAGCTATAAATCTTGGCAGAAAAACATAGGATAAAAAATGTTCGAGATCCATAAATGGAAAAAAATGTACTTTGTAGATATTAAAATGTTCTGGTCTGTGAAAGACTCTGTGAAGAGGACCACATATCTGACAAAGGGCTGGATAAACAACCTTCAAAATCTGAAGGTCAAAATAAAAAACAATCTAGTTAGAAAGTTGCAAAAAGGTGTGTAGAGACATTTCACTGAAGAGAGTACATAGATGGTAAATAAGCATATGAAAAGATGTTTAAGGGATCCCTGGGTGGCGCAACGGTTTGGCGCCTGCCTTTGGCCCAGGGCGCGATCCTGGAGACCCGGGATCGAATCCCACGTCAGGCTCCCGGTGCATGGAGCCTGCTTCTCCCTCTGCCTGTGTCTCTGCCTCTCTCTCTCTCTCTGTGACTATCATAAATAAATAAAAAAATAAAATAAAATAAAAATAAAAAAATTAAAAAAAAAAAGATGTTTAACATGGTTAGCCATTCGGGAGATGCAAATTAAAACCACAGGGTGATAACGCTACAAATCTACTGCAATGGCTAAAATAAGAGTGACAACAACTAGGTGCTGGAAAGGACTCTGAGAAACTGATCACTCACACATTGTTGTTTCAGAATGTACAGTGAGAGCACATCCACTCTGGAAAACAGTATGGCAGTTTTTTAAAAGAATTAACCTGGCAGCTACTATACAAACCAGCAATAGCATTCATTCCTAGGCACTTATTCCAGAAAACAAAAATTTATGTCCACGTAAAAACCTGCGGTAAATGTTTACAGCAGTTCATTTGCAATACTCAAAAAACTAGAAACAACCAGACGTCCTTTCAAATTTTTTACAAATGCCAACAATGCCACTTGCCATTCTTATGACGTGTCTTTAATACACATGCGAGCTTAGTAGACAGGCTGCATGTTTGCCCATAGCCCATTCTCATTTTCTAAGTTGATTTTAATGACTGAGAGAGAGATGATTCCTGCTTTTTTTTTAGATTTATTTATTTATTTGACACAGAGAGAGAGAGAGCGTGCGCACAAGCTGGGGGAGGGCCAGAGGGAAAGGGAGAAGCAGGCTCCCCCCTGAGCAGGAAGCCCAATCCCAGGACCCCCGGATCGTGACCTGAGGCCAATGCAGACACTTAACTGCATACCCGACTAAGCCACTCAGGCACCCCAGACACCATCCCTGCTCTTACAGAGCTCAGGGTTTTGGGAAAACATTGACAAATAAACAAGTATAAACAACTGATTGCCTCAGTAATGGGTTGTTATAAACCTCTCTGGGCTCACTGCTTCCCCCCACCCAAAAAAGGTGCCAAACTCAGTAGTTGACTTTACCATTTTACACAGAGGAACCTAGGACTGTTTTATATTTTTATGTAAAACTCATCACAAAACTTTCCAAAGGACTAGGCAACAGCCCCAGGAACCCTAATTAAATCTCCCTGACTTAATTAGAAACGCTGAGGTTCTCTGATCAATGGAGCAAGGAACAATTTTCCTGGCTTAATTATTTTGTTAAAAAAGATAGTTTTTCACCCTCTTCTTTGGACCTATGTATTAATGAGTCCCTAGAATATGTAAAGTTGTGAAGAGCCCAGACAACTGGAGTCAGATAATCCCAGCTTCCCTACTTCTTCACAGTTAACTTTTACTTAACTTCCTGAGGCCTCAGATTCCTCTGTTGTAAAAGGAGACTTCATGGAAGTACTCACTGATTGACAAGGCAATTGTATAGGTTAAATAAAATAATGTATACTAATGCTCAGCACAATGCCTAATATATAGCAATTTCTCTATCCCACGACAATAGTCTTCCCCTATCCAGGGGGGACACATTCCAAGATCCCCAGGGGGTGCCTGAAACCACAGATAATTCTGGACCATATATATATGTGTGTGTGTATATATATATATGTATATACACACACACACACACACACACACTATGTTTTTCCTATACCTACAAATCTATGATGAAGTTTAATTTATAAATTAGGCACAGCCAGAGACTAACAACAATAATCATAACAGAACAATTATAACAAGAACAAGATCATAGAAGTTATGTGTGGTCTCTCTCACTCTCAAAATATCTTATAACGTACTCATCTTTCTTGTGATGATGTGACATGACAAAGTGTCTATGTGATGAGATGAAGTGAAGGAAATGATGTAGACACCATAACATAGCATTAGCCTACTGTTAGTGACCTTCTGAAGATATGTCACAAGAAGATCATCTGCTTTTGAACTGTGAGTCAAGGAAACTATGGAAAGTAAAACTGGAATGGGGGAGCATAGGGACTACTGTGTATAATAGTGAGATGGATTATTCCTTAAAGTGACTCTTAGGAGGAGTAGAAGTACAACTCAAGGAATTTAAACATTTTTAAATCTCCTGAAATATCAATCAAATTATTTTCTAAGAATCGCTAGACTAATCTGGGGCACCTGAGTGGTACAGTCAATTAAGAGTCCAACTCTTGACTTCAGTTCAGATTGTGATCTCAGGGTCCTGAGATCCAGTCCTGAGTGGGGGCTCCGTGCTCAGCACAATCTGCTTGAGATTCTCTCTCCCTCTCCCTCTGTCCCTCCCACTCATGTGCTCTCTCTCTCTCTGTCTAAAATAAATAAATAATTTTTTTTAAAAAGAATAGCTAATCAATATTCCCACCTGCTATGCAGAGAGCATCCTTCTCTCTTTATCCTTGCCAGCTTTATGTGCTCTTATTTTAAAATCTTTGTAATTTGATAAAAATTTGTATAGTTCTTTCCTTTGTGCTTCTTTGATTAGTAGAAAGGTTGAAAGAATTTTTAAATGTCTCCTAACTATTTGTATTCCCCTCCTGGTAGGTTGCCGATTAATATCTTCTACCAATATAATTATCAGGGTCTTAGTTTTTATCGATTTGTAGAAGCTTTTTATATATTAAGGATATTAATTCTTTAATGGTAGTGTGTAATTTACTAAATATGTATGGGAAGGTTGAGAGCCGTTTTTATGGTTTGTCATTGGAATGCTAAGTAATGTTTATGGGAATTATGTGACTTTTAAGACTTTTAAATCTGCACAGATGTTAAGGCTACCATTTTTTTCTTTTTTAACCACCTATACATCATTTTCCATCCTCCATAGATCTGATGATACAACTTCTGTTTAAATTTCTAGGGTAGGGCAGCCGCGGTGGCTCAGCGGTTTAGCGACGCCTGCAGCCCAGGGCCTGATCCTGGAGACCCAGGATCAAGTCCCACGTCGGGCTCCCTGCACGGAGCCTGCTTCTCCCTCTGCCTGTGTCTCTGCCTCTTTCTCTCTCTGTGTGTCTCTCATGAATAAATAAATAAAATCTTTAAAAAATAAAATAAAATAAATAAATTTCTAGGGCAGATATAGTGGAGCCCTTTGGTGCTGCTTTTTCTACCCAGGGTGAGTATTTCTAACAAGATTCTGCTATCCCCTTCTGGTAGCAGAACCAAACAACAGCACCCTCACCAGCGAGTCTATACTACTCCTTCTTCTGTTCCACCAGTCCACAACCTCAACCAATAACAGATTGACATTTGGGTTCAAAAGGCCAGTCCCTTACTATGAGATGGCAATGCTGTGTTCTAGAGCTTCCCTGTGGAAACAGGCTGGAGCCAGGCTCTGGAGGAGACCACATTCTGGAGTTCAGCTTTTCTCCTCTGCCCTATGCCACTTCCCTGTCTCTCCTTCTCCTGGGGATGTTCTCCCAGTAAATCCCTTGAACAACAATCCCTATCTCAGGATCTGCTTCTGGGGAATCCAACCTAAGGCCACGGCCTTTCCAGGAATCACCATTTCTGTTTGTACGTTTGTTCCCCAGTCATTCTGAGACACACTGTTGAGTAAAATCAAGTGGTCAATTGTTCCTTAGCATGTCCAAGGTCAGCCAGTATGTTAGTTAATGTTTACTGAGACCCCTGAGGCAAAGTAACCTGAATGTGAACTTTTGGCCAATGGCAGCTGGGATCATTGCTTGGCCCTGATCCTGGTCACCTGAGATTTCACATCTCGTTTCCAACCCCAAGGTTGACTCCTTCTGCACAGAAAATGATTCACACTGACTGGGCAGCTCCAGTCTAGGAAGGTACAGAAAGTGCTCACTCAGAGGCCCAAGAGGCTGGAACATACTGGTTTGCACAATCATATGTGGTTGGAGCTAGAGAACACCAGACTGATTATAGAGTCTTATGTGGAAGCCGAGGCCCAGGAAGGTAAAATCACCTATTAGAGAGCAAGCAGCAAGATTAGTATAGCCACAGCTGGCCATTCTAGCCCAGGGGCAACCAACGGGCCTAGCCACAATTTCTTTGCCTTTGATTCCTTTATCTCCTAACCCAGCAACCCCTTTTCTGTTCCTTCCTGACTACTCAAGCTCAGCCCATGGTTGGTTTGCCTGAAAGCAACTGTCCTCCACCTCCCCACGAACTTTGCGACTCCTGCCTCATCTGCCTCAACTGGTCTTCTCAGGTCCTGCTCACAGTTGAAAGTGGCACCTGCAGACTCATTCTTGGCTTCCCTATAAGCTGACCCAGCCTCTGACAGCCTTGGCTAGGTGGTGGTTTGCTCTCTCTCTCTCTCTCTCTCTCTCTCTCTCGTTCCCATCACTGCCCACCCCCTAAAACACATACACTCTGAAAACTCTTTGAGAAAGACAGGGGACATTGTGTGCACCCCCTGAGCTGTCTGCCCTGCTGCGAGAGAGTTTGCATTGGCACCCAAATGCTTCATCTTTCCTCTGCCCCTTTCACTGTTACCACAACAGCTCCTGCTCCCAAGGGGCCCAGCCCCATGCTGTATGCCCTCCTCTCTCCAACATTCAACCCTGCTGTCTCACCTCCACCTGTAAGCCTGCAGACCTGCCCCAGTTCCTCCCATCCAAAAAACAAACCCCACCAACAAAATGCCCCTTGCTTACAACCCCTCACTCAAGAGCCAGTGGCCCAGGTGCCTGGAGAGCCCAAAGTGGTCCTGACCCGGCTCTTATCACCTCCTCAGCCCCAGCAGATCCCACTCCCCACCTCAGACTTGCTCAGCCACATCACACTGATGTGCTTCTATTTCCCTGAGCATAGTAGGCTATTTCTTATCTCACTTATCTTACTGCCTTTGCCCATACAAGTCTCTCCTTCTGGAACATCGTCCTCCTCCTGCCTTCTTTCTTCTCCCCAGGACTTGGTTCAGTTGCTGTTTCTTTCCAAAAGCCTTGCACGACAGCCTAAGCCCCTCTACTGCCAAGCTAAGTGGGGCTCCTCTCTGCCTGGACACCGTGCCATGTAGACCACCACCAATCCACCGAATGCACTATAGCAAAACTGTGTGGTTCTGTGTCTGGGTCTTCCACGAAGCCACAAGCCCCAGCCAGGCCCAGGAGGGGTGCGTCCCAGCCTGAATGGCGCTAGTACGAGGGGATCTCTCAGGACCTGCTGGTTCTCCACATGCTTCCCGCTCAGGTGGTTTCAAAGACCTCTCTGCCTGGCTCTGGTCACCACTGGACATTGTGACAAGGTTACATCAATACAAGTAAAACTACTGCTGCCACTGCCACAGGACCTGAGCTTAGCTCCCAGAAAGCGATTTCTGAAGAACTCCAGCACTTTGTATTTTGCAACGACCACATGAAGGGGATTTGTGCAATCAGAATATCTTTTAAAAATTTCCCTTTTCCTCTCTTCGTTCCCTGACATGTCATGGCTCCTTCCATACCAGGGTCTTCAGCTCTCCCTCTCATCTTTGCTATCACACTCTTGTCCTTCTGACATTGCTGTGGCCTAAGAGAGCAAGACCTGGTAGGGCCAGAGCCTCTGCAGAGCAGGGGTGCAAAGGGCAAGTTGAATATTCTCATTCCGTCTTACAAGTGTATCCTAACTCATTTACCTATTTACCCCCTATTTACAGTGTTTCTTTTATTTTCCTTTTTAAAATATTTTATGTATAAAAAAATTATTTATTTATTCATGAGAGACACAGGAGAGAGAGGCAGAGACAGGCAGAGGGAGAGACAGACTCCCCGCAGGGAGCCTGATGCAAGCAAGACTCAGTCCCAGGATCCTGGGATCACGACCTGAGCCGAAAGCAGATGTTCAACCACTGAGCCACCCAGGTGTCCCTGTTTATGGTGTTTCTGATGTTTTGCTATGGTAAGATATGTCTCAAAGAACATCTTTGGCCAGAGATATTTGCCTCGTACCTCCACTTAAAGAGTTTTTCAACTTTTACCCATGAACACATTTCCTATTCTCTCTCTGCCTCCATTTTCTCAGTTGTAGGGAAAAAAAAAAAATAGAACAATTCCCACCTCACAAGGTTCCCATAGGGATCTAATGAGACAAAAACTGCAAATTGAGACAATTGGCAATTGAGACTTCTGATCTGCTTAAGTAACAGACTTGGTGCTGAATGGATATCATTCCAGATCAAAGCAAGGGAGCTTCAGAGTTTAAGAAGAGTTTACAGGGGCATCTGGCTGCCTCAGTCAGTGGAGCATGTGACTCTTAATTTCCTGGTTGTAGGTTCGAGCCCCATGTGGCATGTAGAGACTGTTTAAAAATAAAATCTTAAAAAAATAAAAAAGAATAGTTTACAAAAAAATCACCGTGTGCTAGGCAGTCACCCATTGAGGGGCATTATTGTTAACCCTGTTTTACTGACAAGGAAACAGAGATGAACTTGCCAGCATCACTTAGCCAGCAGGTAACAAAGCTGAGATCTAAACCGAGGTGATCTGATGACAGAACTCAAGCTCTGGTATCCTTAACCATGCCAAGGTGATTAAACATGCCATAAACACAGCAAAAATCTGGAGCTCCTCTCTTACTATCTTGGTACACCTCAAAAAATCTTCTAATTCCAGATAAGGAACCACTGTCATAAATAAATCCCTCTCAAGATACTAATCATTTTTTGTTTCAGAGTGTTCCTTTTACCACTGAAATCTAGATCGCTTTAAACAATCCACTTCCTTTTTTAAAAAGATTGTATTTATTTGCTTGAGAGAGAGCAAGAAGCAGATCCCCTGCTGAGCAAGGAGCCCAACGCGGCACTCAATCCCAGGACCCTGAGACCATGACCTGAGCCGAAGGTGGACCCTTAACCGATGGAACCACTCAGGTGCCCCTCTACCTCTTTCTTTTTTCTTTTTAAGATTTTATTTACTCATGAGAGAGGCAGAGACACAGGCAGAGGGAGAAGCAAGCTTCTTTCAGGGAACCCGATGTGGGACTCAATCCCAGGACCCTGGGATCATACCCTGAGCCTAAGACAGACGCTCACCTACTGAGCCACCCAGGTGCCCCTACCTCTTTTTTATTTTTTAAACTTGTTTCTATATGCTTCTTTCACTCTTCATAATTGACTACAATATTTAAACTGCTCTGCCCGAAAATACAATAAAGAAGCTTCATATGCTAATCATTTACATAAGTCTAAATACTCCCTAATCCATATACAGACGTCAATTTTCTCTGAGATGTGTGTGTATATACTCTCCGTGGCACTATTTTCTATTCCATCCTTTTTGACTCAACAGAAGTTTCAGACTTTCTCTGCTGACATGATTCATGTCTTTGTCTTTTAAAGTCGGCTACATTTTGTTCATGTGTAACAGCTCCCCTCTCCACCTTTCAATTTAGGATGTGTGTGATGAATATGAGCTGCAAATATTTGGGGATTTGGCTTCATTTTAACAATTGACCTTCTTTCCTTATTTACTTAGGACATTTTCCCACAAATGGGAGCACCAGCCCCAAGAGTAGAAAGGCATAAAGGGGAAAGTATGGATATTGTTCTTAGGCCTGTGTTTGAATGTTTTCCCCACCACCTACTCTCAGGTGGCTTCCTAAACCTCATAAATCAAATGGTAATAATATCATCCCTACAGGGTAGGCACAAGGATTAACAATAAAACAAAGGACACCAAATACATGGTAGACATTTACTCAATGAAAGCAGGTGTTGTTGGCATTACCAATTTAAGGCTTTTTTTTTTTTTTACAAGTTACCATCTTACTTTCCAGCATGCACAATAAATACTTGATTACTAATTACGACTTTAATCATTTAGGGGCACCTCAGTGGCTCAGTCAGTTAAGCATCTGCCTTCAGCTCAGGTCAGATCTCATCTCAGGGTCCTGGGATCAAGCCCTGCATCAGACTTCCTACTCAGTGGGAAGCCTGCTTCTTCCTCTACCCCTCCCCCTGCTCGTACTTTTCCCTTTCTCTATCTCAAATAAACAAAATCTTAAAAAAAAAAAAATTAGATCTTAGTTCAACACGTTTTTTCCTTTACCATATTTTCTTTTTAATCAGGCCTCCCAGAAACGGCACACTTTAGCTCAAATATTAATGGTGGAATTTATCAGCTCATAACAGAATATAAGAGGAGACTAATAGTAAGAATACCAGTGACATATTAATAGCTACCGTTTATTGCCCTCTATCTACATGCCAGGCCTAAAGCAAAAAGAAGCTGTATTGTGTTTTCTGACTTAATATTCGCAGCCATGCAAGTTATGAATCACAATGACCATTTTCAAGATGAGAACACTGAGTCACAATGATGTGTACCCGGCTATACAGATGGAAGAGGCTGAGTTCAGTTTCAAACCCAGGTCTGTGTGACTGCAAAGCTCACATTCTCTCTTTGACACTAGACCACTTCCCAGGGAACTGAAGTAAGCATCTCGAGAGTAACCATGGACATGTGGACACCTGGGGGATATCCTGGGTTGTGCTAGGATCTTTCTAGAATCTGCTGTTTTGAGGATCATTCTTTGCTGGACCTCTGCACTGGAACCATGATTTAATTTGATACTCTTATATCCAAGGCCAACATTTCAATAAGGGCTCTCCAACTCTAAGCCTACCTCTGCTACTTAATGACCTTGGGCAACTCTCTTGACCTCCCCAAGCCTTAACTTTCTAATCCATAAGGTGAGAATAATAACAGAATCTAACTCAAAAGGTTCTAATTAAGAAAATTAAAAGGCTAATGCATGTACAAGTTCCTAGTACAGTACCCAGGAATCTGTTAGATGTTTAATAAATGTTACCTAGTATTATAAAAATAACACATTCTTATTAAATAAGAAACTAACCTATTTCCAATCTAGGTGTCCTTGCCCTGTTCTCTTTCCTTCCCCACATGGTTCCCTCATCCTATCCCCCATGGTACAAAAGCTGTTTGGAGACTATTTCTGCCTGGGGATAGGAATTGGGAAGAAAACAAAATTAAACCAATCAGGCTATAAAAATTCCTCTTTGCCAAGATGGCTTTGAGCCAGGCCCGCTGGCAGTCAGAGTGTCTGAACCAAGGGGAGATGAAGGGTACAATTGCCTTCAGAAAATACCACCGCCAAGATCGATCTCTGGCATGAAGTCAGAGCACGCCACCTCTGTGACAGGGCAAGCTGGACCAGACAAGCGGCCTTTGTCACCCCAGAGGCCCCTGCAGAGGTCAGGCCCCAATCCTCAAGGGTCAACCAGCTTGATTTCCTAGCAGGAGAGTGGGGGCAGAGCCAGGCCACAAGGTGAGTCCCCTCTCCCAGGGCTGAGAAGGCCTGGCCAGGATGTGACACATCTATCCCTGAGCTGGGCAGGAGGGGTGCTTCCCCCAGGTACCCTGAGACAAAGTAACAAGCAGAGGTCATAGGAAGAGTTGTGGCCAGAATCAAGGTCAAGGTGGGGAAAGAGAGCCCAGTCTTCCAGGTAGTGAGAAAGCAAGTGAAAAAAGTCCTGAGGGAGTAAGGTGAGTAGAAAAGTGCACTGAATGCCACTGTGAGCTGGGGAGCAGTGAGCTTGGGGGAAGGTGGTGCGGGCTGGGGCTAGCGATGGGGAACTTATCACTCAGACACCTCCTGGCTATGTTGCAGAATTTAGTTTTTATTCTAAAGTAAAGGGAATGTTTTCAGCAAAGGAGACTCATGACCAGATTTGCATTTTTAAACAATTCACTCAGCAAATATTCTTGAGCACCTGCAAAGATCATGCAAAGTAGGAAGAAGAGTATTATGAGAACAGAATACCCCTCACCGAGCAGCGTAGCAGGGCAGTAAGACTCATTACCAAATGATCACAATGTCATGTGGAAAGACAACGTTTCATTAGAAAAGGTCTATAAATGGAATATACAGGATTCAAAGGCAGAGGGGGTGTTTTCTAAGTGAGGATGAAAAAGGTAGCATTTGAATGTGGAGACATTTACACACATAGGTGGGTATGACGTAGCCTACGTGTAGTTTAGACATCTGAACACCGAGCCCCATAGCCTGGCTCTACCACTTACATAAGAGTTGTGAGACCTTAGGCAGATTGCTTGACCTCTCCATGCATTAAAATTCTTTTCGTTTGAAGGGTATAAACATTTTTCAGGGATGCCTGGGTGGCTCAGTGGGTTAAGCCTTCAGCTCAGGTTATGATCTCAGGTCCTGGGATCGAGCCCTGAGACCTGCTCTCCACTCAGAGGGGAGTCTGTTTCTCCCTTTCCCTCTGCCCCTTTCCTCCCACCCCTACACATGCACGAGCTCTCTCTCTTTCTCTTTCAAATAAGTAAAATCCTTTAAAAAAGAGAAACTTCCTGGATCTTTACCAGATGCCAGAGCTCTGCACACATGAATACACTTCATCTTCACAACCACACCACAGGAGAGCTGGGATATCCTTCGTGTCACACTCAAAGTGACCAATGTTGCAAGACAGCGAGCAGCTTGATGAAGCTGATAAGTGGGAGAGAGAGGATATGAACCCAAATCCTCTGGCCCCAAAGCTCATGCCAGCTCTGAGGTGACCACACTTACCCCACCCTCCACCCCCATGGAGGGGGTGGGACAGCATTTTCTCCTGAGCTAGCACCCCATGCTCCCCAAGCACATTGGGTTGCTACCACTGAAGGCATCCCAGAGCCTGAGCAGCACCTGGGAAGGTAGTTCAGAAAAGGGCATCCCAAAAATGCTTTGAGCAGAATGCTATTTGTCAGTGTCTCCCCAAAGGAGGCCCTTTGAGGAGTTCCACATTCATTTGGATGTGTAGGAGCTTGGGAGGTTTTTAAAGCAGCAGTCGCATTACTTTATATTCACACCTCTATGTTACCTTGGAGTAGTAACAAATTAAGCCCGAATCAGCTATTCACACTGAATGATTTTATAACGCTTTCTCTGCTCCCACAGCCTGGCTATTTTAAATGCAAGCTACTTGCAAGGAAGCAGATAGGGTGGAAGCTGCATGAAAAGAAGGGGCATAAATCACTCCAAGATCCTGGACCTCTCACTCCCAGAATTCCCTCACCGTCGATTCTCCTAGTTCTCGACCACATAAAGAGAAGGAAGTATGGGCAAGAAAAAGATGTTACTTCTATCCCCCCAAAGCATTAACAGTGTGCCTTTTGCATTGCACACTAAATTCTGCCATGAAAACAAACAACAAACAGACCAGCACGTCTTTGAGAATGGGAATCGACAGTTGAGAGAGAATTGACATTTGGTAAGTTTAAAAATAGATACTCCAATCGAAAGAGCATCTGCCCGCTAAAAATATGAGGCAACACAGGCCTGCTGCACTCTGGGAGCGCTGACCAGGTTATTAGGCTATTTAATAATGCCCTATTTTTAGGGCTGTGAGGCCAAGAAAAACAGGCTGGCTTCAGTGGCTCAAATAAACACATAATGCAAGGACATACAGAGTCCGTCTCCCGCGTACCCAGAGTTAAGGGCTTGTAGAGCAGGACAAAGTTTTCTGTGGCAAAGCAATGATGTGGTAAAGTCTTCTGTACCTTTCATTGGCTGCTCAGGTTAATGGGAAGGGGGGCGAGGGGACAGCCGTATCCATTTTCATTTTGCTGGTAGACACATGGGTTGTCAACATAGAAGGGACTTAGCAACTACCTAGTGCTGAACGTCTGATGTGGATCGACTGAACCCTCTGATTCCTACGATGGGGAACTCCTTATCTAAGGAGTGTTGATGGTCAACAGAGCTTGTCTCCCTCTCTCAGAAGCTCTGTTTTCCAGGATCCCCAGCAGCCAGGCCTCTAATATATAACCCAACTCAGGATGTCAGATGTACCTGCTCAGGCTTTTGAGTCAGAAGCTAATGACTCAAAGAAGAAAGGAGAGTGGAGAATTCTTTCCTAGGTTAGCAGCAAAGGCAGAGACATCTAGCTCCCAAGGGCAGCAGCACGGCCCATGGCACCAGCAGGGGTGTCCAGTGCCCACGGCTGGCAGGGAGGCAGGCTGTGATATTAAGCATTCAGTGCTACATTGGCTGCAGTGGCCTCATGGAGCCTGGTCCCTCACTGCGATTCCTGCCCTGTTTTGCCTGTGTGATCTTCCGCGTTCTTGCCAGTTCTCTGGGTCTGGTTCTTCAGGCTTCCTGGTAATCCTGTGAGCTGGCCAATATCCCTTCAATCAGTTCCTTTTCTGTTTAAATTGCCCAGAGGCAATATTTGCTCTTTACAAGTAAGAACCCTGACTGCTAAAACAATCCAACCCTATTCTTTATCCAGGCCTCAAGAGCTGGTCCTCCAACACAGTTTAGTACGCTCTCTCCCACACAACGCACGCAGTCCTAGAGAAGCACGGAGATGAGTTCTCTGTCCCCCACAAGTGCCCGGTCTCTGACGCCTTCTCCACTCTCACCACCAGAGTATGACCTTCCCATTCTTTCCTGCCCAGGGCTCACCACTGTCACCGCCTACCCTCCACACTGTATCTTTTCCGAGTCATTCCAAATGTCACAGCCTACTTACTACCCTCTGTCACCCTTCCAGGTGACAAAGTCTTTTTAAGGCTTCCTCTCATCCTAAAAGAACAACCTGACTCTACACAAAGCACTAGGGAGCCTATGGTGAGGAAAACAGAAAGGGGGTCAGATTCCCTCAATATCACAGTGCAGAGGGGAAGACCAACACTAATCAAATAATCACACAAGCTTGTAACCATAAAAAAAAAACCAGCAGTGACTAAGAAAGGGGAGTAGAGGCTCTTACAACAGCATTCCACTGAGAGGCCTTATCTGGTCCAGAATTCAAGGAGACCCCCCTGAGGATATAACATTTGAGCTGAGATCTACAAGTTGATTATGTTTATTTGGTGGAAGGAGGGGAGGAGGAATTCTGGGTGGGATCGGCCCTCCGTGGGTCCTGAAGCAGAAGCACAGAAATAGGAACAGAAAGAAAGCCCGTGCTCCTGGCAAGGGGAAAGATGGGGAAGGTTGAGCTGAAGTGCGGGGGCGCAGCGAGCTCCCTTAGGGCCTGCAAGCATTGGTAAGGGTTTTTAGTCAGGGCAGGAAGCAGCCGCTAAGTGATTTTAAGCAGAGGAGTGACATGGCCCTACTGTATGTTGAAAAGATGGCTGTGGCTGCCCTCTGGAGAAGGAATTGGAGAAGAGAGGAGAGTGAGCGTATGCAAGCAAGTCATTGCCATAGTTCAAGGGGGATGTGATGGTAATATGATTAGCCTGGAGAGATACACAGTAAAATCAATGGGACTCGATGTTTGGGGAAATTGTAGAGAAGGCATGCCATGTTGCTGGATAGTGAGTGGAGTTACGCACCAGAAAGACAGTGTAGAAAGGCCGGTTTTGAGATGGGACACCCTGAGTTTGGTTTCAGGTCAATTGAGTTGGAGGTCCCTTTTAGACTTTTGAATGGAAATGTTAAAATATGTGGATCTAAATCTCAGGAGAGAAGACTGGATGAATGATAGGCAATCACTGAAGCCATGAGGGTGGATGAGTCTTCTTGGGGAGACAATATAGAGGGATGGAAGAAAGAAGCTTAGGAAACAACCTTTAGGAATTACATTTGGGGCACCTGGATGGCTCAGTTGGTTAAGCGTCCAACTCTTGATGTTGGCTCAGATCATGATCTCAGGGTCGTGAGATCAAGCCCCACATCAGGATCTGTATTGCGCATGGAGTTTGCTTGGGATTCTCTCTCTCCCTCTCCCTCTGCTCTTCCCTCTCTCTTACAAAAAAGGAATTACATATTTTAAAGATCATATAGAGGAGTGTAATCCAAAAAACTATACTTAGAAGGAGTAGCCAAAGAAAGAGGAGGAAAACCAGGAGAATGTTTCACAAACACCAAGTTAGCAGGTGGAGCTAGCATCCATGGCACCAAATGTCCCTGAGAAGTCGAGTAAGGCGAGAACTGAAACATTGGCAATTTGTTCAAGCAACACAGAGGCCACTGTTAATCTCAATGAGGATCATTTTGATTGAATGATGAGACAGGAAACCAGGATGAAGTGAGCTGGGAAGTGAGAAGAGCCTGGGTGGTGACAACATAATGACAGCACGGAGTCAGGCAATATTTCTAGAAGTTTTACTCTGCAAGGAGAAAAGGAAGCATGGCATGGGGGGGGGCTGACCTCCAAGGGAATTCATTAGGCTGAATGAAGCTTGAGCATTTTTAAGGGCTGATGAGAAGTGTATATAGGACAAAAGACATCAAATATTTTCCATAAAATTGATCTGAAAATTGTTAATGGGTAATGTTAACATTACCCACCTTGCAGGAAATATTGATGTTTCTACATATGGGTGTTGGACGGATAAGCCTGAGTAATGGATGATATAGGACTGTCTAGTGCCATTTACACATTTCTAGTGTCATCACACCGCCCCAGCCAAAGTTAACTCCTCTATCCTCTGTCACCAACATTTGATTTGTGTCTGTTGAGATACTTCCAATGTTGTGATGTGATTTATTATCTCTCCCATTCATTGTATATTTCTAATTTTGTGTAATGTACATTGTATGTTCCATATTTTACCTATATTTATATCCCTGAGCCAAGAATAGAGCCTAGCCTAGGGCTTTGGCATCACTCAAGTCAGATATGCCAGAACTGAGCAGTATGGAAGCCTTGTCTGACCTTTTACACTCAATAAATATTTACTGGATGAATGAACGAGCAACTACAACAAGAAGATGAAGCAGGGCCTCTGAATAAGAACCCTGGAACAGAAGGTGTTTTTCACCCTCCATCAGGTCTCACCCTTATCAACTTCAACTTCATCCATATGGCTAACGCTGGTGGCAAGATAATCCATGTCCCTACTCGGTATGACTTCCCATCAGCACACAAACCTAATAGGTGCCAGGAGCAACTGGGAGGAGGATACCCATCAGGCTTGTCCTTGGGGACAGAAACGTGGTAAACCAAGTCAGCTCTTCTTTGGCCAAGACAGTTTCTCAGAGAACTCAGCCTCTTAAATCAACCTTTGCCTGAATTTCTTGGAAAAAGGAGCAACATTTTGGCAGGAACAGATCAGAAATTAGCCTCATCATGGTGCAATTGCTTCAAACCCAATCCGCCTACAGCCTCTGGAGAACAGTTTAGGGCGTGCAATCTTCTCTTTTGTTCCATTCCTTGCAGAGTCCAGGTCTGGGTGATTTCGTTGCTTTTTAAGAAAGGAAAAAGAAGCAAACAAACACAAAGTTCTTCATCCACGTTAACCTTCTCTCCTGAATAGTTCTCTCCAGAGGGATCTGCGGCATCAAATTTTTCTTTCACTGGAAATACCAAGTGCACTGATATGAATTGGCAAACTTCTCTCTCTTTGCATCCCCTCCTCTCCCGTACCCTCACTTCCATCCCATGCCTGCTCTGGGTCCCAAGGTGCTAATGCTATGAGCTATAAGCTTGGGCTCCCTTGCCTTCTGGGTTCCAAGAGGGACACTGAGAGCTAGATCCATCCCTCCATGTGCTGGTAGAGATCCTCTAGGACCTCAGCCCCCTGGGTGGCGGGGGTGCCTTTCATGACTCCAGCTCCTGAGAGGTCTAAGGGGTGGGAGAGACTGCCCACTGCACAGTCCTAGCTGTCTCCACAGTCTTTGTGCTTTCCTGAACCTGTCCTTACCTCCCCAAATCACCCCTTGGTCTAATCCACTTCCAAATCCCACCCAAGTGTGCTTCTGTTTCCTGCCAGGACCCTGACTGACACACCTGCCCTTGTCTCCTTTCATTAGGGGAACACGGGATAGACGGTTGAAAGTTAAACAGTAATATGAATCACATAACAATAAAGACACGGGAAAAGTTTAAGCACCTGTCAAGCAAGGACTCAATTTATATCTCCATCTTCCTAACTTATGAAAGTAAGTTCCACCAAACTGTCTAAAAAACACTTTTTTGTGGGGTCGAGGTGCCACTCGTGTTTCCCACCATTGTGGCTAAATTTCTGACTAAAAGATATTTTGAAGGTCAGTTGATTTAGGGTTCCCCCCACCCCGCAGCACCAAGCAACACTGATTAACAAGTAAAGGTCTGTTAATTTTCAGTGAGTTGGTTTCTATAAGTAGATGGTAAGTAAAATTCTGAATTAAGTAAAAACCTGTGTCCTCTCTCTCCTTTCATGCTGCTCTGGGGTTTAGAGTCTCTTCCATGGGAAGACAAGGAGAAAAGCTAGCTGGTGACACCAAGCTGTTAGTGACCTATGACAGCTCTTTAGAATCCTAAAATGATTCCAAAACAGTGTGTCTGGTTTTCTCATACAGCATCCTCTCACTCCTCCATCCTCCTGAGTCTCTCTGTCTCTGTTTCTCTGTCTCTCTGTCTCTCTGTCTCTCTCTCTCTCTCTCTCTCTCTCTCTCTCACACACACACACACACATCTGGAGAAATATTGGAGAAACCATCAAGAGAAAACTAGTTGTATTTGTTGAGCAATAGTGGGTCCACATGGTGGCGCCTGTGGTGGCGGTGGTTCAGAAGACAAACATCTCATCTTTCTTAAGGTTTTCTTCTCACTGGAGTAGTTGCTTATCCCTCAGACTTTTGCAGAGCCCATCTTCCACCTAATCTGTATTCCTTTCCTCTGACCCTGCTGACAGTCTGCCTTTCTCGTCTCTTATTCATAGTTGTAGCTATATTGCTCTAGGCAAATCTGTTTGGCTCCCCAAAACTTTCATTTTCTATTAAAGGAAATGGTGTGGTGGTGATGGTTTGTAAATCATGAATTTTTTTTAATTCGATTTCTGAGTAATATGGCACCTTATAGTAGCTGACAAGTAGGCATGTTAGGTGTGCCTTTATTATTTTTGAGACAAGAGAGTTGTGATAAAGACATATACGCCATTAAGGCTGATGGATTGCTTAACACTGTACCTGTGTGTTGAATACGGAAGTGAGCTTAGTCATCGGAGAAGCAATTATTCATGCCTCCCCCAAATAATGAAAACAGCACCTAGGTAAATGAGCAGATGAAGGTGGACTTAAAGAATGTATAAGCATCCCCTACTTCACCTTAAACAGCTTCCCAATGCCATGGCCTAGTATTTGAGATTTCCCACAGGCTGCCTCCTACCTATGTCTCCAACCCTCTCTCTGTGTATATATATTCTCTATCTGAGCCCTGTACCCTTAAATCCCAGACCTACCTCTGTGCCTTATTCCCAAACCCAACACAAGAGAGATGGCTCAGGAATTCATCAACAGCCTTGATTTCTTCCCTCTTTCATTCACAAAAGATTTAGCATGCACCTGTGCTCCAAGCGTAAGTGGAACAGGCTAACCCAACTCAGAGCTGACTGGGACCCCAAGGGTGAGCTGCCTAATTCCATCACCAGTTAGCACTGCCTGAGCTATGCTTCCAAACCAGCCCCTCGCAGTTATAAAGGTGGTGTTTTTGCTTCTCTTTTACCCTTTCAGTATATTTCTTGAAATTATTCAGAACCCAAAGGAAGAAGAGAGGCGTTACTTATTGTGTGGCAAGGGGGTGTCCCTTAGAGTTGAGCACCAGGCATACACTAAACCACAAGAGAGAATGCTGTGACTAAGATAGCAGTGTCCCGGTTGTAATGGAGTCCACATTCTGACAGCAGAGGAAGACAGTTGGTGAACAAAAACACGTGGGAAACTCAGATCCTGGCCAGTGCCAACAAGAGCAAGCTGTGTGGTGAGACAGGTAGCAATGGGGTGGATGGGAATGCTTCAGTGGGGAGGCGTGAAGGGAAACTTCTCTGAGAAGGTGACACTGAGGGGATGACAGGACTTGCAGCTGACATATGGGAAGTTTTTCAGGAAGGAAAGAGCAAGCCAACAGTCTCAGAGATGTGAACAAGCACAAACAACACTGTGTGCAAGGGAAGCCTTATATGGCTTCAGCTCAATTAGTAAGATAACAAGTGAGATGAGGTCAGAGAAGAGGCAGGGAGCAGCTGAGATCTGGTAAGGAACTTGGATTTTCTTCTAATTGTTATGGTAGGCCTTCAAATGATTCCAAGTAAGAAATCTAATATGATCCAATTAATGTTTTTTATCTTTTTATTTTGAAATAATTAGAGATCCACAGGAAGTTCCACAAAAAATGTACAGACAGTCCTCAAGAACCCTTTACCCTTCCTTCCCCAATGGTAACATTTATAGACCTGCAGTGGAATAAAACCACCATGCAACAGACGTGGCTACAATCCACAGGGCTTATCCAGATTCCCCCAGGATGCATGTCCTCCCCTGTGTGTGTGTGTGTGTGTGTATGTGTGTGTGTTTGTGTGTATGTCTAAAGGCCATTGTTCTAGGCAATTATACCATGGACCTTCGCACAACCACCACCACATGAGGATGCAGAGCTGTTCCATCAGGTTGCCCCTTTGCACCCATGCCTACCCTCTCCCCACAAGCGCTAAGCCTGGCAACCACTAATCTGTTTTCCATCTCTATAATTACAACACTTCGAGAATATTACATAAATGGAATCGTACGGTATGTAATCTTTTGAAATTGGCTTTTTGCGCTCAGTATGATTCCCTTGAGATCATCCAACTTGTTGCCTGTGTCAAGAGTTCATTTTTCTTTATTGTGGAGTCATATTCCGTGGCATGTATGGACCACGGCTTACCACCCATTGAAGGACATCTGGGTTCTTTCCAGTTTTTTTAGCTATTATGAATGTGATGAACATTTGTGTGCAGGCTTCCACATGAGCATATGTTTTCATTTCTCTGGAATAAATGCCCAAGGGTGCAATTATTGCATCGTATGGTAAGTCAATTCATTATTTGTAGATTTAATTTACATTTACCTAATGGCTAATGATGTTGAACATCTTTTTTATCACTCGTATTTCAGGAAAGTGTCTCTACATGTTGTTTTGTCCATTTTCTAATTGGATCATTTGTTAGTTTTACTGTTGAATTTTGAGTGATCTTTGTATATTGCAGGAAGAAGCCTCTTGCAAATATTTTTTCCCAATCTGTGGCTTATGTTTTCATCTTCTAAACAAAGCCTTCACAGAGAAAACATACTTAATTTTGATGATGTCCAATTTATCATTTTTCCCTTTTTTGGATTATACTCTTGGAATCAGGCTAAGAAGTCTTCACTTCATCCTAGGTCCTGAAGATTTCTATATTTTATCTAAAAATTTGTGGTTTTATGTTTACACTTAAACATTGGTCCTATTTTGAGTTAATTCTGTAAGGATTATGCCAAAGGTTTTTTTCTTTCTTATTTTATTTTGTTTTATTTTATTTTATTTCATTTCATTTATTTTTTTGCCTATTAATGACCAGTTACACTGAACATTTTTTGGAAAGGCTATCCTTCCTTCATTGAATTACTTCTGCAGCTTTGTAAAAAATCAGTTGGACACATGGGGGGGGGGGTCTAATTCTAGGTCCTCTATTCTGTGCCGTTCATCTATGTGTCTGTCTGCCTGCCAGTGCTGCACTGTCCTGATTACTGCAGCTGTAAACTTAACATCAAAGAGAATAATTTCTCCCAAGTTACTTTTCCTTTCTAAACTGTTTTAGCTGTTCTGGGTCCTTTGCTTTGACAAATAAATTTTAAAATAAGCTTCTCTAATCTACAAAAACTCTTGCTAGGATTTTTGATAGGAGTTTCATTAAGCCTATAGATCAGTTGGAGGAGAATTGATATCTTCACTGTGTTGAGTTTCAATACAGGGATAATAAATGAAATGTATCTGCTTTGATTTCATTCATCTACATTTTATCATATTTAGTAGACAGATCCTGTACCTGCTTTGTTAGATTCACATTTCAATTATAAATAAGTACTTCATTTTCTGAAGAGGTGTTGTAAATAGAAGCATGGTTTTAATTTCAGTTTCCACATATTTCTTATTAGTATATAGAATTTTATGTGTGTTCATTTTATAACCTGATATCTTGCTGAACTTTTTTGTTCTGGGATTTGTTTTGTTTTACTTTGTTGTGTTTGGAGGGTTTTTGTTTGTTTGGTTGGTTTTTGTAGATTCCTTGGGTTTGTCTACATGATAGACAATCATATTATGTGCAAATAAAGACAGTTTAATTTCTTTTTTTTTTCCAGTCTATATGTCTTTTATTTCTTTTTCCTACCTTATTGTGCTGGCTAGGATTTCCAGGGCTATGCTGCAGAAAAGTGGTGAGCATTCTTGCCATTTTCCTAATCGTAGGGGGAAGCATTTGGTTCTTCATCATTAAGTATAATGTTATCTGTAGATTTTTTGTGTGTGTGGTGCTCTTTATCAAATTAAGAAATTTCCCTCTATTTCTATTTCTGAGAATTTTCATGAATTTTTTCATGATATTGAATTTTGTCAAATGCTTTTTTCTGCATCTATTGATGTGATCATGTAAATTTTCTTTTTTAGCCAGTTAATATGATAAGTTGCATTCATTGATCTTCAAATATGAACCAGTCTTATATCCCTGGAGTAAACCTTATTTGGTTATAATATACAATTTTTTTGCACATTGCTAGATTCACTGGGTTAATATTTTGTTGGGTATTTTTTTACATCTAAGTTCATGAGAGATATTGGTTGATTTATATTTTTAAAGGATTTCTCTGGTTTCTTTGTAGAGAATGGATAGAAGGGTAAGACTGGCAGATGATCAACTATTTAAATATTGTTCTTTTCTCTCAACCTTGAGCTCCCTCCTCAGCCTTAATCTGCATTTGCTTCTCAAATTGCATTTGCCTCCTCTGAGTCCAAGAAATACCACAGTTCAATTGAATATAACCCTAGTGACCCTAACCCACAAGCTCTACTGAGTTTGCTCCAACTCCAGCAAAAAGGAATAAACTTTTCACTCCAGCCATACAAGTCCTTGTGTTGAATGGGCCATGTACTGTATTTATGGCCTACCCCTCCTTCAAGATCTTATTCATGTCCTAGAACCTCCTCAAAGCTTTCCTAACCATTCCAGTCACTGGTAATTATTCCTTCCTCTCACCACATACAGATTTTTTTTAAGTTTTTATTTATTTATTCATTCATGAGAGACAGAGAGAGAGAGAGAGAGAGAGAGAGGCAGAGACACAGGCAGAGGGAGAAGCAGGCTCCATGCAGGGAGCCCGATGTGGGACTCGATCCCAGGCCTCCAGGATCAGGCCTTGGGCTGAAGGTGGCGCTAAACCCCTGAGCCACCCGGGCTGCCCCCACATACAGATCTTATTGTCCACGCTACTCATTGCATTTCATTAATTCACTTATGTAGTTAATAAACATTAATTGAGCACTTACTATCTTCTGGGCCACTTTGTAGATACTGGGAACACAGCTGTGAGCAAAAGAGATGCAATGGAATTTACAGTTTAGTGGAGGGCACAGCATTAAACAAGGGTTCACACAAGTATATTTGTGTATATATCACATTTCTTTGCATATGTATGTGTGTGCATACACAAAAGGAGGGAGAGATACAAATCAAGATAAGTACCGTGAAGAAAAAGTATGAGGTGTTCAGAGTAGACTACTTTCATTTATTTTTTTCTGTACATATTCTAGTTTAATCACAAGTTCCTTGAGAATAGAGATCATATTCGATACTGCTTGCTTGGTCAAACTCAGAATCTAACCCATAGTAGTAAGCAGTGGGCACTTATTACTAATGATAGTGGCCTTGAAGGAAAACAACATCATTTGAGGATGACTCTTAAGTACCAGGAGCTGAAGAAAGATTCCTGCAAAAAATAAGCAATCTAGAGAATGCGTTTTCACTGCGTTGGTTTAAAGCACGGGGCACCATCACATCATTTTATCTTAGGTAGGGCTCTGAAAATTGCTTTGAAATTCCTACCTATTCACCTCAAATGTACACGCATCCTTTGCCCAAATTATGTTTTCGTTCACAATGGTGTGCTGATAAATCTTTAACAATGGACTCCCTCAAAACAAAAACAAAACAGAGTAGCATTTACTGATTTCTGTGATGAAAATGCTCTCACCATGGCCAGTTCAGAGTTACCAACATGCTGTCAGCGAACACAAAGATGGGAAGAAATGCACAGTGGCACATTTGTACTGATTCAGCGGACATAATCTCAAAAGGCATAGTTAGTAGAAAAAGGTAGTAAAATATTAGGAAGTGATGAGGGTGGGTGGGGTTTTTTTGAGTATTTATTAGCTTTTTCAATATACATTATTGAATTAGAGGTTCATATAATTCCATTTTAATGACTGCATTTCTTATCTGGAACATTCCTAAAAATTTAACAATTGGCTCTCATGAAATGGTAGGAGCCAACTCCAGCACCTCACTGACTGTGCAGCTTAATAGACCCATATATGTCCCAGATGGGATCCTACTAGGCTGAGTCTTTAGACATAAGGAGAAATCAGAGTTGAATTTTGCTACTGACCCTCAACTCTCTCCCCCAGCTCTGCAGAACTGTGAAGCATCAGGCTAAAAGCTTCAGTGTGGCAATACTTCAAGTTAGTTGGCCAGAGAACCATGTATCATCACCTCTCCCTTGTCTACTTCAACTATGAAGGCTGGAAAAGCTAAGCATTCGTTTTTCCAACTTTCAGTGAGGCTGAGTGGCCAATGAGCCACGAAATTGCTTGAGGGGGTAGATAGTAGTCTGGAAAAGCTTTTTGCTTTTCTGATAAAAGGACTAGATGGGTCTTTTCCCTTCCTTCCTATTCAGGTATGAGTATGATGTCTGGAGCTTCAGCAGCCATTTGGAACCATGAGACAATATGCATGAGAGAAAAAAAGACCAAGAGAAGTGAAGAGCTAGCTACTGGTGTGGGTTCATTGGGCTCCCAAACTAAAACCAAACCTGCATATTCCATCAGACATAGTGTTTTATGAGGGGAAAAGCACTTACTTATTAATTGCTTATGTTAAGTTTTCTACTATTTACAGCCAAACTATCCCCAGCCCATTAGGAATTAAGCGTAAATGTATGACAGGGATGGTGCTGGGTGGTTTTCATCCTCTTTAAGTTTCACAACATTATGACAGCTGACATTTATAAAAATGTATAATTTATCATGGCTAGTCACACTTTAAAGGAGGTGTGTTATGGGACACCTGGGTGGCTCAGTGGTTTAGCGTCTGCCTTCAGCCCAGGGTGTGATCCTGGAGTCCCAGGATCAAGTTCCATGTCGGGCTCCCTGCATGAAGCCTGCTTCTCCCTCTGCCTGTGTCTCTGCCTCTCTCTCTGTGTGTCTCTCATGAATAAATAAATGAGATCTTAAAAAATAAACAAATAAAGGAGGTGTGTTTTAAAGGAATATTTGACAGGACTGCAGTTATATGGGCCTTAAAACATTAATTTCAGAGTAAGTTTGCAAAGGTTTGGACACTTATCCTTCTTCAGTGAATTAAAAGCACATTACCCAGACATTTCCTTTGAATAAATTAAACCCAAAGTGCCTATTGATAGACATAGCAGAGCATCCGTGCATATATTCTGCCAAAGACTGAGGATATCTGGTTTGATTAGCAAACACTTGAATAAAAATGAACGCTTCTCAAGGTTGGCCTCGGTTTCAAGGAGGTAATGAAAAGGTTTCTCTGCCGTGGGGCTGGGTGGTGGCATCTACTGAGGAGGAGGAAGTGCTTGCCATGGTTCCTTTGTAGGCAGGCTGGAGCTCTGTGTTTCCCAGGGGTCTGGAATGCCCCCAGTGAGAGCCAGGATGGATCATGGGACAGCCCTGCGCTTCAAGGCCTCAGGCAGCAAGCCAAGCAGCAGTTAGAAGTCCCTGTGCCTTCGTAATGTATGGAAGGTGGAGGCTTTCCCTGGCTCGAGTCTGGAGGACTGGGGACTTGTGGACAGTGCCAAGGGAGAACAGCAAAGGGCAGGGTGGCAGGGGCCACATCAGGAGACGTTTAAACATCACAGGACATGTTCTAACTGGAGTAGTGAAGTTCCTGCCATGTAGAAATTCTCCAGTCATTCAGAGAAGGGGGGTGTGTATTGAGGGTCTACCATCAGTTAAATCTTGGGAACGTAGCCATGAAGTAAGCAGCCAGAGGTCCTGCTCTCAGTTTTCAGTCTAGTAGAGAAAACGAACAGTTAAAACAAGTTATAATAAAGTGCGGTGAATGTTAAAAATACATGATTGCTATTGTTTCTATTCATCTTCTTCCCTCCGTGTGGCATGATGATGTGGTGACACGGAATGAAGAAAGTGTTGGACAAGAACCTTGCTTAGTTAAGTCAGAGACATTCTTCAATTGTGTGTCCTTGAGTAAATCTCTTTCCCTTTCCACATTTCTTTCTCCTTTAAAATGAGGTCAAGAGGCACCTGGGTGGCTCAGTGGTTGAATGTCTGCCTTTGGCTCAGGGCATGATCCCGGGGTCCTGGGATCGAGTCCCACATCAGACTCCCCACAGTGAGCCTGCTTCTCCTTCTGCCTGTGTCTCTGTCTCTCTCTGTGCTCCATGAATCAATAAGTAAAATCTTAAAAAAAATAAAAAATAAAATGAGGTCAAATTAGATGGTTCTGATTCTATTATTTATACTAAAAATAGCAGTGGTAAATCTTAAGAATATCTCCCTGATTATAATGGCTCCATTTGAACAAGTACCATTTCTGTGTTATCAGCATGTCCCAAAGTTTTTTCCAAGAAACACATTATTTCCTGAGCTTTTCTTCGCTCTCCATGGCTCTGACTTGGGTTTCCTGGGCCCTTCTGGCTGGTACTGAAAGACCCACACTGAGGTTCATCAGTTTAGGCTGGCAATACCAACATTCTATAGCAAGGGCAGATCATTTAAACTGGTTCTTCTACACAAGTACATTTTCAAAGCAGTCATTATTAACTCAAAGTCTTAAGCTCCTTGGAGAACCAAGGATCAGCTTGCAGGAGTCCACGAACATCTTTCAAATGCATGTAAAAAAATGCATGCGAAATTGTGTGTGTATGTTGGGGAAAAAGTTCACGGGGTTCTTCAGATCTTCAAAAGTGCCCATAATGCCAAAAGATTTAGAATCTTAGCCTGGAGATTAAGATATGATCTTGATATGGTCTCTCCATCCTCTGAATGGCCATGGTTGTTATACCTTTTACTCCTATTACAATGAGAGTGTGCCTCTTTCTTACCAGACTATTCCTTCCTTAAGAGTAGAGATTGTAGGGATCCCTGGGTGGCGCAGCGGTTTGGCACCTGCCTTTGGCCCAGGGCGCGATTCTGGAGACCTGGGATCGAATCCCATGTCGGGCTCCCTGTGCATGGAGCCTGCTTCTCCCTCTGCTTGTGACTCTGCCTCTCTCTCTCTCTCTCTGTGACTATCATAAATAAATTTTAAAAAATTAAAAAAAAAAGAGTAGAGATTGTATCTTATTAAAACAAGTCACACAGGAAAAAAAATGTATATATATTTACACACACAACATACATGCACAGAGGCAGGAAGACAGACAGACTTTGGAGTTAGACAGACCTGAGTTAAATCCCAGTTCTGGCGCTTACTGGCTATGTCACCTGAGGCAGGTTATGTAACTTTCAGGCTATTATTCTGTGTCAGTCCCTTTCTGGTCTTTCTGAGAGCATTTCCTTCCTGTCCATAGGAAAAAGCATGAGATTTAGTCTAAATTAAGTGCAGTACCCCTTTCCTTAGCCACAGAGATGGACAGCAGAGGGGCACATGACACCCACTGGCCTACTGAGTTACTTTCTAGGATTCTGCTAAGTGGTACTGGCTGGGTGGGCAGGCAACCAGGGGATCCTTTCCTCTTTGGACAGGACACAGACCTAAGCTGTGCAAAGGCATGTCTCCATTCTTTTTTTTTTTTTTTTTTTGAAGATTTTATTTATTTATTCATGAGAGACACAGAGAATGGCAGAGACATAGGCAGAGGGAGAAGCAGGCTCCCCATGGGGAGCCCAATGTGGGACTTGATCCTAGAACTCCAGGATTATGACCTGAACCAAAGGCAGATGCTCAACCACTGAGCCACCCAGGTGTCCCACATGTCTCCATTCTTGTGAGGACATCTGTCTATAAGAGGAATGAACAGACCTGGCAAACAGACAGAAGCAAAAAAAGGAAAAAGAAAAAGAACTTGCTGGTTTCAATGTTCCAGTCTTCTCAGTGACATGAACCAATAGATACCCCTTTTTGCCTAAACAAGTTTGAATTCAAATCTGTCACATGCAACCAGAGTCTTGAGCTCATCCATGAGTAGACACAATAACACCTACACCCAAGGTGTGGTGAAGTTAAAATACAGTGTAGTGAAGAAATTCCCAAGAAGCTTTCGCCCTGCCTGTGACTGTCCCATTTCAACAGGTACTTTTTATTTGATCTTCAACACATTCCAAGGGACACTGATTACACAGGGTGTTACTAGGTTTTCTCTGAGTTGAGAAAATGATTAAATCATGTGATAAGTGCTTAGTTAAACAAAACTGTTTTCCAAGGGACTTTCTAGCATTTCCAATCTTCTATTTTGCTTGTGAATTCCCACCAGGGCAAAGTAACATAACCACAGAGCCCTATGTCAAGAGTACCTATGAACACATTTTGGGAACCGAAGTCTCTGTGGCTAATTCAGTAGTTGTTCTGTGACCAACACTGCTCTGGTGGCAGCCTGACTGTTGTCTAGTCCTTTTTAAACTTGAGCAAAAGTCCAGCAGCTGTCCACCCTCATTCTGAGGAAAATGACTTAATTCTTGGAAAATGACTTAATTCTTTGAGTCTCAGTTTAGTCATCAGTGAGGTACCAGTGTGACATTCAAGAACTCGTCCAGCTGTAGGGTGTCTGGGTGGCTTAGTGGGTTGAGTGTCTGAGTCTTGGCTTCATGATCTCGGAGTTGTGGGATCAAGCCCCGCATTGGGCTCCATACTCAGTGGGGAGTCTGCTTGAAATTCTCTCTTCCTCTTCTTCTCCCTCTCCCCTCTTCCCTTCATGTATGCACTTGCTCTTTGTTTCTCTTTCTCCCTAAAAGAAATAAATAATTTTTTTTAAGAACTCATCCAACTATGTGCATCTCTGCTTGTGGAATTATAAATGGTTCAGGAAACATTGAATGCAGAAGGCAGTGGGCACTCTCGGCCTATGAAGGTCAAGAAAAGCCCAGGCAGTTGAGTGGGGAAAAGTGAGCAGAAACAGGGAATGAAGGGTCACAGCCATTACTAAAACCAGCTCCGCTTTTTGGAGGTTTTATGCCAACATTCCAGCATAAGCAATCTGGATTTTCTCAACTTTCTTAAATTGAAGTTCCTTTTTCTTTCTTTTTTTTTTAAGATTTTATTTATTTATTCATGAGAGACACAGAGAGAGAAGCAGAGACACAGGCAGAGGGAGAAGCAGACTCCCTGTGGGGAGCCCAATGTGGGACACGATCCCAGGACCCTGGGATCATACCTTGAGCCAAAGGCAGACACTCAACTGCTGAGCCACCCAGATGCTCCTAAATTGAAGTTTCTAATGGTACTAGATTCTATGAGTTTGTATATTTTAGGTTTGGATGGAACAAAACTAAAGCCTCATAAAACAAAGGTTAAAATGACTGAACCAAACCCTCTTCTCTTCCGCTGCCCTCCATTAACCACCTGGAACCCTTAGGGATACTAGGAAGTGCAATGAATGACAAAGGACAAGACCTTTTGAAAACTCCAAAGCAGTCTGCAAACAGCTTATGTTTATTATTATTCCTAATGTTTACAGTATAATTCTGGCTTTGCTATAGACATGACTTCAGGCAAGTAATTCATCAGCTCCGCCCTTCATGTAAAACGAAAGCAGTGATGGATGGGAAAGATTAACTAGAAAATGATGGTGTAGACGCCTTTGAAAATTGAGGGTCACTGCCATACTTACTAATTAATAGTAACCATACAATTGTGAAGTTATAAATAGCTCCGCATCTGAGCAGAACCCAGGGTGCCCTGCTACTTTTTCACTTGGAGCCATTTTGATTTAGCTCATTAGCTCCACCAGCCTATAATTAGCACAACACCCTGGAAAATTAATCCAGCCTGGTGAGTCAACATTGGGGAAATGAAACAGACTTCTAAATCACGTTGGAATGAAGCGGAAGTCTGAGAGCCAGGTCCTCCAGGTTTCGGGGGAAATTAAAAGCCTCAACTCTAGATCTTTCACTCAAGATAGGGAGAGTCCATCTTTCTCTTTTCACCTACTGAGTTTCAACATTGCTATCAAGGTAAACATATCCCTTATTAGAATTTTCAGTTAGTTGGAGAACAGCAAACTGTCACATTATGACCATATCTTCCTTATAAAATGTGACTTTGGACAAACTAAACCTGCTAATACAATTAAATAAACTGCCCAAACCTCCTGGCAGAGACCCTGGATTTAGCACGAACAGGAGGTATCTGAGGGGCTGGTCTAGCAGAGGAAGTCTTTTACTGGAAACTGAGATTGCTGAAATCTGAGCCCAAGGAAAGAGGTATCCAACATGCAGGAAGGGTAATCACATGTTACTACAGACAAGAGGCCACAAGCAGATTAAAAGCAATATGGAAGCCTTGAATATGACGTGCTAGAGGTCAGTGGGAGGACGTGACCGCCAGTTGACCCAATAGCTGAGCTGGGCAATCAGAGGCCCGTCACCTCCTTCCCTGTCCTTGGAATATGCATCCCATTGCCTTCCCCATACTAGAAGCTACCACATCATAGCCTTCCAATAGTAATGTGGTATTAAGACCATCTGAACAGTATACGCTACTGAACCCTGGTAAGACCTCCACGTAGACTTTTAGGATTTGGCAGGCAGGTGCAGTGTGGCTGCCCAAGACAAGCCTCATTTAGGTAGGTCCCCTTACCTATTAAAACTGCCACCTACCCGTATGGAGTGATGGAGTGGTTCGGTTCCTTTGTTAGCCTCTCCTTGTCCTCTTTGCACAGGGGCCAGTTTGTAAACCAAGATATGGAACCAGCTATCCAGGAGCAGGGAGATGAAAATGAAAAGCAGTGGGTAAAAATGGGAGTGTGTGCTGGGGGCACTTGTCTCAAAATGTGTTTTGCTTTCTTCAGCTGGCATGCGGTGTCATGTATAGGTGAGTATGCTGAGTTAAAGGCCAGGAACTAGGTCATCAGAGAAATAAATGGTTCCTTTCATCTATCTCTTTCAGAATCTTTTCACTTTCCAAATTAAATGTCCCCAGTGTCCTTTCCTTGTAAATGTTTATCAGCTTTAACTGTTTTGTTTTCCAATGGACACATACAAAATAATTGGGGAAGACTACAGGCAAACTTTCCTAGTAAAATATCAACCCATTTAAGGCCAAAGTCATCATCTTCCCTTCTGATCAAACCCTGGCTTCAGATTATCCAGCCTTAAAAATCTAGATATTTTTCTTTTTCCTTGATCATCAAATTCAATTACCAAATCTTAAAGAATCTACCTTACTTCTACCCATGCTTCTTTTCATTCTCCCCTCACACTTGTTTATTGAATCTCTTATGTTCAACACACTAATGGTAGTTTAGTCTTTTTAATCATACTTTCAATTATGTCATTTCCTGACTCAAAACCTTTAATGGCTGCTCACTGCCTAAGAAATTAAGGAAAACTCCGTTTGGCAGTCAAAACCTTGGCCTTACCTCTCTACTTAACAACCTGATAGCATGCATTTATGCTGTGGACCATTGGATTCATAACTCATCTGCTACAAGTAAAGTGCCTTCCGAAGTGGAGGCCGTGAAAGCAGTTTGCATGCCCAGGGAATAGATCTGCCCACTAGTCATGGGGCTCAGGAAAACTCATTCTTGCTGCTGGTGAAACATCCAAAATCTAATGTTGGACTACCATCAGGTCAGTTGCATCATCTTCTTAAGTGAGGGAGGATACCACATTAACTTCTAAATGACTCTCCATTTGGCAACATACTATCTCTAGTAAAGGATGAGAGGAGTCTTGGACTTGGAAATTATCATTTCCTCTTCCTTCTAGCTTTCTCCACTTTTCATACTGTCAGAATCTAGATTCCTCTAAAATTATTTGCTTTCCGGGATGCATGGGTAGTTCACTGGTTGAGCATCTGCCGTTTGCTCAGGGCATGATCCCGGGGTCCTGGGACTGAGTCCCGCATTGGGCTCCCTGCGGAGCAACCTGCTTCTCCCTCTCTTTGTCTCTGCCTGTCTTTGTGTCTTTCATGAATAAATAAATAAAATCTTTTAAAAAAATTATTTGCTTTCCAAAAAAAATTATTTGCTTTCCTTAAAAACAGAACAAAAACAAAATAAACTAATTGCTCTCCTTAATCCCCATCACCTATTTAACACATCCCCTCACCTAATCAGTGCACTTATTGTGATAAGAACATGGTAATTTATGGGAAGTATTTAATCACAATATTGTATACTTGAAACTAATATAACACTATATGTTAACTAACTGGAACTAAAATAAAAACTTAAAATAATAATAACAATAATATTAAAAGGTTTATAAGTCTTAGAATGTATCTTAAGACATTTTAAAAGTATTTCTGGGAAAAAAAATAAAAGTATTTCTGGGGAAAAGCTATATATATATACATGTATATAAATATAAAGAATATTTCATCCTTTTCAAATGTACTTTTATAAAATATGAAATTGAGTGCACTATTTTTGTAGCATTTTAGTTAATAAATTACTCCATTTTCACGTTAAAAAATAAAAAAATAAAAGTAACTACTCCCTTTCCCCAAGAGTATTACTGTGTTTTTCAATAAACTATTAGCAAATTAAATCCAATAACATATATACACTATCATACATCATGAGTAAGTGGGATTTATCCCAGAATGCAAGATTGATTTAACATGAAAATCAATAAAAGCAATACACATTATCAACAGAATAAAAAAACATAAGCCACATTGATCATTCTTGAAAAGAATAGGAGGAAACTATCTCAACATAATAAAAGCCATACATGAAAACGCCACAGCAAATATCATACTTAGCGGTGAAGGATTGGGTGTTTTCCTCCTAAAATCAGGAATAAAACGATGATGGCTGCCATCTACATCTCTATTCAATACTGTACTGGGTCTTGCCAGGGCAATCAGGCAAGAAAAATAAACAAAAGGCATCCACACTGAAAAGAAATAAACTATCTTTATTCATAGATAACATGAACTTGTGAGTGGAAAATCCTAAGAAATCCACTCAAAATCTGTTAGAACTAGTAAGTTTACAAAGGTTGTAGGTTACCAGATCAATTTATAAAATTCAATTGTATGTCTATACATTTGCCATCACACAATCCAAGTATGAAATTAAGAATACTATTCCAGGGGGATCCCTGGGTGGCTCAGCGGTTTGGCGCCAGCCTTTGGCCAGGGCATGATTCTGGAGTCTCGGGATCGAGTCCCGCGTCTGCCTCCGGCATGGAGCCTGCTTCTCCCTCTGCCTGTGTCTCTGCCTCTCTCTCTCTCTCTCATAAATAAACAAATAAATAAATAAATAAATAAATCTTAAAAAAGAAAAGAAAAGAAAAGAATACTATTCCAGGGCACCTGGGTGGCTCAGTGGTTGAGCATCTGCCTTTGGTTCAGGGTGTGATCCCTGGGTCCTGGGATTGAGTCCCGAATCAGGCTCCCTGCAGGGAGCCTGCTTCTCCCTCTGCTATGTCTCTGCTTTTCTCTCTGTCTCTCAGGAATACATGAATAAAATCTTAAAAGAAAAGAAAAGAAAACTATTCCACTTACAATAGCATCAAAAAGAAAAAATATATTTAAGAATAAATTTAGCAAAAGAAGTACAAGACATATTCTAAAAAGTACAGAACACTACTAAAAGAAAGGAGAGTCGAATAAATGGAAAGACTTACATAACATATTCGTGGATTGGAAGACCTAATATTGTCAAGATGGTAATATTCCCCTAAACTGTTTAGTGATTCAATGTAATCCCTATGTAGTGATTCAATGTAATCTCTATGGAAATTCCAGCTTATTTCTATGTAGAAATTGACAAACTGATTCTAAAATTCATATATAATTGCAAGGGACTCAGAATGGCCAAAACAATCTTGAAAAAGAACAAAATTGGGGGACTTGAACTTATTTTAGAACTTACCACAGGGCAGCCCCGGTGGTGGCTCAGCGGTTTAGTGCCGACTTCGGCCCAGGGCGTGATCCTGGAGACCCGGGATCGAGACCCACATCGGGCTCCCTCCATGGAGTCTGCTTCTCCCTCTGCCTTTCTCTCTCTTTCTCTCTCTGTCTCTAATGGAAAAATAAAATCTTTAAAAAAAAAAAAAAAAAACAACTTACCACAGAGGAACCTTAATCAAGACAATGTACTATAGGCAGAAAGATAGGCATACAGGGGCACCTGGGTGGCTCAGCAGTTGAGCCTCTGCCTTTGGCTTAGGGCGTGACCCTGGGGTCCTGAGATAGAGTCCTGCATCAAGCTCCCCATAGGGAGCCTGCTTCTCCCTCTGTCTATGTCTCTGCCTCTCTCATGAATAAATAAATAAAATCTTAAAAAAAAAAAAGTCTGTTAAAAAAAATAAGATAGACATATAGATTGATGGGATAGAATTCAGATTCCAGAAATAACTTGAGGGTCCATGTTTAATTGATGTTTGACAAGTGTGCAAGACCATCAAATGGGGAAAAGAATAATCTTTAAGTAGTATTGGGACAATTAGATGGCCAAATGCAAAAGAATGGAATTAGACCTTTACCTTACCTTCCAATCCACATACAACAATTAACTCAAACTAGATCAAAGACCTAACAGCAAGAGTTAAAATTATAAAACTCTTAGAAGAAAACACAGGCAAAAAAACAAAAAAACAAACAAACAAAAACTTCATGACATGAGATTTGGCAATGATTTCTTGGATATGCCACCAAAAGCACAAGCAATGAAAGAAAAAAATATAAATTGTACTTCATCAAAACTAAAAATTTTATACCCCAAAGGGCACTAGCAAAAAAGTGAAAAGACAAGCCACAGAATGGCAGTAAATATTTGCAAATGATACATCTGATAAAGGACTTGGATCTAGAATATAAAAGAAGTCTTACAACATAATAATAAAAAGAAAATATGCCAATTCAAAGAGGATATTGAATAGAGAACTTGAGTAGAATTAATCCAAAGAAGATCCACAAATGTCCAATAAGCAATGAAAACATGTCCACACAAAAACTTTTTTTTAAAAGATTTTTTTCATTTATTCATTCATGAGAGACACAGAGAGAGAAAGGCAGAGACACAGGCAGAGGGAGAAGCAGTTTCCATGCAGGGAGCCCCACGTGGGACTCTATCCAGGACTCCAGGATCACGCCCTGGGCTGAAGGCAGGCGCTAAACCACTGAGCAACCCAGGGATCCCCGTATATAAATAATTATAGCAGCATTATTCATAATACCCAAATAGTAGAAACAACTCAAATATCTATTACGAATAAATAAACAAAATACAGCACACCTATATTTGGCCAGGGCCTGGAGCAAAATACCAAAAATGTGGTATAGAACATGGATAAAGTTTGCAAATAGTATATTGAATAAAAGAAGTCAGGCAAAAAAGACCACATATTATAAGATTCCATGTACATGAAGTTTCTAGAACAGACAAATCTATAGTAGATTAGTGGTTGCTTGCTTAGCACTGAGGGGAATGAGAATACAGAAGAGAGATAGCTAGATGGTACGGGGTTTCCTTCTTTAGGTAATGAAACCTGTTCTAAAATGGATTGTGACGATAGAGCACATATCTGTGAATATACTGAAAACCATTGGCTCTTACACTTTAAATGAGTAAATTATATGGTATGTGAATTACCTCTCAATAAAGCTGTTATAAAAATAAATAAATAGATACATAAATAAATAAACAAATAATGCCCAAATAGAGTTTTGGGCATTTGGGCAAAAGTTTTTCTTTTCTTTCTTTCTTTCTTTCTTTCTTTCTTTCTTTCTTTCTTTCTTTCTTTCTTTCTTTCTCCTTCCTTTCTTTCTTCTTTCTTTCTTTCTTTCTTTCTTTCTTTCTTTCTTTCTTTCTTTCTTTCTTCTTCTTCTTCTTCTTCTCCTTCTCCTTCTTCTTCTTTTTTTAAGATTTTACTTATTTATTCATGACAGACACACAGAGAGAGAGAGGCAGAGACACAGGCAGAGGGACAAGCAGGCTCCATGCAAGGAGCCTGATGTGGGACTCCATCCTAGGACTCCAGGATCACGCTCTGGGCAGAAGGCAGGCTCTGAACCACTGGGCCACCCAGGGATCACAAATAGAGTTTTCAAGGTATAGCCATTGATGCTTATTTTTCTAGTGGCAGTTTTTATTAGTTTTTTTTTTTTTTAATGCACACAGTGGGTATGAATTTGCATCCATCAAAATCTGGGACATTAAATGTCATTTTATTTTATTTTATTTTTAAAGATTTTATTTATTTATTCATGAGAAACAGAGAGAGAGAGAGAGAGAGAGAGAGGCAGAGACACAGGCAGAGGGAGAAGCAGGCTCCATGCAGGGAGCCCGACGTGGGACTCTATCCTGGGTCTCCAGGATCATGCCCTGGGCCAAAGGCGGCATTAAACCGCTGAGCCACTGGTGTTGCCCTAAACGTCATTTTATTTTTTGAGAAACAAATTAAAGCTCACTCAAACCCCCTACCTGCCAGTATTGAGATATTGAATTACAGTAATAATGAGAAGGTTCCCTCTCCTACTGCAGGGAGGATTTATGCAAATTGCCCAGGCTTGTCCATCTACAACAACGGAAGAGTCCTTTGGTTCTTGGTCTATACTGGTTAACACTGAAGGGATCACAGTCTAAGCGTGCAGAGGCCAAGATCCTTTGAAGGAAGGTGATTCTGTTGTGCTTCCCTGTCCTGCTGGAAATTGGAGAATTTTGTACAGGCTGCAAATCTGGGACTCACGCAATCATTTCTCTTTGAGCTTTTTCTACTTCCTGGGGGCACTGCAAGTTAGCAGGACAAGGCTCTTCCTCTTCATGGAATATCCAAAATACTAACCTCTTCCTAGTCTTGGAAAATCTCCCTTTGTCAGGGTCTGCCGCCTTGAAGAAATTTTCTCCATCTTCTATGGGAGTTCTCCTTCCAACTATGACAGATTTGCTTATTTAAGACCATCCCTCTAACAGAACAACTAGACAAGCTGGGCAGAAGACATTTCTGTTTGAAGGCACTGAAATTTTCTAAGTCAGAGTGATGCCTGAGTGGTTCAGTTGGTTAAAAGTCTGGTCCTTAACCTCTGGTCAGATCTTGATCTCAGGGTTGTGAGTTCAAGCCCCACGTTGGACTCCATACTGGGCATGGAGCCTACTTTAAAACAACAACAACAACAGCAACAAAAAAACACAGTTTCCCCTAAGAACTTCAAGGGCCAAATACCAAAGAGAAAGGAAGTACAGAGAGGTGAGCCTGTCATTTAGCATGGCTTTTCCCTTTGATGGGTTTGCTGATTAGTTGGCAACCAAGAGGCTAACTGGTCAACTGAATTCTCCACCTTTACCCTTCCTCCCGTTTAGACCATCTTCCACATTGCACACTCCTCCTAAAATTTAAATAACATCACCTCTCTCCTCCACATAAATATTTCAGTGGTTTCCTATTCTCTCAAAATAAAGTGCAAACTCCTTACCACAGTTTAAGTGACCCTCTCAGATGGTGTTTGCCTACATTTCCGGCTTCCCTTGTCACTACCTAGAACCTCAGCCATATTTGGTAGCTTTTCATTCTTCTCAATTCCTTTCCTCTCACTCACTCCAGGGCCTTTGCACATCCTGTTCCTATTTTTTTGGATCTCTCTCTTTCCATCTCATTTTTCTGCCTTTCAGATTATACTTTAAATATCCTCTGGGATTTGGATTTCCTACACTTGGCAATTTAACCCTGTAGAAGGCAAGAAATTTGCCCCTTATGTCCTGAAATTCCCTATCAAAGTACCTAACACATTTGATGATCACTTTTTTATTATCTATGTCCTTTTAAAGACAATACATTCGAAAAGGCCAGGAACTATGCTTGTCTTGGTCACACTTGTCTCTTTAGTCCTCAGACTGGTTCAAATAGACACGAAATATTTTGTAGTTTAGTTATTAATATGAGAAAGCCCTCATATTTTCTCAAGACACCCCATCATACCTCTCTTCAAGACCTAGCTATTTTTTTTTCTTTTTCTTTCAGAAGCTTCTAGAGAAGGATAACTGAATTGAATGTCATTTAAAAATCTTTAGTCCTTTTAACATTTTTCAAGATTTCATTGCAACTAAAATAAAAATGTAAGTGAAAATACGAATATTCACACCACAGGCCCCTCCCCTGCTACCCCAATTCAACAGGGTTTAAAGTGCTCACTTGCTTTCTTACATGCAAAAAAGTGTGATTATAACTACTTGCATCCTCAAATGACACTCTGGCTTTTCAGTCACTCCAGGATCCGGTTCAAAAATGGCCTTCCTTGTTTTCTGTAGCCTTTTGTGGCTCCTTTCCAGTTTTTATCACAGACTTTGTTTTTCTCTGCTTCCTTCTCTGCTTCCTCTTCTCAGCCCTGCACAGCTTCCTCTGTCATGTTCTATAAACCTGCCACTGTTGATGTGTCTTTTTATGTGCCATCTGAATTGGCCGGCTCTGTCTCATTACCTCTTGGGTTCGGTCTCAAATCTCAGTGGCAAACAATTTTTTCTTTACCTGTTACTTTCTCTCCCCTGGTAACTCATTTCTTAATTTGGTCACTGAATTAACTCTTCAAATACAGGGCAAAATTGAAGGTCATCACTTTGCCACCATCAAATTTTGTCTGCTTTGTTTAGTGTTGCCCCGCCAGTACCAAGAACAGTACCTGGCACCTGATAAGTAGCACATATTTGTTGAATAAATTAAATATCTTGGTTTTGTACTGTATGATAGGCTGCTTGGCTTCGTTTACTTTTGGTCCTCATGTACCACAGATGAATATTTAAACATCATTGAGTACTAAGAAGTTAACACTTAATGAAATTTTATTTCAATACAGACACTGGAACCTGATTCCGTTAAAGGCATTCATCCTTAGCAGGCTCTTGTTTTGTCATTGTTCAAGAATGTAAGAAGAAGGGCTTTTGTTTTGTTTTGTTTTTTTCATTCACAAATTAAGAGACTTTACTTTCTTTGGGTGGACGGCCTGTTCTTTGTTCTATAAAACAGCCTTTAATCAGTACAAGGAATATAGCTACTTCATTTAAATGTAAACCACACACACACAAAAAATAAATGTAAACCACAGTAATAAATTCACCCTGTAAATCAAATTGCTGGTTTTTTTTTTAAAGATTTTATTTATTTACTTATTTATGAGAGACACAGAGAGAGAGAGAGAGGTAGAAACACTGGCAGAGGGAGAAGCAGACTCCACGCAGGGAGCCTGATGGGGGACTGGATCCTGGGACGCCAGGACCCCATCCCGGGCCAGGGCAGGCGCTCGGTCCCCGGCCACCCAGGCGTCCCAAATTGCTGGTGTTTGTAAATATGGGTAGCAAGGAGGTTCTCGCTACCCATCATGACAAACAAGGCAAGAAGGAAGGGTCCTGTAGAATAGAAGGTCCAGGGGAAAAGACCCTAGCAGAGTACGGGGAAAATCTCTAGGTCCTGATACTGAGTCAAGATTTGGGATCCATGAGATTCTGCTGAGCGCTGGGCTGTCCCCCGGAGGGTGTGATGGGACGCGAAAGGCCCGTTTGCGGGACTGCAGGGTTCTGGGAGACACCAGGGCGAACTGAATGGAGGAACATGCAGGGAGATGGGGGAAAAGGCCTCAGGATCTTGGGAGACGGTGGGGAAAGGACCTAGAAGCCTGAATTGAAGGCAGTTGAAGGGGGGGCGGGGACAGCGAGGGCCTGGGCCCCCGGGGCCGAGTCCAGGCGACGGCGGACGCGGGGCGCTGATGCTCCCGGGGCACACGGGACGGGACGCACAGGGCGGCGTGGGGCCCTCCCGCGGAGGGCAGAGGCGGGGAGCGTGGAACCGCCCCGTCAGGGGCGCCAACAGTCCCGAGACGGCGGTGCGGCCGCGCGGGAGGCGGGGGCCGCGGGGGCGGGGGGAGCAGGGGCCGGGGGAGGGAGCGGGGGCCGCGGGTGGGGGGGAGCGGGGGCCGCGGGTGGGGGGGGAGCAGGGGCCGGGGGAGGGAGCGGGGGGGAGGGAGCGGGGGCCGGAGGAGGGAGCGGGGGCCGCGGGGGGGGGGGAGCGGGGGCCGGGGGGGGGGGAGCAGGGGCCGGGGGAGGGAGCGGGGGGGAGGGAGCGGGGGCCGGGGGAGAGTGGGGGCCGCGGGGGGAGCGGGGGCCGGGGGAGGGAGCAGGGGCCGGGGGAGGGAGCGGGGGCTGCGGGTGGGGGGGAGCGGGGGCCGGGGGGGAGGGAGCGGGGGCCGGGGGGGGAGGGAGCGGGGGCCGGGGGAGAGTGGGGGCCGCGGGGGGAGCGGGGGCCGGGGGAGGGAGCGGGGGCCGCGGGGGCCGGGGGAGGGAGCGGGGGCCGCGGGGGAGGGAGCGGGGGCCGGGGGAGAGTGGGGGCCGCGGGGGGGGGGGAGCGGGGGCCGGGGGAGGGAGCAGGGGCCGGGGGAGGGAGCGGGGGGGGGAGGGAGTGGGGGCCGGGGGAGAGCGGAGGCCGCCGGTGGGGGGGAGCAGGGGCTGCGGGGGGGGGCAGCGGGGGCTGCGGGGGGGGAGCAGGGGCCGGGGGAGAGCGGGGGCCGCGGGGGAGGCCGCGGGGGAGGCCGCAGGGGGAGCGGGGCAGAGCGTGTGCGGCGGGCGCGCGGGGCCCTGCCGGCGGGGGTTGGGGGGCGGGGGCGGGGGCGGGGGGGTCCCGGGGTTTCCTAGACGGCGCTGGCATTGACCAGTGGGGCCGTCAGACGCCTAGGATTTCCCAGTTGTAGGAGTTCGGTCACGTCTGGTGGGTGCAGGTGGCCGGGGACAGAAGGGACCTCCAGAGGGGGCGGGAATCCAGCTTCGGCCGGGTTCGGGCGCTGTCAGCGAGAGCTGCGAGGATTGGGGGCGGGGCCCCGTGGGGGGCGGGGGGCGGGGGCGACGGTCCGCCAGGGTGGGTTCCCCGGGCCTGTGGGCGGGAGCTGGGGTGGGCCCTGGGGTGTCTGCCCGGGCGCCCGCGGCACCGGGTGAGTCTCCCTGCGGGACTGCGGCGCATCTCGGGCCGGGCGGGCGGCGAGGAAGGAGGCCCACGCGGGGCGAGCGGCGGGGCGGGGCGGGGCGGGGCCCGGGGAGCCCACTGCGCCCCCGCCCGGCCCGCTCCCGGGGGTACCTGTTGCTGCAGCCACGGGCGGCGGCGGGGACCCTCCCTCGCCTCCGCCCGCCCGTCTGCGCCGCCCCTCCCTCCGCTAAGTGGAAAAAAAAAAAGAAAAAAAAGTCACACCTTCCCCCTCCCCCGCCTCCCCCCTCCCCCGCGCCCGTCCTCCGCGAGCCTGGGGCTGCCCGGGCCGCTTCCGGGAGCGGAGGCGCGGCCCCGCGGGCGGAGGAGGCGGGGGAGGCGGGGGAGAGGGAGGGGGAGGAGGCGGGGGAGAGGGAGGCCAACATGGCGGCGCGCAGGGCTGGGCCGGGCCGCCGCCGCGCCTGAGCGCCCCGCCGCCCTCGCTCGGCTCGCGGCGTCCACGCCCGCGCCCAGCCCGGCCCGGCGGCAGCGGAGCGCGCAGGCCGGCAGCGCAGGGGCCCGCTCGGGCGCGGGGGCGGCCCGCCAGGCCCGGGAGCCGCAGCTTCGCCGCCCGCCGGCCGGCGCGGCCCGGAGGAGGCCCGAGCCATGGAGTCGGAGGAGGAGCAGCACATGACCACGCTGCTGTGCATGGGCTTCTCGGACCCCGCCACCATCCGCAGGGCCCTGCGCCTGGCCAAGAACGACATCAACGAGGCCGTGGCGCTGCTCACCAACGAGCGGCCGGGCCTCGACTACGGCGGCTACGAGCCCATGGACAGCGGCGGCGGCCCCAGCCCCGGGCCCGGCGGCGGCTCTCGCGGCGACGGCGGCGGCGGGGACGGCGGCGGCCCCTCCCGCGGCGGGAGCACCGGCGGCGGCGGCGGCGGCGGCTTCGACCCCCCGCCCGCCTACCACGAGGTGGTGGACGCCGAGGTGAGGACGGCGGCTGTGACCCCGCCGTGCGGGCCGGGGCCGGGGGCACACCCCGCGGTGGGCTGCGGGGGCGGGGGCCGCCCGGGAAGCCGCGGGAATGGAGCCCGGGACTCGGCCAGGGCGGAGGTCACCGGGGCGGGGTCGGGGGTGGGGGAGAGCGGCCCCCCCGGGGAGGGGCTGAGTGAGGGCGGAGGTCACCGGGCCGGGGTCAGGTGGGGAGAGCGACCCCGGGGGAGGGGCTGAGTGAGGGCGGAGGTCACCGGGTCGGGGTCAGGTGGGGAGAGCGACCCCGGGGGAGGGGCTGAGTGTGGGCGGAGGTCACCGGGCCGGGGTCAGGTGGGGAGAGGGACCCCTCAGGGGAGGGCCTGAGAGAGAGCGGAGGTCACCGGGCCGGGGTCAAGTGGGGAGAGGGACCCCCCGGGGGAGGGCCTGAGAGAGGGCGGAGGTCACCGGGTCGGGGTCAGGTGGGGAGAGGGACCCTTCAGGGGAGGGCCTGAGAGAGGGCGGAGGTCACCGGGCCGGGGTCAAGTGGGGAGAGGGACCCCCCGGGGGAGGGCCTGAGAGAGGGCGGAGGTCACCGGGTCGGGGTCAGGTGGGGAGAGGGACCCCCCCAGGGGAGGGCCTGAGAGAGGGCGGAGGTCACCGGGTCGGGGTCAGGTGGGGAGAGGGACCCCCGGGGGAGGGGCTGAGTGTGGGCGGAGGTCACAGGGTCGGGGTCAGGTGGGGAGAGGGACCCCCCCAGGAGAGGGCCTGAGTGAGGGCGGAGGTCACCTGGTCGGGGTCAGGTGGGGAGAGGGACCCCCCGGGGGAGGGGCTGAGTGAGGGCGGAGGTCACCAGGCCGAGGTCACCAGGCCGGGGTCGTCGAGGGAGAGGACCCCCTGGGGAGGGGCTGAGTGAGGGCGGAGGTCACCGGGTCGGGGTCAGGTGGGGAGAGGGACCCCCCGGGGGAGGGCCTGAGTGAGGGCGGAGGTCACCAGGCCGGGTCAGCGAGGGAGAGGACCCCCCGGGGAGGGGCTGAGTAGGCCCCGGGAAGCGGGCCAGCGGGTCGGGGTGCGGGTCGGGGTGCGGGTGGGGCCGAGCATGTGCGCTGGGGGAGAGCTGATGCGTTAGCCCGGAGCGGGAGCGTGTGATGCGGAGGGCGCGCGCATCAGGGGTCCCCTGCGCTGGGGGACGCACCAGGTTGGGAGTCCGAGGAAAAGTGGGATGGGCCAGCCCGAGTGCTGGCCTTTGCTGGGGTCAGGGCAGGACTGCTGGGGTTGGGAATGGGGTGTGGGTGTAGTCAAGGACCAGAAACACAGGAGGTTGGGCAGGGTTTAAAAATGAGGGACTGGGCAGCGACCGGGGATGACGGGGATCCATAGGAGGCGGGGGGAGGGGGGGGTGCTACCTGCCAGAAGGTCTGGGGAGGGACCGACGTTAATAAGGCCAGGTGGGGGGCAGCCTGGGTGGCTCAGCGGTTTAGCGCCGGCTTCAGCCCCGGGTGTGATCCTGGAGACCCGGGATCGAGTCCCACATCGGGCTCCCTGCGTGGAGTCTGCTTCTCCCTCTGCTTGTGACTCTGCCTCTCTCTCTGCCTGCCTCTCATGAATAAATAAAATATTTTTTAAAAAGGCCAGGTGGGGATTGGGTCGAGGAGGTTAGAGATCAGAGGCCAGGTCTGGAGCAGGCGCTGAGGAGTCCTGGAATTGGGGGATGAAGCTGGGACCAAGGCTAGGTAGAGGGGGTACCGGTCATAGGCAAGGTGAGAAATGAGGAAAAAGTAGAGGTGACAAGGAATTGCAGTCTTAGTGAGGGTGCTGTGCAGAGGGGCAGGGGTGGGGTGGGAGAGAAACTGGAGGAGTCTGTTAAGGGGAAAGGGCCGTTGAGGCCATTGGGTCTGATCGCAGATCTCAAGTCTGGGTGGAGAAAATCAGGCCTGTTGGGGATGTGAGCAAAGAACTCGGGGAAGAGAAACCTACTTTAGCCAATTTTAAGAAGGATGGGCGAGAAGCGCCAGTGCCTGTGAAATAATTGCTTTGCAGAAAAAAATGGCAGCTCAGATCAAGAATTTTGGTCAGATAGTCATCGGATAGTGCATTTTGGGTGGACAAGTGGAACAGCTTGGCCTGATCCCAGAAGAGCTCAGAGCTCAGATTAGTGGGCTTGTGTTTTTAAATAGAGATAGAAATGTGGATAATTCTTAAGCTAAGCCTTCTGAAATAATTTTTTCTGAATTGTGTTCTATCCTTTTAATTACATGCTTTTGCAACAGCCGCTTGGGCTGAAGTAGCTTGGAAAAAGAAGGTGGCACTTTGGAAAAACGGGTTTCTTTGCAAGATTTCTTAGGTTCCCAGGCTTCCACACACTTGATTGATTGCCCTCAAATTACCCTGTAATTTGGCTGTATCATTGACTAGCGTATGGAAGTAAAGATTGTTATTATTCCTCATTTGGGACAACAATCCCACATAATTAAATAACTGTATTTAAGTCACTTTAAGAAATGAGTTTCTCTTTGCAAGTCCCTGTCACTCCTCTACTTGCTTATTCCGGTTTTGACCCAATTTTGAAATCAGAAGAAAGCTGTTACTTTCTCTGAAGGTATATTGGTGTGTAACTATGAAATTCAGTGTATCCTCTTTTCGTTGAAAAAACTTTTTTTTTTTTGTCACACCTTTTCATTGCTTATAATTGAAAACTCAAATTAAATAATGCTTGGTGGACTCCAGCATTAGCTGTACTGGCCTATAGATTTAAATGCAAAGAGACGGGTCTGGCTTCTTTTCACGTTAATGGCAGGCTGAGGAGTTTGCTTTCAGGTAAAATCCAGAGAATCTATCTTTTTTTTTTTGAAGAATTGTGTCAAGTTTTCATTTCCTCTTGATCTGTGGATTTGGTCTGAGGAGGCTGCACCATTTGCTTTTCAGAGTTCAGGAGGGACTTGTGGCTGAGCCTGCTTTCCCCAGAACCATATTGGCAGGTTACAGGCAGACACCTGACAGGCACACAGTGACTTGGTGAGAACGTTTAACCCAGTTTCTACCTGTAGTTTTACAAATCTGCCTGCGTGCCACCTGTGCAGCTTGCTGGTTGGACATCCTTGCTATAGACATTGGGAAGCTGAGGCTTTTGATCCTGGGAAATAGAACAAGGTGCTAATTGAGCATCTCCACAACATGTCAGGCACTGTATTAGGTGCTTTATACATTCTTCTAACCCTCAGTGATATAGTTCACAACATCACCATTTTAGAGATGGGATTCACTGGTGGCAATCTGGATTTGAACCTGAGCTCCTGACTTCAAGGACACTGTGCTTTTTTACTCTGCTTTACTCATGGTTTTAGATCAGATTCAAGTTAAGATAAGGAAAAATAAAGAAGGGAAAAAGACAATTTTGAGTTGAGGAATGATATGGCAAGCCCCAAATCAAGGCATTAGGAGTAGAATAATGAGTAGAATGAAAGAATTCGATCTTCAGAGTGAAAGACTTTAGAAATTAATAATTTGTTCAGCTCTTTTGTTGAAATAAACAGCCTGACAGGGCCTAAGGGGGAAGTGACTTGTCTACACAGAGCCAGTTAATGGAAGAAATGGGACTAGAACTCAGGCCTTCTCCCTGCATGACCCATGCATTTTCTCCTTTCAGATGAAGGGTCAGGACGGACCAATGGGTTAATGGGGAGGAAGAAAAGGGAAGTGTAACAAACTGGGTGAAGTTTGTCAGTTCTTGTATAATCTACTTGTTTTATTTCTTAAAAAATGAGTATCTGATTTTAAATTATGTAAAGTTATTTTTGATGCATAGGAAATTTTGGTTTTAGTGTCCTCTTCAGGATGTTTGGGAATATACAGATTAAAATATAAATGTTACAAAAGAAAAAGTAACTACATTTATATTTGTCATTTGGGGACAGCCAGTAAACATTCAGTGGCTTCCATGTCCCCTGGTGGGGGGTGGGGGTGGGAATGTGAAGTAATGAATGTGAAGGTTACATTCTAGTGGCTCTCAGTGCAAGCCACTCATTTTACAAGAAGTGATTTCCCAAGATCATGTAAATCAGTTTAGTAATTTGGGCCCATGCTGTAATTAGGGTTTAGTTTAAAAATTAAAGTTTGGAAAATAAAGGCAGTTAATTTCTGGTTCAAAAGAAGCAAGAAGAATGCAGATAAACACTCAAATATCTAAGAGGGGGAAAAAAAAACCTTAAAACACCCAGATACTTAACGGAACACGCAGAATTGCTCAGAAAATCACCTTTTCAGTATCCAATTAAGTGAAGATATTGCTTTGCACATGTTGTGTTTGGTCGTTACTACTGTTGTTGGATAAATGTAATTCATGGTTTCCGTGTCAGGAAGGGACTTTGAGAAGCTATCCAGTTAAGATTTTGAATAGTATTAATTCAAAACCTGTCCAAGCCAGATAAGAGTTGTTCTATTATTTAGGAGAATAAAGTCTCACGGCTGCTCTAAATAACTTATCCAGTTGTTTAATGCCCCACTCCGACTTCACTCTTTCTTACCTGCTGGCCACTGCTAAGGGCTTGCCTCCCTGTTGGGTCCTTCGCAGAGTTGGGAGAATATGTCTCTTAGGCAGTGTGATCCTGTTCGGGGGACCAGTAGAAGTCAGTCAGGTGCTGTTGGGGCATCTTACACAGTTTAACAGTTGTGTAACGTAACTTACTCGCTATTGTCTTATTTGTTAGAAAACACTGAGATGGATTTTTTTTTTAACAAGGAGATTTCAGTTAACAGCTAGAAATACCTTTCCTAGCTGTCTAGTTCTGTGATAATTAATATTCCTACAACTGACATTTAATATTGTGCTCTGTTGGGAACTCTTGTTTTATTCCCATTTTAATATGGACCTTCCTTCCTAAGGTATTTTGTCGTATTTCCAAGATTCCATTGCTTTTTAGTTTTTTTAGAGCCCCAAGGTTGGTCCTGCGGTAATATATCTAACTTTAACTTACCTCATTGCCTTTTTTTCCTTTGATAGTATATGGTAATTATAAATGAAATAGAATTTTAATATCAATACTTATATTAAAGTTTATATTAAAATTCATGTTCTTTTTTTCCTGAAATGTAACAATACTATAGTATACTTGAGTATGGAGTAAATACAAATAAACAAATTTTAGTTAATTATAAGTAATTTGAATACAAGACCTTACAAATCATGGCTTATCATAATTTGATAAATTATAAAGAAAAAAAAGAAGAATCCATGTGAAGATTTTAAAATAAAAAGTAAAATAATTCCAAAAAATCAGTTGAAATTGATGAAATAAAAATAGGGAATCTGCAAGGTTAATTAGCATAGCCTAATTTTTACACCAAGAATTTCTTTATAATCTAGTATATGAATCTCCTTTGGGAATTAGGCCTGTGAGTTCATCCAACAGTTGGATTCTTACCTTGTAACTACCTGGCCATATGTTGTTAAAAATGAGAGTAATCTGGCACAAAGGAAGTACCTTTTGTATGTTGGCGAGTGTACTCTTAGTGAAATCGTGGGTAGTGACAGTTTTATATAGCGTAGTAATGCTATTAGCTTAAAACCAGTTGCAATATTAGAAAAGTAAATGTTTTAATGTTTTAACAATTTGAAGAAAGGATTGCAACTTTAATACAACTTAAATAGCAGACCACGGTATACTACACATTTTTGTGTTTACTGGCCAAATATCATACAACATTGATTTTATTGGAATCTTAAGTATGAAGATGAGAAATTTTTTTTTAAAGGTTTTTAAAATTTATTTATTCATAGAGACACACACACAGAGAGAGGGAGGCAGAGACACAGGCAGAGGAAGAAGCAGGCACCATGCAGAGAGCCTGACGGGGAACTCATCCAGGGTCTCCAGGATCACACCCTAGGCTGCAGGCGGCGCTAGACCGCTGCACCACCAGGGCTGCCCAAGATGAGAATTTTTTTACTTCTAATAGGAACTGTTGTATTTAGAAAGATTTAGCCAAATAGTACTTTTTATATCTGGAGTTCAGTTTTCCAGGAAATTTTTCCCATTTGGAACACCAGAGAGAAATAAGTAAACACGTAAATACATCAGATTGAACCATTTCAAAACATCCCCACACATTTAGTGCATTCACTATATGCGTTTCACTTATTTGTTGTTTTAATTTGGTTTTTTCCCATAGTTCAAATAAATTTTAATATTAGGTTTTCTATCAAATTGTAAGTGGCAGATTAGAAGAGTTTTGTAGCAGTCCCAACACGAGATGATGAGCATTTAGAAAGCATGTTTGACAGTAGTGAGAAGTAACAAGCAAGCAGCTCAGTAGTATGGGGGGGACAGGAAAACTTTGAAAGCAGACTCCACCAGAGCAGGCCAGCCAGTGTGTATAGGGCCATATGAAACAGCTTTGTGTGTCTCACAACCCCGGAGGATGGCTGGTTTTAGTAATGCGGTCCCCAAGAAGAGGTTCCAGTATGCTCTGTTTAAGAAGGATCAGGAATGTGTAGTACAGCTTAGCAAGGTTTTAGTTTTTAAACAAGAGAATGAAATTTAAGAAGAAGGTTGGGCGCATTAAGCTGTAAGCTTCAGGTACCTGAGAAATTCAGACGCAAAGGGCTTTTCTGAAGATTTTGGATTGCTCAGGCGCTGCCAAGAAAGTTGTGCTTCGTTTTCAAAAGGGTAAATGTTTTATCTCACCTTCCTTCTGGGGAGTTTTAGTTTCTATTTTAGGTTTGTAATTCTCATTCTCATTATTATAGGAATTTTTGTTGCTTAATGGAACATTTTTAAAATCACAATCAAACATTTGTTAATTAGCATATTAGCGGTGGGAGGCATTACTTATTACTTGTTGTTGATAATCTCTATGGTGAGTTTTTGGCAAGTATTTGGTACCCTTTTTGATTTTATGATAGGTTAATGAGTTCACTTCTTTCCAGAGTTGTAAACCTAGCTTCCATTATTGGTGCCTTATATTTTTTATTTGTGTAAGGGAAGTGGAATCTACTTGTTTTTTCTTTTTTTTTTTTTAACCTACTTGTTTTAATGGTTAACTTTAAGTTGGTTAATGGAACATGTAACCATAGATTTGGTTTATTTTTATTTGTTCTGAAAAGAAGAGCTACACACAATTAAGTCAAAATTTTATTCTGATAACCGTTTCCAGAAATTGAAATGCTGCAGCCATGAGACAGAGGTCTGTAGAATCTTCTCCTAGGACTGAGTTAAAGATTTGATTTTCCTCTTACAGATAATCTATTTGGTGGCCCCCCGCCCCCAAAGTCTTCTCACTTCTAAAGATGAGCTTCTGGGCAGCCCTGGTGGCGCAGCGGTTTGGCGCCGCCTGCAGCCTGGGGTGTGATCCTGGAGACCCTGGATCGAGGCCCACATCGGGCTCCCTGCATGGAGCCTGCTTCTCCCTCTGCTGTATCTCTGCCTCTATCTCTCTGTGTCTATGAATGAATAAATAAAATCTTAAAAAATAAAATAAAAACCTTTAAAAAAAATTAAAAAATGTTCCAGCCCCTAGTTTGCTTTCCGGTGGTATCTCACCCAGTTATTTGTGTTACGAAATTTGGTTGACACTATTTGAGATGCTTTTGCTTAAGTTTAAGGTATTTATGTTAGAAATATCTCATTAAAAAACCCAACAACGTTGTGAACAACATGGTACATTCTTGATCAGTAGGTTTCCAAAATGATTTCTGAAATTAGAATCTTTTTCAGAAAAACTTATTGGTCAGACATTCTGTTGCCAAGACTTTTCGATTTCTGCTTTGTGTGCTTTTAGAATCTAGCTTTTTATAAACTGGTCAGCAATTTAAAAAAAAATTTTTTTTTTTCCCCTTTTCACTTCTCACCCCTGTGTTGTCAATTTTGGTGGAAAATTGCTTTTTGAAACCTGTAGTTTGAAATCTACAGTGAAGCATTTTGGTAACAATTTAAGATATATTCCAGATCTTAGAAAATATGAGGGTATTCCACGCTGCAGATGGCAACATCATCTACCAATTGTTTAATTTATTCTGGATTCTTTATTTTCTTTTCTTATCAAATACCCTATTTATTCTGACCTAAGTGTCTCTCCTGCCCCTTCTGCTTGTCCCCACTGTTACTGCGCTGACTTTATTCACGTACCTTTCTTTTCTCTGTGCTGTTCACTGGCACCAGAATGATCTCTATAATGCAAACTCTAAAAACACAGCATAACTTTGCTCAAAAGTGTTTGGTGTTTCCTCGTTTTCTGTAGGTAAAACCCAAAAAAGTCTTTTCTTTCAAGATCTCTATACTTACCCATCTGGTCTTATCTCCCTTGCAGTTCAGGGGCCATCTCTTGGCCCAGTCTCACCCTCAAACCCAGTTTCCATCTGCCTGCTAACACCAATTCATTCTTCAAGGTAAGTTCCTATGCCCTATCTCTAAGGTAAAAGCAAAGCGGTGATCTTACTTTAGTTAAAAAAGATGTGTATCTGTCTTTCCATTAGGCCTGAGGAACAGGATTCTTTTTATCTCTATGACTCTGGTACCTCAGCTCACAGTATCTGATTGGATAGAGAGACAACTGAATGGATGGGAAGAAAATTTTAAATAAAAAGTCAAATGATATTTGAAAGAGTATTGCACCAGTGGTTTGAGGGGGTGGTACATTTTGTTTAGGGTTCTTTTGCCTGCTAATTACTTTATCATTGGGCAAGTCAGTTTGCTCCTGAGTCTCCGTTTTTTCATCTATAAAATTGGAGGTCTTGGACTATACATACCTATAGCTAATTTTTATTCATTCATTCATTGACGACTTTGAGAAGTTAAAAGCTGTGAGGCCTCAGAAAATATACACACTTTAAATTTTTTTCTTAAGATTTTATTTATTCATGAGAGACAGAGAGGCAGAGACATAGGCAGAGGGAAAAGCAGGCTTCATGCAGGGAGCCTGATGTGGGACTTGATCCTGCGACTCCAGGATCATGCCCTGAGCCTGAGCCGAAGGCAGCGCTAAACTGCTGAGACACCCGGCCGCCCACACACTTGATTTTTAAAGTAAGCTGGTGCTGAAGTATTAATGCTATTATTTTTGGGTGATGGGACTATAGGTGATTCTGTTTCAATTTTTTTCATTTTTAATGAACTTCTAAAAAGTATATAAACTTTATTTTAAAAGACCAACGAAACTGTGGTGTTTATTAAAATGAAAGTAGCTTTAAAAAAAAAGACTGGGACGCCTGGGTGACTCAGTGGTTGAGTGTCTGCCTTTGGCTCCGGGTGTGATCCGGGAGTCCCAAGATCGAGTCCCACATCAGGCTCCCTGCATGAAGCCTGCTTTTCCCTCTGCCTGTGTCTGCCTCTCTGTCTCTCATGAATAAATAAATAAAGTCTTAAAAAAAAAAAAAAGACTATTTCACAAGTCTTAGGAAAATTTTGCCTAGACTCCAGAATTATTTTAAAACTTTGCTATTGAGGAAAATTAAATATTAAAAAGATTTAATTTGTGTTTTATCTAACTGAAATATAGAAAAAGGATGCTACTTCCCAGCATATCATTGGAACAATTTTCTTTTAATCTAGAATTCATATTTGATTATCTACTTATTAGAGTTTCCATTTATTTCTAGTTATAAAAAAACTATGGCCTGGAAGAAGTGATTCAGTAGGACTATACAAATTTGAGTCAGAGGTTAATCTTTAATGGAGTTTCTGTTCATTTGCTTTTCCTGCACTTCTTTTGTGCATGCTCTCCCCTGCCCTGGAGTATCTCAGAGCATCTTGCCTTGTTAATTGGTTTGAGGATATTCTTTTGGATGACTTCAGTGTGTTTTAATTGGCCTTTAGATTACCTGCCAGCTTGTAAAGACTCTCAAAGGTCTGTGACTATATTTTGACAACAGCTGTCTTTAGGGCGGAAGGGTTTTTGTTTGTTTGGCTTTGCCAAAGGTATGGAATAGAGGTGCACATCTGGCCAGTGTGGCCTTTGCTTGTGCCTGTTTGCTGCGACCTTAGCAGTGTTTCTCAGGGTTGTCGGGCTCTTGATAGGCTCCAGACCCAATCTCATCCATTGTTTCCAAGAAGCATGCCACTCATTTGACTTTTTCTGTCATTTACATATACTTTAACATACAGTACTCTTTCATGCCTTTTTGCACATTTTTAAGAGGGTGGGATGGCTATTTCTGGTATTCTTATTAAATGGAAAATAATTAAAGAATTCTCAGAATAAAAACTCTAGATTTATATGAAATAATGATACAGTTCAAATTCCAATGGTAAAAACCAACATTAAACTAAAAATGTTAGAGCAACAGAATGGTTATTCTCAAAACAGCCCTTCTTTCAGTAGGTTTTTATTGAGCACTGATTGTGTGCTAGGCACTGAGCCTTCTAAGTGTTGGGAATGTAATGATGAACCAATTGCATATAGTCCCCTCTCTATTATAGTTTCAAGGTTGTTAGATTTCTTGTGCTCTAAATGTAATAACTTGTGATGTTCTAATTCAGAAATTAGAGGCTTTCAAGAGTTGTGGGTTAAGTGTGAAAGAGCTGACATCTATCAAAAGCATTTGAATAGTGCCTCAAGAATTTTTTGTGATGTTACTTGATTTATGATGGTATCCATTGCCAGGAAACCAAGTGGTATTTTCTCAAGTGATACTTCTTTAGCACCATGGAATGTACAGAATTTGTACTTATATACTTGTTGGACTTTTAATATTAGTACTTGTTTCTCTCAACTAGTACTCTTCTGAGAATGGTTCTAATTATTTCAGTCAGATGCTGTTACTTTTTGTCCTAAAATCATGAATATGTATGTTTTTCCCAGAAACGAGAAATTACTCTAGGAACTGGTCTGATTTCAGGCTTAAACATCCCTTGTGATTGTTGACAATACTATTTTAAAGCTAGAGCAGTGTGGTTGGTTTTAGAAAGACTGAGGATGGGAGAAATAGTAGTAACTCTGTAATGAAAACTTGTCTGGGATTAGTAACCTAAGGAATCTTTAGTTTATTATTAGTATTTTGGGTTTTATGGTCAGTTTCTTTTTTTTTTTTTTTTAAGATTTTATTTATTTATTCATAGACACAGAGAGAAAGAGGCAGAGACACAGGCAGAGGGAGAAGCAGGCTCCATGCAGGGAGCCCTGATGTGGGACTCGATCCTGGGACCCCAGGATCATACCCCAGGCTGCAGGCAGCACCAAACCGCTGCGCCACCGGGGCTGCCTTTATGGTCAGTTTCATGCTGGAGTAGACTGTCTTTGCTAAAATAATACTGTAAAAGTATTTGTGATTTTCATTTTGTAAGACTTTTCATGACATTTGCTTCTTTTGAAATGTTTAGGTGAGTTATATAGTAGCACACATTATCCTGTATTTCATTAGTTTGTACATCATGTTTGTTTTTGAGAAAATGGCAGTTATCTACTGAGCAGTTGGTACTATCAGTGTTGAAATTATGCCAGGCCTAAATAAACACACACACACACACACACACACACACACACACACACACAATATATATATAAAATTTGTACCATAAAACACTTGATTCGTGTTATGTGTACGGATGGATATACTGACATCTATAGAGAACAACAAGGAGGTCCTGTTTGCTGTTCATTACTTTGACATTTTTGTGGTTAGAGTATAACACATACCTGTGGTAGAGAAATTCCAAGCATTTGTTAAGGGGGGCGGGGATCAAAGATGGGGATCAGTGCAGAATTACCAAGGATTCACTCAGTTCATACAATAATATGGGAAACTAATATCAAGAATACTTAGCAAGATACACTTTTATATATAAAACAGAAGAATGATCTGTAGAACTGAGACTATTTCCTGCTTTTCCCTCTCCCTATTCCACGAAACAAAATTGAAAGTTGTGAATTTAAAGATTAAAATGGAAGATTTGTTCAGAGCTGGAAGGGACAGTGGGGAATCTTGTGGTATTAAATCTTGTCAGTTTAGGGATGAGGACCTTGACCCTGAATTATTAGCACAGTCAGTAGGGGCCTTGCCTTCTGCCTCTCAAGGTGTGTTTGGAGTTCTTCACCACACTTTCTGACATTGAGGAAGTCAGACTGCAGTAATCTAATAAATCCTTCCTGATAAACTCACTATATTTGAAGCACTACCATTTCCTCTGTTAGACATTAGTTTGGGTTAATTGGGCAAAGTTGACATTTGATCCATTTTTTTCTCCTCAAAGTATTTATCTTTCTCATTCAGTATTCTTCAATGTCCACAGGTACTGATGTTTATAAAAGGTAGTAAGGGTTAAGGACAGGAAAGTTAAGCAAGTGCTGTCACTTGTGAAGGTGTGTTTCAGTCTGTCTGCTTAGCATCTTGGTACAGCTGACAAAGATTAGTGAGCTCCTGGGTCTACCCACAGTTGCACCCATGCGTTAGATACTTCAAAATAAGCTTAATAGTCAGTGTGCAAACCTCTTGAAATAGTATACTGCCTAATTTGCCTTTTTTAAGTGTGTATCTTTTACTTCCTTAGACTTTTTTCTCTATATATCAAATACAGTATTTACTATAAATATCAACAGGGATGTACCATATACTTGTAGGTTTGAAATTAAACATTTTGAGTGATATCTTGGAAAGCTATTAGTATGTTAAAAACATAACAGTTACCTTAGATTACATCTTTTAATGAATACAGAAATAAAACATAGTGTATATTGATTAAGTCTTAGAGAATAACTTTTAAAAATCAGCCTTAAGATATGCCAGTTTTTTGTTTTCTTTTTTGTGACTCCTTACCTGTGCACATGCCTTTCTCTTACCCAGCATGTCCACCATGTCCCTCTTGTCCCTTCTCTTACCATATTGGACTATGGGAGTTAGTCCACAGTGCTGCCTGTGTGACATCCATGTGATCCCTGCACTTACTCCTTCCTCTACAAGGTAGATTTTGCACAGGCTCGCAGTGGCCAGAGATAGATAATGGACAGCCTCCTCTTTGCACTCCAGCCAGTCTCTGGGCACTCCACGTGCTAACATACCTTCTGCACTGTGGCTCAGGTTTGCTAATGGTTTGCTAATAGGACTTGATACCTTCTCTTATTTTTCCTCCATTTATCTTCTGTTTTTCTGAGTTGAAAGCCCATCCTTGACTTTGACTAGAGACTCTGACATTCCTCTGCCACAGCATTTATCTGTCACATTGAAATTATTCATCTGCTTGTCACCCAGCTGAACTGTGGGTCCTTTGAGGGCAGGGTCCAATCTTCTGTATTTCCCGTGAAGTTGGGGGTAACACTTGACTAGGAGATGCTAAATTAAATGAAAGAATCTGATCTGGAAAATACGGAGTTTCCATCACCATTCTGGAACAGATTTTCTTTCATTCAGGTGTATCAAGTAGCCTCTGAAAGCTAATCTTGCCTAAAATAACTTTTTCCATAACTTGAAGGCAATATAAATATTTTGGTAGTCCCAGAGCAGATTTCTGTTGTGGTATTTGCCTTGTTTTACACTTTGTGGGAAGGAACTTTTTTTTGAACTGTTGCCAGTTGCTTAAAACACTCACCATTTTGAACGTAACACATGAAATTTGAACTTTGGTATTCGTTAACACTCCGTGTGCTTTATAAATTTTTCTGTAGCTCACATAGAAAAAGATACTGCACAGAGGAAAAAACATGATGGCTGCTAAAAGAAACAAGCCTTTTTTTAGCCTTAGGTAGGACTTTTCGCCAGTCTGCTTTTAGATAGTTTTGTTACCTGGTTTCATTGAGCTCTATTTCAGTAAGGAGAAGATTATTGCAGAAATTATTTCTGGAGAAGAAATAGAAAACACACTATCAGTAGAATTAAAACAGGAAACTGAAACTGACTTTTGTTAGTTTTTGTTTCAGCTTGTCCTATTTGTTTTATTTATTACTATTGTAATAATTAATGATATTACCGTTAATCTAAGCAAGTTTATTTTGAAGGAAAGCTATTAAGGTGTTTTTTTTGTTGTTGTTGTTGTTCGTTTTTTATCCTTCTTTTCTCACCGCACTGTGGGGGGAAAAAAGATGTGTAGAGGGGAAGTAGGAGGAGGAAAGAAACTGTAGTATGGGAACCATTTGTTTAACAATGAACAAATATTTATTGAGTGCCTTTGGCTCTTGTCTGGCCTCTGATTGCTAAAACACAGTTCCTGTTTTTAGGCGCTTCAGCCTATTGCAGTGGTTTTGAATGGTGGGTAAGGATGGCTAGCACCAGATCAGAATCAGTTGGATTGCTTTTTCAGAATAGCGTATCCCCACCCCAGCAGAGCCTCCACTATCCCAGGAGATTCTGCTAGAGTGGGGAGTATTGAGTAAGAGTACTTTAAAAAGTGTTAGAAAAGGTGCATATTATTCTGTGATTAACTACAAATCCAACATGGATGTAATTTGTTTTATATTAGATATATTTTTCCCAAGTTTTTATCTTGAACAATTTCCAACCTATGGGAAAGTTGAAACAACAGTATAGTGAACACTTGGATATCCTTCACTTTGATTCAACATTTGCAAACATTTTGTCACATTAGCTTTAGCTCTCCTCCTTTTCACAAGGTACATACATTATATACACATGTACACATGTATGCTTTTTTTCCCTGAACCTTTTGAACAAAAATAAGTTACTTTCACTTCTAAATGCTTCAATATGGATCCCCAAAGGACAAAGATTCTCTCCTACAGAACCACAATACCATTATCTCAACAAAGAAAATTTAACAATGATATATTAATATTCTCCATTTTTTTGTTCATATTTAGATTTCCCCACTTGTACCAAAAATAACCTTTGTGGACATTTTAAAAAATAACCCAGGAATGAATCAAAGATTATGCATTATGTTTAGTGATTATGTCCCTTTAATGTAGATTCTAGAGTAGTCTTTATATCTTTTTAGTCTTTTGATACTAACATCTTTAAAAACAGCCCAATTTTCTTACTGTATTTTTTAAAGATTTTATAATTGAAAAATACACAAGGAAGTTTTATCATTATCTATTAAGGTAATGAGGAAAACTGCACAAAAGTATTAACTTCTTCCATGACATACTTTGTTCCCTCTCCATATGATTGTGCTTTCAATCATCTTTATTCTGATCTTTATAGAATTTTAGCATTTTTAGAGCCAGAAGGGATCTTGGATCTATAGGTAAGTAAGTGTTTTCATTTTATAGATGAAACTAAAGTATGGAGATATACCAAGTCTTATCTAAGAACATGGTTCACAGCTCGAGGTGATTTTACTCCAGGAGATATTTGACAATATCTGGAGACCTTTTGGTTGTCATAACTAGAGGAGTACTACTGGCACCTCCTGGGTAGAGGCTAGGGATGCTGCTAAACATCCTCCAGTGCACAGTACAGGCTCCCCTCTCCCCCCAACAATTATCCAGCCTAAACTGTCAGTAATGCCAAGGGTGACACATCTTGGTCTAAAAATCACACAGCTAACTGTGGGACTTCAGCCCATTTTCTTAACCTTCACTTCTGTCTTCTTTCTAAACATGAGAAACACAGTGTCTTGCTTTGTTTCCCTTTGATTCCCCCTGGCTTCATCCTCATTTCTTCACTTTGAACCTTTTGGTTAAGCCTTTTGGAATTCTTTTATGACTATACAGATTAAGATGGATTAGAGCATGCTGCTGGAGAGAACATGGAATATCTTTCTAATAGAGAAATATAAAAGTGCTTTTGGTGGAGTTCCTAGGAGCAAGAATTTGTGCAGAGTAACCTTTTGAGAGCAGTTTGGTGAATCATAATAGCGCTTCACTTCTGTTTATATGATGTTCAAGTTTACAAAGCATTTTCACATACATTATCTTACTGAGTACTCACCAAGACCCTTTGTATTAAAAGCAAACAAATGGCTGCTCCTTTTCACAAGTGAGGAAATGAAGGCTTCCAAACAGTAATGCAGCCCCTCTGGCTGTGGTCAGGTAGGTATTAGTAACAATTACTCGGAGAGAGATTTCAGTTGAACTTCTTTCTGTGCAAAGAAGGTACAAGCAGTCTCAAAATGTTTATAGCTCCTGGCCGCTGGACTATTTAGGCAGAGGCTCTGGGATTTTCCTGGGGATGTAGAAGGAATTTAGGTATCAGATAAACATTTAGACGCTGAAGTAGGATGGTGACAGAATATAGCCCCTGTCATTGAGTAACATGATCTAATTGGGACACCAAACCTGTAAGAAGATAAAGCTTAACGCATCTCAGTGTCTGATGTTGGGAAATACAGGAAGGCACTTTAATTATGCTGCATTCTCTCTTTGGTGGCAGACTCTCACACACAAGATTCTCCGTGCCTGGAATCTCTTCCCTTTCTCTCGTTTCATAAGGATTTATTAGGTGCTTAACATCAACCCATTCACCAAAATTGATTGAACACCTCCTCTGTATTGGACTATTGGAGATAATGCAAGAAACAAAAATTCTGCCCTGGTGGAACCTATATTCTAGGTTTGGGGAGGCAGACAACAAACAGGATAACTAAGTAAAGCATGGAATGTCAGGTGGTAAGTGCTGTAGAGAAAAATAAAGCAGGGAATGGCAGGGAGAGCATGCTGGACTAGGGTTGGGTTTGGCAGGGTTGCTTTTAAAAATAGGTTATTCAGGGAAGGCTTCACTGAGAATGTCATATTTGAGCAAAGATCTGAAGGGGGGTGAGGGAGCAAACTGCATGATTGTCTGAAGGGAAAGCACTCCCAAGTCAGAGCTTGGCAAACTTACTCTGTAAAAGGCCAGATAGTAAATATTTTAGGCTTTGCAGGCCATATAGTCTCTGTTGCAGCTACTTGGCCCTGCTATTGTAGTGCAGAAGCAGGCATGGACTACATAAGCCAGTAGAAGGGTCTATGTTGTGATAAAACTTTATTTACAAAACGAGAGTGTGGACAGTACCTTGCCAACTCCGGTGAGAAGTACAAGGAACACCTAATGCAAAGGTCCTGCTGGGGAGCATGGCTGGCATGCTCAAGGAGCAGTAGGCAGGCCAGTGTGGCTGTAACTTAACAACGAAGGAGGGGGAAGAGCAGGAGATGAAGTCAGAGGTAGAGGAGAGGGCAAATCCTCACTAGGGCCTCAGAGGCAACTCTGATGATGTCTTTTTGTCAGAATGAGGAAGGCAAGCCTTGAGGGGCCTGAACAGGAAGGATGACATGATGTTGTGGGAAAGATCCAGAGTTTGTTATTGGACATATAATTTAAGATGCTATTAAATATCCTAGTGGAGGTGTCAGAGAGGGAATTAGACAGATGCCTGGAGTCTGGGGAAGATATCTATCCTGGAGCTAAAATGTGAGAGCCTTCAGCTTAGAGATGGTATTTAAAACCATTAGACTAGGGGTACCTGGGTGGCTCAATCAGTTAAGTATCTGATTCTTGATTTAGGCTTAGGTCATGATCTCAGGGTCATGAGATGGAGCGCCATGTCAGGCTCATGCTCAGTGGAGAGTCTGCTTGAGATTCTTTTCCTCTGCCCCTCCCCCTCCCCCTGCTTGTGCTCTCTCTCTGTGTCTCTCTGTCTCTCAAATAAGTCTTTAAAAAATAAAAATAAAAAGTTTAGATTATGCATTCTCAATAGGGCCAGTAGCAGTCCAGAGGAGACAAAAATTGGCTCTTAAGGAATAAAAAAAAAAACATAGATATTATAGTGGTTTGCTCCAAATCTGAGCCCTACCCAACAGTTTTATTCTTTAGTATTTAATTAGTGGAGATGGGATGATTGGGAGAAAAGTGTTGAAAAAACTCCTTGAAGGAGTGATAATGAAAACAAGCTTGACAAATATCACCTGTACACTTGAAAATCCACCTGTAACTTTTGATTCCTCCAAAACTTCACTCCAAAAGCCTGTTAACGGGAAGCCTTAACTAAAACAGTTGATTAACAGTATTTTGCTAAAATATTATATGTACTATATAACACGTATGTTATATGTATTATATACTATATTTTTACAATTAAATAAGTTAGGGAGAAGATCATAAGGAAGAGATCATAAGGAAGAGAAAACACATTGACAGTACTTCTGTATTTATCAAAGATATCCATGTGTAAGTTGACCCACACAGTTCAAACCTGTGTTGTTCAAGGTTCACCTATATAAGATGACAGCTTCTCGTGAAAACCTTATTTCTTCATAATCTAAATATGTGAATAACAACTAAGAGTTAGGAAAGAAAGGGACCGTGGAAATGTCAGCTTTTGTAGAAAAGTTAGGAGATTCTGTGCTACTTATAACAGACTGAACAGAAAAACAATTTACACAGGCTCAAGACACAGTGTATTAGTGATTTGGGGACTGCCTGTACATTTGTCCATCATTTCTCTTTCCAAGAAACAGTATTTTAGGAATCGTTTTCTCTAGTCTGAAATAACAGAAGGAATACCAGGTCTGCACATCACTGTCTCTGAATTACTTTGAAAAAGATTTAATAAATAAGACTGACAATCTCAAGATTTAGTGAATGTTATAAATTCATGATTTGGAGGGGGCCTGGATGGCTCAGTTGATTAAGCATCAGCCTTCAGCTCAGGTTATAATCTCAGGGTCCTAGGATCAAGCCCCTTGTGGAGCTCCCTGCTCAGAAGCTCACTGCTTCTCCCTCTGCCCCTCCCCTCACACTCGTTCTCTCTCACACATACTCTTTCTCTCATAAATAAATAAAATCTTTTAAAAAATAAATTCATAACTTGGAACTAGGTGTTCATATTTTCATGGTTTTCCTTAAGTACTTGACATATATGATGCCATTTATTTTAATCTATTTTTAAAAATCCTGGAGAAAACAATTTGGCATCTTCATTTTTCTGTACATTAATGAGAAATGTAGACACTCCTTTGAGTACATTATTGTTAGTTAATAAAATAGCTCAGTAATTGAATTTAGTATTAAAAGAAACTTGATGCGACATTGCCAATCTCCTCTCCTTTAAGTTGAATTGTTATCTTTATTGAGTCAGTGGGCAGATAGGAGCTTATCTCTAAACTAATAGGCCATGCCTACTTGAGTAGGTTTTACTTCTTTGAACAAAGAAAGCTTAAATTCTTAAAATACATCCTTGTTGACTTTAAGACTTTTTTAAAACTTGAAGGTAGTTTTCTAAGATAAATATTAAACTCTATTACTAACTTAAAAGCCTATGCAGTGCTATTTTAAAGCTCATTTGCAAAGATTAAGCAAATTGTGTACTCAGCCACCAGTTAAGGTAGTGCCTGTATTTACATTGGTTTATCTGCATTTTTTCAAACAGGCAAGTTTCTGGATGTATATGATGACATATATGAACATACCTAATTGTAAATATAAAAGGAAAAATACTGTTGTTAAAATAACCTACTTGTTCAATCTAAAGGTCTTCGTTAAACTCTGGAGGTAGATTTACACTGCATAGTTGACAGCATTTGCCAATTCCATGAAAAACTTTACAACTTGACTTCCGACTCTCTAAGTTGGAAATACTTAGTACTGAGTATTAAGTTGCCCTTTTTTTAAAAAAATATTTTTTAAAAATATTTATTTATTCATGAGAGACACACACACAGAGGGGCAGAGACACAGGCAGAGAGAGAAGCAGGCTCCATGCAGGGAGCCCGATGTGGATGAGACTTGATCCCGGGAACTCCAGGATCACACCCTGAGCCAAAGGCAGATGCTTAACTGCTGAGCCACCCAGGCGTCCCAAGTTGCCCCTTTAAGTAAGTCGATTGTAGGATAGTAATCCTTATTTTGAACAGTTTGCCAATAGATTAAATTGTAATCACAGCTATCTGAATTCCTAGCATGTATATATTACTGTGAAGTATTATGGGAGTTACAGAGGCTTTGTTTATATTTTCATATGTATTTATGGGCATAAGTAAGATTATTAATTTTGGAAATCACCTAAATTATGTATCCAACAATGTTAATTGCTTGATTTTAGTCCTAAACTGGCCTATTCAGAAACCATAATTTAGCAACATTAACTCATCTATTATTTTTCTTAAGTAACTACATATATAAGAATCAGTGTTACTAGAAAATTTTGACATTAAAAAGTAACATTGAGTTGTTGGCAAGCTCATTTCTCTATTGCCTTGTGTGCGTCTCCAACAACTGGTGAATTTACCTGAATGTTGTAAAACCTCTTTTAAAATTGACTGGTTTTGAAATAATACTCTCTGTAAGAGAGTACTGGGAGTATTGTTCCCCTTAAACTTCTTCAGCTGTGTATACCTCCTTCCCACTGCAAATGAGTGCACAACATCCACAGGCTAGCTTGGATACCCCCTTCCCTGCTTTACATTCACAATGTCCTCTTTAAAGGCAAGAATTGTGTCTTTATCTGTTTCTCCATTGCTGAGCACTTTGGCTGGAACATGGCAAACTATTGATAAATATATTTCTAATCAATATAGAACTGGTAATCATTAATGGTTACTTGGGTATCATTTAGCTTTGGCATCTAATGAGAAAATAGTATATTATATTCCTTAGTTCTTTTAAGAACTAAGCCCAATACCTTATTTCTGTTCGGAGCTATTTTGCAACAGGATAATTTTGAGCCGCTTTGCATGTGTTCTCTTGCTCAATAGGTAATTTTTGCCAAGGACAGGCTCTACTCAAACTGATGACTCAAAATATTAAACCAACCTGAATATGGGTTCATGTCACTATTTCCTCCTCTCTTTTGATTCCCTGTCTCTTTGTGTTGGCAGCAACCTCCTCAAAATGTAATGCTGCTCTGTATCATTCGTTAAGTTAGTGTACACGGTCTGTTCCCTTTTTTTTCAAGATCAAAAATGTTCACTGCTTAGGAGGCAACATGAGATTTTTCACCTCTTAGATCTCAAATATATTATTTTTTAAGTTGCTGTTTTAAAACTGTCAAATGGACATATGTAGCATTTTTATTATAGATCATTAGGTACAACTCTGTTTTGAAATTCTTAGATTTATTTATATGTTTATTCATGTTTAATGATGCTAATCACTGAATTCCTTCTTGTCAATCAACTTTTTAAAATAACAGCTTTCTTGAGATGCAATTTGCATACCATAAAGTTCATTCTTTTAAAATGTGCTTTCAGGGATCCCTGGGTGGCACAGCGGTTTAGCACCTGCCTTTGGCCAGGGCGCGATCCTGGAGACCCGGGATCGAATCCCATGTCGGGCTCCCAGTGCATGGAGCCTGCTTCTCCCTCTGCCTGTGTCTCTGCCTCTCTCTCTCTCTCTCTCTCTCTCTCTCTCTCTGTGACTATCATAAATAAAAAAATAAAAATAAACTGCTTAATCAAATTAAAAAAAAATAAAATGTGCCTTCACAGGGTTGTGCAACTATTGCTGTTCTTTAATTTTAGAATATTTTAGTCACCCCCAAAGAAACCTTATGTCCATTAACAACCTCTCCTTTTCTCCCTTCTTCCATCCTCTGGCAGCTACTAATCTGCTTTCTATGTGGCTGCTACTAATCTGCTTTCTATGTGGATTTGCCTATTCTAGACATTTATATAAACAGAATTGTGTAATATGTGACCTTTTGGTCTGGCTTTTATTTATTTATTGTAATGTTTTTGAATGTCATTTATGTTATAGCATGTATCAGTATTTTGTTTATTTTTAGGGCTTAAAACATTCCATTATATGGACATACCACATTTATTCATTAGTTTTAATGACATTTGGGATTTTACCACTTTTTGACTTCTTGTGACCAGTGCTGCTGTGCACATCATGTATAAGTTTTGGTGTGGACATATGTTTCATCTCTCTCGGTGTATCTTGCAAATATATCAACAAGTATAATTCCTGTGTCCTGTGGTAACTATGATTAACTTTTGAGGAACTGCCAAACTGTCTTGCAAAATGACTGCACCATTTTATATCCTGACCAGCAATGTATGATGGTTTCAGTTTCTCCACATCCTCACCAATACTTATCTTTTTAATTTTAGTCATTCTACTGTACCTGAAGGTGGCATCTTTGGGGTTTGATTTGCATATGCTTGAGGGCCAAGGTCTTGAGCATCTTTTCATGTGCTAATAATTATTGGCTACTTGTGTATCTTCTTTGGAGAAACGTCCATTTGTTTGTTTTTTCACGTTGGCTCCATGCCCAGTGTGGAGCCCAGTGCAGGGCTGGCACTCACCACCCTGAGATCAAGACTTTAGCTGAGATTAAGTTGTATACTTAACTAACTGAGCCACCTAGTTGCCCCCGTTTGCCCATTTTTTATTGAAGTGTTTCTTTTTTTATTGCGGAGTTGTAAGAGCTCTTTTTTAGATAAAAGTCTTTTATCAGATATGAAATTTGCAAACATTTTCTTCCATTCTGTGATTGTCTTTTCAGTTTCCTAATGACGTCTTTTGATGCATAAAAAGTTTTTAGTTTGATGACGTTCAGAATCCAACATTTACATATTTTTGCTTTTGACTTTTTTTTTTTTTTGGTGTCCCACCTAAGAAATAAGTGCCTAATCCAAGGTCATGTAGATTTATTTCTGTGTTACATTTTGAGTTAATATGTGTATGTGGTATGAGGTGTAGGGATCAAGTTTCATTCTTTTGCTTGTGTATATTTAGTTGACTCAGCACCATTTGTTGAAAGGGCTAGCCTTCATTGAATTTCATTTGTGCCTTTGTTAAAGATTAACTAAATTATATTGTCACCCTTGTTGAAAATCAGTGGACCACAAATATAAGGGTTTTATATTTATGAAACCTTTATTCTTTTTAAATTTTTGTTTTTTAAGATTTTATTTATTTACTCATGAGAGACAGAGAGAGAAAGGTAGAGACATAGGCAGAGGGAGAAGTAGGCTCCCTGCGGGGAACCTGATGGGGAACTCAGTCGCAGTGTCCCAGGATCACGACCTGAGCCAAAGGCAGACACTCAACCACTGAGCCACCCAAGTGCCCCTGAAACCTCTATTCTGTTGATCTGTGTATTTATCTTTATGCCAGTACCACATAGTCTTGATTACTATAGCTTTACAGTATGTTTTAAAAGTGAGAGGTTATAGATCCTCAAACTTTATTCTTTTTCAAGATTATTTTGGCTATTCAGGGTTTTTTTTTTTTTGCTTATCTATGTGAGTTTTAGGAGTCAATTTGCCAATTTTTGCAAAGAAGCCCGCTGGAATTTTGATGGTCATTATTTTGAATCTGTAGACTGGGAAGTATAGCCATCTTAACAATATTAACTTCCAATCCGTGAACATGGGATGTCTTTCCATTTATTTAGGTCTTTTAAAATTTCTTTGCTGTAATGTTTTGTTTTCAGTGTATGAGTCTTATACTTCCTAAATATTTTTTCTTTTTGATACTATTGTAAATGGAATTTTCTTAATTTTATTTTAGAATTGTTCATTACTAGTGTATAGAAATACAACTGAATTTTACATGTTGATACTGTATTCTCCAGCTGCAATCTTTCTAAACTCATTAGTTCTAATAGGGTTTTTTTTGTTTGTTTGTTTTTGGTGGATATTTTAGAATTTTCTGTTTACAAGATTGTGTCATCAGTGAATATAATTAGTTTTACTTCATCCTTTTCAGTAAGAACAAATACCTTTTATTTCTTATTTTGCCTAAGTGTTCTCACTAGATACTTCAGTATAATGTTGAATGGAAGCAGTGAGAACAAACATCCTTCTTTTCCTGATTTTAGAGGAAAGTATTCAATCTTCCAAAATTAAGTTGATGGGCACCCCGGGTGGCTCATCGGTTTAGCGCCGCCTTCAGCCCAGGGTGTGATCCTGGAGACCTGCGATTGAGTCCCACATTGGGCTCCCTGCATGGAACCTGCTTCTCCCTCTGCCTGCGTCTCTGCCTCTCTCTATATATCTCTCATGAATAAGTAAATAAAATCTTTTTTTCTTTTAAGTCCTCTTTAAAAAAAAAATTAAGTTGATGTTACTTGTAGATTGTTTTGTAGATGCCTTTTATCAGATTGAGGAAATTCCTTTTTATTTTTGTTGAGTATTTTTTTTATCATGAAAAAGTATTTGATTTTGTGAATATTTTTTTCTGGATCTATTGAAATGATCGTGTGGGTTTGTCTTTTATTCTGCAGTATATTATATTGATTGATTTTTGTGTGCTAAATGAACCCTTCATGCCTGGGATAAATCACACTTGTTCGTGTATGTAATCCTTTTTTTATACTGCTGGGTTTGGTTTGCTAGTTTATTATGAAGAATTTTTGTATCTATATTCATAGGAATATTGGTCTTTTTTTTCTATGATATCTTTGTCCATTTTTTAAAACTGTGGTAAAAGGGATCCCTGGGTGGCGCAGCGGTTTAGCCTCTGCCTTTGGCCCAGGGTGCGATCCTGGAGACCCGGGATCGAGTCCCTTGTCGGGCTCCCAGTGCATGGAGCCTGCTTCTCCCTCTGCCTGTGTCTCTGCCTCTCTCTCTCTCTCTCTCTCTGACTATCATAAATAAATAAAAATTTAAAAAATTCTTTAAAAAAAATAAAACTGTGGTAAAATATACCTAATGTAAATTTACCATTTTGACCTTTTTCAAGTATAATTCCGTGGCAGTAAGTAGATTCCATGGTTCTACAACAATCACACCGTTCATCTCCAGAATTTTTTCATCTTCCCAAATTGAAACTATATATACTCAGTAAATAGTAACTTCATATTCTTCCTTGCCTCCAGCCCTTGGCAACCACCATTCTATTTTCTGTATCATACTCTAGTTACCTCGCATATGGAATCATACAGTATTTGTCCTTTTGTGTTTGGCTTACTTCACTTAGCACTAATGTCTTCAAGGCTCATGCATGTTGTAGCATGCATTAGAATTTCCTTCTTTTTAAAGACTGAGTATACTATTATATGCATATACCACATTTGGTTTATCCATTTATCAAACATCCATTGATGTGAAGTAGTGTCTTTGTCTGTTTTTTTTTTAATTTTTTTAAATTTTTATTTATTTATGATAGTCACAGAGAGATAGAGAGAGAGGCAGAGACACAGGCAGAGGGAGAAGCAGGCTCCATGCACCGCGAGCCCGACGTGGGATTCGATCCCGGGTCTCCAGGATCGCGCCCTGGGCCAAAGGCAGGCGCCAAACCGCTGCGCCACCCAGGGATCCCTTTGTCTGGTTTTAATATCAGAATAATACTGACCTCCTAAAATAAATTGGTAAGTGTTCCCTCCTTTTCTTTCTTCCTTTCTTTTTGGATGGACGGAAGAATATGAGGGATTGATGTTCTTAATTCCTCTTTAAGAGTTTGGTACAATTCATCAGTGATGGGATCTGCCCTGGGCTTTTCTTGGTGGGAGGTTTTGATTACAAAGCATTCCTTTGCTTGGTACAGACCTATTCAGATTTTGCTTCTTGAGTCAGTATTGGTAGTTCATGTCCTAGGAATATATCCATCGCATCTGTGTTATCTAATTAGTTGGCATATAACCATCAATAGTATTCTTTACGGCCATTTTTATTTCTGTAAGGTCAGTGTTGATCCCCTCTTTCATTCCTGGTTTTAGTGATTTTGAATCTTCTCTCTTTCTTGTTCAGTCTAGCTACAGATTTCTCCTTTTTGTTGATCTTTTCAAAGAACCAGCTTTTGCTTTTATTTATTGTCTCCATTGTTTTTTCTATCCTTTCATTTATTTCTACTCTAATCCTTAGTTCTTTCCTTCTGCTTCCTTGGGTTTAGTTTGCTTTTTCTAGCTTTTTTTTTTCTTTTTTTTTTCTTTTTCTAGTTTTTTAAGGTTCATGGCCAGGTTATTGACTTGAGAACTTTCTTTTTAAAAAAATTTCCCTTGGTATCCCTGGGTGGTGCAGCGGTTTAGCGCCTGCCTTTGGCCCAGGGCGCGATCCTGGAGACCCAGGATCAAATCCCACGTCGGGCTCCTGGTGCATGGAGCCTGCTTCTCCCTCTGCCTATGTCTTTGCCTCTCTTTCTCTCTCTCTCTCTCTCTGTGTGACTATCATAAATTAAAAAAAAAAAATTAAAAAAAATTTTCCCTCTAATCACTGCATCATAAATTTCATTGTGTTCTATTTTAATTTTCATTAATCTCAAAGCACTAATATCCTTTGAGTTTTTTTTTTTTTTTTGACTCATTGTTTAGAAGTATGTTGTTTAATTTTCACATGTTTTTAGATTTCCCAGATTTCTTCTGTGTTGATTTCTCAATTCATTCCACTGTGGTCAGAGAATGCACTTTTGGTTGTAATGCTTTCAGATTTATTGAGGTTTGTTTTAGGACCTAACATGCTCTATCCTGAAGAGTATTCTATGTGTACTTACAAAGAATGTCAAGTCTGCTGTGATTGGGTAGAATGTTCTAGAAAAGTCTTTAAGATTTAGTTTGTAGTATTTAACTCTTCCATGTCCTTGTTGATCTTATCTTGTTCTGTTACTAAAAGTGAGGTATTGAAGTCTCCCAACCATTCTTGTTGAAGTATGTATTGCTCTCTTAAATACTGTCACTTTTTGCTTCCTTTGAGTCTCTTTTGTTAGATGCATACATTTTTATAATTGTATGTCTTCCTGATGGATTAATCCTTGATCATTAAAAAAACTTCCTTGTCTTGGGCAACCCGGGTGGCTCAGCGGTTTAGCACTGCCTTCAGCTCAGGGCCTGATCCTGGAGACCCAGGGTCGAGTCCCACATCAGGCTCCCTGCATGGAGCCTGCTTCTCCCTCTGCCTGTGTCTCTGCCTCTCTCTGTGTCTCATGAATAAATAAATTAAATCTTAAAAAAAAAAAAAAAAAAAAAAAACTTCCTTGTCTTTGGTAACCGATTTTCTCATTATTTGTTTTTTTTCTGATATTAGTGTAGCCATCCACTCCAGCTCTCTTTTGGTTACTGTTTTCATAGTACGTCTTTTTCCATCCTTTTATCTTTCCATTATATTGACTATTTTTATCATTATGAAATGTCCCTTTTTATCCTTGGTAGTATATTTGTCCTATATCTTGTCTGTCTGATACTGGTATAACTAGCTACTCCAATTCCTTTATCTGTACATGTTATATCTTTTCCATTGTTTAATTTCAGCCTCTTTGTGTCTTTGAATCTAAAGCGTGTCTGTTATCCAAAGATAACATATAGTTGGATCATTTTTAATTTTTTTTTTAATTTTTAAAATTTTTATCTTTTTTTTAAATTTTTATTTATTTATGATAGTCACACACAGAGAGAGAGAGGCAGAGACATAGGCAGAGGGAGAAGCAGGCTCCATGCACCGGGAGCCCGATGTGGGATTCGATCCCGGGTCTCCAGGATCGCACCCTGGGCCAAAGGCAGGTGCTAAACCGCTGCGCCACCCAGGGATCCCTTCTTTTTGTTTTTTAAGAGAGTGAGCACGTGCACACAAACAAGAGGAAAGGCAGAGGGAGAGAGAATCCCAAGCAGCCTCCACACTCAGTGCAGAGCCCAAAGCAGGACTTGATCTCATGACCCTGAGGTCATAACCTGAGCTGAAATCAAGAGTTCAGTGCTCAACCAACTGAGCCACCCAGGCATCCCTAGTTGGATCATTTTTAATTTTTTTAATTTTTAATTTTATTATTTATTTATTTATTTTTTAGATTTTTAAATAAAAATTATTATTACTTATTCATGAGAGAAAGAGAGAGGCAGAGACACAGGCAGAGAGAGGAGCAGGCTCCATGCAGGAGCCCGATGCGGGACTCGATTCTAGGACCCCAGGATCATGCCCTGGGCCAAAGGCAGGCATTCAGCCGCCAAGCCACCCAGGCATTCCTGGATCATTTTTTAAAATCCATTCTGCAAATATCTACCATTTTCATTGGAATGTTTAGTCCCTTTATGTTTAACATATTACTGGTAATTATAACTTAATAAGACAAAATTTACATCTGGCATTTTGCTATATGTTTTCTATGTGTTAGGCTTTTTTGTTCCTCTAGTCTTCCATTACTCCTTGTCTTTTGTATTAAGTAGGTATTTTTGAGTTTACTGTTTTAATTCTCTTCTTTTTTCTTTCACTATATATATTTTTAAGTTCTTAGCGGTTGCCCTATGGATTATAATTAACATCTGAATTTGTAGCAGTGTAGTTCAGAGTAATACCGACTTAATTTCAATAGCTACAAAACATGGCTCCATTAACACAGTTTTATAATTATTGCTTTGTGCATCATCTTTTAAATCAGATAGAAGAAGTACTGCATTGATGCTTGCTTTATATGAGAGAACGATGGGAGTCTATAGAGGTGGTTAGTTCCACATTTGTGCATTTTTAAGAAAATAAGATCCGTTAAAGAAATCGCTTTTACTGGAAAAATATTTATTAAAATGTCAGTGTGATTAATTTTTAAGTGGTGGAATTAATGGTGGGTTTTATTTTTTGCTGTTCATATTTTCTATATTTTCTACAAAGATGATGTATACTTATTTGGTCTTCTGAGGCTAAAATGTAAAGGTATTCAGAAGCCAAATTATTTATGTTACCAAATAGAAGGGAGTTCTTAAGTAGAGCATACTAAGTATAATATAACTTCTTTTCCCTCCACTGTAAATACACCCCCACCTCTCTAGATTCACGTGGGTCTTTGTGTGTAAAATACTGAATTTTCTTAGATTCTGTCTGGCTCCAAAATTCTATCTTTGTATATTTAACTGACTGAATTGTTTTATATTAATTTTGAAATATTCCATATTTACAGAAAAGTTGCAAAAAAAGTACATTGCAACTCTATCACAAAAATCTGGAATTTTTATATGACCTTTATTTGGGTTGTTCACATGTTAACATTTTATCACATTCTCTTTATTATTCTTTCCATCTGTATGCATACATATGTGTATGTAAATATGTGTGTCTTTGTTATGCTTTTCCTGAACTGTTTGAGAATAAATTATGGACATGATACTTTAGCGTGTATTTCCTAAAGATGAAGATACTCTCTTTTTTAACCTTCGTATGTTATCAAAATGGGGAAATTAACACTGATCCAATACGAAAGTCCTTTGAAGCCAAGGAGTAAATAAAATAAAACTAAAACAAAAATTCCTGTTTTGAGATCTAATCCCAGGAGCCCATGTCACATTGAGTTATGTCTGTCTAGTCATCCTCAGTCCTTTATGATTTTAACATTTTTGAAAAATACAGGCTAGTTAGTTTTTGACTATTTTTCATGTTGGGTTTCCTTGTGACTAGGTTTAGGTTTTGCACATTTGGCAGGACTACCACAGAAGTGATGTCATGCCTTCCCAGTGCATCACTTCAATGGGCACATGATAATAATGTTAAAGACCTTGCCCCCTGCCCCCAGAGGAAGCTCTTAGCTCTATGGTTGCTTGGGTTTTTTTGGCTTATGAACAGCAGAAATTCATTTTATATTGTTCTGGAGGCTGGAAGTCCAAGATCAGAGTTCTAGGGCAGATCCTCTTCTGGGTCACATGCTGCTGCTGACCTCGTAGTGTTCTCAACACTGAAGCAGGAAGAGGACACAGCTCTCTTGTGACTCTTAGAAAGGCAGCAGTCCTGTTTGTAAGCTTGTAGTTTTAGTAGCTGCTGCATTTGATGATTTCATATGTGATGTGATCTATTAACTTCTGTAGAAATTAATGATAGATAATTTGTAATAATGATATAACCTGTTTTCCAATTGAAATTTTTTTTTTTGTATGCCTTAATTCTACTTTGGTCCTAGGTTAATAAATTGAAGCAATTTAACAAACAATTTTGAAAGTACACTAAAATCTTTACTCTTCATTGAGTATCCTCAGATTCCTTTAAGTAAAATTATTTTGTTTACAGAGCTTATTAATTGTATGTATTTCTGAAAAGTGTTATATTTTGAAAATTGAATATTCCCCATACATTATGATTCTAAACCCATTTCATCCACCCCCACCTTGCACCTTCAATTTACATTATTGTCTGCTTCAGTTTTAGTTTTTCATCACCTTTCTAGTTTTTGTCTAATTTTCATCCCATGGGCAGCCCGGGTGGCTCAGTGGTTTAGTGCCACCTTCAGCCCAGGGCCTGATTCTGGAGACCCAAGATCAAGTCCTACGTCAGGCTCCCTGCATGGAGCCTGCTTCTCCCTCTGCCTGTATCCCCCCCCCCCCCCCCCCCCCCCCGTCTCTCATGAATAAATAAATAAAATCTTTAAAAAAAATAATTTTCATCCCAGTTTAACCATGAACCTTAAAAAAAATGTCACATTCCTTTAACTCATATGGGATTGAAAATCATTTTTTTCTGTGTATTTTTATCACTTCTGCCTTGTATTAATGGTCTTTTCCTTAACTGAGGCTAAAGGTAATTTTTTAATGGAATAATTTTATTTAGTAATGATTATAGAGTGAATTGTGAAAATATTTATGTTTTAAAGAAACCAAAGTAGGTATTAGGCAGTTTAGGGGAGGGGCCCTGTTTGCTTTATAAAAAATTACTGTGGTAAGAACTGATGGAAAGTCTGGCAGTTACCCTGTTGATAGTTAAACTTTGTTTGGATGAAGTATTTTTTCACTCGTCAACATATATTAAACGCCTGCTTTGTATTAGGCACCAGGTTCTGGAGATACAGAGGTTGTAAAAACCAGACAGAGTCCCCATCTTCATGGAGCTAGTGGGGGGCTTGGGCTAGTTGGGGGCAAACATAAAATATGTCACAAATATGTGTAAAATTTGTGAGCAGTGCTATGAAAGGGAATTTGAAGATGGTAAGAGTACAAAATAGAGGAACTCAGTATAGTTTAGAAGTGCCAAAAAGGCTTTTCTGAAAGAGTTAAGGATGCACAGGAGTCATGTAGGTTGAAGAAGGTAGACAAGTGAATTAGGAATAGTGGCATTGCCATGTAAGGGGACAGAAGTAGATGGATTTGAGAGAAATTTAGGGGGTCTCATAACCAGGTCTTGAGAGGGATGAGAACAGGGTTTTAAGGAGGAGTCCCTGATTTCTGCCTGTGGTGCCCTTCACGGGGATGGAAAACGCCAGAGCCTTGCACTGAAGTTTGAGAAGCTTCAGTATTTGTTGGCCAGGAGGAGGGAGTGTACCAGAAGAGACAGAACAGCAGAGCCAGACCCCAAAGGAGGAGAACAGGGAGGTGTGCCTATGAGCTGGCATTTCAAGAAGAGGAAGTAGGCATAAGGGCAGAAACTGCTGAGGAAGAGAAGAACTGAAACCATCCATTGGATTTAATGACGTAGTTGGGGGAGAGTGGGGACTCCGGAATCCATACTGGGTGGCGAGAAGGGGCAGGTGTGAGGAGATGGAGACAGCAATATGGAGAACTCTTTGTAGAGAAACCTCTCCCCTCTGAAAACAGGTGAAGGTGGGTGTCCTCTTTCATAGTGAGAGATTGAAGAAAGATGTGAGCTGGCCTCAGCGATTGGGGGTGGGGGTGCTGCCGTGATGCAAGCTGGGAGTATCCAAGATAGTCTGGCAAAAGATGTGACTGTGAGAAAGAGATGGGGAATCCACACTCCTTGTTCACAAAGGCTACCATGGAGTCAACGTCTGTTCTGTGCCCAAGTGAGACATTTTACAGTAGTCTCTAATGGGTGTATTTGTTTTCTTACCATAATCCCTTTTTGTCAGAAGAATGATGAAAATGGAAACTGCTCAGGGGAAGGAATTGAATTCCCTACAACAAATTTGTATGAACTGGAAAGCCGAGTTTTGACTGATCACTGGTCCATCCCTTACAAGCGGGAAGAATCACTAGGCAAATGCCTGTTGGCGTCTACCTACCTGGCCAGACTTGGTAAGTTCTCACACCACAGGACACAGGAGGAGGAGGCTGGTTTGTTTGTTTTGATAGGAGGCCTAATATTAATCTTCACTCTTGTGTAATATTTGCCCATCTGTATAATATTTGATCATTTACTCTCCTAGTCTTGGTTTAGTCCCTGTGGAATAAAAGCTTTGAATTAAACCAACTGTTTTCTTCTAGCTCCAACACAGTTAAGAGAATCTTTAAAATATAATTGAAAAGCTTTATAGAAATTGAAATGAATGTTTTCCACAAAAGCTTGGAGCACTTTAAGGTTTAATTCAGTGGCTTTTTATTCTTTAAGAGAAGAAAGTAATGTTTATTTAGTGAACATTTTTTGCATATTAAATGTTTGGCACTATCTTAAATGCTTTGCAAATGTTAAACTAATAGAGTAATAAAATACCTCCAGGTTGGAAAATGAGTGTCAATAGAAGGAAGCTTCTAGACTCTAAATATATTGAAGAAAAAAATTTATTTTTCATACTCAGTTAAAGTAAGATGAATTGGTCCACTGTTTTGTGTTTTTTTACCCCCTCATTAAAAGTGTGCATAGTTTACCACCATGATTAAAAATGAGGCACATCAAAAGGAAATACTTTGACTGGGATCAGATTTAATTCTCATGGCCTTTTATGGCACGTTATGACTGGCTTCTGAGCAGCAGCATTTATTGCGTGCCTGTTAGGTGTAGGTACTATGCTATGTGGTGGGTCTGAAAAAAAAGAAAATGTGTCCCAACAGTGTTCCCAATGATAAGCAAAATACATTACTAAGTTTTTTTAAACTGTATATTCCAAAAAACAATTTTACAGTGGATTCATTCATTCACTTAGCAAATATTTATCACTTATTGTGTGCCAGACACAACTCTGTGCATTTGATAGCACAGAGTCCATTGGTTTGTTTTAGGGAAGAGTGATTTTTGTATCTATTGAGAATATTTGTGTTTTTATAGAGCTGTTTAGGAAAACAGTAATAGCTAGTAATGAGCTGCTGTTGGTGTTAAGTCAGATCATTTAAAGTTACTCTGATAATGGAAACATAAGTTCAACCACTTCACTTCTAATTAGTATTTATTTTACTATTAATAATTGTATACAAATTAATACATATTGATAATATATTGTGCTGGTAACAAATACACTAATACTGTGACTGTCAGCCTGTTCCTTCATCAGAGTATATATATTCTGCTTTTAATAATCCCTTGGGAATCAGTGTTTCTGTAAATAAATAGTTCCATGCATATGAATTTGGAATGATATATATGATTTCTGCAAACTGCCTAAAATCTTAGTAAGGCATATTGTTTCATTTATTTTACTAAGGTCTTTCCGAGTCTGATGAGAATTGTAAAAGATTTATGGATAGGTGTATGCCTGAAGCATTTAAAAAGGTAAGAAAAAATGTGCTAGTCTGTTTTTTTGTGTGTGCATGGGGGATGGGGTGAATAGGCTTTTTGTTTTAGTTTCAGTTTTTTGTGTGAGACCAGTTTTTGAGTCTTGTTCAACTGAGGAATCCCCTACTATGAACAAATTTGCTCCCAATTTGGGGCTTAGGAATGATTTACTTTTGTATTTGTTTGCACATGTCTTTGGGCAGCTGTCACTTTTACTTCCTTCTCTTTAATTGTCAGAGAATAGGCTAAGACTTACTTATACTTGGAAATTACATATCACACTAAACTGAGGCTTAGGGCATTTAGAAACATAATGCTTATTTACAGAATACAAGCCATTTAAACTGATTGTTGTGCTGAGACAGAAGCAGGCATTTTAAACTGTACAAAGTTCAATTAGATTGAGTATGTTTCATGGCAAAATGGCATGCTTGTGGCAGCATCTCTATCAGAGGTAGAGTGATGTGCTTCAACCCTTCTGGTCACATCGCTTATAAAGCAATTTTTCTTAACAGGGAGAATAGGAGATCACAGGACTTGTGTTTCTGAAAGCAGTCTAACTCAGCATGATTCCCTTTTCAGGACATGAGCCCTGAATCCCCAAGAGCAGGGACAATGTTATAGACACTGGTTTTCCCCAGCGCATAGTCCGTGCCTACCTCTGAGAAAGAGCTTAGTAAATCTTTACTGAATGAATGAGTCTCCCTGCTGTCTTGTCCTTCTGGGTTTTGACATCCATTTTTCTCCCATATGCAAGGCAGTCACTAGAATTCTACAGATGGGTGAAGATTGTATTTATCTTAAAACCCAGTAAAATAAACTGTTCATCTGTAAACTATTATTCCCATCTATATCTTGGTAGAATCTCCCTTGATTCAAGGCTTTATAAATACCTAAATTAATTTTAGGAACAAAAACAGCTTCATCTTTGAAAAAAGTGCAAAATCCTTTAAAATTGTCATTTGGGCAGAGATTACAGGGAATCAAGACTTATTTTCATTTTGGGTGAATCCATCAACCATTTTATCGTTTAGAATTATTTTAAACTCTTAGGAATTCTGTTAAGAATTATAGTAATTTTTGGGACCCCTTGGTGACTCAGTGGTTAAGCGCCTGCTTTTGGCCCAGGGCATGATCCTAGAGTCCTGAGATCGAGTTCCACATTGGGCTCCCTGCATGGAGCCTGCTTCTCTGCCTATGTCTCTGCCTCTCTCTCTGTGTGTCTCTCATGAATAAATAAAAATCTTAAAAAAAGAATTATAGTAATTTTTTAAAAAATAGAATTTTTATAATGTACCATACTATGACACATTATGCTGTATGCATAAATTTACAGAGAAAGAAAATGCAACTTTATTCAGAGTCATGGAAGATATATCAGCGTTAAGAACCTTTAGGTTGATGATCTCTAGATCCAGAGAGCCCTGTGTCAATGCAAGTCACCAGCAAGTTACATGTTTGGAGTATATTACTGTAACTTTATGCAGAGACACTTCAGAGAACCCTTTTATATTGTGTCCTCAGCTGTTTGTAATAGTGAAATAAATAGTCCAGGGGTTGGTTGCTTGGTTGTTAGAGCACAAGGGTATCCTCTGTTACATTGTTCTGTGTTGTTTATGTAAAACTGTATATGTTAAATTCTCTTTACATTTTAGAGCTATTAAAAAGTTTCTCCCCATAAATAAAGCATACTTTTAAAAAAATTAAATAGGAATTTAATTTACAGAATTCTGTGTGCCTTTAGACTTGGCTACCAGAAAACTCAGTAGTGTTTTATATAATTGGCATCGCTTCCCTTAACTGTGTTTCCTGGTGTGATGACTATCCCTCTACCCTCTTCCTTTGGCTTTTCTTACAAGCTACCTCAAATTTTTCATTAGAAGGAAAGGTGTAAGTAATAAGCGCAACCGTATGAATAAGGCACACCAAGGGGGCACTGCTGTCATGTCTGCCTCCTTCACCTTTTTCATTCAGGCCAATCTGGATTCTTTACTGTGTGTGTGCTCAAGCAGAAAAGGAAATCTAGGTCTGGCCGTAGTGCATAGTTCTGTTTAAACCTTGTGCACAGCTTCCCTACAAAGGGCTGCCTGTCTTTCTCCCCTCTTCTGCAAGGTAGGTAGAATTCCTTTTCCACATTAAAAACTGAACAGAGGGGGATCCCCTGGGTGGCTCAGCGGTTTAGCGCCTGCCATTGGAGGATCCTAGGGAGTCCTGGGATCGAGTCCCACGTTGGGCTCCCAGCATGGAGTCTGCTTCTCCCTCCTCCTGTGTCTCTGCCTCTCTCTCTCTATGTCTGTCATGAATAAATAAATAAATAAATAAATAAGTAAGTAAATAAAAAAATAAATAAATTTAAAAAAACTGAACAGATGAGATGGCAACAGAGGGAGTGGTGTGGAATCCACATACATTTTATTTTGTGGTCACATGACACTTGAATGCTGATCTCTGCTTGATTTTGCTTTATTATTTAAGTATAGAAAGAAGATATAGTTAGGCAAAAAGTTCTTGCAAAAAAAAAGGTAACTCGGTTTATATAAAATCAATCTTACAATTATTGCTTGTTTGAGCAAATAGTGCAGCTAATTGGTATTTAGAAAATCTGGAACTAGGATTTTTCTCTGCAGCTAAACAAGTTTGGGTTCTTTCAGGCTGCGCTCGTTAAGGGGTTCTCAGTGTGACCAAGGTGGAATTTTTATTGCGTAGTATTTTCCCTCTGAAGGGAAATCTTACAAAAACATGAAACCACCATGCCAATTTGCCATTATTTTATTAAGTGAAACCCTTTGATTTTTCATTCCCCGTTCCGGCAAGTTGTTCTTGCATTAGATTTCCCCAAGGACTAGACTGAGGATTGGAGAAATCCACTGATGATTATTTTAGATTCATCTATGCACCTTTCCCCTCCTTCTTAACAAATCTAAGATGCTGAGTGTAAGATGCACCATTGTTGTATGTTTTGTGTTTTATATTTAAGAAAAATAGTTACAAAATGCTAAATGGCTGATCACTTAGAGTTCTTTTAGATTTGCTTAAACATTTTTTAAAATTGAATGTTACTTCTATACATATCAAAAAGGAAAATATAAGCAAACTAATCTGGTAAAGTATTTCTAAATTTTTTTTTCACATTCAAAGTCTGGCTGCCATCTGGTCAACAGGTGGGAAGATAAAGTCCTGTGTTTGAGATACTAAAAATGCAACAAGAATGTGTATATTCAAATCATGAAATATAGCATCCATTTCTTAGATTCTAGGAATATTGGTTAATAGTGGCAGCCATAGTATGTTAATTCCTTACTATTTATAAAACAGTTTCACATTTGTTCTATCTTTTTGATACTTACCATATCTGTGTGAAGTAGGTATGAATTTTGACTCTTTAGATATGAGAGAACTGAGCCTTTGGGAACTGTCTAAGGCTATACAGCTAGAGAACAGTAGTAGCTCCAAGATTTGGTCTCAGATTCTTATTTGCTCTACACCACTTGACCTCCCTTAGTAATAACAAAAAGTTAGAGAAACAAATGAAAATTGTCTTTTAAACCAACAGCTTCAGTGTAAAGGAATCAGTGTTCAAAAACAAAATTCAGTGTTGACTTTGAAATCATTGAGCATGTAGATTGGCTGTAAGCTATGGGTCTTTTAAAAAAGTCATCTGCATAAAAGTCATATACTGTGGTAATACTCTCTTGATTCAAGACTGAACTGATGAATAATAGACTTTTTCTTTTCAAGTTAGACTTTAAAGCGCCCTTTGTTTTTGTAGCTCCTGACTTCGAGTGCTGTTCACAAGTGGGGTACTGAAATTCATGAAGGAATCTACAACATGTTGATGCTATTAATAGAACTGGTTGCAGAGAGAATAAAACAAGACCCGATTCCCACTGGTCTCCTGGGTGTGCTTACAATGGTATAGTATCTCTAAAATGAAGTACTTTGTGTTTTGATTTTGTTTAAGCTACCTACTATCCTCTGACTTAATAACAAGTGATAATGATATCATTAAAGATATTAATTTAGCTGTTAGGAACCTTACTTTGTATTGTAAAAACAGAGCAACCATTCATTCTGTGTTTTTAGTTTTAGTGAAATACCTTTCTAATTTTAATAGCTTTCTCAGCTCTTAGGATAATTAAATAGCTTTCCCTCGTGTTTTCCTGATTATTCACATCATAAATGCTTTCACATGGGGTGTTCCTGTGGTTTGGTTTCTGGCCTTTTTCCCTGAGTAGTTACAGTAGCTATGTGAAGGCAGGGGCCTTTACAGCCCTGCTGCCTGGCTATACCTGGGGCAGCTCCAGGACACCTGGCCATGCACCCCGTGTTGCCTCAGAGTGGATGCTGAGCAGGATAGGAGAGCTCCGCTTCACTCATCCGTTTCCCTGCACTAGCTCAGGAACATGTGCTGTTGGGATATTTGAGAGATCCCATTACCTAAGTAGTCTGAGGCTATTTTTCTGCTTTTCTAACGCTAATATTTGTTGCTATAGAAATAGATAATAATAGTGCTTCTCTGTTCTCTTTGGATCTAGGCTTTCAATCCTGATAATGAGTACCATTTTAAAAACAGAATGAAAGTATCTCAGAGGAATTGGACAGAAGTGTTTGGGGAGGGAAATACGTTTGCTGTTTCACCTGTGTCTACTTTCCAAAAGGTAAACATGTGGTCTTGTTTCGTCATTTTATAGAGAAATGTATTGAGAAAAACTTTCTGTGCTATAAAAATTTACATGGAAGGATTAAAACAGTCTGTGAAGAATGACAGATATTCCATATGGCTCATAAAATTGCTTAACTTTTTTTTCAGATATTGCATATTTTCCACAGCTATTAACTCACATCATAAAGAATTTTATAGATTTGAAATGATGTTTAGTGAAATGCAGAATGACTGCATGACATCAAGTGCCCTATTTATTGAATTGTCAAAACCCCAGTTTAATGGGTGTTCCAGTTTCTCAGAGATGTTTGAGAGGCTAGGGCATTTGAAATTGTTTGAAATGACTATGCCTAGAAAAAGTAATCTAGAAGATAATCTCATGTATCATTTTCTTTTAAACTCCATGAACATTAAAGCTTTGGGGTTGTTTCAAGCCAAGAACCTATTATCTTTTTATTTAAAGGCTTACAGTGTGCCCAATAACATTAAAAGGAGTACATAATTTAAACATTGTTGATTGAACTCTGTTTGGTTTTTGAGAAACAGTTGAAAGGAGTCAACCAAGTAGATAGAAAATTTGTCCATTCCTTTAGTTGAAGCAGAAGTTTAGTCAGCAGTCATATAAAGAGTTAAAAGCTGTGGCTCCTAACTTAAGGTGTAGTGGAGGAAATACAAAAGCAAAAACTTTCGGTAAGTAATCAGTAGATGCAATCATAGAACGTGAATTGCAGGAGGGAGTGGCCACTGCCGTCTTGGAGGGTCAGGCAGTCCTCCAGAAGGAAGGAGATGAGGGCCCAGAGGAAAAGGCAGTGAGTAGAACACTGTGGTGTTTGCTCCCCACAACAGTTCTGTGAGTGAGGTACTATTTTTGACCCCACTTCATGGATGAGAAACTGAGACGCACAGAGATTGAGTCCTTGCCCAAGTCCACAAATCTAGTCACAGAGAGAACCCACGTAATTCAACCCCAACGTCTGTGTTCTATAACTGTGTACAGTCTTGCTTCCCCAAATATTAAAACCTCATTTTCAGTTTTGTTGTGAAGGTCAGATGACAACTATCTACAGAAACATTGACCCTGGGGGTTCACTGTCATAAGCAGTACGCAAATGTTCCTTCTCTTCCCTTGAATCTAAGTGCACGGCATCTGGGACCAAAAAGGATCAGTCTGTTTATTTACTCTCAGTACTTCACAGGGATTCTCCCTCCTACACAAGCCCGAGATCATCCCCTTTCCTCTTGGCTTCTCAAGCATTTTTCTCCTAAGGTTTTCTGTCCTTTTGTTCAGTATCCTCCGTCTCTTCCTCTTTGTCAGATCATTCCCACTGTGTACATCGTGCTAGTGTATTTCCCAGCTTTAAAAATTCTGCCTTTGATCCACATCCCTGTCTAGCTTCAGCATGGTTCTCCTCCTCTCCACACCCCACCAGAGAAGATTCTGCATTCTCACCTCCCACTTATTTTACTAATTACCCTAGAAATGTAACTTATTAACAAAATCACAATTTCATTAATATCTTTATCTTCCTCTGAGTAGCGCATAAAGACCTTGGAATGTTTCATGTGCTCACTCCCCACCTGAATTACTTAGTCTCTGTCCCTTTGTCTTTATCATGCAGTGTCTTAGTCCTCTCCTGTCTCGCTTATCCCTCAGACAGATACCATCATTGTTATTTTATGTGGTGTTTTGGCTCAGCCAGATTTATGTACTGTCTCATTGTGTACCATTTTTTTCTGTATTTCTTCTGCTAGGATCATTTTTCTTCTCTCTGGAGTGCATCCTGGAAAGTGTCCTTTGGTAAGGGCCCATTGGTGGTTAAGTCTTTGTTTTTGATGGCCTGAACTTTTACTCTTTCCCATGCTTCAAAGAATATTTTCACTGGGTTTTAAATTCTAGATTGATGGTTGTATTTTTGGAATGTCAAAGACACTATGTCAGTGTCTTCTGGCTTTGATGATTGCTATTGAGAAGTTGGTGGTTGGTCTGACCATTGTTGCTTTGTAAGACATCCATCTTTTCTCCACAGCTGCTTTTGGACATGTCCTCTTTCTCCTAGATGTTTGGTAATTTGACTGTCCCTTGACTAACTGGTATTCGTTTTATTTTGCTTCAGATTCATTGGGCTTCTGAATCTAAGGATTAATATCTTCTATCAGGTCTGGAAAATTCTCAGCCATTATCTTGCCTCTTCCCCACTTGCCTCTCTTCTTAAGAACTTCAGTTGGATACATGTTAAACCTTCGCGTCTGTCCTTTGTATCCCTTAGCCTGGATCATATTTCCCATCTGTTTATGTCTTTATGCTGCAAGTTGTGATCATTTCTTTCAGATCTGGGGTCTAGTTCACTAATTGTGGTTCTGCTCATATTAGGTGTGCTGTCTAACCTGTTCATTAGAAGTCTTCACTTTCAGGGACTTTTTTTTCATTTATATAAGTTCTGTTTGGTTCTCGTTTGACTTTGTTTACTCATTTTTATCTCATGTTTTTGCCTCATGTTTCATTCTTTGTGTTTGTGTTCTGTGTCTGATATCTACAGGTCTGATCCTGCTGGGTTTTACTAGCTTTAACTTGTTTTGTGTCTGTATGTATATATAAAAAAAAAAAAAATAGACATTTGTGTTTGTTTTCCTATGAAGTCATATTTCTTGGACTTTAATCTAGGAAAATTGTTTGAGCCTGAATTGAAAGTTCCTTCCTTCAAAGAGGGTTTACCTTTACTTCTTCCAGTTGTTTGGGAGCACTACAATCTGGAGGTTCTTCCACTTTGGAATATATTCTCAGCTTAAAGTATTTCAGACCATAAGGTCAGTGTGAATTTTTTTTTAAAGGTTTATTTATTCTAGAGGTAGAGAGAGTGTAAGCAGAGGAAGAGGGACAGAGAGAATCTCAAACAGACTCCATGCTGAGTGCAGGGCCTTACCTGGGACTTGATCTCACAATCCTGAGATCATGACCTGAGCTGAAACCAAGAGCCGGCCAGCCAACCTTCTGAGCCACCCAGGTGCCCCAAAACCAGTGTGAATTTGAGAGGGGAAGCCGTGTGAGGCAAGTCTGTGGTTACAGACTCTTAGAGTTTTTTTCTACCCTCCATCCAGGACCAGAGTCAAGGTAGGCAAGCTTCCCTGTCTTTCTCTCTTTCTTGCAGGTGAGTTTTTTCAGTTCACCTGACACCAAGGTGGTAGACCTTTGAACTTCTGCTTTATGTGACTCTCTCCATTTACTCTCCCAGCCCTGCCTTGGCTGTGAAAATGGAGGTCAGAGCTCACCAGGGTTCCATGGCCTGGCCTCAGAGTCTGCTTACCTCACAGGATTTGTGCTTTTCTCTGTTTTCAGCTTCCAAGCACTTTGTGCCAACTCAGTTGTATGTTTTTTAAAGATTTTTTTTAACATTTTTGTCTGGTGGTGTTAGTGATCTTCAGGTAGAGGTGTTTAGGGTAACTACACCGAAGCCCCCATGAACTCTTTAGAGTGTCCCAGTCTGCCTTCTTTCTTTCTCACTCCACTGAAACTGCTCTTGCTAAAGTACCCACACCCTCCATGTTTTCAGAGCCACAGGAAATATCTCTTGACCCCATTAGGAGCAGTGGCCACTGTCAGTTCCTGCCTCCCCAGAATCATTCCTTCTCACAGTCTCTTGCTTGGCTGCCTACTCCGTAAGTTAGCACATGGCCTTTCTTGATAACTTCACCTCCATTTAGCTTTGACCCAGAGCTGTCTTTTTGTTGTTATGCTTTCCCTAAGAACGATCTTCCATCCTCACAGATGTAGATGCCATCTTTTTGCTGATGGCCCTTCAGTTCATCTGTCTGTGGCCCAACACCTCTTCTCTGAGCCCGCCATACTGGAGGAGCCAGCTGTTTCCTCTTGGTCACTCCACAGATGTCTCAAATTTAGTGTGCCTGCAGTGGGGCTTCCTTTTGTCTCCCAGCCTGCCTTCTTGTCGCTGTCAGTAAACAGCATCACCATCTACCTAGGTCTTAGAGCCAGAGCGTTGTAGTCCCCCATGATTCATCCCTTTCCTTAGGACCCACCTCCAGCCATAAACGTGTCCATGAAGTTCATCTCAAAGGTATTCAGTTCCTTTTCTCTGTCTCTGCTACCTTCCATCCTACTTTTGCCACCATCACGTTATAACTAGTTACCTCACTAGTTTTCCAGCTGCGGCCTCTTCCTTTAGCTCATGTACATCCATTCCATTTCATCTGCCACATAACTGCAAAAGTAGTCATCTTACAACATAAAATGTGCCACTTCCTGGGTTAGACACTTTTGTTGCTTTCCTTCCAATCACAGTCTGCACCTTTCTGCATGGCTTGGACTTTGCCTCTCTCTACAGCTTCCCCTGTGCCACTCTCCCCAGCCTGCTGTGTCCCAGCTGGGAAAGACCCTCCTGGTTCCCCTTCATGGCCTTCCCCAAATGGCACCTTTGCCACTTCAGCCTCTCTGCCTGAACTTGTTTGAATGGCTTAAATCGGTCCCATCCTATAGGATCCAGCTTGAAGACCACCTCTTCAGAGGGGGTTTCTGTGACCACCACTCTCCGCAGAGTCAGCTCCTTCTGTTTCTCATTTGAGGACCTCTTTGTGGTTTTTCCTTTTGTGGGACTAAGCACAGACTGAATTATGTTAGGTATGTGTTAGTTTACCTGTTTTTGTTGACACTGCTATAGGATAAGCTCCATGAAAGCGGGGACCACATCTCTCCCTGGTCACTGTTCCCCCAGAATGGTATTCAGCACCCAGGAACAGTGAATGCTTAGAAAAGGGAAGCAAGAAGGAAAAGCAGAGAAAAGAAAGCAAGTGCTCCAGGGCACCAGTTAGTGGGATGGCTAGAACTGAAGCTTAACCTCTTTATTGGGGGGATTGGTTACTCTTGAACTTAGTAATTCTTAATTTCTACAATATAACTTAGAGAATTTAACTCAAGTTCCTGCACCTTGGAGAGCTTACACAACTGTTCTCAGCTACCCAGAAATGCTTGAATGCTCCATGCTGTAGTAGTGCCATCCAAGCAGACTCGCAGACTCCAAAAATTGCATATGGTAATGTCTGAGACTCTAAATGTTAAGAAACATTTAGAAAAGCCTTTTGAAATATTTTTCAAGCCTTAATATTTTTTTTTCCTCCAACTTTTCCCTGAGGTTAAAAGAACTACAAGGGCTAATGGGGAAGTTCTCATTTTACCGTCTCAATTTCTGTTTTCTTTTCTCACAGGAGCCTCATGGATGGGTTGTGGATTTGGTAAATAAGGTAATACAACTTTTATTAACACAGTCATGTTTTCCTTCTAATGAGATTGCTTAGTTTAGCATTTTAGGTAAATGACAGCTAGAGAGAGTCATAAGGATATGTTTTCCTAAGGAGATGGATTCTGTAGTGCCTCCTTTTTTTCACATGTACTGTTTATACAGAACATCAGCTTTAGGACTTAGTAGGTCTCCTGCAGTCCATCCCAGAAACATTAGAATTATTTTTGTGATGACTCTCAAGATCTGTGTTATGGGGAGCGTGTTGATAGGGAAGAATGGTAGCCTTCACTTCTTGCTTAAATTATTAATGTACAGCATTTTAAAATTCGTGCCTTTTTTCTTCTCAGTTTGGAGAATTAGGTGGATTTGCAGCAATCCAAGCCAAGCTTCATTCAGAAGATATAGAACTTGGGGTGAGTTAAACCACTAAATGTGCCCAGAGTGCAAGTTCACTTTATTTGGGCTGGTATGTAACTGTATGGGACACGGTCTGGACAGAGTAAGGGAAACGTTACCATGTGAGTTATCTCTGCGGGAGCAGCTTCCATGGTTCTGATAACCAAAGACATGTTTGCTCCTAATCATAACCCAGTTTCAGTGTAGGGTGTTTACTCATTTTCCCTTTATCTCCCTTTGCCTGTGATATTTGTCTCTTAATTTGTGATGGTTATATGAAATTACCTTGCCTTTTTAGGACAGGGGATATATGGGATGAGTGTATGGGTGTGGAACAATGGCATGGCTCACATCACACTGTATTTCCTAGTGCCAGGCACAAAATATTCCATTTTAAGGTCGTTAGTAAGCTTTTTGGTGTTACAGCGATTCATAGATAACAATGGGCTATTGAGGGAGCTTAGTTAGACTCATCCTTCAGGTGCAATACCATCCTTTTTTTAGGTGACTTCATATTCTCAAAAAAAGTCAAACCTTGTAAGGGGAATGACTTAATCTTTAATTTTTCACAGAGTGCTGACCTTTTTGTAACTCAGAGACTTTATTATGTTTTCTAGTTAATTAATTAATTGATCAACTACTCATTATGTGCTTGCCATGTATAAGGCACAGTGCTAGCTACTGTGATGTGATCCTAACAGAAGGTAATATGTTGAGTGATTCAGTATCATACCTAGAGCAGCAGATACTCCCCTGGAACCGTAGCTGATCAGCTGACTCCCTTGGTCCATCTTTGGGTGAGCACAATACTAACATCCAGGAGAGAGACTGACGTTATCTTGCCACCCGCTGTTCATCCTGAAAGATCAGATGTCTGCCAGTTCATAGATACTTCTGCTGACACTGACCAGGGAGGGAGTGTCTTACCTTCCTTCCCTGACATGAACTAGGTTGTTAGGCTGTCATTTGGATCCCCATTTGGATGTAGCAAGCATGTTAGAAGTGACTATTGACCGGGAATATAATAGGTAGTAATGTAATGTAAGAAGCAAAACTGTTTAAAAAAAAAAAAAATCTGTTCAGAAAGAAGGTTTTATCCAGTTTACTTGTTTCTCAAGAACTGGCTATATAGGTCAATTGACCATATCAGAAATTAACTTCATTTTTTTAAAATGTTAAAACACTCACTAATTTCTGGCAGAGTTAATTTGTTAGAAAAAAAAATACAGGGCATCCCAAGTTTCTAGCCTACTTGGAAGAAAATTAGCTAAGGATAGATATATGGGAGTCTGGGCTTACCCTCTTTATGATCAAATGTCTTGAGGTTAAAGGTTCCTCCAGGATTTTCCCCTTAGGTCAGACCATTTTTCAGAACAACTGTATTGTTTGCTGCAGTTCGTACAGAATTGTATTGTTTAGGTTGCATATGAAGAGATGATAAAATTCAGGCATAGGAGAAAGAGAGTCCCAAAGATTGAGACTCTAATTTTAGCAAACAAGTAGGGTTAAAATTTCACAGTAAATGCCTGCTTTCCAACCAGTTAAGGAGGTGATTGTGTCCTAGAATAAATTGAGGCCACTGAGTATACGTAAATGCATTCATTTTACATTTACATTTATATTTACATAATTTTGAATTTGAAAAATACTGGAGGAAAACATCATTCACAATTCCTCAGTAAAAAATACTTGTACAAAGTACAGAATGAAAGTTGCCTATCCCCCCACTCCACATGTATATACCTACCTGCTAGGTAATAGCTACCCATTTTTAATGCATAGCCTTTCTGACTTTTTCCTAAATTTATGTAAACTATAACTGCACCCGTTCTTTTCCTCTTTCTTTCTTTAAAACTGAATTGTAATCAAACTATACCTAGTAGCATATTTTCATTTAATAGCATATTGTGGACATCTTTCCAGGTCAATGCTATCATCGTTTTTAACGGCCCTCGTGTGTTCCTGCAACTGTTGTACTATGTTGCTGTCATCTATTAATGGGTGTTGGATTATTTCTAAGTTTTTGCTCTTACAGAGAGCTTCCCATATAAATTTGTCTTTCTGAGCATACGCTACCATTTCTGAAGGACAGATTCCTAGAAAAATGGGATTTCTGGGTTAAAGATTATATACATTTTCTAATTATAATCAGTAGTTTTAAGTCTCTTTCCAAAGCGCTTGTACCAGTCTGTTTTCCCATAAACTTCTTTCCTAGTTCTCTTGTTAGTACTGAATATTTTCCATCATTAATTTTTCATTATAATGGACATAAATAGCATTTTATTATTTAATTTGTAGTACTCTGATTTCCTGTGAACTTGAACATTTCATAGTGTGATTGTTGGCTATTTGCATTTCTTCTATAAGTTGACCTAGTTATTTAGATTAATTTGGTGTTGCATTACTCTCAAGAATTCTTTTTATGTTCAACATATCAGTGCCATGTCTGCTTTTATGTATTTGTAAATTTCTTCTCCCAGTCTTTTGCTTCTTTTTATTTTTTATTTTTTTATTTTTTAAAGATTTTATTTCTTTATTCATGAGAGACACAGAGAAAGAGAGAGGCAGACACAGGCAGAGGGAGAAGCAGGCTATGTGCAGGGAGCCCAACGTGGGACTCAATCCTGGGTCTCCAGGATCACGCCCTGGGCTGAAGGCAGCGCTAAACTGCTGAGCCACCCGGGCTGCCCTTCTCTTTTTATTTTTATTGGTAGTATCTTTTGCTGTATAGAAGCTTTCACATTTTATGTAGGTGATTTTTTCTCCTTAATGGCTTAAGAAATTAGGAAGTGTTCTCCCATCTCAAAGTTATAAAAATATTCATTTAATTTTATACTTTTACAGTTTTATTTTTTATACCTAGTTCTTGAATTCATTTAGAATTTATTTTTATATATTATGTAAGATAGAGATCCAATTTCATTTTCTTCCAAATGGAAAACTAATTGTTGTAAGATCCTCTAATGACTAATCCCAGTTTTCTCTACTATTTTGATGTGTTGACTCTATCACATGTCAAAGCCCATGTGTGTTCCTGAACTTCTGTCTAAGTAATTTGTTCATCTGTTCATTTTTTGCCCATTTGTATACTATTGCTCCACTGTTTTCATCACTGGTCGTGCCAATCTGCCTAACATCCTTCTTCTCTCATATTTTCTTGATCATTCTCATAGATTGACTCTGAATATAGTCAACATGTCAGGTTGTCCTGCAGAAAATCCCACTGAGATCATGTTTGGAATTGTGTTAAATTTATATAGGTCAGTGTGTGGAAAATTGCCATAAAGGTCCCTCCCATTCATAGACATGGCATCTCCTTGTTTATTTGGGCCTTCTTTTATGTATTTTAGTAAAGTTTTATAATTTTCCTCATGGAAGTTTTTGATTTTTTTGTTGTTGTTGAAGACACATTTCATTCCTTCAACTATTCTCTCCTTTTTCAAATAAAAATTTTTAGTATTCTGTAAAACTTTAAAAATCTTTCATCCAGTCCTTCAAAGAAGTTTTATTGGCATATTATAATTTAAATTACATTAAATTTCTGTAACAGTTTTTTTTTTAAGATTTTATTTATTTATTCATGAGAGACAGAGAGAGGCAGAGACATAGGCAGAGAGAGAAGCAGGCTCCATGCAGGGAGCCTGATATGGGACTCGATCCCAGGACTCCAGGATCAGGCCCTGGGCCCAAGGCAGACGCTTAACCTCTGAGCCACCCAGGCATCCCTAAATTTCTGTAACAGTTTAAATGGATTGACATCTTTATATCAATTCTTCCTGTCCAGGAGTATGGTTTGCCTGGTCATTCATTCATGACTTGATCAAGTTACCATTCCAGATGGTCTCTGATATATTAAAAAGAATTTGTTGAATGCCAAAAGGAAAAAGCCCTCCCACATTGATGTCTCACCTGTACTGTCCTTGTTTTCAGGCAGTGTCAGCATTGGTGCAGCCCTTAGGGGTGTGTGCGGAGTACCTCAATTCCTCGGTGGTTCAGGTAAGATGAGTCCACTTGGAAAGGTGGACTTAAAACACACCAGCAGTCACTATTATCTTTTTATCAGGTTGTTCAAAGTTGTACCTAATCCAGAGTAACTGCTTTGTTTCAGAATAGCAATTTTTCTAGTAAAAATATAACTAGATTAGCAGATAACTAAAATATGATTAGTAATTTAAGGTATAGGAGACATCTCATATTTAAGATTATTTCCCTTTTCAACATATCCTTTTGTCAAATATAATTTACATATGATCACATGTATTTGTATTTTTGTATGTAGAATAGGCTGCATACATTCCAGCTCCCTTCACAAGATTGTTTGAGGACTCAGTGCCATTATGTATTAACTTAGAGCAGTGTTGAGCAACCCACTGGGCTGGCTTACTAGCTAAGTGACTCTTGAAGAGTAGCCTAACGGCACATCTCTGATTTCCTGCTACTGCAAATGGTAATACTGTCTATAGGTTATCCAGTAGTCGAAGCTGGGCGTATCCATTTTCTAATGCTTAAGGCCTATTATGCTTTCTTATTTCCTTTCCTTTTCAGTTAACAAGTTTTACTGAATGAAGTGTCACTTTGAAATACCTTCGTTTTTTATTTTCTTTGTAAATATGTCCATGAAACCTGTAACTTTCACAGATTTTTTTTTTTTAAGTCACTATAAATGACTTTGAAAGCATCATGTCCTTGAGAGCAGTGTTTTTGTATGCACTGTTCCTTGTTTATATCTCATTAGGGCCATTTTAACAAGGAAGATGAGATTTTCCTTTTAGTAGGTTCAGAAATTTCTACCATTTCTAAGTGTTAAGTGCTTTCTTTCAATGTCAGAGTAAACTTGCAAGATTTTTAAATGAAATCAGATGGCTATTTATGTATTTCTTCATTCTGGATATTAAGTACTTTAGAAACATGTAGTGTTCTTTCAGCTTATTAACATAATCATTACTTTTGTGGTTGAAACACTAAAGTATAAGAGGCAAAATGACTTATTTAACAATTAATAATTTAATACTTGGCTTTTAATAATTAGAGCTAGGATTAGATTTTTTTAGGATTAGCTTTTTTTTTTTTTTAAGATTTTTATTTATTCATTCATGAGAGACACACAGAAAGAGAGCAGGGGTGGGGGGAGGTGCAGAGACACAGGCAGAGGGAGAAGCAGGCTCTACTCAGGGAGCCCGATGCAGGACTCGATCCCGGGGCTCCAGGATTACGCCCTGGGCTGAAGGCAGGCGCTAAACCACTGAGCCACCCAGAGATCCCAGGATTAGCTTTTTAAATGCTGTTTACCCATGCATTGCTCTATGGAAAGAAATTCAGCATAAATATTCCAACTACTAATTAATATTACATTCTTTAGAAATTCTACATTTGATAGAATTTTTCAAATTTAATAGACAGTTAAAAATATTGAATTTCCAACCCAAGCATATTTAACTTTATATTAATTACTTCAGACTGTCCAAACTTACATTTATTCAGCAGTCTGTTCATGCCATGAATTTATTCTCATACCATATTTACATCATGTCACTTAACAAACTAACAATTGTATCTACCACTTGCTACATATCTCAGCCACTGTGAGAAGCAGGGCCAGTGTTGCGGACTAATAGCCCCCAGTCCTCTCTATACAATGGGCATTTGTATAAAGGAAGAAACTCTTATTTGGTTAATTTCCTGATGTCATTTTAATTCATTGCTAATGTTTTCTTGGCTTTGGCAGCCAAATATTATGTCTTCTCTTATCACCAGGTAACTTTTAAAAATCATTTTCCTTAGATGGAAGTGAGCATTTAGACCTAGCTAATATTTTCCTACATCTCACGTAATATTTAGAGTCACTTATTTGATTATGCTACCTTTCTGGAACATTGTGTTGTAGGAGTCTCCATTTAAGGCCTTATTTACATAAGCACACAAAAATAGTATGTATTGTAGTACATTTTTTTGGTGCTCCATGCTTATATTAATTTGTTAAAATCAAATGCAAAATATTCACTTTATTACAAAAATACTGGTGCTTCATGTTTTAGTTTGTGTCTTTGGTTGCTCTTTAAAAAGACCTTTATAAGAATCACTCAGTTCCACTCCTGAAACCAATATTGCACTGTATGTTAACTAACTAGAATTTAAATACAATTTGAAGTAAAAAAATAGAAATATCAAATTTCTATTGGCAAAAAATTTTAAAAATTAAATAAAATCAAACATTTAAAAAAATAAAAGGACCCTTAAAGGGTAGCAGTGACAGGGACTGCACCCACGTGATATCAAAGGAGCTGGGGCATGGAGTCAGTTAAAGGCCTACTTGGGATGGTAGTAGCTAGCTGTGGCATCTGATACTGGAATTGAGATCTTTGCATTGCATTTTCTCCTGTGTGAAATGCAAATGAAGAAGTGTTTCCTCTCTAGTTCTGGGGCAGAATCAGGAGTCTTTATTAAGTGCAGCACTTTTGTTCTGCAGCCAATGCTAGACCCGGTCATCCTTACTACAATACAGGATGTGCGGAGCGTGGAGGAGAAGGACCTCAAAGACAAGGTAAATCTTGTCTCCAGCCAGGTAGGCCCCAGCACCTTTTTGTCCTTGGAAGCACGCAGGACCTGGGGCGAGGTTCACATGTCACTGTTCTTTTGGATTCTACAACTCACAAATTAGTTACATATTTTCTAACCAAAAAATGCTTTTTCTAAAGCACCAATATTCTGAAGCATCAGGTAGGTATTAAATCTATCAGTAGAGTGAATTTAGAGATTTCAGTAAGGGATACCATTCCGAATTTTACTAACGTGTTGATTTAGATCATATTCTAGTTGTCATAGCACTGAAGAAGCTTTAAAATAATTCGATACTACAAGCTTATCCAAAGTTGTTTTAAAGCAATTTTAACATTTAAGTTTAACATGATTTATTTTTGTTGACCTTGAAATTCTCACAGGACCTTTCCCTTGGCTCACCTGTATGCTAACTTTTGTTTAAAAGCAAACTAGTTAATTGACCATATAGAGTATCAGATACCACCAAACATTGCCGTTGAAAATGTCCTGTATTCCTGTGTGTGTTACAAGAATTGGGATCAAAATGTTTTCATTGTTCCTTTTTTGTTTGTGTGTGCTTTTAATAAAAGAGATTGGTTAGCATCCCCGAGCTCTTGTCTGCCATCAAGTTACTCTGTATGCGTTTCCAACCGGATCTAGTGACCGTGGTAGACGACCTTCGATTAGACATCCTACTGCGCATGTTAAAATCACCACATTTTAGCGCCAAAATGAATTCCCTCAAAGAAGTAAGTTTTGCATTTTTTTCCAGAAGACCTAAAGCACGGACTCTTTAAACTCTGCCAAAACTTATGGTCATTAATATAAAAATGTTGGGAAATGAAGGATGATTTTTTATAATCATATAAAAAAGGTAACAATGATCATATATAAACTGTTATACAGGTTTTTAATTGTTTATTAATGTGATCTTTTTATATATGTTACAGTCAAAATTCATTCTCTGAAATATTTAGTGTTTATGTGAAATTTTCTAGAACATAATTCCTTAGAGTAGACCATTTGAGATTTACTTGTTATGTTTCAGATAGGTGTTTCCTTTAACCAAGCATTCTCACTGGGGTTGGGACAGACACGAAATGACTACAACTGTTGATCTAAGCAAAATGCTAGAAGTATTGTCCTATAGCTTCCTAAACTTCATCTGAACATAGTTGGTTTTGGTGAGTATAGGTGGAGCCAGTATAGTTCAGTCATAATTCCAGTTATTTTTCCTGAAGTTCTGTATTAATTAGAATTTTTTGCAGCAAGTGAAATAAACTCTCTGAACCATCTGGGGCCAAAAGAGGAATTTAATGGAGGAAGGCTAACCTGTTTCACATGAATGAAGGGTAGAGTAGCTAGACCATATAAGGATGGGATATGTGTGGGCAGCAGGAACTAGAATTTGAGACCTCACCACTGCCAAGACTCTTTCCAAGTCTTGTCCCTACTTTTCTGAGCATGTTGGCCTTGTTTTCCCTCTTCCTCCAGAGTGACATCTTTCATGTGGTAGACATCATGACCGTAGATAGCCCCATTACCAGGGAGGGACTGGTACTTTCTCTCTGGTCCCAGGAATACAATTTAGCAGTGGTTCCCTGGTTGAAGTTTGGGTCAGATGCTCTTCCCTGAGCCATCCCTAGGAGTGCCATTCTTGGCTCCATGATCATAAGTAGTCTATTAACTTATTACAGTAACTGGCCTTTAATACATCCTGTAAAAGTTGCAGGATATGTGTACATATATGTGTAGATTTTGGTTACGCATATTTGCACTAGATTCATTCACAACAATCCTGTCTTTTTAGGTAACTAAACTAATAGAAGATAGCACTTTATCCAAATCTGTGAAGAATGCTATAGATACAGACAGATTGTTAGATTGGCTGGTTGAAAACTCAGTTCTGTCAATTGCATTAGAAGGTAAGTTGCTTAAAAAAAAAAAGCATTTCCTGACGTAATTATAAATATCACATTTTTATATTAAAAATATGAAAATGTTTTGACTGTATTAGCCTTTAAATGCTATAGCAAGTTAATATTGCTTTGAATTAATAGACTTGTATTTAGAAAGTCAATGTTCACTGTATCTGTCTGCCTCTTGGGTGTCTCTTCTTTTAGGCAACATAGACCAAGCACAATACTGTGATCGTATAAAAGGGATTATTGAACTCTTGGGCAGTAAATTGTCTTTAGATGAACTCACTAAAATTTGGAAGATACAGGTAAGTTGATCGGAATTATTTTTGCCTCTTTCCAACATTTCTGTCAGAAGGAGAGGGAGGAGGGTGGTGAATGAGCAGGGAAATGGAACTTCTATCTTGCTCCAGCCACAGCAGCTCTATTCAAATTTGTTCGCCAGTTTGGGGCTTCTGTCAAAGTTGTGTATGTGAAAAGGGATTGCACTATGCAGAAGCTGAGGAACAACTGAGTGAGCCGAATCTTCTCGTTTCTCAGATTTAAACAATGAAAAGCCATTCTGCAGGCTACACAGCCATGAGTGGCAGCACTAGAACATGTGTCTTTTGTCAGTCTCTATTTGCTTATCGGTTTTCATGGCTGAGTTTTTCCTGTTCAGTTGTGTTACGTGAGGATGAGTCCTGCTTACTGAGTTCACAGACTGCATCTTCTACAGAATCAACCACACCCCTGCCTTTTCTTTTCCTTCACTTTGTTAAGTCCATTGGACTCACTTCCCCATCATTTTCCTGGCACCCTAAGTCTCCTTTACCAACTTATTTACTCTCTTCTACTTTGTAAATACTAGTTTCTTGCAAACCTGATCCCTTTCCTCAGTCTGTAATCTCCCTTGAGGCTGTTTCCTCTCCTCCTGCGGCTTTGAGTGCATTTGGGTGCTGTTGACACTAAGAACTGTGTCCTCAGTTCAGACCTCTTCTTGGCAGTCCAGTGCCTTATACTTAGATGCATAACTATTGCGCCTTCATGCATGCCATCTCATAGGCATCTCAAATTCAGTAGGTCAGCACCTAGTCATTTTCCAGGCTATTTCAGTAATGGTATTAGCCTTCGTCTAGCTGCTAAGCCAGAAGGAGGCCTGAAGCTCACCTTGACTCTACCCTTAGTCACGGCATCACTCAGAACCTAGTCTGGAAGCAGAAGTTCTACTAGGTATTTCAGAGGGAATTGGATATAGGGGCTTGTTTACAAAGGTGTTGCTGGGGGGGGGAAGGGCAAAAGAGAGAAGTAGGAATGCTGGAGTAACAGAATGGGGAAAGGGGATGTGAAGTCTAAGGAAAGGAAGCTGCTTTGGGAGGTGTTTTCACTGCAGATGCTGGGGTGCCAAAGAGGTGGCATTGCCACCAGGGCTGCTGAAATCCCTCACTGCCACCAGTGCCAGCACTGTGTCCACTCCCTGGGCACGGACCAACACTTCATTCTTCCTCTGACCTCATCTCCCAGCAGCACCTCTCATGGGCAGAACATCATGGGAGCATAGCTAGTAGAGGAAAGGCAGCAGAGAGCAGAAAGTTAGGTGCAAGACTGAAAGAAAACAGGCTTGGCTTCTATAAATTGTGCTTTCCATGTCGACTATAGCTGAATACTCTCATATGATGTTGTTTTGTGAGTGTGAGTTTTGGGTTTTTTTGTTTGTTTGTTTGTTTTTGTTTTTTTGTGAGTGTGAGTTTTGAATCCACATAAGGTCAAAGATTAGAGACCATGATGTATATGTTGTATATCCCTACTACATTCAATGAATATTTGTACATAGTAGATACTGAGCAGATTCTTAGAGGACTGACTCTAAAAAAGTCTCTGCCTTTCAAGTCATGGTGAGCAGTAAGGTATGATAGAGTCATGTTTGAGGTTATAAAATGAGTTTTGACCTTAAGGTTGACCACAGGGCCTACATATCTAAAGCACACTTACTGCCTACGGGATAAATAAATCTTAATTGAAGTCATAAAGTATCTAGAAGCAAAATAAAAAATGAGGTAGAAAGAACTCTCAGCTGAGACCCTCAGGCTCATTTATAAAGTGCTAGAAGCGAATATGTTTGTTCTGTAAACAGTTCGACTCTTATGCAGCCAGTTGAAAATATTTCGCTCTCCTCTTGAAATACATATGTTAAGTTAAAAACTTTATTCTCATCTTTTTAAAGATTTAATGCTGCTAGAAATGTGAACAAGGTCAACTGATTGCCATTAACAATGGTTGCTTCCTGTAGTTTCCCCCATGTTATCAAGCAAGTGAATGCTGATCAGACTAGAATCAGTTTATCTTGCTGTTTTGCTTTTGTTTCTGTCAATTGCTCGGGGGGAAGTGTGAGGGTTTTTCCAAGTTGCAGGATGTAACTTTCCTCCACTATCTCCTTTTCCAGTCAGGACAATCATCTACTGTGATCGAGAACATCCATACTATTATTGCTGCAGCAGCTGTCAAATTTAATTCAGATCAACTTAATCATTTGTTTGTTCTCATCCAGAAGGTATGTAACCAGTCGACCATGCTTGCTTTAAGTTTTTCTAAAAGAAGCTCATTTTGACGTCTCCCCCCTCTGCCTTGGCAGTGTCTAAATGTACTCTTCTTTGTTAAACCTTTTTAACTAAAATGTAAAGTTTTGCCCATTTGATAAAATTGGATTGTCTGGTCTTTTCCATTCCCCAGAGCTGGGAGACTGAAAGTGATCGAGTAAGACAGAAGCTGTTGAGTCTGATCGGACGAATAGGCCGGGAGGCTCGCTTTGAGACCACTTCTGGAAAGGCAGGAGAATCAAATTAATCTTTCCAGCTACAAATACTTCATGTGGTCTTACTGATGTTGGGGCCGGCTCATCTTGTATGGCATCATTGCAGGTGTTAGATGTACTCTGGGAGCTGGCGCATCTTCCAACCCTGCCCAGTAGCCTTATTCAGCAAGCCTTGGAAGAGCACCTGACAATCCTTAGTGATGCGTATGCGGTGAAAGAAGCAATCAAGAGGAGCTACATCATTAAGTGCATCGAAGATATTAAAAGGGTTGGTTTCATCTTTGGTCTGGTTTTGTTATCAGAATAATAGTATTGTAATTAGAGCCAAATAATTTTCTTAGCCCTATTATGTAAATTAAATTCAATGTCCTACCTGGAAACTCTTGCCTTAGAGTCCAGGATTGGGAAATCATAGGCACCCCTTTTACCAGGTCACTTATATTTCTCTTAAAATTAATTTCAGCCTGGAGAATGGTCAGGGTTGGAAAAAAACAAGAAGGATGGATTCAAGGTAAGAATTTACAGATGGAACCGCCTAAAAGGTATACTAATTTAATAATTTCTTTTAATAAGCAATATCATAATTTTAAGATAATAGTCTATTTTGGTGTTTCTTTGAGTAATGTTCAGATAGAAACTGTTGTTTAAATATTTACGAACCCAAGGTCACACATTCACAGAGTAGTTTCATTCTGTTGTTTCCATAAAATTATAAGACCTTTAATGTAGTTTTTTCTTTTGTAAATTAAATGGAAAGTCTGCACAACTTTAGTAAGTACAATGGATTCTGCATAAGTATTTTGCCCGTTTTTCTGCCATGAGGAAGAAACGGAGGAAGGTCATAGAGTAAGAAGGAAGAGAAAAGGGAAGAAAGAGGTTCATTCAGTGCTGGCACAGGGTCATTTTTCAGGTGCCTGGTTCAGAGGTGTTCATAAATTCCTAGTGAGTCCTGCTGCTGGGGTCTGATGCTAGAAGGTGGTCTTGGGTAGCGACTGTTGTGGGAGGCTTCCCCCTCAGGGCTCTGGCCTCCAGGTTGCTGAGGACTTTTAGGGGCTGTGTTTTGACAGTGTGTTTAGCAGACTGAACAGTGATGACTGCAGCTCTCCTGTCACTCCAGTGCTTCAGCATCCAGTCCATGTGCTCCGAGGGAGCCAATTGCAAAACTGCTCACTAGAGTGATGTTCCCTGAGCAGTGCCTGCCTCTGGCCGAGGCTTTCAGGCTGCCCAGACCAAGAGCCTCATAGCGGGAGTGATTGCTAAAATTTTACTGTAATGTAAGAAGAGGTTTTGGTGAATAGCTAGTGGCTTAATAGTTTCATTAGTTAAACATTTTTCTTGGCTTTCATTAATGCATATTTCTCTAAAGGATCTTGAATACTGCTAATTTTTATTGGTGGATTCAGAGACTCTTAGATCATGTTAAGAGACTGTGGTGATTCCGTGGGCTTTTAGTGATAGTTAGTTATAAAGTTTAGTTGGGGATACTTAAGACCTTGATGTTTTATATTTCTGACACTGAAATTTGATCAAGTGAATTTTCAACATGTAATCTAGCTTTCTAGATTTTTAAAGTCACTCACAGACCAGAGCTGATGATGCTCAGGTTATGAGGAATCATTCCTTTAATTCAACAACATCGCTGTCATTCTTAGATATAGTTTGAATTTTTCCAGTTTCCTCAGTTCAGCAGTTGGGATAATTTATTGTAGCCTCTGTCTTTACGCTTGAACCTCATCCAGTTACATGAGGAGTTTAGATCCTTCAGTAGTGATGATGAAGAGGAAAAGGGTATCTGTAGAAAAAGAGTCTTTTCTTCCCACTAACAGCTACATTTCTTTATAAATGTGAGGTGTCCTTGCTGAAGAGACTGTTCTTTCCCTGCAGGGAAATGGCTTTTGAAAACAGAAACCCCTTCCCACAGTCTGTTCCTTCCTTGGTGCTGCTCGGCCAGCAGTACTCCGCTCTCCCAGTCAGCGGCATCCCTGAATCTTTACTGCTTCTCTGCAGTCACTTCACTCATGCCTGTTGTTTTAGACAGAACTCAGAGCAGCAGGGCTATTTTTGGAGTCATTTTGTGAGACTTGATAAGCGTACTCTTCCTTTTTTATCTCCCACTGCTCCCAGTAGAAATTCTGATGGACCATCATTACATTCCAAGTAACAGTACCTTGCATTTACATAGCACTTTGTAGTGAACTAAGTGCTCTCGCAGATGCTCTCTGGAAGTACACACGGCTGAGGGGGGCAGTGGGAAGATCAAAGCCCCCTGGGTACGACTCCAGGCAGGGGGGTGAGTTATATACTGCCACTAAAGGTGTTTTTCTATGCTATGCCCTTTCCTGCCAGGCAGCAAGGTGGGCTGACTGGGGATTATGTCTCCCTGCCAGGCTACACAGAAACTAAGCAAAGGGTAAGACAAGATCACCCACCTCTTACCCCCCTCCCGCCCTCAGCTACCTCTGTTCCCCCCACTGATTCCCCTTCCCTCTGCTTTTGACACTCTTAAAATTCCCAAACTCCACTGTTGTGTTCAGAAACTCTGCCCTTTATTTCTTCACTTTATTTCTGTAGATTCCGCCAGGATGCTCTTGGCTCCCTTGGTCCTCTTTCCTTTGCTTCCTTTATACCTTCCGCTGTTTACCCCCAACCCTCTCCCTCTTATTTCACTTCTTTTTTCCTTCAATTAAAAAGTTTAAATGTACTCATTTAAAAAACAAATTTACTAAACCAAAAAAGTCACTTTTACTCCAGTAGCGGTGTTTGCATCTGCCCTAAGCCATTCTCCTAAGGCTCCCCCAGCACAGGGCCTGGCAGCTCCCACGTAGATGCCCGTCCTTCCTCTGAACCCTCCCCTTCACCCTGTGAGGACTCTAAAATCATTGCTTGCCAACAGCAGAGTGGCCTCTACCTGCCCAAACATGTAATTGAAAGCAAAAGTAGCAAGAGGTCCTCAGTACAGTCTCACAGTGATGTGGTTAAGCACAGGAGGAAATACTTTTTTATAAATGTCCTCCTGTGCAAAAATTGATACTTCAAATCTAGGTAAATGGCTAGGTCTGGAAGAGTAAGATAGATGAGGAAGTGGGGATGTTGAGCTTTGGGAAGAGAATTCAAGAAAGAGTATGAACATGTTCTCCAGACTTAGATTGTGGGAGAGAAGTTTGATTCCACTGACTTTATGTCTCCCAAGAAGTCACGGGAGGCATGTTTTCAATATAAGAGGGCAGCAAACTTTCTATGAGACCAGTCTGCCATCGAATGCACTGCCTCCTGACTTCCTCGTCACAGGAGACACTAAGAGAATAGTCATTTAACAAAAGTGAGTGAGGATTTAGGTGTAGGTTTACAGGCTGCACCAATTGACCTCCTGAGGCTTCATCTAACATTGAGTGTCTCATTTGGACATAGCGTCACCTCTTACTTATGAAACCTCAGCTCCGTTACCAGGCATTACCAAATATGCTCATTTTAATTGTTCACCACAGTCTTTTGGTAACTGGAGAAAAATAATTTAAATTTTTCTTGTAACTTAGCAACATAGTGTCATAGATACAATGGAATAAATGACATCTTTCCTGTTTGCTAAACTTTAGAAAGGTTATATCAAATATAGTTTTTAAATTCCGATTTTATATGATTTCCTTTATTTTATTGGATAGTGAGCAACTTTCAAAGGATGATTTTCTATGTTAAAGATATTCTAGCCATAATTGACTTAGTTTGTCATAGTGATGCTTTTTAATATATCTGATTATTTGCTGAAGGATTCATATTTATATCCTAATGTTTATAATTCTTTTGGTAGGTATGAGTTTGGACTTAAGCCCTTAGAGTTTTATTCTTTGTCATTTTGTAACTTTTATATTTTAGCTGAAATACATAGGTTAGTCTTGCAAACAGTTGGCCTTTAGTATATACCCTATTTCTCTGATTCTAAGATGCCCGTGATTGCAACCTCTGCATCACAGACCTTGTAAGTTGGGGAAGAAGAAAAAAAGAAATCACACATTTTAGTTTTACCATTCATTTGTTTAAATTCATACTGAGTCCGAATCTAAGCCTCTTTTTGACCAGTATGCACAGCGTCGCTGGCACAATGCTTTTCATTATCTAGAGTAGTGATTTTGACCTCTGAAATTTCTAAGAGTAATGGTATCATTTTGAGGCATGGGAAGAATATGATATTTTTGTGTCCTTGTCCTTTTTTTGTAAAACTCAAGCTGCTTTTTTCCTTAATGGAGTTGTGTTGTATATACTACAGGATAAATAGCTTCTCTTGAATTATGGGTACACCTTTGGACAGAGACATTTAGTGCTGGGTGACAAAGCCCTTCATAGGGTATGAGTCTGTCACACCATATTCTCCTGGCTGTGAGAAATGCTTTAGACCGAGACTATTGGCAGTTTTCTTTGCTTTTAGTTGAATTGACAGACAGGACAGGCTAGTCAGTGTTACATCATAGTGTCATCTTTTTGATAAGAGTTCAAAAAATCCGTGATCTAAACTTAAAAAGCCATCCTTGCTTGGTGCTCCATAAATGGAGTCAGAATTAAAATGACGGGTAGATGAACAAAGTACCTTTCATATGCAGCTAAGGGTACACATTACTCAGGTAAGGACAGCTATGTCAGAACTCATTCCTACACCTAGTGGCTGCTAAGTTACTTTTGACAAAATTGTAAGACGTGTCAATTTCAGAAATGTTGAAATTTATAAAACCTGTATCTTAGAATCCAGGAAATATGGTATTTGCTGATTGATTGGCTAATCCTCAAGAAAACCAGTATTGTTTTTGATGATAGCTCTCTCTCATATATATATATTGGGTAGTGCAATGCTTTCCTGCCAGAGATCGAAAGCATATTTTTCAAAAGTATTTTTTTCCACCTCATAAAGATCTTCATCTTATAGTAACACTTAAGGAAGGAAGTTTTAAAAATAGAAGCAAAATTCAGCCTTTAAAATAAAGGCTAAGGACTTAAAACTTTTACTCAGTTTTTTAGAGATTTAATGGGTAATTTGATTAATAGTGTTAAATGGACAGTCTTCCAAATTTTATAAATGTTTTAGTTCGAAAGAGGCTACGTATTAAAGAGCAGTTCTCTTTTTAAAGATTATTTCACAAACAGCAGACTTTTCAGATATGTACTGTGAAAGATCTGGATTGTCATGTACCAGCTTAAGAAATAATATTTGAAAGTGTTTATGAAAAATATAAAGTATAAATGTAAAGTGGCTGTGATAATTAATAAAAATAGAACTCTCTTCTTGCAAAATTGTTTTAACTAGGACATACAAGCAGACCACGAGTATTTTCTTGAATATTAAACCACTGTTGGTATCTTGATCATATCATTGGTATCTTAATCATATAATTATAGAAAGTCATATTTTTATACAATTTTATTTACCAGCCAGTTCAGTATTAGCCATGGTAGATTTTGGCCATCAGTTTATTTCATTCCATCAACACATCCTAGCAGCCCATGCTACTTCATCTATCCTCTGAAGTTGCTAATTCCTTGTCGTCTGTTGTTTGCTGATGTACCCCTGTACATTTACTGTCACTTCACATCCACTCCTGTTTGCAATTCTTGGCCTTAGGAAATTGCATGCAGAGTAAGAAGTTGAAGACTGAATTATGAATGCATGGAGATGAGCTCTAAATGAGCGGTGTGAAGAGAAAAATAATAGAATGTGTAGCCATAAAACCTAATTGACTTGGGAAATTTTTATAGCTAATAAACATAGCCTGCCGTTTATTGCGAGATTTAACTAATGTAACTTCTTTTTAACTCTAGTCATCTCAGCTTAATAATCCCCAGTTTGTGTGGGTGGTGCCAGCTTTGCGTCAGCTCCACGAGATCACCCGCTCGTTTATAAAACAGACCTATCAAAAGCAAGACAAGGTAAGAGAAGAACCCTATCTGATGAGTATACAGTTACAGACCCAACTTTTAAAATAACAAAACATAAAGAGATTTATGTTGAGTTTTATGGTTGCTGTTTTACATTTTTATGATTATTAATATAGTTCATTTATATTCTCTAATAATCTTGAGTTTAAACATCATTCTGCTTTCATTTTAATGGAGCTTTTCTTTTGATATATCCTGAACTCATTTCCTTAATTTATTGGAATGATTATGCAGTTTTTAAAAGTTAGAATAGTATTTTAGAAACTGTTTGGAAAGATGTAAAGACATTTGATCTTTAGATTTCTTTAAGGACCTGGAGCCTCCTTGGTGTGAGAAACTTCAGAAGAAAGATCAGGGGAAGTACATAAGCACTGAAATAGTTCTTTTGAAAGTCATCTTTTAAAAAAAAACCCAGGGGTACCTGGGTGGCTCCGCAGTTGAGTGGCTGCCTTTGGCTCAGGGCGTGATCCCAGGGTCCTGGGATTGAGTCCTGCATCAGGCTCCCTGCAGGGAGCTTGCTTCTCCCTCTGCCTGTGTCTCTGCCTTTCCCTCTGTGTCTCTCATGAATAAATAAATAAAATCTTAAAAAAAAAACTCTAAAAGCAAAAAATTAGAGAAGTTTATTAATTCCCTTCATTCTAGTTATGTGTATGCTAGATGTAGGAATAGGAGTGAGGATGCCCTTATATTTGCTGTCCCTCCCTCACCTAGGACCACATGCTAAAACAGAAGCTTGTGTTAAACTGACAAAATCACTGAAAATTCTCATACCATTTTTTTGTTGTTTTTGCCAAGAGCATTATTCAAGACTTGAAGAAAAATTTTGAAATTGTAAAATTAGTAACGGGAAGTTTGATAGCTTGTCATCGACTTGCAGCCGCTGTGGCTGGACCCGGAGGCTTAACTGGTTCAACACTGGTGGATGGCCGCTACACTTACCGGGAGGTATCTGGCATTGTGCTTTTGTGTTGTGATTTACAGCATTCCTTTGGCTTTTTACACTTGAACTATAAAATAATATTTGTTGGGTGTCAACTCTGAAAGAGGTGGCATAAGGTAGCTTTGTTGTAATGGAACAGTTTTGTGTTTTGAATCATTTTAAAATAAAAGTTGAGAAAATTGTTATTTGTGGATAAATCTTTCAGTAAATTACCCAAGAAATACATACGATAAAGTGATAAAGATAACCACCTTTCTTTTGTTTTTCATCTGAAATAATAATTGTCAATCCTGTGGGAAATTTATTAGCAACATTTGTTTTTAAAAATTAGAAAAAAATCTTAACTCATCACTTGTGAGTTTGTGGTGTTTTACTTTGAGATTGCTGAAATGATGTTTTACTGACATCCTGAGTCAACTGGAATTCATAATAGACTTGATGAAGTAGTTTCCACTACATTGTGCTGTCACCTTATAAACAGATGTCTCATGTTTATTTTATGCTAAATTATATGAGAAAGCATTAGGTAAAAGTCTTTTTTAATTAAAAAAAATTTTTTTAATTTTATTTTTAGGTAGGGATGCCTGGAGTTAACTAATTAGCATTTACTTCTTTTTGCAGTATTTAGAGGCCCATCTAAAATTCCTAGCATTTTTCTTGCAAGAAGCTACTCTGTATCTGGGTTGGAATCGTGCCAAGGAAATCTGGGAGTGTCTTGTGACTGGCCAAGATGTTTGTGAATTAGATAGAGAGGTAAGAAGATGGTAGTGTGGATATAACATAAGGCAGAGTGGGACTTAAATATTTTACCTTTTTTTGTCTCATTTTCTGTGGGTCTCACATCTTTAATTCTAAACACTTCTCAATTTGCTAAGCATACATTTATACTAATAGGCCAGGAACTGTAAGTGCTGAAAAAAATTTTTGCGTAACATATATCTGTGACTTAAATGTATGGGTTTTTTGGTAATCTTATACCATTCTGGATAAAACCAAATTTAAAGTGAGCACAGCTATAGAGTTATTGGTATGTCTTGTATTTTTTCTTTCTCCCATGGAATTAATTTGAAGTTGACAACCAAAAACTTGGAGTTTCTGTAATGATGTTGTACCCCCAAAACACAAGAATAAATGCCTACACAGATTTTTTTTTAACTGTAATTAAACAGCTGAAAATAGATTAAACCAGGAGCAGAACACCTGACTTGGCTTACTTTAACAATGAATTGCTGTTTGCTTTAATCATTTTACAGAATTATAACTGCTTCACAGCATTGTTGAAAAGACTATGTATATGCCCTTGCCTAGTACAGTGGCTGGCACATAGCAAGGCTTGTTAATAAACATTAGTGGAGAAGCCCAAGTATAAACTCAATTGAACAATGTGAGTCTGTATTTGCGTTATCTGGGAGAAAGGTTGCTAGTAACTGCTTTATTTAGTTCCAGAGTTCCAGGCATTTCGGTTTTCAGTGGTATTTCATCAATAAATATTGTTGAAGAATTAAACATAACTTACCTTCACTCTCCACTTTTGGAAAATGTATTTGCCTGAAATGGATTTTAGTTATAGGTAACATTTGTCTTGATCCACAGATGTGTTTTGAATGGTTTACAAAAGGGCAACATGATCTCGAAAGTGATGTTCAGCAGCAGCTTTTCAAGGAGAAAATTCTTAAATTGGAGTCCTACGAAATCACAATGAATGGTAGGAAAACAACTTAAAATCTTTTTTTCTCAGTTTTTTAAGAAAATTTATCCTTTCCTTTCCTTCTGAGTCCCTTCTCAGAAGCAGCTAAATAGTCCGGAATATCCTTCCAGACTTTTCCTTACATCTATATAAACATATGTTTATATACACTGATAAATTCCTTTCTATATGAATGTTATGATTAATCTTAAATTATATGGCCCAATCGCCCAAATTGTCAAATGGTAGCACCTATCAGTATTTCATTCCATTTTATGGCTAATATTCCATTGTATGGATATACCACATTTTATCTATCCGTTTGTCAGTTGATTGGCATTGGGTCATTACCACTTTTTGGCTGTGATCAATAATGCCACCGTGAGCATTTATGTGTAAGTTTATGTGTAGGCATTAGTTTTTATGTCTCTCAGGTGGATAGATAGCTAGGGGTGGAAGTATATCCTGTAACTAATCTTTGAAGAACTGTGAAACAAGTTTGCAAAGTGGCTGCACTACTTTATAATCCTACCAGCACCATCTAAGGGGTTCAGTTCCTTCACAACTTCACCAATATGTGTAATTGGCACTTGCCTTTGTTCCAGCTGTCCTGATGTGTGTCAGGTGTTACCTTGTGGTTTCGGTCTGTATTTCCCTGATGACTGATAACTGAGCATCTGTATGTATGTTTATTGACTGCGTGCATACATTCTTTGGAGAAATGTCTGTTCATACCTTTTGTTCATTATGAATTGGGTTGTTTGTCTTTATTGTTGAGTTGTAATTTCTGCATAGTAGCTCCTCATCAGGTACATGATTTGCAAATATTTTGTCTCACTCGGCAGATAGTCTTTTCACAATCTTGTGGTCCTTTGAAACACAAAGTTCTTGATTTTGATGAGATCCAATTTATCTGTTTTTTCATGTGTTGCTTGTACTTTTGGTACCATGTCTAACAAACCACTGCCTGATCTGAGGTCTTAAAGATTTATGTCTGTTTTGTCCTGAGACTTACATTTTGGACTGAGTCTTTTCATTGATTATCTGTGGTACTTAGAATGCATCAATATATCGGACCTTCTTTAATTTCAGGTTTTAACTTATTTAAGACTTTTTTTGAAAATGTGAATCTTTGCGATCATCGATTGAAACGACAAGGAGCTCAGTTGGTGAGTATATTATTTTGAAATCTAGGTAATTTGGGTAATCTAGTAAAACATGGCCAAAAAAAAGTGTTGTAATTGTGAGAAAACATGACTTTTGTTGAAGAACAGGCATCTCCTCAACCTCTACACTGACAGTAGAGCTTCTCTTAGAGTGTAGCAGAGGCCCCCTTTCTAGCACAGGGACACCTCATCAGCTGTCTGAGAGAGGACAGGTGACTTCTCAAATCCCTGCGGCAGCCAGCAGCCTCCTGGGGTGAGGTGAATGCAGGGTAGGGATAGTTTCATTGAAGCTTCCAACTTTTCAGATCCCGTAACAGACATGTTCCTAAAAAGTGACATCTTTAATTCTGAAGATGAGTCTTCAGTTTATCGCAGTGGCAGGGATTTCGGGAGAAGATTTTAAGAACAATTAATGAGGCAGGAAAGTGAGGATCTGTAGAATGTGTATATATATATACATACATATATATATATATATATATATATATAGTGTATTTTTACATATGCACTTAGGAAAGACAAAAAAATAAGTCTTTTTTCTAAGACATTTTTCTTTTGATTCAAGACCTGACTTTCTGGATGGTAAGAATTTTTACAAGATCTCGTGAGGCCTGGATCCTGTCATTTAAACTGAGCTTTAGGGAGAGCAGATTGAGCCTCAAGGATTATTAGCCAATTCTAGCCTGGCTCTGTTACCTTGTGGAGAAAAAACTCCTGAAGATGGTGCCCACCTCACTCCTGTGCTGTTCCTGCTTCTGTAGCCTATCTTGGTAGATTTCCAGCTTGGGTTTAGGAATATGTGGGGAAGAAAACTCTCCATATCTATCCTGGTTGCCATGGACATAGCCCAGTGTTTCTGTGGTTGGTTGTTTTTTGTTTTAAAGTTCCAAATCAGTACAAAAGTACACTCCTATGTAGCTTGGTTTTTGCAGCCTTAATTCATATTAAACTGAAAGGTACAGACTTAGTGATACAATAAAAAATAATTGTGTGTATGGGTGCCTGGGTGGCTCAGCGGGCAGGGCGTGATCCTGGGGTCCTGGTATTGAGTCCCACATCGGGCTTCCTGCATGGAGCCTGCTTCTCCCTCTGCTTGTGTCTCGGCCTCTCTCTTTGTGTCTCTCATGAATAAATAAATAAAATATTTTTTAAAAAGTAATTGTGTGTAATTTTATGACCTTGGTGTGCTCTGTAATTTTTTTTTTTTAAACAGTATGTAGAAAAGCTGGAATTGATAGGAATGGATTTCATTTGGAAAATAGCCATGGAATCACCTGATGAAGAAATTGCTAATGAAGCTATTCAGTTAATCATAAACTATAGTTACATTAACCTGAATCCTAGATTAAAAAAGGTGGGTGCTCATACCCAGAACAGAAGATTATATATATTTTCTATTGATAAGTTCTGACCCTTGGTATGCCTGAAAATTGGCTGTTTTATTTTGATGTTTTGTCCTTAATAACGATTTTAACTAAATGTCATACTAATCTTAATTTCCTTATATCTCTTCCTTTTAGGATTCTGTATCATTACATAAGAAATTTATTGCTGATTGTTACACAAGATTAGAAGTGAGTGATAAATTTCATTTAAATTTGTTGAAATAAGTGCTTTGATTTTTTTCCTTTTATAATTTTATATTTGGGATTGTGTAAAATGTTGATATTTGTGACTGCATTCTATTGAAGAATTTGTTAACCATACCTTATTGTCACATAAGGAAAAGAGACATTTGCCTTGATTCCCCCAGTACAGAAATGTCCTTTATAGGAAAGCTTTCCTTCTCTTTCCACCCCTGTTCCCCACTCTACTCACTGCCCCCTCTTTTGGGGTGTAGGAACTATCTTCAGAAAATAGGTCTACTATATATTCCACATTTCTAATAGATTCTTTACTCCTTTTTCTTTTTCTGTCCAGGAATTTCATGTAAGAACTCGCTTTTCCCACCCTTCCCCATGTTTCAGCCAAGATTATATCTTAAAGGCTATTAAAGGCCATAGCAGGCCACTCAGTAGTAGATTGTATTGGTTGTTTTGGTCCGTTAGCAGCCTGCTCTGAGATGCTATCTCACACATACTTCCAGTGCCTTATCTCTCACAGGATGGTTAAAGCATTAAACAGTCATTTGCATTTTTAATTTGTGCTTAAATTTTATATCTAATGAAGAATATTCCAAAAACATATGCTACTTCCCCCAAATGTCGATAAATTAAACCATCTGATGACAATTATGTGCTCGAATCTGTACAGGATTTTCCAAGTGGTGACTTCCATCCAAATATGTCATCATAAAAAACATTTAAAGTATTCAAGTACCTCATTTAGGTGAGGTATCATTTAAGTTTTAACATATGTAGAACAGTAGTTCTCAGCTGGGAGTTATTTTGCCTCCCAGAGATCATTTGGCGATGTCCAGAGACCTTTTTGGTTGTCACAGCCAGAGAGTCCCCACTGATACCTAGTAGAAGGTGGGTAGTGACTAGAGGTCACAGATTTTGCCAAACATCCTGCAAAGTGCAGGACACCCTCCAGAACAAAAAGTTTCCGGGCCAAGATCACAATAGGGCTGGGGTTTTGAGAAACCCTGATATAGAATGATTGTTTCCTGTTTCACAGGCAGCCAGTTCAGCACTTGGTGGCCCCACTCTGACGCATGCTGTGACTAGAGCAACTAAAATGCTTACAGCAACTGCTATGCCAACTGTAGCAACATCAGTTCAGTCTCCATATAGGTAAGTGTGCAGAAATTAAAGTACACACTTGCATGATGCAGGAAAAAAATGTGTTTATATATATCTATATATACACACATATATACACATATATATAAATTTTTTTCAGATTGATATATATATGAAAAAAAACTGGTTGCTTTTTTTTGAAGATGTCTCAATTGTTGCTTTCCTCATTTTATATCCTAATTTTTGCAGATAGTCATATCCTGAGAAATTTGTACGTCCCCATCGTACTTCCCCAAATCTCTATACTCTCCCTGAAGATCTGTATGTCATCATCACCACCACCCAAGTATTGCTCTCCCCGATTCCCTGCCTAATGGACAACTTCTGCTGTTTTGTTTCCCTTTTTTTGAAATATTTGAATATTTGAAATATTTACTTAGACATAACTTTTCTCCTTGTACCCAAGTCCAGGGCTTTAACAGCATAAGCAAAATGAAATTGAAGATGATGGTTAATTAAAATTATGCATTATAATATCATCATAGTTAAAATATTTACTTAGAATTATTTTTCAAAATAATTTTTAATAAGAACCTTATCCCCAGAAATTTGTGTTCAGACTTGGAACTGACATCTCTTACCTCGTGTTTAGTGTTTGCAGATTATCAGTGAGATCTGAATTCATTGTTTGCTATAGTTGTTTGATATGGTAAGGAACGTAGATGAATATTTAGAAACATTAAACTGAAGGAACTCAAATGCTCCTGTGAGGTTTACAAGCCTTTCATTCTTAGTAAGCAGTGTACAACCAGTAAACCTTGGCAGGTGCTCAGAACAGGGTTTTACTGTGTTGCCCTCTAGTGATGAGTGCTCAGGTTGTCTCTACTTCTGGAATGTCTTAATGCGTGTATTTATGTTCTTTATTTTTATTTACAGTTCTTTTTTCTTTTTAAAGCCTTCCTTTATAGAAACGGAATCAAAACAATACCTCACATTCTTTGTCTTTTTAAAATGAGTTGAGTACTGTATAGCAGTGTATTATTAATATGACAGATGCCTATAAAACTCAGCCTTCTCGGACCTCTTTTTAAAATGCCAGTAAGTAGAGTGCCAGTCTGGCTCAGTTGGTAGAGCATGTGACTCTTGGTCTTGGGGTTGTAGGTTCGAACCCCACGTTGGCTGTAGAAATTACTTAAAAATAAAATTTTACGAAAAATGGTTAAAATGGCAGAAAGTGATTATAGATTCAGCTCGTGATAAGAACAGTAACACAACTTTTGCATTCCCACACAAAGTCAAATAGACTTTCACTGAGAATGTGTGTTAAGAATTCCTAATTACATGTTTATAAGATGCAGTTCACCTCTGTGCCTAGGTCCTTAAAGATTCATTTGTCTGAAAAAACGGAATAGAAATACACTTCTAAACTACTGAATTGGGATTTCCAAACTGCAGCATCTTTAAAGAAATGTGGTTTTCATTTCTGTCTTTTTAAAGTGATTTTTATTCTGAATCAGTTCATGTTTGAATGCCTACAGAGCAAAACCACAGGATAGTTTTTAACCATTCTTGTTATAAACTCTAAATACTGTTAATAGGAGTATATAGTTTCAAAGTTGCATTTGAAACAGGATATTATCTTTGATCTTATTTCTGGTTTTGAAAGAACTTCCCAATGACCATCATTGTTCCATCATTTGAGGAGGAGGAATTATTCTCTCAGCCCTACAGTATTCTGCAGTGGTGTCTGTGATTTAACTCATTATTGAGGCACAGTTCATTTATTATAGCATTGAGATATTTCCTAAAGATTTTCTATCTCAGTATCAAATTCTAGTCTTGTCCATAGCCTGGAAGGATTTAGAACTCTGTTAAATATATTTAACAGAACTATTAAAATGTGTTTAACCAACTCTTTTTAGAGTGAAAATTCTGCTAACAGCAAACCAGACCCAATTGTTAGAAAATAGTAGTACCCTTTTCAGATTTAGAAATATCCCTATTTGAAATGCCTAGACTTTCTGGAATAGCACATGTTTAAATTAAGGGCACTTAGATTTTCATCTCTTGATGTTAACACGTGTAATATTCTCTTTTATAAAATATGAAGCTGTGAATATATAAGCTGCTGGATGTCAGAGTCCTATGAATTCAGATAATAAGTAATATTCCCTAAGACCAAAAGGGACCTCAGGTCTCATTTTCAGATGTGCTAGAGCTACACACTTCCTTGCCATATGTTGCCTGTCCTAGAGATGGTTGTCTCCTGATGTATGGTGATTTCTTAAGCGCTTTAAAAATTGGTGGGATAATAAATTCTTACCCTTTTATGTTTTACCTATACAGAATGTTCATTTAAACCAAATAAACAATTGTTTGTCCTTTGCTTCCTCCTCATTCCCTGGCTCATTAAAACAGCAGATGTTATTGGTGGTCTGCTTACTGGTTTGCATTTGTCTTCTGATTTTCAGGCAGTTCAGAATTTTGTGAGAGTCCATGTGTTTACTTAATTATGTGGCATATTTTCATTGTAAGATGATGAGACTCAGGCTTACTGATAGTTCATTCTTGGTGGAATGATGGACAAATAGACCTGGAGGCCCAGGTCCCCTATTTATGGAATAGCTGTATAAAAAGAGAGGGCAGAACAGGAGAGGGAACACGGAGATGCAGGGGCTGGCTTGTCCTTCCTGACTCCATGGGCGTCAGCTGCCATGGCTGTAAGCTGGTCTAGCCATCTCTCCCTTGGGTACGGGGGTAGTTGAGTCTTTGCGAATGTCAGCCTTTGACCAGTGAGTGCTGACTGTGTGGTTCTGATGAAGCAGATTGGAATCGAGCAATTCACTTCAAATACGTTCAAAAAAATTTTTTTTGAATCCGTAGATCCACTAAACTTGTAATAATCGAGAGACTTTTGCTTCTGGCAGAACGCTATGTGATCACTATCGAGGTAAGCCTCTCTTTTTAAAGCCACTTTGTCATCATTGTGCATTGTGTGTATTTCTCAGAAGTCTAACAATGATGCTGTGCACCTGACTTGTTTGATGTGTATTTATTTTTTTCAAGGATTTTTACTCTGTTCCACGAACTATTCTACCTCATGGCGCCTCATTTCATGGACATCTTTTAACTCTCAATGTTACGTATGAATCTACCAAAGATACCTTCACTGTAGAGGTAGGTTTACGTTAAGCCCTGGAGCCATTCTCGTATCTTCTTGTTACTTTCACAAGAGCACTGTGAGTTGGGATAGCTGCATGAGCAACTATTCTACAAGCTGTTTGGTCCATAAATTTAGACAAAAGACATGCAGCAAAAAGGAACTGATGGGGTATAAGCAGTCTCATAAGTAAGCATGTAATATAACATCAGGTGGCAAAGAGTGTTATGAAGAATAAGTAAGAATAAAGCTGGATAATTTAGTAGAGAGTGATGTGTATATGTGAAATATAAAAAAGACGGGCAGGGAAGTTCTCTCTGAGGTGGTGACATTTGTTTTTTGTTTTTTAAAGATATTACTTATTTATTTATGAGAGAAAGAGAGAAAAAGAAGCAGAGACAGAAGCAGGCTCTGTGGGACTTGATCCCGGGTCTCCAGGATTAGGCCCTGGGCTGAAGACGGCGCTAAACCGCTGAGCTACCCGGGCTGCCCAGGTGGTGACCTTTGAACAAAGATGGAATGAAGTGACAAGAGGCCATTTCTGGGGAAGCACATTCCAAGCAAAGGGAGCAGCAGGGACAGAGGCCCTGCTGTGGGACTTGTATGGCTTGTTCAGTGACAGGCAGGGTAGCTGGTGTGATGGACCACAGAGAGAACAGGAGAGAGTGGAGGCTCCACAGCAGGACTTAAGGTCTGATTCATGCAAGATGGCGAATACAGGGTGGGAAAGCAGATGTATAATTACTGCAGAAGGGGAGCCTCCCAGAATCTTTTATGTGGGTTTTCTGCTGCGTTCCTGGCTTGTGGAATAGCACCTGGTACCCAGTCCATCCTCACAGCAGTGTTTCATTTTATCATGCAGGCTCACAGTAATGAGACCATAGGAAGTGTGCGGTGGAAGATAGCCAAGCAGTTGTGCTCACCTGTGGACAACATACAGATATTTACCAACGATAGTCTGGTAGGTTTAAGCCAACCATCTGTGGCCTTTCCGCCAGACATCCGAACCTTTGTCCTGCCCCCCCACCCCCCCCCGCCCCGGTCATTAAGAAACCACTTTTTGCAGCTGACGGTGAATAAAGATCAAAAGCTCCTCCACCAGCTGGGCTTTTCCGATGAACAGATCCTCACAGTGAAGACTTCAGGCAGTGGGACCCCTTCCGGGAGCTCCGCAGACTCCTCAACCAGCTCCAGCAGCAGCAGCAGTGGGGTCTTCAGCTCCTCGTACGCCATGGAACAGGTATGGGGTGATAGTCCAATGATAAGTCAGAACTGAGTAAGCTTCATGCTCGTGCCTTTAGCACATATAGACTTGGGTGACTGGGTCATTTCCTCTAGACAAGTCCTGATTGATGAGGTTCCTCACACAGGAATAAGCGTAGACAGAGGAGAGCTCAAAGGATCAAGCCAGGGAGCCCCTTTGTATAGGGATTGAGGGTGAAGAGGAGGGGTGGGGGAGGAGCCAGAGAGCAAGGGGGAAAGCCAAGCGAGTCTGGCACATCTTTGACTCTGCCTTTAAAATAGGTCTAGAATCTAGCTACTCTGGTCTGACTCCATGCCTTCCACACCAGTCCAGGCAGCTGTCATGCCTCACATGTGGAGTATTTGAGCAGTGCCTGCCTGCCCCCACGGCTGTGTCCTTAGACCACTTCAGTCTCTGTCTGGTGCCCAGCAGCCTGGGATCTTTTTACTTTTTCATTTTTTATTTTATTTTTTTAAAGATTTTATTTATTCATGAGAAACACAGAGAGAGAGAGGCAGAGACACATAGGCTGAGAAAGAAGCAGGCTCCTCAAGGGAAGCCCAATGTGGGACTCTATCCCAGGAAGCCTGGACGAGGCCCAGAGCTGAAGATAGAAGCCTGAACCAACCATGAGTCCCATCCTGTGATCTTTTTAAACAGCAGCCACATTGTGCCCCTTCTCCCCCAGCTCAAACACTCCTGAGCCTTCATCTCACTCAGAGTAGGAGCCAGAGTCCACTGGGCCCTAGGGGGCTGACTGCACGGGCCCTCGTGGAATTTCCCTTATGTCCCTGCCTGGGACCCTCCCTGGCTTCCGCTGCTCCGGCTACACTGGCCTCTGTGTTGGTCCTCAGACTCAGTGAGGTCTGTGCGCTTGCCTTTCCCTGTGTCTGGAATGTTCTTCTGTTCTTTCCTAGTATCCAGGCAGTTCCCTCTCACATTCTTCAGCTCTCACTTAAATGTTGCCTTCTCAATGAGCCTTCTTTGGCCATCCTATTTAAAATTTTAACCCCATCCCTTTGCTTCTTACTTGCCTTTGCGGCTTACTTGTCAGTATTTGTTGAGTCATTTCATGAATCAGCCCGTTTACTTTGTACCCTCCCTGTGTCAGGATGGAGCTTGGCACCAGAGGTACAGAACTCATGGGACTGGTTCTGCTTCTTAGCTCTTAACAGTCTAGAAAGATCACACCAGACCTCACGTAAAGGTATTCAAATAACTTACGAGGATTTTTTGTTGTTTGTATATGTTGATTTAATCCCAAGTATGACATCTTTGTGTACTGTGCTTTTTAAACTTAGCATAACCTTGCTATAGGTCTCAAAAATGGGTTTGTATTAGCATGTTATTTCTTTTTAAATGACTATACTTATATAACAATAAGAATTGGGATCCCTGGGTGGCGCAGCAGTTTGGCGCCTGCCTTTGGCCCAGGGCGCAATCCTGGAGACCCGGGATCGAATCCTACGTCAGGCTTCCGGTGCATGGAGCCTGCTTCTCCCTCTGCCTGTGTCTTTGCCTCTCTCTCTCTCTCTCTGTGCGACTATCATAAATAAATAAAAATTTTTTAAAAAAGCCAATAAGAATTTAAGGAAGATTCCACTCAGAATAGCATTATGACAGCTAATCAACAACAGAAGCAATGCACAAGCATGCCTTCACCTACTGCACTTGCAGGTTGTGTGTTTTTTACAAACTGAAGGTTTGTGGCACCTCTGTATGTGGCAACTCTGTACCAAGCAAGTCCACTGGTGCCAGTTTTCCAACAGCATTTGCTGATCTTGTGTCTCTGTCTCACAATTTGATAATTCTTGCAATATTTTAAATTTTCTCATTATTGTATTGTCATAATGATCTTCGGTCAGTAACCTGTGATGTTACTCTTGTAATTATTTTGGGACATCACAAAGTGCGCCCAAATAAGATGGCAAACTTAGTAAGTGTTGCATGTGTTTTGACTGCTCCACAACCAGCTATTCCCCCATCTCTCTCCCTCTCTTCAGGCCTCCCATTCCTTGAGACACCACAGCATTGAAAGTAGGCCAATCAATAACCCTCTGAGTGTTCAAGTGAAAGGAAGAGTTGTACATTTCACTTTAAATCAAAAACTAGAAATGATTAAGCATAGTGAGGAAGGCATGTCAAAAGCTGAGATAGGCCGAACGCTAGGCTGCTTGTACCAAATGCTTAGCCAAGTTGTGAAAGCAAAGGAAAAGTTCTTGAAGGAAATTAAGAATGCTACTGCAGTGAACACACAAATGATAAGAAAGTAAAACCCTTCTCCATGCCAGCAATAGGGCTGACATAGAGAAAGGGTGAATGGTCTGGATAGATCAAACCAGCCACAGCCACAACATTCCCTTAAACCAGAGCCTGAGCCAGAGCAATGCCTTGCTCTTCTCCATTCTGTGAAGGCTTGACTGAGGTGAAGAAGCTACAGAAGAAAAGCTTGAAGCTAGCAGAACCTAGGTTCCTGAGGTTTAGGGAAGAAGCTGTCTCCATAATAAGTACAAGGTGAAACAGCAAGCGTTGGTGTAGAAGCTACAGCAGGTTATCCAGAAGCTTTGGCTCAAATCAATAATGAAGGTGGCTGCACTAAACAACAGATTTTTGGTGTAGAAGGAACAGTCTTCTGTTGGAAGAGGATGCCATCTAGGACTTCATAGCTACAGAGAAGTCAACACCTAGCTTCAGAGTTTTAAAGGATAGGCTGACTCTTGTGAGAAGAGAGTGCAACTGGTGGCTCTAAGTTGAAGCCCATGCTCCTTTTTCAGTCTGAAAATTCTGGGACCCTTAAGAATTATGCTTAATTTACTCTGCATGTGCTACATAAATTGAACAACATAGTTGGATGACAACATATCTGCTTACAGCATAGTGTTTACACCCACTGTTGAGAACTGCTCAAGAAAAAAGATTCTTTTCAAAATACTACTGCTCATTAACAATGCACCTGGTCACCCAGGATCTCTGATGGACACGTACAAGGAGATGAAAGTTGTTTTCATGCCTGCTAACATAGCATCTGTTCTGCAGCCCATGGATCAAGGAGTCATTTCAATTTTCAAATCTAACTATTGAAGAAATACATTTCCTAATGTCTTAAGTGCTATAGGTAGTGATTCCTCTGATGGATCTGGGCAAAGTAAATTGAAAACCTTCTGGAAAGGATTCATCATTCTAGATGTCATTAAGAACATATCATGACTCATGGGAAGAGTTCAGGATAGCAACATGAACAGGAAATTTGGAAGAAGTTGATATCCATCCATCATCAGCACCTTTGAGGGGTTCAAGACTTTAGGGGAGGAAGTAACTAGCCAATGGGGTAGAAAGAGGAAGAGAACTAGAAATGGAGCCTGAAGGTGGGACTGTGGGGTTATCATCTCAGGATAAAACTTGAACAAGTGAGGAGTTGCTTCTTATAGATGAGCAGAGAAGGTGGTTTCTTTTCTTTACTTTTTTTTTTTTTAATATTTTATTTATTTGACAGAGTGTGCGCATGCACAAGCAGGGGGAGCAGTACCCAGAGGGAGAAGCAGACTCCCTGCTGAGCAGGAAGCCAGATGGAGGGCTTGATCCCGGGACCCCAGGATCATGTCCTGAGCCAAGGGCAGCCACTTAACTGACTGAGCCACCCAGGAACCCCAAGAAGGTGGTTTCTTGAGTTGGAATCTACTCCCAGTAAAGATGCTGTGAATATGGTTGAAATGACAACAAAGGATTTAGAGTATCACATAAACTTAGTTGATAAAGCTACAGCAGGCTCTGAAAGAATTCACTCAATTTTGAAAGTTCTCCTGTGGGCAAAATGCTGTCAAACAGCATCACATGCTACAGAGAAATGGTTCATGAAAGGAAGAGTCCATCAATGCAGCCAACTTCAATGTGGCCTTATTTTAAGGAATTGCTGCAGCAACACTAGCCTTCACAACCACTGGCATCCTCATCTGTTGGCAGCCATCTCCAGCAAGGCAAGCTCCTTCCCCAGCAGAAAGCTTACGACTCACTGAAAGCTCAGATGCTGATTAGCATTTTTTAGCAATAAAGTCCTTTTTTAACTAAGACACATACATTGGTTTTTAGACCTAATACTACTGTACACTTAATAAACTATATTATGAACTTATACACACTGAGAAACCAAAAAATTCATTTGACTCTTATAGTATTTGCTATCTCTCTGTGGTCTGGAAGCAAATCTGCAATGTCTGCAGTATGCAGTATACATAGCACCTTTAAGCTTAACATTTTCAAATTGTCTCATATTTATCCTGGATTTATTTAAAATGTTCCCTCGTGTAATGGCATTCTATAGTGACATCTAGTTTCTTTTCTTTATAACCAGAAAATAGTATTTTAATCATATCTAAGTCTCTCCTATCTGTTGTGTGTGTATATATATATATACATATATACTGCTTTAATTTTGCTTTTAAATCAGTCATTGCCTTGTTTGCTCCTGACGAGTTGTGATCAGCCTTTAATGGTGTCTGCTCTCCATTCTGTTAATTAGACCTGCCCATCATTTTACCTTTCTTCCACTGCCTGCTTTTGGCACCTTTACCCCTCACCAGCAGGTGGATAGGAGAGAGCCCAGGTAACAGGGATGCTGGGAGGTAGTAGTCCCACCAATCTGTGTTCCCAGGTATTGCTCTTTAGTGCAGGGGAGCATGCTGCTCCCCTCAAGCTTTGTAGTGGCCAGCCTTTCAGAACTAGTGATTTTATTGTTGGCACGTTTGGTTAGAAAAGGAGAAAATTCTTTTGTCAGTTTGTATTTATGTTTTGTTTTCTCTCAGGAGAAATCCCTCCCTGGTGTTGTAATGGCACTTGTATGTAATGTGTTCGACATGCTCTACCAGCTTGCCAATCTGGAGGAGCCAAGGTAAATATAAATGTTTCTGAAGCTTGAAAGAGAAAGTTATTAAGGTTAGGGAACCAAGTACATTTTTACTTTACATTTGTCAAGAACAAATGACTTTGTTACTAAAACTGGGTCACATGAAAAAATTTGTATTTGACAAATTTCAGGATAACTCTACGAGTACGAAAGCTTCTGCTCTTGATACCCACTGACCCAGCCATTCAGGAAGCCCTGGATCAACTCGATTCCTTAGGAAGAAAGGTATGAGTATCTTGGATAATTACTTAAGTGGCATGGAAATTTCAATGTCATGATTCAGTAAAACTACAACCTGAAATCAATTTCAGGCGATATGATCCATCTTTCCCATAATTGTTCTGCTTTAGAAAAATACATTTGCTGTAAACGGAAATCAGAACTTCATGTTGCCTTTTAAAAGACGTAAAGTCAATAATGACATCAGATATAGAACCGGAAGTGTTTAATATCACAGACGTCCATGTTCTCCTTGTTCTGTATTAAGATACTGAAACCCAGAGAGATGAAGTGTCTCGTCCAGGATCAGACTCTCGTCCTGATTCAGCGGAGAAACTTTTTTTCTGCCACAGTGCCTCTCAGAATGTGATCATTGCCTGCGTTTGATTTGCTTGCATAGTTATATTCTCATTTACTGTTTGTCCACAGTTGATGAATTGATTTTAATTTCTAGAATGTTGTTTCTCAAGAATTTTATATATTATTTAATCACATCCTAGGGCAGCCCCGGTGGCGCAGCGGTTTAGTGCCACCTGCAGCCCAGGGTGTGATCCTGGGGACCCAGGATCGAGTCCCACGTCGGGCTCCTTGCATGGAGCCTGCTTCTTCCTCTGCCTGTGTCTCAGCTCCTCTCTCTCTCTCTCTCTCTCTCTCTCTCTCTCTCTGTGTCTCTCGTAAATAAATAAAATAATAAAAAAATGAAATCACATTCTATCTATAATACTGTTTAGTTATGTTCTCAGAGTAAATTCATGTAGAACAGAGTTGTTAGAACTAAGGCACGAGGTGGGTCAGGGGATGGGATAATTTGGTGATAACATTAAGGAGAGCACATGATGTAACCAGCACTGGGTGTTATACGCAGCTAATAAATTATTGAACACTACATTTAAAACTGATGATGGTACTATATGTTGGCTAATTGAATTTAAATTAAAAAAATAATAAGTAAGGTACAAATTTATGTTTCAGCAGTTGAAGTTTATGTCATCCCATAGTCTTGTAATACATGGCTAAATAATTGCAGGGAGAAGAAAACTAGTGTAAATACAAAACATATTATTATTACTAGCTAAAAACATTTTCAAAACTTTCACTTCCAAAAGCTTATAATTTAATTATCAGTATTTAGTGTTTTAGACTTTTAAACACAGAAACAAATAAGACAACCTTGCTAGTGTTACCAAGAAGACACTCTCAGACGTGTTTGCATTCCTGTAGGGTTGGGATGCTGTTGAGCACTTAGAGTGTGTGTGATGGAATTCAGTGTTTTGTTAATAATTACCAAGCGATGTGTCCTTAAGTTTCATTTGTAAGAAATTCTTTTGGTGGATTTTACTAAAGAGGAAAAGAACATTAGAGTGTACACTGAGATTTGTTTCATATGTGTGCTTCTAACACATACATCCTTTGTTTTCATTCTTGAAAACCTTAGAAAACGTTACTGTCTGACACGAGCTCTCAATCCTCAAAGTCTCCATCCCTGTCCTCCAAGCAGCAGCATCAGCCAAGCGCCAGCTCAATCTTGGAAAGTCTGTTTCGATCCTTTGCTCCAGGAATGTCCACCTTCAGAGTGCTCTACAACTTAGAAGTAAGAAGCCTCATTTATTTTCATTTCATCTGGAGAGATTTGTTTTTGTTTGCACATTCATGCTTTTAGATGTCAGAGATAAGTATTTTTATTAGATGATCTCTGAAACATTAGTTTTCAAAAAATAAAAAACAATATAAACAGAAACATTTTATTGTTTTTTTGGTCTTAGAAAAGGCTCAATTTTTTCATTTTATACCTATGCACACTGTTATACTTGCAAAGCAGCATGTAAATAAATAATGAGGAAGCCTTATGTAGTGTAAGATAGGCCATTATCTTCCTCTGGAAGTTTAGTGAGTCCCTCCCAATAAAGTTGTTATCCTCAGCCTTCTTGTTATTAAATGTGTCCTAACTTTTTAAGAAAACAATTGTAATTTGTTCTTATAAATGAAACTATGAGGAGTTTGTTAGGAAATACATTAACTCTATTATTTCAAGGTTTAAAAAAAAGTTTAAAACCTATTTGAAGGGGACACCTGGGTGGCTCAGTGGTTGAGTGCCTTTAGCTCAGGGCATGATCCCCAGATCCGGGATCGAGTCCTGCATCGAGCTTTCCACAGGGAGCCTGCTTCTCCCTCTCCCTGCGTCTCTGCCTCTCTCTCTCTGTGTGTCTCTCATGAATAAATAAATAAATCTTTAAAAAAAAAAAAAAAACTAGTTGGAGAATTTAAGCAAAAGAATAGTTTTATTACCTTCTTTCCAAAAAGTAGCTTTAAACTAATAGGTTTAGTTCAGTATACATTTACTAACTGTTTAATGCCTGCACGTCACTGTGGTAGTTAAAGGATAAGAATTGAAAAGACAAGATATTTGCTCCAAAATCTTGAGTAAGACAGAAGGGAGGCTGCATACTCTGAGTCCTGAAAGCAAAGTAGCAACAAGGCAGTAGGGGAGGGTGAGCAGGTAGAAACAATCTACTCTTGGAGGGTGGAGAAGTCACACCCGCTTGCTGTTTTAGGTCTGGAGAAAATAAAGCCCTGAATGATTTTGCTTTGCCCCAAGTTTTATTTCATCTGGGTAGTCTCATTTGGAGTATGTAATTATATTTATTCATTTGTCTGCATCACTTGTTGCTTGTGTGTTCAAGCTCTGTAGCCTTAAAATAAGCATTCTTGTGAAAAAATGTATTGGGTTCAAAAGGAGAAAATATTGAGCAAATGTTTGTAAAATAGGGCATGTCTTTATTTAATGTGGACATTTAAAAGTGCATACAAAAAAAAATAAAATAAAATAAAAGTGCATACAATATTCCAAGGCAGAAAATGACCGGGAAATTTTTGGCCATTTAACCTTATAAATTTTACAGTACCTGTGAGATTTGTCATTTTCCTTCGAAGGATTGTCTTTAAAAAGTTAAAGTATAAACCTTAACACCCACACTTGAGAGCACCTAGAAAAACAGAATGGTCCAACAGTGGGTCTGGCTTGTCATCAACTACCTAGATTGCATTATTTTAGAGCCAGAGAAAAGACGATGGTAGTAAAGTACCTCCAACACAATTTCAGGACTTTTGAACAACTAGAAATTCCTTTGAGAGATTTTCTTTCTTTCTTTCTTTCTTTCTTTCTTTCTTTCTTTTTTTTTTTTTTTTTTTTTTTTTTGCTTTAGACAGCACAAAGCATTAGGAAAATAACACTTTCCAAAGCACTTATTTTGGGGTGCCTGGGTGGTTCAGTGTCCCGACTCTTCAGGTTGTGATCTCAGGGTCATGAATCAAGCCTCACATCTGGCTCTATACTCAGTGTGGAGTCAGCTTGAGATTCTCTATCCCTCTGCCCTTCCCACTCGTGATCTCTCTTTCTCTCAAATAAATAAATCTTTTTTAAAAAAGCACTTAATTTAACTGATCCCTGAAAGGCTAATTTCTTTGCATTTTAGGCTTCAACTTAGGTTTGCCTACTAGGAAGCTTCAAAGTAGTTATTCCAAATACCTGTTCTGTTGAAGAAATCTTCCATCTTCACTAAATTGCTGTCCATTAAGCATGGGGAATACATGTAAGAGGCTGTCAACTCACAGGAAGGGTTAGAAAAGCAGAGGGGTGCCTTTCTCCCATGCAGTGCTCATAATCTAAGGCTGACAAACATATTTCCCAAAGAGCACTTTAGGTAGAAAACATGTACAAAAGAAATCTCACACTAAAAATGTACACACATAAAACCCATGGATTCCTAGAAACAGATTTTCTAGAATGGAAAAGGATCTTGAATGTATCTACTTTTATTTTATTTTATTTTTTAAGATTTTATTTACTTATTCATGAGAGAGGGAGAGACATAGGCAGAGGGAGAAGCAGGCTTCATGCAGGAAGCGTGATGTGGGACTTGATCCCAGAGTCCTGGGATCATGCCCTGAGCCAAAGGCAATCGCTCAACCACTGAGCCACCCAAGCGTCCCAAATGTATCTACTTTTAAAACCTTGAGGAGACTGAAGCAGTGGATTCTTTTTTTTTTTTTTTTAATTTTTAAATCATAACCAAATAAGCAGTTGATTACTAAGTCTTATACTGTAGTATGGTTATTTATTTGAAATGATTATCTGTCATACCAGAATTTTCAGTTAAGCTTTCCTTTAGTTACGTATGTCAGTGCCATAAAAGGGGAAGGATTTAGGAGGGAGGCACATGCAGGTTTGAGGTCACTTGGCCTTTTGGGTCTCGGTCTTTACCTGTAAAGTAAAATACACACCTGCATGGTGAAATTAAGAGAGAATGCATGTAAGAACCTCCTCTTATGCCTACTATATTGTATGTGCTCAATAAATAGGAGTTTCAGAATCGTTATTAGAGAGCTCATTTAGCATTTTTAAGGAATGGGCTATTTTATGAAACTTCATCTTTTTCAAAAACATGTCTAGCAAATCATATAATGTTATCTGCTCTTAAGGCATCCACCGTTGCCGATTTCATGAAGAGAACACACCACATTTCTTCAACAAAACAGATTTTTCTTGCTAACTAAATAGAGCTTGGAAAACATGATTGTTTCAGTTGTGAAACATCAGCCTCCTCCTCCTTTTGGGGGTGGGGGAGGGAGACGGTATGCAGCAATTAATGAGACTCAGACTTGAGTTATTGGTTGTTTTACTTAGTGAAGGAGTCATTTCTGCTGAAAATGTTGAGCTGATTGTGCTTATCTGTTTTCAAGGTTCTAAGCTCCAAACTCATGCCAACAGCTGATGATGACATGGCAAGAAACTGTGCAAAATCCTTCTGCGAGAACTTCCTCAAAGCAGGAGGATTGAGGTTAGAGTTTCACTGTGTCACGTGAATTGGAGAGAATGAATATGGTTATTGTGGTTCATTTTTCCTTCCAGGCCTTGGTTATTCCTACAAAGTATTATGTGAAGCATCATGAGAGTTACAAGAAGAGGGAATGATGTGTCAGTCTGTAGAACACTTAAATTCATTTTACAACTTTTGGTTATTTGGAAAACTGGCAGAAGCCCATCTTCCCTCTGGTTGTTGAGGAGATTCTTGAGAAGAAGAGAGAAGCAGATCTATTTCTGTTGATTCCTGGTATCAGTTTGATACTAGCCAAATTTTATTCCTGGTGAGACATGTAGTGAGGCCTTATTAGTGCTAGGGATGCAGAGATAACTTAGATCTCATTCCTGCCCTTTAGAGCCTCATGGTTTAACAAAGAATAATGAAGAGTTATTATAAGTATCAAAACAGGCTAATAAAAAGTGCTTTGGATGGGAGGTGGGCGGAGTCATGGAAGATGGTGCTTAAATGGTGAAATTTTCGTGGTAACAAGATCAGGAGGTGCTTTGCAGAAGGCGACATTTAAGCTGGGAATTGAGAAAAGACCAGTAATCCCCTACAGGACTTGTGAGGAAAGGGCACACTAAGCCAGAGGCAGTAGGATGGGTAAAAGCACCATTGTGTGTGGCCTGTCTGGGAAGGCTAGAGGAAAGGATGGAGAAGTATGTACAAAAGGGTCACCTTGAGGAATTTCAACATTAACTTCTACACCATAGGAAAACAAGAGGCTTCAAAGCCAGGAATTGCCTGAAACAATTACTGTGGCTGCAGTAGAGACAATAAATAGAAGTGGGAGAGATGGGAGGTAGGGAGAGCCATGCAGAGGCCCAGGGAGAAGAGTGATGGTTGTAGATGTTGGGCAGTGGTAAATGATATTTATAAGGTAACATAGGCAAGTCTTTATAACTAGAAATAAGGAAGGAGGGAAGGAAATTTATAAATGACCTTGTGGTTCGTAACCTGAGAGAGGGAGTGAATGGTGAACATTCAGTCAGTGTGGGAAATAGGCATAGAAGGGGGCGGAAGACACGGAATGTCAAGACAGATGAATGTGGTTGAGGCACGTGAAGTGCATGGTTTGGCTGTGATGCTGTGGAGGGGAGCACCGAGTGGCATCAGAGATATGGGGGAAGCAGAGCAGGGGTGACAGTGACTGGCAGGGGATAACAGCCGAGGGGAAAGATCGCTTTTTCTGTTTTGCTTTTACCTTTAGGGAAGCCTAGGTTGTCTTTGCAGCCTAACTAAAAGAAGAAAGATCAAAGGAAAAGGGATAATCCGAGGGGCCGTGTTCTCCTGCCCTGGAAAGAAGCAGGCCTTCTCTCCCATTTCCTTGAGCAAGGAAAGAGTGAGGACTAGAGGGCAGTTGTAGGGATTCCTATGGGAGGCTTTAGGGGGAAGAGGCTCACCCAAGACCTTGAAGAGATAAAGAGAGTGGGCTGAAAGATCCACCCCGTCCCCCCCCCCCCCCCGCCCCAAGCATGTGGAAGGCCTACCGCATGGGGCTTGATTTCGTTTTCAGCATCACAGAGGTGTTCTCAGTAAAGGCCATTATTGACTTGTAGTTACAGAGCTCTGGAATAAAGGCATTCTACTGCTAGCTTAGTTTTATGAGTCAGTTAATCTGCATGCCAGGCACTGTTCTGAGCACATAGAACAGAGCAGAGAACAGATTCGACAGAGCTCCACATCCTTGTGAAGCATACTGTCTAGAGGGGGAGACAAGCAGTAAAGAAGTAAAGGTAAAAGCGTATGTCAGGAGGTGATGAGAACTATAGAGAAAAGGGGCAGCCTTGGTGGCTCAGCAGTTTAGCGCCGCCTTCAGCCCAGGGCCTGATCCTGGAGATCTGGGATTGAGTCCCACGTCAGGCTCCCTGCATGGAGCCTGCTTCTCCCTCTGCCTCTCTCTCTCTCTCTCTCTCTCTCTCTCTCTCATAAATTTAAAAAAAAAAAAAAAAACTGTAGGGAAAAATAAGACAGGAAAGGGGATGGACAGGGTTGTGATTTTCAGTAGGGTGATCAGGAAAAGTTTCACTGATAGGGTGACATCTTACAAAAACCTGAAAGAGGTGAGGAAGGGAGACTTGGGGTCCTTGGGGGAAAGCCATCCAGAGGAGCAGCCAGTGTGTGCCTTATGTGAGACAGAACTGGTGCCTTCAGAGACCAGCATGTCCAGGTGGTTGGGGTAGCAGGAAGGAGGCAGAGTAGGGTGACATGAGGTTACAGACATACCAGATGTCAGGTTATGGGTCTTATAGGTCACAGGTTATTGTGGAGACTCTTGCCTTTTTTTTCTCTGTAGGAAGTAGGAAACCATTGGAGGATTTTGTGCAGATGAGGAGTGCTATGATCTGACTTATATTTTAAAAGGATCATTCCAATTAATCTTTTTTTAAGGATAGATTTTTGGAAAGTCAGGAGTGGGAAAAGGAAGAACACTTAGGAAGCTTTCATAATGAGAGAGATTATAGTGGATGTGAAAACAAGCTTTACTGAATATACCAATTCCAGATATGTTTTTTAATCGATGGTTCTTCTAGTAATAAAACTGGTGAATCAGTGAACACACACCAGTTAAGTGAGGAGGACTCTCCAAACATTCTACCTTTTGGCTAAGCAAGGAATCTAATTCTAAATGGACTAGGAGTTACAGATAATCATAGGAAGTCATTGTGGTAGAAATATGTATGGTTCATGTGTATGTAAGGCTCTTGTAGAAATGTTAAGTAATGGATAACATTTACATAAGCAATTACATTACTTAGAGAAAATTTTCTATGAAAGAAATAAAAGTCTCTATTTAATATCCTGCCTCTTTCTTTTCTTTTAAGTTTGGTTGTAAATGTCATGCAGAGGGATTCCATCCCATCAGAAGTAGACTATGAGACAAGGCAAGGAGTTTACTCTATCTGTCTACAACTTGCAAGGTATGTAAATGTATTAATCTCACAGATGGTACATTTTCTTCCCAAATCCTGTCATTTTGAATAGTGTGATATGACCTCAGGTAAGTCTAGCTTTTTGTTTCCTTTGAAGATTTTTACTTGTTGGGCAAACAATGCCCACATTACTAGATGAAGACCTCACCAAAGATGGCATAGAAGCACTTTCTTCTCGCCCATTCCGAAATGTCAGCCGGCAAACAAGCAGGCAGATGTCCTTATGTGGTACCCCAGAAAAGTCATCCTACCGACAGTTGTCCGTGTCTGACAGGTCTTCTATTAGAGTTGAGGAAATCATCCCTGCTGCACGTGTTGCAATACAAGTAAGTGACTTGTATATTCAGGAAATGTGAAGTCCCTCCTGTTTGAAGACACCAGTACAGGGAGGGGCTGTGCAGACTTAACAGTTATTGATGTGAATGTAGCCTTCCTGGAATCTACAGTGAGCAAGAAAGAGACCACCAGTATACAAATAACTATTATTCAAGATGGGAAATATGAAGGGTTATAGGACAGCTAAAAGGGCAGAACATTCATAAGCCTTCAGAGGAAGCAAAATAATTGCTTTCACCTGTGGCTGTCATTGATGATTTTACATGGGAGGTAGCATTTGCGCTACGCTTTAAAGGTAGATCAGATTCCAGATAGAGAAGCATGGAGAGTTATTCCAGCAAGAGTACAGGTGAGCAAATCCAGAGAGAACAGAGCCTATAGGGAAGGCCAGGGGGTCGTTCATGCAGCCCAGAGTAGAGTGTGTGGAAAAGGAGAAATGGTAAAAACTGGACCAGTGACAGGTATCCTAATGCCTGAGCATGGAGATCAGTCTCTGTGCTACAGGTTAGCAGAGTTACTCATAGTTGCTGAACAGTATAGAAGCATAGTAGAAAAGGCTGTCCTGGACAGTCGAGGAGGAGAAAAAGTCTCACAAAACTGAGACCAGTAAAGGAGGTTATGGAAGTCAGTAGAGGGAATGTGTTCAGGTGCTTCCTTGTCTCATAACATTCTTTCCACACTTGTTTAGACAATGGAAGTAAGTGACTTCACATCTACTGTGGCTTGTTTCATGAGGTTGTCCTGGGCTGCAGCTGCAGGACGGCTCGACCTCGTTGGGAGTAGCCAACCAATTAAAGAAAGTAATTCTCTGTTTCCTGCTGGAATTCGAAACAGACTCAGCAGTTCAGGTACTGATTTAAAAGGATAAAGTAATTAAATCACTGGGCAAGGAATAAGTTGTAAGAGTTATCTCTGCTTGGCTGTTTGGAGTCACAAAAAGGAGAAAGGCTTTTCTCTTGCTTTTGAGCATGAGTAGAAACCCATCAAGCTGTGCCCTTAAGACTTGTGAATGTTATTGTACATATATAATACTTTGAAAAGTGTTGATAAGCACAGAGGAAGTGGGGAAACCAAATCAGAGTTTTTAGCTTACCGAGTGTTGTAAAAGTGCCATGTGACCAATTGATAACTGTGATTGTTATAAAAATTCATCTAGAATTCCTACCTGGAAAAGTCACTTTTTTTGGTTTGGCCAGTTACTTTCTATAAGGCTTTTATAAATAGCTTCATTTCTCTGCTTCATTTGGTTTCCCTCTTCAATCTATGTGTGTGTGTGTATATATATATATATCTGTATAAAAAGGTTTTAAATTTTATGACGTTCATACAGAGAAGTGCGGAAATGTTAAATGTACAGGCTTTTTAAGATTTTTACATATGGATGACCCATCTAGATCAGGATGAGGAACATTTCTAGTATCTCGGGAAGACTCTTTCAGGCCTCCCAGACTGTACTGTTCTCACTTCCGTCACTTCAACTGAGCTTTGCCTCAAAAGCACATGTTGAGTGCTGCAAATACACTGTTTTTAGAGCAGTCGGGGTCAAATAAAGTAATGAAGTATCTCTCATTTCTTAGACCAGAATGTCTTTTGGCACAGTTTAATTTCACTTGAGGCTTCTGGAGCACATTGAAAGGATGTTCTAATACCATGAGGGTCCTTTGGGGTCCACAGTAACCATCTGCTTTCCTGTTCCCAGGAAGCAATTGCAGCTCTGGGAGTGAAGGGGACCCAGCAGCCCTGCACGCGGGCATCTGTGTGCGACAACAATCTGTGTCCACCAAAGACTCGCTGATTGCCGGGGAAGCTCTGTCTCTTCTTGTTACATGCCTGCAGCTACGGAGCCAGCAACTAGGTATGCAGGAAGTTTGTTTGCCATTCATCTCTTTTAGGGAAAAGCCAGGTTTCTGTCGGGAACTATGTACGTTCCTTCGTAGAGAAGGTCATGCTGACAGAAATGAAATGAAAGGGGGGAAAAGCTGGCAGGTGGAATAGGTAAGAATAGTGCTTAGAGTGGTTAAATTCTGAACAAGTATTTATTGAGCACCTTCTGTATAGAGGGTTCCACAGTAGGTGTTAAATGGGCAGTACATCTGCCCTCCAGGAGCTTACTGTCTAGTTGGGGAATTAAGACAGCCCAGATTTATAGGTCATAAACTGTAGAATTAGAATTATGTATCAGTCCCTAAACTGATGATGACTTTAGCATTCAAAGTTACAAAACTTCAGACCTGCCCTTCTATCTTCATTTGTGGGCTTTGACAAACTGGGGCTGTTATTAATACTTTAATATTAAAACACCCCGGGGCCTGGCCCCTCATCACTGTCTTTTCTCTGTGTATGCCCCTTCTCCCCGTGATCTCATCCACCATCACAGCCCAAAATATCCTTTGGTGTCAGAATGCACACATTGTCTGAATGTCGAACCACAGCCTGGACCACAGCCCTGACCCCTCCACTTGGTTCTCAGGTAGACTCCTCAGGCTTGACATGTCTATAGCTGAACCACTTAGCTGGCCCGTATCATGCAGGAGTTTTCCCAGCTCAAGTCATTCTTTTCATTGCTCTGTCCAAAAACCTTAGAGTTCTCCTTGATTCCTCTCACACACTGGCTTCTGTCAGCTCATTCTTCTTTCAGCTATGTCAGATTCCACCCTCTTCCATTCCACTATGTCAGATTCCACCCTCTGTTACTCACATCTGCTCTAGCATCACCCTTAGTTCAGATCATAGCAGTAGCCCCCTAGCTGATCTCCCTGCTTCTACCCTTGCAGTTTATTCTCCACACAGTAACCAGAGAGGACCTCCTAAAATGTAAGTCAGATTGTATCACTCCTGTTTAAAATCCAGCAGCAGTTTCTCAGTTCACACTGAGTAAAAGCCAAATCTTTACTAAGGCCAGACAGAGTCTACCCCTTTAGCACCTCTGTACCTTCACCTTCTACTGTGCTCCCCCCTCACTCACTGTGCTTTGACCACTCTGGCTCCCTGGCTGGTTCCCAAGGCTCCAGGCATATTCCTGCCTCAGGGCCTTTGGCACTGGCTGTCCCCTCTTCCTGGTATGTTCTTACCCCATCTTTCACACATGGCACTCTGCTTCATTTCCTACAGTGTGCTTAATCTCACCCTCTTAGTGAGACATTTTTCCACCACAGCCCTCCTGTCATCCCAGCACGACACCATTCCCTTGTTTCTTCTCTATCACTTATCATTGTATAGCATAGCATATAATTTATTTACTTATCTTGTTGTCATCATCCCTCCCCACCCAGATTGTAAGCTCCATAAAGACAGAGACTTTTGTCCATTTAGTTCCCTACTGAATCTCTCACGTCCAAACACAGCCCAGTGTGTAGTAAGCCCTCGATAAATATTTATTCAGGAATACAGTCTTAAAAATTCCACTCTTAAAAGTTGTCCCAACACACAGAAGCCCTGCTCTTCCTTGTTATTACTGATTCAGACCACTTGTTATGTAGAATTAATGACTATTACGTGTTTAGTATAACATTCGTACCTATAATCAAGGTAAATCTAGAAAAAGTTAGACATTTGTAGAATAGTAATGTTGTAGTCAAAAGTATTTACTTTGAGCAAGAGTGCTTTTGACATATAAGTACAAGTAATTATGAAATGCTTTTGAACAAATGCCATACTCATAGTTCCATTTTCCTGTAATTGTTTAGTTTTAGAGGTATTTTCAAGTCAGGATGAAAAAAAAGACAGTTTTGTTTCAAGCTTTTTTTTATCATTTGTAATTTCATTGTAGAGTATTGATAGTTTATCAAGTCAGGACATACTTGCCCTGTAACTGGTGTGCATGAGGCTGAGATGTGGAGACACAGAAATGGCCAAGCCATGGCCTCCCTCTCAGGCATCTTTGGCTCTTGTGGGGGAAATTCAGAGATGTGGAGGCGGTTGTAGAAAGTACTGAATTCAAGTCCAGGTAGAAGAAGAGATGAAATTCTGCTGTAGCTAAGGTTAAAAAAGTATTCAGAATTTTTGAAATTTTGAAAATGCATTTCCTAACTTAGTTCCCTCCTCCTGCCCCTAATTCTCCCTATTCTTATCATCAGCATCTTTCTATAACTTGCCCTGTGTTGCTGATTTTATCATTGATATTCTGCTCGGATCGCCAAGTGCTGAGGTAAGAATTGTTTACATTACATAAGACACACACACACACACACACACACCCCACACCCCACTCCCGGTCCTCTTCTGTCTGGGGCCCTCTGCATACCTGTGACACTGCATGTGTAGGCCAGAAGGCCTGACACCTGGTCCTCTCAGGAAGTCCTACAAAGGGGGCGTAGACCACTCTGGAAGCAAGGTGACCATTCAGACACTCTGCCCTCCCTTCTATTCCATATTCCACTGGAAGTTCAGAGATTAGTGCTAAGATTAATTTGTATTTGTTTATAACAAATAAAATGTTACAGCCGATGTTGAGCATCCACAGCTGGCATTCAGTGTCAACATGCTGGTCAAAATCAGGGAAGACCAACGAAGCCACAAATTCCCCACTAGATTTTATAATTCTCATTTTCTTCTATGACCTTGAAAATTAACTCTCAAATACTTGGAGAGTTTTTTCTTATATTCATGTATAGTAAATTATAAAACTGTTGAGTAAGAGAAGAGAATAATTTGGGAAATCAGTGCTCAGACCTTGTTTGTTTTTAATCAGTCCCAATCTGTTCAGTGTAAAGGTTACTATCAGTGATTAAGATGTTCACAACCTTAGAATATCCCTCAGAGTATGGACTTGGGAGGAAGATCACTTTTCAAGCAGTCTCTAAGTGTCGGTTGACCTGTGTTTTGGCCACTAATGATGTAATTTCAGATTCGCCGTGCTGCCTGTGACCAGCTGTATACTCTGAGTCAGACAGATACTTCAGCTCACCCAGACGTACAGAAGCCAAACCAGTTTCTCCTTGGGGTGATCCTCACAGCTCAGCTACCTCTCTGGTCCCCAACTAGTATTATGAGAGGAGTCAATCAGAGGTACGTAATCAAGATGAAAAAGCTCACGTTATACAAAAAGAGAATGATGCTTTGCCTGTTGTTACCCTGAAACCCATGTGCATTATTGAGATGACATAAGAATTTCTCCTTTCCTCTTAGAATATTTGTATCCTGAAAGAAGGCATTGCAATTTTTACTATCCCCTTTCAGGACAGGGGAGTTAGAGGAGACAATACCAGGCTTCCTTCCCCTTGAATCACTTCCATCTCCCACCTCTGCCGGACCTGGTCCACCACCCCCAAGAGAAAGAGGGGCTCACCTGCTTGGTGAGAGGCTGAAATTATTGGAGCCCTATCACTTTATGAAGGTCATGCCGGTCAGGTTCTTGAGTATATCACTCTCAGAGTGATTCAGTGAGAGCAGGTATGCTCTTAGTCGGCATACCTCCTGACTCCGTATCTAGATGTAGCTGGGGTGTCCGTCTAGCTTTCTCTCTTGGTTTTACACGCGCCTGGGCATGGAGGGAATCTGTGGTCCAGGCTGATAGAATGGCTTGGGTGAGTCCATTCTGCCCACTGTGCCATACATCTGTGGGCTAGCCTGCGGGCAAGGCTGTGCTTTGGTCTAGGCCCAGGATGGAGGGCCGGAGATCCCACAGCAACCTCCACTGTCTTCAGCTTAGCTTTACCAGAGAACCCTTGTCATAGTGCTTATAAGGTACCACTGAGATGTGTGAAATCAGTATCTACTTTCCTTGTGTACATGCTTTACAAATTAGAGCTCTGGAAGGGAAGAAATACTAGAGCTACTCCAATCCCCTAAGTTTGGATAAGTATCCTGACCCCCAAGTTTGTGTCCAAACTTGGTCTGTTTAAGCGTAAGTTCAGTGGCATTAAGTATATTCTCATTATCGTGCAACTGTGTTCACCATCCACCTCTTGAGCTTTCTCATCATCCTAAACTGAAACTCTGTACCCATTAAGTCATGAAATGAAAGACTGATGTATTCAACTCCATAAAAATTAAAATATTCTAGGTGGAAAAAAATACCATAAAGTCAAAAGTCAGTTCACAAACTGCTGAATAGATTTGTAACATGTGACAGACAAGAAACTCATTTTGATAATATATATAAGAAGCTATTAGAAATCACTAAACAAATGACCCAACAACCAAATTGAAAAAATGGGCAAAGGACATGAAGAGACAGTTCAAGAACAGATGTAAGGTTTTTTTGTGTGTGTGTGTGTGGTTTTTTTTTTTTTTTAATTTTTAGATTTGCTAGAATTTTTACTGCAACAAAATGTAAATAATCATTTTACTCAATTTTAAGTCTATAGACCAATGCCATTAAGTACACATACACAATACATATTGTTGGACAACTGTCCCCACTACCCATTTCTTTTTCATCTCAAACTGAAACCCTTTACCCACTAAATAGTAACTCCTTTATTCCCCCTCCCTTTGTTCTGCTCTTTCCAGGTTCATCCATGTCGTTGCATATATCAGGGTTTCATTTGTCATTAATACTGAAAAATATTTCCTTTATCTCTTCTTTCTTCTGTTGCCTGTGTTTTTGACATCATATCTAAGAAATCATCACCAAATGCAGTCTCATGAAGTTTTCCTTATGTTTTCTTTTAAAGTTTTTATAGTTTTCACTCTTACATTTATGTGTTTAATCCATCCAAGTTAAGTTTTGTATGTGACAGAAAGTAAGGGTCCAGCCTCATTCTTTTCATGCGATGTGGGTAATCCAGTTGTCCCAGCACCTTTTTCTCCCACTGAATGGTTTTGACAACTCTGTGCCATACAGCATGCTAAATTCATTGCATATATTTATTATTCAGTCCTCACAAAGGACAAATGAGTTTGACAGTTTTATTATCTCCTTAACAGTCATAATTCTTGGTTCATTATCCATTCTTCTCATTGTGTTATTCTTGAGCCTTCTATGGATGCACATGTGTGTTTATTTCTAACACTCTAACAAACATTTTAGAAATTAAAAACCAAAGAAATCGGCCCTAGACATCCAACTGTAAGTAGTGGAGCCAGGATTAAAACCAAGGTCCCTTGACTTTAAAGCTTGTGTTCTTCACTACTATAATTGCAGAAAAGTTTCTCTGGTCATCTTGGATGAAACGATTTACCTTTCTCTTTCTTCTCTGACTCCACTTTATTTTTCTTAGTATCTACCAGTTACATATGTATTTTTTTAATTTGTTGTCTGCCTTTTTTGTTCTTTGTCAACTGTTCTCTAAAATAGTTTCAGGTATATAGTAGGTGCTTCATAAATATCAGTTGGTATTTGAATGAATGAGTATAGTCAGTGCATGATGTGTGCAGTCAGTCTGTACATCATTACAAATGGGAGATTTAATAAGTTTCCTCTCTGCACTATTATTTCTGTAGTATATCTGTATTAGCAAATTCATTAGTGTGCTTTTTGCTAAGATACTGAAGTTGAATTAATGTAAAAGATTTGTTTATGCTTAGGAAAATTCAGCTATTTTCTGAGCCTGTTCTTACAAGGAAAATGCTTTTTCTTTTAAAATTGACCTTTATTGGGCAGCCCCGGTGGCTCAAGGGTTTAGTGCTGCCTTCGGCCCAGGGCCTAATCCTGGAGACCCGGGATGGAGTCCCACATCAGGCTCCCTGCATGGAGCCTGCTTCTCCCTCTGCCTGTGTCTCTGCGTGTGTGTGTGTGTGTGTGTCTCTCTCTCTCTCTCTCTCTCTTGTTGTGAATAAATAAAATCTTTAAATAAATAAATAAATAAATAAATAAATAAATAAATAGAATTGACCTTTTTTAATAACTTGAAATGTTATCTGTTTTTTAGACTATTATCTCAGTGTATGGAGTATTTTGATCTAAGGTGCCAATTATTAGATGATCTGACAAGTAAGTAAATGTCTAAGTTTGGTTTGTGTAGGGGGAGGGGAGAGAAAAGAGTAGAAAAGAAAGCTAAATGGACATTTCTAAATCTGACTTAATATGTCTTCAATATAAATGAGATTATAATTACTGTTTGAAGTTGAATTTTATTTTCTTGAAAATAGCAGGTAAACTCATATACCAGTTCTCTCTTCTGGCATATACCCAACCATTAATGTGTTGAGAAGATTTGTTGATCTTAAAAATTGTCAAAAGACCTATGTTTTAATTACACTGATACAGAACTACTGGGAAGAAAATTTCTGTCTAGTATAGTGAATTCTGACCATTTTAAAGGTCTATATTGAAGGAAAAAGTCAATCACTGTTGAGGTATGTTATAATAAAAGAAGTAAGTAGGGCAGCCCTGGTGGCGCAGCGGTTTAGTGCCGCCTACAGCCCAGGGTATGATCCTGGAGACCTGGGATCGAGTCCCACATCGGGCTCCCTGCATGGGGCCTGCTTCTCCCTCTGCCTGTGTCTCTGCCTCTCTCTCTCTTGCTCTGTGTCTCTCATGAATAAATTTTAAAAATCTTTTTAAAAAAATAAAAGTAAGTTATTTAGTGTTAAATGATTGAAATCTTGTTAGAAATTTTGGTGTTAGAGCATTCAGATTTTTATTATCTGCATTTACTCTCATCTAATGCATATGTATGTTGGGATGCTCTGTGTAAATGTTAGGTGTTCACATCAAGAGTTTATTTATTGCCCACTCTCTACATAAAAGATATGCTTCAGCTTATAGAAAATCCATAAAAATCAGGATGGACAAAAGTATTCATGGAAATACTAATTGGAAAAGAATATCAATACCCAGAGGTTAGAAAGAAATTCTTGCATGTATGTGGGCTTTAAAGCTCCACACAATCAGAATTTTGTTGCGAGGTTGCTGGAAACAGAGGTAAACAAGAAACTATATATTAGTGGTTTTCAGTACCCTAGAAGAAAACTGAATGGTTTTGCAAAAGAAACAGATCTTTTTGCTGGCAGGTAAATCGGGAAAAACCTCGTGCAGAGATCTTTGTGTCATGGAAATGGGAGGACGTAGTGACTAGTAAACCTCAGCAGAGGTCTCTACGGCAGATGCCTTCCTCCGTGTCCCAAGTGTTTTTTGAAGGTGGGAGACACAGTGCTCTGAGCAGTGCAGTGAAACAGTGGCTGTGGAGCCTGAGATGATGTAGTTAGAGTGCACGTTTGTCATCTAGACCAGATGGATGGATGACACGGCCATCTAATAGTCTAGCCGAGTACCACGTTGTTCAGCCAAGCTTCTGGTGAAAGCTGGGCAAGCAGCCAGCCAGCCAGGAAGGCATACTCTCTGGCTTGAACTTGGAGAGGTTGCTCTGTTCTGCTTCTCAAGGCGTAGAACCATGAGTTGGCTCCACACATAGAACTTAAGAAGTCATGAACAAGTTATTCATATAGGCCTTCCTGTGTCACTGATCAATGAGTGATCCAGGATCCTTTATTGGGATGTTGAAGGTAGTGTGGGAATATGTCTGGAAACAAGCAGTATTTACCATTTGGCAGGTATTTGGCATATGCCAGTGCCTATGCACTTCATACCCCGCACCCTGCAGTGTAGGTATCAGCCTCGTTTTATAAATAAGAAAACAATGACCCACGGTGAGTAAATGGGTTCATGTCCAGCGCCAGTCCCATTCTTACCATGACGTAGCCCTTTTCGCCTCATGCTGTGGGACTTTACCACTTATGACTATAGTGCCATACTTCCTCTTCTCCCCAGTCCCATCTTCCAGGATGGAATCTTGCTTTACTCCTTGTTGAGAGGGGAAAGTAAGAGAACTTATTAAAACAGAGCAGAGTGGTTCTCTGGGGTTTGGTGCACTGTCTGGAAACACTGTGCTCTGCTGCTGTGCTATGGACCTCCTCCTCCTTTGCAGGACTTCTTTGGCCTAGCTGATACCACTAGAGCCTTGGCCCTCCTCGTACCCTCCATCCTTCCCTTCTCTAGAAGGATGTGCTCCCAGGAGATACCCAATGACACTTTCCCCCCACCTCCCACTCTCACCCTGAAACCAGGAGCTTCCCCTTCATGACCTGCACAGAAGGGCCCTCACAACATACTTCGTTTAGGACTAAGAGAGTGAGGAAGGAGTGAGTACCCATGCACTGTCGTAGTCCTTGGAGCAGCAGCTTCACCCCGATTATTAATGACAACTTTCTCAGATCTACAAAATGGAGGGTTGGGACTTGACTTTGCCTGCTGTAATTCAGGATTTGGAATCCATGAAAGAAAATCCTTCTTTCTTTGAAATGGATTGTTTTTTCCTTCTTAGCTTCAGAAATGGAGCAGTTAAGAATCAGCCCAGCTACTATGCTTGAGGATGAGATTACCTGGCTGGATAACTTTGAACCTAATCGCACTGCTGAATGTGAGACCAGTGAAGCAGACAACATCTTATTGGCAGGACACTTACGGCTCATTAAGACTCTCCTTTCACTCTGTGGGGCAGAAAAGGAAATGCTTGGTAATTATTGCTTCATCTTACCATGTGATAGAATATCTCAAGATCTTAACTATTGCCATAGTATTGTATGTAATTAGGAAAATAGGATAGGTGCTCCGTGTTCCATAGAAAATTGACACTTCAGGTAATAGGAAATAGTCTGGAATTTTAGTGGCTAACAAACTTGCGGTGTATTTTACCTGTGTTATTAAACCATGAAGGAACTTTATAATATTAAAAGCAATTGGATCACATAACTTCTTAATATCAAGTAAAAATTAATTCAAAGTAGGGTTTTCTCTTTTTTGCTATTTTATATTTTATAAAATATTATTTATTGTATGTTTTACTTCTTTTAAGGGTAATTCTCATCTTGGAGGTAGCCCCCACCCACCACCCCCTGCATAGTGGGGGTACATGAGTGTCCTGGGGTACACATATAACTTGTAAGGGCATATTCAGTATTATAAGCTATATTCAGAAAACAAGTCAAAACATTAATTATCACTTTTATCACACAAACTAAGCTCTATAAAAATCTTCTTGGCTACTGGGGATACATAGAAAAGAGTGATTCTAAACCAGGGTGAGAAGGGCACATCGTTTTACCCAAAGAAGGCAAGATTTTAAAAAGTTTGAGAAACACTCTGTGCCCACCCCCCACCCCCCAAATGCCCAGAGTAAGAATTAATTGTTCACTCAAACCGTTCTGCCTTGTGGTGGTCTTGACATTTGTGTTTCCTAAGTGAAAGTATGGGTTCTTTCACTCCACTCTCTGCTCATAAAGGAAGGTGCCCTCGCTTGTGCATCTTTATTCCCTGTCTCTCCCTCCCATCCACACCCTTTGCCCCGCAGAGCTTTGCCACATACTAAGTGCTCAAAAAATAACCATTAAATTGAATGCCCTGCCATTGGGTGGCCTTGGGTGCCTTTGCTGCTCTGATATAAAAGTACAAAAACAGGATCTTTGAATGAAAATGTATTCATCCTCAACATGAATATTATGCTCTATTCCAGGTTCATCACTCATTAAACCATTGTTAGATGACTTCCTTTTCCGAGCTTCTAGAATTATTTTAAATAGTCATTCTCCAGCTGGCAGTGCCGCCATCAGTCAACAGGACTTTCATCCAAAGTATGGAAAATGCACGTTGTGTTCAGTTTTGGTAAAAATTCTAATTCGAAACTTTAGTCCAAAAAGATTTTCTTAACTTGGAGTTTGTCGTCCATCTTGTGAGTGTGTGTAGTTATAAGGTATTATCCACTATATAAATAAATGCATGTAAAGGGGCTGAGGATAAAGCCTGCCTGGCACATAGTAAGTGCTGAGCAAGTATGCCGGTACCATTCTTATGAGATTGGAAGGATAAGTAACACATTATGTGGTTAACTTGGCTGGTAACAAATTCCAGGAGAAACTGAGATTGTAAGAATTCCATCCAAAGTGAAAGTAAATAGGCTCAGAATCTTGAGAGTTTCTTCTAGCAGGGACGTATAGGTGCTTTAGTGCATGAACTTTGTGATTTGCTGCGTATCACCTGTGTCCTGATAATTAAAACTACTAGTGATGTACTATAGTGGTAATTTTAGAATCAAATATTGTATTCGTTTTTATGGGTAGACATTTGAAAGATCTTTTTGTAATGATGACCCTACTTGGGTGCTTCTGGAAATAGGAGGAGGCCACTTCATGCTGCCGTCCTTGCCTCCTCTGAATCCAACTTACTTTGTTCTTAGGAAAACCAGAATTTATTGAATAATCCTGAAGGAATTTGGGATTTGGTATTTAACCAGTGAAAAAAATTCCCATATAATTTCAGTGGTTATAAGAATGGGCAAGGCTTAACAAGCAATATTTCATGGACCCTTAAGCTATATCTTATCATGTATGACTATTTCTCTGTATAGAGATTTCTTATTAGCAAAATCTGTTTTCAGGTAATAAACCTTCATTAGAACTCTTGCAGTGTGTCTCAGGCTGTGACTCCCATCCTCCTGCCCCAGTCTTGTTCTGGAAGATCTGGTGCTAGCTCCATGGGAATCTTTTATTAAAGCAGTAGTAGAAATACAGGAGTATTTCAGTCTTCATTGAACAGAGAAAATAAATCTTCAGTAGTTTTTTGTTTGTTTGTTTGTTTCTTTGCTTTTTTTTTTCATTAATTTTTTAATTTAAATTCAGTTAATTATTATTTTTAGAGGTAGAGGAATTTTTTTAAAATCATACACAGTGCCCTAATTAGAAAAGGCGGCATTTTGTTTCATCCCTCCCCTATGTACTGAGTGATGTTCATTTTATCACAATAACTCCCAGCCCTTTCCCACCTTAAACCCTAAAGCCAGAAAGAGATTCACGATACACAGAAGTATTTTCACAAATAATGTTTATTCTTATTAACACTAACAAAAGAACTTCTTAATGTTGAGCCTGTGTCTATGGTACCTCTATTCGTTCTTTACTGTCCTTTGCAACCCGGAAATCCATATAAGCAAAGGACAATGCCAGGTCCTGGCCATTGTCCTCAGGGTGTGCTGCAGTGCTGGTCTAAGAGCTAGCCCCACAGCACCCCGCTCCCCACCCTTCCCATGAACACATCTCCCACACTGCACTCCATACATGTTTCTCTTAGGGGTTGAATGTCCTCTTTTCTGTGTATCCTTCCTAACCTGTGATCTCGGTAATGGCAAGGTTGGCATAGGTGACAGAAATTACTGTCCATCCCCAAAATGATTTCTACTAAAGATGAGCAATATCAGAAGCCTTTGGTTTCCTGAAGAATGCTTGGTTACCTTTTATTGTCATTTTAAATAAATTAATTTGGCAAACCACATCTTTCTGTCTCCATTTTCTCAGCAAAATGAAGTTGATTTGGGTCCTTGAAGAATTTTTAATCTCCAGGCACATATAAAATGCTTATAGGCATTTATTCTGATTTGCATAGTTTGCATTTTCTGCCATTTAGATACTTGCATTTCAGGGTGATATCTACAAAAATCTTTCTTGCTTACCTACTTTGATTTTCAGACTCCATCCATTTTTTGCTGATCCAAACCTTAGATAAAAATACTCTGGAGTCCTAAGTGAGAGATTTTGCTCCTTTACCAGGCCAAGAAGATATTTAGCTCTCAACCATAACTCTCCCTCCTGTATTCCTGGCCTCTTCCTTTAAGTAAACACTCCCCGCCCTCAATTCCTAGAGCTCTGCCTTCAGACCTGATAACCATGTTTGAGGAATTGCAGCTCTAATGCTTTCATTTTAAATGTTGATTTAGCTTAATGAACAATTTAAGTAGGTTATTCACTGTTGGAATTGACTTGCATCTTTTGTTTTTAGGTGTAGTACAGTGAATAGCCGATTGGCAGCCTATGAAGTCCTGGTGATGTTGGCTGATAGCTCACCTTCAAATCTGCAAATTATCACAAAAGAACTGCTGTCTATGCATCATCAACCCGACCCTGCTCTAACCAAGGAGTTTGATGTAAGTTTTCTAAACCCCAGTGCACATAGATTTTTTTGGAATAATCAATTAAACATACAGTTCTAAAGCCTATGATTGCATTATCCTAATCACAAAGAAAGTCAGTATTTGTTTGCTTATTGTGTTCATATACTATATGTTCAACTATAAACTACTAAATTACTTTATTACTGTAGTAATACTCTATTCCTCAATGGTAACCTTTTTATTAATTAAAAAGGGGACATTTTCAAGTCAGTTGATAATTACTCTCAGTAAGAAGTAGCATTTTAGCCTGTTTTTTGAGTAACTGGGTGACACAGTGCCGGGCACTGGAAATACAGACTCAGACGTTGGCTCTGTCACAGCACAGTCTACATTCAGTTAAATCCAGCTAAGATTTACTGAGTTTACCAGGCATTAATAGGTCTCTTGGGCTTTTGGAGGTCAAAAATGAAGATAGGATTCTAGCCCTCAAGAAAGTCAGTATATAATGGAAGAGATGGACCTGTAGGCAGATAATTTCAACATAATGTGATAAATTACAAGATACAGGTCATGTCCTGAATGCTCAACCAACAGGGCACTTTACCTCAGATGGTGGTAAGACAGAAAGCCTGTCAGAAAAAAGGTGAAATTGAAAATAGAGCTTTGGGCACCCAGGTGGCTCAGTTGGTTAAGCCACTGACTCTTGATGTTAGTTAGCTCAAGTCACGATCTCTCAGGGTCGTGAGATTGAGCCCCGAGTCAGATTCCCCGATTAGTGGGAAGGATGCTTTTCTTTGCCTTTTCCTCCACCTCCCCACTTGTGTGCAAACGCTCCCCTGCCCAAATAAATAAAAAAAATCTTAAAGAAAAAACAAAAAACAAAGCAAAACTCTACCGTCTCACAAGCCAACTGAGGCAAGGTGGGAAGGTGATTCCTTCCAGCAGAGAAGGATATGGGACAAGGCTCTGGAGCCATGCAACAGTTTAGGGATCTGCAAGAGAAGCACATCTGTGCTTTGGGCTACAAATCAATTACAGTTTAGATCTTAGAAATCACCCTGCTCTGTGTGTATATCAAATGTTAGTGGAAAGTATGTCATACTTAGCAATTCCTTAAGGTCCAAAGGACCTATAGGTTTTAGACGGTTGGTTGTTACATGGACACAGGTCCTTGATATAGGCAGATAAGATGATTCTGAGTATGGCATTAGAACCAAGATTCTGCTGAAATAGCATTTCAAAATGTGTCATTTCAGTATCCTTTTCCACTTGGAGAAGTGAAATGTTCAATTTCATCCAAGATGCCTTTTCTAGATTATTTCTAACCAGAAAAGTATTGTAATAGGATCTACATTAGTACACCACATCTTTAAGTACAATGCAAGAGTAATTACCTATTAATTTCATTATATGCTTATTCAAAGTTGTTCAATGGAAGAATGTTACTTTCTTAAAAAGGAAGGGAAGGAATATAAGCCTTCCTTGACCCTCCAGACTGGTCAGGATTCTTCATAGTAAACGCTTCATAGATCCCTATTCCTTTTTTGCCAGGTACTACCTCAGTTTGTAAGTAGATATATTTACTTGATTGATGTCTGTGTACTCTACTAGATTGTGAGCTCCTTAAGATAAGAGAGCACATCTATCTCTTATATCCCTGGCTCAGTACCTAGCACATAGTAGCTTCTTAATAAATATTTGTTGAATGTGGGCAGCCCCCGTAGCCCAGCCGTTTAGCATCACCTTGGCCTGGGGTGTGATCCTGGAGACCCAGGATTGAGTCTCACTTCGGACTCCCTGCATGGAGCCTGCTTCTCCCTCCGCCTGTGTCTCTGTGTCTCTGTCTCTGTCTCTCTCTTCTCTCTCTCTCTCTCTCTGGGTCTGTCATGAATAAATAAATAAAATATTAAAAAAATATATTTGTTGAATGATATTCAGTTGACGGAATACATGACTACTAAATGGATAAATAAAAACACAATGTGTTAAGTACTTTAAATGTTAAGTACTTTGAATAGAAGAGGAACACTGAGATAGTAATATTTTTTATTTGTATTAGCATCTGCAGAGGTACTTTAATAAGAATGTAGGTTTTGTTAGCATGACTCCTAACCTACTAGAAGGATAAATCTGTGAGTTTATTTCTTTTCTCTCTCAAACATCTCAGCGAGCCATGATGGAAATGTGTTGGTTGTTGGTGGCAGATACACTAATTCACTCTCTACTGTCTCTGCTCCTCCCGTTTCTAGTACCTTCCCCCCGTGGATAGCAGGTCCAGTTCAGGGTTTGTGGGGCTGAGGAATGGCGGTGCTACATGTTACATGAATGCAGTCTTCCAGCAGCTGTATATGCAGCCTGGGCTCCCTGAGGTGATTTTCTTCTTCCTTCCTGTTTGGTATGAGAGATAATGTGTGCATGGTCTGAAAAGTGTCCCAGATTCATATATTGCATTTGGTATTTACTAAAACTAGACCTAACTAGGAATTCTTTAGTAGCTTCTGAAATAGGTGTAGACAACATGTTCATGGTCACGTGCTTTTATAAATCTGCTGAAAGAATATTTGACAGATAGACTTGACCAGTTGAGATTTTTTAACTAAGTTACTTACTCTCAAATTCTATTTCCATAAAATTACTAATGTTTTAGTATTTTAGAAAAATTTAGGGTCTGTCATCAGTGCTCTATAATAGTTCAGTTAACTCTTGAACAACACAGGAGTTAGGAGTGCTCACCCCCCAATGCAGTAAAAAATGTGCATGTAACTTTGGACTGCCCTAAAACTTAACTACTAATAGCCTACTATTGACTGGATAGTCAGAGTTAACTCATATTTTATGTGTTATATGTATGATGTACTCTATTCTTACAATAAAGTAAGCTAGAAAAGAGAAAATACATTTATAGTACTGTACTGTACCCCCCAAAAAATCCATGGATAAATGGACCTGTATGGTTCAAACCCATGTTTAAGGGTGAGCATATACTACAAGCTCATTATATTGCAGTCAGTAGTTTTCAAAATACTCTATATGTATCATACCATGTTTGTCTCTCAGAGAGATTACTAGTTCCAGTTTTTCATAATCAAATAGAAGCTCAAAGAAATGACTTCATGAGTCCACCAAAAGGAAATACTGAAGCTAAACATATCAGAGTTGTAGCCACATCCAAACATATACAGCATCAGAAAAGCAATGTGGCCAGTACACATACGTATGTCCACGTCGACTGTGAAGCAGTGAACTCTTTCTAGCTTTTAATAACACCTTGTTTCTGTTTAGTCGTTACTTTCAGTGGATGATGACACGGACAATCCAGACGATAGCGTGTTCTACCAGGTGCAGTCGCTCTTTGGGCATCTGATGGAAAGCAAGCTGCAGTATTATGTACCTGAGAACTTCTGGAAGGTATTTCACCCAATATCTCTTTAGATTTCAAGACGTCAGATATTTGGATCTAGTGGTAATTGTTTCTGTCTTTATTAACTCTAGACTAATCCCATTTCCAGGAACCTACAGAAGAATGGACTCTACCCCATTCTTCTTAAGATTGATGTTCAATTTCAAATGATTACAATATTAAGAATAGTCATTTATAATTTCTAGAGATTTGCTGATCTTAACGATTTTGAGTACTTCTCATGATTCTCATTTTAGCTCTTCAGAATATTTATTCAAAGTATTCCAATTTCACTAATGCTCTAAATAAAGAACAGTACTCTGTTTCACGGGAGTACCTTGTATTTTCCCTCGTAGTTCGGATAGTTCTAAGACAGAAACTCTATGTTCTGTGGCCTCAGATCCCACCTGGTATGGTCTCCCAGACTTGTGATGGTTACACAGGGCCCAGGGTAGCATAGGTAACTGAACTCAAGCTTGTCTCATTTCAATAAAAATGTCTACTGCCCTAATAATGACCCTGGTTTTTAGAAGCATTTAAGTGCTCTTTCACATTTGTGTTCTTCTATATTCAGAAATTGCTACTTTTCGTTTAACAATATATTTCTTATTGCATAGATTTTCAAGATGTGGAACAAAGAGCTTTATGTGCGAGAACAGCAAGATGCATATGAATTCTTCACTAGTCTTATTGATCAGATGGACGAATATCTCAAGGTAGAAGAAAATGTCACTTTCTCTCTGGACTCCCTCAAACTGTAATACGAGTGGAGTGTGGCAGGATTTGGGATTACTGTGAAACCGACAAATCAGAATCTGGTCATCTTTAATACCACAGCCATAATTCATTTCTTCTGGTGGGGTTTGAATATAAGAACAGACACAGATCACTACAATTATGGACTTCTTCTTAATTCACCCAACATTTGATGGAGTCTGTAACCTGTGCTTCATACTAACCATCTGCATCTCATGCTCTTACTGTGGGTGCACTGAGGTAGCCTGGCCTCAGGACTGCTGCCCTGGCAGGGAACCTGACAGCCTGTGCATGTGCATGGCAGTCTGACTGCCAGAGAGGCTAGCTTACCAACCTAAAGTTTCCTGCCCCTACCTTGCATGACATGTGACAGATCCTAAGTGATGCTGCCTCCTAATTACAGGGCACCTCCCATCACTATCCTTATCTGCCCCTCCTCTCCTTAGGAGGTCCAAGTTAGTTATTTCCTTGTTCAGAAAACTCATGATCATAGCATTTTTATCCACAAGAAAGAAGAAAAGATTGTGGAGAGTTGCTTCTAACCTGGTCATTGTTGCATGGGGAGAAGGATTTGGAATCATCACTGAGTGCTGTTTTTGTCACCAGCTGCCATTGGCCTCTTCTCCTCTTCCTTTGCCAGTGGAGCCAGTGGGTTCTAATCCTCCCATTCAATCCCAGCTTAAACTATCACCATGACTCAGTGTATTTTAGCTGTTAAGTTGAAATTTGCACTTTAGCTTAGGTCTAAATAAAATTCTATATTAAGTGACCTGCAAATTCTCAGGTCATCAACTAAAATTCTAACATTTTATTCCAACAGAAAATGGGGAGAGACCAAATTTTTAAGAATACTTTCCAGGGCATCTATTCTGATCAGAAGATCTGTAAAGACTGTCCTCACAGGTAAGTGAAGATATCATTGACATCAAAACTGATCCTCTTCAGTTTTTTTTTTCCTCTTAATTGATAGTACTTTGTTCATTAATTTTCATCCATATTTTACTTGACTAAAGTGACAGTAGATAAAAATCTGAGCTATTACCTTTTTAATAGTATTTTTATTCCAAAAGCTACTATAACAGTTTATTGATATATTTGGTTTCAGCCAAGTTCTAGAATATTCAGATTCATGAGCATCACCATGCTTAATATTTTTTTTACCCTACTTAGTATAAAGTAAATCATGATGCAAAGCAGAAGCTTTCCTATAGAGCTTTAAGAGTACTTTAAGTTTCATACGTAAACACATGGATTTCCATTGGAAGCCACAAATCTTCAAACAAAATTACGTATTCTTAGAGTTATCCTAATACAGATATCAAACTTGGAAGAAATATTTTTGCAGTAGGAAAAGGATTCAGTACTAAGGTGAAAACATGGAAGTTGCCATTTGGCTACAGTAGTACTGTACATGATCATCCTTTTTAAATACTTCTAGCATGTCATGAATTGTGCATTGTTGTAAGACTTGCAGATCTCTCTCTTCAGTGGACCTATAAATGTTTATTAAATTAAGTTTCTCTGGTTTCTATATCTAAAATTTCTTTGCTGAAATTCATAACTTTAAGTCATTTCTAGTTAACAAAAATTGGCATTTTTATTTGGCAGTGTACTTTTAAAAGGATGAGGGACAGCATGGGTTAATTTCAGAACTTCAGAATGTAGTTCTGTGTACAGACTCTTGTATTGTGGTAGTTTCAAGATCTTTAAATTCTACTGTTTGTTTTTCCTGTGATTTTCCTAATCAGATACGAGCGTGAGGAAGCTTTCATGGCTCTCAATCTTGGAGTTACTTCTTGTCAGAGCTTGGAAATTTCTTTGGATCAGTTTGTTAGAGGAGAAGTTCTAGAAGGAAGTAATGCATATTACTGTGAAAAGTGTAAAGAAAAGGTACCACATTTCCCTTTTTTAGAAAACAATTGATTTGTTATTCATTTGTGTTTTATGTAAGGGCAATATTAAGCTCCTACTGTTGCTAAGTTGTGTCATTATCTGTTTTTGCATGGGCAGGAGAGGCCTGTGGAAATCTCTGATCTTTGTATGATTTTGCTGTTTTATTTCCTCCACGAAGATAATTGGGTTTTGCTTTTCTTTAGAGAATAACCGTGAAAAGGACCTGCATTAAGTCTTTACCTAGCGTCTTGGTAATTCACCTAATGAGATTTGGATTTGACTGGGAGAGTGGACGCTCCATTAAATATGATGAACAGATAAGGGTAACTTATGTTTTCCCCCTGAAATATCTTAAAATGATGACCTCACTTTCTTTTCTGCTGTTTATTTTTTCATGTTTAACTTTGGCCTCCACTGTGAAAGACTGTCATCTCAGCATTTGGAGAAGTACACAGCCCCTTGTCTTAAGCAGCTGTCACAGTAGACAGGCAGGCAGACATGTAAACACCCCTCCTATGTAGAAGTCATCCTGGTAATGGTGGAGAGGCAGTCCTAGCTAGAATTAGGAATACATACCTCTTATTTGAATCTGACTTCATGGGGCGTTGCTATATATGTGCCTCATCAACACTAATTTGGTCTTTTTTGCTTTTAAATAGTTTCCCTGGATGCTAAACATGGAGCCTTACACAGTTTCAGGAATGGCTCGCCAAGATTCATCTTCTGAAGTTGGTGAAAATGGGCGAAGTATGGACCAGGGAGGGGGAGGATCCCCACGAAAAAAAGTTGCCCTCACTGAAAACTATGAACTTGTCGGTGTCATTGTCCACAGTGGGCAGGCACATGCAGGTCACTACTATTCCTTCATTAAGGACAGGCGGTAAGAGGTTCTCACACCACTCTCTCCCCCTGCCCTCCTCTGTCCCTCCTCCACTCCCCTTGCCCTCCTCTGTCCCTCCCACACTCCCACTATCTCTCCTGTTCTCCCCCTGCCCTACTCTTACCATACGAACATAGTGCAAAGAAATTTTTATATTGCTCTTTGGTCATATTTCATAGTGTATTTTTAAAACTTAGTATAATTATGTACCTCTTCAGTTTGAAAAGTTATTTTAGAAATTTAAGGTTTTTTCTTATTTCCAAATAGTAAACATCTGCTTTATGTGTAACAATACATAGAGATAGAGACTGGGGAGGGGCATGTCAGTTTTAATCATAATGTCTGTTTCTTCTGTGGGCTTCAGGGGCTGTGGAAAAGGAAAGTGGTACAAGTTTAATGACACAGTCATAGAAGAATTTGACCTAAATGATGAGACCCTGGAGTATGAATGCTTTGGAGGAGAATATAGACCAAAAGTTTATGATCAAAGTAAGTATTTACAAATGGATATTTCCCATTGGTTTAAACTTTAAAACTTGCAGTTTTCTGTCAAATTGGAATCAGTATTCTTTACCTAAAGAGGTAACCTTTTTATTTGTACGTACCACTGCTCTAGCTATATAGATCCAGACACATTATTGGCCTGAGAGAAAATGTTTGAGCTCCTTACAAAATGTTTTAAAACTAATTCCTTGAGATGCCTTGGTGGCTCAGTGGTTGAGTATCTGCCTTCGGCTCAGGGCGTGATGATGGAGTCCCACATCAGGCTCCCTGCATGGAGCCTCCCTCTCCCTCTGTCTGTGTCTCTGCCTCTCTCTCTCTCTGTGTCTCACATGAGTAAATAAATAAAATCTTTAAAAGAAATAAAATTAATTCTTTCAGCAGCCTTGAGGGAACAGGTGATGGAGTAAGTTAGGAGGAAGAAATGAGTATCAGAGAGAAACTAATGAACACAGAATTTCAACCTTAAAAATCATTTCAGAAGTACTTGTCCACTAAAATTCTCAAATTTCCTTTTCACTTACATAGAAGCACAATTAATTAGAGAAGACATCTCTAGCACCTGGGTTTTAAAACCATATATATTTAAAAAAATAAAAATAAAACCATATATATTCTGCAGTATGGCAAGTCTTTCACTCCCCAGCCACGCCCCCGCCCAGAAGAAAGAGTATGAGCAAAAGGACATGACAGAATCCAATCAGAATTTGCTAATTGGAGGGGTAGGGACAGACATTTTATAGAGATTTTAGCATTTCTGAATCTGATTTTGCAGTATTCTAGGGGCATTTAAAAATTTCTACCTATTTTGGGATGAAGGGGAACTGGGGAAATAGGTGAAGGGAATTAAGAGGTAGAGACTTTCAGTTAGAAAATAAATAAGTCTCAGGGATGGAAAGTTAAGCATAGGAAATAAAGTCAGTAATATTGTAATTAAGTTGTATGCGGATAGATGGTAACATCCTGGGGAGCATTTCATAATGTACGTAATTGTTAAATCACTGTTGTACACCTGAAACGACTATTATATGTCAACTCTACTTCAATTAAAATTAAAATAAAAACTTCTGCCTATATTAGATCCACGATATTAGATTTTAATACCATACCATGATAGTCCTGAGTCTAATAATAGTACCCATTAATGGTTAAAGATAATATCGTTGCCAAAATTTACCTAGATTTGGCTGTTCTATGCAGAAATGGTTAAGTGAGGCCAGTTACAATCCCATACTGTGCCACAAAACTTATTTTGAAATGTTATTTGCCTTTTGATTAAATCTAGACTTCCCCAGGAACATTTGCCATCTTTATTCTATTCCCATACAACTTCCTTCCTGTTCCTCTGTGCCACCTTTCAAGTAATTCTAAACAGTATTACTGGTAAAAAGACACAGATTTTACTTACACTTTGCATTTAACTTTTGTAAGTACTTGCTGGATTTATAGATCCTTTATTTTAAATTGCCAGACAAGAAAACCTTTTTTTATTTACAAAGACTTCCTGTCTTGTTACAAAGCAAACCCGTATACTGATGTCCGCCGAAGATACTGGAATGCCTATATGCTCTTCTACCAAAGGGTCTCTGATCAAAACTCCCCAGTATTACCAAAGAAAAGTCGAGTCAGTGTCGTACGGCAAGAAGCTGAGGATCTCTCTTTGTGAGTTTCTCTTCCACATAATTTGCTGTGCAATTTCAGTAGGTGGTCATTGTAATCTTGAGTATACTTTTTGGCATTTAAAGGTAATTTGTTAAATAAGCTAGAGGGAAATTCTAAAAAGAAAATAAGTAAATCCCTTTACCCCTTTTCTTATTGCTACCTGTTTATTATTTCCTTGGCAAGAAGTTATTTTGTGTCTAGAAACCTATATAAATTATTTCATTCTAGAATTGCAGTTTTTTTCTGATCTCATCATTTTTGAGTACACTTTATGTCCAAAGTATAGTACTTTGCCAGCACTGTCAGTGTTCTTGTGTTTTTTAAGGTCCTATTGTCTATGAATTTGCATTTCCCTGTATTGGACCTAGAAAGTATGCGGTTTACTGTTAAGTCTAGCACCCTTATATAAGTCTATATAAGTGTGCCAGGTTGTAATAACTACTCCAGCAGCCACTTTACACCAGACGATTTTCTCATTTCATCCATAGGTCAGCACCGTCTTCACCAGAGATTTCACCTCAGTCGTCTCCCCGGCCCCACAGGCCTAACAATGACCGGCTCTCTATTCTCACCAAGCTGGTTAAAAAAGGCGAGAAGAAAGGACTCTTTGTGGAGAAAATGCCTGTTCGAATATACCAGGTAAGAGCCATACAAAAGGGAGAAAATTCAGATAAAAGTCAAAATCCACCTCATAGGTCCAGAAGTATTCCTGCCAGCCTCCTCCTGGACGTGGCCAGACCTCGAGTACCTCATCCTAACTGCCTTGTCCCATGAGTCTCTTATATCAGATCACAGAGGTAGCCACAGACTCCAAGTGGCTGGCACTATCGTTGGCCTGCCGTGTGACTAGTGGGAGCCACAGGTGGATGAGTGGGAGGGCATGGACACACTGCTGGATTAACTTACTGTCTGCAGAGGAAAAATAAGGTTCATACCTATGGTTTAAACTAATGTGACAGTGAGGACATTGAATATCTACTCTGTGCTTCATGCTTTAAATGAATCCTTAATTCTTAAAATGCTCTCGTGGAGTAGTGGGTTTTATCCCCATTTTTAAGATGGAAAAACTGAGCTCAGAAAAGGAGAAGTGACCTGCCAGTATCACAAAGCCAGGATTTAAATTCAGAATTGTCCAACTACCCATTCCAGGCTTTATATACTAAGTAATTAAAAGCTGAATAGCCAGAACCAGAGAATTTAAGAAAAGTTTGGAGTGTTTTATTTCAAGAGAAAGAATTAAGCTCTCCAATACAAGGAGAGCATGGAGTTAGTTGTATTTGGGAAAGCTCTGTTTATCCTTCAACCCAAAAGAGCAAGTTTGAATTCACTCGTCCTTCATATGGTGGTTTTCCTAAATTTCCCAAAACAGTTTGGTTTGATGAATAATAATTCACCTTTCGCCTTCTTATATTTGAAAGGAAGATTTTCCTCTCTCCTTTTTTAAAATTTCAAAGTTCGAGAGAAGGGTTCTTGTGAATCCTTCTAACCTAATATAAAACCATTTTTGCCTAATGTACCATTAAAAATGTCTTTCATGTACTGAATATTTTGCCTTGTGTCTTAAAAATAATTACTAATTTTCTTTTGTAGATGGTGAGAGATGAAAACCTCAAGTTTATGAAGAATAGAGATGTGTACAGTAGTGATTATTTCAGTTTTGTTTTGTCTTTAGCATCATTGAATGCTGTAAGTACTAGTTGGCTTGTTAGTAGAGGACTAAGAAAGGAGCATAGTTAACTGTCAACTCAAGTGTTCAGTGACTCATCCTCCCCCTGGGCTGTTAGCACTCAGATTAGATGCCTGGAACATTCGCACAAACTTGTCACTTACTGGGTGATGTTAAAGTACAGGCAGTGCTCAGAATGTGTACTGCAGATTGTGAATAGGTACGGGTTTCCACACACTGGCTTTTTCAAATGCTCTTCAGTTTTATAAAGAATCTAAGAATAGCCATGAGGTGAATGTTGGGCTTTGTGGAGATTAATTTGTCCTAATTTGTCATCAGACATTCTGACTCAAGATGAACTTCTAAGTACTTCTATTTCTTGAGTATCGTGATTATAATTTGCCAGTAACAGAAAAAACTTTTAGTCTGTTGACAGATTACTTACCATCCTGTGGTCTAAAGGCTCTATTTTGAGAGGGCTTCATAAAAGAAATGAAAAGGATGTCTTTTCTTAACCTTTTAAAAAATTTAAATGGAACACTTTCTATAATAAGCTGGCTAGATTTTTCTTTTTAGTACTTAATTTTATTATGTGTCATTATTCAGTTTATAATATGTAATAATCTATAAAACATCAATGTAAAATACCATCTCTTTTCTCCCTCTCCTCAGACTAAATTAAAGCATCCATATTATCCTTGCATGGCAAAGGTGAGCTTACAGCTTGCTATTCAGTTCCTTTTTCAAACTTACCTACGGACAAAGAAAAAACTCAGGTAAGAGGTGATGTTTTGAAAGTCTTTTGTAGCAAAAGGTACTGATGAATTTAACTAAAACTGAATTTATAAAATCAAAGCATTGTGAAGGCACCCAGTATATTCAAGTGCTTAAGACATGATTAATCCCTTCCTATCTTGAAGGGATTTCTAATCTCATAGGAAGGATGAATAAAGCAGAAAAAGCAAGGCATTAATGCCGTACATCTTTGGAAATTGGGCAAAATCCTATCCAGATGGATATGGGGATTGGGTTGGTGTTAAAGACATTGATATTCTCAGAGGACTTTGGAAGGCAAAAGCAGAGAAACAAAGGGAACAATTCTCGGTGAAGGGAAAACCTGAGTATTGGACAAGACTTACCAAAGAACCATGAATGACTAGTATTTTGCTCATACATGTAAGGAACTCATTGGAAATGAGATCAGATGTGGGGTTGGATGACCACATTGTATGCCCTGAGCACCACAGAGGAGAGTTGGAACTGTGTTCAGTGGGAGATCGTGGAGTGTTTTTTATTGTAGCGGGGGCAATACATTCAGAGACACTCTAGATTTTGATTAGATGTTATTCACCATTGGTTGTTATCTTCAGCACCTGGAAGGTGCCTGACACATTGTGGGTTCCGGGTAAAATTTGCTTCGTTATTGGGTGAAGGGTGAAGAATAGTTGCACACTGGCTGGAGCAGGTGCCCAGAGCAAGGAGAGTCTCGAGGTGAGGAAGACAGGGACAATTAGAGCAGCGTGGTTCTGTCCTCCCCTCTGCGGGTGAATCTTTCCAACTATGCAGAGGTTTGGGGAAAGATGTTGCAGTCAAGAGACACTTGAGAAGGAACAAATAGAATGGCTTTCAACTTCATTTTATGTGTAATAAAGATATGTTAAATGATACCTCTTGTTATTATTTAATTGAAAAAGAACACATACTATATTCCTTTTAATGTCTGGCATAGAACTAAGGAAATGTCATTACTTTTATTGTGAAATTTGCTCAAGCTGTCTGTGCATTGCAGACTTGCATTTTCATCTTGTTTGTAATTACCATTTTGGGGCATGAGGAAATAGAAGGAGTGTTACCGGAGGTCACAGGCAGTATAGTCATTATGCTTCTTTGTCTACCCAAATGTTTTTATTCCATAAAGTAGGATATTAATGATTGTAGCAATGAAGTATAAAAATATAGTAACCTATTCTGAAAGTGGACATTTTACAAATGTAAATTAAGCAAAACAAAAGGCCACAGTCAGTCATTTTTCCCAATTGAAGTTGTTTGAAGAAGATGCAGAAGATCAAAGCTAAAGTCTTAAGGCTTAAGTTTCTTCACATTTTTGCGGGGGTGGGGGGGAGTAGAAAAAATGCCAGTCCTTGGCTGCTGAGGTGCATGGAGCCATGTTGTTAATCCGCAGTCACTGGGTATCCATTCACCCTCTACCCCACCTCCCTGAAACAGGTTAAATCACAGTGACACTCTGTGGGGTCATTTACTGGGGCTGTACTCCTTACATGTCTGTCTATGCTTTTTTAAAGGGTTGATACTGAAGAATGGATTGCCACTATTGAAGCATTACTTTCCAAAAGTTTTGATGCTTGTCAGTGGCTAGTTGAATATTTTATTAGTTCTGAAGGACGAGAATTAATAAAGTAAGTGTCAAGATCTTTTAATTAAAAGAAATCTGTGCCTCTTCCACTGATTTAGAACTGCTCTTTCTTGTAACTATTTTTATTTCTTCTTGAAATTACTTTTCTGATTGGAGTCAATTTTGACCTGTCTTCAGTAGAAGCATGAGGAAAGTTTTCAGGTCACTCTAAAGTCATTCTTTCTAAAACCATCTCCGTTGGACTAGACTCAGACAAGTGTTCGGTGAGCACAAGGAGAACATGTGTGCACATCGCTACATGCTCACCGGCAAGCATGACCTGAACTCCTGCTGTGGCTCAGGAGATTCCAGAATATGTGTCCCCTCCCTCAGGGATCCACTGTCTGATGGCAAGGAAGGGAGGCTAACGATTCTTCATTACTACACCACAATATTGTCTATGTTTGGATTCTGGCAAAAATACTGTTTTTCAAAAACTTACTGATATTGTAACACCTGTGGTAGTATATTTACCTATGTACCTGTAATAAAAAATACTTTGCCTTTTCTGGTAAAGAATCAAGATGTTCAGTCACCATGGATGTTTACACCGTAGTCCCAATCATCCAGCTTCTCTTGTCCTTGAGAAGTTTAGCACTCCTGCAGGGGCACCCTGATCTCAGTATCCTTTGTTCCTAGTGGGCTCCTTCGCTGCCTATTCCACTATACCTCTTCACCCCTTGTGTCTACCATGCCAGCACACCCCACTTCCAGCTAAGGACCTTGCCTCAGACTTTGCTGAGAAAGTACGAGTCACAGATGAGCAGCCCTCTTTCCTCGGCACACCAGAGCCTGGTCTCATCTCTTTTCCTCCTTACTATGAAGTGTCCTCTCTCCTCTCAAAATGAAGCTCTATGTGAGCAAACCTTTTTCAGCTCTCATTCCTACATCCTTACCTTGTAGAATTTTCTGTGGAGTACTTCCATCAGCATGCAGATATGCTTTGGTATCTCTCAACTTAAAACAGCCAACAGGGAATTCAGAAAGCCTGTTCATTTCCCTGCTGTACACAAAGTCCCTTCCATGGGGAACTCATAGGCTGGTGACATGTTAGAGAGCTAATCAAAACTCTTGATCCCACATTCCTTTCATCTCTAGGACTGAGCTCCAGACACTGATTTGCCTACTTAATATCTCTTTCTTTCTCTAATCTGCCTCATACAGCAACAAAAGTGGATATTTTTTTGTTATTGTTGTTTTTGTTTTGTTTTAACAAACTGAATCACATTACCTCCCTGCTTGAAAATTCTTCAGTGGATTCCTGTCACACTCCTGATAAAATCTACAATCTTTACCATAACCCACAAGGCCTTGAATATGGTTTTGTTTCACTTTCCTCACATTGGCTTATTGATTCCTTAAACATGCTAACTTTTGTTTTACTGCCTAAAGACCCTTGCACCTTTACTCCCTCTATCTGGAACATTCTCCCATCCAGTCCTGCATAGTAAGCGCCTTCTTATCCTTCAGATATCAGAGAGGCCATTCCTTCCTGATGGCCTCATCTGAAGCTGGTCTGTACAGTTGGTCTGCTCTACTGTTTTTGCCTGTCCCCTCACTAAACACTGGCTTCTTGAGGGCAGAAGCTGAGTGTTTGGTTCCCTACTGTAAAACAAAGAGCATGGCACATAGTAAGCACTCAGATGTTTGTAAGTGCATGCATGCGTGCATGTGTGCATACATGCACATAATTCATAAACAGTGCGAATAAACATTTCTGTGAAGTGTGATATGTGCATGCCCCTTCAGTTTGCATTCGAGACCAACTTTCCCCCATTTTTCCAGGGTAACTCCAAAGTCTCTTCCCAATATTTGGGAAGTTGAATAAGATAGAATTGCCATATATTTGGAAGAAACATGGCAAATATTTAGTTTATTCCCTTATATGCAACCAGGCTTGCTTTTAAATGTCTCCAAAGGAACTTGGTGACTCCTTTGGGACTATGTTTGGTTTCTTAGTGTTCCTGATGGTTAAGAATCCCAGTGAATTACCTAGTCTGAATCCTTCCTGAGAGCTTATTATCTTTTTATCTTTTTATCATTCAGTTTATCATTATTAGTTGCTGGTTTTGTGTTTTGTAATTTTATAATTGCTTCTTTAGAATTTTTAACATCTCATTGTTACAGCTGAAGTAACAATGTGAAGGGGATGCTGGCTCTTAGGTCAGAGCTTCTCAGTATAGTCTTTTTTTGAGACAATGCTTGAATGTAACTATAATTGTAAAAATGTGAATTAGTACTAAATATTGTTTGAAAATTGATGCAAAAAAATTAAAACTACTAAATATTTTACATCTTTTAAAAGGTTTTTATTGTGGAAGTGTTTAAATATATAGCACAATAGCCAGAATGAGAGCCCTGCCCTGTACCACTCGCTTCCCAGGTCAGGTTATCAACACTTTGCCCATGTTGTTGCCCCTCCCAACACCCACCATTCACACACAGACCTGCTTTTTTTCCTGTAAAGTATTGTTTTTAGGATTTATTATATAGAGAGAGCATGTACGTGCACGCATGAGTGAGGGGTTTGGTAGAGGGAGAAAATACCAAGCAGACTCCCGCTGAGCTCGGAGCCCAATGCAGGGCTTGAGATCATGACCTCAGCCAAAATCAATAGTCAGACACCCAACTGACTGAGCCACCCAGGTGCCCCTTTTTCTCTCATGTATTTTTAAGTAAGTCTCAGACATCATATTTCACTATAAATTTTTCAGCCTGTATCTCTGAAAGTAGTTTTTTAAAAAACTAAGCACTCTACTATGATTGCACTAAACAAAAATATTTCTTTTATATCATCCTAAACCCAGTCCATATTCAGATTTCCCCAGATATCTCAAAGCTCATTTACCACTGCGTTTGTGCAAATCAGGATCCAAACAAGCTCCACATGTTGCATTTAGTTTATATTAGCATATATGTCCCTTAAGACTCTCGTGACCTAGAATTGCTCCTCCCAGCCGCTCCTTTGTTATGCCATTTTGTTTGATGATTTGCCCTGTCGAACTCTTCACATTCTGGATTTGTCTGCATTCTCATAGTGCCTCTGTGTCCTGGTGTCTATGTTAGGAAATTGTAGGGCAGCCCCTGATGATACTCTTTCCAAAGGAATTACACCTAAATCTAATCAAGCCTCTTGACAGGCATATTGTTATCTCTTTAACTTTCTGACCATTGCCTCTTAGAGTCTTAGTGGATTTTGAACACAGCTTTCTCTGGTGCAAATTAGGTAGCTAATAGGTAGTATTAATGGTTATGGGGAAGAGCAGCAGAGAGGGGAGGAAGGAAACACTAGTGTTGCCCTCAAACAGGGACCAGAGCAGGTTTCTACTGGCACCTGAAGGTTGTGGTCGTCGAAATTTGGCTGTATTTAAATCTTTCATGTGGAGTAATGAAAACTTTGTGCTAAGAAATATTAGAAAAGTCAGGTGGGTTTTCACTTTGCTGGTAACAGTATGGGTCATCACATCAAAGTGAGCCTGTCATGCAAAGAACAAATGTTGACTATGGAGAAGCACACCTTGGGGCACGCTCACCCCACACACGCTTCCGCCTGACCATGCCTCTTCGCAACTGGGGCTGCCTCCCCCACCACTCAGGCACCTGCAGGGGCCTGTAAAGGATTGCAGTAAATGATGCACTTGGGGGGCATTGCATGGTAGCTGACTATAACATGAACAGTACCGGAGATGAAGGAAGCCCTTGATCAACTCTGACTGCTGTGGTTATCACCCTCATAGAGGAAGAAAGGAAGGAAGCATGACCTCTTGGGCTGCAGATGCTCATTTAGGGGGGATTTAGGTAACAAGGCCTGGCAAGGGAGAGGAAAGGAAGAGGTAGAAATACTGGTTCACAGGTGGAGTAGAAGGAGATCTCTTGACTGCAGACCTTAGGATCTTATTCTGAGAAATCCCAAGGAAAACTGAGTGAACAGAATCTATGAAATACTAGGTTCTTTGCTTTCATGTGTCTTTATGTCCATTTCTCTCCTTAAACCGTTATGTTTATACAGATGCTCATTTTAGGAGAAAGGTGGGGAGGGAATCTATTTTTTAGCATCCAGGGGTCTGATTATCCTGTTTGGCCTTCTCCTTCCCTCATGAGAGTTTCCCAAAGCTCTCAGGAAGCTTGACCGAATATCTTGGAGGGATTTTGTTTCTTGGATACTAGATGGGCCTGGTGTTGGGGAGGTTGGTTTATAGAAATCCATTTTTGCTTTCTCAACATGCACCTTTTCTCTCTCTGTACTTTAGGATTTTCTTGTTGGAGTGCAGTGTGAGAGAAGTGCGAGTTGCCGTGGCCACCATTCTGGAGAAAACTCTAGACAGTGCCTTGTTTTATCAGGATAAGGTCGGTCTCCTATCTTAGATGTTATTTATACATTCTGTTCCTACCAAGTGTTTTAAATTGCACATGATAAGAAAGAGAGCCTAGGTTTGGAGTCTGGTAATTTTGGCACATAGAATGAACCTCCCGTGGACTGCCTTTCTGATAAATGCCAGGGTAGAAGGCATGCTATCCTTGCCGCCTCATATTCTAGGAGTCAGGATAGGCTAGGAATTTGGGTCTGCTCTGGTCTGCTTCAGGATTTTCTCTCTAGAGCACTCCTTTTTCAGAGTCTTCTCTCAAGAGTCTGTTAGATTTCACTGAACTGAGACTAACCTAAGTCTAGAGACTCCAGTCTAGACCACAGGCATTTTGAGCCAACTTGGCTTTGTCTCTTTCCTAATAAACTATTTGCATTATCCAAACCAACCAAGTGCCATCCATCAAGGAGCAGCGGCCAAGAGCGTTTCTCCATTGGTCTCCATTACTCCCTAGTCTTTGTTCCTGTTCTTCTGGATTTCTTCTTCCTAATTCTATTTTCTGCAACATATTTTCTGGTTTACAGTTCTACACATGCGAAAACAAACATGGTATTTATTACTATCCTCAATCCCCCACATTTTAAGTCTTAAGGAAATAAATGACATACACTGTAAGTCTGATTATTCAATCTGTTATTAAGTCCTAGCAAATATAACACTTCTTCCCAAGTTTGCTGTTTCAAACAGCTGACACTACATGGAAAACTTTGAAAAATGTTATTTGCAGATCTGATTGGCTCCTTGTAGACATTGGCTGGAGGCAGTGTGTCTCAATGAACTCAATGCAAATTCTAGGAATTGCTGCTTCGGATCCAGATGTTGGCTCTGCTGTTCAACCTTGAGCAAGTCCTCGAAGAGAGATGCTAACCCAGTTACAGTATTGGCACCCTTCCACATTGCCTGACCCAGAGGTCACTGCTAGACCAGACAGCCTTAAGTGCTTTGCTCAGGCCAGAGTGAATGAGGAGGTCAAATACACCCTTTAGGGAGGACCTAGAAGAAGACCATGTCTCCATTCCAGGAATTATTAAGAAGCTGAAGTTTCATGCAAGGCGCTGCTTTTCAATCAGTTTAAACAGCAGGACCATTTTTCTAACTTCACCTTACCTAGATGCAGAATATATAGAATCTATCAATGGGAGCCTGTTAGGATAGTTTAGATACCATTGCTTTGAAACACCCCCATGGAGCTTTTCTAAGATACTTAACATAAGGGCCTTCTCGCTGTCCTCCTTCCTGCCATGTACCAACCCAACCAGAGGGTAAAAGCAGAATTAGTGCAGTCTCCCTACAGATGGGGTCAGGCTATGGCATAGTAGTCCATCAACCTCTAGAGGCAGGACTGCAGGTAATAGGAAGGGAAGGGAGTGGTGGAGGACGTAAGCATGCGAGTCATTGCCTCAGTGAATTCTATCTGATGTCCAGCGGATGTATTTTATGTCTTTTTTTCCCCCTATAATGGAAATGGTGCCTCTGGCCACCCGCTTTATATTGTAAAGTATTTTGAAAACAAAGTGCTATATAAATGGTAGGTTTTACTGTATTTTTAATGAGTGTGACAGGACGGATGGGAATATTTCAGCCTGTGAACACCATCGTTAGGGGAGATGAGATAATAAGAGTAGTAAGCTGGTCTTAATCCTCCAATCACAGATGAATTTCTAGGGACTTGTCCAAAACCAGTTGGGGTGGGAGGGAAAGAAGAAGCAATGTGATAACCAAAATGGTTTCTAAACAAATAAAATGTTTTTCAAAGCTTTCCATGAGGCGTCAGCGGGCTTTCAAGTAAGTTCACGGTTGAGTTGATATTACCGTTGTCATTCTGTCAGGCTGTTGCGCTCCATTTGCTCCATTGGCTTGATTTCTGGCCCTTATGCCTGTGTCTGTGTTTTTTATTCTTTGCATCTGTGATTATGTGAAGAAGTAGCATAGTGGAGGGAGGGATTCAGAAATGTTTCCTCTAAACCCCCTTTTTTTCAAGAGACAGAAATTGGCTCTACAGAAAATGTGACCATGAGCCATACAGCCCTGCCCTTGAATCTGAAATCTAAAAAACAAGACTAGGCTTTCCTCTTGTTTCTACAGTACCAATCTTTCCCTGGAAGATAAAAGTGATGATTTTGTTTTTGCTCTCCAAAGCATAAATCCATCTGAATCTGAGACTGGATTGTATCAATCAGACTTTACTTTTGTTCTTAAACGGTGATTTACTTCAGATTAACCCTGTTACAAGTGTCTATCTTATATTCTTTCTCTTTATATGATTTCATCTCTCTTCTAACCAGTTAAAAAGCCTTCATCAGTTACTGGAAGTACTACTTGCTCTGTTGGATAAAGATGTCCCAGAAAACTGTAAAAACTGTGCTCAGTACTTTTTCCTATTCAACACTTTTGTACAAAAGGTAAGTGATTTTTTTTCTAGTATCTTTCCTAATCTAGCATATTTCTAGTCTAAAGGAATTTTTCATACATGGAAAAAATTTGGACTGGTCAATAGTGGATCTAAAGATACGATTTTATGAGTATTTCTTCTTAAAAATCTTAAGATCTGTGGATTCTGTTACTTGCCAGAATTCTGATACAGGTAGATTTTAATTACTCATTGAAGACAGCAGAAGGCCCCATTAGAACTAGAGCCTTAATGCATGTCTGGCAGCCAGAGTGAAGCAGTGGGAGGTTGTTGAAACTCCAGTGTTTTTTATACTACATTTTTAACCAGTACTTTATGTAAATTACAGCATTTAAAAACTTACAGGCTCTTAAAACTTCTCATTAAGTGTTTTTAATACACATTTTTGTCTGGATAGATCTATAACTTGTCATTCTCGTTATGTTGTGACAGCAAGGCATTCGGGCTGGGGATCTTCTTCTGAGGCATTCAGCTCTGCGACACATGACCAGCTTTCTCCTCGGGGCCAACCGGCAAAACAATCAGGTAGTGCCTGCTGCTGTGTGGCCCAGTGTGGTAGCCATGGTTTTGTCACCATGTTGTTTCTCTTTGTAGGTGATGAACATATTTAATCTCATAAGATTCCAGGTGCTGGTACTACATACCCTTTAGAGTTCTTTGGAGTTCAGTTGTTTTTACAGCCTCCTCGCAGAATTTAGTCTGATGATAACCCATGGAAATGACTAACAAGAATATCAGTCAGGAAATGTCCTAGGAGGAAAGATGGGCTCCAACTGGGGCGGTTTTAGAAGGCTTCAAGAAGTAGTGCACTGGGGTCTCCACTTGTCCTCAGGGACCATGGGCAAGGCCATTCTGTCAGAGATTGCTGGTGTAGAGAGCTGGTGACAGGGCTGGGATGAGAACATAAGGCTGAGCAGTGTGGCCTGACGATGCCTGCTCCATGTATAGCACTCACAGCCAGAGCGTGAGAGGGAAGTTTTCTGTGACAGTGGGGCTACAGAGATCCAAGGATGGCTCTTCTGTTTGGAGTTTCTGTGCTGGTGTGTTTCTCCCATCACCTTATGTCTTCCTTTTGACAGATTTAAAGGTGAAAAATGTGAACATGCACAGATAATAAATGCTATTTATGGAGTACCATTTATGCACCAGGCATATTGGTTACTTTACATGTTTTGCTTGATACAGTTCAGTAAAAATAAGCATTTTCCTCCCCACTCTCAAGCAAGCTCAGAGAAGTTAAGTGTTCATGTGAGGTCACAGAGCTAAAGCATCATGGAGCAGGGACTCAGGCCCAGCTCTACTTTCCCCTCCGCATAACACATCACATAGGAATGTGTTCCTGTCTGGATGAGGAGACACAGACTTACTGCCCAGAGCTCCTCTCTGCCTCCTGCTATGCCACCCGTTGCTCTCTGTAACATCAGCAAGTACTGCCACCATAGCATACTCTGTGTTGATAGTGTATTAAAATCCATGTCTTTGTTCATGTCACACTCTTTTGTATCTGGGACTCTGTTGACCCTAGCAGTAGACTGACATTAACTGTAGTTAAATAAGATTTAATGTAATTAATAGTGTCATATAATCCATATTGTTTTACTTTTATGGGGCACACATAACATTGAAAACATTTTTACTTTTCATGTTTCATTGGGTCCTCAAAACCATGAAGGGGCAGGTAGGTCATCTCTGCCGTGACACAGAGAGGCCAGGGCTATTATGGTAAAGAACTTGCCCATGTCCACCTACCACCGTGAATGGCACAGGGGGGTCGAGCCACCAGCTCTCCAGCCTCCTGAGTTTTCCCCATCATACTAGGATACGGGAAAGTTAGCCAGCACATCAGAAGCATTCAGTACCTAAACTGAATACAGAAATGGAACTGTTTGAGAGCACAAGTTAATACGTCTTTGGGGAAAAAACACTTTCAGCTAGCTTATTAAAACCCATGACGGGCAGCCCGGGTGGCTCAGTGGTTTAGCGCCACCTTTGGCCCAGGGTGTGATCCTGAAGACCCAGGATCGAGTCCCACGTCAGGCTCCCTGCATGGAGCCTGTTTCTCCCTCTGCCTGTGTCTGTGCCTCTCTCTCTCTCTCTGTATCTCTCATGAATAAATAAATAAAAATGTTTTAAACATTAAAAAAATAAAACCCATGACTTTGATCTCTTCTACCATCAAACATTGAAAAAGAATCATGGCTCAAAATAGCATGAGCCAGCCCATCCCCTTTTTATGTTATTTCTAACCAAAATAACGTCTAGTATATTTTCTCTGTCAACAGATACGTCGGTGGAGTTCAGCACAAGCACGAGAATTTGGGAATCTTCATAATACAGTGGCATTACTGGTTTTGCATTCAGACGTCTCTTCTCAAAGGAATGTTGGTGAGCTTTTATTAAATAGAGAGAGAGTGAATTTGTCAGTAATGCATGGAAACTAATAATGCTAGCAATTAAATGAATGTTACTTCTTATTTTACTGTTTGATAGTTGAGGAACACTGAAAATTATTTGTTTTAATGCATGTTAAATTTCACCCTATTTTATTAGCTTGTCACAAAAGAAAGTCAATCATTTATTTGATGGGCATGGGTCTACAAGTATTAAAAAAAAAACACTCTGGAATTAGAGGCTAATCCACAGTTCATCCATCACCATAATTGACGCAGCTAATCTAGTGGGGAAAATAGCCAAGTGTGGGCTAGAGTCTCCTAGTGTTGTTAACTTGACCAAGTAACCTGACCTTTCTGGTCCTTAGTACAAAATGGAAATATGAAAAACATAATTCCCCAGGCATAATGAGGATTTAATCAGATAAAATGTTAAAGTACTCTGTAAAGCTAAAGAGGATTCAGATGTAACTTATGTCATTGAAATGTGTTTGAATGCAAGATGTAGCTGGTACCTTTCCTGTTTTGTCCCCCAGAGCCAATAGCTCAGTCCTTATTTAGTGCAGCTGAGACAGACGTTGCCTCTGTGCTTATCCAGTGTTCTAATGTACGTGTGTACCACATCTTTACACTGTTCTAGGCCTTGGCAGGACAGCACCAACAATAACAGTAATGACATGACAAAACAGCTGGAAAGTATCCAGGGTTTTCTGTGTGCTGTGGTCTTTCCACGGAGCTCTGGGGTTAGGTGTTTAATCTCCTCAGCAAGCCTATGAGGGATGGTCCCCTTTCCCAGACAGGGAAGCCACAGCAAGGCCAGGTTCATAGCTTGCACGGGCCTCCATCAGGAAGCAACATAGGGCCTGGCATATGAGGCTAGCCTCTGACCACCAGCAGCTGTGGTAGGCATTCATACTGTGTGACCAGGAAGATCTGCTAGAAATCACAGAGCATCACTCTGCTCTGTAAGTGCCTCCTGACTCTCTAAAAGCACCACTGGGGAGCACCCCATGGCTGTGAGGCAGTTTGCGTCCTTCACTTTGACTCATACAGCTGAAAAGACTAAGGCTGCCTACCTAATTCGTGGGTTCAGACGGGTTTGTAAAAGAAAGATGTGAGTCCTCGTTTTTTAGCATGTGGGGTGGCTGGTATTTGAGGTCAGTTGTTGGAGCAACAAGTGTCTTATCCAGTGTCTTAGAGGCATTTGGACATTTTCTTTCATATACTATTTATATTTTTACTTCTTTCAAAGATTGTCTTGGGAGATCTTAAATAGTCACCCCAACAGCTTAGGCAGAAATGCTGTGAGAAGTAGACATCCTGTCTGCATGCCTGGCTTCCCCACCAGGCTGTGAGGGAATGAGCTATATGTACTAAGCTGCTGCGTGTGTGACACTTGAGAGAACCACTTCACCCTGTGGGTATCTGTCTCATGAAATGACATCAAGTGATGAAACAGGCTTGGTTTTTCTTTGGTCTCCTACAGCTCCTGGTCTATTTAAGCAACGGCCACCCATTAGTGTCGCCCCCTCCAGCCCCCTGCTGCCCCTCCACGAGGAAGTAGAGGCCTTGTTGTTCCTGTCTGAAGGGAAGCCTTACCTGTTAGAGGTATGTACTTGGTCTTCTTGAGCCTTTTTCTTTTTTCTTTTAAAGATTTATTTATTTATTTATTCATGATAGATAGAAAGAATGAGGCAGAGACACAGGCAGAGGGAGAAGCAGGCTCCATGCCAGGAGCCCAACGCAGGACTCGATCCCGGACTCCAGGGTCACGCCCTGGGCCAAAGGCAGGCACCAAACCGCTGAGCCATCCAAGGATCCCCGAGCCCTTTTCTTTTTCTTTTCCTGTTACCTACTTGGGGAAAAATGCCTCTTGTAATATCTTCTGTGTCACTCTGATATTTAGAGAAAGAATGATTCTTTCATATTTTTTAAGATTTTATTTATTCATGAGAGACACAGAGAAAGCGAGAGAGAGAGGCGCAGAGACACAGGCAGAGGGAGAAACAGGCCCCATGCAGGGAGCCTGACATAGGACTTGATCCCGGGTCTCCAGGATCACACCCTGGACTGAAGGCAGCGCTAAACTGCTGAGCCACCCGGGCTGTCCAGAATGATTCTTTCAAATAATTTTTTTTCCTGGGAATACGTGTCAGAAAGAAATGAGCTGAAGAGAATTTTTATGGTCCTCTCTGCAAGCAAGGATCAGACATCTGGCCCCAGCCCTGCTCATTCCCCCCTCCAAGTCTCAGGAGACTTCTCTCAGGAGACACTTCTGCAAGAAGATATTAGGAGTTTATTAGGAAAGGATTTTGTTCCTCATCTTTTATGTCTGTCTCTGGTTCTGGAATGCCACAACTCTGGAGCACACTTGTTTTATAAACCTCAGGAGTGTAGGAGTGGGCTGCTCACAGCCCTTGGTTGTTGCACCACTCACTGTGTGGCCCATCTGTAGCCTGAGTCCCTTCCTCTTCTTTCCAGAGCCACCTACTGGTGGCTTGATTTACATGTATAAACCTATGAGCTGTATGTCATACTGGTTTTTTAATTATGTTGACAGTACTGCGCACTCCTTTTTAAAGATTTTTTTTTTGCTTAACATTGTTTACTTTGGGGATCTATCAGTGATTCTTTTAATTTGGTGCTGGGGGTATACACTTGGGGCATTTACCTTTGAAAATCTGATAAAAGTAACTTCTGGGGGGAAAAATGTGCACATTTGCAGATTTTTTTCAGACAGACTTAGAAACCTCTAGTAGTTAAGAAAGCCTATTTTGAGGCAATGTTGAAGATCTTAAATCTGACTACATTTCAGTTAAAATCAGAAACAACATAGTGATAGTGAACTGCAACATAAGAAAAGTTTACTCCTTTTATACTCTCCCACTAGGTAATGTTTGCTTTGCGAGAGCTGACTGGCTCTCTCCTGGCTCTCATCGAGATGGTCGTGTACTGCTGTTTCTGTAATGAGCACTTCTCCTTCACCATGCTGCATTTCATTAAGGTAGGACCCCAGTGCGGCCTGTTGAAAGTTGATAGTCTGCTACTGAGACTAAGAAAGTATACCTTTGCTCTTAGGCAATATACTTCTTTTAATAACCTTAGTTGCTTTTTCTAATTATAAAAACATACAGGCTCGTTTTAAAAAAAAAAAAGAATAAAAAGAACTCAGAGTCTCACCATTCATTGCTAATCACCATGAACATTCTCCTAGGTCTCCCTTTTATTTTCTGTGCATGTATTTTAACATGATTAAAATTTTACTGTCTTTATGATTCTATGTCTTTTTTTCACTTGGCATTATAAGTATTTTTTCATATCATTACATTACCGCTGAGGATATTTCATTTACTCATGTACCATAATTTACTTAGCCATTCCCTTCCTAGCGAGGCATTTTGCACTGGGCTTAATTTTTAGCTACGTAGAATATATTTTATAGTTAATGATATGCTTTGGTGACAATTATTATGTAAAATAGCTTTCCAGCTTCAGGTCCTTTTCCTAGACAATTTAAAAATCAAAAATAGGTTGGCAATATAGTTCATAAGGAAGCTCTGACCAGTGTCGTAATTACCCTTATATGTGTTGCTCCAAGCACTGTTCTAGGCATAGTACATATTTAATTCACCCAATTCTCAAGTAGTCCTGTGATGTAAATACTGTTATCGTCACCATTTTACAGTTGAGAAACTGAGGCACAGAGTAAGTAACTTGCCCAGTGGCAGAGTGGGAATTTGAACATTGGCAGTCTGGCTCCACGGCCGTGCCCTTAACCATGTTGTTTACTGCCTTTCTAGGTCCTACCAGAAAAACCAATCAGCCTGCACGTATTTTTATTAGGTTTTTGTTTTTTAGTTTTTCATCTTTAATTTTTAATTACCTGTCGGCATCTGCTTTGTGAAAGATTAAAACATACAAGTAAGGCCAAAGCCCACTTGGCCCACTACCAATCACCATTGTCCCCTGTCTGCCCTGTCCCAAGGGTCAGTATTGTCACCTTGGTATGTATCCTTCTAGGCCTCTTTTGGTAAATTGACACTGCATATAGTAGTTTCTGCCACGCGTTCATACCTGTGTCAGGATTTGTAATAGTGACACATGAAGTGTTCACAAGCAGCAGGTGGTCAGGGATTATGTGGACACATAATCCAGGCTCTTGCTAAAACGTGTTTCCCTCAGCCTTTATCTGTGAAACCCTGTATCACAGGTGACGGAGTTTTTCTTCCTACTCTTTACTAATTATATGACCTCTGCTGTCAGGTTGGGAGAAGTCTGACTTGACCTCACAGAGTGTGAAGATTCAGTGAGCTGTGACACCCAGGGTGCCTCCTTTGTGCCAGCGCTAGTGCCTGGGAGGGTGGTAGTGTAATGCCACGTCCCCTCTCGTGGCGCACATGCACAAGGTTGCCAAAGTGCACAGCACAGTGTGACTCTGACAAACCTTCACACCTTCCTTATTATGTCTCAGCAGAGTCTGCATTTTCATAAACTGACTTTTCTTATATACGTCCTCACAGTATACTTAACCCAGAGCACATATTCTGGAAAACCAAATAGAATATGTATCTATACATATAAAGGATATGTATAGAAGCAGAAATTTGAGCCTGTTCACTAAAAGCTCTGTCTTCCTGCCTTTCTCCTCTCTCCTTCCTAATTTCATAGTAAAGTATCACAGTGTTGCCATGCCACAATCCATAGAGACTGTGCTGGTCCAGGCTTAGCAATTGGGCAAACTGAAGCCCAGAGAGGGCAGGTGATAGTGATAAGAGTAAAGTTTGCAGCCAGTTCTGGTGCTCGCCACTCTGATATGCTTTCTCCTGAAGGCTCACTGGAATTTTTATGCTTTTAAAAAATATTTCAGAATCAACTAGAAACAGCTCCACCCCATGAGCTAAAGAATACGTTCCAGCTACTTCATGAGATACTGGTAAGTGAAAATGTTCCGATCCTCTCATGGTGTTGGTTATGTTCACTAGTGAGCACGTGTTTGTAAATAATAAAGCTGTGTGTCCTTGTACCATTTTGCACTCACTTGGTCTGCACTGAGTCATCCCTGAGTACATCGAGGTCAGTCATGGTTTTCACTACTGCCTGAGAGGCAAGTGGTAGGAGAACCACCTCGCGGGGGCTCACAGTTCAGGGAAGGGGCCAGACGAGGACAGGCGGTGACAGAGCAGAGAACCAGCTAGTGGCAGAGACGGCTTTACTGTGGCTGAAGGACCCTGCTACGCACAGACCTTGCCTCCTTTAAACGTTAAGACTGCCAGAGGTAAATTGCTGGCTCTACAGTTCATTCAAATCTAAGACACCCTGGACTCTGTGTACTACTAAAGATACTGTTTACAAGCCAAGAAACTGGCATGTAATTGACTATAGGATACATTTCCGAAGTATTGAATGCAGAGAATTCACTTGTAAAGCAGTAAAATACATTATTGTTAGAAAGTAGAGCTTAGCAAAGTGGAGGGATTTGCCCAAGGCACCACGCTTGCATTAAAGTGACAGAGCCAAGATTTGAGCCAAGGAGCTGGCCCCAGAGCCCACGCTGGCCACCAGAGCTGGTGTGCAGGGACTGTAAATAAGTGGCATGACCAGGAGAAGAGGGAGCTGATGAGAACTTGAGGGGAAAAGCTTAGACCACATCATGAAAGGTTGCAGGTGCCCAGAGCATGTGGGCTTTTTCCCATAGGCCCTTGGCTGCACACTAGTGGCCAGGTTCAGCCTATATGCCTGTTTTATTTGACCTAAAGTTGTTTTGTTTTATAATATCTAGATCCTGACCCATGTTGAGAAACCAGTAGTATGGTGAATTGGCCCCATTTCCCCAGTCACCTAGCGCAATTAGCAGCTGGCACCCCCCAATGAGGCACATGCTGTGCGGTCTGCCTCTGTCCTCACGGCTCCACAGCATCATACCTAGCCTACTTTGTTCGTTTCTTGTCATCCTGGCCTCTGAAGACATTTCAGTTTGCAACCTCCGTCATCATTGGTAGGCGCTGTGGGTGGGCTTTAACAGGAAAGTGTTATGACTTGATTTAGGTTAGAAGGGTTCCCCTGGCACTTGTTTTGAAGGACTGACAGAGGAAGGAAGCCAGGTTGGAACTGAAAGACCACCTTGGTGCATGTGCCAATAATCTGAGAAGTAGCAAGGCCTGTACAGAGGAGAGACAGAGCAGAGGTGACAAGGGCTAGGCCTCCACTTACTTGGGAAAGAAAAACAGTAGACTGTAGTGACTGGATGTGAGCCGATGAGTGTCTAGCCCAAGGCTCCCTAAATAGGAGAGACTGGGTTCCCTTCAGGTTCCCAAGATTTCACATAGGCCTAGGCACAGGGCTGGTCATTTAATAAACACTTCTGAACGAGGAAGGACATCATGGGTGGTGTTTATAAAAAGCCCATCTCTCTGGTCCTTTACCTCTTTTTGATCCTAGTACTTTTTATAAAATACAGAAGATGGTTGCTCCTCGGGAGTAGGACTGTGTATTGTTCATCTGCTCAGCAGCAAACCACTTAGCTTATGGCCCTGTGCACAGTTCAGCACCCGGCACTAGAGGTACAGCTGTGAGCAGGGCACAGTTCCAGCCCAGTGTAGCATGGCAGCACAAACCTCCATGAGGCGTGTAGAGCTGAATTGTAACAAAACTCTGACATGGTTTGGATACACAATTCAGATGCTTGGGAACGTGAAATTTACGTCCTTGTAGCCCACTGTACCTTCCTCTAGAGAACTATAGAGGGTAGTGGGTAAGGACATATACATAGGAAATGAGTGGATCTTCAGCTATTACTTAAAATTGTTCGTCTTCGGTTTAAAATTTAAGGAGGCCCTGGCTGGTTCAGTCAGAGAGCATGTGTCTCTTGATCTTCAGATTGTGAGTTCAAGCTCCACAATGGGGAGTAGATTGTACTTAAAAAAAATAAAATAAGATTTATTGAGGTATGTGCCAGTGACATGTTCATTTGTATTGGATTTTGTTAAGTCAGGAACTGAAGTAATCTCTTGAACAGAATTTTTTTTTATTTCATTTAAATTCAGCTAATTAACATAAAACGTATTGGTTTCAGAGGTAGAGGTCACTGATTCATCAGTCTCATATAATACCCAGTGCTCATGACATCACGTGACCTCCTTAATGCCCATCACCCAATTACCCCTTCTCCCCCATCCAGCGATCCTGTTTGTTTCCTGTGATTAAGAGTCTCTTATGGTTTGTCTTTCTCTCTGATTTCATCTTGTTTTATTCTTTCCTCTCTTCCCCTATGATCCTGCTTTGTTTCTTAAATTCCACATATGAGTAAGATCATATAATTGTTTTTCTCTGACTTATTTTACTTAGCATAATATCCTCCAGTTCCAGCCATGTCATTACAAATGGCAAGATTTCTTTTTTTTAATGGCTGAGTAGTAGTGCATTGTATATATCTAAACTGCATCTTCTTTATCCATTCATCGAACAGAATCAAAAAGACCCCAGTGAGTGGCATTACACAAGTTCCTTTTTTATTTACCAGCTTTTGTTTCCTTCCTATCATAGGTCATTGAAGATCCCATACAAGTGGAGCGGGTCAAATTTGTATTTGAGACAGAAAACGGTTTATTAGGCAAGTACCTTGGCCTTCCTGAGAAATGTCTATAGCAGACATGCAGACAGCCTCTTGTTCTGGCTGGCCTCCTCCCCAACCAGTCTGCCTCGGCACTGTGCCCCAGCAGCGGCTCTGGAAGAGGCCTGTTGGGGTCATGGGCTCCCGCATTCTGGTCAGGAGAGGTGAAACCAAAGGATCTTACCAGCTGGACACTCTCCACTTTAGTCAGCAAGGTGCAGCTCAGGGTCCTTTTACTGGGTCAGCTAAGAGTCAACAAGCTAAAGGTTACTTTCTGATGCCAAAAGTCTTTCAATCAATGCATTGCACCCATTGAGGGAAAGAGTAAAACCTCGGGCTCAAGATGTGTCATCAAGCTCATGAAATGGGATTTTTTTTTTTTTTAACTTGTGGTGTGAATGTACCTGAATTTCTCTTATCTACTCATAAAAGCTTTTTGCAGAGTTTTCTTCAGAAAGCTAAGGTGGCTTTAATGAGCCATTTCTTAGAAAAAGAGTGGTTAGAAATTGTCCTCTCCAACACCCACCATCCCACCAGTATCCCTAGTTAATCTGAGTCATTGTAGATTTTGCTCTGTGGCAAGAGTTTTAAGACCTCCTTTTATCACAGCAGAGAAATGTAAGCTAAAAAAGTTGTGTAGCTATGACATTGCAGGCCTCCAAGTGGCACCCAAGTTCTCTGTAACTTCCAGACCATAGACTTTGCAAGAGCAGACAGACCAAGGACTATTTATTTTTACATCCACAAAGAACAGAGCAGAGAGTATTTGTTGAAATAAACTAATATCGTAAATTTCCCATTTATCAAACTTACAGTGTTATCACTTCAATGTTTGAAGGTTTCTGAGTGAATAATCAGCTTAGTTCCTTTCAGTTCTAAAAGCTAAACTTCCACTGCCACATAAGTTTCTGGAATACCATTTAAAGTAGTGTTTCTGTCCATTAGAATTGAGCCAGCACCAACCACCATGCTTTTAGTTAAGTGCCTTCTCTGCTACTAAAACCAGTTGGTTGTGAATGTTCAGAACGAGAGTGGTGTTACTGGGACCCACTCTCCGTGTGCTTTCTTGTCACAATTCCCTCTTCTTTTCATTCAGCCCTGATGCACCACAGCAACCATGTGGACAGCAGTCGCTGCTACCAGTGTGTCAAATTTCTTGTAACTCTTGCTCAAAAGTAAGTATTGACTCAAAATTCACCATTGGAAATGATGTTTTCAGTTGCAAGTCAAATATGACTGGGGAAAAAATCTACCTTGGTTTTGTTCCTAGAGAGCCTGACTCAGGGCATGCTTTGGATGGTTTGGAAACATATTCACGTGATCTCCACGATCTCCGAGAGATGTGAGGGAGGGATGTCAGAGGAGTAGCAGGTCTTATGGAATTCAAGAAAAAAAGGCTAAACCAGCAGGTCTTATGCAGGAAAGGCAAGAATCGAGACAGATTCGAGGACCTTCACATCAAGGCTTCACTTGCACTTGAGATGGCTTAAATGTAACTTCCCTGCCAGCTCTGTCAGTTTCTAAATCCTCACTTTCAAAACAGCCTCTCAAAAGGCAGAATCCTGTTACAGCTCCTTACACTTAGGACCCCACTGTGCTAAATACGTTATCTTGCTTGCACTGAATCATTGCAACGGCTCCTCAAGGGCAGGCGCTGTGGGCCTCACAGCATGGGTGGTGTAGGTGTACGTGGCCTTGTGTGCAGTCAGAGCAGAGACAGATGCACTTTAAAGCACAGGTTCTTTTTCCCTTTTTATCTAATTGTAGCAAAATACAGACAACATAAAATTTGTCATTTTAACCATTTTTAGGTTTACAAAGCAGGAGCATTAAGTGCCTTCACGTTATCATACCATCCGTTTCCCAAACCTCCTCATCTGCCCAAGCTCAAAGTCTGTCCTGATTCTACAGGAACTATTCCCCCTCCCCCCTGGCAGCCATCCTTATACTTCCTCTCTCTGAACTGGACGAATTGCACTGCTCCTATACGTGGAATCACCCAGTTATTTGTCTTTTGTGCCGCTTATTTATTTCACTCAGCATGAGGTACCCCATGTTCATCCAAGGTGTAGCCTGTGCCAGAACTTCTTCCTTCTTTAAGGCTGAACACTATGCCACTGTATAGCTATACCACATTTTGTTTGTCCATTTATTAGTTGACAGACAGTTGGGAAGCAGGGGTTCTTAGTGTTCAAAGGAACCTTAGTGGCTTGCGGTCTCAACTCCCTTGCGTAGAGTGTGGGCACACAGAGCACAAGCAGCTGCATGCCCCCCCAGGTTACTGAGTGGACTGCCCTGCCACCGCTGGGTCCCACACCAAGCCTGCCTTACAGCTTAATTGATTCTGCACCAGATTTTTACTGATTCTTAAGCATGGGGATTGCCATTCTTACATTTATGCCAAAATAAGCGTAAGAAATCTGTTGGGCTCAAGCTGCTGCTACATCTGAGCGTCTTGAACAGATTGTATGCCTAGTTGAAATAATGCGTGAACGTGCATCTTCCAGATGACATAGCATTGTGGACACAGGTGGAGACTGTCCTGCCACAATTGTGGGTGCGTTAATTAGGCTTGATGTTGGCAGCATAAGTGTTCGCCTAAGTGGCATTTCCAGGTCATACTGGGGCCACATGGTGTGTCTGATGCCAGCCCATCAGTGTCTTTATGTATATATTTCTGTGTTCTCCATCCCTCCATTCTGTACAGACATCATCACTGTCAGTACTGAGTATGAAGGACAGCTTTCTAAATGGGCACACAAAATGCAGAAAGAGGGGATTCAGGACCCCAGTCTAAAATTGTTTTTCTCATAATATCATTCTTACTCAAATCACAAAAATTTAAGACTCATTTCTGTTGTTATTTTTTTTTAAGATTTTTTTTTTTTAAGATTTTATTTATTTATTCATGAGAGACACAGAGGGAGGGAGAGAGGCAGAGACACAGGCAGAGGAAGAAACAGGCTTCATGCAGGGAGCCTGATGTGGGACTCGATCTCAGGACCCCAGGATCACACCCTGGGCTGAAGGCAGATGTTTACCCCCTGAGCCACCTAAGCATCCCTTATTTCTGTTATTAAATGGACAGTGTGTTATGGGATGTTTCTGTTTAATTTTATTTTTTAGTTGCCATCTTTGAATTGTAATAGGATTGAGTGGGTGAGGTAGTCCTACCTTTTCCTACCTTTTGAAGTTAATACATAGGAATGTATCCAAACCAAAACAAGTGAAAATTTAAATAAAGACAACTGAACTTTAGTGAAGATGGTATTTGTGGATCTAAATCAAAAGGTAATATAGATTAAATAAGCATATGTGCAGGGAAAGCCTTTGTCTATTACAAATTCCCACCTGCCAGGTGTCCTGCTGCTAAGGACTACTTCAAGGAGAATTCCCACCATTGGAGCTGGGCCGTACAGTGGCTGCAAAAGAAGGTAAGTGCGGTTTGAACTTTGCTGGCTATCACACAGGAATCAATAACAACTCACCTAATCAGGGAGAATCTCTTCATTTGGAGACTAGCCTTGATTATTTTCAGACTTCAAACTTTTTTCAGTACAGTTGATGATACCTGTCACTACGCCTGAAGTTCCTATCTTAACATGGTGTCTTAATTTTATGGGTGAGAGAGGAGGGGTGATTATATAAGACGGAGTGGAGTAGTTCCCTGAGCTTTTAAGACTGGACGTGAAACCCTGTTGTGATAGAAGATCTGGGAGGATCAGTGTGCTATGTTAGGTGCTTTTTATATTCAAATATCTACTGATGGTAATTATGGACTCATGTGGGCTTGTCATCTCTGATGGCATTTTTGACCTTCCATCTCAGATGTCAGAACATTATTGGACACCACAGAGTAATGTCTCTAATGAAACATCAACTGGAAAAACCTTTCAGCGAACAATTTCCGCTCAGGTGAGGCTTCTCTTTTGGTTTGGCATGGCTCAAAATCCCATAGATAGGATTTTCGGTGTTTCTCACAAGCCAGTCTCAGAGACAAGAGGTGTGAGGTTCAAAATGAGAAGTGACAGAAGAAGCGAATTTCTATGAAGAGAGAGCATGTTGTCGGGCAACTGGCAAATTAGGTGCCAGAAGAAAAGCAGTGTGGGTAGCAGAGGTTAAAGGGCGCCTTGGTGGCTGCCAGGAAGCCACTACCTGGAGGCTCCCGCTGCCTCCAAAGATCAAGTGAAGGATCGACTTCTTTGGTGGTATTGCTGCCACTGCACATCACCTGACTTTTTCCTCTTGTGTCTAAATCTCTCACAGGACACATTGGCCTATGCCACAGCTTTGCTGAATGAGAAAGAGCAATCTGGAAGCAGTAATGGGTCGGAGAGCAGTCCCGCAAATGAGAACGGAGAGAGGCATTTACAACAGGTATTGCTATAGCCCACATCCTCATGGGAAAGGGTGCCATCTGCTCTGAAATTTTCCAAAAAGAATTTCCTTAATCAAGAAAAAAGGAGACCCCAGCTCCACCCACTGGTGATCCCTGCCCAGGGCTCACCAGCAATGTGCCTACAGAGTGGAACAGTGCTGCAGACAACAGTTACAATGAGGCTCTGACCTGTCTCTGGCTAGCAGTGCAGGCATCCCTGAGGTAGGCCTGATAAAGCATGGCCACAGAAGTGTTCATTCCAACTGGTTCTCTGCATCCTGTGGGGTTGTGACAAATCACCCCTTCCATCTTTTTGGCTCTTACCAGCCTTCCTAGAAACACAGATCCTTGAAGGGAAGGGCTACTGAAATACACTTGTCAGGGGAATCAGAGAATAATTTTAAGCTTATTTAAAAAAAAAAAATGAACGTTTTCAGTACTGCTCAGCCTAGTAGAAAAAGGAGTGAAGTACATATAGAATACTTACTGACAAAGCAGGTGGAAATGTCATGGAGTGTGTCGTGCCTGCCCTCAGCCTGGCTAACCTCCCATGAGGGCGGGCTCCTCTGGAATTCCACCACAGGGCTTGGCACAAAGGCCTCATTAAATGAGTCTTGATGATGTCGTGTGTGCCATTTTTTTTAACCCTTCAGATCCTCACAACCACCTGATAAGGTCCCTGTTACCCTGACTTTAGAGAAGGGAATCATTTCTGGGTTTTTTGGTTTGTTTTGTTTTGTTATTTTGTTTTGTTTTGTTTTTAAGATTTTACTTATTTATGCATGAGAGAGAGAGAGAGGCAGAGACACAGGCAGAGGGCGAAGCAGGCTCCATGCAGGGAGCCCGACGTGGGACTCGATCCAAGAACTCCAGGATCATGTCCTGGGCCAAAGGCAGATGCTCAATCGCTGAGCCACCCAGGCTTCCCTCAGTTTGACCTTTTAAATAGCTCCCGGGCATCTGTTCCATTGTCATAAGCACCTTAGTGCTTCATGACAACTCTGTGCCTCGCTCTTGCTTCCTTTGCTTCATCTGCTTAAACCCTTCATGACTCTCCATTCCCATCAGGGTAAAGGCTGGAATCTTCAGCACAGTCCTGCTTGATTTGGCCCCTGCCCACCTTTCCCCGCTTCGTTTGCTGAGTTCTGGATACCAGTGGCCGCCTTGTAGTTTATCAGATACCCTTTTTCCTTCTACCTCGGGCCTCCCCTACTCACCCCTGTCTTCCACTTGGCTTTATGGGTCACTTTGCAGAGACTCCCTTCTCCTTCCCCACCCCTACCCCCAGCTAGATGAGTCCCAGGACACACAGCAGGCATTCAGATCTTTGTTGGCGTGTAAGCAAAGTTCCCCAGCTGGGGATGGAAGCAGAATTCAGGAGTGACCAGGGCCATCTTCAGCAGTGTGGCTCAGTGCCCAGCACAAAGCAATTCTATCACATTACTCCCCTGAGCAACTCCCCTGAGCTGTAATGAGTGCTGTGTGCTCTGTTGCCTAGTGGCATGGTGATCTGAGGTAGGTCACTGGGTGCTTTCAGTGATTACGTGAGAACATAGGAATGAGAGTTTTGCATAATCAGGCACTGCTGAATAGGAGTGTTGCAGTTAGGTTTTATTACCCTGCAATAAACATTTAGTTGTTAAATGCACACGTTTACCCAACACAAATAAATCAGTGGGCCCAGAGAAACTTTTCTCTCACTTTACTGTCTGTGAATTGGACTTCCTTCTCTTTCTCGAAGGGTTCAGAGTCCCCCATGATGATTGGCGAGTTGAGAAGTGACCTTGACGATGTGGATCCCTAGAGGAACAGCCCGCCCGGTGCACAGTGAGGAGTCACTGCTCAGTTGTGGGTGCTCAGCGCTGTTTTGAAATCAGATTCTCACCTTTGAGCCCTTTAGAAGAGCCCAAAGCTTGGACTAGGGGAACCCGTCATGATCTCAGAGGAGTGTGTGTTTTTAAAGAAGGCACTCTTGCCCCCTGGAGAAGGTTCAGGAGCTGTGTGGCAATGGGAGAACTGTCTCTGGATCAGCTGTCCTGGGGGCACAGTCCACACATGGCTTCACATCTGTGTGGAGATTCTAGGAAATAAAACCGGTGGCAGACTTTGTCGTTACACAAACATACAAGAGGGAATGGGGTAAAGCTGTTGCTTTCTCTACGATGCTACAAAAGAAATTCCTTTGGTTTTTATATAAAAAAAAAAAAAGCAAGCTGCCTTTAGATATGTGAGGGCAAATTTTTAATCTTGCAGTAACATTGAATAGGAATATCCAATTTAAAATGATGTAAAGATAGGCGATACAATTCCTTTTCATTGTAAAATAGTAGTTAAAGAACTCCGTTTACACAGACCTTTGTATTTAATATGTCTCCCTATTTGTATAGAATTTCAGACGGGTCAGAATGCGAGCCCTGGGCCTAAAGTTGGATCTTGATGAAATGTTACCAGGATCAAAAATTGGGAAACTTACCATGCTCTTTAAGGTATTTTTCTGATATAATTGAGGTTGAAAAGAGCAATAAAAAAAAAAAAAAAAAAAGTCCTCCAGAAGTACAAGGTGCATTCTATGACATCAATCACTAAAGAAGTTATGGAATTTTTCCCCAAATTTTGAAAACAAAAATAAAGAGCACTTTAAATTATAATTTTACTGAGTTTGACTTCATAAAATCATCTTTTTAATGCTTGGAGACATATTGAATAAACTGTAGTCTTAAATCATGTGATCTGCAATCATTTGCTTTTGCTTAAAATATAATTACTGAAACCCTTGGTACTGGTTGTATATGAAGTTAAGTATTTGAGTTGAGAAGTGCTGCTCTGTGAGTTGTAGTAATTTTAATGCAGAGAAGGAACTTGACACTTTGTTTCTCTTCAACATGACTAAGAACACTGAAGAGACAAGATTTATTTTCCCGGAAATAACCAGAAAGTAATTGAACAACTATCCATCTTGTGTTGGTATTTCCCCGAGTAAAGCAGTAAAGCACCATCCACTCATTTCAGATTAGATACCAGCTTCCCTTTTCCAGAGGGGAGAAGGGGATATGCCAACGTATTTCATATATTTGTACGTTTTGTATTTTGAGTTTCTACACCCATCTTCAACACAATTTTGCCTTTAGTTACGTGTTCTGCCTTGTTTCCAACTCACCGTGCACGGAACTGGGGAAGCTTAGGAAGTGCCAGGTCACCCCTGTTGGTTAGATTTGCCAAGTCAGAGAGGCATGGCCAGCCCCAAAGTGCCTTTTTGGTGGCTTTCGCATTGCGTGGACACAGGACAGACAGCTTTCATCACTGTGCGCTCCAGCACCCAGCCCCTTCACTACTGAACGTTGAAGTAACTGTGCAGCTGGACCGCAGTTTGTATGCATGTCTGCAGCCCCCGCAGCCCAGCGATGGCCACTGTCAAGGACACCGTGCAGATGGGGCTGCATTTAAAGCAGAACTGCACCCTCAGAGAATTGGTCAGAAGGAGTTGGCAAATTTTATATGGTTCTGCTGTTCTTGGAATTCCAAATGTGATGTTTTAAAATTGATTTTGAGTACCTAAATATTACCACGTCCTACTGTTTTCCCTACTCTATCCTCCACCTATTCTCCACCCCCATCATGAAACAATTGTGTAGGACATGACCTTGAAATGCCAGTGATGATCTGTGTTGGGACATCATCGCTGGCAACTGCACTCTCAGGAGCCCAAATTCAGGAGTGAAATTGCCACTTCTAGTCCCTTATTTCCTATGGAAACAACGCCTCCCACAGCCCCCAGCACCTGCTGTCCTCACTGTAAGGCTCCATCAGGATCACCCGTCACTGTTGTGTGTCATACGCTCTGGTTAAGTTTGTTTGTGTTGTTGCTGCAATGACCATCATGCTCTTTGCCAGGAACCACTTGATTTCCAGCGACTGCAGTCTACAACAAACCTGCTGATGACTTTTTTTTAAAGTGACACTTATGACAGGCTTACCTTGGAAGAGTTGTCATTTTTACTGCCAATTTTTTGGACGAAGATGTTTTTATAAATCTTTCAAAATGGTCTGCACATCGAGTAGGAATTGCACAACTAACTCAATGCTGTGTGTTCTCAAGACACTCCCTTCATGAGGCCCACCGCAGGGCACCGAGTCTGCCCTTGGAGGGAAATGAATGAGCAGCCCAGCAGGTGTCCCGCCCACGACTTCTCCTGGAGTACTCACACGGTCACTGGCAACTAGAAGACATTATAGGACCTAGAGCATCTGTCCTCAGACTTAACCCTGTCTTGCCCCACCCTCCCTGCTAACATTGAGATGTGTGCAGTTACCTTTTGAGCTTGGAACAAGCAGACTGGAATTTCCCTCTGCTACCTCTTGTGTACAAAAATCTTGTTTATAAAATTTCAAAAGGAAGTAGATAAACAAAGGGAGAATCTTAATCCTAAATTTGGTTCATGAGTGGCAGAGTTCTTAGCTTCTAAGGGTATAAAATAAATTTTTCAAAAATGTAGACCTGGAGTCTCACTGACCTTCTTCTGCACGGTGCTGGGACATCAGGGCCTGTGGCCTGCTGCCAGATGGCCCTGGGATTGCTTTTAGAACTTGGCACTGATATGAGTAAGGCCTCTCTTTAATAATGATGGGTGATGGGTCTTCTGAGCCTTCTGCAGCTCTGTCCTCTGGATAGCCTGTTTCAGGATTAATTTGCCAAGCTTGGACAAGGATACCCAACTCAGGCTGATGGCCTACAAACATGTCCCCCGTGGCCATTAGGCCTCCCACATGGTCCCAGTATAAATCACGTCCCTGGTCAAGCTGGGCTTCTTGCTAGACCATGCGTGTCAGCCTCGCTCCTGATGTCCTGCATGTGCACAGCACACATCGCTCCCCTTTCCTGGGACCTTTTGCTGCTGCATACTTTCCCCTTCTGTGGCCCACACCCATTCCTCTCTTACTTGCAGTGACCACCTGTCAACATAGGCAAAATCCAAGTCATTTCCTTCTCTCAATCATGGAGCAGTTAGGGTTGGCTATCTCATGAACCAACACCAGAATCTGCCCTCTAGGGGAAAGGGGGATGTCCAGCACCGAGGAGCAGGCCAAGGTGCCTGTGCACAGAGGAATACAGTCCTCTTCTGGCACTCAGGCTGTTGGCATCGGGAAAGTTCTTGGATCACTTTCTATGATGCTAAATTGTCAGAAAATACAACTGAGGATTTTTGCTTTGTAGGCAGATTCCCTTCTCTTTGAGCTGCTTAGAGATAAGCCTTGACTTAAGATAGTTACACTCACCAGCCTCAGAGAGGCTGGGAGGTCCCTTATTGAATGGCAAAATTCTACTTTGCAAACTGGGAAGTTCTGAGACTGTTCATAATTTCCAAGCATGACAAGTGATCGTGGATGTAGTACTGACTCATTACAGAAGCACTCAGCATCTATATAACTGACTTATTCCTTAAATACTGACTCTGCCATGGGGAGAAGGGGGGAAAAAGGAGCCAGAGCTTGCAGTGGACACGAGGGAAGAGCATCAAGAATGCCACAAGGGCACCAGTTACCAGAGAGGGGTTACCACCTAGGGGGCCCAGGGAAGACAGATTTTCTTCTAAGACATAAATCCAATACCTGATTTACTCAACCATTACACAAGTTTTTATCAAGTGCCTAATAAAAACAAGGCAGCACACTAGACAGTCAAATCCAGGAGTGACAAAGTTGCTTTTTTTTTTTCTTTTTAAGAGATTTTATTTATTCATGAGAGAGGCAGAGACACAGGCAGAGGGAAGCAGGTTCCCTGTGGGGAGCCCAATGGGCTTGATCCCAGGACTCCAGGATCACGCCCTGAGTCGAAGGCAGGCCCTCAACCACTGAGCCGCCCAGATGCCCCGACAAAGTTGCTTTTATTTTAAAGGTCACCCTGTAATAAAAATGTTACAAAACCCAGAATAAATATCTTCGAATTAACAAAAGCAAAACAGGTCTAGAAAAGCTTCTTGCTATAAAAAGGCAGTAGAGAGAGCCATTTACAGACAGACCAGATAGATAAATGCTGGCTTGTTTGCTTGGGTCGTGGGGGGCGGGGGGAGTTCAAGGAGGGTGACTTGCCCTCCCCCTCCCAGCCCCTACCCAGCCCTAGTCACAGCAAACCTGCCAGAGCCATTCACCCTGTGTCCGCCCTGGCTCAGTGCTGCTCAGGCCTGTGTGCCCCTCCTGAGCCTTAGAAGGTTCCCTCTAAAGATGGGCACCCCCCAGCCCGCCTGTGCTGTAGAAAGAGACCTGGCTTCACCGCCAAATCTGGTTTATATGCAGGCACGCTTGGCAGGCACTCCTCTCGGGTTCCCCTTGTTTTCCTCCCCGAAGTGTGGACAGCGCGGTGTCCAGGGCAAGGGTAGGTGCCAGGGCTGGGTGACATGGGGTGTGGGCCCTGCAGCCTCCCCTGCAAACTGCAGAGTCGGCCTGAGGGATGCCTCCTGCAGGCCATGCTGGCGGTACAGCCATGCGTCCACCTAAGCACCAAGAAGCACAGGTCCACCCCTTAAGCCCCTAGAACAATCTCCGCTCCGGCTGGACCTCTCGCTGTGGCCAGTGGCCCAGAGGTGGGTACGAGAACATCATCAGCAAAAGCTGTGTCCCAGGGGAGTCCTAGCAGCGGGACTGGGAGAGCCTGTGAGATCACTACACTGACGGGGATCCCTCTGCAGGAGCAGGGACTTGAACCGAGGTCTGGCAGCCGACCATGGGTTCACTCTGGCCTCATGTCCTCATCTACGGGTACAACAGACCCGGCTTCTGTCCTGGGGCTGCTCTGAAACCCTGTGGGAATGTGGGTGGAGAAACCAGACCTGGGGAAGCATCACCCATCAGTGCCTGGCCAGCCTGCACCCCCATGGGCGTGGAAAACTGATCAGGGCCCCCGAGAGGCTTCCCCAAAGTGCAGTGTGCAAGGTGAGGTTGCACACTCACTTCCCCTTCCAGCCCTCAAGTGCCCACCTGTGGGAGGAGGACTGCCTCCTCTGGGGAGCCCCTGGGGTCCTTCTGCCCAGAAGCCGAGCACAGCTTGACCTGTGTAAGTGCTGGGATGTCAGGTGCCTCCCATTCAGTACGGGTCTGGGGACAAGGTGATCCGGGCTGAGTGGTCACGTTCTCCTGGGCAGGGAGCCCCCGATCACCGCAGCGCCAGCACCACAGCTCCGGGAAGGCAGAGGTGTCCCCGGGCCCCTGGGGTCTGGGCTGAGGAGGGCAGAGGTCGGGGGAAGGAGGAACCATCTCAAACCTCACCGGAAGCCTGAGACCACAGCTCTGGGCCCTGACCCCTTCCACACATACCATCCCCCCCGGCGGGGGGCAGTCCCTGGGGCCACTGGGGTGCCTGCTCCCCCAAGGGCTCTCTCTGGCAGCAGATGGTGATGGCCCCCCACGGCCTCTTCACCAGGCCTGGGTCCTCACCACACAGTGTTGTCCACCGTGTTGACCCCCAGTGTGCAGGAGGCCCCAGGGTGGGGTGGGGAGACACAGCCAGCCAGCCTCCCCCCTCCTCACAGGCCATGTGACCTGCCAGGACCCAGGGACAAAAGCAAGCATGCATGCAGCACCGGGACACACGGAGCCAGGCCAGCGGGACACAGGTGATGCCCAGCGCCCCGCCAATCCCAAGCCCTCCCCATCCCAGTCGGCAGCCTCACCAACCGCCCGGAGCGCCTGGGAGCCACCCCAGCTCCCCCCACACCCACATGGAGCGCACAGGTCTGCAGGCGTCCCCAGGTTCCCGGACACTCCACGCTCCCACACTGGGCAGAGTGCCCCATGCCCCGGGCAGGACAGTCGCAGTGGGTGTCCGCTCATCCACAGCCGGCCTCCCTGCTTCTGTCCTGTCCCCTGGAGTCTTCCCTGGAGCCAAAATGGACCTGCTCACACCCAGGTCAGACACCCCATTCCCTGAGTACGCCTCACCCCGCGCCTACCCGGGACTCAGAACCCTGCAGGGCTCCCAGCTCTCCCAGGCGAAATCCCAGTGCAAAGGCCTGACTGTGGCCCTCAGGCCCCACCCGATCTGGTCCTGCCCCTCTGGTCCTCCCGACTCCCTCCGTTCCCCACCCCACCCACCTCCTGTCTGCTCCTGGTGCCCCACCTCACAGTCCTCACCCCGGCTGCTCCCACTGCCCCAACACCTTCGATGCCCTCCACCTTCTCCCTGGGGCCTCTCCTGAGCACCCCCACCCAACAGGCCCTTCCCTGCCTTGCCTTACTTTTCTCCATAGCACCTTTGAAGTACTCTGTATTACATTATTGTTGGCCGCCCTCCTCCTCCACGAACATGGACCCCCCAGGAGAGAAGAGCAGTGGGCCTCGTCCCCCCGCGCCTGGGATGGCCTGGGGCGCGCAGCCCTCGCTCCACGCGAGCCGAGCAGACCGACCCGAGGCGGCCTTGCCCTCCAAACGTGCATCATCCAGACCACAAACACCACGCTCGCGCTTTTAAAAACCTCTCCCACGTGCATTTAAGAGGCAGCTTCCAGGGCTTCCTTTTGAGAAGCTCCCAGTGGCTTTTTAAAGGAGAGGAGAGGGATCCCTGGGTGGCGCAGCGGTTTGGCGCCTGCCTTTGGCCCGGGGCGCGATCCTGGAGACCCGGGATCGAATCCCACGTCGGGCTCCCGGTGCATGGAGTCTGCTTCTCCCTCTGCCTGTGTCTCTGCTTCTCTCTCTCTCACTGTGTGCCTATCATAAATAAACAAAATTTAAAAAAAATAAAGGAGAGGAGAGAGCTGTTGCTCTGCACCGACAGATGCCGGGGGGGGGGGGGGGGGGGGGGGGGGAGTGTCCCAGACGTCGCTATGTGCCCATGCGCGTGTGTACCTGTGCCCGTGTGCCCACGTGTGCGCCTGCCCCCCTCTGCAGGGCCTTCCCCACAGCCTCCAGCACTGGGCTCACTTGTCCGCTCCTCCGTGTCGTGGCTGGGTCCCCCCCCGCCCCCCCGCAGCAGAGAAGTGCATTAACCCAAGACAGGTGAGCGGGGCGGGCCTCTGTGTGGTAGCGCACATGTTCCCTGGGAGGGGAGCGGCTCTGGACAAGAGCAAAAACGGGCCCAGCAGCACACCCACACACCTACACACCCCCACACACGTGCTGTCCACACAGTTGCAAAGCTCCTGGCCACGTGCTCCCCACAAACCTCCGCCCAGATATGTGAGGGCCGCAGGTAGCTGCCCTGGGCAGACACTCTGCGGCCCTGGGGCCCCGGGCGCCTGTCCTGCCCCTCGGGCCGCTGCCCCTTCTCCGCAGGGCCCGGGGTTCGGCGCTTCCGGCCTGTGCACTCAGGACCTGGTGCAAGAGGTGTGGATGCTGGCCTCCTTGAGGCGCACACACTTGGGGGGCTTCCTAGGGGGTTGGGGGCCTCTGCCTCCCAGCGGGAGCTACAGCCCCAGGCAGAGGAGACTGGCTCAGACCCTGGGAGGCCGGGGGACCCTCCGTCTCTCCTCACCACCATCAGACTCCACCACCTTAGGGTCTGAGGCCAGAGCCGGAAGATCCAGAAATAAGTCAAGGTAGGAGACACACTAGCCCAAGTGACAAAACTCCTGAGTTCTCAGCTCTGCTGCTGGCCTGCTGTGTGACCGTGGGAAAGCCACTCAACGTCTCTGAGCTTTCATTTCTGGGGACAGTCTGTATCTCGTCTCCACCCGGAGATGGACCAGAAGCTGGAGCTCCCCCAGGCCCCTACCCAAAGCAGAAGTTCAGGGCTGAGCTTAATGGGCCTCCGTTCTGGGCCTGGGGGTCAGACATACCCATAGCATCGAGACCTTAGAGAGCGGTACTCAGCTATGCCAAGCCTCAGTTTGCCCATCTGTAGAATGGAAAGAGTGACAGCGTCTTCTCACAGGGTGGCCATGAGGAGGAAATAAGGGTACGCACATGCAGCCCCCACCCAGCGCTCGGTGTGGGGCAGGGTATGTCAGGGTCACCTTTTCCTGAAGCCCGAAGCCGCCGTGTCCTAGCTGCGGGGCCCTGGGGACGTCACTCAGCATGTGCAGGCTGCCGTGTCCTTAGCTCTTTGAGAGTGCTTCATAGGGAGTGAAGGCCTGTGACTTCCCAATCTTGAACTGGTGCATGCCCTTGAGCTTATCTGCTGGATGTTCCCAAGGGGGAGAGTGACCAGAATAGCACAGAATTCCTACCAAGCCAGGACCCCAAGGAGGAGCATGGCCCGTGGCCCCAGGGACCTGTTCCAGCCTCTCCTTGGGACAAGAGCCCCCCTCACCTGACTGGGCTCATCTTCCCACCGCAATTCCATCCTGCACACCCTACCCCCCTGCTCCTCCTGGAGCCAGCTCTGAACTCCTCACTCCCCTTGTGACCCCCCTCCTCCTAGACCTTCAGTGGCTCCCCAGCATGTACTTGCTTGAGGATCACCTCCTAAGCCAGTTACTCCAAGCCACCACCTGCCATCCCCCAGGCTCTTCCCAGGACACCCCATGCTGAGGCAGGACAGCTCAGCCTCCTCCCAATGGGAGGGGCACCATCCGTGGATCCCCAACAAGCCCCTCCAACCCCCCCAACAAGCCATGACTTCCTGCTACCTGTCCCAGGGACATGCCTGGGGCATGTTTTCGACACGAGCCCCCTCCCCCCCCATTCACAGTTACCTGTATCAGAGCACGGACTCTAAGGCAAGCAGTGACGATAACAGTGGCAGGTAGCATTTGGACTGTCCTAGCTAAGTGCTCAGCACCCACCAGCCCCATTTCACGGGGAGGAAGCTGACACAGAGAGGTTAAGGAACTTGCTGTTGACCGGCAGAGCCCAGGTTAACCCAAGCTCAGCTCCACTTTCGGGCCTGCCCCCGAGCCCGCCCTGAACTGCTTCCCACGCACTGCGCTGCCTGTCTGGGTGCTCCCCATCTCTCGGCAGGTATTGCCCACCTCCTCCTCGGGGGAGGGCTCAGAGGTTGAGAGGGGAGGCCACATGCCCAGGGCGTGGGATGGGAGCAGCAGAACCAGCCTGCACGCCAGGGAGTCAGGCTCCAGCGTCGGACCAGCCCGGTGGGGGCGGGGGGCACAGGGAGACAGGGACACCTCCTGACCGTGAGGCCACGGCCCTGCTGGCAGCCGCGGACACGGGGGCCCATTCCAGCCCAGCTGGTGGAGCGGTGTAGATGCCACGGTTGGCCCGGGGCAGCAGGCAGCACCTGGTATAGACGCCTTTGCCCTGAAATGTGCTGTGGCCCAGGCCGACCCACTGCCCCCTTGGGCCTGAGAGCCAAAGACAGAAACAGCCTGCTCTAGAAAGGACTTCGAAACACAGGACGAGGGGGCTGGAAGGGACGGACGCAGGCACCTGGTCAAGCCCCTGGAGCCCTCTCCAGTGTCGTTGCCAGGGGCGACCAGCCCCTTCTGGGGACAAGGAGCTTACCCTGCCCCAGACAGACTGTCCTGCAGATGGCAGCTCTAGGGGTGACCTAGACCCTGAGAATGGCTTCAAAATGCAGATACAGGGAAGTCTCCGATGGCAGAGAGAGGACCCAGCCCGCACAGCCTGACTCCCAGCTTCTCTCAACACACACTCCCCTGCGTGGTCAAGTGCACCCCAGATGGCCCCCCCGGGCGGAAACGCCGGCCCTCACCATGTGGAATAGGCACCGCCTGCCCCCCCTCGGCCCCGGGAGCCCTGGATCCCAGCCAGCCACCTCCCACCGGCTCCCAGGCAGCACCCAACCAGGCACCCTGAGACGCACCCTCTCCCTGCTCTAACCCAGCGCTTTAACTTGTACCAGTTGGAGGGGCTTGGGGGGCACGGAGGGCTCGGCTGACCTGGGCAGGAAGCACACGGACGGGGGACCCGGGAGGGTGTGCTCACCTGTACGCCTCCCACTCCTGGAGACACCGCAGCAGCCTGGCAGCTCCTCGTGTGGGGCACCCCAGAGCTGCGCCACCACCCAGGGGGCCCCAACCGCGCTAGCGCCACATGCTCCCGTGGCACAGCTGCCCACCTGCACCAAGAGCCCGCGGCCGGCTGGCTTGGGAGGGGCCCCTTCCTCAGGGGCGGCTCATGGGGGCCCCCAACTTCGCCCTGAGGTCCGGGAGAGGGGCTCCAGGAACCTGATGCGCTTCTCCCAGGACACACATTACAAAGCTGTGCCAAGCCCTCCCACAGCCTGGTCTCCCCCAGGCTCCCCCAGTCTCTCCCAGTCTCTGGGGAACGGTGGCCTAATCCTCCTTCCACACACAGGGAGGCAGCGGGACCTCCTGAGACCGCCCAAGCCCAGTCCAGAGTCTGCCCACCCTGCCCTCCTGCTGACCTGCTCCATGGTGCTGGGGGGCCCCGTAGTCCCAGGTGGGGGGCCACACCTGCTGGTGCTCAGGGTCCCAGGCCTCGTTGGTGATGTCATTGGCAGAGAGATGGATCAGGCTCTGTCTCAGCTCCGGCAAGCTCGGGCTCGGTGGTCAGCATCATGGGCACAGTGCCTGGCGGTGGGGCGGGCAGTGAGAGATGGTGGGACTCCTTTCCTGGTGCTCATGCACACACACATGCGCACACACACACACGTACACACGTATGTGTACAGACACACCAAGCTGTTCCAGAAGTTAAACCACCTGCAATCTCAGACTGAGTGAGAGCTAAATAGTAAGACCACCTTACATCTGGCAGTTGTTGTTTTGTCTGCCAGGTAAGCACCTGCTCATCCACCAGAGCCTAGACCAAGTATCCGTCCCATAGGAAGCCTTCCCTGACCCTCAGGCTGGGCAGGTGTCTCTTCCACATTCCCTTCCACACCCCTGCTACTCTGTGCACCTGCCTCCCCCATCTGACCCAGTGTCCTTGAGAGCACTCTCAGTTGGACTAAGTTTTGGTCGCCCCGCCCCCGGCCCAGCATTGAGCCTGCAAACAGGGTCCTGTCAAAGGGGCTGTTGGAACCATGGTGGATGAGACAATGGGGCTGCAACTCCCCAGCCACACTGGCAGTGGCCTGTGATATTCCACTCTGTGACGTAAAGAGGTCCCACAGCCACTGGAGGTCCCTTGGGGCAAAGAGGTCCACAAAGAAGCCAAAGTCAGTCCTCAGGACGCCCAGGGTCACTGGTTGGTCCTGTGTATTAGTGGCCTCCACAGTGATAACCTAGAAAGGTGGGGGTAGGGGTGATGGTGACAGGGGAGCTGAGGCAAGGGACTGCAGGGGCCATTTGAGACCTTGCCAGCCCAGGCAGGCCAACGACTATCCATACACCTGTTGGGTCTCAGACAAACATCCCTTGTGAGGGAACTCTGAGACAGAACTCTGGTGCCCCCCGACCCACCTGGTCCAGGTGCTGCCCTCTGACCCTACCACATGGCACCTTCCAATGCCCCGTGGAGCTCACAGCCCAGCAGGGGAGACAGATAATAGGCGGTAGCTACTCAGTGCAGCTGGCAGTTGTAAGTGCCATGGAGAAAAACAGGGGGCTAGGCAGAGAGGACAGGCCTGGTCTTTTGGGTTTTTGGGTTAAAAAAAAAAAAAAGATGTATATTTATTTGAGAGAGAGAGAGTGAGAGAACATGAGCAGGAGGGGCAGAGGGAGAGGGAGACAAAATCTTAAGCAGACTCCACGCTGACAGAGCTTGACGTTGGGCCCTGAGACCATGGCCCAAACCGAAACCGAGAGTCCGATGCTTACCTGTACCACCCAGGTGCCCCAGAACAGGCCTGGTTTTATCTGCTTTATGCAGTTTTACCAGAGAAAGCCCTGGCTCACACCTGCATCCCGCCACACACTCACTTCCAACACACACACACTCTGGCCAGACTCCTGCTAAGTCTCTGGAACGGGACAAGGTTCTTTCCCTTGTTCCCCCACCAATGCCCACGCCTCTCCCCACACCCTGCAGGTGTCCTCCCATGCTGGGCAGAGGAGTGGACTGCCATGGGCCCCACCAGACGTCAGCCCCCTCCAGGACAGAGGCTTCATTGCTGTGTCCACCAGGCACACAGCTGAGTGACTCTGACCCTCAACGGCTCCAAATCTCCATAGCCTCGCTCGGTGGTGTCGGCTCGCTGGGGCCCTGGGTGCAGGACAGAGCCTGGGAGGCCCTGGGTGCAGGGCAGTCGGACAGTGGGGAAGCCCTGAAGGTGCCGGGCAGGACGCTGGTGTAAGCAGGCTTGTGTTGTAAGCCCCAGGCAGGTCCTGGTGCTTACAGGGTGACCTGTGAGAGGGAGCAGGGGGAGGCAGGGAGGAGGCTGAGGGCACTAGGGTGCTGACCCAGGGAAGAGAAGGAAGGCCCAAGGTCACGGGGATGGGGGGTTCAGGAGGGAGAGTGGCCAGGGCGCAGGGGTGTGGCTGTGTGCTAGTGTAGGGGTCGTGCTGAGGACGGTGTTGCTCAGAGACCAGGGTGGTGGCAGTTCAAGCCCCTCCCACCCCGGGCTCCTGTGTCGGGGAACCTGACAGCCTCCAAAGCCAGGCTGGTTCAGCCTCCAGAAGCGCAGCACATGAAGCCCGCACGGGTGCTGCCTGCCCACCTTCCCCTCCGTTCTGGGAGCAGGGGCAGCATCCACACCTACCTCGGGAGCCGAGGCTGGAGAGCGAGGCAAGTGTCTTCCCAGAAGGCCACAGGCACCGCCCCAGTCCCTGCCAGGCACTGAAGGCAACACTGAGCCCAGATATACCTGCCCACCGAGGGCAGCGGTACCGTCAACCTGGGGACGGGGCCAGCTGGCTTTTCCAAATAAACTCCAGGCTTGAGAGGTCAAAGCCAAGGTCACCCCTGGGAGCCTCAAGCCTGCTTCCCCATGCCCCACCCTGAAGGCTGGGTGTGAGGGTTAATTTTATGTGTCAACTCGGCCAGGCTATGGTGTCCAGATGTTTGGTCAAACACCAGTATAGGGTCGCTTTGGAGGTATTTTTAAGATGAGATGAATATTGGCACCAGTAGACTGTGAGTAAAGCAGACAGCCCTCTGCAGTGGGGGCGGGCCAACAGACAACCTTAACAAGAAGACAGGGGTCCCCCAAGGAGGAAAGAATTCTGTGTTTAAACAGAATTCGTGGGCAGCCCGGGTGGCTCAGGGGTTTGGCGCCGCCTTCAGCCCAGGGCGTGATCCTGGAGACCAGGGATGGAGTCCCACGTCGGGTTCCCTGCATGGAGCCTGCTCCTCCCTCTGCCTGTGTCTCTGCCTCTCCCTCTGTGTGTCTCATGAATAAATAAATAAAATCTTAAGAAAAATAAAAAAATAAACAGAATTCGCACTCAGTGCAATAAGAATGCCTGCTGGACTTGCCAGCCCCACAATCACGCGAGCCGATTCCTTAAAATAAATCTCTGGCTATGTAGGTATCCATATAGCCACACACCCTATTGGTTTTGTCTCCAGAGAACCCCAAGTGATACACGCGGACATGTGTAAACCACAGTAGCAGACAGAAAAGCAGCCAAGTCGCCAGGCTCCTTCTAAGCACCTGAATCCGCGGCCCCACCCGACCCTGGCAGTAACCCGATTAGTACCCTTTCCTGCACCCTCCGGGCCCTACCAGCCCTTACAGTCCGGGACCCTCCCGCGCTCACACAGAGGCTGTCTCGGCTTCCGCAGTCAGAAGGCTTTAACACAAGGCCAGAGTAAAAAAGTCCCCCCTACCCTGTCATATATTAGCGAGGTACCGGATGGGTGCCCCCACCCCACAACTGATGCCGGGGAAGGGACTGCAATGGCGGGGAAGGCCAGGCCAGCAGCAGCAGAGCTGTGACACTGGGGGTGGCGGTCACCAGCCGTCTCCAGGTGAGAGAGGGGGCAGCCCTCCTGCCTGGAGGACATGCGGAGCTGTCTGGGGAAGTGTGGCCCATCCTCCCCGGGCACACTCTCAAGTGACTGTCACCCTGCTTTCAATTTCCAGGTGGTCACTTTGGATGCTGGTGCATCCCGCACCTCCACCAGGCGGCTCTCATCTTTCCAAGGCAAGGTTTGTGGAGAGGAAAGAGTAACCATGAGATTAAAATAGTAGTTTTGTTTTGCTTTTTCAGATTTTATTTATTTAGGGACCCCTAGGTGGCTCAGTGGCTGAATGTCTGCTTTCGGCCCAGGTCATGATCCTGGGGTCCTGGATGGAGCCCACTTCTCCCTCTGCCTGTATCTCTACTTCTCTTTGTGTCTCTCATGAATAAATACATTAAATATTTTAATATATATATATTTTTTATTTATTTGACAGAGTGAGAGCACACATGACAGAGAGATCACAAGCAGGAGGGAGGGGTGGAGAGAGAAGTGGACTCTCTGCAGGGCAGGCAGCCGGACGTGGGACTCCATCCCCGGACCCAGTGATCCTGACCTGAGCTGCAGGCAGATGCTTAACTGACTGAGCCCCCAGGCGCCCCCTAACGTGATAGTTAATACATAGAAACTATTTACCCTGTCCCCGTCACTGCTCCAAGCACCTTACGTATATTAACTCATTTAATCTTGAAAAATCCTCAAAAGGCATGTACAATTACATCTTTATTTTACAACAGTGAGATGAGGCATGCAGGCGGCTAATTACTGTCCATGATCAGTGGGCAGTGGTGGAACCAGGAAGGGAACCAAGGAGCCTGACTCCATTCTTTTTTTTTTTTTAATTAATTAATTATTTATTTATGATAGTCACAGAGAGAGAGGCAGAGACACAGGCGGAGGAAGAAGCAGGCTCCATGCACCGGGAGCCTGATGTGGGATTCGATCCCAGGTCTCCAGGATCGCGCCCTGGGCCAAAGGCAGGCGCCAAACCGCTGCGCCACCCAGGGATCCCCAAGGAGCCTGACTCCAAAATAGTACTATTAGCATGAAATAATATGAATATTTAAAAATAATATGTATAATGGTATAGAATAAGCCAATCCCCTATTTATAACTTCCTATAGCTCCCCAACCTAAGAGGGAGACACAACAAAATGCGAAGGATAACAAATTGTATTAAAGGGAGAAGAACCGGGATGTGTGGCCATCAGAGCTGGCAGCATAACTGGCAGAGGACGTGAGGGCTCGGAGGGGCCTGGGTCCGGGCCACTTGGCTACAAGTCCGCTGCAGGGGCTGCCGGGACAGCTCCCAGGGGCAGTTTCCAGCTGACCTGAGTTACTGCCTCGGACAAAACCGCAGCGTTGGGAATTCCCCCCAAAGCCCCCCACTTGCACTCCATCCTTTTTTAGCAGGGTCAGCTCAGGGTTCCCAAGAAGCAGTTGCCAAGATGGGCAGGACCTACAGGGGACAGATTAGGGGGGTGGCCTACACAGGGCAAAGCTGGGGGAACAGGAGAAAGCAGGGAGAGCCTGCAGACCCAGGTGCAGGGACGGCACCTGCGGCAGGGGAGTAAGGAAGGGAGGGGGGTAGGGAGAGCCCCAGTGAGCACAGGGGAGGCTGGGATCAGCTCACTTCTCCAGCGGGCTGGGGAGCCCTGCGCTCCAACATCTCGGCCACTGACACCAACGGGGACCAGCAGAGGGGATTCCTGTGGGAGGGGCTCTGACCTTGGCATGTCTGGGGAGCCAGGCAGTTCCGGGTGCTGGGCAGGCGCCATCGGGACTCCCTGGCCAGATCATGATGATCACACGGGTCACTCGGTTTGCCCTCACACCTGTTTGCGGCCCAGGAGGCTGACCCCGCAGACTGCGGAGCCCGGGGCACCCTTTGCAGGGCTTCCTCTTGGGCTCCATCCATGGGAGGAGCCGGCAGGAGTTCAGGGTCTTCTCCACTCCCTCCCTGTTTTAGCAGAAGTTTCCAGCAAGAGCTGCCTCCTCTGACCACGGCTCCCTCCTGGGCAGGGGTAACACTACTCGGTGTGCTCGCCCTTCAGACCCAGAGGTGGTTAACAGCTTGCACAGCAGGTAGCCTCCGGGTGCCTCAGGCTCCCTGTGGGCTCCTTAACCTGCCAGCACCTCTGTGAGTTTCTGTACTTAGCATCTGTTTAAGTACTTCCCGATCTCATTTAATGGCCCTTAATGGCCATTCCTATTTTAATGCCCAGCCTCTGCAAGGTAAAAGACTTCGCCCAAGCTTACAAACTAGTAAGGGGCTTAGGTGGGACTTGAACCCAGGCTGGTACAATGCCACAGCCCACGTCTTTTTTTCTTTTTTCTTTCTTTTTTGGGGGGAGGAGATGAAGAGAGAGAGAGCAGGGAGGAGGACAGAGGCCCTATCTCATGACCCCAGCCAAAATCAAGTTGGACTCTTAACCTACTGAACCACCCAGGCTCCCTGAAAGATCAGCTCTTGATGGCAAATGCCTGTATCTCTCCAATAAGAAGTTGCCCTGGCCTACAGGGCTCCTGGGTGTCACCTGGCATATGTGGGCACCTTATCCCCTGCTCCCCCATGGTGCTGAGCACATAATACCCCAGTTAGCTGTACTGGCCACCACTTCTCAGTCTCTCCCTCTGACCTGTGAGCTCACGGGAAAAGGCTAGGTCTGGTTTCTCCTCATTCCTGTAGCACACAGTAGGTGCTTCTGTGTGTTTTGAGCAGGCTGATGGACAATATTTTCCCATTAGAGTAAGGTCCCCAAGGGCAGGGACCCTGTTTAATCCATGTCATTGCCTCTCCCCACCCCCCCCGCCCCCCCCCCCCCCCCCCCCCCCCCCCCGCCGCCAGAACTTCATGCACAGTAGTTGTGCAACCACTGTATGCCAAACTGAACTAGACCACTCAGTAGTAGCACAGTGGAGCCAGGAGACCCGGGTCCAAATTCTGGCTCTGCTAGTTCTGTATTGTGTGACCTCAGGCATGAACCCATCCACTCTGGGTCTTGGTGTCTGCAGGAGGCTGCGAAGGCCCCCAGCCAAGTAGAGGATCAGTGTGAAAACGGGAACTTTGTGTTTTCATCAAGTTAGGAGGACAAAGGGCAGGGGGTGTAGGGGGAGGTGTTTGGGGAAAGAGGCAGAGGCTGAAAAAAGAAAAAATAAAGGTATTTAAGCTTGCAGTAGGGCCAGGGTGAGGAGAAGGGAGGCCAGAAGTCCCCAGTACCCAGGCCTCATTCTGCGCCTCCACCATAGATGTGACACCAAGGCCATGCCAGAGGGGAAAATAGCCTACCTGTCCTATAGGAGGAACCTTCAGAATAGCGTCAGTTTCAAAGGGATTTTGGATCCTAAGTCATTTTGTAAAAGCATGTTGTGGGGCCTTATTCCTATACATTCCCATGGGCAGCAAGTTCATCAGCACAAGGACAGCTAGGAGGCAGACCACTGGCTTTGATCCCAGCTCTACCCCTAGCTGTCTGTGTGATCCCTTCTGAACCTTGGTTTCCTCATCTTTCAAATGAGGATGGAAGTACCACTGGGATATGGCCAGGCTTAAACCACATCCTGTCCATAAAGCCAGGAGCCAGTGTGCTTAGTACTCAGTAAGTGCTCAATAAATGTATGTACCTCCTGATTTTCCGTGATGGGCACGCTAAGAACAGTCCCCAGTACCCATACAGCGGCACAGACCTTGCAGGAAGTGGCATGCCCAGAGAGGGAGGCTCACCAGGTCCTGCAAGTCGCTGCTTACCTGCACCATGAAGCCAGGGAACAGGTTGTGCAAGATGCGGGTGAGGTAGCTCCAGCAGGTGGCTTGGGTTTGCAGGTGGCAGGCAGTGCGTTCCATCTGCAAGCCATGGGTTTCCTCCTTCAGCACCACCATGTAGAGGCCCAGCAACCTCCAGGCAGCCTGGCTCCAAGCAGAGAGTGCCATGAGGACATTAAAAAAATAATAACGTGGGCAGCCCAGGTGGCTCAGCGGTTTAGCGCCACCTTTGGCCCAGGGCCTGATCCTAGAGACCCGGGATTGAGTCCCACATCAGGCTCCCTGCATGGAGCCTGCTTCTCCCTCTGCCTGTGTCTCTGCCGCTCTCTCTCTCTCTCTCTCTCTCTCTCTCTCTGTCTCTCATGAATAAATCAATAAAATCTTTAAAATAATAATAATAATGTGAAGTGTCCCTTACCCACCTCCACTAACAAATTAGAATTGCAGTAAAAGAAACACAATATAGTCTAGGAAGTCTAAAAAGAAGTTACCAAATTAGGACCATAAAAAACACACATAGGCCAACTATTAGCATTAACTTAGCTTATACAACATTTTCAAATTTTACAGTCAGCAAAAACAGGAACCATGGGGCTCAGCAACAGGCTTTCTGCACCTGCACTCAGCTCTCTGTGGGCCCAGCCCAGACCTGGCCACCCTTGGAGGCCCTGCGTGAAGGTCACCTCCTTCAGAAGCCTTCCTAGTTACACCTCTCTCCCCAGACCCCATCAGAATAAATCACTTTCTCTTCATTCTAGTACCACCATGACCCTTTCCAGAGGCACTACTGGCTGGCTGTGTGGCCATGGGCAAGTCACTCAACCTCTCTGAGCCTCAGGTATCTCCTTTATATCATGGGGACCGTAATGTCTATGGCACAAGCCTGCTGGGAAGGCTAAGGGAGGTGGTTGTGTAAGACACCCAGCTGCATGCTGTGCAAATGCAAGGAGAAGGGACAAGTGAGTAAACAAAAACAATACTTCTCAAATGGGAGAAGAGACTCGAGGCCACGATCTAGAGGCGAAGATCTGCTTGCTCTTAGCTAGGTCGTAACCGCTTCTACGGCCCTCAGACAGACACATGGGCTCAGGAACCTTCAGTGGCTCCCCAGAGCCCAAACGATAAAATTCAGACTCCATGCTTCTCTTGGTCTCCACCACAACCCACCTCTGCAGCCTAATCTCCCACATTTCTATCTGTGCACCTGGACCCCAGCCAGAGTAGAAGCATCCTCAACCCTTTACCTAAAGCCTTAGGACTAAATGGGTTTCAAGATCCATAATTTCTTTGGACTTTGCAAAGGTAGTAATGGGCAGTCACGGTGCTCAGAGGAGTCTGGAGTAGCATATTGTAATCTAGGCAACAAAATATGTGAATATGAATACTCACATAAATGAAATAAATTATAAATAACTCATGTCAGTTTAGGTCAGGTTACCACCATATACACTCCTCCCCCCCCCCCCAAAAAAAAGTAATGAGACCTTTCAGTTTTTGAAACATTTTTCATTTCAGAAGGCAGATAAGGAGCTCTGGACATGTGCTTCCAATTCACCACCTCCGGCTTCCCAGCTTGGTGCTTCTGTTCCTCTACCCCTTCCCCTAGAATAAAACTCCCCTGCCGCCTTCATTTGTTAAACTCTGATTGATGCATCAAAGGCCCATCTAAAATGCGCCTTCACTAAATGAAAAGCTTTTGAATCGGGGGCGGGCACTTTGCAGTGGATGGAGAGCTGTCCTGGATGTCAACTTCTGGTTTTAATGCACCAAGGGGGTAAGACCCTTCTCTCTGGGCCTCAGTTTCTCATGGGTAAAATAAAAGGATTGGCCAAAAACCTTTCTCTGCCTGGCAAAAATACCATCAGTCTAAATTCAATTCCCACAAATACCTATTGAATTAATGAATAAATGAACTTTGGGAGGTTCCTGTTCCAAACTTCCACCAAGGAAGAAACATCCTTGAGTGCTTGGTTCAAGTGTTTGACCCGCCTCTGCTTGCTCACCTGCTCACCTGCACTCACTGCTCACTACTTCTGGAAGAGTTGTCTGGGGCAGGGGGCGGGGGGGGGTTGGTGGTGGTGGCAGTGGTGACTTGAAATGCCCTTTTTCATCGCAGCCACTTCCTTCTAGAAGGTAGGAAGGCTCAGGGAACAAGGGAGGGGGGCTTCGAGCTGAGTAAACTTCACTGAAGAAAGGAGAGCTAACAGAAGGCACGGGCACCCCTAAGGGTGACACCCCTCTGCCCACCCCGGCGCACGCAGACCCGGCGGCTGGGGCAGCTAGCGGGTCAGCTAGCCATTGCTGGTAGGGCTTTCCCCTCTGCTCCAGGAGCTGCCACGCGGAGCCAGGAGGATGTCACCAGGTCACTGCAGCAGGGAAATAACTACCTCCTCCAGTGCTCTCTTCCCTGGCTCACAGGGTACTGAGGTCTCAGAACTCCTCTCCCTTCACAGTGACCCCTGGGGGAGGGACTGTCACCTCCCCTTTAAAAGTAAGGAAATAGAAGGCCAGAGGCTACCTGACTTGCCCAGCACGGCCAGCCTGCGAGTGAAGGAGCCGGGATTCGAGCCCCCTTCTGACTCCCACCCCCGGGGAGCGGCACCAGAGCCCGGGCCTGGAGAGGTGGTAATCGGAGAGAACCAGGTGTCCCCGAGCACGGAGCTCCCGAGCTCCGGGTGGGGCAGCTGCTGGCTCCGACCTTCCGGAAACTGGGCGGGGCGGGGGGCGCTACCGGGAGGCACAGCGACAGCAAGGCCACCTGCCCCTCTCCGCCCGCCGTCCCCCCCAAGTTGCCGGCCGCCGCGGCACCTGCAGCCGCGAGATCCGCCCCGCCCGTCACCCGGCCAGCAGAGGGCGCTCGGAGACCTTCGCTCCAGCCCCTCCCGTGCGCGGGGAAACTGAGGCCGGAGAGAGCACGGCGGGTTCGCCCCCGCGTCCCGCTCGGGCACACGCACTTTGGCGCTGCGGCGGAAGGAGGCGGTGGCCAGGGCTGGGCCGCGTGGGCCGGTGCTCCTGTCGAGGCCGTGCTCGTCCTCCTGCAAGCGAGCGCCCGCGGCCCCGGAGCAGCAGGAGCAACAGGAGCAGGAGCAGCAGCAGGAGCCTCAGGAGGAGCAGCAGCAGGAGCAGGAGCAGCAGCAGCAGGAGGAGGAGCAGCAGCAGCAGGAGGAGGAGCAGCAGCAGCAGCAGCAGGAGCAGGAACAGCAGCAGGAGCCTCAGGAGGAGCAGCAGCAGGAGCAGGAGCAGCAGCAGCAGGAGGAGGAGCAGCAGCAGCAGCAGGAGCAGGAACAGCAGCAGGAGCAGCAGCAGGAGCAGCAGCAGGAGCAGCAGCAGGAGAAGGAGCAGCAGCAGGAGCAGGAGGAGCAGCAACAGGAGCAGGAGGAGCAACAGCAGGAGGAGGAGCAGCAGCAAGAGGAGGAGCAGCAGCAGCAGCAGGAGCAGGAACAGCAGCAGGAGCAGGAACAGCAGCAGGAGCAGCAGCAGGAGCAGGAGGAGAAGCAACAGGAGCGGGAGGAGCAACAGCAGGAGGAGGAGCAGCAGCAGCAGCAGGAGTAGCAGCAGCAGCAGGAGGAGGAGGAGCAGCAGCAGCAGCAGGAGCAGCAGCAGCAGCAGGAGGAGGAGGAGGAGCAGCAGCAGCAGCAGCAGGAGCAGCAGCAGGAGCAGCAGCAGGAGCAGCAGCAGCCACACCCCCACCCCCCCACCCCCCGTCGTGCGCAGCACGAGGAGTGGGCGGGTTTGCGCGCTGGTGGGGACAGGGACACCCGCGCCTGTGCCTCGCCCTGGGGAGCCCGGTCCGTGCGCGGGACTCGGGGCTCCGGTGGGGGCGGTGGGGGCGGCGGAGCGTCCTGGGCCCCCGCGGCCTCACGGCCAGGCTCTCTGCTCCGTTCCCGGCTCGGACCCGAGCAGAGTGAAGCGACGCCTGGGGTCCCGGAAGATGGAGCCACCCGAGACCATAGGACCTGGGTCCTGGAGGGTCAGGGTCCGGCCTCGCTGTCCCAGACAGCGTCAGTGACGCCCAGAGGAAGGAAGCAGCAGCCCCAGACCCTGAATGAGCAGGACGCCCTGGAGGCGCCTCCTTTCCGCCCCTCACTCGGAGCCCTCCGAGCTGCCCCCGCGGTGGGTTGAGGCCACCTCGCCGGTGTCTGGCCCTCGCTGTCGTTGCCGTTCCGTGGACTCCTCACTGCCTTCCTCCATCCGTTCTGTCTCTGGGCCTTAGCCTGGCATCCTTGAAAATCCGCTCCTACCCTGCTCCAGCCTCTGTGCCTTGGCGCCGGTCCCCTGACCTCACCAACCAGCCATTTCTTGAAGGTACTGCTCGATTTTGATTTCCCCCTAATGTCCTGCACGCACTTCACGAGATTTATTGTACGAAGACTTTGGATTTCCATCTGCAGGAGTGTCATACATGCACTTTAAAGAGTTGCACTGTGGGCACAAGCTCAGTGTTCCAAACGATTCAACTTGCAGAACGGTTTACACACCGTGTCCCAAAAGGCGACTGAAGTGGCATCTGGCACCTGGCAAACACGGCAGGGAGCGGGAGCACGCTCAGGGCTGAGCAGCCGTGGCCTCAGGTGGCATGTTCGGCTTGGCTCCAGGGGCTGGCCCAGACGGCCACACTGGGAAGAAACGCCGGCGCCTTCACGATCCCGCTGTGCAGCTGAGCAGTGGGTTCAGAGTGAAGTGACCTCCTCTGAGCCTGTGCCTCTGAGGCCAGGCCCTTTCTTCCTTGTTGGCAAACCCCGCACTCCGGAGGCCGATTGAATGAACATCCTGCAACCAGGGGGTGATGATGACCTCTGCGGGGTCAGGGCCTTGTCCACTTTGTCTCTCGCAGGATATCCCACCATCTGTAGCACAAAGTAGGAGCTCCCCTCTCTGGCAGGCTGCCTCCCCCGTAAAGGGAACTGTGTTTGAATTGTGCTCCTGGCGGCTTCCTGGTCAAGGCTCCCTCCCGTAGCGAGAATACCCTGGGGAGATGGGGGCAGGCTTGTCCTGATGCTCCTTGGAGCCCTGTGCTTCTCACCGGCCGGGGCTTCTTCAGGAACACCCAGAAGATGGCCCAGCATGTGCACACAGGGACACGATGTCCCCAGGCTGACGAAGGGGGGTACTGTCAAGTGCCAGGGAGGGTGTTTGGGCTTTGCGACAGATGGAACTGGAGGGGCAGTCACTTCTCATCCCATATCCTGCACTGCACACTGTGAGGGGCCAGCCCCAGCTGGGCCACCTGTCATTCCACAGGGCTTTGGTCCCTCGGTAATTACCGCCCCCCCTCCCCGTCCCCCCCAAGTTGCCCAATGCAGGTGTGTCCTCTCATCTCCCCCTCCCAGCAGCAAACCAGCTGCTCCTCACTGAGTTGTGGGAATCAGGGAGAGAAGCCCTCCCTCCGGGTCTTCCCCTCCACCCTGAGTGCTCTCTGGGCCAACACCCATCCCTTCCTCTTCCTCCCTCTTTCGGGGCGAGGGGTGGGGAAGGAGACTCTCCTTCTTTCCTTTCCCCTTTAGCATTCTCAAATCTGCCACTCCAATAATGCCCCCGCCACACACACGCTTTTGGCATCCCTCCAAACAGCCTTCTCCCCTTTACTTCTGCTCGCACCTGCACCAGGCACCTGCACCAGCGGGCAGATTCGCTCTCTGTCCCCTCCGCCATCAGAAACGTGGCGTATGCAGCCTCTAGTGGCATGAGTGAGTATAAAGTAGGGCAATTCAGCAGCATCAACATTTTGAACCTGTATACTTTTGGGGGAGAGTGAGGAGCATCCTTTTTGTGTAGATGTTCAATTTTAAAAATTTCTTTTACAGGACTTCCACTCATGCGTGAGGCGAGCGGAGCCAGAGTCGAGAGCAGAGTCTGAACTCGGGATCTGACAAGACAGCCGGGCTGCCCCGCAGGATTATCAAGGAAACCCAGCGTTTGCTGGCAGAACCAGTTCCTGGCATTAAAGCAGAACCAGATGAGAGCAATGCCCGTTATTTTCATGTGGTCATTGCTGGCCCCCAGGATTCCCCCTATGAGGGAGGGACTTTTATTTTTTATTTTTTTTTAAAGTTGATTTTCTTTTTTTTTTTAATTTTTATTTATTTATGATAGTCACACATAGAGAGAGAGAGAGAGAGGCAGAGTCATAGGCAGAAGGAGAAGCAGCCTCCATGCACCGGGAGCCCGATGTGGGATTTGATCCAGGGTCTCCAGGATCGTGCCCTGGGCCAAAGGCAGGCGCTAAACCGCTGTGCCACCCAGGGATCCCAGGGAGGGACTTTTAAACTTGAACTATTCCTTCCAGAAGAATACCTGATGGCAGCCCCTAAAGTACGTTTCATGACCAAAATTTATCATCCTAATGTAGACAAGTTGGGAAGAATATGTTTAGATATTTTGAAAGATAAGTGGTCCCCAGCACTGCGATCCGCACAGTTCTGCTATCGATCCAGGCTTTGTTAAGTGCTCCCAATCCAGATGATCCGTTAGCAAATGATGTAGCGGAGCAGTGGAAGACCAACGACGCCCAAGCCGTAGAAACAGCTAGAGCATGCGCTAGGCTATACGCCATGCATAATATTTAAAATCGATCTGATCATCAAGTGTACATCACTCCTCCTGTTCTGCCAAGACTTCTTCCTTTTTTGTTTGCATTTAATGGACACAGTCTTAGAAACATTACAGAATAAAAGCCCAGACATCTTCAGTCCTTTGGTGATTAAATGCACATTAGCAAAACTATGTCTTGTCCTGATTCACTGTTGTAAAGCACGAGCAGAGGCTAGAAGTACCATCTGGATTGTTGTGAAATGTTTAAAAGCAGTGGCCCCTCTTTGCTTTTATTCATTTCCCCCATCATGGTTTAAGTATAAAGCACTGTGAATGAAGGTAGTTGTCAGGGTTAGCTGCAGGGGTGTGGGTGTTTTTCTTCATTATTATTTTTGAGGGGGAGAGGTAGTTTTGTTTTAATTTTATGGGCTCCTCTCTCCCTTTTTACGGTGATCTAATTGCATCAGTTAAAAGCAGCTAACCAGTTCTTTAGAATACGCTCTCTAGCCAAGTCTAACTTTATTTAGATGCCGTAGATGGACAAGCTTGATTGTTTGAACCAAAATGGGAACATTAAACAAATGTCACAGCCCTCACTAATAACATTGTGCCTTTGCTGTCAAGTGTAGAATCCTTCCTTCAAGAAAAAACTTGTGACCATCTTGTATGGCTTGTCTGGAAACTTCTGTAAATCTTATGTTTTAGTAAAATATCTTTTGTTAAAAAAATTTCTTTTACAGGAATATGTTATTTTAACTGTAAGTAGTGTAAAAGAATATACAGTGGAAAGTTCCTCTCCCTCCCACTCCTGAATCTCCCAGGGGCAACCATTGTTACCCGTTGTGGTGGGTCACATAGTGTCCCCCCAGAATATGTCCAAGCCTAATCCCTGGTACGTGTGACTGTAACCGGATTTGGAAATAAGGTCTCTGCTACGTAATTAAGCTGAGGATCTCGTGGTGAGATCATCCTGGGTGTAGGATGGACCCTAAATCCAAAGACTGGTGTCGTGAGAGAAAGGAGAGGGACATTTGAGACACAGAGGGACACAGGAAAGGAGGCCTTGTGCAGAGGGAGGCAGAGATGGGAGTGATGCTGCCATTAACCCAGGAAGGTCGGGAGTCACCAGAAGCCGGGGGGTGGTGTGGGTTTCTCCCCTAGAGGCTGCAGAGGGAGCATGGTCCGGCCCACACCTGATTTTGGACTTCCAGCCTCCATAACTGTGAGGCAATACACGTTTGTCATTCTAAGCTGCAGTATTTATGGTAATTTGTTACAGCGGGCTTAGAAAACAAATACCCTCATTTACTGAGTATCTCTTACGGGATATTCCATTTTAATAAAAACGTTTTTAAATGGACTTTTAAACATTAATTTCCTTTTTTAAAGATTTTATTTATTTGTTCATGAGAGACATACAGAGAGAGGCAGAGACATAGGCAGAGGGAGAAGCAGGCTCCCTGTGGGGAGTCTGATGCGGGTTTGGATCCCAGGACTCTACCCTGGGATCACAACCTGAGCCAGAGGCAGACACTCAACCCCTGAGCCACCCAGGTGCCCTAAACATTTATTTCCTGGTTTATTTTTAGTTTTTTATTTATACTGGTGGGGTGGGGAAGGGCATCATAATCTTTGTAGATCCCAGGGCCTCTAATATCTTACTCTAGCTCTGATCTTGGGGTTAAGGCCTCCCAGGTGCATCTACAGCTGCTTCGCTGCTTTTTCTGGTTACAGATTATTCTACTCTGCCTGGATTCCAGTGTCTTAGGATGGATGCAGAGGCTGTGTTCTGCTTTTTGCTATTACAAACAAAGCTGCAGTGTGTGAGCATATCTGTTTCATAAATTCCTAGCAGTGGCATCTCTACACAAGAGGCATGTGAATATTTTATGTTGATACAGTCTCACCAAGAATGCTTGGGGAATCGGGCAGAGGAGGCTAGATTTTCCTGGAGTTATGTATCACCCTCAAGTCTCAGGAACTTAAAATGAAATAACGGAGGCTTATCTCTCTCACACACCGTGTGTCCCTTGCAGGCTTTGCCCCCCTCCATGCCGCCGCCTCACCCCAGAACCAGACCAAGGACCAACCACGGTGGAGAATGTTGCTGGACACCGAGGCAGGAGGACTGCGCGAGTGGTACATCGTGCACGGCTTCCACCCACAAGCAGCCCCCACACACCCCTTCCACTCACATTTCATCCTCCAAAGCTAGCCGTGCGGTCCCACCTCACTTCTGGGGTCGGAGAGTGTGATTACACCAGTGCCCGAGAAAAGGAAAGTGGGACTATTTGTGAATTCCCCTGGCAGCTGCCACTCACAGCCACACGTGCACCAACACCGCTGTTAAACATCTGGATCTGTCGTATGTTTAAAAACGTATGTGTTGGGATCCCTGGGTGGCGCAGTGGTTTGGCGCCTGCCTTTGGCCCAGGGCGCGATCCTGGAGACCCGGGATCGAATCCCACGTCGGGCTCCCGGTGCATGGAGCCTGCTTCTCCCTCTGCCTGTGTCTCTGCTTCTCTCTCTCTATGTCTATCATGAATAGATAAATAAAATCTTAAAAAAAAAAAAAAAAAAACGTATGTGTTGTATGTCCACGTGTTTATCTTTGAAATGTAATTTCATGTCTTTTGCTCATGTTTTTTTTTTTTTTTTTAGATTTTATTTATTTATTCATGAGAGACACAAGCAGAGGGAGAAGCAGGCTTCCTATGGGGAGCCTGATGCGGTACTTGATCCCAGGACTCCGGGATCACAACCTGAGCCAAAGGCAGATGCTCAACTGCTGAGCCACCCAGGGACCCCTTTGCTCATCTTTTCCATTTGGCTGTTGGTCTTTTGTTTAATGGTCTTTTATAACCACTTTTCATATATAGTATCAAGATTAGCCTGGGGACGTGCCTGGCTGTGCCCAGCTGGGCCAGCGGAGGGCGCCGAGCGCCCGGCCTGAGAACCCGGGGCCTGCGGCTGGCCAGGCGGAGCCCAACCAGCAGCTGGTGGCCCAGCCCGAGCTGGGAGACAAATCAGACCCTGCCCTGTGTTTGGCGAGTCCACGGGGAGGCAGGTAAGAGCAGGAGGAGACAGTCACACAAGGAAGGGACGGGCTAGGTTCTGTGGGAGCCCAGCTGATGGGCCCTGGATCCAGGCAAGCTTCCTGGCGGAGCCAACTCGGGATTTGTGGTCTGGCTATAATGAAGTGACAGGGAGCAGGGCATGGTCCAGCTGGGGACACTGGGACAGGAGGCTGGTTTTTAATGCCTCTTGAGGACCCCTTCCTGGGGGAGGGGGGGAAGGGACAGGTGTGTATAGGAGGGTCCTGGGAGGTTCTGAACGAAAGAGGCTCGTGACCAGAGTGCCGCCTCAGTGGGGCTCTCACCTGTTCCCAAAGCCCCTGCTCAAGGACTGCAGCAGACCCATCACTCTACGGGCCTGCACCCACTCCTCTCTTCCCAGGGGTGTCCTTAGCAGCCAGCGTGAGGTAGATGGGGGCCAGGGATGCATACCTCGTCTACCACTTCTCCACCTGCCTGTTCTCTCCCTGCAGGCTTAAAGGGAGGAGATGTCCCACGGGTTGAGGGGCCCCAGCCTTGCCCTCAGCCTCCTCCAGGAGCGACCTCTGACATCTCCGCTCTTCACCTTGTGCACACTGAGGCCTTTCCCACCAGCCCACAGGTGTACCCAGATATTTTCCACAGGAAAAATAAATAAAAACAAAACAGAACAAGAGGCCCACTGTCCCCACACACGTGGGGTGCTAGACGTGGGGTGACTCCAGACAGGCTCCTGCCCTCAGGTATCCCTCACCCTTGCAGAATCCAATAAATCTAATAAAGAGGTCAAACGTGTGGTTTGTAGGGTGGTGATAAGAGCTGGGGAGAACAACAGGAAGGGAAGGGGAACTGGGTCCACAGGGAAGGGGGTGGGAGAGCTGAGCTTACGGATGTGGGTGCCAACGGGGGTGCAGCCCCTGCCACTGCTCCCAGGGCTCCCTCCACACCTCTGCCCCTCCACCCCTGCGCACTGCCCTGTCCTCAGTCCCCAACCCCGCTGCACCTCCAGCGGAGTGGCCCAGGGTCCACCTGTGTGAGAACTGTGGGGTGGGGTCAGGGAACCAGGCTGTGGGAAGTGCAGATTCCTCTGACCTGGAATCTCTAAGGGCTGGGCCCAGGAATCTGCATTTAATAAGCGCCCCAGGAGATTCTGAGGAAGCCCAAAGTGTGGGCACCACAAGTTTGCTCCCTAAAAATGTAGCAGTGCTTGGAGTGGTCTAGGCTGCTCAACACCACCCCGTAGCCACTGGGCCGGCCCTGCACATGCGGTCCCCCCTGGAGCGCCCTTCCCAGCACCCTTCACTGATCACTCTTACGCATCTCTCGAGACCCGCCTCTGACTCGCCTCCCCCAGGCAGTACTCCCAGAACAGACAGACCTGGGAGGCAGATGGGACAGGGACCCCAGGCTGGGATCCAGAACACAGTCTTAATCCCAGCTCTGCCATGACCCCTGCGGTGTGACCCTGAGCGAGTCACTACTCTTCTCCGAGCCTCCGTGTGCTCATTAATAAAACGGTGACCGTAGTTCCAACCTGTCCAAGGAGATGGGAGGCCAAATGAGGTGGTTCTGTAGATGCTTTCTAGGCTCATAGCACAAGCAAAGAGGAGAGCTTCATACAGTGAGCTCGCGTGGTGGGGGTGTGAAAGGTTGGCCGGCAGCCCTGGCCCTTGGTACCAACACCTGCCGTATCACCAGTTTGCACCCACAAAATCCCAAATGCCTGCACGCAATCTGTATCAAGTGCCCTGAGGTTCAGGGTGCAAGGAAAGAATCCCCAGCAGCCCCAGGGCCCCAGGCAAGTGGGGTAGGGACCAAGAGGAATGTGCTGTTGGCACCTCCCAGCCGCTGGCCCTCACCCCCAGGCCAGAATATTTCCATCACCTCCTGGTCAGGGCGTCAATGATGCAGGGAAGGCAGCCATCTGAGCCCGAGCAGCCAAAAGCCCTGAAAGGCACGCTGCGGTGACCACCTTGGTCCTCCCCGCCCCCCTCACCGGGCTGTGCATGACAGAGGGCAGATCCCACAGGGAATAGGGGATGGGGTCTGGGTACCTCGTGTCAGGCAGGGAAGATCGAAGGGTGGGAAGAGGTGGGGTGGCGTCGACTGGCATCCTGTTTTTTTTTTTTTTTATTGGGAACGCGGAGCCTCGGGGCAGATGGTTTGAGCATCGTCACTGAGGAGGTGAAGGAAGCAGAGAGGAGGAGGAGGCAGGAAGGAAGAGAGAGGGGACAGGCGTACCTGGGGACATGAGACCGTTCCAGATTGATCTACCCCATTCTAAAGGGAAAAGGTGGACGTCCAGAGTCCTCGCAGGAGCCCGCACGGGCACAAGCCATCCTGACGGTCCAGTGTCTGTTGCCACCAGCCTGGATAGAAGACCCCTACTGTCCTTAAGAGATCCCTGCCCACCTGTCACCCCAACCCACCCCTGCCCCAGGCGTCTCTGCACCCTGCTCCCCTTCAGGGTGGGTTTCCTTTGCTCCATCTCTGATGGCCCTCCTGCCCACCCTCCCACCCCCAGGAGCTGCAGATGGAATTGGGCCCTGCCGGGGACATAGAAGATTTCCGTGGACAATCATGTGGACAGCCCGTGTCCCCACGCAGCAACACTGGTCCTTTTGTGTATTTTCCTTTGCCTTCTCTGCTGGCACTGTCTCCTTCTTTCCTCTGCTTATCCCCAGGGTCACTTTGGCAGAGATCATCTAGGTCTGTTTCAGGAAGACAGTAATGCCCCTTGGGGTAAACCTGTGTTTAGAGCCGATACGGATGCTGCCTGTCAGCCCACCTGCAGGCCCCACAGGCTACCCCGTCTACCTAGGGCCTCAGGCCCAGAGCCCAGCGCCGCCCTTCCTACCACCCACCCAGTCGTCTGCCCGGGCCTGGCTGAGAACCACCCGCACACCTGCCAACAGGGAGGGCCTGGGGACCTAATCTCAGGGTGAGGAGGGACGTGTCCTGTGGGAGCCCAGGGACATGGCTGGGCCAGGAACATAGGGACACGAGGTCTGGCCTCAAAGCCCAGACAGAGACGGGGGCGCCTTCGGGGAAAGGGTTGGCTGGGAATGGGGGAGGACAGGAGGGCGAGCATGGTGAGTCCCAGCCCCTTACAGCCACACTGGGGACCTTGCTTGCTCTCTTCTCCTTTCAGAGCCTCAGGGTTTCGTGTTTCCCTGGGGCCATGCTGTCTGCCCCGCCTCCTCATAAGATTGGAATAACACACTGTTCCACATGGGACCTTTATAGGTCAAATTCAGGGCTCTCCGTCCGTGCTGGAATCTGTTTTCCAACATGCCCACAGGCGGTCATTGGCTTCCCTCAAATTCTCTGATCAGATGGGAGTGAGCTACTTCCTGGAAGCCCAATATTTTTATTTTATTTTTTTAAATAGAACTAGCATCATTGTTGACTTTCTGGATGTAAAAAAAAAAAAAAAGTTATTTCCTGATCATTATTTGCACACTCATTGTAAAAATTTCATCAAGAATCCCATCACCGAGGGATAATCTCTTTAATTTTTGTCCATTCATGGCTACACATAGATATACATGGGATCATGTTCTATATCTGTTGGGAGTGAATTCAACTGCAAATACAGTGGCTTGAACACATCGGGTTAAATGATCTCACATAGCGAGGAGACCAGTGGTGGCTGAGTTCAGTTCACCAGTTCCTATGTCCAAGATCTCTGATTCTCTTGGCATTGCCCTCATGGTGATAAAACAGCTGCAGCAGTGCCAGCCACTGCATCTGTACTCAAGACCAGGAAAGCTAGTCACTTCTGCATTTTTATCAGGAAAGCAAAAAAGTTGCTTTTTCACTTGCAGAAGGGACCCCAACAAATTTCTCTTCGGGTCTCATTAGCTAGATTGGCAGCAGAGAAGAGGATCGCCATGACCAGCCTTGGATCAATCATAATTCAGTGCCTGGGAGCGAGGAGGAGATTCTTCCAAACAAAATCAAGAAGGAGGGTGGAGTTAACAGTGTTTGCTGCATTCTACTTTATTATTGCCCCTTTTATTAATTTTATATCATGAGCATCTTTCCCCATCAGTAAACATAGACTCAGGGCATGGGGGGAAAGGGGAGACTTTTATTTATTTATTTTTTTATTTTATTTTTTTTTTTATGATAGTCACAGAGAGAGAGAGAGAGAGAGAGAGGCAGAGACACAGGCAGAGGGAGAAGCAGGCTCCATGCACCGGGAGCCCGATGTGGGATTCGATCCTGGGTCTCCAGGATCGCGCCCTGGGCCAAAGGCAGGCGCCAAACCACTGCGCCACCCAGGGATCCCTGAAAGGGGAGACTTTTAAAAAGAAAAAAAAAAGAAAGGAGTGTAGTGATCACCAGGGGCAGGGAGGAGGGGGCGCGGGGAGGTCGCTTTGATGGGCTGGGGAGGATGAGGGTGCCCGTGGGCGGCGGGGGTGGTCGCGCACTGGGTCAGACACTTGCAAAGTGTTAAGGTAGCAAGTTGGATGTCAGGTGTACTTTACCGCGATAAGGACAGACAGACTCAGTCACTGATTTACGGCTATTTATTGAGGGCCCGTCGTGTCCCAAGAACTAAGGCACCGGAGACGCAGTTATAAACCTAACAGCCGTCGCCCTGGCCTTCAGGGGGCTTAGGGTCTGAGGAGGAACCCAGAGTGTCACCAAAAAGATTTGCAGGTACGTGAGGTAGGATGGGAGCCGTCCGGGACCAGGCAGAGGTGTGGCGTGTGGTGCTGTGATGCCATCAAGGTGACAGGAGACCAGGTTCATCAGGAGGCGTCCAAAAGCCGAAGCCTGCGTCCAAAGCTGAGGCCATTCCCTTGCGTAGCTGCAGCTGGATGTGGAGCTTCCGTCCCCGCCAGGACCGTCAGAGCACCCACGGGAACCCCCTGCTGCAGGTGCGGGTGGCACACTCGACGGGCTCCTCGGCCTAGGGCCCCGCGTGCGCGCCTGCAGAGCCCGGGCACCTCGAGGTGGGGGCCCTCCCATTCCCGCCACCATCCCTCCACCTTCTGCCGCCCGTGGCATCCTCGTCGGGAAATGCGGGCAATGTTGGGAGTAAAATACAGGTTCCAGTTGTTTCACTTGCTCATTCCTGACGTTGGCCATGATTTTTCATCTGTTTCTTTTATAGGGTCACAGATCTTTCCTGAGGGTCAACTCTCTTTTCCTGTGGGATATTTTAGCTCTGTTAAGAATGGTCACCTCTGTCTGTCACGGAGTGACGCTCTTTGTGCGGCTCCGAGGGTTACAGGTCCTCCTTCTGGGGATACCACAGTGAGTCCTTGTCAGTCTAGCCGGCGGGGCCCTCCCACGGGCTGCAGGGTCACATCCATACCACCGTGGTCAGGTCCCCCCTACATACCCCTGTCCACCTTCCACATTGATCCTAAGTCCCGTCGCACCTGCCCCAGAACATGGTGGGGTGACCCAGGGCTCCCAGCCCTTGTGCAAGCTGGCGTTCCTCCCCCTTCTTCCTTAGTGAACGCTTCGGGACATAGCACGGTTCGAGTCACCCCTCTGAGAAGCTCTTGCCGATGCCCCAGGCAGGGCCTCCCTCTGCCCGGCAGTGACCATGCTGACTGGTCACAGTTCATTTGGCAATAATCCCATGGGCATGGCACCCCCCGCCCCCTGCCAGACCGGCATGGGTCACATGCGTCTCTCTATCCCCAGCGCCCGGAACACGGGGTGACATCAGGCAGGTGTTTGATGAGCATCTGTAGCCAAAATAACTGAAGGAAGGAGGGAAGGAAGGAAGGAAGGAAGGAAGGAAGGAAGGAAGGAAGGAAGGAAGGAAGGAAGGAAGTAATGAAGTCTACCCCCACCCTTCTCCACCCCAGGCTGGACGACCAGGCACCCAAAGCCTGCTGCTCCCCACCGACCACTCTTGTCCGGGTTCAGGTTGGAAGATGTGCAGGTGGCCTGAGAATTTCACCCTGTGAAGATCACCTGTGGGACCTGTTACCTGGCCTGGGCACTTTCTGGGTCTCTCTGGCCCTCACCTGCCCTCCCCCTAAGCGATGTCTGAACTGGGCACTGCCTTGGCCAGGGTTCTGGTGTCCGCACGGAAGACCCAGCCCCTACCACGGCAGGGTGTTCCTCATGGCAAGGCTTGCGGTCAGCATTGAAGAATCTGGGGCCCTGGCTCCACCAAGCTTCAGCCCTGACCTGACGTTCACCCAGGACTACTACCATAGGCAAAAGAAAAAAACCTTTCACAGGCCAGGTTGGAAACTGAATTCATGCCACAGGCCACATGCCAGCCTTCTTGCCACCAGTATGTTCCTCTCCTTTCTCTTTTGCATCTATTAACCAGCATATGCTCTAAACGTTTCTTTCTTCATACCACTCCTCTGCTCAAGAACCATCCATGGATCCCACTTACCCATCAGATCAAATCTGAGCCCCACCGTAGGAATTCAAAGAACTCCAGGACCAAGCTCCAGCCTCCCTCTCTGACTTCATCCACCAGCCCTTCAGCTGGCCAGTCTCCTCTATATTCTAGAAGTTTCTTCCTCCTTCTCTCCTGTGGGGCTTGGTGTATCCCATGCCCTCTGCCTGAGATACCCTTGTCCCTTCCTCCTCTTGCTTAAATCCTGGCTTGCAACACCCACCTTCTCTGGGTCACCTTCCAACTGTTCCAGGTCTTAATAACCCATTTAAAAACAAAAGATTAAGTCCTTGTGTACTTTAGAATCATCTGGCTTGTTTATTCAAAATTCAGACCATCCCAGACCTCTCCAGAGGTGGCTCAAGGACACCAGGCTTTTGAAACTTCCCAGGAAAGTCTGATGCTGCAAGCCCAGCCTGATCTGTCGACCTACACTTGGGAGGTGCTGATAATCCAGTGCTTGGATAGCAGCTCCAAGTCCACACTGGCCGTTGGTGTCCACACATCATACATATCCTTCTCGTCCCTGCAAGCAGTGATGATCATGATAACTTCCATCTGCTGAGGGCTCCCCAGGCACCAGACACACGCCGAGCACCCCGTATCCACCATCTCAACTGATCTTCATGATGTGCTGTTACGTGGACATTATTATTATTATTATTTTAAAGCTTTTATTTATTTATTCCTGAGACACACAGAGAGAGAGACAGAGACGCAGGCAGAGGGAGAAACAGGCTCCATGCAGGGAGCCCGATGTGGGACTTGATCCTGGATCCCAGGACCGTGCCCTGCGCCAAAGGCAGATGCTCAACCGCTGAGCCACCCAGTTGTCCCAGGTAGTGATTATTAACTTCATTTTACTGATAAGGAAACTGAGGACCAGAGAGGGTAAGCCTCTCAGCCAGAGTCACAGAGCTTGCCAGGTCTTGAAATCAGGCTGATGATGCCCAAGCCAGCGCTCCTCACCCCTAGGCCAGCGAGCCTTCAGAATGGGCACCTGGATCAGTTCAATTCAGGTAAATTCCTTTCTGTTTTTTTTTTTTATTTTTTTTATTTTTATTTTTTTATGATAGTCACACAGAGAGAGAGAGAGAGAGGCAAAGACACAGGCAGAGGGAGAAGCAGGCTCCATGCACCGGGAGCCCGATGTGGGATTCGATCCCGGGTCTCCAGGATTGCGCCCTGGGCCAAAGGCAGGCACTAAACCGCTGCGCCACCCAGGGATCCCAAATTCCTTTCTGTTTTAACACCACTACTGCCACTTGTTTTTGCTAAGTCCTGGGGACAGAAACATGGTTAGCCAGAGGCCCCTGTCCTCGAAGGACCTCCCCATCTAGCCGGGGAGCCTGGCACATACATAGCCAGTCACATAAGGAGCACTGGGACAAGAGCAGGGTGCCCTGTTTGGGAAAGACGCCGAGGAAAGAGTGGGGTGGGGATGGGTCCCGTCCTGGGAGGGGAGAGAAGGCCAGTTCAGGCCTCAGAATGGAATTTGAGGCAGCCCTTGAGGGATGGTAGAGAAGGGGATGAGGGGCTTCGGGCAGAGGGAACAGCCTGAGTGCAGGCAGCGTGGCGTGAAGGGTTTCCAGGCGTCGCTGCCGCTGGGGGCGGCGGTGAACAAATCGGCCGTTAAGGGCAGTTGGGGCAGATCACCAAGGGCCTCAAACACCAGGGTGAGGAATCTGGCCTCATGCTGAGGGCAATAGAGTCATGGAAGGTGTGGGAGCAGGGGCATGTCTGCCCTCAGCGCGAGCACAGGGAAGGGCACAGGTAGGTGGGTGCTCAAGGGAAGCCCGATGCCTGACTCAGCCCTTCTCTGGGAGGATGGGCAAATTCTTCAACTTCTCTGAGCCCGTTTGCTCATCAGTAAAAGAGGGACAACACACCAACCTTGCAGATTTTGAGGCTGAAATGAGATCAGGCGAGCAGAGCCTGGCAGGGGCATTATATGTGTGGACCCGGTGGCAGAAGGGAAAGAGCACAGGCTGCGGGGCCTTCCATTTGAATCCTAGCTCAGCCCCCCAAGGACTGCCAGTCTCTCAGGGCCAGAGGGAGAATTCAACTCAGAGCTAATAGACATAGGGCCCCTGACACCCCGCAGATGCTCAGCAGGCCTGGTCTGGCCGGCACCCACCTCCGTGCTCCTGGAACACTAGCAGTCTGGCTCCCCTTCCTCCTGCTCCCACGGGAGGCTCCTCGTACTACGGGCCTCAGCTCCCTGCCACTTGCTCAACTTACCTGCCCCTCAACACCTGGGCCATAGACGTCTGTGCCTTTTGCAAGGAGCTTTCACGTGCACATTATTCCTGGGGAACCCACTCCCCACTGCCAGTTTGTAAGCCGGACAGAGAAGATCTGCTTTGTGCAGAGGAGGAAGGGGAGACCCAGAGAGGAAAGCCAGGACAGGTTGATGCTGTTCAAGCACCTGCTGTGTGTCAGAAGCGTCACATTCTTTAACTCTCCTCCAAAACCCCTCCCCCATTGCATGTGTGGACACTGAGGTTCAGAAAGGGGCAGTGACTTGTCCAAAGTCACACAGCAAGGAACTGGCAGAGGCTGAGTGTAGGCCCAGATCTTTCTGACTCCAGAGTCTGGGATTTGGAACAGACGTGTACAGCGTGGGGTTGACAGATCTGTCCCCGGGGCTGCTGTGAGGACCAGTTGGGAAAACAGGCAGGAGGGCAACTGAAACAGTGCTTAAGGACTAGAAATAGAAGTGAAATCTGGTCCGTCTCCACCAAATCACAGAGAGAACAGGGACAGAAGCCTAGGGAGGCTGCAGTGTGCCCAAGGTCAGGGCAAGCCCAAGCTCACCGCCCCCAGGACCTCCTGCCCAGGTAAGGGCAGGGACTATCCCTCTGGGGCCTTCCCCCCCACCCCAGGAGAGTGGAAACTTCCAAAGTCCCCCTGACCTGCCTGGAGGGTGAGAAGAGCAGGAATGTCTGCCATGGTACACGGCTCTGGAGCCTGGGGCTGAGGCTGGAATCCCAGGGCTTGCCATGGCCTCCAGGCCCGTCCAGCACCGCCCCCCACCCCACCCCCAACCCTGAGCCCTGGAGCTCGCCCGCCCCTGGGTATGTCAGAGGCCCATGTTCTTAGAGGAGGCTGGAAGTAGTCGAGGCCAAGGGAACAGAGCGCCGTGGGGGGTTGCAGGTGCAACAGGCTGGCAAGGCAGCTCAGGGTCTGGGGAGGTCGGAGCGGAAGGAGAGGCCCACCGCCCCCTCGCTCTTCAAACTTTTAAAAAGCTGCAGCCCCTGGGGCAACTGGTGGCTTAGAGGTTGAGTGTCTGCCTTCAGCTCAGGTCGTGATCCCGGAGTCCCAGGGGAGTCCCCCACAGGGAGCCTGCTTCTCCCTCTGCCTGTGTCTCTGCCTCTCTCTCTGTGTCTCTCATGAATAAATAAAATTAAAAAAAAAAAAAAGATGCAGACTCTTCCTTTCAAATGAAATCCGCAGCATGTTCTCTTCCCCACTCCCAGGTCACTAGCAAGCCCCAGGGGAGGACCCCCTACCCCCAAGCAGTGAGGCCTGAGGAAGCGCGGCAGCCTGGCAGCCAGGGGCCAGCCTGGCCCTCATAGCTCAGCCTTGTCCTGTTGGGCATGAACAATTCCACAGAACATTGGCATGAGGCAGGGCCACTCCGTGACCATGATGGGCAAAGGCAAATCAAGGCCACCCAGGAACCGTGGCTGAGCTCAGGCGAGCATGAATACCATGCAAGCCTCAACAATGCTCACACCTTCCCCCGGCTGGGCTGTGACTGCTGCCCCTTTGCCAACCTCCTTCTAGATCAGATTGACTAATCATGGAGTTAGCCCCGCTCCCCGACAGTAGCTGGTGTGGAACAGGGCCCTGCTTCCCTGATCCTCCCTCAAAGCCCCTAACTCTCAACAAGCCCTTTCTCAGGCCTCTGAGACCTGGTTCCCATGGGTCTGTCCCCCTCGCTGCCGTGAGGAACAAACCCAACTATCCACCAGGGCTGAGCTCCCAGCTGCCCTATCCTGCAGGGCACGGGCACCTGGATTTCCAATAGCCCCACCACTGACTCTGCAGAAGTCAAAGGCAGGGACCCATCACCTCCTTTTTGCACACGAAGAAAGTGAGGGCCACGAGGCCACCAGACTTGCCCGAGTTCACAGGGTAGGGGGCTAGGGGGAATGTATAATGTATAATCCAAATGGGATGACTCTGATCGCAAGTGGGTACACCAACAGTATAAAGTAACTGGGCAGGGGCAGCGGGCAGAAACCAGGACTGTCCAGGGCAGACCAGGCATATGGGCTCCCCTTCAGGCAGCAGGATGTGGAGCTGGGACTGGCAAAGCCAGAGTCTCGCCCTCTCTCTCTCTGCTGCCCCAAGCCCTCACCCTGCCCCCTGTGCCAACCCCTAGGATGGGGTTAGCCTCCACTGGGGCTCTGGGTGCTCTGGGGCATTTGTGATTCAGGGGTGCAGCTGTCGCACATGGCCTTGCCCCTGTGCTTGGTGGTCCCTTTCCAGAGGGTGCCCACAGTGCCTGCCCGACAGGATAGCTTATCTACGCTGCCCAGAGGGGGATTAGGTGGTTTCACATAAAAGAATTTAAGGTGAAAGTGACCCTTTTACACACTGAAAACTTTATTTTAGCTGTTTGCCCAGACAACCCTTCTGATGCAGGTCACCTGCTCCCCCACTCACTTTGTAAGCAGGGCACACTGCCCCTCACTGTGTCCCCAGTCTCGGGGCTACTAGCAAGAGCACATTACAGCAGGGGGATGCACCCACTGGCACCCCTCACCATAAAGGCTGTCCTCCTTGAGGTAGTAATGACCCAGAATGAAAGAGGAGTGTGTTTCCAGGGGTGTGCACTTTTTTTTTTTTAATTTTTACTTATTTTTTTTTTACTAGGCAGGGAGGGTAGAGAGTCTTAAGCAGACTCTGTGCTGAGCAGGGAGCCTGACTCGGGCTTGATCTCACAAGCCTGGGACCAGGGCTTGAGCTGAAACCAAGAGTTGGAGGCCCAACCAACAGTGCCATCTGGGCGCCCCAGGGGCAAGCACTTTGGACTCAGCCCTGGGGGCCTCTCCTTCCCTCAGCTGAGATCCCCAACTCTAAACCAGAGGCCAAGCCTAGATGAAGGTCTCCTCCACCCAGCGGCCCAGGGTGCAAGTTCTGAGCATGCAGACCTGGCGTGAAGGGGTACCACGGCCCCTCTCTCTGAAGCTGCCACTGTCTGTGCTGGGGCACGCAGGCACTTTGCAGAGATGAGCCTGTTAAAGGCCTTACACTGTGTGCCTACAGTACAGTGGTATCTCCGGGGGCTGCTCAGGGAGCCTGAGCTATTTGTCCCTGCATTCAACGGACCAGAGATGGTTGTGTGGTTGTCACTCCACCACCTCTGGGCTCTGCTGGCCATTTTTAACTTCTCTGCTCCCACCTTGGCTTGTACTCTGCCTCTGTTCCTAACTCACAAGGCACCAAGCTCAGTAGACTGTAAGCTCTTGGAGGGCAAGAATCTTACTAGTTCACATCCGTCTCCCCCTAAAAATCCTGGCGTTGTGTTCGGCACACAGTGGATGCTCAGTAAATGGCACCCGAATCAAATCGAATCAGGCCAGGAGGCTTCATTTCACCCACCATCCCGAGCCAAGGCAGATGTATTCTGCAGGGAAGGGAGTTTCTTTGGGGACTTTCTGCCTGCCTTTGTGACTCATATGGTGTGCCATTTGGAGGTTTGCATACCAGAGATGGGGGGGGGGAGCGGGGAGAGTGAAGGGCCTGGGAATCTAAGACTTAGGGCATGGGTGTCTGCAAAAGGCTCATCTGCAAAAGGCTCATCTGCAAAAGGCTCTGGTCGGCTTTGTAAACCTTCAGTGGGCATTGATCTGAGCACAGGAGATACTGAGGCGAGTAAAGAGCAAAGACGCTAGCCTTGAGCAGTTGTCATGCTCCAGCAACAAACGTACAAGGCCCAAAGATGGCATAGAGGAGCCAGAAAGAACGTATTCAGGGAAGTGGTAAGTGGTAACAGTGGGAAAAGCTTTCAGAGGAGGGACATCTGTGCCAGGGTTTGAAGGATGAGTGTGAATTTGCTTGACAAGGAAGCACAGGGCCTACTGGTGGAGGGGACAGCTTAGGATGGTCTTGGGGTGGGGGAGTGGGCTGGGAATTGGAGCAACAGAGGTTGAGGCATGGGATGAATGGGGAGAAAGCTGGGAAGTCACCGGAGGTGAGTCAGGGAAGGTTTGGATCTGGGGCAATGGAAACCACAGGAGGGATGTGGGCAGGATGAGCGTGGTTAGCTCTGAGGGAAGATGGATCACTCCAGCTACCGGGGGGGGGGGGGGGGGGGGCATGGGGGGTCAGCTACAAGACTCAACAGAATGGGAGCCCTAAGAGGCCCTCAGAGAGGATCACGGCCTCAGGGGTAGCACCAAGGAGGGTCTGTTCAGAAGCCAGCTTTGTGGGGAGGCAGAAACAGCTCTTGAGGGCCCCAGCGGCTGCAAATCTCAATGAATCATATTTTACCTGCAAAGCTTCACCAAAGACAATTAATAGTTGAAGAGCAATGGTCCATGGACAGCAAGCATCCCCTCCCACGCACTTCTTTGAGCATTCAAAATGCCCTCAGGTCCACTTACTCCTATGAACCTCCACATAAGCCCATTTGGCAGACAGGGACATTAAGGCCCTGTGAGGTCACATGGGGATTAGCAGTGGTGTTGGGCTAGAACCCAAGGAATAGTTCCATCTCAGCCCTGGGCATCGGGCTCAAAGCCCAGTTCCTTGTCCGGGAGGGGGTCACCAGGGCTGTCCGGCAGCCCGTAGTACAAGTCTTCCTCTTCCTGCTCTGGCTCGTCTGCTCCCATGTCTGAAACCTTCTCTTCCTCCTCCTTTGTCCTCTGGGACTGCTGTCGACAGCTGGACAGGGCCGTATCCTGCCGCTGCCCCTCTGGAGGTGCATCTTCTGGTGTGGGAGCGTCAATCAGGGCAAAGTCATGGAAGCGGTCCAGCTGGCACCTGCAGGCCCAGGGCTCCCGAGGTGGGGGATGGGGCCCCTCCCCCTCAGGTGGAGAGGGGTTGGGGCTGCCGCCCTCACTGGAGTCCATGTCTAGGTCATCTCGGAAGGAAGCCAACGGTGCAGGGCCCTGGGGACAGGCCTGGAGGCTGCAGGAGCAAAGGCCCAGAGAGCAAGGGTAGCCCTGAGTCAGACTGCCTGGGTCCAAATTCCAGCTACTAGCTGCAATGCCCAGTGTAGGTGAGTTTACCTGTCTGGGCCTCAGTTTCCTCCTCTACAAAATGGGGGGAAATAATCATACTCACTCTTATGGTTTACCCTGAGGGTTACAGCATATAGCATGTGCAAAGCACCTTGCACAATATCTGGCACATAGTAGGTACTTAAGAACTGGGATTATGTGATTATCCAAACCAGATGCTTCTCCTGCCTCCCTGACCACCCAGGGGTCTCCTGTGGGCCTTTAGCCCCTGCCACACAAGGTACCACCTTCTGTTCCCTCATCTGCCTCCCCCAAGTGGCTCCTGTGGGTGGGGCCCTTGAGGTCCGGCAGGGAGTAGGTGCCCCGCAGTGTTGGTGGGATGAGTGAACAAACGGAAGAATGAGAAACCTAGTTCACAGAGCACATCAGCAGCAGAGTCCAGATTTGAACCCACCCAGTTCTCACAACAGCCCTCAGAGGCAGGAGTGATGATAGTGATGATTATTATTCCCACGTGGGGAAACTGAGGCTCAGGAGGATAAGAAACTTGCCAAGGCTACACAGCAGGGGAGCTGGGATTCGAACCCAGGCCTGGCAGGCTAAGCCAGGCTCATGTGTCAGCTCTCCCTGCTGCCTCTTAGGGCGTCCCCACCCCCTTGCCCTCGCCACTCCCGAATGTCCCAGCCAGCCCCCAGTGGCCCAGGGCCCCACCGGCTTCACGCTGGAGCTGGTACAGCACTCTGTGTACTCACCCAGGCCTGCTCGGAGTGGGCTGGCTTCCGCCCTCATCCTCATCCGAGCCCCTGTGGATGACCACCGTGGCCTCCATCCAGGCCTGAGCATCACGAGGGCCACCTTCTCCTCCATCACCGGCTCCCGGCTGCGGCTGTCCCGGCCCCGACGCCAGCAAGGGGCGAGGGTCCTCATGGTAGCCCATGACCTTCATCTGGATGTGGCTGAAGTCAGGCAGGCTCTGGTCGTAGGCGGCTTCCTCCCACAGCCTGACGTATGGGGGCTCGGGGCTGGGTGGGGCGCGGCAGGGAGCAGAGAAAGAACAGGTCGGTGGGCAAGTCCAATCAGCAGACCTCACAGGAGGACACCTGGGTGTCGTCTCCCCACCCTCCTGCTCTGGGCATCGGTCTTCCCTGATCTCAAGCCCTTGGGGGATATAACTGTACCCAGTTCACGGATAGGGAGACTGAGGCCCAGCAAGGAGTGGCTGAGCTCGGGCTCTTAGACCAGTGCTCCTCCCACTCCACAGCTTCCGAGATAATCCCAAGAGAGCACCCGCGGAACGTGGGCAGGTTCCCATGGACGCAGAGTGTGCTGCGTTTCAGACGGTGAGCCAAGGCCTGTGCTCACCACTGCATTTGTTCTGCACACCCCTGTGAAGCAGAGTGATCGTCCCGCGCTGTTTTGGGGGAGGACACAGCAGCAGCGACAGCCCAAATATTGAGTGCTCCTTGCCTGACAGGTTGTCAGGTAACTCACGTAATCCCTGCCCCACCCGGGAACCGGGGAGTGTGGAGACTTCGGCGGGCTTGCCCACAGTCCTCCCACACCAGGTGACACTGCTGGGGCTGCAGCCATCATCCCCTTCTTTATGCTCTCCACAGCCCCTCCACAAAGTGAGGTGCGGGGACTAGATCCCCTGCCCAAGATCACACAGGAGGAGCCCAGAACTTGGCTCTGTGCAGTGGCTCTTCCTGTGTGACCAGTCCTAGGCCCACCCAGGGTCTAGCCACCTCGTTCCCCTGCGGAGGTCATTCTGTTGTGCCAGGAAGAGAAAGTATCATCACTGCCTCCTTCCCCAAGCAAAGGAGAGTGTTCCAGAACCCTGGCCATAGTCCCTGGACCTGCAGCCCCGTCTTTAAGCACAGAGTCACAGCCTCCAGGGGTGGGGAGGGCGGCTGGTCCCACTCCCTCTCCAGGGCTGGAGTACTTGCTGCCGTGTGCTGGGGAGCCATGCAGGTCTGGTCTGGTCCATCACTGACTCCCTATGAGGTTTGAAGCCTGTGATTATACTTCTTTTTTGTGTGTTTTTTTGTTTTGTTTTGTTTTTGTTTTTTTGGGGGGGGGCGGGGGTTTTGGGAGGGAGAAAGAGAGATGGGGAGGAGGAGACGGAGAGGGAGACTCCCTAGAAGGCTCCATGCCCAGCGCAGAGCTGGACTCGGGGTTTGATCTCATGATCCTGAGATCATGACCTGAGCTGAAATAAAGAGTCGGACACTTAACCGGCTGCACCACCCGAGTGTCCCTGTCATTATACTTCTTGAACCTCAGTTTTCTCCTCGGTATAAAGGGCCCGACACCCCCACTTCACACGGTTCCCATGAGGACTAAAGGAAGTGATGGGAGCAAACTGGCTGATTTGATCTCTGGTTGACAGGTAGCACGTCTCACTAGTGATGACACCCTTGGAGATGGCCCAGCATGCACCACGATCTGGTGTTGGTGCTTTGTTTATATAGGGCTGTCCCTTAGCCCTCCCTGAAGCCCTAGGAGAAAGGTACGATTACTACCTGTATTTTACAGCTGGGACAAAGACAGGTAAGTCACCTTCTCCCAATCCCACAGCCTATAGGTGGAGAGCCCCAGGACTGTGCTTGGCCATCAACACGCCCCTTGTTTGCCATACAGAGTCGCAGTCACAGCTGTTTGGCATTTAGGGCCACACCTGTTTTTGATCTGGTATGCCACCAATTCCCTCTAAAACGGGACAAAGTCCTTGAGCCTCGGTTCCCTCAGCTGTAAAACAGGAAGAATAATGCCTACCTTGTAGAATCAAGAGTTCAAAACAATCCCTGGTTTCTAACGGCACACTCTCAGGACGTGGGGAGGGAAAGCAGGAGCCTGCAGCAAGCGGAAGAGGCACCAACCAGCCCTCTCACCCCCCTCCATCACTCTCCTCTGTAAGAGGATACAGGCCTGAGGGGCTCCCCCCACAGCCCCCCTGCCGCGGAGGGCCTGGCACCTACCTCTTCATCTCCGCAGCGAGCCCATTCTCCAGGAGTCCCAGTGCCTTTGGGGACAGGATGCCTTGGAAGTCCGAGTCAGCAGGTATGAAGGTGATCTGCAGGGCAAAGGAAAGAAGGCTTCTCTGTGGCTCCCACACCCATCCTGGCCAGGAGGGCTCCCTGCGGGACAGCAGAGGGCCCTGCTCAGGGCCCAGCTGCAGTGAGTGATTGGATCTCTGGGCTCTTGCTCCCATCTGGCTCTTCATTCACCCAGAAGACATTTATTGAGCACCAGCTGTGTGCCAGGCAGTCTTCCAGGCACGAGGGGGCAGCAATGAGCAAACGGGAGCCCTGGAGGAAGTGGTGTCTTGTTATTTCCCAGGGTCCAAGTCCAGGGCCCCGAATGCACCTGGCACAGAGTAGGTGCTTCATCCTTATCTGATGAGTGAGTGGGAAGCGAATCGTTGCCACGTATTTCTTGGCACAGAGGCAGTGGTGGGGGCCAGAGAAGTGAGTGACTGAAGTTGCACCCGTCAGTCCCTGTAGTGGAACTCTCAGGGATCAAGAGGTCTCTGCAAGTGCAGGACATGGGGTGGGCACTGGGTGGCAGAGGGGAGGCAGGTCATAAAGGAGGCGGTAGGATGAGACAGAAGGAGCCCTGCTTTTGGGGTCCGGGAGACTGGGGAAGATTCCTTTCTTGGGCAGGTCATCACTCCTCTCGGAGCCTCTATGTACCTCTCTGTGAAATGGGCTAGCCTCAAAGAGATATTTGCAGCATTTGTTCACAACAGGCAAAAAGTGGAAAGAACCCAAGTGTCCAACAACAGATGAACAGATAAACGAAACATGGTACATACGTACAATGGATCATTATCCGGCCTTAGAAAGGAGTGAAGCTCTGACATCTGCTACAACACGAATGAGCCTTGAAGAAATAAGCCAAGAACAAAAGGACAGATTCTGCAGGAGTCCACTTACATGAGGTACCCACACTAGTCAAATCCATGCAGAGAGCAGAATGGTGGCTGACACAAGACCGGAGGGAAGGGGGTGGGGAGGTATCGTTTAATGGCCATAAAGTTTCAGTTTGCTAAGAGGAAAAGATTTCTGGAGATTGGTTGCACAATAATGTGCATTTAATTAATACTCCTGAACTGCAGGGGCACCCTGCTGGCTCAGCTGCTGGAGCATGTGACTCTTGATCTGGGGGTTGTGGGTTTGAGCCCCACACTGGGTGTAGAGATTACTATAAAATAAAATATATATATTTAAAAAAAACACTACTGAACTGTACACTTAAAATGGTTAAGACAGTAAATTTTATGGGCATATTTTACCATAATTTTTTAGATGGGGCTAACGATATCTGTCTCCTGGGGTTGCTGTGAGGATCCCATGAGATATCGTATAAGGAAGCCTCCAGCAGAATTCTGGGCACAGAGTAGCTGCTCAGTAAACCATAGTTCAATGCTTCTGAAGATGAAGTTATCTGACCTGAGTCTTGCTCTCAACTGAAAATTTGTTCAACAAATATTTGACAAGAGCCCACTGTGTTACACCAGGGTCATAAATGGCAGCCCCTTGTATCTCTTCTACAGAATATGATGAGCCAAAGACACTTGTCTGCACCAGAAAGTCTCCATCCTGCTGGGGAGAAGGGAATGATGGATGGAGGGAATCTTAGAACTCCTATGAGGAGTAAGCTTCCCTGAAATGCCTAGAAATAAGGCAGAGGTCTTGGTATCTTCCATACCCACCAAGCATGCTCTGCCCTTGCCAGCTGGCTCTGTACTTCTTAGAAGCTGCCCCTTTGTCTGCCTCATTACCTCATGGCCCAGTCACCACCTCCTCCTCTTCCTCCTCCTCACCACCACCCCATCATCATTATCATTATCACTATGCCCACAACCACCACCATCACCACCACCCCATCACCATTATCACCATTACTACAACCATCATCATCATCACCACCACTACCACTACCATCACCTCCATCAACATCATCATCATATCATCATCACCATCACCACCACCACCACCATTGCCATTAACGCCATTACAACCATCACCATCATCACCACCACTACCACCATATCATCTCCACCAACATCATCACATCATTACCATCACTGTCACCATCATCACCTCCATCAACATTATCATCATATCATCACCACCACCACCATCTCTATCATCACCACTAGCATCATGGCTATTACCATCGTCATCATCACAAGAGAGCATCACTATTATCACCACAGTGAAAAGCCTGAGGGAGAAGGAAAGGCTGGAGCATGTTGGAACACAAGTCCTTTTAAGAGAGGGGGACAGATAGAGTTGAAACTGGTGAGGCGGCACCAGACTATGAAGACCCCAGGACATCAGACTAAGAGGTTCAGTCTTTATCCAGAAGCATGGGAGCCCTGGAGGAGTGCTCAGCAGGAAAGTACACAGGCAGATTCATGTTTAGGCAGAGCACCGAGCTGACCCGAAAGGGAGGGAGCAGAGGGAGCAGAGGGAGCAAGGGTTACCCATGGAGAAGAGAATCCATTGACCGCCAATCAGGGGCCTGGCTCTGGACTCCAGTGGAGTAGGTGGGATAGGGGACCGGGGGAACTGTGGGCAGAAACAGAAGCCAGACAGGGAGAGGCCCTGCTTCCTTCCCTTCTCCCAGCAACCCTGCCCTGTCCCAGCCAATGGGCATAACATCCCTGACAGTCTCATATCTCAGATTTGCCTCAGTTTCTCCTTCTGTAATGCCTGAGTTCCAGCTCACCCCCTTGCCCGACCAAGTCTACTGCAGAATTTCAAAGAGATAAGCTCAGTAGAAGAGCCAGGGCCACATCTAGCCATGGCAGGCATTGCACATGTGATGAATGAGAAATGTCTTCGCAGTTTCTACGGTCTTGGGTTCAAATGCTGCCTGAGTCCAGGGGCCCATCATCTCTCACCTGGCCCAGTGAAGGAGCCTCCGCCACTGGCCTGGTTGCCCCCAATCCTTCCTCCTCTCCGATGTCAGCCTGACAACTTTCCTGAACTACAAAGCTGATTGTGTCCATCTTTGGTCTCATCAACTAAAGGGTAAGGTCCAAATTCCTTAGCATGGCACCCCAGGCCCTGTGGAGCTGGGCCCACTGTGTCTCTACCTTCCCTCCAACCTCCACCTGCAGCAGCACGCTGACCCACTCTTGTTGCTCCCTTCACTTGTGCCTTTGATCGTGCTGTTCCTTCTTCCTGGAAAGTCTTTCCCCATCTTCTCTGCCTGGTGAACTTCTACGTAATCTACAAAAGCCCTCATCTTGTCCATGAAGCCCACTCCCTCCCCATCAGGCAGAAAATTGTCTCCCCGACAAGATCCTAGCCCCTCAAAGCCCCTAAGCTCAAAGGCAGCTTAGTTCATGCTACTCTTAGATCCTAATGGGCTGATTCCGTTCCCTTATACTTATATTTCTTTCAATCCAGAAAATTCCCATTTGTGAGACACTGAGAGACAGGGGAGGACAGCGCTAGCATTTGCTGAGAGCTCCAGGGGGCCAGGCATGAGCAAGCAGAGCAGACGTGAGGGATGGGATCCCCCACCCCCCACCCCAACCACTCCTCCCTGGTCCATAACACACTTTCCTTCCTTTGCCTTGGTGCGCTGGCTCCAAAGCCTCCGTCTCTGAAACACACGCCACACGTACCTGCACCAGTGCTCGCACCCCTGCACACACACACACACACACCAACACCCACCCAATGCCACAAACACCAGTCCTAAGGACAGAGTGTAATGTGGTCCCCCCATACCAGACCCTACTGGTCCCCACATGGGGCCGTGCAAGGCTCCAGGACATGGGGGGTGGCCTCTGCCAAGGTCACAGAAGAGGGGCAGTGGGGGACACGAAAGCGTTCACTGTCTCCACCCTGCCCTGCTGCCTCCACAGCACCTGAACACGTGAATCTATCAACAGTTACTCATTAATGTCCAGTAAGATTCCCTCTCCCTTCTCTCCCTCCCCCGCCACTGCCACCCGGTCCCTCTGCCCACCCCCACCCCCCAGAGCCACCTCTGGCAAAGGGGGAGAGGCAGGAATGACCTTGCCCTCCACACCCCTGTGGTCCCCTGGTCAGGCCCCACCATCCAGCCTCCTCACTGGGAGGATGACAACAGAGGTGGGGTGACGTGGGTGGCTTGGGCCCCAGGGACCTCTTCCCCCGGTGACCTGTACTCAGGGCATTGCACAGACAGAGGCTAGTTGACTGTAAACTGCTGGGTAAATGGCTACAAACCAGTCCAGACCGCCCAGGCACCAAACACACTGACAGCAGGGGCTGGCGCACAGAGGGGGTGGGGGTGCTGAGGGAGAGCCAGGCCCAGGGCCTGCCCCCCTAGCTCCCTGCCTACTCCCCTGAACACCCCCAGCACAGCTACCCAGGTGGGAGAGAGGAGGGGGCTGCAGGCCGTGGGGGCTGCCCTACACGGCAGGACCTGCAGGGCCCTCAGATGCACTCCCTCTCACCCCTCCTTCCTGACACACACTTTGTACGAATGAAGAAACAGGCTCAGAGAACGAAGGGGCTTGACCAAAGTCTCCCAGGCAGTTAGAGACAGAGCCCAAGTTATGATCCATGGCTCCAGGGCACCTGGGTGGCTCAGTGGTTGAGCACCTGCCTTTGGCTCAGGTCGTGATCCCAGGGTCCTAGGATCAAGCCCCACATCGGGCTCCCCACAGGGAGCCTGCTTCTCCCTCTGCCTATGTCTCTGCCTCTGTGTCTCTCATGAATAAATGCATAAAATCTTAAAAAGAAGAAAGAAAAAGAAAGAAAGAAAGAAAGAAAGAAAGAAAGAGAAAGAAAGAAAGAAAGAAAGAAAGAAAGAAAGAAAGAAAGAAAGAAAGAAAGAAAGAAAGAAAAAAGAAAGAATCCATAGCTTCTCTCTTCATCTCCCTGGGTCCGTTGGACAGCTGTGTGACCTTGGAAAAGTCTCCCATCCTCTCTGGGCCCTGAAAAATTACAATTCCTGACATGATCCATCATTGTTGGGAGGATCAGTAACAAGGAGATTGGAAGCCCTTCTCCTAAATATCACACCCCACCATTCATAAAACATCCCTACATCCCATCTCTTCTCTGTTCCTCATAATAACTCTGGGAGCCTGGGGGAAATAGGAGCTTGGGCCCACTTTACAGATGAATGAAACCAAGGTTCAGAAAGACAAAGGTCACACAGAGGGTTTGAGACTTAGAGCTGGAACTAGAACACAGGATCCCAAACCAGTGCTCTTCTTACCACTGAGTCATTCACAAGGATAGGACTACATTCAATGGAAGAAAAGGGCACTGCCCACCCCCCCACCCCCCCAACGCAGGCATGGTTCCCGCTGACCCACCCCGGAACTCTTGGCAGTGCGGGGACACAGGGGCCACCCTCCGAGGGGGAAGGCTTGCCCTTTAAGTCACATGCAGCTGAGCCACGACCTCAACTCTGACACTTGGGAACTGTGGGAGCCTGGCGCTTCTCCACTCTACAATGAACTACAGATGGTGCCAGAAAGCTCTGGGTGAGGATGAGCTACACCATGAAGCAGGAGTGTCTCCGCTGTGGTTTCAAGCACGTGATCGTAGGGTGGGTTTCACTGTCTCCCTCATGGTTTGGGGCTCTAGATCCAGGGGGCTTCTGACCAGTCCTTATGATGAAGCATGGAGGGAGGGAGGGAAGGAGGGAGGGAGGGAGGGATGGAGGGGTGGGTGCTCAGGAAGGAAAAAGAGGGTAGAACAGGGGGGGACGACAAGACAGTGAAAGACGGAGGACGACACCCAGAACCCAGGCACAGCCCCATCCCTCCCGGGCCCCTACCTTGGGGTAGCACTGGCACATGCTCCAGACGACGCCCCCGATCACCATGACGCAGCCCATGGCGTAGAAGGTGCCGTAGACCTGGGGCCGGTCGTGGCTCATGAGGAACGTGCCGAGGGCCAGCAGGAAGAGCCCCAGCACGATGAAGCCGATGCGGAAGGTCTTCTCGTCAGCCATGGCTGCCCGCCAGGCCCCGGCTGGGGTGACACCGCACAGGCACCGCAGCGAAGGGGGAGGCTCGGGGATGGCTGCGGCGGGGCTGGGGCTCCCGTGGAAGGGCGGCGGCTCCGGCGGCTGCAGGGGCCGGACCACTGACGGGCGGGCCAGGAGCTACGCTTCGATGGCCCCGGGCCACCCGCCCACCTTCGCTCCCTCTCACCTTCCCTGGGGCGGCCAGAGCCCGCGTGTGTGCGTGTGTGTGTGTGTGTGTGTGTGTGTGTGTGTGTGAGAACCTGAAGGAGGGGAAACATGAGGGAGGGAGAGGGGGAGGATTCAGGGGCTGGGCCCCGGCCAGGGCTTTGACATCACCTCACTTGCCTGCGTGGGGCTGCGCTGGGCTGGGCTGGGCAGGTGGCCGGGAAGCAGGACGCCACAGCACAGCCCGAAGAGCCTAGAATGCCGCGGGAGGGTTCCAGGATCCCCCGGGCCGGCTACGCTTTAGGCTCCGAAGAACCCTGGACTCTTCAAGGTCATGGGGTTCAGGAATAATAGCTCATTTTACCGGACGGTGGGGCTGCACGCCTGACACTGCTCCAAACGTGTTACGGCTGTTAACTCATTTAAGGGAACCCCGCGAGGCAACTACTACTATCTCCACTTCACAAGTGAGGACAGAGGGGGCACATCACCCACGGTCACACAGCTAGAAATAGCAGAGCAGCTGGAATTTGAACCCCGACGCTGTGCACCCGGCCACCATGTGATACCGCCTCACTGTACGTGACGGTCAGAAGTGTGGGCTCTGGGGGCCAGGGCGTGGGTTCCAGTTCCTCTGCCCAGGGACAGTGAACTCATGATAACATGACCCCTCTGTGCCTCAGTTTCCCTCCCCTGTACAACGGGGTAACAACCGCACCTCCCAGGACCAGCGCGGTCTCCAGGCCTGGCCTCCCTGGGATCCTCTTTCCTTTCTCATACCCTGCGCTCCCCCAGACCTGCTCCAGTGAGCTGCCCCCCTAGAAACGCTGTGTGCGTTAGTGCCCCTGGAGGGCGGGAGTGACCGACAGCAAGTCCCTGGCCTCCTCCCCCGGGAAGACGCCTTCACCCTAAGATTGGCATTCTGATGGAGTTTCAGTCCTGGGGACGGGCTGATGGGAAAAATCAGATCCCTTTCTGAGATATTAGAGGAAAAGGAAAGCCATGGGGATCTCTAAAAGAAGATACTTTTATAGGTTTTATAGGGTTAAGTCACCACGGGGAGATACAAGGCCAAGTCAACTGGCATCCTGACTGATGGGTTTGGGGAGGCTTCTGTGTGTGGCCACGGCCTTCTCCCTCCTTCCCAGCACCGGCTGTGCTGGTTCTGGGCACCACAGCTGTGCTCACACCCTCTGCCTGGTGTTCCTGACCATAAACATTTATTCCAGCAGCAGCGGTTTCTCCTTCACCAGCTCTCCCATCCAGGTGGGCCACACTCTAAGTTGGTGGGGGTCGGGGTGAGGAGGAGGGGGTGGAGGGGGGTCCCCGTAATAGCTCAGGAGACCCTCACGGTGAGAGGTGGCTAAGGGGTCACATCCAAGTTTGGTTCCCCAGGTGAACTGGGCTGGAGACTCGTCACCTGTGCGTGGAGGGTGGTATCAGGTCGCCTCCTAGGTGACCGCGCGGGGAAGTGACCTAAGGAAGGAACACCTGATGGGATCTGGTTATCAACATGGCTGGACCGTCCAGGGCGTCAGGGTCATCATCACCTGGAAGAGGGCTCAGGGGATGCAAGCGCCAGGCGCCCCGCCCAGGAAGGGAGGCGAGGCTGGGAAGGGTCCAGGCGGGGCGGGCCGGTGGGAGCCCCGCGCGCCCCCTGGTGGCCGCCGTGGCACGCGCTCTGCCGCCGCTCACCCCGCGGTTCTAGCAGGCCTCTCCGCCCCTCCGCCCGGGTCATCGTGCCCATTTCACAGGCGAGGAAACTGAGCCTGGGAGTGGCAGGGACTGGCTAATACCTTCCCAAACCGAGTCGGCGGCTAAATGGGGACCTATGCAGCCCCAACGCCAGTGTGTATGATGGATCTGGCCCTTACCCTTCCAGAGAGGCCTCCCAGTCACCCAAGCATTTTCCTCTGCTCCCCACCTTTTATTTCCACTCCACGACCCAACCTTCATTCCCCTTTTTCTCCCCTCTTAAAAAAAAAAGGAGTGACAACGAGTAAGAATAAGACTCTGGGACAAGCAGGTGCTGGGTGGACCGGGTCTGGTGTCATCTCTTCCCTAGAGCCCAGGCCTTTGCCTTCCAGCCAAGGGGGTGGGGGTCGGGGTGGGGGAGTAAGGGGGTGACGGTGGGAGGAGCGGGTCAGGGCTCTTGTCCCTCAGATCGGTACAGGGTCCTAGAAAGATCCTCAGAGGCAGGGAGAGGAAAGATCGCACCCATCAGACAGATGCAGAAGCTGAGGCTGATGGAGGCAAGGTGAGCTACCCAAGGTCACAAAACCTGTAAATAGCAGAGCCCAGAATTCAAGCCAGGTCCCCAGCCAGGCTCTTGCTGAGCACCAGCTGCATGCAGGGCCACCTGAAGGGTGAGGCACTCTGATAAATATGGGGTTTCAAAGTGTGTTGGCACTTGGTGCTACTTTCCGAGGCACAGTAAGGTAAAGGCTCTGAGACGTGGGTGAGGTCCGGCACGTGCACAAAGCGGAAAGAGGGATAGACTGGAGGTGGGGGAGTGGGTAAGGAGGTGAAGGAACGAAGGGATAGATTCATAGAAGGGATCTTGAAAGGTTGTTTGGAGCTCTGTCAGGGCAAGGGAAGCAGCTCAGAGAGCGACAGCAAGTGCAAAGGCCCAGGAGTGAGTAAGCACTGACTCGTGGCTGGAGCTAAAACTCTAAATGCCACGCACACCCTCGCCCCTACACTGCCCTGCCCTCAGACCTGGCCCTCCTGTGTGAACTCCATCCTTCCGGCGTAATTCAGGCCATCACCTGGGATCCCAGCCAGCATCCTTACTGCCTCTTCACACCCTCTACCTCTAAGATGTAAGAATCCAGTCACTTCTCACCCCCAACTACTGCCCATCCCTCTGGTCCCAGCCCCATCCTCTCTGTCTCCCTGACAGTCTCCGCTTCGACCCCTGCCCCCTGAAGTCTCTTTTCAACCCAAATGCTAGGTGAGACTATGTCACTGCTCGGCTCAGGACCCTGGAAGGACACCCTGTTTTATCAGAGTGAAAGCCAGGGGCCTCAAAACAGCCTACCAGGCCCTAGGTAATTTGCCCTTGCCGCCCACCCCAGCTCCCCTCTCATCCTACTCCAGCCCTCTGGCTCCGGGCTCTTCTCAGAACACAAGGCACCCACGGCCTTTGCACCTGCTGTTCCTTCTGCTTGGGAGACTCTTCCTTCAGATATTTGCCTGCCCCCCCCCCCCCACACCTCCTTTAGGCTGTTGTTGTGGAATGTTCTCTTCAGGCTGAGGAGTCCCTGCTGTGACTCCTAGAACAGCAGCACACCCTCCCCACCAGTGTTCACTGCCCTTTCCCGAGTGACTTTTCTCCGTAGTGTGTGTCCCCACCTATTGTGCTACATACATTAAGTATCTATCTCGTCCCTTGTCTGTCTCCTACTGCTGCAGGCTGTGGACTTTGTTTTGTTCATGGTCGTAAGCCCAGGGGCTAGGATGAGTACGCTCCTGATTGATGTTGGGGAGTGGACGGGTGGATAGAACTTCCAGAAGAGGGGGAGGCCAGAGACGGAAGCACAGGCAGGCTTGCAAGAAACCACTGGCTCTGCCTTCATTCTCTGTGATTTTAAGTCTCTGAGGCTCAGTTTCCCGGTCTGTTAAGTGGGAACACCACCTGTAGCAGAGCAGCCATGACGATGTGAAACAGTGGCAGAGGCCTGCCCCTCGCCCCAGCATGCAGGAGGCCCTCAAGGAATGCCACCCTTATGCAGCTGACTGAGCCCCAGGACTTTGAATCCCTGCTTGCTGTGTGACCTGGGGAGGGTTACTTAACGTCTCTGAGCTGCCTTTCTCATCTGTGAATGGGGTGAGGTGGAAATGCAGGATGCAGAACGTAACCGGGCAGAGAACAGACATCTGTGCCACATCAGGAAAGTAAGGCAAGGTAACGAGCTCCCTGTCACAGGGGGTATGGGAGCAGAGGCCAAATCTGCACTAGGTGGAAAGGGGTTACTAACAAAATCTGGCAGAACAGACACCTGCCATTGGGCTAAGATGTGCATTGAGGATTTGAGGCATTAGTACTGTGCCTACAGGGTCACAGTGAGCTCACAAAGCCAGCTGCTCTCACCTCGTGTGTCCCTCATAACCCAGCTCCTTGGCCGGGGCTGCAGCCTGTCACTCCTGATTCCCATCCTATACCCGAGGAAGCCACAGCAGAGAGGCAAAGCCACTTGTTCAAGGTCACTTGGCTGATAGTCGTGGAACCCATGTCCAGGTGATCTGAATTCAGAGCCCACATTCCTCTGATCATAGACTCAGGGAGTGACCTCGGGCCAGTCCTGCCCGACCCCCATCATCTCATCTGTACGACAGTCTCCGGGCACAATGGGCGCAATGGGCAGCTGTCTGAGTGCCCCGTCCTGGACACCCCGGCTCACCTCAGGACCGCAGCCCCACCAGCATCACGTGCGGCAGAAGAACCACCAGCCGGGCCCAGGCACCCAGGGAGTCACGAGAGGTGATCAGATGGGTTTATTCTAAGCCGTCTGTTGCACGGCGATAGGTGACTACAACAGCATTCCGCAACAAAGGGTTGTTGAGTGCCTCCTGTGGACCAGGCGCTGGACTAGCCACCAGAGGCCCAGCCTCTGTCCCCGGCTCCGGAGGCCACGGGGAGCCTTCAAGTTTCCCCCACGGCGGCCTGAGCCGGGCCGGGGCAGGAGCACCCGGGGCCAGGCACTGTTTGTCCACAGATGCCTTGACCGGCACCAACGATGCTCTCGTAGCTGGGCGGCGGGGGGCACTGGGCCCCCAGCAGGGCATCCCCCGAGGCTCTGTCCTCCAGGCCTTCCTCCACGGGCTGCGCAGGTGGTGTTGGGGGTCCTGCAGCCAGCGGGCAGCACACGGCCTCCTCGTAGGTGGGGACGGCAGCCACCTTTGGGACCCTACAGGAGAAGAAGAGCAGCTGCGGCCAGGGCAAGGGTGAGACCCACCGTGTGCCAGGGAAGGAGCCAGGAAGGCTGAGGCCGGAGAAGACTTCGGGCCCTGGTCCCAACCCTGTGCCCACTCCCCAGCGCCCTGGGCGCACGGCTGAAGCTGGTCCTCCCTCTCTCCCCTCCCTGCCCCACCTGGTTAGCTGTCCACACACACTCATCACGCCGCCTCAGTTGTCCCCGCAGGGGAAGTCCACCGCCCCCCCCACCGCTGGCCAGTCCCCACTTGTCCTCTGAGACTCCTCTGCTGCGCTTCCTTGACTGGTGCCTCCCCCCAGCAAAGCGCTCACTCCCTGCTCTGGGCTCCCAAGAGCACTGCCCCCCCCTCGCTGTCACTGCATTGACCCCCACCAGGTGCCCTCTGTGGGTCGTCCCTTAGGACGAGGTTGGACTTTGAGCATCCAGGGCCTGAGGGCACATCGCCTGGGGACATTTGCTGAAAGACAGAGTGATGGTTCATAGGCAGAAAGACCTCCAGCTTACTGTAATATCCCTCACAAGATCCAGCGTGGTGGCTGCTCAAGGCACGATGGGAGACATCAACCCTCCTGCCCATCTAGACGTTTGAGGCCCCATATGGTAAGTCTGCCAAGTGATTACCTCTGCTTGCATACCTCCAGAGATGGAGAGTTCACTACCTACTGGGTCAACCACATCTATCTGTAAACAGCCTGACTTTCCTGTGACTTGCCCTCCCTCCAACAAATGAACTACCCTGCAGGGACTTAAGGCAGAGACCGGGCCCGTGAGGCTTCTCAGACCAGGCTTCACAGGCTAAATTCTAAAAACAGGTTACCTACCCCAGCCACAATGCTGATGGCAATGAGGCTGGCCCTCAGTCCTCTCAGAACCCCAGTGGGTCACCTCTGGGGAGGTAGAGCTTCTCCCCTTGCCAGGTAGTGCTTCTTCCCTTGACACTTCCCTTCCCTGGCGGGTGGGAGTGTCACTGACCCTATGTCTGGGCTGTTTCTGCTTTGGAGACGCTGCTCCCAGATACCGGGGTGACCATGTGACCCTGAAGGTGGCTTCCACACCAAGTAGTTTGAGGGCTGGCTAGGAGTCTGGGCACTGGCTAGTTCAACTCTCCACTCTGCCACATTCTTGGTGGAAGATCATGGGCTCAGTAACTCCATTATTCTGAGCCTCAGTTTCCCCATCTATAAAATGAGGACAATAATAGCACCTATTCACCAGGGCTATGTGAAGATTAGTTGAGATAATATAGGGAAGGAGCACTTAGCACATACTCCATAAACAGGAACCAATAACAAAATCTCAAAAGTCTCTGTGCGGAAGGGGTGTGTGGAACAAAGCTTATCACAGATCTCCTGCCATACAGGCTCCAAGAAGCTGTTGCTTGTCCAAGGTCATCAGTCTGGAGCCGGTGGGGAAACCCGTCAATCCGCACCAGGGGGTCTGCAGGTCTAGACAGGGGAGGGGCTGATGGCAGGAGGCTGGCCCTGGGGGTCAGAAGAGATGGTGGAGGGAACTTCACTCTCCAGGCTGGTGGGGGCCCTGCTGGGCACCTGCTGCTGCCCCTCGCTTGAGCTCCCATCCCCCACCGGGGACAAGGCCCTTCTCTGGACAATATGTCTTCTTAGGCCGAGACAATCACAGCCCTCAGAGTGACCCACTAGGGCGGTGGGCTTGCTGCTCCAGTCACAGGGTCATGGAACAGGCCTGTGGGGAGCCTAGGGCTGACCCCCAGCCTGTGTGCCAGCCTGATGGAGGGCACCAGCCAGGAGCCAAATGTGGGCCCCTGCTCAGTGCTATTACATGCTCCTCTCACAGACCCTCCTCCTCTGCAAGAGACCCAGGAGCCCTGCAGGTGAGGAAGCTGAAGAGGGGTGTCATTCTCTGAGCTCCCAGGATCCTTTGCATGTGACTGCAGGCAAAGAACATTGCTTCTGGAGGAAAGCAAGCTAGATTCTGTTGCCGTCTATTGTGGTGTGACCTAGGCCACGTTCACATGGCCTCTCTGAGCCTCTTTCTCTTCATCCGTAAAACGGGGGTAACAATCCCCTTTTATAGATTCAGGGAGGGGGAAAATGGAGAAAGCTCTAAATACTCAGAAAAATGTGGGTAATACAGCTTCCGGAGTCCTATGTCTCCTGCCCAGCTCTCTCTCCTCCCAGCCACACTCCTGCTTCACCCTCTTCTCCAAGCCCTCCAGATGTGAGATAGATTTGGGGTATGCCTGGGGAGTCCAGTCAGTTAAGCATCCGCCTTTGGTTCAGGTCATGATCCCAGGGTCCTGGAATGGAACCTGCTTTTCTCTCTGCCTCTGCCACTCTGCCTCTCTGCCACTCCCCCTGCTGTGTTCTCTCTTTCTCTGACAATTAAATAAATAAATAAAATCTTAAAAAAAAAAAAAAAAAGAGATTTGGAGTATGCCTGGGATGGCCCATGCAGGCAACAGCTGGCAGGGCAAGGCACACATACCAGGTAAGCTTACCCCATAGCAGGAAGTTTGCTTAGAGGGCAGATGTGGAGTAGCCCTCATGCCACCTGCTGCTGCCTTAGGAGCCAGCAGGGCCCAGCCAGCCCCAAATCCCATACCCATGGTCTAGAAATTGGGGAGCTTGAGGCCCCACGCAGGGCGGCCAGATCACACACACTTCCGGACGGAGGCTCCGTTCAGTGTATTCTGGATACTGCACCCTGCAAGTGTGTGAGAGGGGCCTGCCCCCATGGTCCCCAGGTGCAGCAAGTTCCACTGAGGCTGGGTCTTGCCCCACTCTCTGGAGCCCTGTGGGGGCAGGAGACCCGTACCTGGCATTGCCTCTTCCACCCTTCAGCTGAGTCAGGCAACCACAGGAGGGAGAGGGAAAGGGATGTGGATGAAATACTATTTGCCCAATGTGTAAATTCCCTAATCTGTGTCATGTTTGTGACAAGCCAGGGGGCCTGGCTCTCAGCCATTGTACAGATAGGTAAAGGTCACACGTCAGCTAAGCAACAAAGCCCCAGCCCCCCTCTGATTGCAAAGTTCAAGCCAACTGTACCTATCACCTGTCTTCCTACCCCAGGCCCTCCTCTCTCCACACCTGAGCTCTGTCATCTGTAAAATGGGTCTCATCCTCAGGCTTACCTCGTATGGTTGAGGCTCACACGGTTAGTGGGCGCCAGAGCGCACTGCAAGCCGCAAAGCACAGTCTCACACACAGCAGCAGAGCTAAGTGTGCGCGAACCTTGCAGTGCATCTACTTCCCCATCTATCAACTCATCCGAGCCTCTCGGCAATCACAGGGGAAAGTTCTGTCAGGGTCAGATGACAGATGAAGAATTAGACATGGTTCAGGGAGTCCCAAGTAACATGCTCAAGGACACACGGCTTATAAAAGGAAGAGCGGACACTGAAACCCTCATGTCTGAGTAGACCGAGGCTGTTTCTGCTGTGCTCGCTGAGGGTGGGGGCCCTGGGAGGCCTGCCGTCCACACCAGCACAGTGGCCTCCCCATGGGGGACAGAGGTTCCCGAGCAGCAGGGCCCGGCGAGGTCAGCTTCAGGGACCAGAGAGTCATCGATAAAAGCAGCCTCCTGACACCCAGCCTTCCTAGTTCTGAACCTAAGGCTTGGGTCTCTGAACCTGGTGGGCCATGAGCACCCTCCGGGCTGGGCTTCCTCCTGGCCCTGCTGGAGATGAAGGCCAACTGGCCCCACCTGACACACACTACGATGGCCCCGACACTGTTGAGTCAACACGGTTGTGTGTACAGACAACACCCTCCCCGAGCAGTCAGCCCAGGCGGGGCGAGGAGAGACAGCTTGCCGTCCAGAGCACCCTGAGGGTTGGCCTGGTTCCAGTCAACCACCGACTTGCTGTGTGACCAGGTAGGTCCTGGGGCTCTCTGAGGCCCAGGCTTTTCATCTGAGAAGGGAGAGGATTGGCTGGAGAGTCCCCGAGGCCCTGCCCTCTCACAGTTGGGTCAAACCAAGGCCAGACCATTGTACTACATGGCCCCTCGTGAATACTCTATTGTCTCTGACTTCAGGGAGTTACAGGCCACATTCTTGAACTCAGAATACATTCTCCCCCTCACTAAGGGGTCAAGGGTGTCCAGGTCCCAGGCCAGCTCATAAAGCCTTGGCTTAGCCCCTCATACACCAAAATCCAGCACTTACAGGCTGGGCTGGGAGCATGCAAGCTTGGCAGCCAGCAAGCTTGGCAGCCAGCAGGCTCAGCCACTTTCGGGCTGGATACTCCTCACCCTCTTCTTCTAGAAACAGCAACAGTAATTGTTATGTTGTAGGCAGACAGGACTGGAGATGGATGCAGGGGAGATAGGCACATCCCATACTTGACTGAATGAATAAATACGTAACAAGTACACATATAACGCAGGCATTCTCCACAGGGCAAAAAGTGGGTTCTTGGTATCTTGGTGATCCTCTGTTTATGGACATAATACAGATATACATACAGAGCAAACAAATAGTATATCGGTGGTATGAACATTTCATGGAGGTGGGTAGAGGATTAAGGGGGAAAAAATGCCTAAAGAAGTTTCCTTAGAGGGAGCGATAATTTTTCAAAGGTTGAGAAATATGGTCTTAATGCAAGATTTTTTTCTCCACCCCCATCCTGCCCCTTGGGCCTTTGCACAGGCTTTTCTGCCTTCCTAAACTGCCTCTCTCTACCCTATCCACTTGAGGAAAAGTCACATTTACTGTGTGCCAGGCGCTGGGCTAAGTCCTACACATGCGTGTCCCCTGAGCTAGGGAGCAGTGAGAGCAGACTCTGGGTTCAGGTCCTGACTGAGGCGCGCTAGCTGGGTGTGCTTGGGCGAGTTAACCCATGCCTTGGGGCTTCAGCGTTCTCCTCTATAAATGGAGTACAGTACCCACTTCAGAGAACTGCTGTAAAAACAAAATGAATAAATATATAAGGAGCACTTAGAACAGCATCGGGCACGTGGTGAATACAGGTGTTTGCTGTGACTGTGCTGTACTTATTTTAGATGACGGTGGCGAGGGGGCTGTACTTATTTTAGATGACCCTTTAGATGAGGGTGGCACCCCCTTTAGGTGAGCCTCAGCAGGGTGGCATGATCTACTTTCTTACTTGATAGTTAGTGACAGAACCAGGAAAGGATCCCAGGAGGTTTGATTCCTGTGCCTGGGCTTTTTACCCCTATGCTCTTCTGCCCCATACTATGCTGAGCTCAATTGCCACCTCCTCCAGGAAACCTTCCTGGATTTCTCCTCATCTCCATAGGACCGTGTCTGCCCCTCTCTGACAGCTCTAACTACCTTGATTTGTCAAAGTCTGTTAAAGGGCTTTAAAATCCTCCAAGACTGGGGTGCCTGGGTGGCTCAGTAGGTTAAGCATCTGCCTTCGGCTCAGGTCATGATCCTGGGGTCCTGGGATTGAGTCCTGCATCAGGCTCCCTGCTCGGTGTAGAGTCTGTTTCTCCCTCTCCCTCTGCCTGTCACTCTGCCTACTTGTGTGTTTTTTTTTCTCTCTCTCTGTCAAATAATAAATAAAAATCTTTTAAAAAATGAATAAATAAATTAATAAAATAAACTCCTCCAAGACTATGCTGATCAGCCTCCAGATCCCCAGAACATAGGCCAGGCCTGGTCTGGAGGAGAAACTCCATGAGAATTTGCTACACAAATGCCCAACAGCCTTATCCCCCACGCCACCCATCACCTCCACCTGCCCCGCTGACCTGTAGCTCTCCTTCTCCGAGGGCTCCACAGTGAGATAGTACAGGTCCCTGGAGAGGTGATACGGGTCCCATCGGGGAGGCCCCCGGGTGCTGACCTTGATGGACCACAGCAGGCCGAGGAGTAGTAGCAGGCTGCCTGCGCCGCAGCAGAAGAAGCTGACCGACCTGAGCAGGGGGTTGGGGGCCTCGGGCATGGGGTGCCCAGTGGGTGCAGCTGGCTGGCCAGGCTGAGTACCTGCATCTCCTTCACTCCACCAAGCAAAGCAGAGGGTCCCAGCTACCAGAAGCACCGTGCCGCTGACTGTCATGCAGTAGCGGAGTGTGGAGGCTGCTCGGCTCACATCACACATCTGAACACAGAAAAGGGCAGAGAGGAATAAAATGGGCCATGAGAGAGGCCTGCTGGGGGACTGGAGACCCTGTGTGGAGTCCTCCCTAGAGGTCACTGTGTAACCTGGATAGGTCATGTGGCTCCTCTGTGCCTCAGTTCTTCTCATCTGTAAAATGGAGATGATATTCCCAAGTTGGCAGGGCTGTTTCAGAGGTCACAGAGAACGTGTCCCAGGTTCTGAGCACCACGGGTGGGACCCAGCAGGAGCTCGGTTAGTGTGGTTCTGCTCACTCCCGGCTCCCCAGGCCTCACAGGTCCCATCAGCCTGGTGGGTAGGACTCCCTGTGCGCCCCACTCCCCACACCAGCCCCATCTACTGCAGGCCAGGAGGGAAGGGTGGAACACTTCCTGGGCCCACCGGGCCTCCAGGGGTGGGACTTGCTGGTTATGCTGTGCCTCACGTCCCTGTCACAATCCCGAGAGGTCACAATCCCAAGAGGTCGATACTTCCTCCATCCAGCAGAGGTAACCACAGACCCAAGGCAGGTAAAGGAGCAAGAGTGAAAGGGGGCACTGAGGAGCCCCACACTCAAATCCACAACATGAAGCCCCTCTGTGCAAAAAGATGTCCTCTATGGCCTTATTTATAATGGTCCTGCTTTGGAGAAAGCCTCAGGGCCCAACTACAGGGAACTGGTGAGTAAACCATGGCACACCCTCCAGATGGAACATTATTAACCCGTTTGAGAAAACAAGCTTGGCACCAATGTTTAACAACTACACGGGGATATGCGTGTATCTTCCTTTATTCAGCTTAGCGTGGCAAATGCTGCGTGGTGTATTATCTCCATCAGGTCAAGAAAAAAATGCACAGAGAAAACAAAAACTGGGAAAAAATTTGGCCCCAGATCATGCAGACAGGAAGGGATTAAACCCACATCCATGTCATCCTCAAAGCCAACCTCTAGGCCATTGTACACGTTGTTCTCTCTGTCTGGTCACTTGCCATCATCTCCCTTCAAAGACTCAGCTTGGCCCTCACCCAAGAAGCCTTCACTTACACACCAAGTCCCCAGGGCCTCCTTGGATCACAGCATTTCTGTGTGTTTAACTTCTCCTCTGCTTGTCCTCCCCACCAGACAGTGAGCACCCTGAAGACAGGGTCCATACTGGCCCCACTCACAGCTAGATCCCCCTGGTGCCTAGCACACAGTAGCTGCTCAACACACATTTGTGGGAGAATTTCTCCCTGCCCTTAAATGAGGGAAAGTGGTACTGAGTAAACACCTGCTATGTGCAAAGCCTCCCTCCCAGCTGAGAGGAGCTAGGAGAAAGGAGGGAACACAGGATTCCAGCCATGGAGTGGAGGCCTGGCTCTGGTCCCTCACTCTGCAGCTCTGCAGTAACCTTACCAACTGCCCCGAGCCTGTTCCCTTATCCTTAGAAAGGGCAGGTTCTTTAACAGGCCTTTAGAAGTTAAAGAGACACAGTGTCCTCTTCCAAAATCTGAGTCAGTGAAAGCAGGGGCTGGGGAACTCAGAGACTCTAGACTTCTGTGATCAACAATGTCTTCCAAATAGGGGCTCACCCAGCCAAGCGTGCTGTGTCCAAATGATGCCCTGCTGTGCAGCCATTCAAAGGCGTGCTCCTAGGGAAGCTGAGGGCCATGGTAAAATGTTCAAGATCTAGTAGGTGAATGGGCACCTGGGCGGCTCAGTCAGTTAAGAGGCTGGCTCTTGGTTTTGGCTAAAGTCATGATCTCAGGGTCTTAGGATCGAGCTCCACATCAGGCTCTGCACTTAGCAGGGAATCTGCTTAAGATTCTCTCTCCTTCTTCCCCTATTCCTCCCCCCACTCGTGCACTTTCTCTCTCTCTCAAATAAATAAATAAATCTTTAAAAGAAAGATCTAGTAGGTGAAGCTTTAGACTTCAAATATGTTCCCAAATGTGTTTTAAAACACATGTATACACGTGAGAAAAAAAAAGAATGTATACATGTAACAGAGGTGCTCTAGGAGTGGACCCCAAATCTTTCTGAGCCCCCAGACCACCAGAAGCAAATAGACAAGTGTCACGCATAAATTACCTGCTCTTCTCTTCCTGTGGGTCTGGCTGTGGGGCAAGTGCCTCCTGTCTCTAGCTCAAGGCCTTTGTGTGAAGGGAGGAAAAGAACCTGACTACTCCTCCTCCAAAGTTAGACGACAGCTAGGAGAGGCTGTCAAGAGGACACGCTGCAGAAATCAGCTTGGAAAAACAATTTAAAAACCCACAGCAAATCAATAAGTTAATAACCCCTCGCCTCTGTATCACAGCACCTCTGCACACTCCCCACAGAGGTGGGTGCTCAGGGCAGGGAAAGAAATTCCTGTTTTGCAAGCGAAGAGTCCTAGCTCAAAAAAGGTGAAGGACTTTGCTGGAAGCCAGAAACTGCTGTGCTTCTCAACACTTGAGGAACTTGCTCCTGCAAAAGGTAACTTAAGAGGCTCTTAAACGTCTATAAAAGCAATAGTTGTTTGTTGTGAGAAAAAGAGAAAACCGCAGAAGAGTATAAAAATTCAAAATATGAATCATCATTAATCCTGCCCCTCAATTGATGGGATGAGCACTGGGTGTTATGCTATATGTTGGCAAATTGAACTCCAATTAAAAAAAAAAAAATGAAGTAAAAAAAAAAAATCCTGCCCCTCAGAGATGAAGATGATCTGCATGTGGGATGTTCCCTTTCCATTTCTCCCTCGGCCAACATCCATGATGATGGCGGAAGCAGACATGTACTGGGCATTTACATGGGCTGGGAAGCACACAGGGCTTTACAGGTGTCCCCTGACTTAATCCTCACAACAGCAGCATGGAGCTTCGAGGGTGACAGCTTGCCTGAGGTCAGTGCCAAATTTGAATCCAGTCCTGGGGTCTGGGGACCTCATCCTGGGGAACTTTCTGTCCCCATCCAGGGCCTTAATTTCATAGCTCCCCCTTCAAGACCCAGTCCAAACACCAACCACCTCCTCCTAGAAGCCTATCTGCTGCTGCTACCCCCAGCTCCCACCCACCAGATAAAGCTCTTCTCTGCACCAGATTTGTCACTCTAACTATGGCCATTCTATTAGCTCTGTGACCTTGACGCTGCTCAGCATCCCGGAGCTCAAATTCTGCGCCCCAGGGAAGGGCAAGTTGTAAAGATGAAGCGACAAGATGGCCAGCTGTCGGCAAAGCTTGGGGACACAGAGCTGGACGAGAATGGACACTGGCGCTAACACTGGGCAATTTACCTGGCTTCCCCATGCCTCAGCATCCTCTTCTGTAAAGTGGGCGTGCTCACACTGCCCGAGCAACCAAGAGAAGTCCAGGGTGCCGCTCTTCTGTAGGAGCTAAGCCACCTGAACAGGAAGCGGTGCAAACCATCCCAATCAAGTGCCAGTAAGCTGAGGCCCTGACCGCCGTGCCGAGGCCACCGGCTTGTTAGAACACAGGAAGGGGCCCGGGTGCCCCCCCCCCCCCCCCCGCACCGCCTGGCCACGCAGTCAAGGTGAAGAGAAGGGGCTGGGGCTGGGGCCGCCTTAGGAGGAGCCCGGATGCTCCGGAAGGAGGGAAAGAGGTAAGTCAGCCTACACCCACCTCGGAGCAAGCCATCAGGCGGCGGGTGGCGGCGCGGTCCGGCTCGGTGCCCTAGGGAGCGGCCCCCGCGGCGGTGCCCCCGCCCGGCCTCGCGCCCCCTGCGCGCCCCAAGGTCCTGGTCCAGGGCTGTCCCGCGGCCCGGCCTGGGCTCCCGCCGAGAGGAGCGAGGTCCGATGCACCCCTGCGTGCTCGGGGCGCCTCCCCCCCGCTTCTGCTCGGCCGGGGTCGCCGTCCGCCCCGCCTCGCCCGATCCCGGGCCGGTCTGTCCGCGGAGACGCCCCGTGGCCTGGGTGGGGCGCCCCAGGTGCCGCCCGCCCGCCCGCCCTCAAGGCGGCAGCGCGAGCGGGAGGGCGGGGCTGAGGGTTCCCGGCGGGCGGCGGGGCCCGCGGTGGGTGGCGGCGAAGTCCCGGCCCGCTGCCCGCTGCCCGCTGCCCGCTGCCCCCTGCCCGCTGCCCCCTGCCCGCTGCCCGCTGCCCGCTGCCCCCTGCCCGCTGCCCCCTGCCCGCTGCCCCCTGCCCCCTGCCCCCTGCCCGCTGCCCCCTGCCCCCTGCCCGCTGCCCCCTGCCCGCTGCCCCCTGCCCGCTGCCCCCTGCCCCCTGCCCCCTGCCCGCTGCCCCCTGCCCCCTGCCCGCTGCCCCCTGCCCGCTGCCCCCTGCCCGCTGCCCCCTGCCCCCTGCCCCATGCCCGCTGCCCGCTGCCCGCTGCCCCCTGCCCCCTGCCCCATGCCCGCTGCCCGCTGCCCCCTGCCCGCTGCCCGCTGCCCCCTGCCCGCTGCCCGCTGCCCCGTGCCCGCTGCCCCCTGCCCGCTGCCCGCTGCCCCCTGCCCCCTGCCCGCTGCCCCCTGCCCGCTGCCCGCTGCCGCCTGCCCCCTGCCCGCTGCCCGCTGCCCCCTGCCCGCTGCCCCCTGCCCGCTGCCCCCTGCCCCCTGCCCCATGCCCGCTGCCCGCTGCCCCCTGCCCGCTGCCCGCTGCCCGCTGCCCGCTGCCCCGTGCCCGCTGCCCCCTGCCCGCTGCCCGCTGCCCCCTGCCCCCTGCCCGCTGCCCCCTGCCCGCTGCCCGCTGCCGCCTGCCCCCTGCCCGCTGCCCGCTGCCCCCTACCCGCTGCCCGCTGCCCCGTGCCCGCTGCCCCCTGCCCGCTGCCCGCTGCCCCCTGCCCGCTGCCCGCTGCCGCCTGCCCCCTGCCCGCTGCCCGCTGCCCCCTGCCCGCTGCCCCCTGCCCGCTGCCCCCTGCCCCCTGCCCCATGCCCGCTGCCCGCTGCCCCCTGCCCGCTGCCCGCTGCCCCCTGCCCGCTGCCCGCTGCCCCGTGCCCGCTGCCCCCTGCCCGCTGCCCGCTGCCCCCTGCCCCCTGCCCGCTGCCCCCTGCCCGCTGCCCGCTGCCGCCTGCCCCCTGCCCGCTGCCCGCTGCCCCCTACCCGCTGCCCGCTGCCCGCTGCCCCCTGCCCCCTGCCCCTGCCCCCTGCCAGCTGCCCGCTGCCCCCTGCCCGCTGCCCCCTGCCCCCTGCCCGCTGCCCGCTGCCCGCTGCCCGCGGCCCGCTGCCCCCTGCCCCCTGCCCGCTGCCCGCTGCCCCCTGCCCGCTGCCCCCTGCCCCCTGCCCGCTGCCCGCTGCCCCCTGCCCGCTGCCCGCTGCCCTCCGGGGCAGGCTGGAGCCCACACCGACGCCGAGCCGCCCCCTCCCAGAGCCCCGAGGCTCCTGTGAGGGGGCCCTATGCACGCTGAGCCCATGCCTCCTCGCTCTCGTCCTACAGGAAGAGAAACTGAGGCCCAAAGAGGGTTTGCCCAGTACTTGCTGGGAGTAACTGGCTTTTGCTTCTCAGAGGACTCCTCTTAGAGCAAGCCCTGCCTCCAGGACCTCACGTTCAGCGCTTCCCCCCAGCCCCTATAGGAGGCCGCAGCCCCAGCCCTGAGAGGCTGGCAACAGGGGGGCTTGGGAGCAGGGACCCCATCTACTGTGTCACCTAACCTCTCTGAACCTTCTTCCTCCTGTGTCAAAGGAGGGCTGATGATTCCAAGTCACAGGTCTTCTGGGACTGAATGAGTTCAGCTGTGAAGGTTAAGTACGAGGCCATTTAACAACTGCAGGTTAAAGGCAGTTTGGGGGGGTGGGGAACAGGTGATTTAGGAGTCTGCAGGGAGGGTGAGCGGTGTGTGAGTGGCCAAGTCTTCTGTGGGAGGACTCCTGAGCTGTCCTGGGTGTGTGTGGGGCGGGGGGGCGGAATGGGGAGCAGCATCCAGGCTGAAGGAGCAGCCTGTGCAAGCCAGGTCGAAATCACGGGCTGGTTAAACCTTCACAAAATTCAGGTAGGTCAAAAGGAGCCAGTTCCTGGACTAGCTAGGCTCTGGGTTTTGTTTCTGTCTTTTCCTGCTGCTCCAACAAGCCAGGAGACTGGGCCAGACTCCCCTTCAACCACAGCTAAGGCTTCCCACTGAGCTGGTGGTGACCAACTGTCCTCCCAGCCCAGGGACACGGAAGGTCGGAGCAGCCTGTCCAGTTGCGATCTAAAGCTCCAAGAGAGGAAGCACTGCCTCAGAGTCACAGAGCAGATCGGTGGCAGGGCCCAGCCCCCAATTCCTAAACTGTCACCAAGGAAATAAGCCATTCATGAGCATTAGTGCTCTCTGAGCACAGACCCTCTGACGAGTGGGGTCCTTTTCATCTTGGCTACGCGTGAGTCTCAGATAACCAAAGCTCAGAGAAGCTCGCATAAACACGGAGTTCAGAATCCCTGAGCTGAGACAGGAAGCAGGGAGACCTCAAACCAGGACCTTCTTCAGCTTTGCTGTTCTCAGTCTGGAGGTGGGGACAAGCCCATGGGGACCAGAGGCCACCAGCAGGCCTCTTGGTGCCCTTGTGGACTTGCTTAGGGGGAGAGATAAGAGGGGAAACCTGAGGCCAGAAAACTGCCAGCCCTACTCACTGCTGCAGAGGCAGGCACCATGCAGGGCACAGGCCTCTCACTGATCAGGACCCACATATTCCACCATCCCTCGGCCTCTAGGCCCAGAGGTGAGTCACAGGCTGGTGAGGCGGAGGTCCCTGCCTGGGCACACCACTGACCCTGCTTACAACTGAGTCTCCGGGCCCAGGCTGGACACCAGGCCCTGGAGTTGGACAGGTTGTGGCTTCTGTCCCAACTCAGCCACCCCCAGGTGGGAAGACCCTGGCCACATCCTTCTCTTGAAGCTGCTGTTCCTTTGTCTATGAAGTGGAGAGCACAGCACCTGCTTTCCAGGGTGGCTGTGAGGGTTAATGAAGATCTTACCCCTAAGAAGCTGGCCCAGGTGCACTCTTGTGTGGCATCATGGCTCTATCTGTGAATCTCCCCTAGCTGATGGTGACCTCCCTGAGGGCAAGGGCCAGACATGGCTTGGCTTAGGACCCAGCAGGGGCTGGGACCAGATGCTGATAGAACCCAGGGATCTGACCTAGGTCTGCCTTCGTCTTCCTCTTCTTCACGTTTGGGAATTCTGGTCCCTGCCCCCATGGGTCCTAAGTCAAGCCATGTCTGGTCCTTGCACCAGCCGGGGCACCATGGTGGGTCCTGCAGTCTTGACTGGCTCGTAGACCCTTCCTGAACCTCTTACTTTCCTGGGCACCAGCTGGGCAAACTCACAGGAGAAAATCCGTCACCAGCTGCCTCAAAGGGGTGAAGAAGCAGGCTACCACTTGCACCCACTTATTACCTGTCGCCAACCATCTGCTTTTCTCATTTTTTTTTCTTTTTCAGATTTTATTTACTTATTCACGAGAGACAGAAAGAGAGGTAGAGACACAGGCAGAGGCAGAAGCAGGTTCCCTGCAGGGAGCCCAATGTGGGACTCGATCTCAGGACCCCGGGATCACGACCTGAGCCGAAGGCAGATGCTCAACCACTGAGCCACCTAGGTGCCTCTGCTTTTCCCATTTAGCTGTCACCTGAGCTAAGTCTTTAAGGCTGAGTGAGAATGCCTTGCCCAGGATTACATAGCTAGTAAGTGTGGGAGAGAGGGGTGGGGAGAGGATGTGCCAAAACGCACATAGGTCTGAATCTTCCAGACCCATATGCACTTTTCCATCTTGGTCATATCATCTCCTCAGTTCTACCCAGGACTGCGGCTCCCACCTCTCCCTGGCCTCCCTCTCTCCAGACTGTCTCCCCTTCATGCTGCAGTAGCCTGAGCTTCCAGACTAGCACCCCAGTCCCTCACCCACCTAAGACTCTCAGTGCTCCCCATTCACCCTGGAATAAGGATCCTGGCTGTTAAGTATCCACCTCTTAGCTTCATTTCCTGTGCTCCCCTCAAGCCACTCCTGAACTCACGATCCAGTGTGTTCCAAGCACAGTGCCACCTCTTCGCTTCACCTGGTGAACTCACACACTTCTCTTAAGACTCAGGTCACAGGTCACCTTCTCTGGGGTGACTCTTCCTCAGTGTCCCAAAGCAGAACTAGTCCCTCTCCCAAGCTCCCACAGGACTTTACAGACTCATCCATCATAGTCCCGAGCACGCCAACACAAATAAAACCACATGCCTTCCCTTCTTCTTTTCCAATAAAAAGAAGTAGCTGGACATTGCAGGGAATTTAGAGTATATCGATAAGCTAAAAGAAATCAGAATATCCCCCTTCACAGATCAGAAAAGTCTCCAGTCCTATGGAAGAGAAAAACATTTCCCTGAGTACAGCCTCGTCTGTGCAGCTCTGCCCACTTCCTCACCCCTCCCCTCCCCTCCCACTACCACCTTTGCAAGCAGGTTGCTTTGGGATCTATGGTCCCAGGTCACATTTGGAGAAGCAATAAGAACTAAGCAGTGGAATCAGGCTTCTTAGAGTCGTTATGAGGATTACATTAATTATTATATAGTGTGCTTAGCAGTAGGGTGTGGCTCATAGTAAGTGTTAGTAATATTGGCTCTTATTATTATTACTTTATCTGTAAATAAGAAGCCATGAGAGAATCCATGATCTTCTTGGAAGAGCATCCTCCATCCCTCCTCCACCTCCCGCTTCTAGGACAGAAGTCCAGTGTCCCTTTCCAAGACCACCACCTAGAGACAAACAGCCACTGTAACATTTTGACACAACTCTTTTCCAAAAGGGTACATTTGACAAAAATCTGACCATGCATGGCACACCATTGTAATTTTTATTTAACACGATCTGTCATGGATATTTTTCATGCATTCTGATTATTTTCTTACATATCCAGCTCACCTACTGGCAGCATCTTGTGGGCAGGTGTGGACATCTCATGCCCTGTACCCACCCTCCCACTTCGGTGCCATCTCAAGGCTGGCACACCATAACCCTGCTGGGAACGTAGGTCATGAACAGCTTGGGATGCGCAATGGTGGGTTCTATTCACTGCCTAGGAGCACAGATCATTTCTATAGGGAGGAAGAAGACTCAGGGGAGACGGGAACATCCCAGGTTTGGCCAGCAGTGCAGCTACAGCCAGTCAAGGCCAAGGAATGGGAGCATCTTTAAAGAAGCACATTCTGAGCACATTCCTTAATGTCAAATAGCAACAGGATTCTGAGGTTTGGCTTCATGAAAGAGGGGGTTTAGACCAGTGTTCTCAACTCAGGGCGATTTTGCTCGTTCTTATCTCTCAGAGGACATCTGGCAATGTATAGAGATATTTTTGGTTTCACAACTGTGGTGGGCCAGGGAATGCTGCCAGCATCTAGTGCATAGAGGCCCAGGGATGCTGCTAAACATCCTGGGGTGCCCCCACAACAAGCAATGATCTATCCCAGGTGTCGAGTGCCAAGAAACCCTGGTTGAGACCGTCTAAATTAGGCCTTGGAGACTGCCTCGTTCAAAGGATTTCAGACAATGTTGCCAGATAGAAGGAAAAATAAATAAATGTGAATATGTAATATAAAGAAATATAAGGGAGAATAAGCCTGAGATTCCAGAAAGTCAGCCCTCTTTTTCTTCGTGTCTTAAAAGGTCTCTGCAATTCTTTTTTTTTAAATAATAAATTTATTTTTTATTGGTGTTCAAGGTCTCTGCAATTCTAACATGTAACTTCTAAAGCAAACTTCGCAGAGCAGGAAAGAGGGGAGTAGGCAGGGACCCTGGCCCCATTCTCAGCCACTCAGAGCAGATGCCCTTCGTGTCAGTTTTTGCTACTAGGGTTCTGAGTCCATTTTTCTTTGGGGGGAAAAACTCTGGCGGTGGGAGATGGGTGGAGAAAAGGTTTGAAAACCACCGATCTGCTTTGATTGCTGTTTTATAGGCCCAGAAAAGGAAAGTGAGTTTCCTGAAGTCACACAGCAAATCTGAAGTACAATAGGAAGCCAGGCACAGACTCCTTATGCCCACAGCCTCTTTTACCAGTCTCTTAGCCACTATATAGAATCACTGAGGCCTTGGGCTAGGAATCAGGCACTTGGGGTGGGGGACAGGAGTTGGTAAACGATGTCCCACAGATCTGGCTGACTGCCTGTTTTTGTATGGCCTAGAATTAATAATGGTTTTTATACTTTTTAATGGTTGGAAAAAATCCAAAGAAAAATATTTCATGATCCCTGAAAAGTTTACGACATTTACATTTTATTTCATTTTTAAGATTTTATTTACTTATTCATAAGAGAATAAGAGAGAGAGGCAGAGACACAGGCAGAGGGAGAAGCAGGCTCCCTGTGGGACTTGATCCCAGGACACCAGGATCACGCCCTGAGCCTAAGGCAGATGCTCAACCACTGAGCCACTCAGGTGCCCCCGAAATTTACATTTTAATGTCTACAAATAAAGTTTTATTGGAACACAGACATGCTCATTCTTTACTTGTTACTTTTGTGCTACAGCGTTATAAGGAAGTATTGTGACAGAAGCTATATGGCTCCCAAAGCCTAAAATAGTAACTTCTGGGCCTTTACCAAAAATATTTGCCAGTCCCTGCTCAAGCTTCTAGCTCAGCCCTGCCACTACTGTGTTGTGCAATCCTGGGCAAGTGATAGTACCTCTCTGGACCTCCTCACTTATAAAATAGCGGTAAAATGTCTCCCCATAGATGGATGTTATAATTGTTTTCTATAGTGGCATGACAAATTACCCCAAACTCACCAATTTAAAATAACAACTATTTGTTATCTTATAGTACCATGGGCCAGAAGACCTGGTAGGTTCAACAGGATTCTCTGCTTCGGGCTTTACAAGACCAAAGTCAAGTCAAGGTGCCGGCTGAGCTGGGCTCCTATCTGGGGCTCTGGGGAAGAATCCCGCTTCCAAGCTCATTCAGGTTGTTGCCAGAATCCTGTTCCTTGTGACTGAGGACCGAGGCCCCATTTTCTCTCTGGTGCTCCCACAGGTCCCTCCCTGTTGGGCCCTGCCCCAGGGCTCCCTCCACCCCACCTCACTCGTGGAGAACCTCCCTCAGGCCAAATCTGCCTCACACTTTGAATCTCTTCGACTGCCTTTTCTTTTGTCCTGGAAGAGAACCCAACTTTTGAAGGGCTCCTGTGACTAGGTAAGGCTCACCCATCTCTGTCTTCAGGTCCGGGATTAGTAATCTTTTTTTTTTTTTTTTTTTTTTAAGATTTTATTTATTTATTTGAGAGAGTGAGAGCAAGAGAGAGCACGTGCACAGGAGCAGGGGGGTTGGGCAGAGGCAGAGGGGAAAGCAGGCTCCCCCTTGAGCAGGGAGCCCCATCCGGGGCTCGATCCCAGGACCCCGAGATCATGACCTGAGTCAAAGGCAGATGCTTAACCAATTGAGCCACCCAGATGCCCCCTGATTAGTAATCTTAATCACATCTACAAAATCCCCCTGGCCATGGAACCAGAAGGCGAAGGTCATGAGAGCCATCTGAGAAGGCTGCCCGTCACAGGTGCTGCGCCAGGGGAGATGGGGCATGTGTATTATAGATGGGAGCCTGCTTCTCCCTCTGCCTACGTCTCTGCCTCTCTCTCTGTGTGTCTCATAAATAAAAAAATACAGTCTTTAAAATGAATAAATAAATAGGGCAGCCCCATTGGCCCAGTGGTTTAGCTCCACCTTTGGCCCGGGCTGTGATCCTGGGGACCCAGGATCGAGTCCCATGTCAGGCTCCCTGCATGGAGCCTGCTTCTCCCTCTGCCTGTGTCTCCACCTCTCTCTCTCTCTCTCTCTGTGTCTCTCATGAATAAATAAAATCTTTAAAAAAAAACCAAATAAACAAACAAACACAGGTCCATCCAACATCAAAGCTGTATACTTTCTGCCTTTATAACTATATGAAATAGTACAGAGGTCTCTGAACCATTCCCCTCTTAAAATAGTAATTTCTTGACAGCAGCTTCTTCGTCTGTTTTATGTGATATATCCAAAAAGTTCTGGTGCCTGGAAGAGGCTTGACACATAGTAGGTGCTCAATGCATAGTTGTCGAGTGAACGGAGGAAGATGCGGGTGTGGGTGATTTGAGGCGGGTGGGTGAGATGGCAAATCCCCATCATCCCTGTTGTGCCAGACTTGGTGCCAGGATGAATTTTTTACTCTTGGAGCTGGTTCCAGCCACCCTGCAAGGGACGTGCTCTTCCCCTGCGGTCAACCTTGAAAGGCGGGTCATGTCTCTAGCGGCACGTGGGTTCCTGGAATTCCGGGCCTGGGAGACTATTCACGGACAGGCAAGGAGCTGTGTCCTCTGAGTTCCTGTTCTAAAAAAGGAAACTGCTGTCTGTGGGTAAGAAAAGGATTAGGACTTCAAGGCCTCAGCTTCCCTGGAAGACATTTTCTGCCCAACTGAGATGGCCCCAGGCTATTCTGGGGCCTCTGTTCTAGAAGGGCTAAGAATGGCTGGCAGCCTTGGAGCACAGGGGAGATACCCACCCACCCCCGCTTCCATCCGAGGAGGAAATCTTGTCTTGGAGCCAAAACAAAGGGCTGAGAGAGCAAGGACAAGTCTGTGGGATGGAGGGCTGGCGACAGCCTTGGCCAGGGGTGACCCCTGGGAGCTTGGGCAGACACATAAAAGGGCTCAGATTCTGGGAAAGAGCCAGCTGTTCCCTCTGCTTCCAGAGATCCTCAGAAAGATACAGCAAGCCTGCCTTTCGATATGCTGAAATGGGGTTGGAGGGAAGAGAGCTGCCCTAGCAGACAGCAGAGGATGGTTTGGGTCCTGACCTGTGACGTGTGCGGCCTTGGCCAAGTCTCTGCCCCTGTCAGCCTCAGTTTCCCTATCTGTAATAAAAGAATTGGGCGTCCTTTCCAGCTCCTCGACTCTATTCTGGGGCTCACTTCTCTTTCTTCCTTTCCTTGTTCCTCTTATTCTGAAGGACCCTAGTCCACAGGTTCCCATCCAAGTCTTACAGAAATCCTGGACTCTGATTCTTCATGTCAGTGCTTTCTTTCCAATGGTATATGGAAGCCCTTCTGGTATCACCTACCTCTAACCCAGGATTTCCTGCCTCCTGTGCAAGCCCACTCCCAGCCCTAGTCCCACTCATCCAACAACTGGGCTCCCATAAGAACTCCCACTTGGCCTTTGCAACCCAAATCACCATCTCTCCCCTGCAGTGCCCTGTCTCTCATGGCCAGTGCTCAATGGATGGCACTCTCACTCGCCAGTGGCAGCAAAGCCAGATATCGACAGAAATGCAATCACTCACTGCCTTTTCTGGGCCTGATTTCTCAACAGTTAAATGAGGGTTGCACTTGATGGTGTCTAAGGCTGCTACAGGCCAGAATGCTCTGATTTTATTCCAAATCTATCATTAGCGTGCAAAGTGACCCCGGCCAAGTCCATCTGCTCTGTGACCTGTGTCCGCCTCAGTAATTGAGATGGTTGGACCAGATGAGTTTTGGACTAGGAAAAATGGAAAAAGCACGGATATCGGAGGCAGGAGTGTTAATTATCAGTTCATCTTGTGGCTTTGGGCCAGTCCTTTCCCAGGTTAGGCCAGCTTCTGCTTGCTTCTGATGGGGAAGGTGGCTTACCTGCTGTTCCAGGACCTCTCTCCTCTGCCTATGACATTCTGGAACTCTGGGATTAAGCCTCTTAGGTTATTTAGCTAAAACTCCAGGGTATGTTTATCTCCTCACATCATTCTGGAAGCTTCCAGATTGTTCTGTGGAACAATTGAAGGTGACTTAGTCACCATGGCTCCCGAGGCAGTTGGAGAAAACTTGGCCAGCAGGAGCTTGTATTTCATTATCTTATTTTATTTTAAGATTTTATTTTTAAGTAATCTCTACACCCCATGTGGAACTCAAACCCCAAGATCAAGAGTCACATGTTCCACTGACTGAGCCAACCAGGGGCCCTTACATTTTATTTTAAGTAAAAAAATTAATATTGCATTCATAGCCCATCTCAAAAGCTCAGCTGATTTTCTAAATTTTACTAAAAGTTCTTAAACATCTACTTAACAAATCACTGAGGATTTCTACATAATATGAAGTACATATCATTATATAATATGAAGTATTGATCTCATCGGATGTTATTGACACATAGTGACACTGTACAGTCTTGGGTACACATTTTGTTTTCTTTCAGTGGACACAAACTATAATGTAAATTACAATGAAATGATATATTAAATATGTAACTAAATTCAACAACAACTTAACATACAAAATAAGTAATCCAATTTGAATAATCACACTAATCAACAGGAAAGTTTCCTGAGGCAGGTGTAGGGCAAGAAGAGGAGAGGGTCCTGTGAATGATGGGTGAGGCTGTCTGACACTCATCTGTGTCCAGACCAAGGAACTGGAAGATACCCTTCCCTTCTTGACACTTTAGACTCAGCAAATGAATGGCAATGACCCAGTATCTGAATCCATAGATGCATCATTGGGATAAAATAAATCCAAGTGGACATCTGATTGCTTTTGTTTTGTTTACAGTTAGTTATATGGCTGTGGGATCATGCTCTCTTTATTGCATTTTTAACTGTGACATGTCAGCTCATGTCATGACCACACTCACTGGTAATCACAATCAGTTTGTCTCCTGGACAAGCATGAGTGATGGGCATATGGTCATGGCTAAGCTCATACCATGCATGTGCCCCATGCTTTCAACACCCTTTATCACTTTTGCTTTTTCCACTAATGAAGGGCCTTCATAGGCCACTTGGGCTCACCCACTGTCATCAAAGATTCTTCAATATCCTACAAGGTATTTGCACTTAATGTGTGAACAAGGTTGCTCAAAGATGTGAGCAATAATGCCTGACACATTAGACAATGCAATAAAGGGGTGTGATTCATGGCTCAGAAAGGACTTCGGTGCATACGACACACTCTCACTGGAGCTCACCCTTCATTTAAATGTTCCGCTGGTGCATAAACCAACTCATCAGGCAGGTCTTCAATGAGGGCTGTGACTCGGATACTGATTTTATAAGCCATCATAGTAAGTATTCATATAATCAGAGTTCAGATAACGAGAGATTACCTGAACTTTATTGGTTATTTGTAATTCCCACAACAGTTCTGCCAAGAAAGTAACAGTTATTCCTGTTTCATAGATGGGGAAACTCAGAGGGCTGAATTAACCAGAATGGAATCAAGATCTGTACACTCAGCCCCTGCTCTTTCCACCCCAGAGCATGGCTCCGTGGACACTGGTGTCTGCTTCTCTGTGTCCCCATTCCTTTTGGGTTGGGTGGGGATTTTCTGTTATATTTAGTCTCTCCTTTGGCCCTCCTTTGGCTGCCCCCACTAATCCCATGTCCCCGAATGGCCCCCTTTCTCTTTCCAATAAGCACAGATCATTACCACCTGCCTACTTTCATGCTACTTTGCCCTTTAAAAATAAAAGATAGGGGAAAGAAATATACAACCAAGCAAACTCTGGATTCCTCTTCTCTGATGCTTGCATAGGAGGGCACTGCCATTCCACTCCCCACCCCCAAGAAGAAATAATATGACTCAGCCCCCTCCCCCACATATTCAGGGTTGAAGTTTATGATCCCCATGCTCTTTGGTGACCAGATGTCCTCTGACCACACTGAACTGAGCAGAGCATCCTTTGGCCCTTTCTACATCACCCTGGACACCCTGGTCAGTGGGATGGCTTCAGTTCCTACTTCTAAGCTGAAAAATCTCTATATGCAGCTTCTCTCCTGAACTTAAGAACCACTGCTCTGGATTTCCAACACCACATGGCCACAACCCAAGCATCCTTCTGAGATTCCAGCACCCATCCTTGTCCCTTCTTCTCCTTCACCCTTCACATCTCATGAATAACCACATTTGCTGATTTTGCCTTGGAAATATGTTTCATGTCAATCCCTCTCCTCTCCATTTGGAGATCACCACCCCTGTTCCCCACTGTCTCAACTCTCCCTGAGATAGTGCAACAGCTTCCCTCCTGGCCCTGCCTCCTCTGTCCAGTTCATCACCCCTCCCCAGCCCCACAGCAGCTACAGTATTTACTGTAAACTCTCCTGTGATCATGCCATGCCCCTCTGCTTAAGATGTTTCAGTTTGTCAGAAATCCAACTTAATTAAGGGTAGGCAAGAATAAGTGTAATGTTAGGACAATGGACACAAATCCATTGAAAGGGCAGGAATGAAGGCCATGGTGCCTTGACTCAAATACCACCAGGATTCTCACTTGAACTTTAGTGTTTCTACCTTTTCTGGTGTACTACTTTCACCCTTTCCTCCTTCATACCAGTCTCCTCCACAGGATGGGCAATATGGCCACTTGCCATTGCCAGGCCTTATAGTCTCTGTCTTCCTCCATCCATCACCACCAACACCATCTACCAGCTTTGGTACTAAGTTTAAAATGTCCCAGGGACAATCAGTTGAGTGAGGCATGCACCCCAGACCAATCAGCTATAGCAAGGCAGGCAGCCAGTCTGACTAATAGTGTCTAGTGCAAATGGTGCTACACTCATTTTAGTGCTGCTCTTATTTTTTAGTTGGGGTCATGTGCCCCTTGGAGAATTTGATCAAAGGTGAAGACTTGCCTAGTAAAATATACATCCTCCCCAAATTCTACATACAATTTCAAGAGATTTATAAGCACCTAACTGGCTCAAGTTAGTAGAACATATGATCTTGGGTTGTGAGCTCGAGCCCCACATTGGGTGTAGACTTTACTTAAATAAATAAAACTTAAAAGAGAGAGAGATTTGTAAACCTTATAAAGCTCTATCTATGGGCTTCACATTAAGAACGGCTGCCTTGGCATAAAGTCCTTTGGTTTCCTGGCATGACCTGGTGTCACCCCTCTGCTTTACCCCCTGCCCCAGCACCTAGTCTCTCTGCCTCATATGCACAGGGTTGCTTCACATTTCACTTTGTACCTCTTTCATCCTCACACTACACTTTCAGTTTATTCTGCAAAACTCAGCTTATAGGTCATCTCCTCCAGGAAAACATCCCCGCTTCTAGTCTCTTCAAGCTGAGTGTTTAGATTCAAATTGCCTCTCGATACCCCTCAGACATCATTACACATAATTCCTAGTAAGTTTGAAAAAAATCTGGCCACTTTCCAGATAGGAACAGACACATAAAACAGAGACTTTACGAAGAGCAATTCTTGACCATGTCTCAGTAGATACTATTGTGGTCTGGGTGCAATGGGGCAAATCCAGCCTGCTTCCTGTTTTTGTACTGTGAACTAAGTCTCTGAACAGCCTGTGAACAAAGGCTGAACCTTCGTAAATGGTTGGGGGAAAAAAATCCAAAGAAGAATAAAATTTGTGACATATGAAAATTATGTGAAGTTCAAAAGCCAGTGTCTAGAAAATAAAGTTTTATTGGACGCGGCCAGCCTCATTCATTTCCATATTGTCCATAGCTGCTTTTGCACTACAATGGCAGGCTTGAGTAGCTGTGGCAGAAACCATATGGCCCCAGAGCCTAAGACATTCACCTTCTGGACCTTTGCAGAAAATGTTTGCTGACCTCTATTCTAGACAGTCCAAACAACCACCATATTTCCCTGATGGTAAGATATCATCAGTCATATGACACCATTAGCTATGTACCATCAAGAAAGAAAAGAGGCTGCTAATTAGATCTTTATGAGGAATCCCAATCAGAGACGTTAACGTCTGTGGGGCAGCAGGGGGGAATGCCTCTTTGGAATTGATTAAATAAATTCTTGAATGCTTACTATGTGCCAAATAATATGCTTGTGTTTTACATTCATTCTCCTAATTAATAATTCTTAATTATTATTATTCCTTATCCCTAACGAAACATTTCCCAAGATGAAATAACTTCTGTATGTTATAGTAGAGGAAACAGTTCAGAGAGATTAAGGAAGTCACCCAAGGCAGAGCTGGCTGGCTCAACGCCTCTTTTCCACTCCACCAGGCTGCACTCTAACCCAATGCCTGCCCAGATCCTCCATCCCATCCCCCTGTACTCTACACTTTAGCCATAGTCAAGAAGGAACTGAAGGCTCTCCTGGTGAAGAGCCTTTGCAAATGCTGTTCCCTCTGTTGACACACCCCCCTGCCTTTCTCATCCTTCCCATTCTAGCCAACACCGGTTTCCTGAGGAAGACTTCCCAGAATGGATGAGTGCCCTGTTTTTGGATCCTCCCCGCCCCCACTGACAGAGTAGCAGCTTATCTATTTCACCATGACCCAGGTCACATTTCTCCGAGACAGGAACTTTTCATCCCTGCAGCCCAGTACCTAGCACAGCGCTTCATGCAGAGTAGAAATCCAGTGCGTGTGGACTGTGTGAGCAAGTGAGGCAGCCAAGGGCCTAGGGGTTGGGCCCAGAGACAAGGGGCACAGCAGAAAACATCTTAGCCTGGGGGCTGAGGACTTGGTCTCTTCTCGACAGCAGAGGCCACCTGGCATCCTCCACTTCTCCACCATGAAACTCCGTATACTTGTGCCCCTTGCTGTCTATTGCAACCCTACCAACAGAGGGCAAAATGAGGCAAGTGGAGAAGACAGTAGTAGCTCGCACTCACATAGCACTTTATTACATGATGGGCACCTGTTCGAAGTGCTTTACAAGGGGAGCTCATTTCATTCTCCAGCAGCCCACACTGTAGATGGGGAAACTGAACCACACCTGACCATGCTAGCGAGTAGCAGTGCTGGGATTTGAACTCATACCATTGGGCTCTAGGGTCTGGGCTCATAACCACAGTGCTATGCTTCTAAGTTGGCAGAGCCTGCTACAAAGGGACAGAAAGAGCTACCGATACCAGGCACTGGCAGAGAGCTGGTTACAGTAAAATCTGTTCCCAGTTGTTCCCTGGCTCAGCAGACATCAAGGAAAAACCAGGCCCACCTGTCTGTTCCCCAGGAAGACAAAGCAGATCAAACCATCTACGTGGAGGGGAACCCTTCTGGGAGTTTTATTCAAGTAGAAGTGTATCACATGTTCCACCATCCAGGAGGCCCTGAGTCACTGAGTGGACAATGGCTCCTATTGTGGTTTTGCAAAGGCCCAGAACTGCAGGAAACCATGTCATTCCTGGAAGTGATCTGACTCTGCTTCCTTGGAAATCCCAATGTTGGAACAAGCTGGAGCCTCACTTACCAGGATCAGACAGCCAAATGCCAATGTCTTAACAGGCACCAGGCAGGTGTCAGAGGAAACCTTGTTCTACCTGCAAAAGCTGAAGTCACTGTTCTGAGTTCCTGTCACCTTGGGCTGGTGGTGAGGACACTCAGGGTCTAGCCTCACATGGGCCACATGCTGGCTGTGAGACCTCAGGGACGTCAATCACAATCCTGGGCCGGGGAAGGATCCATCCTCATGGGAGACTCTTCCCAGGCTACAGGTACCTAAGGGCAGCCACTACCTCACATTCACCTTTGCCCTTCTACCCCAGCAGCTAGAACAGGGCCAGGGATAGAGTGGGGCCTCTATAAATGCTGTTGGAAGAATCCGACAGAGGTTGTAGTGCAGTGCTGGGTTTGAGGCACTCTGACGAAAAATAATAATAATACAACCTGCTTTCATGTGTTCCCCTGACAACTGTATGAGGAAGAAATAATCTTTGTCCCAACTTTCCATTTTAGGAAAGCTGAGGTTCTGAGAAGTTAAATGACATGCCCAAGGTCACATCACTAGTCAAAGTGTTGCATTCTTGCGCCACTGGTGGCTGCCATCCAGACTGAGCCGTTGGATGAAGATCTTTGTTTTGTTCTTAGAATCCTAGCCTGTATTTCCCCAGGCTGGGGGGCGGCTGCCACATGGCAGAGTAGGAGACATCACGGCACTTTGAGTTGGCCTCCCAACTCATGAACACTATGTCAGGGTTCAATTTGTTCAGCAACACAAGAACCCCATATTTGCCCCTGGGGAGGACGGAATTTTTTTTTTTTTAAGACAGCCTATAAGTGCCACCTTGTGGTGAGTGCTGCCATCATGTGTCTAATCGCGGTGCTCCAACACTTAAGGACACGTGGGCCACAGGAAAAGCGAGGACTCCAGTGACCTCCAGGTGGCTGTACCCCCAGAGCCAGAAGCCCAGTCTTCCAGGCCTAGAAAGTTCACTAATGGTCTTTAATGGCGCAGGGCTGAGGCCCCTGGCACTGTCCAGCCACGGTAGGATCAGCTGCCCACTTGGTGGTCCCTGATCCCAGGAGGTGTCATGTCCTAAGCTCTTCCCAGAGCCACTTCTTCCCACCCTGCCTCAGTCTCCCTCCCGCCCATCCCCATGCTCATCAATAGCACCCATTTCCACACTGGGGATCTTCCCAGATCTCCCCACTATTCTATCCTACCCCAGTTACCACACTTGAATATTACAGGCATCCCTCCATTTTCTCTCACCTTCCCATCACTATTCTAGTCCAAACCACCACCGTCTCTCCCCTGGACAACTTCTAAGGCCCACTCACTGGCCTTCCCACCTCCATTCTTGACTACTGCATTTGCTCTCTGAACTATGACCTGAGTCAACCTTCTAGAAAAGAAATCTGAGTCATGGAAATTTCTCTGTTGAAAATCTCCCTGGGACAAAAGTAGGGGAAATGTACAAAGTAGGTATATAAAGGATGGAAAAATTAATATGTAAAGAGGTTCTTTTCAACAGTGCCCAGTGCTTGGCACATACTACCACACTGTAGATGGGGAAATTGAACTACACCTGACCATGCTAGCAAGTTAGCGGGGCTGGGATTTGAACTCACACCATCAGGGTCCGGGCTCATAACCACAGTGCTATACTTCTAAGTTGGCAGAGCCTGCTACAAAGGGACAGAAAGAGCTACCGATACCAGGCACTGGTGAAACCCTTGCTCCTCAAAGTGTGTCTGGGACCAGAAGTGTCTTTTGTCAAAGACCTAGTTACAAGACATTAACGAAAGAAACTAAAGAAGACACAGATAAATGGAAAGATATTTTGGGCTTGTGGATTGGAAGAATTAATATTGTTAACATGGTCACACTCCCCAAAACAATCGACAGATTCAATGCAATCCCTATGAAAATCCTGATGGCATTTTTCACAGAAATAAAAAATACAATCATAAAATTTATATGGAACCACAAAAGAGGGGTGCCTGGGTGGCTCAGTGGTTGATCGTCTGTCTTTGGCTCAGGGCATAAGCCAAGGGTCTTGGGATCAAGTCCTGTACCGGGCTCCCTGCAGGGAGCTCTGTCTATGTCTCTGCCTCTCTATGTGTCTGTCATGAATAAATAAATTAAATCTTAAAAAAAAAAAGAACCACAAAAGACCCAGAATAGCCAAAGCAATCTTGAGAAAGAATAACAAAGCTGGAAGCATTCTGCTCCCTGATTTCAAACTATGTGACAAAGTTATGGTATTTAAAGTATTGGAAGTAGTATTGAAATAAAAACAGACACACAGATCAATGGAGCAGAACTGAGAGCTCCAAAATAAACCCACACATATATGGTCAATTAATTTATAACAAAGGAGCCAAGAATATACAACCAGGAAAGGACAGTCTCTTCAATAAGCAATATTGGGAAAAGTGGACAGCGACATGCAGAAGAATGAAACTGGACCACTTTCTTACACCATGCACAAAAATTTATTCACAATTGGGGGATCCCTGGGCCTTCAGCCCAGGGCGTGATCCTGGAGTTCCGGGATCGAGTCCCTCATTGGACTCCCTGCATGGAGCCTGCTTCTCCCTCTGCTTGTGTCTCTACCTCTCTCTTGCTTTGTGTCTCTCATGAATAAATAAATAATTTTTAAAAAAATTTTACTCAAAATTGATTAAAGACTTGAATTTAAGACCCAAACCACAAAGCTCCTAGAAGAATACACAGGCAGTAAGCTCCTTGACATTGGTCTTAGAGATCGTTTTTGTAACCTTACACTAAAAGCAAAAGCAGCAAAAGTAAAAATAAACAAGTAAAATGATATCAAACTACTAAGCTTTCACCCAGAAAAGGAAACCATCAACAAGAGGCAGCCTACTGAGTGGGAGAAAATATTTGCAATCATATTATCTGATAAGGGACTAATATACAAAATATATTAAGAACTCATACAACTCAACAGCCAAAAACTCTCACAAAAATGGGGAGAACTGAATAGACATTTTTCCAAAGAAGACATCCAGATGGCCAGCAGATACATGGAAAGATGCTCAATACCACTCATCATCAGGGAAGTACAAATCAAAACCACCGTGAGAGATGGCACCATGTCTATGGCCATACCACGCTTGAACGTATCCGATCTCTTCTGATCCTTGAAGCTAAGCAAGGTCAGCTCTGTTTAATGCTGGGATGGGAGAGACCACCTAACATCAGAAGGACTGTCATCAAAAAGACAAGAAATAAGTATTGGCAAGAACGTGGAGAAAAAAGAACCCTCAAGCGCCGTTGGTGGGAACGCAAACTGGTGCCGCCACTGTGGAGGCTCCTCAAAAAGTTTAAAATAGAAATACCATCAGATCCAGCAAATTCCACTCCTGAGTACTTATCTGAAGAAAAACAAAAAACTGACTGGAAAAGATATCTGCATCCCCATGTTCCTTGCAGCACTATTTACAATAGCCAAGACATGGAAGCAACCCAAGTGTCCATCAGTGGATGAAAGGATCAAGAAATTGAGGTATATATATAGAACGGACTATCACTCAGCCATAAAAAAGAGTGAAATCTTACCATTTGCAACAACACGGATGGACCTTGATGGCATTATGTGTAGTGAAAAAGTCAGGTAGAGAAAGAAGAATGATCTGCCTTACATATGGAATCTAAAAAACAAACAATAAAAACAAAAACACAAGCTCATAAGTACAGGGGACAGATTGTAGTTGCCAGAGGTGGGGGTAGTGGTGAGAGAAATACATGAAGGGGGTTAAAAAAAAGTAAAAAACAAAACAAAATATGTTCATCTATGGCCAAGCTCTGTGAATAGTAACTATTCAGAACTTTCCTATGTTTGGGGTGACTTGCTTCCCTTATTTATAAGAATTGATAGTAATAGCCAAATAAATAAATAAGAACAGGTGAAATGGGAAATTGAGGCTTTTAAGGAAAAGGAAGTAACAACTCTTTTCTGGAGCAATTGTGCAACAAGTAAAGCAGCTGGGGGCCGGCAAAATAAGCTATAAATAAAATAAAATCTAAAGACGAGAGATGGTGGTACTTGAATGGAGTGTGTGGAGATCAGGAGGGAGGGTAGAGCTACCTTGCTGTGTGACCCCATAAGCCACTTGCCCTCTCTGGGCCTTGGTTAATTTTATGATAAAATGCAGGCAGGCAACAGGGATGACTCGTCCTCCTCTCTGAGGTCCCTGATTCTGAGCAGCCAAGCCTGCTATCCTGTTTTGTGGCTCTAGGTCCAGTGGAACAATGGAAGAAGTGGAAGCCCTGGGGTCACAGATGGACAGATGGACACTTTTTAAAAGATTTATTTATTTATTTTAGGATGAGAGGAGAAGGAGGGCCAGAGGAAAAAAAGAGAATCTTGAGGTTAACTCCCCGCTGAGCACAGAGCTCCATGTGGGGCTAGATCCCAGGACCCTGAGATCATGACCGGAGCTGAAATCAAGAGCTGGATGCTTAACCGACTTGGCCACCCAGGCGTCCCCAGTGATGACATTTCAACTGTGATTGCAGCACCTGCAGCTCACCCACCTAACTAGCCATGCACCCTCCCCTCTCTGTACCGGATTTCCTCTTCTAAATTGGGTTTCAACAGAGCCCACTCCTTAGGGCAGTGGGAGGTCTGCATGAGCCCTTGCACTGCAGGGCCTGACTCCTAGGGAACCAGGAGTTTGTTTCTTTCTCCCTTCATTTCCCTAAAATGAATGCCAATGGTAGCTTTGAAAATGAGTCCCCCAAAGTCTCTTGGGGTTGGAGGTGGTGTGCAGAGCCCAGCCCCAGATTCATGGAAGGCTGGAGTTCCATGGGACGTTACAGAGTTGCCTGGGTGGCTCAGTCGGTTAGGCATCTGCCTTCAGCTCAGGTCATGATCCCAGGGTGCTGGGATGGAGCCCTGTATCAGGCTCCCTGCTCATTGGGGAGTCTGCTTCTCTCTCTCCCTCTGCGTTCCCCACAACCCACTTGTGCTCTCTCTCTCTCTCTCAAATAAATAATTTTTAAAAAACAAAAACAAAACAAACAAAAAAAACAAAAACAAACCGCAGACCTCCCCACCATAGCTCATCGAGGGAGGGCAGGCAGTCTGTGGACTGATTTTTACAGAAAAAAGCCATGAGCCTTTTGAATGTCACCCCCCACCTCATGGCCCCCCATGGAGCTGCAGGTACTTTAGCTACAGTTTCCAGAGCTGAGCCCTCACCCACCCGGCTGCCAGCATCACTTCAGTGGACAGAGATCGGGAAGAAAGGACTGAAAGGGAACTGATATTTAGACACCTACAGTGGCTCAATGCCTCACAGACAGCACAACAATCCCATGAAATAGGGATCCCTGGGTGGCGCAGCGGTTTGGCGCCTGCCTTTGGCCCAGGGTGCGATCCTGGAGACCCGGGATCGAATCCCACGTCGGGCTCCCGGTGCATGGAGCCTGCTTCTCCCTCTGCCTGTGTCTCTGCCTCTCTCTCTCTCACTGTGTGCCTATCATAAACAAATAAAAAATTAAAAAAATAGATAGATAGCATATCCTTATTTCACAGAAAAGGAAACTGAGGTTCAGAGAGGTAAAGTGATTTGCCCAAGGGCTCCTAGCTAGTTCAGGGTGGTGTTGGGGTTGCCCTCAGGTCTAGGCTTGGTTTCTTTGCCATGGCAGTAAGTATACTTGTCCATTCCCCTAGATGCCAGGAGTGAAGGCTACGTCACCCTATTTCTCAAGCCTGGGGCCACTCTGATGAGCACAGGATCATGCTTTGCTCTGCTCTTCTATTCCCTGGATGGTACTGGGTGATGCAGGGGCTCCTAGAGGGAAGATTGGGGCCCATCAACCCCAAATTCATGCATGTGCACATGAGCACACATGGAGCAACTGTCATCTGATGTTCCCGGGTGGGCTGCTTGCTGCCAGAGCCCCCAGGACGGTTCTTGGTTCTCTCCCAAAGCTTTGCATCCAGGTCCCAACTACTCAGCCCGGGACCAGTGGCTAGGGATCTCGTTGCCTTCCTGCTGGTCTCCCCGCCTGCCATGGGGGTCTGTCACCACCTCTCTGCCACAGAGCCCTCCTGATCTCTGAGGCCTTCTGAGAAACAGGAAACCACCCCAGCATCTTCCCTGAGGTTCCCCATGAGCTGCCCCTGTCCGCCCCTCCAGGGCCCCCACCCTGCCTCCCGCTGGACAGCAGCCTGTCCTGAACCGCCTGTGGCTTCGCTCCCTCTGGCCTCCCTGCAAAGACGGTTCCTTCTACCCAGGCCACCTGCACTCTGCAAGGTCCCCTGCGCCCACACGCTCCCCTGCCATCACGTGCCTCTTGCCTCTTGCCGATGAGCAATGCGAGGGGGTGCTTCCCACACTGTGGAGAGAGAGCAGGCTTACTCACCTGGGGCCCTGAGGCCCAGCCAGGCCTGGGAGGCTCTGGACATCGGCTCAAAGAAGGAACCCCAAGTGGGGAGGTAAGGAGTGCATACTTGCCTTAATCCTTACTTACATTGTTCCAATGTTAGGGGGCACGCTAGCGTGAGGCTGCTAAGTGTCCGTCTCCTGGAGTCCTGGATGAAGCCGGTGCTGGCAACCAGACTTCTAGTTTAAGGCCCCCGAGGTCCCAGCCTGCTCCTCTCCTGGGAGGCGGGAGGAAACCCCTGGCACACGCTGTCACCTGCCACTTTGTGCTGCCACCTGGTGGCCTCACAGGGAGAGCTGGTGTTATTTTTCATCCCAAGGGCTAAAGTTTTAAAAGATTTGGGGTAAAATCAGTCTGAGTCGATTTAATCATAGTAAATTCACCCCCACACCATCTCACTGATGAAACCTATACTCCGTGCTAGTCAGCAAGAGACCACCAGTACACCCACATTGGGATTCAATCCCAACCCAAACCACAATCCATCCTGCACTTGATAGCTTACGACTCCCTCTTGTGGGTGTGTGTTTGGTTTATATTATGTCTTATGGGATTTTGAAGATTGCCCATTTTCTGGGTTGGGGAGAGTGTACAATAGTGTAGATTAAATAACCCAGGCAGTCCAAAAAAAACATGCTTACTGTTCTAGGTACTGTCCTAGACAGTCCCTAGGACTAGGGACCTGTGGACCTGTGGCCCCTACCCTCAGGAAGCTGAGAGTCTGGAGGCAGAGACAGGGCTTAACCAAATAATCACATAAATATATAATCTCAAACCAAGATAACTGCGTTGGAGAACATATACACGGAGCCATCAAAGCAAGATAATAGGTGGATCGTTTCTAGTTTGGGGGCTTGCGGGAAAGACATTCCCGGGAAAGTAACTCTTGAGCTGGGTTCTGAAGAATGACTAAGAATGAAGAGAACAGCTCTGGTGTGGACCAGCTTGCGTCTCCCAAATTCATATGTTGAAACCCTCACCTCCAGTGTGACCATAGGATCTTTAAAGATTTAATTAGGATTGGGCTCCTGGGTGGCTCAGGAGGTTAGGCATCTGCCTTTAGCTCAGGTCATGATCCCAGGGTCCTGAGAAAGAGTCTTGTATCTGGCTCCCTGCTCAGTGGGGAGTCTGCTTCTCCTGCTCCTCCCCACTTGTGCTCTCACGCTCTCTCTCACTCTCTCTCTCGCTCTCAAATAAATCAACAAAATCTTAAAATCAGAAAAAGAAAAGGCTTAATTAGGGTTAAATGAAGTCAAAGTGTTGGGGCTTTAATCCGATAGGACTGGGTCCTTATAAAAAGAGGAGCAGACACTAGAAATCCCCCTCTCTCTCTCTCTCTCTCTCTCCATGGGAGCAGAAAGGACAGGCCGTGTGAGAACACAGAGAGAAGGTGGCCACCTGCAAGCCTAGGAGACAGGCTTCACAGAAACCAACCCTGCCAGCACCTTGATATGAGCCTTCCACTCTCCAGAACTGTGAGAAGATAAATTTCTGTTCCTGAAGCCACCCAGCCAGACTGGGCATTTTGTCATGCAGCCTGAGTAGAGCTAAGTCAGCATAATTCTAAGTCCATATAAAGGTCCTGAGTGGACCTTATAAAGGTGGGCAGGAGTCTGATCCATTAGAGACACTGAAAAAGATCTGTGTGGCCAGAACTTGGAGAGAAAGGGGAAGGAGGGGCAGGTCGAGTCAGGCAAGGTTGGTAGGGGATCTCTTGGGGGCTCATAGACCAGGTCTGTCTAGGAGAAATGGGAAATGAGTGAAGGGCTTCAGGCAGAGAGTTGGCATCAGATGCTTTATTTTAGAAACACCTGGTGCCACCTAGAAAATGACTCAGAATGGGCACAAGTGGCTTCAGGGAGACCTGTGAGGAGGCTGTTATTGGACCTGGTGACAGGTGGTGACAGTTAGTGCTAGGGAGATGGTGGGAGAGAAGTCTATTGATGGCAGATATGCACCAGGAACAAAATCAGCAGAGTTTGGTGATGGCTATGGGGAAGGAGAGAAGAGGGAGTTCAAAATGATAACTTCTGGATTTTGGGTTTATCCAACCCAATAAACAACGGTGTCACTTCCTGAGACAGGGCCACAGGGGGATGGGGAGGATTGGGTTTGGGAGGGAGCATGTGTTGGGTTTCAGGCAGGTTGAGGCTGAAGGGCCCGAGGGACACGCACATAGAGATGATGGGTGTTAGAGCCTGGCCAATTTTGCTACTTTCCAACTGTGTGACTTTGAGTAAGTTGTGGACTGTCTTTGAATCTCCATTTTCAAGCTATCCAACAGGGACAAGAAGATTGATCACACTGAATAGCTGCAAGGGTTAAACTGGACAAGAAGATATAACCAGTGTAACATGATATTAAAATGGCAGAAAAGAGACCAAGACAATATCAAATACCAAAGTGATACAACCAACACCGGTATGCAAAACTTTAATGTTCTAGAACTGGCTTCCTAACTCCCACACTTGGAGGTCAAGGTGTTGTTCGAGGTATTTAACGAGCTTGAAGCACTAACCTACAGAACAGGGGATGCAGTGCTGTGCTGGGCTTGGGACTCCCCCGGGGCAGTGTTAACCCTAGACTTACTGAGTCATGGGGAGGTCCAGATGTTGGGGACTCCAGGGGAAGGGACCCAGGTACCGGCAAGGGAAGGCATCTTGGGGAAGCAGCTTTTTACTCGCTGGAATGGAAATATTTCAAAATTTTAACAACCAGCACAACCACACTGATGCATACCAGTGAATCACCAGTTCTGCTTAGAAGGTGTGAATTCTAAAAATGCCCCCATATTTGAATCCCTGGAACCTATGAGTATGATGAGATATGGCTCCCATATGTTACATATTATATAGCACAGTTGACCTTATGAAGGGAAGATTCCTACCATGGGCCTGATGTAATCACTGGGTTTTCTCTGCCTGGTAGGCAGGAGAGAAGAGCAAAGACCCCCGCAGCACTCGGGGAAGATGACAGGCCATCACTGAAGATGAAGGTGTCAGGTTTGCCTTGAGGAGTTGAGAGAGAGGCCATAGCAGATAGTCAAGGAGATAGGGCCTTGGTGCTATGGTCTTCAAGGAACTGAATTCTGCCAAAGACCAGCCTGGAAGTGATTCTTCCTCAGAGGCTCCTGACAAGAGACCAGCCTGCCTATACCTTGACTTTGGCCTTTTGAGACTGTAAGCAGAGAAGCCAGGTGACCATGCTGGACTTGCACCCTCCAGGAACTGTGAAATAATACGCCTGCCTGGTGTTAAGCTGGTGCACGGGTGGTCATTTGTTATGCAGCCACAGAAAACTATCTGGAGAGTCGGCAAGGGTGGATTCTAAAGGAGTGTTCGTGAAGAGTTTTCTCTGCGGATGGCTGCTACTGTGCAGTGCTATTTCCTTCACCTCAGTTCCAGAGAAGAGGACTTCTGGGGTCCTCTCCATCACCTCGAGTTTGTTCTCAAGCAGCCTGGGACCTGACTGCCAGTTGAAGAGCTCAGAGGGCCACAGCAGGGGGTAGCAACCAGGATGGGCCCTCCCAGCAGGGCAGCTCCCAGGACCCCCCGGGTACTCCTGAGCACTTAGTGAGTCGCGGACAGAGTCTACCAGGGCCTTGGTGACTCTTGCAAGGGGGCCACCCCACTGGTGATCTGCTCCCGCTGACAGTCTGGGGCTCTGACACACGGGAAGACAGGCGCTGAGGCAGGGAGCACTGGCTGGAGAAACAGAATGCCGGAGAGCCCCCCTCACAAGGGCCTATAGGTAAGAGTCTGCTTTGCGCCGCTGCCAAGAAGGCACAAAACCATCAGATCAAATCTGCCTTGTGCCCCCTTTCCCTCTCCTCCCCCAGCTCCCTTGGGGCGGGGTGGGGTGCTGAAGCAGTTAACCAGCCTCACCGGTTACCATCATCACATCAAATCACACAGCTTTCCCATGCAGGTGTCTCTAGCCCCCATTCACAGATGAGGAAACTGAGGCACAGAACAGTAATTTGCCCAAGATCCCACAGTCAGGAAGAACAGCCCTGAGATCAAGCCCACCTCTGTCTATAATCAGAATCCGTGCTATTTTTGCTATGCCATAAACCCTCCGGAGGCAAGAGTGTGAAGGAGAATGTGTGATGCAGGCACTTAGTGCATGAAAGCACGGCGCTTTCCTCGTTAGGAATCACAACTATGTAAAGTATCCCATCTTGTCTTCACAGCAGCCCCATGAATGTATATGGTTTTTTTCTTTTCTGACTGTCTGATGAAGACCTACGACCGGAGAGATTAGGTAGGTACCCTGCCAGCTTTTCTGATGCCACGTCCTGTCCCTGGCCCTTTGCCTTTCACCCTCAGTGTGGATGGCAGTAAGGAGAGAAGCTTCTAGAAGGTGGAGGGAAACTTGCCACACTGGAGGGATAAAGCAGAACTGGAGACAAGAAGATAAGCAGAGCATCTTGGGTAGAGGCAGCATGAACACAGCTTCCGAGACACGAAAATCAAGACAAAATACTCTGAAGACTGAGCAGAGAGACACATCCCAGGCCCCAGGGCTGCCCTCCTGGCCTCGTTCCTGGATCTGGCCTCAGACGATGACCAAGCCTCCTACCAGGCTTCCCTGGGTGGCCACGCAGGATGCCTGCTAAGAGCAGAGCCCAGACTCAGGCACCCGGGCTTGAATCTCAGCTCTGTACCTGTGTAACTGTGTTACTTCATTGCTCTGGGCCTGTCTCCTCGTCTGTAAAATAGGGCAGCGGTCATAGCCTACACCTGGGCTACGGCACAGCCACTCTGGGCCCAGCTGCACCCCGCCACCGCCACTAGTCATCTCATGGAACCCCTCCTGCAGCTGGCACCCAGCACGCTGCTTCCTGCCCTCAGGAAGGGCAGGTCTGCGTGGTCTAACTCCCACCTGCGTGGTCTAGCTCCCACCTGTCCTTCAAACCCTGCTCTGGGGATGACCCTTCCTGGGAGCCTCTCCCATGCTCCCCGAGCCTGTGTTCCCACTGTCATTGCACTTTTCACACTTGCTCAGCATCTCACAGGGGAGACCTAAGCAAGGTATTACTAGATTCTGTATCCCTGCACTGGCCGTGTCACCTACAGGCATTGCAGGCAGTCAGAAATGCATGTTAGATGAGAGACAGAGAGGAGAGCAGAGCGGAGACAAGGCGGAGGGGACCAGAGAGGAGGGGGAAGAGAGAGGAAAGGAAAGATAGGGAAAAATACTGGAAAAGTGCCAACTCTTTTCTTTGGCATTTGAAGCCCTGAAAAGCAGCTTCCTTGCCGGGCCCCTACTTGATGCCCTCTGGCCTGCTGAACCCCTGTGTGCCCAGAGCACAGCCTGCTCTTCTATGCATTTATGCCTACTGTGACCTCTGCCTGGGCCATGGAAACCCCTCACTTGCCTTCTTGCCCTCTATCTGGTGAACTGGTCACTTCTCTCTCACCTCCTTCCAAATATTAAAACTTCCTTCCCCAGCCCTCCTTATTCTTCTTCCCAGCTTTATTTCTCTCCATCTGCCATATCACCTGTCCCTCCATCCATCTGTATATTCACCCATCCACCCATCCATCCATCTGTCCATCTGTCCATCCATCTATCTGTTCATCCATCCATCCGTCCATCTATCCATCTATCCATCCGTCTGTCCATCCATCCATCTGTCCTTTGGCTCCATCCACATGCATGTAAATTCCACGAAGGGAGGGATTTGTCTGTTTAGTTCACTGTTGTATTTCCAGCACAGAGAACAGTTCCAGCAGGAAGGTGTTCAATAGTCATTACTGAATGAGTGAATTCTCCCTTCAAAACCCAGTCCAACTCTTCCTTTCTTTGTGAAGCTGCTTCATCTACCTGCCCACCGGGGAAATCCCTGTCTTGCTTATGTTACTGTCATGCCCTGTGCAGTTTTGTTTTCCACCTATCACACTATGGGGTTAGATGGCGATCTTAGCCAAGTTTCCTACAGAGAACCTGGGGTATAATTCGCAGGAAGCAAGAAGGAGGGGGAGAGAAATGAGGCAGGGAGGAAGCGAGTGCATACAAGGGGCTCAGGAATTCACATGGACTCTGCTATGGCCTGAATGGTGTCCCCCGAGTTCATATATTGAAGCAGTGATCTCCTGACTCTGCTTTTAAACAGCTCCATAAATCTGAGCCGGGCTCACACCTCATCTCTAAAAGTAGATTAATAGCACCTATTCATAGAATTGCCTAGAGAAGAAGTGAGAATGCCTCTAATGTGGCTGGCTCACAGCTGCCAGGTATCAAGAATTTAGTGTTGTTTCTGTCAGCCCAGAGTCTAGCATAGTGCTTGGCACATCTGTACTCTCATTCCATGTGCCCTGAACTGACCCCAGCAGGCTGTGTGATAACTTGCTTACAAACATGTAAAGAACCACCAAGGTTTAAATGAGGTGGGGGCAGGGGTACTGGTCAAAGAGGGCTTTGTCAGTAACCGAGCTTACTTCGAGGAATAGGCAAGGTTTCCTGAGTGCAGCTGAATGGGAGGAAAAAGTGGATTAATTGTCCCTTCCCTGTATAATTTTTGGCATCAACCACCGTACCGTTCATGCTGCAGGTGCCTAGCACGGAGCTGACTTGCAAAAAAAAAAAAAAAAAATTAGTTGAATTAATAAACACAAGATAACTTTGTTCGCATCTTGCCCCCCCCCCCCACTAAACTGCGTGTTTTTGAGGTTGAGCACCAAGCCTTCTTCACACTATATCCCCAGTGCAGTGTCTAACACATTGCTAGTGAGATTCATTTGCAAGCAGCATAACCCAACTCCAGATATTTTAAGCAGAAAAGCACTGCATTAAAGGATTTTGAGTATCTCAGTGCATCTCTGGGAGGCCTGGAGAACCAGCCTTGAAGGATACATGGACTTGAGAGCTCCTCCTGGGGCCAGAGAGCAGTGACTCTGGCTTGCCTGGCCAACACCATGACTGGAATCTGGTGCTGCCTCGGGAAACCAAACAGAGCTTCTATGGCTGCTTCCACCACTCTCACCACAACAGAGTCCACACAGTCCCTGCTTCTTTGCCTCCTACATGCTGGGACCCAGCTGGGGAGGCAGATGCCTCTGACGGGCAAAGCCCCAGCTGCTCAGGAGGCTGGGAAGGTGAGGGGCTGGGAAGGTGAGGGTCTGGCCTGCAGCTTCTGTAAATGGCACTTGCCTCCCTTCTGGACTCAAAAGTTGGGAAGGGGTTCAGCAGTGAGGGTTCTGGGAGAATTTTGGCTTGAGGAGGCAGACTGCACACATGTACCATGCAGGGAAGAACTAGAAGATGGTCCTGAGCTCAAGAGGCATATTGTGGAGTAGATTAGAATAAAGGCCAGACAGGTAGGGTTATGGCCCATTTGGAGGGCCTTGAACACCAGGATTTGGACTGCTGCTGCTTTAGTCTGTAGACAGTGGGGCCATGGAAGGCTTTTGAGGTGCTATGTGACAGGAGAAGCAGCCAGGAACAGAGAGGGGCAATGTCAGGTGATGGAATGGAGTGGAATGGAATGGAATCGGTATTGAAGTCAGACAACTATATATGCCAAGGATGGGCTCCCCACCCCAACCAAGAAAGAATATCCCCTCATTCATTTCCTGCTCTAAAACCCCCCAGCTAAGTCACACCCCTGCAGACCGTGATGAAGTTCCAGTTCTTCACAGAAACAGGAAAAAATGGGAGATTTACACCCTTCTCAAGTAGATGCATAATTTTCGCCTTACAGGATCATCTGAATATTACATGATTACCTAAATATTAAATGAGATAAAGTACTTAAAGCGCTCATCACCTAATAGACCTTTAATAAAAGATAGCTAATAACTATTTATTGTGCAGTTAACACGTGCCAGGCACCCCTCACCCCATCCATGTGAAGCGATGTACTATCCCATTTCACAGAAGAAATCTGACCCAGACTTGCCTGAGGCCACACTGGCAACAAGTGGCAGGACAAGGATTTGAACCCAGGTTTGTCTGCCTCCTGAACCAGAGTTCTCAGCCACTAAGCTCTTTCTTGGGGTGGTGCTGAGCTTGAGGGGGATGAATACAGTGGCATGGAGTTAGTGGGATGGGTTGCAGAGGGAGAAATGGGAGGCCACAAGACTATTTCAACAGCTGGGTGACCTCTGAGCTTTATGTGTCTGTGATTTTTTGGTCTTCCATGCCTCTAATGAAATCCTGCTTTAATTCACCCTCGTAGCCCCAGCTCTTTGCCTGGGGCCCAACACTCAGTGACGAAGGGAAATGAATTGATTGAACGTACTGTATGCTTCCAAGAGAACTACCCTGTCTTGTCTGTCTCTGCACTCCCAGTACCTGATAGGATCTCGATGTGGAGGGTCCTCATGGGGTCCTCCAGGCACCAGGCTCCTCATAAACCCAGAACCTTCCCGAGAAGCTTTTAGGCTTCATCCCTACCAGAAAATCACTTCCTATCTCTCTGATATTCATGGACAATTTAGCCTTCCTAGCTCCCGTGTGCTTCTGATTCTTCTCCACTGGAGTCTCATTAGAACATCCCTGTTAACATGTTGTGCCCTGGCAGCGCTCCAAGTGTGCTCCAACCGCAGAGTCAGACGTTTACCTCCCTGACTTCTCACTTTGACAACAGCACAGATGTGAAGATTATTATCTCTGTCTTCCCTAGGAAGACATGGAGAGGAAGCCTGCCCACTAAATGAAGAACTGGAATCAGAAGCCCGAGTCCCGCAGATTTTAAAACCTGGCCCCTCCTCCTCCTCACCACCTGTAGGAAGCCAAAAATATATTTTCAGTTTAATCAGCATATATTTAACGCAAAGGCCTTTCTGTGGGTCCACCATTAGAGAAAAATATACAACAGCTTCATCCCTTCTATGTGTGTGTATGTGTGTGTGTGTGTGCACAAGCAGGTAGACACCAGCATGTGTACTTGCTATTATATACTCGGTGCTCATTCCCATAGGTGCTAGACTTACCACAATTACTTCTAGAAATCCAGACTCTAGTCAGGATATTAGTCAAGGTCCAGTTATTTTAACAGAGAATTTACTATAAAGAAATGTAAAGTTGGTTTAAAGTTGCTGACTCAGGGGATGCCTGGCTGGCTCAGTGGATGGAGTATGTTACTCTTGATCTCAGGGTTGTGAGTCCAAGCCACACATGGAGTGTAAAGATTACTTAAAAATAAGATTTTTAAAAAGATGTATTTATTTATTTGAGAGAGAGAGAGCACAAGCAGGAGGACAGGCAGAGGGAGATGGAGAGAATCTCAAGCAGATTCCCCACTGAGCACGGAGCCTGAGGAAGGGCTCAATTCCAGGACCCTGAGATCATGACCTGAGCTGAAACCAAAAGTAGGCGGCTTAGCCAACTGAGCCACCCAGGCTCCCCCTTCCCCAAAAAATAAAATCCTAAAATAAAATAAAGTTGCTGAATCAGGAGCTGAAAGGCAAGAAGAAAACACTGAGATATGGAAGGAGCAAGGGCAGGAATCTGCCTCGCTCCTAGGGCTGGGGGTGGACAATGGAAAGAGGCTGGAATTATTAAATGTAAACACTAGGAGAGGGTCCTGCAGGCCTGGGACCCAAGCCCTGGGGAGGGGGTGCCCCGGAGGCTGAGGTATGCTGAGGATGTTCTTCAAGGACAGGCAAAACCACAGCTGGATGCAGCTGCTGCCAAGGAAGGAGCCACTAGTGCAGCAGAGGTGTCACTGGGGAGAAGCTCCCAGGAAGAGCAGAGCGCGCAGAAGTCCTCGGCGGCGGCACACTGAGGAGCAAGTCCCCTCCCCTGGACCCACCCCAGTGATGGCAGAGGAGGTCCTCCCTCTCTCTGTCTCTCTCCTCTTTTCCCCCTTCCTCACTTGCCATGGGAGCACGTTGCACAGATCCTAACCCAAGGCCAGTGGGCAAAGCAGGGTGGCGTTTGCTGGGTCCCAGCTCTAGCATCAAAGAGTGTGGAAAGGTAGGGCGGGGGGTGAGAGGCAGCAGGTTACTAACAGAGACACCAGGTAGGGAAGGCTCCAGGCTAGAAGCCAGTTCTCCAGTCCTTACTCTGCCCCTTCCACTGACCTGCTCTGTGACTTGAAGCAAGTCACTTTACTTCTCTAAGCCTCCATTTCTTCTGCCACAGGATGAGAGGGGAGCTCTGACCTTCTGCTTCTCAAGCTGTGGTTCTCCGAGAAGCATCGGAATCACTTGGGGAAAGGTTGGAAACACAGTCTCCCACCGGACTCCCATGTCCAGGATCAGACTGTGTGTTTCAGGAGTTTCCCAGTGCACGGTCAAGTTTGAGAAGAGCTGTGCTAAGTGCCCCTCCTTGCCAGGCACATGCCAAGTGACCACAGCACTGCAGGAGAAAGACATGAGATTTATGGTCAGATAGATTCAAGTTATTTTTTAAAAGATTCTATTTATATATTCATGAGAGACACAGAAAGAGGGGCAGAGACATAGGCACAGGGAGAAGCAGGCTCCTCACAGGGAGCCCGATGCGGGACTCCATCCCTGGACCCCAAGATCACACTCAGATGCTCAGCTGATTTAAATCCTCCTTCCGCCTTTAGCTCCTCTCAACTTTAGTTTTCTCATTTGAAAAGGCGGGGGGGGGGGGGCAGACTGCCATTCCATGAAATGTATAGGATCATGGTAAAGATGAAATGAGCTGAGGCATGCAAATGCCTCCCAACAGCAGCAGGGCTCAAGATTATCTTGTAGAATGTGTTATAGTATCAGTATGGGTCAGGACACCAGCGCAGCTTCCTCAGAGCAATACTGAAGCCATGTCCCCAAGAATTCAGAGGATGTAAACAGACAAATCACACTCCAAAGAGACTGGAATCTGAAAAGGCTTTTTAAAAAATCTGGAAATGTCAGCATGTGTTCTCTTCTCTAGAACTTTCTCCAGATTGTACAATAGAGTATATTGGTCATATGACCCTGAAGTCATGATGATTCTTCTTCTAGCCTCAGTCCCCACATCTGTAAAATGGAATCATTTTGTGATAGACATTACTTATATCATGAAAAGATGTCTGTGTAGTGGTTTCTTTTTTAAAGAGTGCCTCCAATGTTTCCAGCTTGGGAAACTGCACTGATGGCACCATAATCCAGAATGGAACTTTAGGGAGCATGAACTAGCTTGCAGTGGGAACTGGGACATGCAGGAATTTGAGGTTCTTGTAGGACTCCAAGTAGAGATTGCCAGTAGCATCACCGGTATAGGATGAGAGCAGGGTATGTTGGTATATGAGTGCCTGATTTGTCCCCCCTCACCGCTCAGTGTAAAAATATGGCCACATCTTCGTTCTTCACATTAACTGCTCAAGCCTTCACCTTCCCTTCTCAACAGAAAGTCCAAACCTCTCTCTTAAGACACCTGCCTCCTTTCCAACTAGCCAAGAATTCCAAAGGGTCTGAGGATTCCTCACTTCATCGTTGCAATGACCCATGACTGTCAGAAGGTGTCGCTGTTCAACACCAGTCTATAAAGGCCACCAAAGCCACCCTCTCCTCAGGTTCCCCGGAGTGGCACAGCGGGGCACTGTCCAGAAATGAGCCCTCCGCCTCCACCAGACCGCTGTGGTGTGCTGTCCTTTGAGGCTTTTTATACCTTCCCACCAGCACTAGGACCAGGGACCAGATCACAGTGTCCACCTGCTGGGCGTCTGGACCTGTCGAGGACAAGTGCTTGGGGGGTTAGGGGTCTGATGCCCTCTACTCCCCAGGGGTGCTAGATTCCTGTATAAATTGGCCCATGCTCCCTTCAGATTCTCTCCTGTGCCTGTAACACCCTCTTTTCCCAGAACAGTGTGATTGTGGCCTAGCCTGAGTCCAGAGACCCTGCATAGAACCAAGGAGATCAGCACCAAGGCATTTTGCTTGAAAACTGTATTTCTGCCTTGCCATTCTTCTGCTGTTTAGAAAGATTTGGGAATATCTGCATGAAGTCCCTGAGTGAGTTCACAGTGGGTTGGGGCCGCTGAACAGTGGGAGCTCAATGAAGCAAGGAGCAACCTGGTAATTCTGGGTTATTATTTTTTTTTAAGATTTTATTTATTTGAGAGAGAGAGAGAGAGAGAGCTCTCGAGCACAGAGGGAGAGGGAGAAGCAGGCTCCCTGATGAACAAGGATCCCAACACAGGGCTAGATCCCAGGACTCCAAGATCATGACCTAAGCCCAAGGCTGCTGCTTAACCAGCTGAGCCACCCAGGCCCTCCAGAATCAAGCAAGTCTAAATCATGGGTGATCTAAACACAAACCTTCAGGAGAGGGTCACAGGAGCTGGTATGAGGTTGCAGTGGGAAAAGGGATGAGGAAGAAGGGACAGCTTATGAACGAAAGAATGGCATGGCTGGAAGGCACATAAAGATTTATTTTTAATATCACTAGTTTTAAAGACAAGATTACCGATGCTCAAGAGGTTAAGTGAACTGAGACCACTTAGCTAGTAAGAAGGCCTTCATTCCATTTATCATGTATTTATTGAGCATCTGCTTTTGAAGAATTATTCTAAGCTCCGTGAGCGATACCACCATGGTGAAGATGAAGAAGTCCTTGCTGTCAACGAATAGGGCATACAAGTCATGTTATGCTGTAGGGGAGAAGGGAGCGTAGTGGTTGAACCAGACTCGGAGCAGAGGTCTGGCATCTCCCAGTCTCCTTTCATCTTCAGAGACACCACCTGAGCCAGACTTTATTATCTTTGATTGTCAGATAAGGAACTTTAACCGCAGGGAGAGGTTACACTAATTAGAGAAAGATCCAGAATCGCAACCCAGGTCTATCTGGTGGCAGGATCTAAGCTTCCTTTCCTAACGCTCTTACAATTAAGGAAATAAGGGCCGGGTGGGTTCAAAGGAAGAAGTTACCCGCATCTCTTTGGGCGTTGTAAGAAGAAGTTTCCTGAGAGCAATAGTACCAAATCAACGAGAAAACGCAGGTAAAAAGCCACAGGGCAGGGGAAGGGGAGGTGGAGATCGTGGCCATCGTGGATGGAAAAATAGCAGAAGAGCTTCATGTCTAAAGAAAGACACAGAACTCAGCTCAGCTGGAGCCAGAGTCCATGTAGGGCAACAGTGGGGACAAGGGGAGAGTGGGAATTTAGGGCCACATGATATACAGACCCTTGGAGGCCTGGACAAGAAACTCAAACTTAATTTGCAGATGTCTGTTTCAGCAAGGAGATGACACATACGCTCAAAGTTGAAGACAAACCTGTCGGCGTCTGTAGGTTGGTGCCAAAGTGAGAAACTGCAGACAGAGGACCAGTTGGAAGTTGCTGAAATAGACCCAGGCTGAAAATAAGTGGGTGTTCCGTGGAGTAAAAAAGAAGACAGTGCTTTATGTCCCCATAACGTGCATGTGTCTCCATACGGCTCATCTGTATTATAATTATATAATTGCTGAGTACATCTATTCAGTAATAACAGATATTTACCAAGTACTTACTATATACGGAGCACTTTGCTAAGTGCTTTATAAGCACTAATTCATTTCCTACTCAAAGCGGCCTTATGGAGGTGGAATCTGTCATTACCCTCATTGTACAGATGGGGAAATTAAGGCTTTGAGCAAATAGAAACACACGCAAGGTCATATAATTAGTATCTGCAGGAAACAGAACTCAACCCTGATTTGTTTGACTCCGGAGTCCGTGCTATTACCCCCGTGTTACATACTCAGACCTCATGGTCATCTCTTCCCGGCTCAGCCTCCCCTCAATTAACAAGATTTTGATGGAAATTTAAGGGCAGTCTGGTAGAGTGGGATGTGGAATCCTGGTTCAAGTGTTTACAAGCCAAGTGCTGTTGGATGTGTTACTTGACCTCCTGAGCTTCTGTTCTTTCTGTAGAATGGAGACAGTAGACCAATTTGCAGGGCTGTTGAGAAGACTGACCATGGGGGTGCATGGAGTATCCTAGGCAGTACACGGCACATAGTCACAGGCGTTCAGTAAGGGCTGGTTGTTAGTAATAATAGTAAGAGGGCCTCAGCTGAGGGCGTCTGAAAGGACTAGAGATTACATCATGTGAAGACCAGTGAAGAGCAGTGGCTGTTCTTACCTGGAAGATGGGAGCTGTAAGAGTTACCTTCAAATGTACAGATGGGAGGAGACGGGGAAGACTCATTCTGTGTGGCTCAAAAGGGCAGAACTGGGACCAAGGAGGCTACTCTAGGAGTTTCTAACCACCTGAGGGAACTTGCAAAAAGGCTTCTTTTTGAGGTGGTGCGATTGTGCTACTGGAGGATTTCCAAAGAGAAATGTGTAATCCATTTACGAGGGTGGTTTATGACAGCAGCTCTTGCACGTGGGTGTGTAAGAATCACTCTGACAGCTTGCTAAAATACGATCAATGGGCCTGCTTCCAGAACTTTTGCTCCCTAAAGCCCAGGAAGGGGCCTGAGACTTCGCATCCGTAACCAGTCCCCAAGCGATACTGTGGCTGCTGCTTCTGGTCTACACTTTGAGAACCATCACACCCTCCAGAAAGTGGTTCTTTCTAAATCCCAGACTTTTTTGGTTGGTTCATGACAATGCCTCCAGAAGTCAGAAAAATTATGGAATATATCAAGTGTTTCAGAATGCTAAATGTGTTCACTTTGAAGGACTGTTTTTATCCTGAGTCCATATGACCTTCCGACTTTTTCTGGTATTGAAATTTTCTTTCTTTCATGTAAGGAGGATAAGCAGGGAGGGGGGGGGGTTCTTCAGTTGGTTGCTTTCTTCACACAGCAAAATAACAAGCTGGCAACCCTGGGATTGTCCCCAATTTTTTAAAACATTTTTTTGGTCCACATACTTCTAAAATTGAGGACACCCGGGCCTTGGGCGAGTAAAAGTTTAGATGAAGTGGTTTCTCAAAGAGATCCCTTCCCAAGTAAAGTTTAGGTGTCTCTTTAAAAGGCATCATACATCTCTTTGCCTGGCTGAACAGCTTGCTTGGACCATATTTGACCTCTTATTGATGTTTCCAGTGATCATTAAGCACATCTATTACCATAAAGAGCTGTCAGACCCACAACTATGCCCTCAGGAAGGTTACTTAGAGAGGACTGTTTGTCCCTCATTAAACCGCCCAGGCTGCTTTTCTGTTCATGTGTAGCAATTCCAATACCAGCTGCAACTCACTCCTACTACACAGCTGTCCCTTCATGTATCAGCCTGTTCCTCTGCCCATCATCCAAAGAATGTCAAGCCACCAAGCTTATTAAATCAGTGGTTTCATTTTACACATCAATTTAAGTCAACAGCCTGTGACTTTGAGATCATTTATCTCTTATGAGGGGTAAGGGCAGAGGCTGTGTAAAAGATCAAAGAGAGTTGCCCCTTTCAGTTGAGAAATGGTAATGACAGATAATTTTCACTGGAAACTCACTACATGCCACAACTTAATCTAGAGCAGTGAAGTAACTTTGCCCAGGGTTAATATATGGGAGTCAGGATTCAAATAAGATTATCAGAATGAAATGGGCACTGCTAACCTTTACTGGGGTCACTGGTATTGCTAATAGTGAGCTGCTGAAGTCTGCCCACTGCGCAAGTGAAGATACATAGGTGTTACTGCTTGTATGTGGTGCTTATTCCCTGACAGTTTTTGTTTAAGGGATTTTCTGATGTTGTTTGAAGGAATTGAAATTATTCACATTCAAGAATCAAACTGAGAATCAGATGACTTGGGGACACTGGTCTTGTGCTGGGCACTGGGCAAATAGAGATTAGGAGAGCTGCCCTTGGAAAAGGCAGTAATGTGTGGAAGCATTCTAGGCTGCCAGCGCCAAGGATAGAAATGGCAAAGCCTTAATTTCTGTGGACTACCTCTCAATCACCAAGACCAGTCAGTCTGAGACATTGGCTTCAGCCTTCCTAACTAGAAAGCACTGAGAACTGGTCATTATGGCAAGCTGGAAAAGGAGACTGGTGCTGAATGTCCTTTGTAGTAGGTTGGTCTTAAGCAAACTGCTTGCATGTGTGCTATGAGAGCCATGGGACAGGCTAAATGGTGCAACCAGCTATGTGGTCTGCAATTACTATAGTCACAATAACCATGACAGGGGGTCCTGGCTGGTTCAGTCAGTAGAACATAAGACTCTTGATCTTCGGGTGGTGAGTTCAAGCCCCATGTTGGGTGCAGAGATTATAAATAAATAAACTTTAACCATGACATTTCATGTCAGTAAGGGCCTGGGGAAATTTTTATTCTTTTTTTTAAGATTTATTCATCTATTTATGATAGACACAGAGAGAGAGAGAGGCAGAGACACAGGCAGAGGGAGAAGCAGGCTCCATGCTGGGAGCCCGATGTGGGACTGGATCCGGGGACTCCAGGATCTCACCATGGGCCAAAGGCAGGCCCCAAACTGCTGAGCCATCCCTGGAAATTGTTATTCTTATACTCTGTGGATAGCATTTTTGAAGAGCAATTTGGCAATCAGTTTTAAAATATAATATGAAAGTTAAGATTTCATGAGTTCAAACATGTGTGATAATGAAAATTTACTGGAAATGCACCCATCATAATTAAACTTTGGAAACAATTTAATTGTCCTTTAACAGCATACTGATTGAACAAATTAAGTTATATACATGCATGCACACATACACACACATCTATCAGTGTACACACAAACATATGCAATAGAATGTAAAGAAGCCATTTACAATGTCTATAGCACGTGGTTAAATTTTTAAAAAGCAAATTAGAAAGCTTATGTTGAAATGATCTTGTTTTGTAAAATCACATAAGTATGTGTATGTGAGCCTAAAGATAGGTCTAGAAGTATGGTCATAAATATGTGAACTTTAGTTATCTTTGGATGGCATTCCTTTCTTGAACAGCTCTCATTCCTTTAGACCCAAATAATTCACCTGGCTAACTCCTATTAATCCCATTCATCCCATGGTATGTCTGCTTAGTCATCAATTTCTTCCAGAAGCCCTCTCAGAGCGTCTATATAGATGACACTTCATGTGCCTCCATAGCACCCCATAATTCTTTATCATAACACTTAACATTGATTTATAATTGCTCGTGGATGGTCTAGATCTCCCACAAGGGTCTGTCAGAGTGTGGACTGTGTCTAGTTTACTACTGTATCCCCAGCATGACTACTATAAAAAGAAAAAACAAAACAAAAAACCAGAAAACAAGTGTTGACAAAGAAATGGAGCAGGGGAAAGCATTAGGTATTGCTGGTAGGGATATAAAATCGTGCAGCCACTGTGGAAAACAGTATGGTGGTTCCTCAAAAATTAAACCTGGAATTACCATATGATCCCGCAATTCCACTTCTGGGTGTATACCCAGAAGAATTGAAAGTAAGGTCTTGAAAAGATACTTGTACACCCATATTCACAGCAGCATTGTTCACATGGATAAAACATGGAAGCAACCCAAGTGTCCATTGACAGATGAATGGATAAGTAAAGTGTAATACATACAATGGAATATTTCAGCCTTAAAAAGGAAGCAAACTCCTCAATATGCTACAACATGGATGAATCTCGAAGACAGGAGGCTAAATGAAATAGCCAATCACAAAAAGACAAATACTGTATGAGATACTGAGAGTCATCAGAATCATAGAGACAGAAAGTAGAATGGGAGTTGCCAGGTGCCAGGGGCAGGGGTATGGAGAGTTACTGTTTAGTGGGCGCAGAGTTTCAGATGAAGAGAGCTATGAGAATGGACGGTGGTGTTGGCTGCACAACAATGTGAACGTATTTATTTATTTACTTGTTTATTTTTTAAGATTTTATTTATTTGAGATAGCAAGCAAGAGAAAGAACATGAGCAGGGCAGGGAGGGGCAGAGAGAGAGGGAGAAGCCGACTCCCCACTGAGTGGGGAGCCTCACATGGGGCTCAATCCCAGGACTCCAGAATCATGACCTGAGTCAAAGGCAGACGCTTAACTGACTAAACCCTCCATGTGCTCCATGTGAATGTATTTAATACCATCGAACTGTACACTTAAAAATATTTAGGATGGGGCAGCCCGGGTGGCTCAGCGGTTTAGCGCTGTCTTCAGCCCAGGGCGTGATCCTGGAGACCTGGGATCGAGTCCCACGTCAGGCTCCCTGCATAGAGCCTGCTTCTCCCTCTGCCTGTGTCTCTGCCTCTCTCTCTCTCTCTCTCTCTGTCTCATGAATAAATAAATAATATCTTAAAAATAATAGGATGACCATTGTTATGTTTATTTTACCACTAGAGGAAATCCATTGAAACCTATTAATGGGCCCAAGATAACAAACTGCATGATTCCATTTGGATGACCTTGATCTCTGGAAAAGACAAAAAACTATACTACTGCGAACAGAGCACTTGTCTCCAGGGGCTAAAGGTGGCGGAAGGATGTAACTCCAAAGGAGGGAGTTTTTTGGGGTGAAACAATTCTAGATCTTCACTGTGTTGATTACAAAAACCCTTATATATGCGGAAATCCATAAACTGTACACAAACGATAAGCACCTTTACTATATGTTAATTAAAATGATAAAAATTAACTAATTGGCCCAACCTGGGGTTACTACTTTTCTTGCCTAGACAAAAGCAGCCCCATAAGGCTGAGGTTCATGGAGACAGAAAAGAAGAATCAAAGATGCAGGCAGGTAGGCAGGAAGAGAGAATGAGGACCTGCAGGCTGGGTTAACTATTGTTCTGAGTACTTTTTCATTCATTTTCTTTTTTGAGAGTTGTCCCCTAAACCTCAGTCCTATTTGGTTATTGAGGTGTACTCCTCCTTTTCCCAAGGTTAAAACTATTCTGATTACCAGTAATTTTGTGGCTTCTCAACTACAAGGCACTAAACACTTTAGTCCAAAGTTGATTTTTATGTAGAACTTAACTTTCCAGATTACCTCATACCCCAACAATACTCAAGATGGTTAAGCATTTTTTTTTTAAGATTTATTCATTTATTTAAGAGAGAGAGCGTGCACACAGGCAAGTGAGCAAGTATGGGGGTGGGGTGCAGAGGGAGAGAGTCTCAAGCAGATTCCCCGCTGAGCACAGAGCCTGATCTCACATGCAGGGCTCCAGTCCAGGACCCTGAGTTCAAGACCTGAGCCGAAGGCAGACGCTTAACCAACTGGGCCTCCCAGGGCCCCCAGAATGGTTAAGCTTTTAAAGCAAAGCCCTCCCTAACAGTTCTAACATTTGAATTCAAACAGAACCCAGGGTGAGTTTTCCAGAGTGGCTCTGTTCTTTGCATTTTTGGTGCCCCCTCTTGATTGGCGCTGCTAGAGATTTAACTTAAGACCGATCAATAATTTTAAAATTTTTAGTAGCTACCTTTAAAAGGTAAACAGAGCAAGTGAAATCAACTTTAATATTTTATTCAACCCAGCACATCAAAACACTATCCTTGCAACACATAATCAATATTAAATTATTAGTGAAATAGTTCACATTCTCTTCTTTGTACTGTCTTTGGAATCCAGTGTTTTACACTTAACGTTCATTTCAATTTAGATTAGCCACATACCAGTAGCTAGTAGCTGTTGTATAAGACATTGCAGGGCTAGGCTATTCATTTTTAAAGCCCAGTGCAAACAGCCTCACACTATGTGGACTTTGATCATTATTGAACATTCGAGCCTCTGCCTACATTCTTCATTCATTCATTGGTCAACAAACCCTGGAGTGTCTACTAGCATCAAGCACTGCGCTAGAAACTGCAAACACAAAAGTGAACGAGGAGACATCGCGTGCCCTAAAGCTCAGTCTGCCAGTGTGAGAGACCCATAAAGAGACAGTGAACAAAATAACGTGTAAGAATCAGGACAGCTGCACTTTATTTTATGAGCACTTGAAAGGGGAAGAAAGTGTCATAAATGTAGTTTTAGAGGTGGCCCGGAGCTGATTCAAGGATGTACGTCTAGCTCTATTAAGGGAACGGTAAGGCCATTGCAGAGGTTCCATTGGGAGCAAAGGTACTGAAAATCTGAGGGATCGTGGGGGCCCAGGGGACCTCCTACGAGTGCATGTTCCTTCTGGCAAAGATGAAAACAGAGGGAAGTGGATAGGTGATAAGCAAGGCCAGTTTAGGACCTCAGTGGTCAAGGTTAGCTCCTAAAATAAAAATCGCCTGCACTTTCTAAAATTTCAGAAGAGGTAACCAGCTCTCTACAGAATCGAGGTGAAACGCAAAGGACACTGGATTTAATCTTTTGCCGGTCACAGTCCCTGCTCCTCCGTACTGGAGCCCCCCCTGCTCGGGCCTGCCCCACTGCCTGGCACAGTGGCCGCTAGGGCGCATTCACCGTGGCTGCGGGGGGCGGGGGGGTCCTTCCTTCTTTCCCCTCCAGTCCTATCTGCATCAGCCGAGTGGGAAAGGGGTAAGGGAGCCGTTTTGCACTCTTCTGGGATGCTTCCTCATTGATAAAATGGAGCTCACCCTACCCCCGCGCCCCCCGACCCGCTGCATGGCTCCACCGAGCCTACAGAAAGCGCCTGGGGAAATGGCAAGGTGCACCTCGTGGCCTGAGCGCACCGCGCGACCCGCCGGCCGCGGTCAGGGCTAAGCGCGCGCTCCCCGCGGGGCCGGGAGTCCGCGGCCGAGCTGCGGGGCGCCCGACCCAGGGCCGTGGGGCGCGACCCAGCGCGCGGCGGCTGGACCGGCCCTCGAGCCGGCGTCCCCGCAGCCCCCGCGCCGCAGGGCGCCCCGACCCCGCGGGCGCGCGTGTTCCCCAGCCGCCCCTCCCCGCGCGACGGCCGAAGGGGGTGGGGCGGCCCGCCTCCCGCAGCCAATCAGCGCGGCGGCTTCCTGGTCCGATCCCCGGCGCGGCTCGCCATTGGTCGCCAGCCGGGTCTCGGCCCACCGAACCTTGGCGGCCCGAGCCAATCGCGAGGCGGCGAGGCGACCCCGACTCCCGGGGAGCGGGCGGCGGGCGGCGGGCGGCGGGCGGCGGGCGCGGGCGCGGGCGGGCGCGGAGCCGGCGGGCGGGCGGGCGTGGAGCGGGCGGCGGTGACGGGCGGCGCGAGCCGGGACCCCCTCCCCCGCGCGGCGCGCCGCCGGCCCCACCATGGAGCCCGCCGTGTCGCTGGCCGTGTGCGCGCTGCTCTTCCTGCTCTGGGTCCGCGTGAAGGGGCTGGAGTTCGTGCTCATCCACCAGCGCTGGGTGTTCGTGTGCCTCTTCCTCCTGCCGCTCTCGCTCATCTTCGACATCTACTACTACGTGCGCGCCTGGGTGGTGTTCAAGCTCAGCAGCGCGCCTCGCCTGCACGGGCAGCGCGTGCGGGACATCCAGAAGCAGGTGAGCGGCGCGGGGCGCGGCGGGATGCGCGGCGGGATGCGCGGCGGGATGCGCGGCGCTGGGTGCTGCGGTGCCCCGGGGGCCCGGGGGGCGGGGGGGCGGGGGGGGGGCGGGGGGGGCGGGGGCGCTTCCCGGGAGCGAGGTGTGTGCCCTGCGCGGAGCACCTGCGGGGGCCCCAGAGGGTAGACGGGATCACCAGACCGGGCAGGGTGAGCCGGGAGCAGGTGGCTGCCGCCGGGCCCGACGCATCCCGGAGACGGGGGCTCCTGGGGGGTGGGGCCGGCGGGAGAGACCGGGGAGTCGGGGAACTGACGGGGCGAAGGTGTGTCCGGCGGAGGGTTGGCTGTGAGCCCAGGCCGGGAGCGGGGGAAGGTTGGAAAGTTCCCCTCGGAACTAGGTTGGGGCGGGGTCTAGAGTTGAGAGTTTACTCTGCAGCAGCAAGGAGCTCTTGCCTCTTTGAGAACGAAGGACCGAGGTGAGAAGGTAGCACCCAGCCGGGGTGAGGGTGAAGAGCCTTGGGGCGCTGGGCGGGTACTCACCTCTGGAGGAGGCATCCCCAGTAACTCTGTACATCCTCCCCGCCTCCAAACCCCATCCCCCCACCCGGGGTCTGCGCCCCCACGGAGTCCCTGCCGCTGCCCCCGCTGCGGCTCACCCTGGAACCTCCTTCTCTGTGCCCAGGGTTGGCGTGGCCTTCCAGCCTGGGCATTTTCTTGGCCTCCCTCTATCCCTCCTTACGTTCCTCTTAGGAGTGTCAGGTTGCAAAGAGCTTCTGTTTCCTGTCGCCACCCTCAGCGCAGGTGTAGAAGCCTCCATGTTCAGTGGGTGCAGTGCTGGGTGCCGCGAGCAAGAGTGGGAAGATGGATGCTGAGGGCCACTCCTATGAGGCATAAGACCTTGGGCTGGGTAGCAGAATGCAATGTCTGGAATTGCTTTGCGTGGGCTACCCTGCGTTCAGCCGGCCACAGTCACAGCTCCAGAGCCCTGCCTACCCTCCCTCCCCGACTGCACCCTCTTCCCTAGCTCTTTCCATAGGTTCAGATTTCCCTGTTTACTTGTTTGTTGTTTCCCCCCCCATACACACACCCCCACCCTCCATCCAAGTGTGGGTTCCTGAAAGGCAGGGACTGTTATTGTCCAAGTCACCTCTGGCCCATGGGGCCCTCTCCAGAGCAGCCCAGTGCGTGCTTGTTTAGCTAAAACTAAGCCAGAGGTTCTCACTGGACAAGAAGACAAGGGGCTTGGCCAGACCAGCCCACTACCCTGCCCTGACACGTGCCACGCCCCAAGCCTTGATGTCCATCATTTCTAATTTCACAGCAATCCTGGGAGGACTTAGACCTGTTTTACAGACAGGGAAAAATTGAGGCTGAATCGGTAGTCATGTGTTCAAGGTGGCTATAGCTGGTAAATGGGGCTGGAAACCAGATCAGCCTGGTTTTAGAGCCTGATCTCTGACCTTTCTCCTTTCCCATCCCTTTCCATTCCACCCAGTAGATCTGGTTCTGTTGCCTCACACCTGGCTTGTGGCAATAACCCCCTGACTAGTGGCCCTTTTTCTTGGCCCTCCCCATGTCTCCCTGACTTGCACATACTCACAAGAAGGACTTTGCACAACAGTACCTCCCTGCCAGATTCTTGCTTGGTTCCCATCAGGATCCAGTCCAACCGGTGGTTCAGGCTTTAAGGCTTCCACACACTCACTTCATGCGGCCCACCCAACAGCTGGAATGCAGCACCCAGAATCCATTTCCTACACCCTGGAGTTTGTATGAAGCCCTGGGTTTGCAGTCAGGCAGGGGCAAGGCCAGATGATCATGGAATCCCTCTTCTGCTCATATACCTCTATTCACAGGGCACCCTGGCCTCAGATGGCAGAAAAGTGCTCCCCCATGTTTTTTTTAATTATTTTATTTTTATTTTTATTTTTTTGCTCCCCCATGTTGAGCTGTTTGTTTACCCAGCCAGCTTCAACCCAGCCCCCTCCACGACTCTTGGTTGCATGTGGTAGGAGCTCAACTCACACTGGCCTGAGCAGCAAGGGATTTTGTTGGCCCAGATCCCGAAAAGTCCAAGAATAAAACTGGCTCAGGTATGACTAGATCGAGGATTCCCTGTTCCTCATCTCCAGCTTTCCATCCATCTGCCATCTACTGGCTCGGCTTTCGTTGGGTTGACTGGGTTGACTTTGTACTCAGGGAGGCCCATCTCCCTGAGGAAACCCCAGCAGTTTCATACAACCGGCTCCACAATCCCAGTAAAACGAGAGTTCCTCTCCTAGAATGGGTCTTATTGTCTTGACTTGGACCCTGGGCCCATCCCTGAACTGGTCACTGTGGCCAAAAGGACAAAATCAGACCTAAGTCACATGCCCATCTTCTGGAGCAGGGGGAGACTTAGCATCACCTGGACCCAAGGAAGATGGAACCTTTAAAAGCATATGAAGAAGAAACAAATGGTCAAAGGTCACAGCAATAGATGTCTATCTCAGCAGAAAAGGAGCACTTCCTCCTGTGTTCCTGGTGGGCGTGGAGTCTCCTGGGCCATTTGTTCTCTGTGTTGTGTGCTCTGGTCATTTGCAGTAGAGGCTTTGCAAAAGCTCTTCCTTCCATTGGGTTTGTGGTCCTTCCCCCACCCCTTCTCTCCCCCTCCAGTGACATATGAGTTAACACATACACTTGCTTAGAACGGGGCTTGGCACATAAGCCTCCATTAACTGTTAACTGTTATTCTCTTCCTGACTATTAACACAAGCCCATCTATCTTTGCAGGCCGGAAGTTGGACAGTCCTGGGTGTGAATCTGGGCTCTGCCCTTCACTTGTTGAGTGACCAAGTTTTTTTGTTTCTCAGCTTTCTCCCCTATAAGAAGGGGCTGGTCATCCCACCCTCCTGGGGTTGTTGTGAGAAGTCAATGAGACAGTGTATAGTAGGTGCCTGGGTGCCCTGCACAGTGGGGGCACCCAGGAGATTGTTATCATCGTAGAGTTCTTTTATTATCGCTGTAAGACCTTGCCTGGGCTTCCCAGTGAGCATTGTTTACGTAGCACTTTGATCCTGGATTTTAGCTCTTTCTCCATCCCACTTTGCCTTGTGGCACTAGCCAGGGAAGGTTTCAGAGGGAAAGGGCTGCGGGTCTTCCAGTGCCCGGCGGGGTGCTGGGGCTCGGGAAGTGTTTGTTGAAACATGAAGGCATCACTCCCAGCTCCCTCTCCTGAAAGCAGGGCTGCAAGCTGCTCTATACCCTGGGGGGCCCAGCTTAGCCTCTGTCCTACTCTTGCAGGTGCGGGAATGGAAGGAGCAGGGCAGCAAGACCTTCATGTGCACTGGGCGCCCCGGCTGGCTCACTGTCTCACTGCGGGTTGGGAAGTACAAGAAGACACACAAAAACATCATGATCAACTTGATGGACATTCTGGAGGTGGACACCAAGAAACAGGTGAGAGTGGCACAGTTCCCCAGCCCCAGGGACGGGGGGTGGGGGAGGCACCCTCCCTGGTGCAAGTGACCCACAGGGAGACAATTTTAGCCGAGAGGGCCCCGCTCATCACAGAAGGCTCTGGATCCTTCAAAAAACCTCATGGCTCTGGAAGAGATCAGTCATAGCTGTGTCCCCCTGGTGGGCAGACTGAACTCAGGGAGACTCGTTGACTGTCAGCAGTTCCACAGGAGAAAAGGATGGGGAAGTCATGGGCAAAGATGAGAGACAAAACGGAACCTATTTATCCCTTCCTGTTAAGGAAGTATGCTGGCAAAAGATGAGCTATGGACGTGGCAGGGAGGGTGGGCCTTCTTCCAAGCTTCCTAGGGACCCACTTGTTAATAGCCTTAGACACGTGCATCATCTTTGGCCTATCTAGTAACTTTTTTTGAAACCTGGTGCAAGGAAAAAGGAAATAGGTTTGTTTTTTATTTTTTGAAGAATTTTTATTTAATTTATTCATGAGAGACCCAGAGAGAGAGGCAGAGACACAGGCAGAGGGAGAAGCAGGCTCCCTGCGGGGAGCCCAATGCGGGACTCGATCCCAGGACCCCGGGATCATGCCCTGAGCCAAAGGCAGACACTCAACCACTGGGCCACCCAGGTGCCTCAGAAGGAAATGGGTTTGTTTTTTTTTTTTTTTTTTTTTTTTTTTTTTTTTTAAACATTTTTTTTAATCTTTATTTATTTATGATAGTCACAGAGAGAGAGAGAGGCAGAGACATAGGCAGAGGGAGAAGCAGGCTCCATGCACCGGGAGCCCGATGTGGGATTCGATCCCGGGTCTCCAGGATCGCGCCCTGGGCCAAAGGCAGGCGCCAAACCGCTGCGCCACCCAGGGATCCCTGTTTTTTTTTTTAATTAATTTTTATTGGTGTTCAATTTACCAACATACAGAAAAACACCCAGTGCTCATCCCGTCAAGTGTCCACCTCAGTGCCCGTCACCCATTCCCCTCCAACACCCGCCCTCCTCCCCTTCCACCACCCCTAGTTCGTTTCCCCGAGTTAGGAGTCTTTATGTTCTGTCTCCCTTCCTGATATTTCCCAACATTTCTTTTCCCTTCCTTTATATTCCCTTTCACTATTATTTATATTCCCCAAATGAATGAGAACATACACTGTTTGTCCTTCTCCGATTGACTTATTTCACTCAGCATAATACCCTCCAGTTCCATCCACGTTGAAGCAAATGGTGGGTATTTGTCGTTTCTAATTGCTGAGTAATATTCCATTGTATACATAAACCACATCTTCTTTATCCATTCATCTTTCAATGGACACCGAGGCTCCTTCCACAGTTTGGCTATTGTGGCCATTGCTGATAGAAACATCGGGGTGCAGGTGTCCCGACGTTTCATTGCATCTGAATCTTCGGGGTAAATCCCCAACAGTACAATTGCTGGGTCCTAGGGCAGGTCTATTTTTAACTCTTTGAGGAACCTCCACACAGTTTTCCAGAGTGGCTGCACCAGTTCACATTCCCACCAACAGTGTAAGAGGGTTCCCTTTTCTCCGCATCCTCTCCAACATTTGTTGTTTCCTGCCTTGTTAATTTTCCCCATTCTCACTGGTGTGAGGTGGTATCTCATTGTGGTTTTGATTTGTAAGGAAATGGGTTTAAGTCAAAGACAACACAGAGGGATTATGTCACTCCTTCCTTCCTTCCTTCCTTCCTTCCTTCCTTCCTTCCTTCCTTCCTTTCTTCCTCCCTCCCTCCCTCCTTCCCTCCCTCCCTCCGTCTCTCCCTCCGTCCCTTCCTTTCTTCCTTCCTTCATGTCACAGCTTTATTTTTAATGGAAGACAACATAATACCCTAGACTTATTAGTCTCTAATAGTAGAGACTTATTAGGTATCATATATCCACATGATGGCATTTTGTGGTGAGGCCTTGGGCACAGTGCTTAATGTCCCTGATGTCTTTTCTTTTTTCCTAAGCAATGTTATTGACATACAGTTGGTATGCAGTACTGCACAGGTGTCCAGCAATAGTACATTTTGGCATATGGACGCAGCTGTGAAGCCATTACCATAATCAAGACAATGAATATACCCATTGCTCTCAAAGGTTTCCTTGTGCCCCTTGCTAATCCCTGTTTAGCCACCACCACCACCCCACCCCCACTGCCACATTCCTAGACAAATAATGACCTGCTTTCCATCACTGGTCTGTATTTAGAGTTTTATATAAATGGAATCAGGCATTGTGTACTTTTTTTTTACTTTGGCAACTTTCACTCAGCATAATTATTTTGAGGTTCATCCAGGTTGATCGAAGTATGTATCAGAAATACATTCTGGGGATGCCTAGGTGGCTCACCGGTTGAGCACCTACCTTTGGCCCGGGGTGTGATCCTGGAGACCTGGGATCGAGTCCCACGTCGGGTTCCCTGCATGGAGCCTGCTTCTCTCTCTGCCTATGGCTCTGCCTTTCTCTCTCTGTGTCTCTCATGAGTAAATAAATAAAATCTTTTTAAAAAAAAAAAAAAAGAAGAAGTGCATTCTGTATTACTGATGAGTGGTACTCCATCTGTATGCACAGATCACAGTTTGTATATCCAGTCACTTATCGATGGACATTTGGGTTGTTTCCAGTTTGGGACCAAAGTCACTACGAGCATTTATGTATACTCTGTATGGACACATGCTTTTCCTTTCTTTTGGATAAATACCTGGAAGTGAAATAGCTGAATCATATGATAGGCGTATAGTTAACTTTTAAAGAAACTTAAATTGTTTTCCAAAGGGGCACCTTTGGCTCAGTGGTTGAGCATTTACCGTTAGCTCAGGTCGTGATCCCAGGGTCCTGGGATGAGTCCCACATCGGGCTGCCCACAGGGAGTCTGCTTCTCCTGCCTGCCTGTGTCTCTGCCTCTCTCTGTGTGTCTCTCATAAATAAATAAATAAAATCTTAAAATTTTTTTTTCCAAAGTGGCTGTAGCATTTTACATTCCCACAAGTGTTCTAAGTTGCTCCACATCATCAGACTTGGTACAGTTGGTCTTCTTAATTTTAGCCATTCTAGTAGGTGTGTAGTGGTAGCTCATTGTGGTTTTAACTTCCATTTTCCTAATGACTAATGATGTTGGGCATCTTTTCATGTGCATATTTGCCATTTGTAGATCTTTTTTTTAATGAAGTACCTGTTCAAATCTTTAAGCTGAAATTTTTTATCAGGTTGTTTGTTTTCTTATTATGTGTTCTAGAAACAGGTCCTTCATCAGACAGAATTTGCAACTATTTTCTCCCAGTTTTTTACTTCTCTTTAGGAAACTAGAGGTTTTTAAATTTGGTGGAGTTCAGTATATTAGTTTCTTCTTTTATAGATCGTGTTTGTGATGTCTTATTTAAGACATCTTGCCCTAATTCTGTTTTCTTCTAGAAGTATTATGGTTTTCTGCTTTACATTTAGGACCATGATCCAATTTGAGTTAATTTTTGCATGTGGTATGAAATATGAGTAAACAAAAAATACGTTCTTACATGTGGATTTTCTATTGTTCTGCCCCGTTTGTTGAAGAAATAATCCTTTCTCCACTGAATTGCCTTTGCTCCTTTGTTGAAAATCAATTGTCCATATATATAGATCTATTTCTGGACCCTTCTGTTGATCTGTTTGCCCATCTGTATGCCAATTCTATACTGTCTTGATTACTATAGATTCATAAGTCCCAAAGAATGAGTTGGGAAGAATGCCCTCCTTTTCATTTTAATGAGGGAGTTTGTATAAAATTGGTATTATTTCTTCGTGCAGTAATTCATAGACTTAACTAGTGAAACCATCTGAGCCTAGAGTTTTCTTTATGAGCAAGTTTTTATCTGTAAATTAAAAAAAAAAAAAATTTAATAGCCCTACGGCTCTTCATTTTGTTTCTTCTTGGTAAGCTTTGACAGTTTGTGTCACCAAAGGTATTTGTCTATTTCAGGTTGTATAATAAACTGACATTAAGTTATTCGTAATACTCCTACTGTCTTTTGAACATCTGTAGAATCTGTAGTAATGTCACATGTCTCATTCCTGAGATGGGTCATTTGTGACTACTCTCTTCTTCCTGACCAGTTTGGCTAGAGGTTGATCAGCTATACTGATATTCCAAAAGAAGCTGCTTTTGGTTTCATTGATTTTTCTCTATTTTTCTTTATTTGTTTTCTATTTCATTGACTTCTGCTTTGATCTTTGTTACTTCCTTTCTTTTACTGACTTTGCATGTAATTTTACTCATCTTGGTCTTGGTTTCTAAGGTAAAAGCTGAGGCCATTGACTTAGGCCTTTCTTTTTTTCTAATATAGATATTTAGTGTTATAAATTTCCCCCTAAGCACTGTTTTAAAACCATCCCACAGATTTTGAATCTTTCCATCTTCATTCAGTTCAAAATACTTTCTGGTTTCCCTTTTGATATTCCTTTCACCCATGGGTTATTTAGAAGCACGTTATTCAGTTTCCAAATACTTGGGAATTTTCCACAGATCTTTCTGTTACCAATTTCTAATTTAATTCAGTTATTGTTAACAAAAATACACTTTATATGATTAGAATGCTTTTCAACTTATCGAGACTTACTTTATGGACCAGAATATGGGCTGTCTTGGTAAATGTTATGTCTGCATTTTTTTAAATGCTATTCTGTTTTGGGGTGGCTTCTACTATAAATGTCAATTGGTTGTCAAGTCGATTGATAGTGTTGTTCAAGTTTTCTATATTCTTACGAATTTTGTCTCTGTTCTATCAATGATTGAAAGAGATACTGAAATCTCTGCCTGTGATTGTGGATTTATTTCTCTTGTAGCTCCATCATGTTTGGCTTCATGCATTTTGAAGCTCTGTTAAGAAGTATATAAATGTTTAGGATTTTTATGTCCTCTTGATTGAATGATTTATGTCCTCTTGATAAATCCCTTTGCCATTATGAAATGATTGATTTTATTCCTAGTTATCTTCTTCACTCTGAAACTACTTTGTCTGATATTATTAATAAAGTCACTCCACATCTCTTGACCAATGGTGGCATGCTGTACCTTCATATTTAAGTGTGGCCCTTGTAGGCACCTTATAGTTAGGTATTGCTTTTTAATATGATCTAACAATCTCTGCCATTTAATTAAGATGTTAAAACCATGTACAAGGGTGTCTGGGTGGCTCAGTTGGTTGAGCACCTGACTCTTGATTTCAGCTCAGGTTATGATCTCAGGGTCGTGAGACCCCAGCCCAGTGTCAGTCTCTGTGCTCAGCACAGAGTCAACTTGAAATTCTCTCCCTCTCCTTCTGCCCATTCACACACACACACACACTCTCTCTCTCTCTCTCTCTCTAAAAAAACAAACAAAAAAACTCACACACATTAGCATTTAATATTATTATCAATAAAATTTGGGTTATATCTGTCACCTTCTTTTTTTTTTAAGTAAACTCCATGCCCAGTGGGGAGCCCAGTGCACCAGACCCTGAGACCAGGACTTGAGCAGAAATCAAGGGTCAGATGCTGGGGGCACCTGGGTGGCTCAGTCAATTAAGCTTCTGCCTTTGCCTAAGGTCATGATCTTAGGGTCCTGGGATCAAGCCTCATGTCAGGGCTTCTGCCTTTGCCCCCCAACCCACCCACCCTGTTGTTCTCTCTCTTTCCTCTCTCTCTCAAATAAATAAATAAATAAATAAATAAATAATCAAATAATCAATCTTAAAAAAAGTCAGATGCCTAACCAACTGAGCCACTCAGGTGCCCCTGTTCTTTGTTTTCTATTTGTCCCTTTGTCCCTTTGTTCTTTGTTTCCTTTCTCCTTCTTTCTTTTTTTTTTTTTTTCTGTCTTTTAGGTTACTAAATAATTTTTGAAATTCTAATTTAGCTCTTTGGTTGGCTTTTTAGCTGTAACTCTTTGTTTTGTGCTTTTAGCAGTTTTAGGATTTATAGTTTGCATTTCACTTATCACAGTCCACCTACAAGTGATAGCATCCTATGTCATGTATATCATTAGAATCTTACAATAATATACTTGCAGCCCTCTCCTCCCCACCTTTGTGCTGTTGTCATACTTTTGTACGTTGTAAACCCACAATGCCTTTTTATTTAATAGTCCAGGATCTTTTGAAGAAATATAAATAATAAGAAAAAATCTTATGTACTTACCCATGCAGTTACCATTTCTTCATTCTGGTGTGTGGATTTGTATTTCCATCTAGCTTCATTTTCCTTCTGCCTGAAGGAACTCCTTTGACATTTCTTGTATGATGATTTTGCTGGTGATGAATCTTTCAGCTATTGTATGTCTGAAAACATTTCTTTTATTGCCTTCATTTCTTTTCCAACTTTTATTTTGAGAATCTACATGTAACATAAAGTTTATCATCTTAACCTTTCTTAAAGATTTTATTTATTTATTCATGAAAGACAGAGAGAGAGGCAGAGACATAGGCAGAGGGAGAAGCTGGCTCCCTGCGGGGAGCTTGATGAGGGACTTGATACCCAGGACCCCAGGATCATGACCTGAGCCAAAGGTAGACACTCAACCACTGCGCCACCCAGGTGCCCTTAACCATTTTTTTAAGTAGACTCCATGCCCAACATGGGACTTGAACCCACCACCCTGAGATCAAGAGTCACATGCTGCACCAGCTGAGCCAGCCAGTCATCTTCCCATATCAGCCAGTGGATGATAAGCCACTCATCTTACCCATTTTTAATTGTACATTTCTTCAGTGGTATTAAATATATTCACATTGTTTTGCAGCCATCCCCACCATCTATTCCCATAGCTCTTTTCATTTCATGAAACCGAAACTCCATACCTATTAAACAATTAACTGCCGCCTCTCCCCACTGCCCTGAGTGACCACCGTTACAAATTCTGTCTTAATGATTCTGACTATTCTAAGTATCTCATAAAATCATATAAGGGCAGCCCCAGTGGCGCACAGCAGTTTAGCGCCGCCTGCAGCCCGAGGTGTGGTCCTGGAAACCCGGGATCGAGTCCCACATCGGGCTCCCTGCATGGTGCCTGCTTCTCCCTCTGCCTGTGTCTCTGCCTCTCTCTCTCTAGCTGTGTCTCTATGAATAAATAAAATCTTATAAATAAATAAACAAATAAGTAAATAAATAAATAAATAAACCTTTAAAAAAAATCATATAGTATTTGTTTTTTTGTGCCTATCTTATTTTGCTTGACATAATATCCTCAAAGTTCATCTGTGATATAGCATATTGCAGAATTTCCTTTCTTTTTAAGGCAGAACCATATTTCGCTGTATATATGTACATTTTGCTCATCCATTCACCTGTTGGTGGACATTGGGTTGTTCTCATGTTTTAGTTATTGTGAATAATGCCACTAGGAACATGGATGTACGAATACCTTTTCGATCCCTGCTTTCAATTCTTTCTGGTATGTACCCCAAACTGGAATTGCTTGATCATACGGTAATTCTGTGTTTAATCTTCTTTGAGAATCTTCCATACTGTTTTCCACAGCAAGTATACCATTTTACCCTCCCACCAACAGTATACAAGCATTTTAATTTCTCCACATCTTTACTTCCACTTGTTATTTTCTGAGGTTTTGTTTGCTTTTTGATGATCCATCCTAACACATTTAAGGTTGCCTTCATTTTTGAAAGCTGTTTTCACTGGGTATGAAATTCCAGGGTGATAGTTTTTTTTTCCCCCTCAGTCCTTTATAAAGATGCTTCACTGTGTTCTTTCCTGTGTTGTTTCCAACAAGAAACCTCTCATCCTTATCTTTGTTCTTTTGTATGTAACATGTCTTCTTTTTCTCTGGCTGCTTCTAAGATTTTTATCAATAATTTTGAGCAATTTTAGTATGATGTGCCTCAGTATTGTTTTTTTTTTTTTCCTCCTAATCCTTGTGCTTGGGATTCATTATAATTTTTGTCAAATTTGGAAAATATGGGGTCATTATTTCTTTAAGTATTTTTTCTGCTCCCTGCTCTCTCTTCTTTGAGGACTATGGCAGGTATATGAGACCTTTTGAAATTGTTCCACAGCCCAGCTCACTGAGACACTGTAAAAATTGTAACCATTTTTTCTCTGTGTGTGTTTCATGTGGGAGAGTTTTGATTGCTGCATCCTAGAATGCATTGCTCTTCCTCCTGCATGGCCAATTCTAACCAGTGTGTCTTTCATCTCAGATATTGTTTTCGTGTATGGAAGTTTCCTTAGGATCCTTTTACTATCTTTTTAATGTCTCTACTTAACTTTTTTGAATGTAGGGAAGATAGTAGTATAACTACTAGTTTATAATAATTATTTTAATGTTCTTGTTTGCTGATTGTAATATCTTTGTCAAATCTGGGCCTATTTAATCAAAACAGATAGATTGACTTTCCTCCATGTTATGAGTCAAATCTTCCTGCCTCCTTGCATACCTGGTAAACTTTGATTGTATTCTAGACATTGTGAATTTTACCTTGTTGGGTGCTGAATATTTTTTGTATTCCTAAAATCTTCTTGAGATTTGTTCTGGGGCATAGCCATGTTACCAAGAAATAGTTTGATGCTGTTGGGTCTTGATTTTTCAGGTGAGGCCAGAGCAGCATGTAATCTAAGAGTAGTTATTCCTCCTGCTGAGGCAAGATCACACTATACCCATTGCCTTGTGAACCAAGAGGTTTTCTAGTCTGGCTTGTGAGAACAGATCTTCTTTCCCTGGATGAACCCTGGTCCTGTGACTTATTACCCATTCTGGTTCCATTTTCTCTGGCCTTGGCCTCAGGTGATTTCCTTATGTGTATGCACTAACCAGTATCCCACTGAACGCTCAGTGGACATCCTTTGCAGTTCTTCAGAGTCTTCTCTCTGTGCAATTATCTCCTCTCCAATGCTCTGTCCTGCAAGCTCTATTCACTCTGGTCTTCTGTGGCGCTCAGCACAGAGTCCACTGGGCTCCCCTGCCTTTCCCTTCCCTGCACTGCCTGACTCCAGGGAATCAGCCTGGGCATTCACAGAGCTCCCCTTGTTTGTTTCCTGTCCCTCAGCAGTCATTAACTTCATTGCTTGATAATCTCCTATGCTAAAAACTCTTGTTTCCATGTATTTTGTCTGTTTCTTGCTTTTGGGCAGCAGGGTAAACGTGGTCCCTGTTGCTCCATCTTGGCTGGAAGCAGAAGTCCACATTTTGACATATGGATGTATCTCTCAAAAGTTGTGTTTTCCAAGAATATCTCATGGCAAAGGATGGTGGTTGTAGTGTTAAATTTAAAAAGCAAAGCAGAAAAATATGCATAAGTGTGCTTGAATTTGTGTATATGTGTGTTTTATTACAACAAACAAAATAGCAAGTGAGGCATGGATGGAAAAAGTCTAAAAGTAAGGACTTCCAGTACTAACACTGACAGCTAGGATGACATGAAGTGGGATGGATATTTTTTGTCTTCTTCAAAAATGCAGTTTCTTCCAAATAAGTATTTCTTCTAACATCTAGAAGGGAAATAAACTGAGTATTAAGTGTAAAGATATTTGAAAGGACAAAGTCAAACACTAACAGACCCAGCACCAGAAATTCCATTTACCATCATGAAAGACAGTATCCTGTTCTAGCAAGAGGCTGCAAGGGGCACGTAGGAATCCTGTGTGGTCGAGTGGGGAAATTTGGGGTGACAACTGTGTGAAGAAGCCACCAGGAACCCTGGCAACTTCCTTGTGATCAGGGTCTCTCTTCTTGTGTCAATAGATCGTCCGTGTGGAGCCCTTGGTGACCATGGGTCAGGTGACTGCTCTGCTGACCTCCATTGGCTGGACCCTGCCTGTGTTGCCCGAGCTCGATGATCTCACAGTGGGTGAGGACTCAAGACAGTCTGATCTGTGGCCCTGTGGTCCACTCCTGTAGGTGGAGTTCCACCCACGGATGCCACTGTTCCATCTGTGACGGAAGTCACTGTCTCTGCTCATCCAGTTTCAAAGGCAGGGTGTTGGCTGCCTGCCTTTCCATCCCCGGGCAGCTCAGGTTATCAGGCCCCACCTTCTCTTTGGTGTGAACCTATATCCCTATGATGTGTGTCCATTATTCTAGTTTTGCCTCAAGGGGCACACAGAATAAGTCTAGTCTGCCTCTCCCTCCACAGGATTCGTGGTCCCCAAAGCCTTTCCTTTTCCAGGGGAAGCACCTCCAGTTCCTGGAACTGTTCTCAAAGAATATAGCTTCCTACCACCCAGCCAACCCTTACCTCACCCCTGACAGGCTCTACTCCCCATCCCCCTTAACTCGAAGAAGCCCTCAGACTCCTGTCCAAGCCTCTCTTACTCTCCAGATCCACAGAGGTGGGAAATCTACCCCAAGCGGCCAGCTGTGCCATACCTCCTTTGGGCTGTGAGCAACCCCAGCTCCTGTGAAGTGCCCTTTACCCCATCTCCCCTGGCCCTGCACCCCACAGTTCTGCCTGGCTGACATGCATGTCTCTGCAGGGGGCTTGATCATGGGCACAGGCATCGAGTCATCATCCCACAAGTACGGCCTGTTCCAACACATCTGCACTGCCTATGAGCTGGTCCTGGCTGATGGCAGCTTTGTGCGGTGCACACCGGTGAGTTCAGAGATGGGGGACATCCCTGGGCATCAGGTATCCTGGGGCTGGGGAGGCAGGGACCCTGGTAGTGCTTCATTTCAAACACAACTATTCAGTCTGGGTCTGTGTCCATAATATTAACAAAGATTGATATAACCCCGTATAGGGGCTCAGATATGTTGTAAATGCTTCGTATATATTAAGTAATTTAATTCTTCAATAACTTCATGAGGTATGATTATTATCCATGTTTTATAGATAGGAAACTAAAGCACAGAGAGGTTAATAAACCTCCCCCAAGATTACACAACTAGGAAATCCCACGCAGCTCGGATTCAAACCCAAATTGTCAGGCTCCCAGATTCCTGCCTGTAGCCATTTATTACACCATTCTGCCTCTCTCAAGGGCAAGTCAGGTCTGAGCCACTGAGCTCTATGCCAGATGTTGTAAGGTGTAACTAAAAGTGCCTAGAGGGGCTGTTTTGGAAAAATAAAAGATAATTCTACTGCCCAAAGTGGGATGCAGACATTTAAGGCATTTACCCTGAGTGGGACAGGATTGAAACTTTGTTTATAAGACTTTGTTTATTTATTTGAGAGAGACAGAGAGCACAAGCAGAGGGGCAGAGGAGAAGGAGAGAGAGAATCCCAAGCAGACCCTATACGGAGCAGAGCCCAATGTGGGGTTTGATCTCATGACCTGAACCGAATAAACCTCATTGGCTATGATACTGCCACTGTGCAAAGCACGACCTGAGCCAAAATCAAGAGTCAGGTGCCTTCTGTGAGCCTCCCTGAGACAGAGGGCAATATACGTTCACACGTCATGCTGAAGCTGCAGAGGGAAAGCAGGCCCAGAAAGTCGTGTTGCTGAAGTTCCTTGTTAGGGTTTACACAACAAGACAGGAATAGAGGAGGAGGTAAGCTGAGGCCCTGGGTTCTTTGCACCCCTGTTCACTGTGTGCCACACTGTGGGGTGTGGTGGTCCAGGCTCTCAGCATGTGTTGACTTGGCCTCCTAGTCGGAAAACTCAGACCTCTTCTATGCTGTGCCATGGTCCTGTGGGACCCTGGGCTTCCTGGTGGCTGCCGAGATCCGCATCATCCCCGCCAAGAAGTACGTCAAGCTGCGGTTTGAGCCAGTGCGGGGCCTGGAGGCTATCTGCGACAAGTTCACCCGTGAGTCCCAGCGGCCGGAGAACCACTTTGTGGAAGGACTGCTCTACTCCCTGGATGAGGCTGTCATAATGACGGGGGTCATGACGGACGATGCAGAGCCCAGCAAGGTAGGCCCAGGGGTCAGCTGCCAAGGGCCAAGGCCTGTGGACGAGGAAGGCCTGGGTGGGCTGGGGCTGCACCTGTTCCCATACCCTGACCCTGCCTGGCAGCCACGTTCTTTGGGGCCATGGCCTCGGTCAGCCTCCCCGGAGTTGGGACCCTAGGATCTACAGTCAGAGCTATCTTGGAGAGGGAGGGGAGCCTCGTTCACTCTGCCCTGACTGCCTGCCAGATACGAGCATGCCTCTTGACAATGTAAGCTTTGATCCTTGCAGCAACCCCATTTTATAGATGCGGGAACTAAGGCCCTGAGAGGTCATGTAAACCTCCAGAGATGACAAAACCAAGATTTGCATAATGGATTTGATGCCTCGGAATCTAGATTGACACTGACTTAATGTGTGTAATTTTTAATAGCAACTTTTTCTCTCGTGTAGAAGGATTTGTGTTTATGAGAGACTTGGAAAGTATAAATGAGTAAAAGGAAAAGAAGACTCCACCTATAAACATGACCCAAAGCCAGCTTTTTTTTTTTTTTAAAGATTTTATTTATTCATGAGAGACATGGAGAGAGAGGCACAGACACAGGCAGAGGGAGAAGCAGGCTTCCTGCTGGGAGCCCAATGCAGAACTCGATCCCAGGATCCCGGGATCATGCCCTGAGCCAAAGGCAGACACTCAACCACTGAGCCACCCAGGTGTCCCCTGAAGTCAGCTCTTGCTAACAGTTCGGTATATTTATTTCCTCTCTTTTCAGTGCATAGGTTAAAGTGTTTGAATTCTAAAAGTAGCGTCACAATGTTGAAATATATAAAGGAAAAGTTAAAGTGGGTCTCTTTCACCCAGGCTCACTCCCAGAGTAACTGCTTGTAACACTTGTGCCTTCCTCAGGGTGTGTGTGCACACGTGTAGACGTACCCTCATTTCATGCCGTGGTCTCCCATGATGGCGTGTAAGGAATTGCTTACTGACGAACATTTATCTTGCTTCAGTTGTTTTGCTCTTACCAGTAAGATTGTGTCGAAGATTCTCTAACATCCATCCTTGGCCTCTTGTTTAAGCAGTTCTGTAGGACTGAGTCCAAAAATTGGAATTCCTGTCTTAGGGATTGGAGCACAGTAAATGCTGACAGCCCTTCAGAAAAGTGGTGCATCTGCCTGCTTCCGGTGGGCGACTGTGTGTGAGAATGCCTGTCTCCCACATTCATGCCAACACTGGATATGATCACTCCTTCATTTTTGCCAATCTGATAGAGTTAAAAATAGTATCTCATTTTCTTTTGCAGTTCTCAGGTCACCTTTGCGGTTTGAACATCTCTGTACACTTTTTCCGTTTGTTTTTAGCTGTGATCACCGTTCAAATTTGTATTTTCTGGCTGAGTGTGTTACGTGTTGCCTGACGTGGTTATGTGGCCTTCAGAATTGCTGTTTAATGACTGCAGAGCACTACATTGAGCAAATGCCCTATCATTTACTAAACCATGGCTCCATAGTTGGAAATACAAGTTGCTTCCAGTCTTTCTCTTTTTGAGAGAGAGGGCACAAGCACACAAGCAGCAAAGGAAGGTCAGAGGGAGAGGGAAAGAGAGAATTTCTCTTAAGCAGGCTTACACCTGATGCAGAGCCTGTTATGGGGCTTGATCTCATGATCCTGAGACCATGACCTGAGCTAAAACAAAGAGTCAGATGCTCAACCGACTGAGCTACCCTGGCACCCCAGTCTTTCCTTATTTTAGTTAATGTAGCCATGGACATCTTTTGTCTATAATTGAAAGAGACATCTTAAAGTACTCTTAAGGCTCTTGATCTCTACCTGTATACTTAAACCATTTTAGAATTGTAAAGGACTTAAAAATCGGCTGGTACAGTTCTCTCCCTAACTAAGGAAACAAGGCTGGGAGTGGGGAGAGACTTCTGTGAGCACTCAGGGCTAGCACGGGGCAGATGGGAGTTCAGGTCCCTGCCTCCTAGTCCCCCTGTGTAGCAGCTCCTGTAATCCAGCGTGTCTCCTGACACTGATTGTGGCCGCCTCCCGGGGGCCACCTTGGTGGGCGCGGGAGGATGGGATCCTGGAGCAGGAGTGGGAAAGCTGGACCCGGACACAGAGCCAGCATGCCATCTGGCTCCCCAGGCCCCTGGCTCTGCCCGGCCTGGTCTAAGGCCCCGTCAGTGCAGGTCCCCTAGCACCTGGTCACCAGACAGGGACATCTAGTGCAGATGTTTTCTACCTTCTTAGAGGCTGATGGAGGGGCCATGGCAATCACCACGCCTACTGGACTGGCTCTTCTGGTACCTGCACGCTGCATTAGATGCCACCTAAGGGGCAGCCCAGGTGGCTCAGTGGTTTAGCGCCGCCTTCAGCCCAGGGCGTGATCCTGGAGGATTGAGTCCCATGTCGGGCTCCCTGCATGGAGCCTGCTTCTCCCTCTGTCTGTGTCTCTGCCTGCCTCTCTCTCTCTCTCTCTCTCTCTCTCTCATGAATAAATAAGTAAAATATTAAAAAAAAAAAAAAAAAAAGATGCCACCTAATGTTATAATCGGGCAACATAGTTTGGACAACTTTTAAAATGTTGGAACACTGTAATTAATTTCCTCATTGCCCTAGAAGACCAAGGTCTAACCCGGGGGTCTACCTTGTGTCAGTGAGGGGAGAAGGGGCTGGGCCCTCCAGGCTGCAGACTTTAACAAAGCCTCCTGATGAGCAAGACCCTGACACCGTCAGGAACAGGGCTGGGGAAGGTCGTGGCAGATGCCATTAGACATGGACATTTCATTTGAGGAGCATTTCTTCAAAACGCTCCTGTTGGGAGAACTGCTCATGAATTTGTCCTGTCTGCTCTTGGGATGGGCCCTCTGCAGGCCCAGAAGAGGCTTGCTGTGACCCTGTGGGGAGGCAGCCCACCCCGATTTCCAGGGGAGGCCCAGAACTACAAGTGGCTTGCTCTCAAAGTGCAAGGGCTAGAACTGGTAGTCGTGTGGCAGCCAGACTGCCCCAGTGGACATGTGCCCCGGGGGAGACACACGATCTGGGTTCTTTAGCATATCCCGGGCTTGTCTGACACAAAGGTTCCTCATGAGTCGATGAGCACAGGGCACGCCCGAACCCAGGTATGCCCCTAGTCCCGATTCCATTACACGGCTGGTGCCGCTGCCAGGTGTGTGGCCAGGCCTCCCCCTGGGGTTGGATCAGGTTGCTTGGTTCCTGTTAGGTTTCACTGTCCCCTGAACTAGCACGCGGATGCCAGACTATGGTGTCCGTTGCCCTGCCATGCTAGCCACCCTAAAACTGACTGGGACAAACAGGCTCCGTGGTACCCTGCTGCACAAGTGGGGACACTCAAGTGGGCTGCGAGTATTGCTGCCGGGGATGGGGGCCAAGGGCTCCCGGTGGAGGGGCTCGTGAGGGGGCAGAGGGCCGTGACAGGGCTGGGAACTGACCACTCTGCGCTGTGGGCAGGTGCCATGCTGGGTGCTTCCCCTGCTTGTCTGGTCTCCCCAGCGACCCCAGGGCCGGGAATAGCTCCATTTTGCCAGTACTGAAAGCAAGGCTCAGAGTGACCGCCCACGATCAGCCTCGTGTGTTAAAAGTAGAACAAGCAAATCGGCAAATAGGGCACAGGATGATCCCATCTTTATAAATCTGTGTATGCACAGAAGAGAAAACCTGACAAGGACAGATCGGTGTTAGTAGTTACCTCTGGAGGGTGAGGCTACAAGGGGTCTCTCTTGCCAGATTGCATATTCCTGCAGCATTTGAAGTTTCCACACATTATATAATGCTCACGTTCCAGAGCACACCATTCAGGTGCCCCGCTGCCCAGCCCTGGCCTCGTTGTGCACCGTGGGGTACACTTGAGTCCTTGCCCTGCCTCTTGCCGGCCTTGTCTCACGCACTCTGTTCAACCTTGATGCTCCTCAGTCTCCTCATCAGTGAGGCGAGGACAGCTCTGCCTCGCAAGGTCATGGAAGGGATCCAGAACAAGCACATGAACAGCATGCCAGGGATGCCTGCTGGGAGCATGTGGTGATGATTCTCCTCCATGAGCAACCCTGGGGCTTGCTCATCTTGCCTCCGCTCCTGCCTTTACCTGCCTGACAGTTCCCCCAGCAACAATCTGCCTCTCCGACTCGGCCACTGCGTGCTGCTCCTCCCAACCCTGTGCTGCACCCCAGCTGGGTGTGATGTCACCTGCCCCATAGAAGTCAGGGGCCTTTCCCACCCCCTACGGAAGGTGGTCTGATGTGGGGCCTGAGTGTCTGCAGTGATAAACTAGATTTCTACAAAGTCTATAGTTTTTTTTCTTTTGCCATTTTATATGTGAGGAAATAGGCTGAGAGAGTGACCTGCCCCAGGCCACAGAGCTGGTAGGGCCAGACCCCCAGCCCCAGAGCCTGTGCTCCTTCCAGGCTGCTGCCCTGCCTCTCTCCAAAAGCATCTCGCCCAGATGCGTGAGGACACTGTGTCCCAGAGAGGCTCAGTCATCCCAGGGCACACAGCAGGTGAAGTCCTTAACCGTCTAGGACTAAAGACTATCTCATTATAAGATTTAGGCATTGGAGGCTGGAGGCCTGGTGCCAGAGAAGTATTAGGTTCACTCTTTGAGCCTCCTGCACTGATGGGGGCTGCCTGAGGGAAGCACAGCTCCCAGGGGGTTGTGGGGCTTGGTCTCGGCGGCAGAGAAAGTGCGATGGTCCGTTAGTGCTGTTGGCCGTGGGACCCAGCGAAAGGGGTCAGCCGAGTGGAAGGTAGGGAGGGAAGGAAGGAGTCCCCCCGCGTGGCACTGTGTCCTTAAACATTTGCCCCTTAGTTGTGTCAGGGAGGAGGGAGCTCTCTAGACTGTCGGGAGCTAGTGGTCGGGCCCGGGCGCACCACTTAACCTCGCCCTGCTGGGTGGTGCCCGCTGCGCTCAGCCTCACTGGGCTTTCAAGAGTCTCAAGGGTGGTTGCAGACATGAAAGCTTTGGAAAGGCCAGGGGTGCCGAACAGAAGCCGGGTATCACCGTTACGCCCCGGTGGTATTAGGTCCTCATCTGTGGGCTGACACAATGGCCTCTGTCATTTCAGCTGAATAGCATCGGCAATTACTACAAGCCCTGGTTCTTCAAGCACGTGGAGAACTACCTGAAGACAAACCAAGAAGGCCTGGAGTACATTCCCTTGAGACACTACTACCACCGCCACACACGCAGCATCTTCTGGGAGCTCCAGGTGAGGCTCAGATTTCCCAGCCGGCCGGGCAGGGAACCAGGGTGGCTCGCAGTGTACCTACCACACTGTGTCTCTCTCTCGGAGGGCAAGGGTGGCTTTGTCCTAAGGAACTGGAACCCCTGCTTGGACACGCCCACAGCCCTTTCCTTCTGGGGGAACAGAGTGCTTTCACTTTAAAGCAGCAGCTGCCACAGAGCATCTGCTCCCTGCCAAGGGAGTGGGGCATGGGCCAGGTACTTGGGAGCACACACACCTGCTCTGCCCTTGAGGAACGGTAGCCTAGCCAAGCCAACAGACTCTGGCACAGTGAAGGGCCACGGGAATGGGAGGTGGTGGCTTGTTCTGACTAAGGTCAGAGGTGGCCGTCAAGATTGGCCTTGAAAGGTGAGCGAGAATTTGAGGAGTGAGAAGCCGTGACATCTTAAAGCGGGCCATCAGGGAAGGCCTCTCAAGGGGTGGGGGACCTGAACTCAGGAAGACAAGCTGGGCAGAGTTCGGGGGACAGTGGTCCAGGCAGAGGAAGAGCTGGAGCGTGGTCCTTAGATAGGCGACGTGGGTTCTTGTTTTTCTGAGTCATATAACATAGAAATAACCATTTTATTTTATTTTTATCTTTTTATTTTATTTTAAGATTTTATTTATTCATGAGAGACACACAGAGAGAGGCAGAGACGTAAGCAGAAGTAGAAGCAGGCTCCCTATAGGGAGCCCAATGCGGGACTCGATCCCAGGACCCTGGGATCATGACCTGAGCCAAAGGCAGCCGCTCAACCACTGAGCCACCCATGCATCCCAAAATAACCATTTTAATGTGTATAATTCAGTGGTATTTAGGACATTCGTCATACTGTGCCCCTTGCATCACATTTGCCGAGGAGAGGCAAAGCAATCTGGAAGCAGTAATGAGGTGGCAGGAGGAGCCCCCCTCACCTCGGTCAACCCCAGACGGTCGTGGGAGAGGAGATGATGCCACTGAGGAGGCCTGCAGGAGCCAGTGAGGCCCCAACTGTGAGCCAGGAGAGGGAGGCAGTGTCGAGAGAAGAGAAGGAGAGTGGAGGGGCTTTGCTCATGTCAGACCACGAGAACACAGAGGAGCTTGGGAGGTGGGGGGACAGGGCCGAGTGGAGTCAGAGATGTCACATCACCGTAGCAGGTAATGGGGCACCTAGAAGCCGTGATGACTGGGTTCAACAGGGAAGATGGACATGAAGGAACCCTACCTGGTGGCCTCCCAGGAGAAGGTGGTGAGTTCTAACCATGGGCTACGTCTCTCAGGCCAATGTGATGGGGCTGTGGGGAGTGGAGGACCCATTGACACCTGAGAGTTCAGGGTTCCCCTACCCCCATTAGAGCTCCCTCAGGCAGTGTTCTGTTTTGCCAGATACAGAAGACACCACAAGTTCCTCTTTGCACCTGGGGTTTGTGGGAAATGTGTGTTTTTGTCAAAAGCAAAGACATTGAAGACAGGAAAAGAAAGAGGACTAGCCAATCGGAGAAGGACAAACATTATATGGTCTCATTTATTTGGGGAATATAAAAAATAGTGAAAGGGAATAAAGGGGAAAGGAGAAAAAATGAGTGGGGAAATATCAGAAAGGGAGACAGAACATGAGAGACTCCTAACTCTGGGAAACGAACAAGGGGTGGTGGAAAGGGAGGTGGATGGGGGTTGGGGGTGACTGGGTGATGGGCACTGAGGGGGGCACTTGATGGGATGAGCACTGGGTGTTATGCTATATGTTGACAAATTGAACTCCAATAAAAAAAAAAAGAAGAAGAAGAAGAAAGAGGACTAGCAAAGGACACAGAGGAAGGAACATCAGAGAGGTGATGGTAGTACCTGATGGCTCCTTATGTGTTAGCTGCTAGGCCAAAGGCCATACATGCACTATCTCAACCTTCCTGACAGCCCCAGGAGGGTGGGTCTTCGTGTCTTTTCCATTTTACAGATAGGGAAACTGAGGCTTAGGTCATCCAAAGTAACACAACTCAGGAAGAGATTGAGTATATTAGTTATCTCTTGCCACATAATAAGCTCTCCCAAACTTAGAGGATTGAAACAATCAACAGTTTATTATTATTTTTTTCTGTTATCTCACAGTTTTCGGAGGGTCATGGATTGGGGAGTGGCTAATCCGGGTGGCTTTGGCTCAGGGGTGCAGTCAGGTTTCATCTGGAGGCTTCCGCAGGGATGGAGGATCTGTTTTCTAGAAGGTTCCCTCAGATGGTTGTTAACAAGAGGCCTCCTTGCCACGGGGGCTGCTCGAGTGTCCTCATGACAGGGCAGCGAGAGCCATCCAAGAGAGAGACCGAGGAGGAGCCTCGAAGCTTCGCAGGGCCTGTCTCCTCACACTCCACCAGCCCTGCCCTATGCTGTTTGTTAGAGCAAATCAGCCCACACTCACGAGGAGACATATCACGCTCTACCTTTTAAAGAAACAAGTAGCAAAGAATTTATGGGGTTTTTCCCCCCCCAAGATAGCATATAGTGTAGTATCAGTTTCAGGAGTAAGAATATGTGATTTTTTTTAAAAAAACCACAGAGCTAGGATCCATAATGAGGTTTGTCTTGTATCTTCATGCCATTATCCACTGACTGTCCTGCCTGAAGTTAAAGGAAGAAGCTGGTAGGATGGGTGTTTTACAACTGAGATTTGCACACACAGCCTCTGGGTGGAGCCCCACAGCATCCACTGCAGTGGAACTGCAGAAGCCCAGACTTCTAGAAAGAAGGGGTAATAAACAATGTCAAGTGCATGCCTTTTCCCCCTCCCCTGGGGTGAACTCCTCCTCCCTCAGGCAGCCTCCCGCCCAGGTTCCTCCTTGCCAAATCCACCCTTGAATCAACCACAGGTGACCCGGCCTGGTGCCAACCCTCCCAGTCCCATCCTGTCACCTCTGGGCCAGGCCTTCCTTCACCCAGCTTGGTTAGTCAGCAATACTTGGCATCAAGGCCAGCCGCACAATTGCCCAGTGCAAAAAGCAGGGAAAGTACCGTCAAAGATGCCACATGGTCTCTCTTAAACTTGCAATTGAATGTTCTAAGTAAAGAAAAATTAATAATTTAAATTATTGGAATGAATTTACTGTTCATCTCTAAAATATAAGAGCATTTAACTCTTCACTCGTATGCATTTCATTCTTAATGGACCAGTGGAGAATCTGCACCAAACTAACTCAACTGTATTTATCTCCCTGTCTGGTAACATTCACGGTCTACCAACACTCCAGAATGGCTTACTGATGAGTAAGGAAGGACTGAAGAGAAAGAGGACTCTGGGCAGCCCCCTCTCTCCCTTCCCTTTTATGTCCTCATTTCCAGCCAGCGTAAGTGCACAGAGAAGTAGCACCAGGAGGGGATGTTAGATAGGGCTCTTGGTGATTTGTTTCTTAGAATGCTGCTGCCACGGGGCCTGCCTTTGGCTCTTGGGGTCCTGACTCAGGCCAGGCTCCCCGGATCTGTCATGGGGCCCACCAGAGCAGAGCAGGCCAGTAGCAGGCTGGACACAGGTAAAAGGCGAGGGCAGGTGGAGAGCAGGGGACCGGGAGTGAAGCTAAGGACACAGGACCTGGGGTCGCTCAGAGGCAGAGGGATGAATAACGGGCAGATGGGGTGCGAAAGGAGGAGGGCAGGGCTCACTGTTTAAAACGTGAACTTTCCTGAGGTTGAGCTTTTGGAAAAGGAATGGTTCCAGCTGATACTTTTGGCTAACTATTAACTGTTTTTAGGGGCTTTTAAACATTAAAGAGGTGATGGGTCTCAAAGCCGGGTGAAAACAAAATTGCGGGAGTCACCCACAGGATGGCAGCCAAGCAGGGGTTTGATGACACTGACCTGGGTGCGGGGAAAACAGCACACCCTGGTGTTGTTTGGGAGAATGTAAAATGCACACACTGTCCGAACCAGAATTTTCCACTTCTAGAATTTATCTTACAAATAAATGAACATGTAGATGGGCAAAGACACAAGTAGAAAGAACATTCACTGGAATAGTCTGGAAATAATCTAAATGCTCATCAGTACAGAACCAATTAAATAAAGTAGGGTCCATCCACACAGGAGGGCAGTGACTGGCACATATTCTCTAGAAAGGGCCAGATAACAGGGTTTTGCAGACCATGAGACCTCTCTAGAGGCTCCTCTGCCCTTTGCAGCCTGAAAGCAGTCATAGATAATATGTAAACGCACAGGCATGGCTGTGTCCCAGTAAAGCTTCATTTGTGGCCCAGATTTGTCCCAGGAGCCATAGTTTGTGGGTCCCTGCAGGATAGTGCTAGCACCCACAACCAAGCATCGGGTGGCTATGTGAGTGCTGAGACAGGGAGAAGCATGAGGCTGTTGATGCCACCACTCATGAGCTGTTGCTCTGTAAGCCCATCTGCATGACTGCGCACCAAATGTCTCTAGAAGGGGACACAAATCATTCCTAACAATGGCTGCCTTTGGGGAGGGGACAAAAGTCAGGTCAGGACTAGGGGGGAAATGGGGTGAAGGATATGAAAGGAGGCCTGACCTTAGGATGACTGGAATTTCTGCTGTGGGTGGGTGTGCCTTTTCCCAAAACAAGCAAGGAAACAGTAAAAGCCAAGCTATACACCGGGCCCCCGTGATGTGCCAGCGTGAATATTGGTGCCAGGATCTAACAGCAGAGCAGAGCAGAGGGCAGATGGGTCCCTTCCTCGCAGGAGTGCCAATCAGAGAGCTGGTTCCAGGGGAGCGGAGGGAAGGTCACTTGGCCTCCAAAGCTTAGCACCCTGGTTACTTTGGGAAGCCAGCCCTGACCCCTGCTCTGAGGTGGGCCCAGCTCTTCCCACACTGGGACTGTGTCTCAGCTCTCTTAGTATCCCCATAGCCCAGCATGGACCCTCCTACCTGACCTCATAGGCACCTCACAATTGTTTAATGAATAAAGAAATGTCCTTGGGGGCACCTGGGTGACTCAATCAGTTGAGCATCTGACCCTTGATTTCGGCTCGGGTCTTGGTCTCGGGGTCATGGGATCAAGCCCTGCTTGGGGCTCCCAGCTCAGTGCAAAGGCTGCTTGTCCTTCTTCCTCTACTGTACCCACCCTCCGCCCCCTCCCCCACTGCCCAGCTTGTGCACATGCGTGCATGCTCTTGCTGAAATAAATCTTAAAAAAAAAAAAAGGTCACTCTTTAAAAAAAAAAAAAAAGGAATGTCCTTGGTTTCAAGGATGCCATCCCATTCTTTTATTTGTTTTGTTTTGTTTTGTTGGCCATCCCATTCTTAAAGCCAAGGATATTTCTTTAAACTTGGAAGACGGGCTCAGCAAGGGGGTAGATAGTGATGGGGCAGGGGAGGCCCAACTCTGCTCTGTGGGGTCGGGCAGGATTGCCGGCTGGTGGGAGCTGTGGAGGAGCCGGTGGGCAGTGCAGGGTATTGTGGGAAGCAATGCTGAGGGAGGGGGCTCCTCCCCTGGGGCAGTTTGAGCTTGGAAGAAGAGCCTCTGCTCAGGAGGGCCCCCAGGAAGGCCGAGTTGGGGCCGGCAGGCCCAGAAGGGCCACAGGCGCGAGAAGTTGCTTGTTCCAACTAAGGTTGGAGGTCAGCCGTGAAGATTGGCCTTGAAAGGTGAAGGAGAATTTGCTCTTGTGTGTGGAGGGGCGAGGAGTGGGAACATTTTAACTTGGAGTCAGAGGAGGCCTCTCAGGACACCTGTGAACCAGTGGGCTCTTTGATGGCCTTGAACCAGACCTTGCTGACACCAGTGAGAGTGGCCTCTGGCTATGTGACCTAAGGGAAATTGCTTAAGCTCTCTGAGTATCTAGCTCTTGATTCAATAGCAATTATTTCTCAACCATTTATGAAATGCCTTCATGTGCCAGTGACTCTGACCTCCACAACAGCAATTATACTTTGCTCCAGGCCCTGGGCTAAGTGTCTTCTAGTTGGTATTTCATTATTTCCTCAAGTCCTGTTGTACAGATACAGAAACTAAGTTCAAAGGGGTTCAGTAAGTGGCTCAAGGTGATCACAGCAGGTAAACGCCAGAGCTGAGACTCAAACCTAGACCAACTGGGCCAATCCTGGGTACCACCATTCCCCTGCAGATAGGAGGAGTACGTCCTGTCATACTTACATGGAACACGAGTGGGAACCTGGCCTCTGGTCCAGGGAGTCACCCAGCCTTCATGGGGCCCCCTGTCTCCATCACCAACCTTTATCTTTCAGGACATCATCCCCTTTGGCAACAATCCCGTCTTCCGCTACCTGTTTGGTTGGATGGTACCTCCAAAGATCTCCCTCCTGAAGCTGACCCAGGGCGAGACCCTGCGCAAGCTGTACGAGCAGCACCACGTGGTACAGGACATGCTGGTGCCCATGAAGTGCTTGTCGCAGGCAGTGCACACCTTCCACAACGATATCCATGTGAGCTGGGGACGGGACCCTCCCCCCGGGCCTCCATTTTCCCAACTGTAAAATGGGTCTGCTCCCTGCAAAGGTCCTGATAGGAGAGAAGGCGTAGGGGATGCTGCTGAGTGCTTCCATGAACTGTTTACATTTGTGTGAGGCACTCTCAGCCGTAGCCTAGGGGATTGGGAGGGAGGCTATGGGCAGCCAGAGAGAGGTCCCTGGGTAGCAGTGAAGTGGGCCAGCCATGAGCCTTTCACCTGTTGGAGAAAGCACCAACGCCCCTCTCCTTGGTCCACCCAGGTCTACCCCATCTGGCTGTGCCCGTTCATCCTGCCCAGCCAGCCGGGCCTGGTGCACCCCAAGGGAGATGAAGCAGAGCTCTATGTGGACATCGGAGCATATGGGGAGCCACGCGTGAAGCACTTTGAAGCCAGGTCCTGCATGCGGCAGTTGGAGAAGTTTGTCCGTAGCGTGCACGGGTGAGTGGCCCAGAGTGTGGCATGCTTCCTCAGGCCACCAGCCCCAGGGTACAGCTCCAGGGGGGGTCCAGCAAGGGCCAGGGTGGCCGGGCCTTGGAACCCGACCAGTTGCTTGCCTAGGGAGTGTGCAGCCCCAGCAGACTCTGATGTGGAAAGCTCCCTATAAAGGTATGGAGGTACGATTTTTCACCCCTCTTCCTAACATCCTTTCCATGACCAACACCAGGATCCCCCAGGCGCTCAGGCCAGAGCCCTAGGGTCACCCTACTCCTCTCCCCAGGGCAAATAGATGATGTGGTTCCAGAGAGGTTCTGAGGTACCACTCTGGGTTGGAAGAGCATGGCTAAGGAGGGAGGGATTCATGACTAAAGGCCATATAGAGGCCCAGGACAGCATCGCTCAGAAACCAGCCTGGAACTAACACTTGATACATATAACATGAACACATGAACACATCTCAAAATAGTTCTGCTGATTGGAAAAAAAAAAAAAAAAACCACACAGGAAAAAGGAGTACTGTGTGCTTGCCTTTATATAAGTCCAGAATCCAGAAAACTTCACTGCTTGGGGTGGTGGAGGGCAATGGACAACACAGGGCCATGGTCAAAGTTTTAGGGGTGATGGGTGTGGTCACGGACTGGACCGAGGTAGGTGATGGTTTCAAGTTTGTATACAAATGTCAAACTTACCAAGTTGTACACTTTAAATATGGGTGGTCAATAAAAAAAAAAAAAATGAAGGCAGCCCAGTGGCCCCGTCAGCAAAATGGGGGCAAGCAGCCTCGGCCCACCCCACCCCTCACCCAATCAGCTCGGGTAAACAAGAAACCCTCTATTAGTGCTCCTGGTGCTACAACCTGTGCAGTGCATCAGGGACAGCCAGGCTCTCTGGGTCCCTCTCCCCTCCCTGCAGCCTCCCCACCTCGTGCTTTGCAGGTTCCAGATGCTGTATGCCGACTGCTACATGAGCCGGGAGGAGTTCTGGGAGATGTTCGATGGCTCCCTGTATCATAGGCTGCGGGAGCGGCTCGGCTGCCAGGACGCCTTCCCCGAAGTGTACGACAAGATCTGCAAGGCCGCCAGGCACTGAGCACAGCCCTGTCCTGAAAGAGACAGACATGTGGGTGGGCCCTGTTCCCAGGTCCAGGAGGCATCTTCTCTTCACTCAAGCTTGGCTGCTCTCCCAGATCCATGCTTCCAGAAAGAAACCCCTCCAGAAATCCCACCCAGACTGCCCCCGATGGCTCGCTCAGGCTCCCGGGAGCCACCGAGTGGAGTACCAAGAACGTGGGCTCTGGAGTCAGACATACCTGAGTCCAGTTCCCAGTTCAGCCACTCATTAGCTGTGTGACTCTGGACAAGTCCCTCAGCCCCTCTGAACCCAGCTCTTCATCTGTCGAAAGGGGGTGACAGTGCCTGCACGCAGACCATTGTCATCCAGGTCCAGCGGCAGTCTCCCTGCAGGCGCTGAAGTGTAGCTGTGGTCACTGTGGCTTCCCATTCAGCACTGTGTCTGGCTGGAGAGCTTTGGATTTGGTGCCGAGTCCAGGGGGGCTCCGTGTGAGGTCACCCTGGCCCAGGTATGGCTGGAAGGGTGAAGGGGATGCCCCAGAGTCGCATTGCCATTGATTCAGTCTGCCAGAAGCGCCCCCTCACAGAGAGAAGGAAGGAAACCTCCTGTCTATCCCTGGGGTCTCGGGAGGGCAGCAGATGGGGCAGGCAGGCCCGAGACGTGCTGTGCCAAAGCCAAGTCCCAGTCCAAAGTTCCCTCTGCTGTCCTTGGTATTGACGCCCTGCCCCTTCCTCCTTCCTGCTCAGGCTTGCAAGCCCACCCCAGCCATCACCCACATCTCAGAGAGGGCCGCACCCTCAGAGAAGACATTTGAAGGCTGGTTCCTGTCCCAGTCCAGGTGAAGTGGCTCCTGCTCTGAGCTTGGGTCTGGAGCACATACCCCATCCTTAGCCCCCCAACCCTGCGACCCTTTGTGCCTCTTCTGGTCCCCTCATCACAGTGGAGGTGCATCTGTGCTCCTCTGTGGCATGCAGTGGGAGGTTGGGGTGGTGGAGCCCACCAAGCAGGAAGGTGGAGGCTTGGTGTGGATTCTCACTGGGGGGCCGAAAGGAAAGACCACAACTTGATTTCTCCAACCACTCCCCCTCCCTTTGTTCAACCCCACCCACAGCTGTAGTTAATTTCAGTGCCTTACAAATCCTCAGCTCAGAGAAAATTAGCTCCATCTCCCTTCCAGAAGGAAGGGAGTCTCCTAGGTCCTTCCCAGCTTGTTAAAGCTTGTTTGTTTATGCAACTCCATCTGAAGAATGGCCTGGCCTCAGCTCAGGACCCAGCATCTGAGGAGGAAGTGTGTCGTGTAGGGAGTTGGGATTAAGTGAACTGTGCCAGGAGTGACATTCTGAGAGAGAGAAAGAGAAAGAAAGCGAGAGAGAGCGCACTGCGCTAGGAGGCAGGAGCTGGCTTTCAGCCCTGCTGCCTTGTCAGCAAGCCGTGTGGCCCTGGGCGAGTCATTTGGCCCTCTGAGCTGCAGCGTCTCATCTACCCGTTCATTGCAACCAAGACCTTCCCCAGGCCCTTGTGCTGCGGGCCTGCAGCACCTGGCGAAGGTCAGACGAAACACTTGGCTTGTCTCTTGAGTAAGGCCCGAGGCTGGCTCTCATGTCACTTTGAGAGGAGTGTGCCAGTGGCTTGCAGGGACATGTCCATCCTGTCACTGCAGATTGCCAGAAACCTGATGGAGCCAGGCTGTCACTGGCGGATGCCCAGCTGTCCCCCCGTGGGCTCGACACACTGCAAAGTGTCCTAGTGTGGTCCCGTGAGTGCTGGGTGCTCAGAAGGCAAAGAACACCCCTCCTCCCTCCCCTCCCCCATTTGGCCTCTGGAGGGGGCATGAGAAAAAAAAATAAAGAGACCTCATTCTCCAGCTTGTCTGCAGAGCACGTGAATTCTGGCATCAGTCCTCCTGGTGGGCTCCTGCACTTCCCACTTGATGCTAAACTGATGATCCTACTTATTGTAGAGGAGTGGTTGGCCCGAGCAGGAGCACCCAGCAAATAGGGCCCCGTCATTCCGCCAGAGGGGCCTCCACCCTTAAACCAGTGGGAGGGCAGCCACAGATGCTAGCAGCCTCTATTGCCCTTAGTCCTAGAAAAACCAAAATTGTGCCCTTCCCAGACCTCACCCGGAAACTGGGGCTTGGAAGGGAAGGTCTCGGGATCACACCAGCCTCAGGTTGCTCCAGTTGCATCGTGTCCTGGAAGGGGGCAGACTGCCGAGCAGGGTGGGCCCAACTACTGGCTTGTTCCTGTAGCCAGCCTCATCCCTGTCCATCCCTGTGGTGGTTTCAGGTGGAGTTAAATTTGGCACTGGGGTTAGTGTGTGTGTGGAAAATAAAAGAACAGGCTTTTCCCCTCCAGAGCCCCCAAGTTTCTAGGCTGCATGAAGATTTTCTGTAAAATCAGAATTGTAGCCAGTTTCTTTGGCTGCATAATTTAATTAGCTATTTCTGAAGGGGAAGGGGGGGGATGTGTGTGGCAGTGCATGGTGTGTGATTTTTATGTTTCCCATGGCCTTGGGGACCAAGGAGAGAGGCCTGAGTGTCCCCTAGCAGGCTCCTGCAGCTGCGGGAGCTGTGCCCACTGTCCACAACACTTCACATCCCCGTGGCTGTGTGGCCGCTGCTGTAAAAATAAAAGCGTGACCTGGAAACGAGCCTTTGTCATTTCTTGCTTTGGGGAGCCAATGTGGAATCCAGCTTGGGCTCCCATGCCGGGTGGGTTTCCCTCTCCGGACCTGTGCGCCCCTAGACGAGGGCTGAGAGACAACACAGGGCAGTGCCGGGTTTCTTTGGGTGCTGGGATTGTGGGCAGTTCTTCACGGTTTTTGAGCTTTTGCTACTGGTCACAATGTGACCTGGCATAGGTTTTTGTTTTGTTTTGTCTTTTGTTTTGGCGTAGGTTTTAATAAGATCCTGCTGACTGCCGGTAGAGAGGGTAGGAGCCAGGAGACCAACGAAAAGGGCCCAGATGAGAGATGATGGTGGCTGGGATCGGGGAGGGGATGGCTTTTTAAGGGCATCAGACATGGTCTTCAGGAGCTGCAGTCCTGGCTTGTCCACTTGGTCACAAAAACCCCTCCTTTGAGTTGCTTGCATTGCATCCTCCAGCCTCCCTTACACTCAGGTGCATCCTTGTGCATCCATCTCCAGGAGATGTGAACAGAAGTGGGAAATACCTGCCACACGAGGTTCTGGCACTTTCCCCTTCTTAGCTGGATGCCAGTGACAACTGAACCATAGGCTTTGGCAGTCGAAAGTTGGAGGGAGCCCAAATCCCTGAGTACGCAAAACTGCCCACCCCCTGAACTCTGGCCTGGCCTGTTACAGGAGCAAGAAATAATCATCAGGCCTAAGTGAGCAGAGAAAGAAGAGCAGCATTTAGTACACATGGATATACACAATGGACATTTTCCTAAAATATGTGTGATATGAGGGTTCCATCCTAAGGTGATTTGGGAAGGACCCTTTTAAGACATTTCTAGTTGTTCAGTCTCATAAATCTGGATTTTTGTGAACTCTCCTTAAAGGAGGAGAAATCTTTTTTTTTTTTTTAATTTTTATTTATTTATGATAGTCACACACAGAGAGAGAGGGGCAGAGACACAGGCAGAGAGAGAAGCAGGCTCCATGTACCAGGAGTCCGACGTGGGACTCGATCCCGGGTCCCCAGGATCGTGCCCTGGGCCAAAAGCAGGCGCCAAACCGCTGCACCACCCAGGGATCCCTAGGAGGAGAAACCTTTCACATTCCTTAAAATAGCGTTTGTATCTTAAGCCTTACATATCACCCCGCATTTTAACAGCACACCACACGCCATACCCATATCGGATCTTCATCCTGTACCAGAAGGTCAGTTTTCATCCCCATCTTAGGTGAGGAACCGAAACTCGAGGAAGGTCAAGTGATTTGCCCGAAGGCCACGTGGACGCTATTACCAAATTAAACATGGATGCAAATCCATATCTAATCTTACAGCTCTGAAGTATGTCATGAGCCTTAGCCAGCGCCAGCTGAGACAATTGCTCTAGCTCTAGAAGCAGCGAAATGAGACCCCGAGGCTGAGCCTCACATGCAGCGGGAGGTCAGGGTTCAATGCACAGTGAGTGTTCTGCTTTGACCCAGGGCAATTCCTTCTACCAGGAGCCCCTCTTGCCTGAGCAGCCCCTCAGCCCACGCGTGCAGTGTCCACATACCAACATGCATGCCAGAGCGGCGACAATTGGTTTTCCAAACTGGGCTTACGTAAGAAAAACCACACTACACAAGTTAAATGTAGATCTCTTTCTAAAATATGCTGATTTGTTCTGTTATTAAATGGCTTACAGGTTTTATCTTGCAGGACTACTCTAATTATTGCAGGTGACGGCCCTGGCAGGTTATGTCGAGAAAGATAATGAGGCTTTGCTGAGGTCTAGGAAGCAGTATTTCAATGGTGCTAGGGATTGTGCCCACCCCAAATCTGTATATTGAAGCTCTAATGTAATGGTATTGGGAGGTGGGCCCTTTTGGAAGTGGGTGGGTCCTGAGCGTGGAATCCCTGTGACAGGATTAGTGTCCTTTTAAGATGAGATGAGAGATCTAGCCCTCTCTCTGATCGCTGCCATGTGAGGATACGAGATGTCCATATGCAAACCAGGAGGAGGCTCTTACCAGACATGGGATCTGTTGGCATCTTAATCTCAGACTTGTCAGCCTCCAGAACCGTGAGACATAAATAGTGTTAAATTCACCCAGTCTACGTTAAGTTGTTATAGCAGCTTGAACAGCTGAAGACAGATGGTGTGAAGACTGTTGTTGACCCAGCGGACCCGGAAATAGCTGAATCCTGCTGTCCATCACCTCTCCTCCCCGCAGGGCTCCCTAGGGAGCAGTCCTACAGAATAATTTTTTTAATGGGGCACTGCAAGGTAATAGAAAAAATATATATATTGGTCTCTGTCCCTCGTTCTTGGCACAGGGCTCCTAAGAAACCTTTGTTCTTTCCTAAGTGATAAGAGCACTAGGAACATCTTTTATTCTAATACTTGGCCTTTGACCCTCATTCCTGACTCTGAGCTCCTAAATTCCTTGGAATTTCCTGGGTGATATGAGTATCTTTTGTCCTAATGAGGCAACTCTGGGTGAGCTCCTGGTGGGCTCGGGGATGGAGCTCCAAGGGTCAATTAGAGAAGGTGAAACTCCCTTTAGGGCCAGAGGACCATGGCAGGGCCAACAGCAGGAGCCAGGCTTGCTCAGGCCTAGGGCCGGCAGTGAGGAGCCCATATTACTAAGATTCAGGATGTGAGCTCTGAACAGGAGGGGCTTCCCCTCTCACCTGGCCTGGCTGTTGTGCCTGGGGTCACTGTGGACTCAAGGTACAAGGCACTGGAAGGGTTCGTGATGGTCCAAACCATCACCCTTGGTTACTGAGAACCCAGCACAGCCAAGAAAAGTCGCATCCTGAGAACTATGTTAGCTAAAACAAAAATGCTGTGCAACCTAAGTAAACATGTCCCTTCTCTGAGCCTGCGTCCTCTTGCAAAAAGTCAGCTGTGCCTGCTCCTGCTGAGGTATTAGGTGACCGGCTACCTAGCTGCAACAGGACTGCCCCTGTGCGATGCCCACTCATCGTTATGTTGCCTATGGTCCAGGTTAAAGGTGGTGTTAGGGTTGCAGTGCAGAGCTTCCTGCAACTTAGCAGAAGCTCCAATTCAACCGAAGAAACTGCTAGCCTCCTAAACCCAAGGAGGTGCTAGAACCTGATGGGACTTTTATAAGATTTATATGCCAGCGTTCACCGCTGTCTTTTGCGGACTACTGTAAAAGATTGAACTAGAATTTGTGGTGGGCAATCCTTTCCTCTGCTGTGGAACTCTTGTTTTGTTTTGTTTTTACCAAAGTTTTTAGTCCGACATATAACAGAGTTTATACTTTGGCTCAAGCAGGGCAAAGCTAAGAGCCCAGCCCTCATGGCCAGCCCTCCTGCCTTCCTTCCCCAGAGATCACCAGATGCCTCAGGAGAGCCCAATCAACAAACCTCAGCTCTCCATCTCTTCTAGCCCCACCCAGGCCAAAGAGCAAAGGTCACAAGGAGCTGGATTACAGCCCAGCATCCTCAGGACCCTTTCAGAATCATGGCTGCCCTGGGCTGGACGGGGCTGTCTCGTAGGTGTGTATGGAGCTGAACGGACAGTTACTGCTATGAAATAAAGTAAGAGTCTCCGAAGTGAGATGCCCAAACCAGTGGTATGGCAAGGTGACACAATGGGATGCTAGAAAAAAATATTAATGCTTGTGTGGGTCTGGATCAGAAGCTGACCCTGGGACAAGAATTTGAGTGCAAGTAGTTCATTCAGGAGGTGAAGAAAACAACAGTAGGTGGATGAAGGGGACAGGTGGTCAACAGGTTACCACCTTGAGCAACGGGAGTTGAATTGTGTGAGTAAAGCATCCACCTCAGAGCTACATCCCACAAGGAGTGAGTTCACTGAGTGTGTATAGTCCAACACCATCAGTCAGACTTGAGGGCAGCTCCCGAGGGATGTTGATTCCTGTGGCACTTCCAACCTTCCATGGAAAAAAACCTTCATGGCAGCCAGATGACCTTTCACTGGTTTTGGCCCCTTCTTAGCATACCTGACTTTCATAACACATAGAAGTTCGTTGGTTTTTAAAGACGACGTACTTAAAGGAACTGCCTCATTTAAAGTTATTACAGAGGTTTCTCTTACAGAAAGGCAAGCATTCCAAAACTGCTAACCTACTCTATGCTGACAGAGATTGTCAGGAATAGGAGAGCTAACAAATATATTTGAAAAAAATATATACTTATTCTATAAGGTTAAGCAATCATTTTTTCATTTCTTTTTTTTTCTTTTGAGGGAGAGAGCACGTGTGTGTGTTGCGCACCTGCAGGGGCTAGAAAGGGGGAGAGGGAGAGAGAGAATCTTATGCAGGCTCTATGCCCAGCACAGAGCCTGAGGCGGAGTTCAGTTCCAAGACCCTGAGATCATGACCTGAGCCAAAATCAAGAGCCAGACACTTAACCAACTGAGCCCCCCAGATTCCAAGGCAAAGAGATCTTTTTAAAAAGTTTTATTGCATATATTTTTAACTTTTTAGCTTTTTATTTTGAATTAATTTTAGGCTTATGGAAAAGTTGCATTGACGATACAGAGTTCCCATGCACCCCTCACCCAACTCCCTCTAACATTAGCATCCTCTACATAACCACAGTAGAATGATCAAAACCAAGATATTAACATTGGCATCCTATTATTAACTAAACCACAGACCTTATTGATATCTCACCAATTTTTACACTAATGTTCCTTTCCTTTCCAGAATCCCATCTAGGATTCTACATTGCATTTAGTTGTTAATTATTTTCTTCCAAACTATAAGCATTTACATCAAATAAACTGCACATAGTTCAAACGTACAATTTGGTCAGGCTTGATATTTGTATGGATATACCACAGTTGTTCATTCATTCACCTGTTGATGGATATTTGGGTTCTTCCTAGTTTGGGGCACCACAAATAAAGTGGCTGGGAACATTACAGTCTTTGTATGGACATACATTCTCATTTCTCTTGGGTAAATACCCAGGAGAGGAGAGACTGGATTATATGGTAGGATTATATGGTAGGTACAGTTAGTTTTATGCCAAACTCTTTTTCAAAGTAATTTAATCACTTTACATTTGCTCCACATCCTCACCAACACTAGGCATGGTCAGTCTTTTTAATTTTAGCTTTTTTAATAGGTGCATAGTGATACCTTATTGTGGTTTTAATTAGCATTTCCTTAATGATGAATATATATATATATATATATATATTCATCATTAAGGAAATGCTAATTAAAATATATATATATATATATATATATATTCTGGATATAAATCCTTTATCAGATCAAAGATCTGCAATTATTTTCTCCCAGCCTATGGCTTATCTTTCCATTCTCTTAATAGTGTCTTTGAAAAACTGAATTTTTAAATTTTAATTAAGTCTAATTTAACAATTTAATGATTTGTTCATACCACACCAAAGTATGATCTATAGAATAACAAATAGTCACATTCATATCTAAGAAGTTTCTGCATGATCCAAAATCCAAATATTTTCCTCCTAAGCTTTCTTAATTTAGGTTTTACATTTTGGGGGTTATGATTCATTTTGAGTTAATTTTTGTATATGATTTGAGTCATTGGTCACAGTTCATTTTTTTGCATACTGATATTCAATAATTCCAGCACCATCTATTGACAGGATTATTCTTTTTCCACTGAATGATCTTTGCATTTTTGTTGAAAATCAGTTGTCCACTGGTGTGTGGGTCTATTTCTACATTTTCTATTCTGTTCCTTTAATCTGTCTATCTTGAAACCAATTTCATGCTATGAAATATAGTAATGTTATTCCTCCAGCTTTGTTCCTCTTTTTCAAACTTGTTTTGACTACTTTATGTCTTTTGTATTTCCTTATGTTTTATGATCAGTTTATTGACTTAAAGAATTAGAGATTTTGATGGATATTGCACTGAATCTACAGATGAATTTGTGGGGAACTGACATCTTAGCATCAATGAGTCTTTTGATCCATGAAAATGGTATATCTCTCCTTTATTTAAGTCTTCTTTAATCTTTCTGGAAGGTATTTTGTAGTTTTCAGTGTAAACATCTCGTAGCTCTTTTGTCATATACCTAAATATTTCATAGTTTTGAGGCTACTACAAATGGCATTTTAGATTTTTAATTTTTATCACATATAGATATATTTCATTTTGATATATTTATATTATTTCCTGAAAATTTGCTGAGTTGATTTATTAGATCTATTTGCACCTATTTTGGTTCAGATCTATTTGCACCAATTTTGGTTCATCAGCTTTTTTGAGAATTCACAGGATTTTTTTTCACCTAGGCAACATATCTAAGAATAAAGACAGTTTTACTTCTTCTAAGACAGTCATTTTGCCATGAGTGAGAAAGTAACCACTTTTCATAAGGCACTCACACTCTGAAGAGTATTTTTCATCATTATTAGAGTTTTGTGGCTGAGGCTGTGATGCTCCAGCCTCCTTTTTTTCTAGGGACATAGGGACAATACAATCCTGCCACCCTACACAATCTCTCACCAACAAAAAACAGTGAAGAAAGTAGCTCAGGACATTGTGACCAACCCCACTGACCCATCTTTGGGTTAGACTAGTGTGCCCACAAGGCTGAACTCCAAAGGGTGAAACTGATTGTTCCCCATGGCTGCACATGGCCGGGGGCCAGCAGCTTCCTCTTAAATCATGTTAGGCCCTGTTGAGCTTCCAGAAGCATCCTGGGATGAGACAGAGAGTTCCTGAAGGAGGCCTACAGCTGTCTTATGACATATGCTACACTTTTCTGCCTCTTTTTGGATTTTAATATTCAGGGAGTCATGCAAGTTGGCTTTAGAATAGAAGAGCTTCCAAGAGTGTCAACCACATTCCACTTCATTAGTCCATCTGCTATCTGGCTCCCATGTTCATGCCACTGGCTAATTTGAATTCTCAGGATAGTTGATCTTTCATATCAAAAGATATCTGGCCCCAGATGTCCCAGCAGACATCATGGTAGATGTCTCCAGCAAAAGTGATCCCACCATATCTCTCCCCTCTCCCAGGCATTCCCATGTGTCCTTTCTCTAAGATCCTCCCTACCCTCCCGATTCCCACTCCTACCCTCCCATCCCCAAATTTGTCTCCAGGTTGTTGGGCCCTCTGGTCATCACCGGCAGTCCTTCATATGCAGCTTTAAGAAGTAGAATCTGAATTGTAATCCACTGTTGGAGGACACCTTCCCTTAGTAAAAGGTGTGATCCTTTCCCTTTAAAAAGATAAGAGAAAGAGAAAATGAAACCAATCCCTTAGAAGGAAGTGAACCCTCATCCCTGGGGGCATCCAAAGGGGGATGAAAAGGTACCTGTTAGTCCTGCTTCCCAAGGGTTCTACATTGGGTAAGAGGACAAAATTGATGAACTTCAGGGTGCCAGGGTAGCTCAGGGGTTGAGTGTCTGCCTTTGGCTAAGGTCCTGATCCCAGGGTCCTGGGATTGAGTTCCGCATCGGGGTCCCCACAGCAAGCCGCTTCTCCCTCTGCCTATGTCTCTGCCTCTCTCTGTGTGTCTCTCATGAATAAATACATAAAATCTTTAAAACAAATGATGACCTTCAGCAATGAAACAACCTATTTCTAAAAAGGAAATTCCTTCCTAAAAAGGTTCATCAGAGCCCCAAGCTGGTTTGTAAGAACTTCAAATACAAAAGCCTAGCACTTGAAAGATCATCTAGGCCACTCTGAGAGGGAGATGTGAGCCAGAGAGAGGAGAGAACTTGCCTGAGGTTACCCTGGTGGCCAGAGTCCGGGCCAGACTTCCAGCCCAGAGTTCCTGACCTCAGTCTAGTATCCCTTGCGTTGTTCTGATTCTTTTCTCCAAAGGAAATCCCTGAAGACTCCAGTTCCATCCCCAGAGCCATTTAGAAGACAGCATTTCAAGAAGAACCCTTTGCTTTGTGTATCAAACAGCATCTACCAGTCATTACATTATACACATTTATGTGTTTGTTTATTGTCTGTCTTCCATGCCAACATGTTAACTCTACAAGGGAAGGGCAAGATTTGATTTATTTATGGATGTTTCCCCCATAGTCCCCTCAGACTATTACTTGGGCTTAATAGGTGCTCCACAAATATCTGTCAAAGGAAGAAAGGTAGGAGGGAGGGCTCACCAGGGCAAAAAAAAGGCCTTAATTCTCATCTAGTGGGTCTTCAGTCCTCCCCCATCCCACTGCCCCTGGTCTGGCTCAGAGCCAAAGCTCTTCCCTGACCATGAGGACAGCCTCCCTGTTTCTGTCCCCATCCCACTGCCCCAGAGCACATCATGAAAATGCAAGAGTTATTTCCTACTAAAACCCTTCTGAGTATATGGGAGAAAATATTTGCAAAACACATATCTGATGAAAGATGGATGCCTAGATTATATAAATAACTCTCAAAATTTAATAGAAGAAAACAGACAACCCTTTTTTTCAAATGTGCCAAAAAAGAGATACTAGGAAGCACATGCAAAGATGTCCAACATCTTGTTGGCAAAGTGCAAATTCAAGCCACGAGGAGATACACCTCTCAATATGGCTAACATCGGGGTGGGAGGGGAAGCCCAAACTGACAATAGCAAATACTGACAAGGATATGAAGCAAGTAGAGCCCACATACATTGCTGGTGGGAATACAGAATAGTACAGCCATTTCAGAAAATAGTTTCTTATAAAGTTATACATACCACGTGACCTAGAAATCCTACAGTAGATATTTGCCAAAGATAAACAAAGCATGTGTCTACACAAAGACCTATATGTGACGGTTTATAACAGCTTTATTCAAAGCAGCCCAATCTGGAAACATTCCAGATGTTGCTCACCTTGTAAATGCATTTAAAAAAACTGCAAACCTGTGGTACATCCATACAATGGAATAGAACTCTGCTTAAAAAGGAACCACTGCTACATGCAAATACATGGATGAATCTCAAGAGCATTATGCAAAAATAAAAGAAAAGCTACAAAATTCTACATATGGCACGATTCCACTTATACAACATTCTGGAAAAGGCAAAACTATAGGGATGGAAATCCTGTCAGTAGTTGCCAGAGGCTGGGGGAGGAGATAGACTACAAATGGCACAGGAAAACCCTTTGGGTGATGGCAATATTCTACATCTTGCTTGTCTTGGTGATTACATGACCAACGGCATTTGTCAAAACTCACAGAACTATATTCCTGAAAAGGGTGACTTTTACTGTATTATAGTTATACTATTGTAAATCTGACTTTCAGAGAAAACCTTCTGTGGCTCTTCATAGGCAGGGTGAAGTCCAAGCAGCTTAGCTTTGCATTCAAAGTCCCTCAGGCCACACCAAGGCAATCCCATCTGCCCTATTCTCTGCTAGTCTCCCCTCACACGCTCCATTCATCATCCATAATGAACCATCTAGTGTTTTCCAGACATGTCCTGAGCATTTTTGCTCCCTGTCCTTGGCTCATGCTCTTCTCTCTGTCCTAAATGTTTTCTCCTCCCTGGAAGAAGTGAAGCCTCCCAGAAAGAACACAACTCAGACCAGCTGGACTAGAGATGCAATCCTGCTCTGCTATTGTGGTAGACAGAGGACAAAAATGGTCCAGGGGCACCTGAGTGGATCAGTGGTTGAGTGTCTGCCTTTGGCTCAGGTTGTGATCCTGGGTTCCTGGGATCAAGTCTCGCATCAGGCTCCCCTATGTCTCTGCCTCTCTCTGTGTGTCTCTCATGGACACATAAATAAATAAAAATATAAAAAACAAAAACAAACCCGAAAACAGCCCAAGTCACCACTTCTCCATGCATCCAAAGACTTTGCAAAGTGACTCTGCAGCTTCCCCCCTCAAGAGGTAGAGTCTGCTTCCCCTCCCCTTGAACCTGGGCTGGACTGGTAGCTTGCTGTGGCCAGTGGAATGTGGAAGAAGTCATGGTGTGCCGCTCTGAGCATAGGTTACAAAAGGCCTTGAACGTGTTCTCTCTCAGAACCCTACCGCCTCCATGAAAACAAGCCTGGGCTGCTCCACCAAAGGATGAGTCCCTGTGGAAGACAGTATAGCTGTCCCATCCAAGACCACCCCAGATCAGCCAGCCCAGCCAACCAAGACACCCATCTTTTCCCCTGACTCAGAGCCCATTTTTAGGGTCTACTCTAAAGTCTCATCACCCCCTCAGGTCCCTGTCTGAGCAACTGGTATTTCAGACACGAAGAGGCAAAGCCAAGTCCCACCATAATATTACATCTTCCAAGCGGCTCTTTCCAAAGACCTCCTCCCGCGTCGAGGGCACACTGAGCAGCTTCTTGGCGACTTGAATCATAGGTTTCTATCTACAAAAAGGCCAAACTCCTACATTACGAATGCTGCCGTCCTGCTGCGCCTATCCATCTGGCTCCACAATTTGCCACATCCTCCCGCCCTGCACTACCTTCCCACCACTCAAGCCACCCCTGACAGGCCAGGCTTGTTCACACCTCTGTGCCCATGCCAGCACCTAGGACACCCTCCATCCCTGCCCCACCTTCCCAGGTAGACTGTGGCTGCTCTCTCTGCACATGACCCTCCCACAGCATCTTGCTGAGCCCTGTGTTGTGGACCTGATTCCAAACCAATCCCTCCCCTCTGCTCCATTGTCCTGGGACATTCTGAGCAAAATCTCCTGGCCCCTAGCAATTGTTGGCTACATTTAACTGGCTTATCAACCTCTATGTCTTCCCTGCCTCCTACCCTCATCCAAGGTCAACCATTTCAGGAGTGGGTCCCACCACTTTGCAATTGGAACACCTGCTTCTTCCTTGCCCATCAGCCTGGAAATATGCTCAGACCTCTATCCTCACCCACTCCTACCAAAAATAAAGGAAGAAAGAGGGAAGGAAGGAAGGAAGGAAGGAAGGAAGGAAGGAAGGAAGGAAGGAAGGAAGAAAAAGGTAAAAATACGACCTCCTCTCCACCTTCCCTTGGAGCTCAAGGCAATACATTTCCTTGGTGCCATGTTGTCTCCATGGCAGTCACCAGATTTCCACATTGCATAGTAAACGTGTAGTGGGATTGTGGAGGGAGGGGCTCCGTGCTGAACTTCCTGAGTTCCCGCTTCTACTCCAAACTCCTAACTCTCCCACCAAAAAAGCATATCCAAGGGCCCAGGAAGCCAAAGAAAGCTGACCCCAAAAAAATGAGGGCAGTTAGAGCGAGGACAGGGAGATGAGTCACATCATAGTGAAGTGTCAAATCCTACTGTAAGTTTCCCATGTGTTCCTCTCATGGAGTCCTCCAGACTCTGGACCATCTCATCAGGTAACAGACTGATTTACCCTTTAACAATATTCCTTGAGCTCCTTCTATGCATGCCAGTGAGACACTAGAGCACCAGAACTGAGAAGTTGCATCTAGTAGGGACCAGTGTGTGAATAAGTAATTGCAGCATAAGGGGTCAGAGGCACCATTTCTGCCTTCCCTCTAACTTGGTGGTCACTTCCACCTTGCCAAGCCTCCCTCACCTGTGTATAAGGCAGGGATGATTGGACTGATGACATTCACCCTTGGCCTTCGATGGCACCCGCACAGTCTGTAGACTTTGTACAGTGTTTCCACCTGCAGATGCATGGACTCATGGTCAGCGTGCAGGGCCGTGGGCAGGGATTAGCAGGAGCAAAGTCAGCACCAAGGAGCAGTCAGGATCCAGTGAGAACGTCTCCGTCCTCCAGGCTCCTTTCTTTTCACTCATTCTTGACTCCTGCTTTACTTTGATGTGTTTTGATTTTTTTTTTTTTTAAACTTCTAGAGTCAGGAAGCCCCGGTGGCTCAGAGGTTTAGCGCTGCCTTCAGCACAGGGCGGGATCCTGGAGACTCGGGATCGAGTCCCACATCGGGCTCCCTGTATGCAGCCTGCTTTTCCCTCTGCCTGTGTCTCTGCCTCTCTCTCTCTCATTCTCTGTGTGTGTGTGTGTGTGTGTGTGTCTCATGAATAAATAAATAAAATCTTTAAAAAGAAATAAATAAAAAGAAAACTTCTAGAGTCAAATAATTGCTTCTTTTGCTTTCAATCTTTCTCATTTAGCATCACAAGCAGTTTGGGGCGCCTGGGTGGCTCAGTCAGTTAAGCATCTGGCTCTTGATTTCAGCTCAAGCCATGATTTTAAGGTCTTGAGATGAAGCCCTGTGTCAGGCTTCCTGCTCAGAGGAGAGTCTGCTTCTTTCCCTGTGCACGCCCCTGCTCTCACATGTGTGCTCTTTCTCTAAAAAAAAAATAATAAATCTTTTTTAAAAAATCACAGGCAAAGTTATAAATTTTGTTCCAACCCGGTACTTTGACAATACTATAATAAAAACTCTATATCAAAATCTATGTAATTAATTTCTAAAAACTGTATAATTTCAAACGTGACTTTCTCTTAGATCCAAGAGCTATTTAGAAGTGTACTTCCTAATTTCCAAGTACTTAGTTTTGGGGACTAGCCTTTTATTGTTAATGTCTTGTTTTGTTGTACTATGTTTAGAAAAAGTGACCTCAAATTTTCTATGTAGGATATTTTAAACTTGGACATTTTATTTTTTTAAATTTTTTTTTAATTTTTATTTATTTATGATAGTCACACACAGAGAGAGAGAGGGGCAGAGAGACACAGGCAGAGGGAGAAGCAGGCTCCATGCACCGGGAGCCTGACATGGGATTCGATCCCGGGTCTCCAGGATCGCGCCCTGGGCCAAAGGCAGGAGCTAAACCGTTGCGCCACCCAGGGATCCCTAAACTTGGACATTTTATATGAGATTTTCTTAGAGGATTGACTTTTATAAGTGTTCCATGAGTATCTGAAAATAATATGGAGTAAAATATACCCATTTAAATCCTCCAAATAATTATTTATATAGCCTTATCTGTCAAATTCTCAAACAAGTCCATTCAGAATTTTCATTATAATTGAGGGAGTTTGTCACTGTTATTTTGCTTCTTTATGGATTTTATTATTTATCATGATTAAACATGCAAGTTTGTCCCATTGAATATTTTTGCCTTGAATACTTTGCTTGGTATTGGTATTGCCACTTTTTCTTTTTTTAAAAAGGTTTTATTTATTCATTCACGAGAAAGACAGAGAGAGAAGCAGAGATATAGGCAGAGGGAGAAGCAAGCTCCCTACTAGGAGCCTGATGCAGGACTTCATTCCAGGACCCCAGAATCATGACCTGAGCCAAAGGCATTCGCGCAACCACTGAGCCACCCAGGTGCCTCTATCACTTTTTCTTTTTGTTGTGGGCTATATTTATTTGGTATCTCATAGCCAGATATATTCTTACATACTTTGTCTTCTTTCTTGAGCTCTCCACGCTAATTCATTTTTCATTTGATTGGACTATATCCCCCAGTACTATTTTCAGGAAAGACACGTTTGGCATATAACCTAAATCCTTGTGCATCTCTATTTGCCTTGCACCTGAATGACAGTTTGGCTAGACAGAGAATTCTATAAACAGTGTTTTCTCTCCATATTTCAAAAGAGAAGCCCAAAACATGTATAATTGTCTTTTATTTAAGTTATAGGTTGTCTTTTTAGCTATGATACTTACAAGATTTTTTTTACAAGATTTTTATTTTACCCTCGAAACTCAGAAATCCACCACACTCTAAGTGAACTGAAAGCATACGTTAACTTTTGTCCCTCATGAAATCCCACTAAAACCAGAGTTAAGGAATAAAAATGTTAAAGCATATACTCACAGGGACAAAAAGAATAGAAGCAGCAGCAGTAAAAAATATTTTGGAAGTGAAAAAGCAGATGGAAGAATGGTAACTAACTTAGCAGACCCAAGAAAGCTAAACCCTAAGTCAGTAGAATATAAATTTAGGAATTCCCTCACTCCAGAGGCTGAAGAATTGGCAGCACCAGGTACCTCTGGAAGTGAGAGTGAAACGAACCCAAAACAAGGCTACTGATTGAGAGTCTATGTGGTATCAGTCTCCGTCCCCTTTCTCTATGGCCAGATGAATGCCTTTCATGAGTGAAGGTTCAAGAATTTATTATCTGGAGACACAGAGGTTCTCTGTACAGAATGACACCAGGCACGGGTGATATTGAGTACCAGATCTAAAGCAGAATCAAATGGAAGTTCAATCACTAAATATTGAGACCTCTAGGCTCTTCTCTTCTACTAAGAGCTCTGGCAGCCAGGCTTAGATCACCTGAAGAGTTTTCTCCCTCCAAAGTAAAAGACAAAACATCTAACAACACTGACATTGAAGATCCTGCTCATGAAAACACCCAGGTTGGTCATCCTATGGTGAAGTCCATTCCATAATCAACAAGTGCCCCAGAACTTTCAGTAGGATTTTTAGTTAGACATGAATGCCCAGCCAAGAAATACCAGACATTTAAGAAAAATATCTGATATGGGATCCCTGGGTGGCGCAGCGGTTTGGCGCCTGCCTTTGGCCCAGGACGCAATCCTGGAGACCCGGGATCGAATCCCACGTCAGGCTCCCGGTGCATGGAGCCTGCTTCTCCCTCTGCCTGTGTCTCTGCCTCTCTCTCTCTCTCTGTGACTATCATAAATAAATAAAAATTAAAAAAAAAAAAGAAAAATATCTGATATGGAATATTGAAGCCAAAATAAATACACAGGGGGACAAAAGGATTTGATAAAAGGAGACAGTGTCAGGCAAACTTGTCTTAATCAATAATATCTTCAAAGTATGAGAGACATTGTATCTGTGATATAAGAATGGTGTTATTAAAGTATTTAGAAAACAAAAAAAAAGAACAATTAGAAATTAAAATATGAAATCAGAAAATGAAAAGCTCAGAGTGAATGAGAGACCATTTCTGGTCACCTGAAAACAATCAGCAGCTCAGCCATACCCAGGATGAAACCAAGCACAGAGCAGGCTTTTCAAATGAATCAATCAGTGGAAAAGCTTATCAGGGAATCCTTTTTCCCACCTTATAACTTACCTACTGTGCCTTGTGACACAGTCCTCCAGACCTAAGAATGAGCCCAAGTGAGTCAGGATTACACAGACAATGCCAAACCAGATTGCCCCAGAAAGAATCATGCATCAGCCTAACAATTAGTCATCCACAGTGATCTGCTGGTTGGCTTCCATTCAGTAGCATTTATAGGCCTTAATTAAGCCTGCCCATGGCCCTGTAGGGTATAAAATAATCCCATTTTACAGATGGGAAAACTGAGGACTGAAAAACAAAAAGGTGACTCTAGGCTCCAGATGGGTCTAAATGGAGAACATACAATTTGCATAGTCTGTCTCAAGAGCACTTGTTCTCTATTTGCCTTATTTTTTCTTTTTTCTTTTCTCTCTCTTTTTTTAAAGATTTTATTTATTTATTCATAGACACACACAGAGAGAGGCAGAGACACAGGGAGAGGGAGAAGCAGGCTCCATGCAGGGAGCTCGATGTGGGACCCGATCCTGGGTCTCCAGGATCACACCCCAGACTGCAGGCGGTGCCAAACCGCTGCGCCACCAGGGCTACCCACCTTATTTTTTTCTGATTATAAAAATGTTATATATATATATATATATATATATATATATATATATATATATATATATAAAGTTATATATTTATTCTGAAAAATCTAAACATCTCAGAAATGAAACAAAGTAGAATGCAAAAGACCCTGGTAACCCTCCAGAGATAACCATGAGCAACAGTTTGGGGCCTAGTTCTTCAGAGTATGTTATCTATGCATATGCATATATATATAAAATATTTTTTAAAGATTTTATTTATTATTTATTCATGAGAGACACAGAGAGAGAGAGAGAGAGAGAGAGAGGCAGAGGGAGGAGCAGGCCCCTTGCAGGAAGCCCGATGTGGGATTCGATCTCAGGACCCTGGGACCACACCCTGAGCCAAAGGCAGATGCTCAACTGCTGAACCACTCAGGAGTCCTGGAAATGTATTTTTAATAGGGTCATTATTCTTCTATTTTTAATATTCATAGGTATTTACTCTTTCAGATGGAGTTTATAATAAATATATCGAGTTCTGCCTATCAGCCCCTCAAATTTTGCTAAAATGGCATTAAATGTGTGCACCAATGGGGAGAATTACTGTTTTTTCCAATATCAAATCTTTCCATCCATGAACATGGTATTCTCTCCAGGAATTCAAGATATTTCTGACATCTCTTAATAAAGGTTCATATTTTATTTCGTGTATGCCATAACCATCTCATTAAGTTTATCCCAATGCATTTTCCCATTGGTGTTGCTACAAAGAATGAGATCCTTTCCTTTTTCTCAATTATGTTTTCTATTAGTGATGGCTGCAGTATCAGAGGAAACCCTTCACCTTTACAGTTTTAAAATGAACTCTCTTGGACTATTTTAGGTAAACACATTATAAATTGTGATGATTTGCTCTTCCTTACCAATAGTTTTATTCCTTATTTGTTTTTCTCATCTTACTGCATTTGCTGGAACCCCCACAACACTGTTGAATAATGCCAATGACACAAGTGTCATTGTCTTGTTCTTGACTCTGTAAGAAGTCTTTAGCATTTTACTATCATATTTAATATTTTGGCCTCCTCTTCAAAAGCCCCCACCACGCTCCCTCAGGACTCAAATGCCCTCCTATTTCTCCTCCATCCCTGTCAAATTTCCTTCTTAATACTTTTCCTTAGGTCTTTGACAGCAGAGGGTGCGTTAAACCACTATAGCTTCGTTTCCTGGATGATGTGCACTCTAAGCCTCTATAAAAAACTTATCCCTTGTATAACTAAAATACACAATTCTTCCAGGGGCATAGCAGCTGCTACAGGACAATGAAGCCAGCATTTGCAACATACCTTGCCAAATAGCATCCAAAGGCAGAGCATATTTGCAAGCATCATCTCCTTTAGTCTTCAAAACAAACTCTACAAGGTGGGTTGTTTGTTCACTCTCGTTTTTCAGAGAAAGTCTCCAAGTAAGTTGTCCTAGGTCACCCAGCTAAGTAGCACACAGAATTCTTTTTTTTTTTTTTCATTTTATTTATTTATTTATTTATTTATGATAGTCACAGAGAGAGAGAGAGAGATGAGAGAGGCAGAAACATAGGCAGAGGGAGAAGCAGGCTCTGTGCACCGGGAGCCCAATGTGGGATTCAATCCCGGGTCTCCAGGATCGCGCCCTGGGCCAAAGGCAGGCGCTAAACCGCTGCACCACCCAGGGATCCCAGCACACAGAATTCTAAACTAGATTACAAAGGAAATCCTATAACCTCACAAGCCTGGGTCTTGGATGGGATTACAGTGGTGAAGCAAAGTTCCAACCTAAGGGGAAGGCAAATGTTCAGGGCAGAAAACTAAAGGTCTAAAGGAGATGGGGCATCCTTCCCTTCTCTGCAGTCCTTTGCTCAGCAAACAGTATACAGAATGGAGCTTTGCTGAGAGGGTGGCTGGGGAGGGTGGCTGGGAGGTTCCCTGCGGGAACTCCAGCATGGTGCTCTTCCTGGCATCCTCAAATCCTCACAAGGGCCTTGGTATATGGGAAGGGCCCTGCCCTGGAAAAAAAGACCAGATACGAGTCCCAGCTCTATAATTCACCAGCTGTGTGACCTTGGATAAGTTGCTACCTTCTCTGGTCCTGGTTGAACACCCATTAAATAAACCCAACCACCTTGGCTAGAAAGAGGAAGAAAATACTTTTGCATAAAGTGTTCCATTTGATTTTCAAGGCAGATTTAAACAAGGCAGATGAATACATGTATTAATCTCTACTCCCTCTACTCCTTTTTGCAATTCCCTAAAAGGACTATAAAGGAATTTTTCAAGATAAACAAACAAGAAAAGGAGGAGCCTGTATCAGGGGACAAGAGGTGTAACTTTTTTTGGAGAAATGGAGCAAGCTGCTTGCAAGAGGGGGAGCCAGTGAGAAACCTGCCAGTTCCTACCACAAACCCCAGAGAGACCCAGAAGTTACAAGCATCACTAACTCAAAAAAGTAGGCACAAGTCCAATGGCTGAAAACAGAGGAGAAGTTAGATACACACACACACACACACACACACACACACACACCCCACGACTCGCCCCCTCAGCAGAAGACTGGAGGTTGAGTATGCAGAGTGGCTCCAGGGCAGGGAGGCTGGGTACAGCTGAAGGTAGGTAGACAGGCACCCTAGTCAGAATAGAGGAAGTAGGTGGAAATCCATACACTGCCTGAGATGGCTCTGCCTCCTCCCCCTAAATACCAGCAACTACATTTACCCACAGGATGTAGGATCCTTTTCTAGAGAAGCTGGATGGTCCCACAGGAAGTACCTAGACACACTGATTTTGAGGGTCCTCCAAAAGAATGACTAGACTCCCATCTAACCACGCTCAGTGAAACCACCAACTGACAAGCCTCACCCAGACTCACGGTATTGGTTAGTGCTTTCCTCTTAAACACAAACAACACACGTGAAAGAAGTAAGGAGCTTAAAAGAAGCACAGGCCATGCAGGGAGCAAAAGGAAAACGAAGGGAAATTATCATTATTATCTTTAGATAAAAGAACAGATTGCATACAAGACACTTAACTGGGTGCTATAAGAAGAGAGAAGAGGAGAGGGGAAGAGAGGAGAGGAGAGGAGAGGAGAAGAGAAGAGAAGAGAAGAGAAGAGAAGAGAAGAGAAGAGAAGAGAGAGAAGAGAAGAGAAGAGAAGAGAAGAGAAGAGAAGAGAAGAGAAGAGAAGAGAAGAGAGAAGAGAAGAGAAAGCAATCCACAATCCTCAAAAGTTTGCAAACTATAAAAGACAGAGCTAAAATTTCAGAAGGCAATAGTAAAGTTCAAAGATAAGGACAAGGAAAATTTACCAAAGAATAGGAAGAAAAAGGCAGAGATGGGAAATAAGAAAAAAAAATGAAGAAAGCAGAGTGTCAAACCAGGATATCCAATCTTCATCTAAGAGAAGGGAGAGAAAGCAGAGGAGAGGAAATCACCAAAGACACAAATGCAAGTGATTTTCCCAGAAAATTGGCCCACATGGAAGGAACCCACTAAGTACCCAAAAATATGGGTTAAAATAGATTCATACTAGGCCTAGTTAAGACTAAATTTTTAAAAAGATTTTATTAATTTATTTGAGAGAGAGCACACAAGTAGTAGAGAGGGCAGGAGAGGGAGAGAAGTAGGCTCCCCACTGAGCAGGGAGCCCAATGTGGGGCCCCATCCCAGGACCCCAGGATCATGACCTGAGCTGAAGGCAGACGCTTACTCGCTTATTCGACTGAGCCACCCAGGCACCCCTTAGACTAAATTTCATCATGAGACTTCAGCCCACAAAGGACAAAGATTCCAAAAACTTAGAAAAGAAGATGTAGAATGCATACAAAGGGCAGGACACCAGAACGGCATAGGAATTCTCAACCATGCTCAAAGCCCAAAGGCAATGGAGCAAAATCTTCAAAATTCCAAGGGAAAAATATTTCCAACCAAAATCTTATTTCCAATCAAACTGTTGATCAGGTATGTAAGTAGGAAAAAAAAATGTTTTTTGAGGCCTGCAGTCTATCAAAAATGTTACCTCCCTTTACCTTTTCTTAAAAAATCCCCCCAAAACAAGGGCATAAATCAAGGAGGAAGACACAATGGGACTATGTTGCTAAAAATAAGCATTTATAAGTTGGTTTTCCATGAGCCATCCGGCCTTCATGCCCTCACCACATGTGCCAACAACAAAATGACCTAGAGTGCATGTTTATTCACATTTTAACATTTCCGAAATGGAGATTACATTGCAACTGATCGCCTCTTAGGTCAATAAAATATGGCGGCGGCAGCTAGCATTTGCAAGCTGCTTTATAGTTAGCCATGGCATTTCATGCACCTTATTTCCTTAGGCCTCACAACAGCTTCCTGAAACCAGTTTTCCCAACCCCATCATGAATACCAAGAAACTGAAATTCTGCACCATGAAGCCACCCAAGACAGCACCTAGGTGGTGCAGGTTGTGGGTGGAAGAGTTAGTGTTGAGTCCCTTCTTACCAGGAGCTTTGGGCAGAGCATCTCATTTAGGGCTCCATAGTCCTCTGGTCATCTGATAGCGGAGGGAAGGAGGCTCAGCGAGGTTAGGGTCGTGCCCCACCTCACACAGCCGGTATATAGCAAGCTCAGGAGCTGACCTCTCCACTGCCTCGCTGCTGGGTTGGCACTAGGGGCAGCAGCTATGTTCCCATGGGAAGTGAGTGAGCACAAGGTGGTGGTGGGGTGGGGGAGGAGGGAACCCAGCACCCCCAGAGTAAGCCCTTGCCCCCCTGCCGCAGCTGCAGGAGCACTTACTGCATGAGCCTGTCCCTGGCCGGGTCTGAGAGGTAGCGCTTGGATCCACCCAGAAACAGGGACCGATATCGCTGCCGACGGTCCTTGGTTTCTGCCAGCCAGGTGTTGAGGTAGTGGCCCACACCCACAGGGTTCTGCGAGGCAGACAGGACGGCAGGACGTCAGCAGGCCAAGTGACTGGTCTGGAGACGGGAACCCGTGCCTCCCCGCTCTCCCCACACCGCTCCTTTCTGCATCTGTGATGGGCTGAACTGTGTCTTCCGAGGAGACAGGTGGAAGCCCTAACCCCCTGTGCCTCAGCGTGTAACCTCACTTGGAAACAGTCGCTGATGTCATTAGTTAAGAGGAGATTCTACTCGAGTAGGGTGGGCTCTTGATCCAATCAGACTGGTGTCCTCATAGAAGAGACACACGGGGGAAAGACAGCCCTGGGACGATGATGACAATGACACAGCAGACTGGAGTGATGCATTTACACACCAAGGAATTTAAAAAAACTGCCGGCCACCACCACAAGCTAGAAAGAGGCCAGGAAGGATTCTTTCCAGCAGGTTTCAGAGGGAACAGTCCAGCTTCCAGAACTGTGATAGGAGAGAGTGCTGCTGTTTGAAGCCACCTGGTTTGTGGGACTTTCATTAGGGTGGCCATAGGAAGTGAATCCCACCCAGAAACCTGGGTTATAGATACAAGAGGCACCAACAGAGAGGTTCAGAGAGGAGAGGCAACCTGCCCAGAGTGACCAGCGAGGGCAGGAGAATGGTGGGCAGGAACCCCACCACCTGTGGAGCAGCAGTGCCAAGGGTGGCCTGGGAGAGATGTAAGAAGCCAGACATAGTTCTATTTGCTGCTGAACTTGCTGCTCAAAAGGGAAGGGCCTGTCTCGTAGGGGAGCAAGCTCCTGGTGGTGTGCCTCCTGCCCTGGAGCAGGTCAAGCTCAAGCCTGGAATCTGGACCTCACCTTAGCCCTCCCACTCGGGAGTTATCAGCCCCGTGGTAGCAGCATCTGGTGCTTATCTAAATACCTTATTTGGGGTTCCCCAAGTAAAGACCCTCTCCCCTGCAGGAGGTGCAGGCTTGGGTGAGAAAAGGAAGTTTGCAGAGAGCTGACCAGCTGGTCCTCCTGAGAATCAGGCAGGGTGACAGGGTGTGGGCAAGTGATAGAGTGTGGGGCCAAGCCATCACTCCAGAAGGTAAGCAGGTAGAGTGGAGGAGAGGCACAAGTGGGGGCAGTGGGAACATACTGGGAGGGCAGGTAAGTTATAAGCAGGACATTCCCCGGGGAAACCAGGATCCTTTATCTAAAGAATAAACAGGTGTTCAAAGCCAGGCAAAACTACCCTGAGCTTCTAGAAGCCAAGGTGAGGCTACCTGCTGGGAGGGAGGTATGTGTTGTGGGGGCTCCGGGCGTGCTGGCAACGTGCTCTTCAACACTCTGGGGACTGGTTGCATGGTAAGTCTATTTTGTGACAGTTCGTGGAGCTGTTCCCTTAGGATTCGCACACCTTTCTGCATGATTATTAGAACCCAATAAAAGGCTCACTTACAGCCTGAAGGGCAGGAATAGGAAACAGGAGGTCGATGCCCAATGCCGTGTGTGTGCATGATGAAGGCAGGCACATAAGCCCAGAACTTAGCTGTTTTACAAGAACACGAACTAAAGGTTACATCTCACACATGGGGACGGCCACCTCTGGGGAGGGGAAGAGGACAGAAGGGGTCCTTGTTCCACCAGGGATGAGAGGAGGGCCAACTCCACTAGCTGCCCCAGAGGCTTCAAGATCAAGAGAAGGGAGGGAGCACTCCCCTGGGAAAATAAGAGAATAGAATGACTCTGGGGGGACGTCCCTTAGTTAGAGTAGTGGTTCTCAAAGTGCAATCCCTAGAGCAGCAGCAGCGGTGGCAGCACCTGGGAACTTGTTAGAAATGCAAACACCCAGGCTCCACTACAGGCTATGAGTAGACCCTCCAGCATGGCGCCCCACAATCGGTGTTTTAACAAGCCCTCCAAGCCACTCGAGTTTGGAAACCCTTGCCTAAGAGAAATAAGATAGTGGGCATCTGTGTTTGTCCCTTGGGGAGAAAGAAGTGGGTTTGGGCTGGGCTGACACAGAGCATCAGTTCCCAGGGGCAAGGAGGGCTTTCGGCTGCCAGGAGAGGCAGGAGAGGGTTCCCTGCCCATCACCGTGTACCTCCCACTCCAGACCCACTCACCCAGCTTCCCAGAATCATCTGGTAGGTCTTTATGCCCATCCGCTTGGAAGACAGCAGGAACGGTGGCTGGTTGATGTGCTTGCATTTCTTCTCTGGAGGGAGCCACGAACCGGGCCCAGACGTGGCCTAGGGGGAAGAAATGAAGGCCAAAAGCTGGAGAGGCCTGGGGCTGGGGCAGCTGAGGGCTCCCAGCACTGACCTCATCCACCTGGGAGTCCTGGGCCTTCAGCCACAAACAGTGGAGGGTACCCAGCCACCTTCCAACTCCCCAGGAGCCTATCCTGGGCAGAGCGAGGGGCCCCATGGTGCTCTCAGAACCCATGCCACCCACTCCAACCCCACCCACCAGCTCGACACCTCTTTCCCGGTTCCCAAGGGCCCACACCGCACGACAGGGCCGTATAGGCTTTTCCAACATGGAAAACAGAAGCCACATTTGCTGGGGAAGCCTGGGCAAATCCCTTCACATCTCTGGGCCTTCATTTCCTTTAGTGAAATGCAAATGATAACTCCTCCTTTGGGGGTGCTGGAAGGTGCCTGGCCCAGAGGAGGCACTCAGGGAATGTTGGCACCCTTTTTTCATTCCTCCGGACCCCTACTCTTTTGGTTCTCCCTTGGGAGAGGGGGCAGGCCCTGCCTTGGAGGTGGGGGGGGGGTGGCTTTCCAAGTTCCTGGCTGCCACATCTGCAGAGAGGAGCGCATTGTTCCCTTGGAGGGAGCAGGTGCATGGTCCTCTGTCGGGGCAGACTCCTTACCCCTTGGGCTCTGAGGGGAGAGAGGGGCACTCCATAGATTCCAGGCTCCACGTGGCCAGCTCCACTCCTTAACCTCTAACCAACCCTTAAGACCTACCTGGTTATACTCAGAGGACAAGGGAGTAAATGAAGTCTCAGAGGGACACCTGTGTGGCTCAGTGGTTGAACATCTGCCTTCAGTTCAGGGAGTGATCCCCGGGTCCTGGGATCGAGTCCTGCATCACACTCCCCACCAGGAGCCTGCTTCTCCCTCTGCCTATGTCTCTGCCTCTCTCTGTGTCTCTCATGAATAAATACATAAAATCTTTTAAAAAACAAAATAAAACTGAGCCTCAGAGAGTGGAAGGGACTTACTGAGAGTGACAAGGCAGGCAGGACCAGGACTGGACACCACGTGGGTCTGACACCCAAGGCCGGGCCTTTCCTCTGAAATGGCCAGCCCCATCCCACTCTGGCCACAGGAGAGGCCCCTCCCAAGGGAAGAAGGGAGGAAGCTCATGGGGGGAGGGGGAGACACTGACCAGTTTCCGGGGGCACTGGCTGAGGGTGGCCCAGTAAATCCTTTCTGTAGGGGTTTCTGGGTTGCGAGAAATTTTCGAAAAAACCCCGCGCTTCTTATTGTGACAGGAGTTAAGTTCTTCCACGAAGCTCGTAAAATTCATCAGTTCCCTGGGCTTTTTTTTCTGAGAAACGGGGGGAAAAAAAAAGAAAAGGAACAAGAACAAGAACAAGAACAAGAACAAGAACAAGAACAAGAACAAGAACAAGAACAAGAACAAGAACAAGAACAAGAACAAGAAAAAGAAAAAGAAAAAAAGGTGTGTGTTAGGCCAGGAAGACCAGAGCCCTCCCTTTGGATCCTGAGCAGCAGAGAGGAGCGAGGTGGCCACACACGGAGGCACCACCGTCTATCCTGCTCCCAACGTCCCCAAGCCAGGTGGGCAGAGATGCAGCCCCGGCCAGGGGCAGGGGGAGCCCAAAGAGTCTCCAGCAACGTCCACTTCCGTGCTACCTCGGACAACGTAACTGGCATCTGCTTGTACGTTGCTTCATTTTTCTGCTCGTTTCAAGGACATTTGTGGCGTGGGGACCATTCTAAGCAGGAGCCGTAGTCCGAATATCTACAAACCAGGGCAATGGGGTAACACTAAGGGTTTTGGGGGCTGTGAAATCACTCTGTATGATACTATAATGATGGACACTCTTGTTCCAACCTGTAGAAGACACCATCCCAAGAGCGAATCCTAACGTGAACTGTGGACTTGGGGTGACGGTGATGTCACCATGGGTTCATCACCTGTACCACGTGCACCACTCCAGGGAGGGATGCTGCCAGTGGGGGAGGCTGTGCGTGGAGGGGGCACCGAGGGTGTCAAGGATCTCTGTACTTTGTGCTCAAGTTTGCCATGAGCCTAAAAATGCCCCCTCTGCCCCCCATAAAGTCTATTACTCTTTAGATACAAAAAAAATACTATTAGTCTGCCTGGGCACTAGCCAATCAAGATGTACGTTGGCCGTGGAGCCTGGGTAGGGTCCCAAGGCCCCCATGTCAGTGGCTGGTCGTGGGGCCGTCTGGGAGGCCCTGGCAAGGACAGCCAGGTTGGGGGGCTCATCTTTCAGCGGCTGGTCGCCCATCAGTCCGAAGTATGTCAACATTTCGCCACCACCACCCCTTCCTCACCACCTGCTGACAATCCGTGTTGTGTGTCCTCTTCCACTGGAGTCTAAGTGCCACAGGGGCAGTCATCCCGGTGACTATTTCCTGGCCCCAGAGTGAACCACAGTGGAGACAAAACGAGTGGGTCATGGGACAGATACTTAACTCTAATCGCTATGAATAGGAACAAAGCAAAGCGCAGCCCGCTACGGACCACACAACAGGAGCATGACAGGTGGGGAAAGAGGGGCCGCGAGGTGAAAGTCTCCCTCAGTTTCCCCATCCTCCCAGGCCTTCAGGTCTCTGGCTCCTTAACGGGGCACTGCTGCTATCAGCCGAGCTGGGCGTCCAGTCCTGGCATGGTGACCCTCTGTTCCTCCTCTGCGGTTCATGCAGGCGAAGCCAGGCACACGTGCTGGTGTTCACGTCCCAGCTCTGCTCCTGCCAGCGGCGAGGCCATGCAGTTTCCTCAACTAACCCAGGGAGCCACATGCTGCCACGGCGGTGAGGGTGAAGTGAGCCAGTGCAGGGGCAGGGCCCTGCGGCGTTTGGCACACAGGGTGGCGGTGGTGCTGCAGGCCGGCCCCCTGCTGGGGAATGCAAGCTCCAGGCCTCGCCTGGGCACACACCTGCACAGAGTAATGTCCGTAAGGCTGGGGCTTGCTTCGGTCACCGGAGAAAGTGTCGTAAAGCCCACGGGTGCCCATGGATTGTGCCAGGTATGCCTCAATGCCACTCTTGAGAGAGTAGGTGCCTGGAGCCAGACCACTCCCCTAGAAGAGAACACAGATTACAGGCCCGCAGGAAAACCGCTGATGCAGACCCATTGCCATCTGGGGTCTCAGTTTCCCTGTATGCCCTAGTCATCAGATCCCCCACCCCACCCCCGCCCCAGGACTGTGCAGAAAGGCAGACAAGGTCTGGCCAGGTGAGGGGGTACCTGATGAGACAGGGGGGATGGCTTGTTGGTCATCCTGCACATGAGGCCCTCAGAATGAGAACGGTTCCAGGCTTTCTCTTCCAGCTTTGTGTATGGGTTGCCCTTCACCCCATAATTTCCAGGGCCTGGATAGTAGTTCTGCAGGGGGAGGGGGGACAGGGGTAGGAGGGAGGGACATAAAGGTTATCAACCCCACTCTTTATGCCGAGTGTGTCTGAAGAAGAAAAACCCCTGGGAGGGGAACGGGTTGTTCAGGGTCCCTGCGTGTTAACTGCCCCTCATCCCAAAATACCCTACCAGCCTTCTTTGCCTTAGGAAATTCTAATTCTGGGGCACCTGGCTGGCTCTGTTAGTGGAGTGTCCAACTCTTGATTTTGGCTCAGGTCATGATGTCCCCCTTGGGAGATGGAGCCTCCCCCCTCCCCGGTCGGGCTCCTCGTTCAGTGGAGAGTCTGACTCCCCTCTGCCTCTGCCCCTCCCTCAATCGCAGGCACAGGGCATTCGTGTGTTCTCTCTTTTTCAAATAAATAAATCTTTAAAAAAAGAAAAATAAAATTCTAATTCTGCAAAGCCAGCTCAAATGTCATCTCTCCTGGGAATGAAGCCTTCCTTCCCTATCACCCCAGACAGTTGCTGGCTTTGGGTCTTAGAAATGCCATCTATTGGGGCAGCCTCGGTGGCTCAGTGGTCTAGCACCGCCTCCAGCCCAAGGTGTGATCCTGGAGACCCAGGATCGAGTCCCACATCAGGCTCCCTGCATGGAGCCTGCTTCTCCCTCTGCCTCTCTCTGTGTCCCTCTGTGTCTCTCATGAATAAATAAATAAAATATTTTTTAAATGCCATCTATCACACCCATTGTATAGCCCTGCATTTGCATAAGTGGGGGTTCTCACTGTGCTATGAACAGTGCTGTGACCTGGAAGGATCCAGAGTCCTGGGTTTGAATCCTGGCTCTGCTGCTTCATGGCTGAATGGCCTTGGGCATACAACTTGGGCCTTCTCAGCCTCATGGTCCATGTTTGTAACATGGAGATAGTAATACTTTTCTTTCAGGGCAATGAGGAGGAAAATTACAGAATGTCTGTAAAACCTCCTGCGCAGTGCTCAGCCCACAGTGGGCACCAACACCTAAGTCAGGATGGGATGCCCGTCTTGGGGGTAAGGAGAAGGAGGTAGGAGAGATGGAGAATTGTGGTTGGAATGAGCATTTGGGGGTTTCCACTGTCAGGGTTAGAAGTATGGTCTCCGTTGGTGGACTGAGGGGAGCCACCCTGCAGCGCAGGTGCATGGCTGCGGGGGTGTGGGGAGGCAGTCCCTGGATAGAGACCCAGCAATGTTTGCTGCTGCGCTGCACCTTTCAGCCCCACGAGGTCGCTGCTGCTCCACGGATGGCTCAGCCCTGCCCTTCTCTGCTGGGAACCTGCCCTGGGGAAGCAGCCCTACAAGGGAAGGGTGGACGTGGCAGGGTGGACCAGACAGGCACCCTGCTGGGGTAGGGGGGCTACTATGGCATCCGATATGTTTGCCCTCAGAGGACAGGGCTACATGTTGCCTCCTTCCAGGGCCTGGGTTTCCAGGTGTGCTCAGTAAAAGAGCCTCCAGGTAGGAAGATGGGTCCCTGTGTGGTGTGTTGGGCTTCACTTGGAGCCTCAGCACCTGGAGGTCCCAGAAGGTGACCCAATGAGATCAAATCAGCACCATCTGCCATTAGTGGGTGGGGAAACTGAGTCTCAGAGAGTCAGACCTCGAGTCCAAGGGCCTACCTCAAGAAAGGGACAGCAGCTAGGGTTCCAACTACAAAATCTGTGCACCTCCTGAGCTGTCTCCCAGGCACTATGTAAAAACCCCCCAGGGGCAGGAGGGCCATGAGCCTGGGTACACCTCAGAAGTGACCTCAGAGGGCCCGTTACAACAGACAGCAGCCGCCCCTCCTGGAGTCCACGGACTGTGCCGAGCCCAGAGCCCATGATTTTAACTGAAATGTTCTGCTGTCAGAGCTTTGGGGGCTGAGGCAGGGGTGATTGATTCTGGGGAAGGTGTATGTACCTTGAATGTAGGAATCGGCAGAGATTGTTTTAGTTGGACCTTGAAGGAAGAGGAGGATTCCAAAGACAGATGTGGGGGAGAAGGCAGGTCCCCCCACACCACCCCTACATGGGGCAAAGGCCAGGAGACTGGAATAAGACCTTTCAGGCCAGCTGGGAGAGGTACTATGCTGTAAGCAGGGCAGGAAGGACCTCGAAGGCCTTAGGAGGGTATTCATATCTGACTTTGAGGCATGAGGGTCCTTTAGGAAGATGACTCTGGCCAAGGTAGGAGACCAGGAAATCTGTCCAGAGAGCTGCCCCTGGGTGGGAATGAGGCAGTGGCCTGGGCTGGGGCAGAGGCAATGGGGATGGAAAGAGGAGGACAGGAGGAGGACAAGAGGAGGGCAGGAGGCAAAAGCACAGACCCTGGTGACCATGAGGAATAAGGGGCCGTTGGGTTTCTGAGTCTGGCAGCTGATGGTACCATTCCAGGGAAAGAGCAGGCCCCGAGAAGCTGACATGTGGGGGAGGGGGACATGCAGAGTTTGAGGTGCCTGGGGGACCCCTAGGGTGGGGATCTGGAGCCCTCTGCATGGAGCCTGGCTAGGCAAGAGAAATCACCGCAAAGAGGGGGGGGGGAGCGCTAGGGATGGAGAGCCACAAGGGAGGCTGGCGGAGGGGCTCCAGAGCTGTGGACCTAGTATCCCCAGAGCCAAGAGAGGGGAGAGTGCACCTAGGGAGGGGGTGCCTGCATCCCCCAGTGCCAGTGGTAGATGAAATTCTGAAACCAGAGGAGGAGGCCTTGCCTGTGCAGGGGCTGTGGTTTGACAGCCCCATCCTCTCTGGGGAAAGATTCACAGGGCGCCAAAACAGGCACCTACAGCTCGGCTAGGACACTGGGGCAGGCTGCACTCTGCACAGGTGGCATCTGTAGACCTGCAGTGGTGGGGGGACTACTGGAAGGACCAAAGGCCAGAAGAGGCCGTCAGGCTCCCTGCCCAGGTCTCACTGCAAGAAGACAGAAAATAGGCCTTGGACATGAGCTCCCCAGGGATTGCCATCTGCACCCACCGGGGCAGTGCCACCTCCTTGAACTTGCTGCCCCTGCCCCCAGCCCAGGAGAGTGGCTTGGAGAAATCCTGCAGGGCCTAGTGGAGGTTACTGCGGGAGAGATAGGGGGATGAAGTGGGAGAGGAGGGCCAGGCCATGGTACCCTCGCCCTACTCAGCCAACATTCACAGATGCCCCAGAGCTGGGAGCTGGGGACCCAAGAAGGAAGCATCAAACTTGCTCCTCTGCCACCGTCTGGGTTGGGCTCTGACATTAGACTCCATCCTCCAAATACCATCAGGGAACGAAACCCAAGTGAGCCCACTTATGTGTAATGCGCTGTGGCTATTATGTGTGGATGCCCCTGGATTCAAATCCTGCTTGGATTTGAATTCAGAGCTCTGTGCCCTTGGGCACTTGCTTAAGCTCTGTACTCCAGTTCTCTTACTCTATCAAGCCAGGATAATGACCGTGCCTACTTCACAGGGGTGTTGTGAGGATTAGATTAATAAGTACCCTCTAGTGCTTAGGACAGCACCTGGCACGTGGCGTCATTTATTATTATTTCAGATTTGAAGGTAATGACACAGCTTGCAATGCCTCTGGGCAGCCCTGCTCCCTGTCTGCAGTTACAGCCTCGGTGCCTGAAGATGCAGAGTAATTTCCAGACTTCACAGCAGTAAGGTGTAGAAGGAGGGGCCTGGCTTTGGGGATGGACATCACCTGCTTGCCAGCTATGCAGCCTGAGGCAAGATGCTCATCCTCTCTGAGCCCCCAGGGCCTCGCCTGGACTGGCTGCAAACACTTAGGATGTTCTGGAACATCTAGTACTTAGTAGGCAAGTGTGCGCTTACTCAGTCCACAAACACTACCTGTGTGCCCACTATGTGCCAGGTGCTGCTAGGACCTGGGACTCCAGCAGTGAGCCAACCAGGCAGGTGTCGCCCACCCTCAGGGGCTGATGTCCCGCAGGGAAGAAACTTTAAACACACAACCACCACTGAGACTCCTAGGAAAGGGGGATGTCTGTCACCTAGTGGGGGTCAGGTAGGCTTCCTGGAGGAAGGGACCTTGGAGCTGACAGCTGAGGACTGACAGAGGGGCAGCTGGGGGGAGCGTGGGGGCAGGGAGAGGAAGCGCATTTCTGGCAGAGGGAATGGCAGGAGCAAAGCCCCAGTTGAAAGAGCTTGGTCCATGTGAGGAGCTGGAAGCAGACCAAGAGCGCCCAGCGGACCACGAGGGCGGAGGGCACTCCGTGACCCACGGTGCACGCTCTGCCTTCCCCCTTATGCCCTACTGAGCTGGGGCTCCACTCTCTTCTCCCCACAGGGAATGATCATCCTGACCCACATGGATGCCACCCCACCTCTCACTAGCATCGCCTCCCAGCCAGATGCCTCCAACCCTCACCCCAGGAGCAGGGTGCTCCTCTGAAAATGTGAATCAGGTCCTGCCCCTGTCAAAACCCTCCACTGTCCTCCCACAGAACTTGGGATCAATCCCAAAGCCCCTACCTTGCCGCAGGGTCCTGCCATCTGGCCTCTGCCACTTCTCCTCCTTCCACCCTCAGCCCTCCCTCCAGCCACGCTGGCCTTCTGCCCCCCGGTTCTCCTCATGGTTTACACCTGTTCTTCCTGCTGCCTAGAATGCTCTCCTGCAGCTGCTGTGAGTCTCCATTGCCCACCTCCTGCAGGCTTTGCTCAAATGTCACCTCCCAGAGGTCTTCCCTGACGGCCCTGAAAATTGCACTTCCATCACCCTGGATCCCTTCCCTGCCTCGTTTTTTCCTCATGGTCCTGATAATATATGATTTGCTTCTATGTACTGTTGTTTCTTCTACTAGGGCACCAGATCCATGATTCATCACTGCTCGATCCTCAAGCCCGAGGACAGTGCGTGGCACTTAGTGGGTGTTCAGTCATTACCTGCTGGCTAGACAGATGAATATATAGATGGATGAGTTCGTTGAGCACCTAATGTATACTAGACTCTACTCTGGGGATTCAGAGATGAACCGGTTGCCAGCAGAGAGCAACTGGGCTGCTGGGGGAGACAGGCACAAGAATATACGACAGCTCCTGGGCTCGAAGCTGTGGTACCAGAAAGCAGAAAGCAGAGGGGTTTGGGGCATCCGGAAGAGAGCTTGTCTGGGCCTGGGAGGAGATGGTATGAGGAGGGGCGCTTCCAGCACCAACCAGCCACGCTGCACGCTCCGCAGATGGAGTGGAGGGTGGGAGGGCTCCACTCCAGGACACAAGGACACCTACCCCAATGAGTCCTCGGAAGCGAATCTCCCCTGAGCTGAGCAGCCCCCGGGTGCTGCACGGCTTCTCCTGCAGCTGTTCTAAGAAGTCTTTGAGGTTGTAGGAGCCAGGCCCCAGCTTCTCCTTCTGCCTCAAGTAAAGAAAGCAGAAGGTGACAACCTGAAACCTGGGAATGTCCCCCCGGGAAGGAATCTGGAGGGTGATGGCATTCCCTAAAGGAGGAACTCTGCCTGGCCTGGGGGGACGCACCTGCAGCTGCTTCTCCTTCATGATGGCCTGGTACTGAAAGTGGGGCAGCTGGGTCAGCCGGATGGCTTCCTGGGCCCGGGCCCAGCCTGTGCCCACCTCCTCTCTGAGCTTCTTCTTGCTAAAGCAGGTCTCCTTGTAGCCATAGGTCCCAGGTCCTATGTGGGACTGAGTCAGAGCATGGTCACACATACTCTGCCCACAGAGCATCTTCCTCACCCAGCTGCCCTCCCAACCTGGGGGCGGAAAGGCCGGACCCCGCTGCAGCCCCTACCCCTAGTGCCAAACATGACACCAAGGGGCATGGCACTCAAGGTATGATCCCAGCATCCCCTGTCCCTGATCCCCTTACACTTCAGGGAAGGGTAGCACCTCGTTCATAGCCCACAGCCAGTGGGTGCCGGAGAGGAAATGAACCCCAGGTCTCTGTGGCCCCAACCATGCTGTCCTCACCACAGACCTGCATTTATCATTACATCTAAGACCCCGGGCCCTGAGCCAAGCTCTGAGCTCCCAACCGAGAGGTGTGAGGTCTCCAGGTCTCCGGGCCTGGAGAGGTGTGAGGCTCGCCCCTGACACTGCTCAGCCTCTTGCCCCGGGTGAGGCACTTGGAGGCGCCGAGGGCACAAACTTACCAGGTCCACAGAGTAAAGCCTGGAGTATGGGGCCTCTGTAAAAGTGCTGAATTTCTTCCGGTTGGGATAAACGGCAGAGACATCAAACCTAGAGAGGGGCAGAGGCCTGGTGAGAGCCCAAGGCCCAGCACCCATCCTGCTGTGGACAGGTCTGGGGGTGGCGGTGTTGGCTTCCCGGGGGACCTGGCCGCTGGAGCATGAACTGGGCTGCTCCCACCTCAGGGTCTCTGACCTTTCTGGCTCCCTCTCCCTGGACACCACCCTTGCCTGGTCCCATCCCCTCCACTGGGGGCCTTTACTCACTCCAAAGTCACCTTCCCCTCGCAAGCCCCTGCGAGCTCCTCCTCCTAGCTGGCTTTCTCTCCATTGCCCTGTTACTATCCAACATTTTATGTATTTTTCTTTTTGGTTTATCATCTACTCCAACCACGCCCTCCCCACAAGAATGCAAACTCCAGAGGACAGGGTTTTGCTGTTTGTTCACTGCTGTGTGGGCAGGTGCTAGGACTGCACCCGGCACAGAGCAGGGGGTACCTGTATATCATATAAATGTGTGGAGGGACGGAGGCCCCCTGGGCTGAAATGCTGCGCTGGTGACCTCCTGTGGGCCGGGCTGCCTGGCCTCGGTGCGTCTGGCCCATAGGAGGTGCTCTGGAAAGGGCTCAGGTCCCTTAAGGATGGGGAAAGAGCCGTGGGGGGAGAAGTGCAGCAGGTGTGCCCGGAGAGAAGGGCAGGCCCCCGCCCACCGCTCACCGCCAGCCCCTCCCGTCGCTCCCTCGACCCCCACCTGTGGCTCTGCACCCCGAAGGGCGCCCCGCTGAACCTCTTGACGCCCATGGCCCGGCCGCCCCCAGGCCAGGTCCTCGCGGGGCCTTGGGCGGGGGCTCCCCTGGCGCTGCCCGGCAACCCCGCCTTGTGACCTGTGAGCTGCGCGCGGCTGTGCCCTCGGGGCGCCCCCTGCCGTTCTGCTTGCGCCCTGCACCTTTTCTCCGCCAGCCACCTTGTGGGGGACCCTTCGCGCGCCCTGCAGACCCGCCCTACTGTGGGGTCTGCAGGGCCCGGGGCCAGGGGCATGGTCAGCTCTCTTCCCTCCTCTCCTTCAACTGACCAGTGCCCCTTGGTCATCCTACATCTAATACCATCTCCCATGATTACCTTTGATCCTCCCAGTGGTCTCAGGTTGAGGCACAGCAGAGAGCCACACCCCATTTGATGACAATGGGACAGAAGCCAGAGAGAAATAGGACTTGCCTGGGGTCCTACATCCAGTCCATGGAGCTGGGTTCCCAGAACAGTGTGTCTCCTTTCAGGGTCCTCCTAGTGCCCTCTAACATCCCATTATAGCACTTAAATAGGAAGTCCAGACGCCTAGCATAGCTGTGGGCTGGACTCTCCGTCCCCAAGCCAGGCAGGCACACGGCCACATCTGACACAGTGCCCACCCTGCACCACTGAGCTGAGGGTCAGAGGTATCAGGCCTGGGTGCACACACAACACACACCCTTGGTCATCTAAGCACAGGCCCTGCCCCTTCCCACTTGTGCAGACTTGGGCAATTCGTTTCCTTTTCTGATTCTCCACTTTCTTACCTGTAAAGTGAAGGTAATAATCTCTGTCTCTCCAGACTCCTAGCAGGATTAAAGGAGCTAATTTAAGTATGCTCCTGGCACATAGCAGAATCTCAGTAAGAGGCCATTCCCAGCCCTTGGAAAGGGCCCTTGCAAAGGTCCAGAGGCAGAGACTGTGTCTCACCCACTCCTGGTGCCATACCTGGCACACAGTAAATGCTCAGTAAATATTTGTTGAATGACAAGGGAACAAATAAAGGAATTAATCTAGAGTAACTTCCCGGTCATGCATAAATCCTCAGAGTCATGTTTGAATTCTGGTTCTGCTGTTGTCTGGTTGGTGGCTTTGGGCACGTTACCCTGGCCAGAGTTCAATTTCCTCGTCTATAATATGGACATTGACCGCTGCCTCATGGAGGAGTATTTGGAGACGTTAGTGAAGTGATTGTGTCCACCAGCAAGTCCTGTGCATGGGGGAAGCCCTGTGACTAGCCGCGGGACAGTGTGAGCATTGTCAGTGTGGCCCAGAAGCTGCTTGTGGCTGCATTGCTTCTCTCTCGGCCTGAGCCCCTTGGCTCCAGGACTCCTGGAGGAGTGACCGTAGAATATAGGCCAAGGTCTGTTGGGCTGGGAATCTGGCTGCCAGACAGGCCAGAGCAGGTACGGGCCTGTGTGAGTCAGCTCTGCAGCAAGGCAGCCTGCCGACTCACGTCAGCCCAAAGCCTCCCCATCGTAGCAACTCACCAGCCCTAGCAACCAACTCATTCTCTCTTGAAACCCCCTCCCATCCCATTACACAGAAGAAGAAACCGAGGCTCAGAGAGGAAGAGTAACTTCCCCTGGTCACATCTAGCAAGGTGTAGGGTCACACAGTGGATATGGGATTCATGATTAGATTTGGGAGCTCCCTGGCTGCAAGAGGGTCTAACCATCCAGAATCTGGAGCCATCTGCTATGTCAGCGGAGTCAAGTCAAGAGTCTCAGGATTCAGGCTTCCGTGATGGTGCTGCCCTCGCTGCCTTCAGTCCTCAGCCCTTCCATGTCTGGCCCACACTCTGTACATGTCAGCCACATGGGGCTGTCCTGCTCTGAGGCATACCCTGCAGTGCAATCCTCTGGCCTTTCCCTATGCCCTTCCTGCCACTGAAATGCACCTGCGACCTACACTTCCCATCCAATTCCTACTCATCTTCTCGGAGTTAGATCAAAACCCATCCATTAGGATGGCCATTATAAAACACAAAAACAGGGCACCTGGGTAGCTCAGTGGTTGTGCTTCTGCCTTTGGCTCAGGTCATGATCCCAGGGTCCTGGGATCAAGGTCCGCATCAGGCTCCCCTGCAGGGAGTCTGCTTCTCCCTCTGCCTATGTCTCTGCCTCTGTGTGTGTGCATCTCTCATGAATAAATAAAATCTTTTTTAAAAAACACAAAACAAAACAGAAAATAACAAGCATTGGCAAAGATGTAGAGACTTTGGAACCTTTGTGCATTGTTACCAGGCATGTAAAATGATGTAGCTCTTATGGGAAACAGTATAACAGTTTCTCAAAAAAATTGGTCAAAAAACCTGCTCTGGTCAGATCAAACATAGAATTGATCTGACCAAGCCATTCCACTTTCTGGGTGTACAGACAAAAGAACTGAAAATAGGGACTCAAAGAGATATTTATATACCCTTGTCCATAGCAGTATTGTTCCCTATAGCCAAGATGCAAACAACCCAAGCATCCACTGATGGGTGAATGGATCAACACAATGTGGTGTATACATACATTTGATGAAATATTCCTCCCCCTTACAAAGGAAGGAAGTTGGGCAGCCCTGGTGGCTCAGCGGTTTAGCGCCAACTTCGGCCCAGGGTGTGATCCTGGAGACCCACATTGGGCTCCCTGCAGGGAACCTGCTTCTCCCTCTGCCTGTGTCTCTGCCTCTGTGTGTGTGTGTGTCTCTCATAAATAAATAAATAAAATCTTAAAAGAAAAAAAAAAAAAAAGGAAGGAAGTTCTGACACAGGCTACAACATGGCTGAACCTTTCGGACACCAGGCTAAGTGAAATAAGCCAGACACAAAAGGACAAAAATTGTATTATTCTATTTATAGGAAGTAATTAAAGTATTCAAATTCAGAGAGATAGAAAGTGGAATGGTGGCTACCAGTGACTCTGTTTAATGGGTACAGAGTTTCAGTTTGGGGAGATTAAACAGTTCTAGAGATGGATGGTGGTGATGGCTACACAACAATGGGAATATTCTTTTTAAAAAAAAATCTGTGTATTTGAGAGAGAGAAAGCACAAGGAGGAAGGAGGGGCAGAGAGAGAGGGAGAAGCAGGCTCCCTGCTCTACAACGCAGGGTTCAATCCCAGAACTCCAGGATCTTGACCTATGCTGAAGGCAGATGCTTAACCAACTGAGGCACCCAGACAACCCAACAATGGGAATATTCTTAATGCTATTGACTGTACACTTTAAAATAGTTCAAATGGGGATCCCTGGGTGGCGCAGCGGTTTGGCGCCTGCCTTTGGCCCAGGGCGCAATCCTGGAGACCCGGGATCGAATCCCACGTCGGGCTCCCGGTGCATGGAGCCTGCTTCTCCCTCTGCCTGTGTCTCTGCCCCTCTCTCTCTCTCTCTCTGTGACTATCATAAATAAATAAAAAATTAAAAAAAAAATAAAATAAAATAGTTCAAATGGTCAGTTTTAAGTTAACTACATGTTGCCACAATAAAAGGGGAGGGGGAGCCAATCACTCTGGAAATCTATCCCTGATACCCCAAAAAAGGTTGGATCCCAAGTGTCATCTTGTGATCACCAGCAATTGATAGCAATGATCTTTTATTAAAAATTATTAAATATTATATTTTAAAATTACTCGTGAAAGGTAACATCAGAGTGATGTTTTAATTTACCTTTTTACTGCTCAAGTCATTTTTTTTCCAAGTTTACTAATTGTCTCTATTTCCCCTTTTGAAAACACTGGTCTATTTGTCAAGAATATGAAGGAATAGGGTCTCAGGAGCCCTGCCCAGGTGGAATGAGGGGTGGAGGGCCTCTGAAGCCCAGACTTGCTCCAAAGCCCAAGCACTGGAGGACCAGCAGCCTTGCAGCAGGGAGCATAGCCCAGCCTTCTAGATGGTGGGCAACCAGTGCCAGTCCCGGGGGGAAGACTGGCAAGAGCAAGAAACCTGGGCTACAGGTGGGGTACAGGATACAGTGGGAATCAAGGGGAAGAGTGGGAGCTGATGGTTATCCAGAGTGACGTTCACCAGGTTCACCATGGATATCTACCCTACCTTTGGGGGAGAGAATGTGACCCTCATGTCACAGATGAGAAAAATACAGAGTGATTCATAATTATGAAGGTCACAGATGATTAGGGATGGAGAGCCAGGATTAGAACTAGCACATGGAGCCCCATAGTCTTTCCACTGCAGGACAGAGAGGAGGCCGAGGGTCCTAAGTGGGGAAGCCTGATAAGTCAGGGCCTAAGGAGGAGCAGAGACAAGTGGCAGGCTCCCTTCAGAGGAAGGAGATCATAGGCACTTCGGAGAGGACGGGGACAGCGGCAGGAGTGAGGGCAGCTTCCGCGGGCAGCTGGAAGGGCCAGTCCTGCCCCTGCTGGTCAGCGAGCTCACACAGGGAGCGGGGAGAAAGCGCCCACGGAGAAAGGGGCTGGGGTTCAGCCAGCTGGGTTCCAGGCTGCCTGGGCACAGCTCCATTCTGTGACCTGGGCAAGTCCTCTCCCCTGAGCCTGCTTCCCTGATCTGCTGAGCAGAGAGAGTAGAAACAGGCCTTGCCACGCACCGTGGTGTGCGCGCCCTGCATTTGGCAAGGCACCTGTTTTCCCGGCACACCTGGTTGTGCAATGCGGGCGTCTAGGAGCCGCCGGGCAGCGAAAGCCGACACACCCACCGAGCCTCCGCTCAGACCCTCCCAGCAGAGGGAGGCGCCCCGGGACCCGGAGGCGGCTGGAACCCGGGCCGTGGCGCGCGCTGCCTCCTCGCCCTCCGCGCGGGGCTCGCTCCGGGGCGCCCCGGCCGCGCACCCTCCCCACCTCCCGCCCCCTCCGGGGCAGGGGCGAGGCCCGGGGAGCAGCGGGGCTGCCATGGGGGAGCCGGAGGCCGCGGCTGAGGACCTGGAAGCACTCATCGACGAGCTGGACTACCTGCCGGGCCACTTCCACCTGGAGATGCAGCTCAACTTCGAGCCGCGCTCACCGGCCTCGCTCCACGCCCGGGACCTGAAGCTGCAGCAGGACGGCCTGCGACAGGAGCTCCAGCTGGCGGCCGCCCCGCAGCGCCCCGCCGTGCGCCACCTCCTCGGGGCCCTCGCCTTCCACCTGGAGGAGCTGGACGAGGCCCGCGAGCGCTTCCTCGAGGTGGCCCACGAGGACCCGGGCAACCTCAACGCCTGGGCCAACCTGGCGCACGTGTCGGGGCGGCTGGGCCGAGACGAAGAGGAGGAGGCGTGCGCCGGGCGGCTGGCGGCGCTCATGGGGCTGGCGGCCGAGGCCGGGGCGGCGGGGGACCCCCAGCTCCGCGCCGCGCGCTGCCTGGCGGAGCAGGGCTACGCGCACGGCCTCGACGTGGGCTGCACCAGCCTGGAGGAGCGGGCACGGGTGCTGGCCGCTGGCATCGCGCTCTACGACAAAGCCCTGGGCTACGGGCAGCAGGTGGGTGACCCCTCCCCGGGTCGGGAGGGCCAGGGTCGTGGCCCCCAGTGTCTGCAGGGGCATCCCCGCACCCGAGACTCTCCCCAAACCCTGGCCCCTCCGCTTCCGGGATCCCCTTCTCCTGCGCTTCTCCGCTCCAGAATCCGGCAGGCCAGGGGGCCCAGACCAGGCCTGTAGCTTTTCTCTGCTGGGCTTCCTAGCAGAACGGTCTGCCTAGGTTTCTTTTCTGGCAAGGCTGCAACACCAGCCTCGCCCACTCCTCCTTCTCCTCTTGCCCCTCCCAGCAAGTACCGGTCCATGCGCCCCTGCACTTCCCCCTAAGTAAATGGCACAACCAATTCCACAACCCAACGTGGGCAGCGTTCTGACCTCCTCTCTCCGGCTCACCTAGCCTTCCCCCATTGACTTGGACCCCAAATCCCTGCCCTTATCCCGCATATCCAGCCACTCCTCCACAGTCTCCCTCCGCCAGCCCAACCTCCATCATTTCCTGCCTTAGTGTAGTTGCCAGCATGCTACCTGGGTTCCAGCCCTCCTGATTGACCCTTTTGCCTCATCCTCCACTCTGCTGCCAGCATCATGTTTCTCAGTCTTACTGGCCACATCTCTGAGCTGCTGACACCCCTGGTAACTCCCCACTGCCTAGCAGATAAGTCCAGAGCTCTCCGGTGGGCACCTGAGACCCTCCCGGCTCTTCCTTTGCTGTGCTCCCCCTTCCAGCCATGCTTTTGCCATAACCCGCTTCCCTGTGCCCACCCCCACCCTCCAGTGAGCCAAGTCTCCTTACACCTCCCCTTGCCACTCTCTTGGCCTCTTTCTATGATACCCTTCTGCTCCACCTTTGACTGGAAGGTTCTCCCTAGCTTTGGGTTTGTCTCAGGCATCCCCTTCTCTAGGAAGCCTCCCCTGACTTCTGCAGGCTGGGTCAGGTGCCTGCCCTGGGCTCCCCACAGCACTGCTCACACTGTCCGTTCATAAATCTGTCTCCTTACTTCAGCCTTGAGGTCTTTGAGAGTGGGGATAACACCTGTCTGGTTTATCACTGCAAACCCTATATCAGGCACAGTGTCTGGCACACAGTGGTGCTCAATAAATGTATCTTGAATGCTTGTGTGGGCAGAATAGGGCCTGGCATTAAGTAGAAAAACACCAGGTATATTAGTGACCTATAGCTCAAAACAACCTCCAAAATTTAGCAGCCTAAAGCAAGAAGCATTTATTATCTCCTAGTTTTTGTGGATCAAGAATCCAGGCATAGCTTAGCTGGGTGCCTCTGGGCTGTGTTCTCATCTGAAGGTTTGCTCAGCTCGGGGAGGACCTGCTTCCAAGCTCACGGGGCTGTAGGTAGGATTCGTTTCCTCACTGGCTATTGGCCAGAACCCCCCCCCCCCCCACTCAGGTCATCGCCACATGGGCATCCCATCATTTTTGCTACATTCTGTTCACTAGAAACAAGTCACTAGGTCTAGCTCACACTCAGAGGGATGGGACTCCGTAAGTACGTGAATACCAGGAGATGGGGATCACTGGGAGCCATCCCAAAGGTTACCTGCATTGCATAGCAGATGAATGATGTAGAGGGTATTATCCTCCTACTACAGGAAAGGAAACCACAGTTCAGAGAAGTACCATGACTTTTCCGTGAAGGCAGAGTTTAGCTGATAACAATGATGCTTTATAATGGCTGAGATTTGTGATATTTAAATCACAACAAGCCTTCACATAGGGCTCCATTCACAAAACCCGTGCCCACCCCCCTTGGAGCCTTTTCCACTCAAAGCCTTCTCCAGCTTCAGAGAGGAAATGTAGAGTCCAGACTGCAGGGAATGCGGGGTGGAGGGCAGAGATTTGAGTTAAAGAGAGCAGTGCAGGGTAGAGGTTAAGACAATAGAGACTCTGGGTCTCACAGTCCAGATCCAAATCCCAACTCCCCCACGCTCTGTCACCTCCAGCCCCATCCCCAGCATCACGGAGCTTCCGCTTCTCTCCCTGCAAAATGGGGATCATGACAGTACATGTGTCCTTGGCTACCTCAGCTGCGAGACAAGGCTAACCTCATTTGGTTGATGCCATAATGAAGAGCTGATATTTGGAAGGCACTCGGAAAAGAGTGTGCACAGAGCCACAAGATCGGCCACAACCCCTGCCTCTCCCAGGCTGGGAGAGCCTCCTCTGCCCCAGGTGGGGTGTAGCTGTGGCCATCACGTGGGGCTCACAGAGACCCTGGTTTTCTGTTCTAAAGCCTGAGCCTGAGACCCTGAATGCCAGCTACCCTCAGCTGGAGCCATGGCCGGTGTAGTGTGTATTGAGTGTGGTCCTTGAAGGGCCCTGAGCTAGGAGCCAGGAAGCCTCCTGGGCTCTCCCTTCTGGACTGTGGTTTCCCTCTCTGTGAAATGGGTGCAAAGAGGGCGAACTGGGTGGTCTATAAGGTCCCTTCCTGCTCTCAGGAAGGGGTTCACTGGGGGACGGCTTCCTGGAGGGGGTGAGCGCAGAGGCAGAGGTTTGGGCATAGGGATCAAAGAGAGTCTAACATCTCTCTCCCTGCTGGTCGGCCTGGCTGTGGTGGGGGCCACACTCACATTCCTCCTCCGGTGAGTGACTTCCCAGGGGACGGGGTGTCAAGCATGGTGCTGCCCAGTGCTTCCAGTTGGGAACTGACTGCTTCAGGTGGGCAATGGCCAGACCTCAGGCTCTGTGCTGTGTCCTTGGCTGTGGTCAGCACCCCCGTCACAGGAGAAAGTTGGGGATTTGGAGCTCCCATTTTGTCATCTGAGAATTGGAAGTGATTGTGCCTATAAAGCACGGGCACAGAGGGAGTAGATGCTCAAGCAATGGCCGCATCAGGGAAATAATGATGATTTCATTATAGTTAGAGCAGGAGGCTTGGGTTCAAGCACATAGCTCTCTTATCGTTTTGCTGTGCGGCTTTGGAAAGTCACTTTTGTTCCTGGTCTTCGTGTCGGCTTCATGAACGTTAGCAATAGTGACCTCTGCCTCAGGTTTACTGTAATTATCCAATCAAATCATAGGGTGAAAGCGCCCATTAACTGGCACATTCTGGGCACGTCTGAGAGGCAGATGTTCAGCATCTTAACATTTATTGAACACCTACTGTGTGCCAGGCCCCATCTTTAAGAAGCTTGTGGACACAGGGAGGAGCAAATTGTTCCTTTATTTACCCTTACCTGAACCCCTCCTCTGGGAGAGGAAGCCAGGGGGAACCAATCAGATGTGCCTACGACTGCTTAGGTCATGGGCATTCGTTTAGTGGCCTGTGCCATGCAACAGTCATATCTGAGTGCTTTACTTTCTGAACCAAAAACAGGCCCCCAGAGTGTTTGGATGGCAATAGAAGTGTTCTTTGGGGAGCCATCAGCACCACGTCCTGGGAGATAGAATGGTGATGACTGAGATTCAGAGAAGGAACACTTCCTTTCAGCACAAGGGAGTGGCAGAGGGTTCTGGAAGAAGCAGGAGTGTACTGGCAGGAATGAGGTGAGGACACTCCCAGCAGGGGCGTGGTGTGTGCAAAGGGCCTGCAGGGGTGTGTGCAAAGGGCCTGCAGAGAGACCGCAGGCTTCAGTGACAGCAGAGTAGCTTAGAAAGAGGGCAGCCAAAAGCTTCACACAAAAGAGCCCAGGGTGCCCCAAGAACTGCTGACACGGCCTCTGAAATCTGCTGCCCGCCCTCCGAGTTAGTTGCATCTTCCTTCCCAGCAACTGTAAACCACTTCTACTCCTCCCAGTGTGCTGTGATCCTTCATACCTCCCTGGGCAGCTGCTGTTCTCTCTGCCTAGAAAGTAGACTCCATCCTTCAAAACCCAGCTCAGATGTCACCTCTGCCTTGAAACCTTCCTTCACACAACACGCAACAACCTCAGACGATGATACTTAAGAATATCTTCCAAGAGTGCCTTCCAGACGTGATCTTTGTCCCCACAAAAACCCTCTGACCTCATTTTACACATCCAGGAACTGAGGCAGAGCCAGGCTCAATATCCTGCCCAAGGTCACAGAGCTAGTAAGTGGCAGTCGAATCCAGCCCACTCTGTCTGACTCCAAAGTCTTTGCTCTTTCTGGGGAGGTCAGAGAAGTGGGGGTGGAGTAAGTGCAGATGGCTGGTGGGTGGTGAGGGACACTGTGCAAGGGCCACCTCCTGGAAATCTAGGGCAGAGGAAGTGTCTGGGGAGAGGGGGTGGATTGCTGTGCTGGGGAAGGGGCAGCATGGGGGCAGAGATGAAGTTGGAGTCTGGGCCAGAGAAGGAGGAGGTAGCACATGGGGAGCAGAGGCTGTGGGACCCCTGCCGAGCAGGCTTGGCCCCAAGGGGCACAGCTGGGGGTGGGCAGCCCACTGTCAGCCCCACCCTGTACTGAGCTGCCAGAGATTTTTCTATCCTAATGGGGCTGGGACTGTCTCAGGTGGGGAGGAGCCTCTGGAGCTCAAAAGATAAAGAGTGGCCGAAGAACCAATGTTCATCTGCTGACTGAAATTACAAGAGAAAACCTTATGAAGTTGATAACTCAGCCCATAATCCAAAAGTAAGCCACGTGTGTGCATGAGAGGGTGAGTGTGCGTGACTTCCATTCCCAGCTCTTCGCTCTCTCCTGTTTTTCCTTAAGTCACACAAATATAAGGAGGTAGAAGGCTCTTATCTGGCATTTCTATCCTCCTGCCAGCACCCCCTTCTCCCGGGCATGTGCACAGAGTCATAGGTGGACTCTCAGTGACAAACCTCAAAGTGGAGGGGGTATTGGAGGTAGACAGACTGGGTGAAAATTCTGTCTCCATCACAGGTAGTACAGGTAAGTCACTACCTCCCTGAGCCTCTGTTTCCTCATCTGCAAAATGGGACTCTAACACCCACCTCACTGGGTGGACCTGAGACCCTAGTGAGAGACTACAAAAGGCTGCAGGCAAGGTGCCCGTTTCATCAGGCCCCAGTCTTCTCCCTGCCCACCCTCTGCCCCTGCACAGCTCTTAGCTTTGTTCTTGGAGCCATCCCCAGCCTCTGGCTTCTCTCCAGGTGATTTCTGCCCCGTTCCATGGATCGGTGTCCAAGGGCCCGCACCCAGGCCTCTCTGTAGCCCTCCACCACTCAATGTTCAGCATAGGGCGGGACATCTAAGAGGTGTTTGTAACTGTTGTTAAATTTCATTTAATTGAGGGCAACCCTCCCTCTTTGTAGTATCACTCAATAAACCTTCCTTTTATAGAAAAATTCATTTAATTGGATCACTGGACTTAAAGTCTTAAAATCTCTATTTTTTTTTAAAGATTTTATTTATTTATTCATGAGAGACACACAGAGAGAGAAAGGCAGAGGCACAGGCAGAGGGAGAAGCAGGCTCCATTGCAGGGAGCCCGATGTGGGAATCGATCCCGGGTCTCCAGGATCACACCCTGGGCTGAAGGCAGCGCTAAACTGCTGAGCCACCCGGGCTGCCCCCTGTTTTTTGTTTTTTGTTTTTAAATAAGGTAACTTGAACCTATATTTCTTTAAAAAAAAAAAAAATACCTCTGTCCCAAGCCAGCTCAGTTATTTGATTTTCTTCCCCTTTACCCAAATACTGGTGGCTTACCACACACATGTGTGCACTCACACAGGTCCCTCACCCCTGCTCACGGCCCAGGGTAATAATAAGAGTCACCAGCACACCGGTGCCCAGCCCGGAGTTCAGGATTCTACATTCATTGGTGCATTTGATTTTTGTTCAGATTTCACACACTTCCAGTTGAGAACTGTGATTCCCCATCACACTGAGGACATAACAGGTTCAGAGAGGGCCGTGGCTGGCCCAAAGTGACTCAGTGCACCACTGACACCTAGATCGCACCCCTAGCTAGGGCAGGCATGGAGAGAGGCAGTGCTTATAGGCCTCACAAACCAAGGTGTGGACATTCCAACAGCCACCACACCCAGTGGGGTGGGGACCCGGTAGGAGGGCCAAGAGGGCACGGCTGGTCAGTAACCCCAGGGTGCCCTCGTGTGCACACACTCACAGCCCTCTGTCCCCTGGTGTGACTGTGGTCACAGGGGCTGCATGGGAGTCTGCAGCCTGCAAGGACGCCTGCTCTGCTGGCCATGTCCTGGGTGCCCTGGGCTGGCTGCTTAGGCTTTCGGAGTGACCATGTCTGTGAAATGGGGACAGTGGTGCCTGCCTGACAGGGTTGTGGAAGGTGTTACTGTGCTCACAGACAGAAGGCCCAACCCCAACGACATTGATGGTCACGGGCTTCCCACCGTCATCCCCTGATGGGGCTGCCAGGACCCAGACCCAAGGGAGCCCTAGGTTTCCCCTTCCCAGTGAGCCCTCCCCATCCTCCCTGCCTCCTCCTGCCCTTCCTGCACACACAGCACAGACCACGGGAGGAGCTGAGAACATTCGGGCAACACCATTATTACTACAGAAGGCAAGAGACTTCTTCAGAGCCACCCAGTCTCTACTGCTGCTAGGGCTGGCTTTGGACTCAGGACTAGACATGGTCCCTTCTCTCTAAGGACAGTGGGATAGAGAAGTGGCTCAACACAGTCCTGTAAGTCTCAGGAACCAGTGCAAGCCAAAGATGACCCACTTCCATGACATGACAGACCTAGGACCAGAAGGGGGTTGACAGTAGGAAGCTGTAGTCAATCTGCTCAAATCTTAAATTCCATGAAGACCATCCAGGGAAGCCAGGACAGGGAGGCACAGGTGACTGACTTCCATGGCATAGCACGCCTCCCTCAAGTCCCCTCGACCAGTCACACTGACCACCCTCATCAACATGCCCACAACACAGATGGGCCAAGTGGCATCATCCCGTTCATGGATGCAGATGCTGATGCCCAGGCTGGGCCAAGGGCCTTTCCAGGATCCCTGGGGGAGGAGAAGCAGGAATAGGACCCCAGCGCCATCCCTCTGTTTGTCTCCAACCCCCTGTGTCAGGAGCTGGATCGGAGGAGGGAAAACCTCTGCCCTTTGCCTTTCTGGTGCATGACCCACAGGTGGGGTGGAGCAGGGCTCCCTGTGCAGAGCAGGGAGGCTGCTCCGAGTCATCACAGAGGACATTCCTGTTGTGCAGGAAGAACAGATTCCTGAGGCTTACCACCTTGTGACTTTTATTTCTGCAGCATCAGCCTTCGCAGGGTCAGTGTGATGAGGTGGAAAGAACAGGGGCCTTGGAGGGAAGCAGATGTAAACTTGAATCCTGGCACTTCCACCTGGGGCTGTGGGGCTGGGCGGTGGCTTTTTTTTTTATTAGGCTCTGCTTCCTCACCCAGCAAAGGGGGAGGACACGTTACAGCTTCTCAGGCGGCTATGAGGATCCACAGATGCACTGAGGCACCCAGTGGAGAGTTGGTGCTCCAAAATGTTCATCCCACCTCTCCTGAAGGAGACCTAGCCAGCTCTCGAGAAGGGAATCAGAAATGGAGAGTATAACATCATCATTGGCAAAGTTCCTTTAAAATAGCCAAGCCCCCCAATATCTCCTTCTCCAGCACCACTTTTTGAAGTAAGTGGAAGAGTCAGGATCCACCCTTATACCTACCTGGTTAACACAAACCTGCCCTGTAATGGCTTATCCTGACCCTATTCTTTGTCGGTTCTGCTGGAGCACCTGCCTTTGTCCCTCCATGCAGCTCTAGGAACTTGGCTGTTCAGGCTTTGCTGAGGGCCATGATTCTGATCCTTTGGTTCATTTCAAAAAGAGATCCACCAACCAATGCATTGTCACTCAGCTCCCCACAGTGTGGTACAGTGAGGATCTAGTGCATCAGAGGGCCTGCTAAACCCCAGGTTCTCCCCAGCATCCCCATGGCCCCCCAGCCTCCTGCTGCAGAGATCCTGATCAGTGAGTCAGAAACTAGCATGTCTAGCAAACTGCCAGGTGCTGCTGCTGCTGCTGCTGCTGCTGCTGCTGGTTGGGGACCACACATTGAGAACCACTAGTCTAGAGTCACTAGGTACAGGGGCACTGGGCTGGGCTTCTGGGCCCCAGCTCTGCTGCCTTCTAGCTGTCCTCCTCTAGGCCATGGTAATCTCTTTTGTAAAATTGGGAGAATCATAGTCACCACCTGATAGGTAACCCCCAGGGTTGAATGGCTTAACACATAGAAACTATGAGCCTGGCACATAGTAAGTGCTCAATAAAATTAGCTATTATTGGTATAGCGACAAAAGCACCATTTCCAGGTTTGCGTCTGGGCTTTCACACCAGCCATGTGACTTTGAGGACATGGTCCCATCTCTGATTTGTCATCCGTGCTAAGAGAGTGATGGTGACCCACAAGGCAGTCTGAGGACCAGAGAGGACTTGTGTGCGTGCACTCTGTAAGTGGTAGGCGCTGTGCAAACACATACAGCTAGACGGTGCGAGAAGGACGTGAACTTTAAAGCCAGAGGAAGCTGGCTGAAATGTCAGGTTAAGTGAGCAAGCCTCTGCCCCTTCAAGCCTCAGTTCCCCCTCTCTAAAATGAAGGCAAGAATAGCACGGGTCTCCGGGGAGCAGGGAAGTGTCCTGAGGGCTGTGCCTTACTCAGCCCCAGAGTCTGAGGATTTTACTTGAGGGTCAGGCCTCACCCAGCTCCCTCCCATGGACCTGCCAAGGGGTGGCGACCTAATGTGAGACCCCTGCAGCCAGCAGCCTGGGCTGCCCCCCCCCTTTCCAGACCCCAGGGTTGTGAGGAGGCCCGAACAAGAGAAAGTGGGGTGGAGGGGGGATGCCCGCAGCGGACGCTGGGCAGGCCCTCATGGAGTACCCCGCCTCTGGCAGCCGCCCTCCCCGGGCCTCCCAGGCTGCCTCCAACACCTGGCCTCTGGGAGCCATCAACTCTGGAAGTGAGCTCCTTGCAGCCTTGAGAGACTTGTGGCAATTTTATTCTCCAGGAGAGAGGTGGAATGGCCCCTCCCTTCTCCAGGAGGGAGGGGAGGTGGGAGGCAGAGGCCTGTTTAATTTAATTTAACGCACTGTGGCTTGCCAGGTTGCCCCTGGTAACAGCCTTAGCTGCTGCTTTAGTTACAACCAGAAGGATTTTTAAAGAGACAGCCCATTTTTGGGCCAGGATCCCACAGCGGAGTTAACGGCAGCCACCAGGTTCATCACAGGGATAGAGAATGAAAGCCCAGGCCAGGGGAAGCCTCAGACTAGCTGTGTTTGGGCCATTACTTCCACTCTGATTCTGCAACCCCATCAGCCTTCCTGCAAATGTCACTCTTCAGCAGGGTCTGAGGAGGGCCTGCATTTGAAATTTGTCGTAGAGATGTCACTCAGCTAGCTACTTTTCTGAAAATCTGTTTTGGCCTTCCCGTTGAAGGGAACTGGGAGAGCAGTTGCCCCTGCAATTCAGGCACACTGCCACCAGGTGGTGGTACTGCCTACGTAGAGCAAACCGTCACCAGGCTCTTATATTGCTCAAGGCTACGGACCAGTTTTAAGGCCCCGTACTAACTAGTGTGTGACTGGGTCCATTGCTGCACCTCTGTGGTCTCAGTATCCTCAGAGATAGACCAAGAGTGGTCAAGGGAACAGTGCTGAGGACAATGCTCGGGGCCACTAGGATTATTTAAGTGCCTGCTCTGACAGGTACTAACCGGTTTGAGCACCTCACTTACTTTCTTGTGGCTTGAATGCCAAACAAGAGGAACCAGGGAAAGTGTTATACTATATGTTGGCAAATTGAATTTAAATTAAAAGCAAATTAATTAAAAAAAAAAAAAAAGAAAGAGGAACCAGGTAGAGCCCTGAGGACACCACCCTGCTCTCCGGCCCTGGGGGGCTCTGTGAAGGGGAGAAAATGCTTGGGACCCCACAGGGGATCTGAGGCCCTACTAGCACAGTGTGTGTGGGGTGCAGTAGAGAGCACTGTGAGCCAGGACCCGTCTGACTCCAGGGCCTGAGACATTTCCCCAGAGGGAATTGAAGTAGGTCCCATGGACAGAGCAGCCTCCTAGATGCCCCTAACCCTGCTCAACTCTAACCCAAGCCAGCAGAAAGGGGGTCAACATTTATGCAGTGCATAGTCTGGGCTGGGCACTGCTCTCACAATGCCTGTGAGCTCTATATTATTATCCCTCTTTGCAGATAGAGACACAGCCTCCTAGAGGGAACTCATCCATCCAGGGTCATGGCCTCGTATGGCCTCCTGAGCCTCTGCTCTTGCTGTGGTCACACCTCCTTGTCAGGTGCCTGAATGACGCAGCAGCTTCTGTTTCTCCCTACCATGAGTCAGCTTGGCCCTCCTCAAAATGGGCACGGGGCCAAAGGTCATGAGATCGTACCTCTAGGCAGCCAGGAAGCCCAGAGACTTACGCTTCCATCCCATCCTTCACACGATCACGCAGTGACATTAAGTCCAGGTCTTTGGCCAGTGTGGCCCACAGTACTTACCCTATGAATCTGAGTCCGAGGTGCTGTGTAGGTAGAAGGTCAGGTTATTCAGCAGCCCATCCTAACTTTTTGCTTTGGCAAATGTTCCCCACTGAGCCCGTGGGGATGCTCTTCAACCCCTGGTGAGGGCTGCCCTCCCTTCTGGACAGCCTTGTCCCCACCTCAAGCCCCTTACACATATTCCCACCTGAGTGGCAGGAGTGCTCTCCAAGGGGTGTGAATTCTAAAAACACACTGGATGTGGGCACTCCCCTTTCTCTGGCTCCCCACAGCCCTGCACATTGACTCTGGGTCCTGAACCTGCGCTCAGGGACCCCCTTGTGTGCCCCCACTGGCTCATCCTCCTGCCCCTTACAACACACCCCTCTCCCTCATCTCTCACTGAGCTTTTGCTCCTTCTGATGCCTTCTCTCATGGTGTCTACCTGGGTGGTTCCCACTTGTCAAGGAGAACCGTGCTCCAACTAGTCCTCCTCTAGAGGCTCTGTGGGCACTCCTGTGTCAAGCAGGATACTTACTTTCTCCCGTAACCCCCGGTGTTCCCCTCTAACTGTGATATAATCTGGCTTTCGTGCCAGACTGGGAGCTTCTAAAGGTGGGCCCTGCCTTTCCTCTCTTGTCCCCATTGCCCAGCCTGGGCCAAACTCAGAAGGTACTTGGTGAATAGCAGCTATAAAATGTGCTGTATGGGGCCTCCTCTGGGTGATCTGGCTTAGGCCCTGGGTCCAGACCCTTGATGGGCAGTCACACCTCTCAGTGGGGTCTGACTCTCTAAACCCTCTTTCTCCCTTCTCCCTTCAAGCTCATCCACAGCCTCCCCAGAGCAGCCAGGGCATAACTTGCCAACCTTTGCTCCCCCAATGCCCCATTCACACCCACCGTGCTCCATGCTCACCAGGCGTGCCATACGTCTCCACACTGAGCCCTCCATCCGGAATGCCCTCGGCCCCCACTCCACCCTCTGAAACACCACTGCTGTTCAAGATTCACTTTACACCCTGTCCTCTGCAAGACCTTCTCAGAGTCTTCTGGCTGGGACTGGCTTCCCCATCCTAGTGCTTCTGTCCACATCACTCTCATGGCCTTGTTCAAACTTTGCCTCATACTGATTTAACTGGCAGCCTGGTGTGGTAAGGGGAGCATGGGCTTTGGAGCCTAACAAAGGGAGTTCAAGTTCCAGCTCTGACACACATATGCTCTGTGACCTTAGGCAAGTCACTTTACCTCTCTGAGCCGCAATAGGTCCATCTGTAAAAGGCAGATGATACTTAACCCGATAGGTTGTTGAGACATTGAGAGGGTGGGTGTCCAAATCCTGGCACATGGCAGGCACCCAGTCGAGTTCTATTATTTATGCCTGGATCTGTTTTCCTAGGGAGACTGTGAACCCATTTGGGCCAGGCTGCAGGTCCAATTCAGTGCCATGTCCTTGCAGCACTCAAAACAGGGCCTCACACCACAGATGCCCAGAAATGCTGGCCGGGCCTCATACATTCACCCGGCTGCTGGGAGTTGGGGTGGAGGGATGATGGGGGTCCTGTGCTGAGGAGGCCATGGTGGGGGGTGGAGGGGGGAGTGCAGAATCCAGCCTGGAGATCCACACCAGGAGATGAATGCGGATGGAGGGGCCAGAGCCCGAAACAGAGCTGCTGATATGCACTAGGGGTTTTATTGGTTTTCATTAAAATTCCTTTCCGAGGCAGCAGCAGCTACTCCCATAAATAACAGCATAAATATTTTATCTGGTGCCCAAGTCAGTCTAAATGCCTGGCAAGGTTGGCAAGAATAACAGTGGGAAAACCATTCGGGGGGGGTCTTGGGCTGCAGCTGAACTCCATCAACAAGCCTGAGAGGGCTTTCTCAGGAAGGAGGAGGCTGAGGGGTGCGCCAAAGGGGAGAAGCGAGTGGACAGTGGAGTGGGGGGAGAGAAGGCAACCAGTGGCTAGTGGGCCCTGCAATGGGGGCAGATCCAGAGCATAGGTCGGGGAGCCAGGGGATGGAAAGCTTAGTAAGGAAAGCAAGATGAAGGGAAGAAATGCATCCCACTCTTGCTCTGTGATGGGCACCTTACTTAGGATGTTCACATAGATTATCTCGTCAAACCCTGTGTAGTCAGAGAAGTGAGGTGATTCACCCAAGGTCACTCGGCTACCAGTGGCAGATCTGGGACCATAATCAGGGTTTGGGGCAAGTGTGGGAATCTATGAACAATACCCTACGTGCCTCTATAACAGCACCACGGGCCATTCTCTGCTTTCCTAGATCCCAGTGGAGGAGAAAAGGGGCTGGTACTTCACCATGGCAACACTCTTCATCAGGTCAGTCTGGGGAGCCGCGGACTGGGTGGTGGTGGAGGGTGGGGAGGGTGAGGCATGGCCTGGGAGCCAGGGAAGAGGTGGCTGAGCCCATTTCCATGGCAAGGGCTCCCCCAAGATCCCCTCCCTGCCACTGGCCCTGGGGAGTACTCACAGCACCCTAGGGACAGCTGGGAGGAGGTGCCAGCCACCCACATCCCCTTCTTGGCCACAGGCTAGATGGCATCTTCCTAGAGCTGGGCAGCGAGGAGCAGAAGAGGCTGCCCGCCTTCAACCGCACGCTGGCCCTCCTCCGGCAAGTGCTCAAGTCTCCGGACCCCCACTACCAAGGTAGGGGCGGCTGGGACAGGTGCGGAGCAGCCTCTGCCTGGATCCCTCTTTACCTGTCACTAGCCCCCACCTGCCACTATCCTTGTCCCCACCTCTAGCATCATCTCCCTTTTTCAGAGATCCTGTTTCTCTCTCCCTCACCCTCTGTCCCATATACTCATTGGTTCATCTCACAGAACTAATGCACCTTGCACCTTGCTCAGTGATCTCATGCCACAGTCCCTCCCTTCGTCTTCCTGGGTGCTGACACCTTGTGGGGGGCTGGCCATCTCCCTCGTCGTGGGCCCCCTCCCTTTCTCCACCCCGCTGCTTTCTAGACATCCTTCTCCCACACTATCCTCCCCCCTCCCCCCCAACAGCTCTGGCCTGGTGCTACCTCGGGATACTTCTGGAGAGGAAGGACACCTTCTCCACCACCCCGATGGGTGTCCATGACTGCGGGTACTCAGGAACCGACCCCCTGGACTGCTTCGGCAAGGTACGTCCTCTGGCCACACCCACTTTCCAAACCAGAGATGGAGTGGGACACCCCAGCCTCCTCCCTGGAAACTGCTGCTTCTCTGGGGGGCATCCTACCTCCATCCCCCACCGTATGGCCCACCCAAGAACTGCCCTACCCTCCCACCTCCCTTCATTCAAAACAAAAGTGACGTTTGTCATTGTTCCTCTTTGCTTAAGAATCAGACCCACCCCACGCCCAGTCTCTAAGCTCACTTCTCCAGCCTTGTCTTTTCTTTTCTTTTCTTTTTTAAGATTTTATTTATTTACGAAAGACAGAGAGAGAGGCAGAGGGAGAAGCAGACTCCCTGCAGGAAGAGCCCAGTGCAGGACTCAATCCCAGGACCCCAGGATCACGACCTGAACCAAAGGCAGATGTTCAACCACTGAGCCACCCAAGGGCCCCCAATCTTGTCTTGTCTTTTCTTTTTTCTGACGTAGGACTCAATCCTGGGTCTCCAGGATCATGCCCTGGGCTGAAGGTGGTGCTAAACCGCTGGGCCACCCTGGGCTGCCCAATCTTGTCTTTTCTAAGCTATTTGCCATTTCTCAGATATACCCTCTGGCGTCTCCCTTTCAGGCCCTGGTTCTCACTGTCCTTCTTGACCCCCAGTGACACAGTGGAAAGAAAATGAACTTAGCTGGGGTCTTGTGCCTGCCCTGCCCTCAGGCCCTGTGACCCTAAACAAGTCACTTCCATCTCTGAGCCTCATCATGTGTTACTTAGGTCATCTGTCTACCTTCTAGGTCTTTGAGAGGCTCAAAGGAAGTAGTGGTTGAAACTGTTCACCATAAACTATAAAGTGCGGTTCAAGCCTTGTTCTTGGGCACCTCGTTGATGTGGTAGTTTCCACACTTAGCTCAGTTTTGAAGTCTTTCCTGGAGGGGAGGGACCCTGTGATATTCATTCACCTGTGCATTCAGCACAGCGCCCTGCAAGGGGGCACATCCCTAATGTCTGCTGGTGGGTAGATTAACGAGCAAGTCCTTGATGAGGGATCTTAGAACAGAATATAAAATGCAGGTCCGTGAGAATTCTAAGAGTGGTGTCCAATTTAACAAACACGCTGACTTCACCCCTCCTTGAGAACCTGCTCTGTGCCCAGGCACAGAGATGAGGTCCCAGCAGGAGTTCACTATCCCAGAGGCAGCAACACGCACAGGGCAGGCAGTCGTCAGTGACAATATAGAGGGAAAGTGCTGTGGCCCCGATAGAAACACTGTGCCGTGTAAGTATGGGAGAGGTAAAGGCTGATTCTGGCCCTCCTTCCAAATGCCCTGGGAAATTGGGGGAGCATACACTAGATGTGTCCAAGGAAGACAGGCTTGCTAGGGGTATGGAGGGATTCACTGGACAGGACACATGAACGTGGTGGAGAGCATGGGAATCTAGTTCTTGGGAGTTGAGTGCCAGTGAGTTGTACCCTAAAGTGTTAGGTTCCATGCTATGACCAAACTTACTGGCAGGTGGACTTAGGGAATAAGAGCAATGCAGTGACATGATTCTATCCAGAGATGGGGGACCTGCAGGTCAGGCAAATAACCAAATAGTTTGCTCTTACCCTTTGACCTTCCCTAGGCCATTGAGATAGCCAAGGATCAACCCCTCATCCTGAATCGCCTGGCCAAAATCTTCCACTTCCTAGGAAAGCAGGATATGGCCATTGGAACCTGCAACATGGCTCTAGATATCCTACGAGATCCAGAGCTCAACTGTCAGGCGTACTGCACAAGAGCCAAGGTAAGTCGGCCAGCACCTCATCCTGCCACCAGGAATCAGAACAAGGGCCAAGGGTCAAGATCACGTTGCCAGAGCCCAAACGTCATAGAGCCTTCATGGTGGAAAAGAGTTTACAAGTTATTAAGACCCAAGGTTTGTGTTCCATAAGGTTGTTGAGTGAAAGAATGAAGGTGACTCCTACCCACTGCAGGCACCCCTCTACAATGACCTGGTCGATGACCTCCAGCCTCTACTTGGTTAGCACTCAATACATGCTGACTGATTTGGGTGGAAATCCGGCCTCTCCACCTAGCACTCTGGGACTGGGGACAAGCCACACTCCTCTAAAACTCCATTCCCAAAACTGCAAGGAATGGATAATGAGCTCTGCCTAGAATGCTCTTCTCTCTGATTGGCCTCCATCCTCGCTTCCTGAGGTCTTGATAAAAAGGAAACTTCTAGCCCCATCTTATTGAAAATGTCAAACTCTCACCAACATTTTATGTCCTCTTTTCTTGGCTTTTTTCTTCTTAGCACTTATCACTCCCCAACATGCTATTTATTTATCATGTATATTGCCTTTCTTTCTCCCACACTAAAATATATGCTCCCTAGGGGCAGGAGATTTTGTTGTTTTGCTCTCTACTCTATCCTGGGTGCCTGGAACAGTACTTGGCACGTAACAGGCTCTTGATGAATATTTTTTGAATGAATGAATGAATGAATGAATGAGCACCTACCATATGCTAGATTTTGGCTAGAATATGTTCTCTCAATCGTCAAGGGAACTCTTCAAGAAAGAGATCAGTGTTCTAATTTTTCAGATGTGAAAAATAAGGCTCACAGAGGTTGAACAACACCCTCCCCAGTTCACATGCTAATGGGGGAGGGGTGCTGGAATTCAGCCAAGCCCAACTGGCTCCAAAGCCAGAGCTCCCTCCTCCCCCACCTTACGATGCTCTGGTTGGCTATAAAGCATTAATATCTTCAGCAACAATGACCCCTTGTTCCTACTTCTTCCTGCTCATGCCTCCCCCTTCTGAACATCTAGTTTTTTTAATGCTCCACATATGGAGGGAAAGGAGCAATGGGGATAAAGGCAAGAGTCTGGAATCATTTGTAATTTGATGCTTGTAAGTTGGGGCCACCTGCCATTCCTTCCAAGTTGTTCATGTGGACTCTCACAAAATCAGTACTGCCATCCTATCTAAAATAGCCCCCTCCCCCAGACCCCTCTAGTTCAGCACCCTGTTTATTCTTTCATAGCAGCTCATCACCACTGCATTCCCAGTACCTAGCACTGGGCCTGGCATATGGCGGCCACTCAACACATATTTGTTGAGTGAATGAGAGGCTCTTAACTTCATCCAACCCCCTCATTGTAACAGACAGTGAAACTAAGGTCCAGAAAGGGTGTCATTTGCACAGCTGACACAGAACTAGGACCTAGGACTCTGGGGTCACAGTCTCAGGGGCCTCCTACTGCACCACAGAACTTCCCTGAGTAGCCGCTACAAAAAAGACTGGCATCATTGAGGGTAGAAAGGAGGGGAGAGGCCCTTGCTTGGAGCATCATCCGCGCTCTCTATGGCAGATCCACCTCAGAGCCTACCTGCATGACCTGGAGCGAGCCAAGATGGGGCTCGGGGGCATGCCTGACAGGAACCACCTGGCTTGTGCCAAGGCCGACCTGGAGGAAGTGGTCAAGGTGTGTCCAAGCCTCAAGACCTACCTGGACATCGGCCAGGTAAGGCAGCCTCTTGGCTTGAGGAGCCAACGGCTGACTAAGAATCTACTTGCTGTTTGCCAAGGCAGCCCTGGCAGGGAGAAATACAGCCATCCCCCTGCCTCCGATAGCCATGGTGAGGGTTATATGAGAAAATGCACGTGCAGCATTTAGAACGGGGCCATGCTCTTTCTAAAGCATTCGGGAAGTGCGGGCCATTACTCTTTGCCCAGAGGTGCCTTCTGGGCACAAGGAATTATTACCAAGAGGCGACAATAATTTTACAGACGAGAAAACTGAGGCCCAAAGAGTGCCTCGCTCAAAACTATATGGCCTAAGGTGGTGGGGCTGGACCTGCAACCACTATGTCTTCTCCTTTCCCCGGGGCGGGCCCAAAATTCGAGGTAGGGTGCGATCCCAGGAATGGAATCTTGTAAGAGCGAGCACCGGCGGGCGTGGACCGCGAGCACGGGCGTGGACCGCGCGCGCGGAGAAAGGCTCATCCCCCACGCCGCCCCCGCCCCCACCCAGGTCTACTACTACATGGGCGTGGACGCCGTGCAGGAGCTGCTGGCGGTGGACGAGGCGGCGCTGAACCAAGCGCTGGTCTTCCTGGCCAAGGCCAGCGAGTCGGAGCTGGGCGCCACGCTGCCCGAGCTGCAGCTGCTGCGCGGCAAGTGCCTGCGCATCAAGGGCGAGGACGCCAACGCGGCGGCCTGCTTCAAGCGCGCCGTGGAGCTGGACGACGCGGGCTCCTGCCACACCGAGGGCTTCGGCTGCCTGCTGCAGGCGCTGCTGGCGCAGTGGAGCCAGGCGCAGCTGAGCGACGCCGAGCTGGGCCGCGAGGTGGACAAGTGGCTGCGCCGCGCCCAGGGCAAGTACCCCGCGGCGCGCCTGCGCCAGGAGTTGCAGCGCGTGTGGCGCGGCCACACGGGCGAGGTGCTGGGGCTGGCTCGGGCCTTGGTGGCCCAGGGACGGCCCGCGCTGGTGCGGCTGCTCTTCGAGACCATGGAGCAGGACGGCGAGGGGGCCAGCGTGCCGCGGGGCCGCCGCGCCTTCTCCCTCTAAGGGCCGCCCCGCCGAGGCCCCGCCCCGCCGAGGCCCCGCCCCGCCGAGGCCCCGCCCCGCCGAGGCCCCGCCCCGCCGAGGCCCCGCCCCCGCCGAGGCCCCGCCCCCGCCGAGGCCCCGCCCCCGCCGAGGCCCCGCCGACAGCGGGGTGGGCCCGATCTGGACGCTGAAAACCCGCATTCCCTGCGGAAGGCTGGGTGTGGAGCAGAGCCAATTAGATTCTCTTTCGGGAATGCGTGGGGATGGGGCGGTTGAGACCGAGGGCAGTTTGGCGTTCCCACTAAGCCACCAATACCTGATGAAGGGGAGCAGGGGGTGTTGGGCCAGACGCGAGAGACCCCTGGGAAACGGGCGTTGGAAGCACCTAATGGTGCAAATAGGCACAAAAAGTAAGACGGATGCAAGCTACAGACAATTGCCCCCATCATTGGCGGCTGCTTAGTCCCAATGCGCAATCCGCGCAATCCTGTCTTTAGAGTGCCTGGAGCACACTCTCTACTCTTAGGATAGAGCCGCCTTTACATAAATTGACTGGAGTGGGTCTCAAGTCCCGCTCCCCGAAAAGCCAGCCAGAGCAGAGGGCAAAGCGACACGGTGAGCCGCTAAGGGCAGAGCAACGGTCTACACCTGGCTGCTCAGGCCTTTTGCCTACCTGCCCAGCAGTCTTCCAGGAGGCCTCATCTTTGGTGAGCTTGGTCTGAAAGGCCCTCAGACTCCCTGACATAAAGCCCATCCAACAGAATCATGGCTTGGTTTCTCTGTTCTTAGGAAAACCTGGGGTCCCCACCCATCAGGAAGTGCTAGCTGCACCTAGTCATGAATCGTCCACAGAAGAGTGAAGAAAGTCTTGGAATTTTACAGTCTTGAACTCTTAGTCACAGAGTCTTAGACATAGTCCTAGATGTGGAACTTTATTGTCAAAGACTTAGGCTCTGATTGCCAGTATGTTTTAGAATGGCCAAGCCTGATTCTTGTGGCCCTACCTACAAGAGCCAATGTAACCAAAAATTCCCTACAAAGATCTTGCCAGATTCTGGGAATGATGGTTGTTTATACCAACAATGGCAAGACCCCTCCCCCCATAATGGTTTGATTTATTTTGCATTTTCCGCCCTTCTTTGGAGAGTTCTGCTCATTGCTTTGCTCATATCCCTGATCCTTAGACTTCACCACGGAAAGGCCAGCACCCCTGCATTGCTTCTCACATCTCCAGTGGCAGATGGAGAACAGACTGGGAAGTGCAGTCCTTAGAGATCTCACACTCCAACTCCCTGTGTAGATGAGAATCCTAGAAGGAAGGTGGCCTGCCCAAAGTCACACCTCCTGGCCTCCCACCCTTGTACTTCAAACTTACTGTCAACATTTTGCGGGTTTGGAAAAATACTAATAAACTGATTAATACTAAAGCATCAAGGGTTTACATGTTAAGGGTTTATGTGTCACCTGTCACATGGGGCACTCTGATATCCATTAGGATAATGCTCTGACACCAACAGTGAAATCTGTGAAGTCTGGGCAGAGGGACTACCCTCAAAGCCCTCAAATACCACCTCACAGTTCATCATGGCTCACTGCCGTGGGTGGTGCCGTGGGTGGTGACCTCCCTCTCCCTCCTTCCTCTTACCCCCACTGCAGCAGAGTCCAGCAGGTGACTCCAGAGCAAAGAGCATACACAGCCCTCTCCACTCCTCCCCTACGCCCTTCTCCACCCACAACCTAGGACAGAAAACCACTCTTTCTTCTCCTGCTTCCCCAAACACACAAACTGAATTCAAGGCAGCTTGCTGGCAAAATTGGAGCTGATGAAGTTTGTCTGTGTCCCCTAGCTTCCCGGTTTGCTGCTTTCCTTACTTTTCCTGTCCCCCAGGGTTGTGTATTTCAACCTCCATTACCTCTTATTCCTTTTCAATAAACTTCCTTTCTGATAATCGCATCCATAGCTAGCTGTATAAAATGACTAACATATACACACTAGAGCTTCTTTCAGTGTTATCTGAATACTGGCCAAAAGCCAAAAGAAAGAAGGGAAACCCCATTTCCAGAACTGCTTGCTTCCTGTGTGCAAGGCAGTCCATACGTGTCAATTTAGTGCATTCTTCACCAGCCCTGAAGAGTTAGGCACCATAATCCTCATTTTACAGATGAGGACACTGAGCCACTGAACAAGATGACAAATAAATACAGGAAGGATTTGGACCACACCTGCCCTATTGCATGCTGCCTCCTGGGACAAAACCCTTCCTGGAAGATGTGTCGTCTGTGGTCTAGCGTTTGGCCTGTGATAACCAACTTATCCCATCACTTTACCCCTCCCCACCGGGTACTGGTCTCCCTGCCCAACCTGCCTTACCTCTGTGCCTTTGTCATCCTATTCCTCTGCTGGCTTTTTTTCCCTGTAATTTCTATCCCAAGTGCTTGGCTCAAAGGTGCCTTCTCCAGGGAGTATTGTCAAGTCCTTCCAGCTGTCATTAGTCACTTTCGTATATGCATGGATTGCTCTCAGGGCATTGTGCCCCGCTGTAATATATTTATGCCTCTCTCCTTGGGTCATACGTCTCTCCACATGAGTTTTGCCCCCACTCAACTCTGGAATCTTTAGAGCAGGAACCACATCTGATTCAGCCCCATAACCCTGCCCTGAGCTTGGCACACAAGATAGGCTCAGGTTTGTTTTTGACCTGAGTAAATGTGCAGCAGTCACATGGCTACCTCAGTCCCAAACAGGTGACTCCATCACCAGGCCCCCCAGAGTCTGCAGCCCAAAGACCTTTGTGGCCTAGAGCTCAACAAGAAAGCATCAGCTTTCCCCCCACCTCCTCACCACCTTCTGCGAATTCCCCAATTCTGCAGTTGGGAAATTGAGGCAAGAGAGCCAAACTTGACTGGGGCCAAGCAACAAATTGATGATAGAGGCACACTCGAACCCCACCTCCAGACTCATCGGCCAGTGCTCTCTGCCCTTTCAGAGCTGCCTCCTCTGCCAAGGTTACTTCCATCGAGTCCAGGAAGACTACAGGCTTTCTATTCATTCACTCAACAAATATGTACCAAGCGCTGGCCAAATGCCAAGCATAGGGCCAAGCCCTGGGGCTATGGTGGAGACAAAAATAGACCTTGCCCTTGCCTTCAGGGAGTTCACAGTCTAGACCAGGCAGTGTGGGTTATGCAGGGTCTATGGGCCATACTGGGAACTTTGGAAGAACAATGGAAAGCTATTGGACATTTCAGCTGGCAGTGCTGGCTACCCCTACACCTCCACACCTGTCATACTCATCCTGAGTTAGTGGCCTTTCCCCAAGATGGCTGTCCCTGGGGCTTGGGACCCGGCCCTTGGCTGCACCTATTCGGCAAGTCACTGCTAAGACAGGGCATGGAAGTCCCCCCGGAGGAGGCTAGTGGGTGGGTGATATTTGATTACAGCTTGACCCTGCAGAACACCTCTGTCCGCTAGGTGGCTGGGAGGACAACTGTCTGTCATATACTTGAAGCAGCGGGAGTTCCTTAGGGGAGCATCGCAGAGTAAAAGCCTTAATGACCCCATAATTGGAGCAATGAAGATGAATCACACCTCATGCTGCCGGCCCACTCCTTCCTCTGGGTCTAACAGCCAACACCGGGCAGCTAGAAATTCCCGCTTAGCCAGCGTGAGCAGGCACCTTAAAGATCCTGAAAACGGGTAATATTTTTCAGTTCTGGGTTTCTAGAATCTCAGTGTTGGAAAGAACATGAGTCCTCACCTCTCCAGCATCTCCATCTAGATCAGAACTCCTGTCAGCAGTGAGTGTTCTGAAAGGATTTTCTGAACCATGTGCATGCCCCTGGAAGACAGGCAGCTCCCTATCTATTGAGGGAATTGTTCCATTTTTCGGCAGATGTAAGTCTTCGGAGCCTGACCTGCTATTGAGTTGAGATCTTCTCTTCTGTAATTACTACTATGGCTGTCAGTTCGTCTCCAGGAGCCACACAGAACAGACCCTAATAAGCACGGTGAACTTGAACAAGTCACTCTCCTGTGGCCTCCAGTCTCTCTTTCCATGGTGGCGCCCATCGCCGCAGTGCTTAGGTTGTTCAGTGGGTGGCTACTCGGTCGGCGGTCGGCGGGCAGGCCAGGCTCTGAGCCGGCCTCCAGCTGCCGGCGCCCGGCCCCAAGCCTGCACGGAGCGGAGGCTGCAGCAGAATGCAGAAGAGAACAGGGCTCCTGCTCATCCCTAACCAGGCCCCCAGGGAGCACCCTGTGCGGATAATGGTGGCTGGATGCCAAATGAAGTGAAATATCTCCTTTTCTCAGGCTGTTAACTTTTTTCTTGTTTAAGGAAGGGGAGGATAATGATATTTAGCACTTTACAACTCAGCAGTAAAATGAGCAGATGGAAACAGATCCCCGGCATTGCGGGCGTGCTTCCAGGGAGGAACCCTCGGCGCTCCAGCCCCGGCTGGGCTCTGTGGGGCCAACTCACTGGCAGGGCTTGCTGGTGGAGTTAGTGGACACCCTGACAGCCAGCTCCTTCCTGCCTCGGCTCCTCGCCGCAGGCAGCCACTCAGGCCTGCACCCTCTTCCACCTTCCCTGGGCCACCCTTCCTACCTCTCCAGTGCTGTGATGAGGAGGAGAGGCGGAGGATATTCTTGGCCACAGAGGTGAGCAAAAGCTCCCATGAAGATGTGGAAAAGTTCCACCAGGTCTCTAGGTGGCCACAGAAGAACAATTTGACTGAGCAGGGAAAGCTCCTGCTAAGAAAGTTATCATCATCATCACCATCGAAACTACTTACTGAGAACGTGCCATGGGCCAGTCGTTCTGGCACACATCTCGCACGCCTCGCCCCAGTTAATCCCCACAAGCCCGTGAGCTGTGTATCAGCTCTGTCCCCTTTTTACGGATGAGGAAACTGAGGCTCCAGGAGGTTGGATGACTTTCCCGAGGTCCCTCCACACTGCCTGGAATGTAGGCAGGCTGGAGAGTCTTAACGAATGGCTCTTTAACTCTTTGGAGTCTAGATTATTCCCTCCTGTATCACATATGTTGCTCTATAAACTGAACACTTAAAAAAATCTGAACGCATTTTTCATGTTTATGTTTCCCAAACAGTCAATAGCTCTGTGACGGAAGCGTGTTCTATTTTGGTGTGTAAATTGTTTCATTAAACTGCAGCTCCTCTGTGAGGTTTGTCATCCACAAAGTGAAAGAAACAAACAAAAACACCCCCACTGTTGTGGAGATCTATTGTTCCATCTGCCCAGCATCCTGCCCTGCCGGGGACATCACACCTTCTCTTCCTGGGCTACTGATGTCTCCTTCCCCACTCTGAGCAGTGGCAGAGAGCTGCCAATAATAATATGGGCCCTCCACCCCCAAATGCTGACATGACCCAAGTTAAGCCAATCAGAGTCCTTCCGACACAGTTTTCCATCTGGATAAAAGGGACAAAAGACATTCTGTCTGCTGGAACAGCTATTAGCAAATGTCCCCATTAGGATTAAGCTTAGCCATGGAGACCAAAGACCTGAAGACAGTATCCTAAACAAGATGGCATGTATTTATCTTATAAGGCCAGCTCAAGTATCATCTCAGTGCCTGCTCATGTTCCCTCCTCCCCTCACCCCCCAAGTACCTGCCAGAGTCATCCTACTGCATGCACCTGCCACTCTCCACCTGGCTGGACACACTGGATATTTGATGCTTCTGGGAGAAGCCTTCAACCAATGGGGAGTGTAAACTAAGGGAAAGTCCCCCAGCCTCATCAGCAGGGTTGGGGTGGGGAGACAGGATAGATCTGAGGGATGTTTCATAGACTCTCTGTGGTCCTGTTGGGACTGATGACCCATTGCCCACAGAAGGAAACTGCTAGTCCATTACCACACCCTGTATTCACTTCCAGCGCTTTCCATGCTCACTCCCCGCCCCCTGTTTTCTGGGATCACCTCCCAAATAAACTGCTTGCCCCAGCATCCTTGACTTGAGGTCTGCTCTGGGGGAGTCCAACTTTGGATACCTTTGAAGTCCTTCCTCATCACAAGAGGAAGAGTCTACCATCACAGTATTCCCAGGGCACTTTCATTGTACCTCTAATGCAATACATCATGACCCATCTTGTTGTATTTATTAAGTATAAAATACAAAGGAATGTGCATTTACTGAGTACCACATATGTACCAGTCACTGTACCAGGTGTTTTGTGCTCCTCCATTCATTCATTCACTCATTCATTCATTCATTCATTCACTAATTCATTCATTCAACAAATATTTACTAAGCATTTCCAATGTGTCAGGCAATTATCTAGGCCAGAGGTTGCAAACTCTGGCCCACAGGCCAGATTCAGGCCACTGCCCGTTTTTGTAAATAAAGTTTTATTGGAACACAGCCATGCTTATTTGTCCACTAGTCTCTATAGCTGCTTTCATGTTATAACAACAGAGTTGAGTGGTTGTGACAGAGATCACATGGCCTGTAAAGCATGAAATATTTACTGTCTGGGCCTTTACAGAAAAAGTTTGATGCCCATTGGTCTAGGCAAATAAACAAACAAAAAAATAAAACAAAGTAAGACGTTTACTATGTTAAATGGTGATAAATGCTGTGAAGAAAAAAAAAGCAGAGAGAAAGAGGATTAGGAGTGATGGGGGAAGGGTTGGGGATTGCCATGAAAATTAGGGTGTCAGGAAGTCCTGGCTGTGAGTGACCTTGGAGGAAAGATCTGGAGGAGGAGAAGGAGTGAGCCACATAGCCACATAGCCACGTAGATGTGGCAGGAAAGAGCTGCCAGGCTGGAGGAGTGGCAGAGAAGAGGGCCACACTGAAGTATTACTGATTGTTAATTCTACACTGAGTGCTATGTACCAGACACCCTCCCAGGGCTTCATATACATAATCTCATTTAATTACTGAAAAGTCATCATCTCATTACACATTTAATCTTACAAAAGAATGTTCTGAATATACTTCTTTTTTTCAAAGATTTTATTTATTTATTTGAGAGAGAGTGAGCTCGAGCACAAGCAGGGAAGGGGGGAGGCAGAGGGAGAAGACTTCCCGCTGAGCAGGGAGCCCGACATGCGGTTCAATCTCAGCACCCCGGGACCATGACCTGAGCCAAAAGCAGACACTCAACGGACTGAGTCACCCAGGCACCTCTGAGTTTATTTCTATTACTAGTGTTCATCAAAATTTTCAGTTTACAAAGTTGTTCTAACATGTTGTTTGCTTGCTCTTCACAACATTTCAGAGAGGTTACTGACCCTATTGTATTATAGCCAAAGACCAGAAAGGTCAAGTCCTTTGCCCCACGTCACAGGGCCAGGAAGTTTCAGAGCTGGAAAGCAAACCCAGGCGCGTTTAGATGCGGTCTTCTTCTCTCTGAGCCTTCGAGAAGTACAAACTCACATCTAACCCAAACAGTACACCGGAGAGAAAGGGCAAGGAGGACCTGTTGGAAGGAACTCAGTTCTCTCATCCTTCTGGATGACAGTGACCAGATAGCCTGATGGAATCACACCCACACTCACAGGTGTGTGATCCTTTGCTCTGTCCTGGGGCACCTACACTGTGCCCAGGGCTTGAGCTGTGCCCAGTGCTCTGAGGAACTCACCCAAAGGACTTACTGGTTGACAGATTAACTACTATTGGGATCTTGTTGTGTTGCATTTTGAACAAGGCATTCGCATGAATTGAGGGAATTATTTAGAAAGACATTAATCTGGCAAATAGGTATTGAGATTTACTCTGTGCAGAAAAGAGCAAAACCTCTTAGCATAGTAAGCTGATTTACTGTGGCAGGGCTAGAAACGGACATGACCTGTGCCCCCCACCCTGGAGCTGGAGGTCTAGCAGTGGGCGGGAAAGATTACTTTTTTGTATGTGCTACACTGACCTAGTAGTGTGTGCCAGGCACTGTGCCAGCCACGACACCTTCATCGTCAATAATAAGAGTAATAATAGCAAAACACTACTGAACCCCGACTCCACACTGGGCACTGTGCTGAGCCCTTTTCATCTTCATCAAACGCCAAGGGAAAGATGTCACTGTTCTTTAAAGGCTGGGGCATGTGAGCCTCAGGGAGGTTAAGTATCCTCCACAGGCACATGGTTAGTGAGTGGAAAAGTGAGGACTTCCACTCTGGTCTCTTTGCCCCACTGCGTGTGCACACCCGGCTATAATCCCAGAAAGGGAACAGACATAATTTTGAGGGGTCTCAAGAGAGGGAGAGTCCCTGCCAGTGGAGGTTTCAAGGAAGAGTCTCTAATAAGATGCCCTTGAGCCAGGCCCTGAAGAGCAGGCCTCCAGACAGAGGGGACCCAGCTGAAGAGAAATGGTCTGTTCGAGTGATCACTCCTACAAATTTGGTTATGGATCAAGACATATCTGATACTGATAAGTTGCCATTGGAGGCTATGAGTGTGGAGGCCAGACTTTGCAATAAACAGACCTGGAGTTGATCCTTTCTCCCCCTTTTACCAGTTGTGTTGACCATGGACAAGCTAACCAACCTTTCCAAGCCTTGGCTGCCTCATCTGTAAAATGGACATAATAGTGATACTTATACCCTCATGAGACTATTGTGAGGATTTAATCAGGTATGGTGTAAAGTGTTTAATATTGCCCCTAGCTCATAACAAATACTCTAAAAATGTGAACGATGATGATGATGATTGATGATGATGATGATGATGATGAATGGCAGTCATACTCTTCAATTCCGAACAATCTGGATAAAAAATGGGCCCACTGGGGCACCTGGGTGGCTCAGTCAGTTAAGTGTCCAACTCTTAATTTCAGCTCAGGTTATGATCTCAGGGTTGTGAGATAGAGCCCCACGTCAGGTTCCATGCTCAGCACAGAGTCTGCTTGAGATTCTCTCGCTCCCTCTCCATTTACCTCTCCCCTCACTTGGTTGCACACTCTCACTTTCACTCTCAAAATAAATAAATTAAATAATTAAAAAATAGAAGGGGAGACCCAGCTTCTCAGCCCCCTTCTGGTCTCTAATGACCCTAGACTTAGGCACCAAACAAGTGAACAGGTAATTCACTCTGGGCCCAAGGAGAAGAGGCCCCTAAAGACAAAAGGGAATGGATCCTGGGCGGTGGCAGGAGACGAGAGTCTGAAGGAAAAACGCAGCAGCAGAATGAGGGTTCTCTCCTTATGGTGGGTGAGGGGAGCCATGGGGTCCCCCGACTTGGAATGGATTGAAGGATGAGCCAGATGCTTTCCATTACATCTCTCACTGAACTATCTCAAAATAAGCCTCTTCCCTACAGCCAGTGGTCCCTTGCTTTCTCTCTGACTAGACTATCTCCCCTATCATCCTGGGAAGCTCCTAGTATCCTTTAAGGTCCATTTCCATGTCCCCTCCTCCAAGAAGCCCTCCCTGATGCTACTCCCCTCCTCGATGCAGTATAGCTCTTGCTCTCCTCTCTTCACAACTTCTTACTACAGGATTATGGGACCATCAATTTGAGAGGTAGACTTTCCAGGAAATTATAAGCAACTTGAGATCAGGAAGTTCACCATGAACTCTGACTTCACTTGTCCGATCAACACATATTCAGGGTCCCTCTGGCCAGACCATGGGCTCTGGGTAAGAGAATGACTCAGTGTGTCCTTGCAGGGGGTCTGACCTGAGGAAGAGACAAATCATTCACTGATATATTAAAACAACAATTGGGGATCCCTGGATGACTCAGGGGTTTAGTGCCTGCCTTTGGCCCAGGGCACAGCCCTGGAGTCTCGGGATTGAGTCCCGCGTTGGGCTCCCTGTGTGGAGCCTGCTTCTCCCTCTGCCTGTGTCTCTGCCTCTGTGTGTGTGTGTCTCTCATGAATAAATAAATAAAATCTTTTTTTTTTAATATTTTTTTTTAATTTATTTATGATAGTCACAGAGAGAGAGAGAGGCAAAGACACAGGCAGAGGGAGAAGCAGGCTCCATGCCCCGGGAGCCCGATGTGGGACTCGATCCCGGGTCTCCAGGATCGCGCCCTGGGCCAAAGGCAGGCGCCAAACCGCTGCGCCACCCTGGGATCCCAATAAATAAAATCTTTAAAAAAAAAAAAAAAAAGAAAGAAAAAAGAAAACAACAATCAAAAAACAAATTATTTTGTTAATCCCCAGCTGGGTCCAGGCCCTCAGGTCAAGGTTAAGGATACAGAAAAGAGCAAAACCTGTGCCTGCCCTTAAGGAGCTCCCCGTCTGACCTACAGCCATTGGAAGCAACGTGTTAAGTGCAGGGTGTGTCTCCACGGCTGTGGAGCACCGGGACAGGTGTGAGGTGTGGGATCCTTTTGCTTTGGGTTTTGTTTTTTTTTATGATACTGAATGAATGAATTTTTTCTGTGGGCTCTCTTTTCCGTTTTATGGAACTTGTAGTGTTCTAATCACGAATGAACTCTGTAAATCAAATACCCAATAAATAACTGATCAAGTAATTGACTGAAATGTCACACCAGAAATTGCTGTGGCAATAGTGCTAGATTCTGGGTCTCTACCACCCCTGGACTTTCTCAGTGGGGAGCAAATCTACTCTGACCATGGCTGGATCCAGGCTGCAAAACCTCCTGCAAACTCACACTAAAATGCAGCAGTTCTCGGCCTACCTCCCAAGGGGGTCGTAAGCATTAATTAGTTACCATTGGTAAAGTGCTCTGAAGGTGTGGGGGTGTATAAACACTGCAAGTCATTAGGCCTCTCCACGCCACTATGCTCTACAGCCTGGGAACTGCTAATTGAGAAATAATTAACACCTCAGGGTGCAGAGGACGGATGCCTGGCGTTTCCAGGATTGGAAGGGATGTAATAACATGCATGGAAGCAGGAAGAAATACAAGGTTACAGGGGATCCTGCTACTGAAGATTATTCACCTCCTGCCCCCAGAGAGGAGACATGGGGCGCATTGCCTCAGTAAAACCTTTAGGACTGCACTCCTTGGGGAAAGCCTGGACTGCTGAGCTGCAGAGGCCCAGTGACATTCTTAGACCAAAGGAGTTCAGGTCCAGCCCAGCTCTGCCTGGCCTCCTCACTGGAGGGCAGATGCCAGTCTCGGGGTTCACCCAAGCTGTATTTTCTCCCACTCTAGGACCAAGGTGATGACAGGCATAGACACCGCCCCCTGCAATCCAATGCCCCAAACCAGGGTGTCCGATGCCTCTCCTCTAGAGCAGCAGGGCTAGCCCCGACTGCACATTAGGATCATCTGGGGAACTAGTGATGCTCAGGCCCACCCCATATTGATACCCAGCATCTTGGGGCTGGGGGATTGGGACACAGGGTGAGTCCAATACAGTTAAGATTGAGAAGAACTGCTTTGGCCTGTGTGTCAAGCGCTGTTGGTAGCAGTGGGAAATAAAGATGTAAACCCTATGACACCCCCATGGCTCCCTCATACCAACTCATCATTTCCTGATTCCCTGCCTAAGTATTCTGGTCCCTCAGCCTGGCCATTCCACTCCACTCCCGCCACCATTCTTGGCCTGGTAAACCCGACTCATTCTTCAGGCTCAGCTCAAAGATCGCCTCCTCAGTGAAGTCCTCCTTCCCTACATTCCCACAGGGCTTTCAATGGCCCCCACTACACCACTGATCATACAATGTTGTTCCTGGCAGATTTTGGGGTCTGAGAGCTTCTTGGGGTCAGTGTCTTGCATTGGGTTTGGTACCTTTTAGGCACTGGATAGACTAGCTCCCTCCTCAGGACATATGTACTTGGTTCTCTGTGTCTAGAACATTCTTCCCCTATATATCTGCAAGGCTGTCTCACCTTGAGGTCTTTGCCAAAATGTCACATTCTAGATGAGGCTTTCCCTGATCATCCTATTTTATTTTATTTATTTATTTTTTTGATCATCCTATTTTAAATTGCAACCACTCTACGTCCAGTCCATTCCCTTTTCATAGTTAATTTTTTTCTATGCATGGATACTGATGGATTCTGTCTTTATTTAAAACTTTTGTATTTTGTTCACCACGGATTTTTACATTAATTTTGCGTTTTTTAGATTAACTGCATAAAAATACTACTTTGGTTACTGAGTTCCTGGTCCCCTCCTAAATTTCACTGTATTAAATATAGGGACTCTTTTCACTAGAATGTAAGAAAGCAGGGAACTTTTTGTTCTATTCCCAGTTTCTCCAAGTGGTTGGTACGTGGTAGCTAATCAAAAAAAAGTATTTTTTGAGGGATCCCTGGGTGGCTCAGCGGTTGAGTGGTAGCCTTTGGCTCAGGGTCTGATCCTGGAGTCCCGGGATCGTGTCTGGTGTCGGGCTCCCTGCATGGAGCCTGCTTCTCCTCCCTCTTCCTGTCTCTGCCTCTCTCTGTGTCTCCCATGAATGAATAAATAAAATCTTTAAAAATTAAAAAAAATATATATTTTGGGAATTAACATTTGATTTAGTGTCTTAAAAACTGTCTTGGGCTTTGTAATGAAGGTATTTTTTTTTTCTACTTAAAAATTTTAAATGGGGGGGGGGGGTACCTGGGTGGCTCAGCGGCTGAGCATCTATCTGCCTTTGGCTCAGGTCATGATCCGGGAGTCCCAGGATCAACTCCCTGCAGGAAGCCTGCTTCTCCCTCTGCTCGTCTCTGCCTCTCTCATGAATAATTAAATAAAATCTTTAAAAAAAAATTTTTTTTCTAATGGGGGTAGCCAGTGGCTCAGTCGGTCAAGCGTCTGCCTTCAGCTCTGGAAACGACCGCAGAGTCCTGGGATGGAGCCCAGAACTGCATGGGGCTCCTCGCTGAGCAGGGAGTCAGCTTCTCCCTCTTGCTCTGTCGCTCCCCTGATTTGCGCTTTCTCTTGCTCACACAGTCTCAAATAAATAAAATCCTTAACAATTTTAAATGCATTTAAGTGGAAAGCCTGGGGCAGCCCTGGTGGCGCAGCGGTTTAGCGCCGCCTGCAGCCCAGGGCCTGATCCTGGAGACCCGGGATCAAGTCCCACGTCGGGCTCCCGGCATGGAGCCTGCTCCTCCCTCTGCCTGTGTCTCTGCCTCTCTGTGTGTCTATGAATAAATAAATAAAATCTTAAAAAAAAAAAAAAAAGTGGAAAGCCTGTGAAGTCCCAGAGTAGATTCCGACCGGAAAGGCTCACTGCCAGCGGCCGTTCCACTCCGAGTGGGGCGCCACGCCACGCCACGCCACGCCAGGCTCTTCCCATAGAGTTACACCTCCCCCAGTCCTAGAGGGGACTTCCGGAACGGTAATTTACTCCTCGCTGTCCAGGCCTATCTATGGTCGTGGAGGAGGGCGGAGCTCTAGCTCCTTCGCTCCACTTCCGGAAGGCCGGTCCCGCGCGCCTGGCTCCCCGTGGGAGCGGCTCTCTGATTGGCACGGCGGCCAGGAGGCGGGGCTTGGCACCCCGCTGGCGCAGGCGCGTTGGGCCGGCGCGGCGGGCGCGCGGGCGGCGTTGACTGCGGCTTGGGCTGGTGAGCTTGGGTGGCCGCGAGGATCGGGCGGGGCCGGTGGGGCCGGCGGGGTGGAGAGCCTAGGACCGCGGCGGCGGTGCGTCCACGTGCATCCCGTCGCGGCTGTGCGGCGGGGTCGCAGTCGCCTGAACTCTCGGGTAACAGCGCTTCCTCCGTGGAGGACCTCGGGCCTTGGGGGGTCACGGCGGTCCTGGGAGCGCCAGCCCTGCAGGGACCCGCTGGGAGCGCGTGGGGGCCCGGCCGACGCCCCCTCCCCCCATTTCACGTATGGGGAGACGGAGACCCCGAGACCGATTTGGTTGAGCAGGGCCAGCCGGCCAGTGAAGGCCGGGCCGCGTCCGGAGAACGAGGTGTGGGGCTCCTTTGCTGTCCCAGACGGAAACCGTGGAAACCGGGAGGCGGGGAGCTCCTTCCCGTACTCCTCTGCTCCTCTGCAATGGCCTGGCCTCCCCGAGCTTGCCTCTTGGGTGAGCTGCGCGTGAGGGCAATAGCTAGCACGGTGGCGCTCGCTCTGTACCAGGAGCTTCACGGACAGCTTTGCTGGTTGGATTGCAGGCCCGCGTCTAGTTCGCCCTCCAAGGGGCCTGTGCCTCGAGCACCCGAGCAGCTGCTCCGTGAAAGTTTGTTGAATGAATGACTGAGTGACTCAGAGGCTCTTTGCCAGAGTCTGAGGTGCAGGACACATTAATTCCTTTTTTTTTTTTTTTAAGGTTTTATTTATTAGGGGCACCTGGGTGGTTCAGTGGTTGAGCATCTGCCTTCGGCTCAGATGGTCATCCCCGGGTCTTGGGATAGAGTCCCACATCGGGCTCCCTACGAGGAGCCTGCTTCTTCCTCTGCCTATGTCTCTGCCTGTGTGTCTCTCATGAATAAATAAAATTAAAAAAAAAAAAAGATTTTATCTTCTACAAGAGAGTGCACATAAGCAGAGGGAGCAGGAGAGGGAGAAGCAGGCTCCCCACTGAGCAGGGAGCTGGGTGATGCGGGACTCCATCCTATGACCCTGGAATCATGATCTGAGCCAAAAGCAAATGCTTAACGGATTGAGCCACCCAGATTGCCAGGTCCCCTGACACATTCATTCCTATACTGCTTTCAAGGTACTGTCTGTAGATAACCTTGAAAATTTGAGACGAGTAATTTATTCTCCCTTCTTTGTAAGCTGAGGGGTCTGAGGACAGGGACACATTGGGGGTGAGGACAGAAAGCTTAAGGCTTTTATTTAAACTACCTGGATAATTGCCGCATTGCACTCCTTCACTTTGCTTTTCATTCACTTTTGATCAGCAAGCGTTAGTAGTAGTAGCCCAAATATTATGCGTTGTGCTAGACCCTGAAATCTGACAATATAGAAAATATCATGAACTCCTCATTTGATGGAGGAATAGGACAGGAAGCATTGCTCACCCCCAGTGCCTGGGAACAGCAGTTTCTCAGAAAAGTTTTTGAAAATTAGTCCGGTGCAGTAGACTATGAAGAGATGGGGGCACAGAGAAGGAAGTGATCATCTCTGTTTGGAGGGGTTGGAGAAGCTTCTTGCAAAAAGGAGCCTTGAATGATGCAGCTGATTGGGGTGAAGCTGGCCTCTTTGGGAATGATGAGCAGTTTGGAGCATGTTAGGAGAGTGGTAGGAAAAGAAGCTGGAAGAAGCTGGAAGTGTGTTAGAATCAAAATATGAAGAGGCTTCCTCTGGAAGTACCATTCCAAAAAAATTATGATGGGGAGCCATTAATGGGTTATAAGCAAGGGAGTGATTGGATTAACTGTCTTTTTAGCTGTAATATGGAGACAGGACAGACGGGTTCAAGAGTCATTCAGTTCAGTCATTGATGGGCATGTATTGAGGATCAACTATGTGCAGGCATCATGTGGGATGTTACTTGGAATAAGACAGATATGGTTACTGCTCACGTGGAGTTTATAGTGCTTTTCCCAGAGTGGTCCCTGGACCAACAGTAGCAGCATCACCTGGAAACGTGTTGGAATTACACTTTCTCTGCCCACACTCTAGGCCCACTGAATCAGAAACTCTGGGGCTGAGGCTCCACAATCAATGTTTTAACAAGTCATCCAGGTCATTCTGTTGCTCACTTAAGTTTCACAACCACTGGGCTACTGTAATGGACCAGGCAGTTGTGAGGAGCTAACCCAGGGTAGAGGCAGTAAGAGCCAGAAAAGAGGGGGGTGGACTTGAGAGGAAGATCAAAGATGGGCTTGTCTGCTTTAGGAGGAGTCAATGGTGAAGGAGTTTCTGGTGTGGGCCCCTGGCCTGAGGTGGGACCTGAAGTGAGGGAGCCAGATGTGAACCATGTGTTCTTAACCTTCGGGGCCTGCACTTTTCCACTCAGGCACATTAGAGCTCTGTGGTAGTGCCTCCCAACCTGCCTCCGGCCACAGGCCACGTAGATGATAATATTTGTACCGTGCATGGGGGAAATGGGTGAGGCTGCCCGAGGTGGCAGGGGACCAGCCGGAGGCCTTGAAGCCACTGGGAAGCTAGAGGAGGCCGCCCAGGGGTTCCCCAGAGCTGAGAGGAGTCAGCAACCCATTGCCAGCGTACTGCAGGGCAGCCCTACTTCATGGGAGATGCTAAAAGGTAGCGGCGCTCGCTGAACTTGGCAATATAAATCAAGAACCTTAAAAGAGTTCATATGTGTTGACTCAGTGATTCCATTCCTGAGAATCTCTCCCAGATGTACAACAAACAAACAAAAGCCTTCTGTTCATTGTAGATTATATATAACAGAGAAAATGACAACTCTTTGTAGTAGGAGAATCATGTCTGATATGCTCAGTAGAATGTTGTACTGTCATCAAGAATGTGAGCATTTGTAGAATCATAGAGAAACACATATGCTCATTCAGAAGACAGTATCTAGGAAAGCCCTGCCCCATGCTGAGTGGCAAGCAAGTTAGATGTGGTCCTTGGCTGCACAGAGCTGAGTGCCCGGGGGCAGCAACCCGAGCGGTCACTCTGAGAGTGATCGGCTCTGAGAGTATGGGCTGCTGTGGGAGAAGCTGGCCTTCTGGGCGTGGGAGTGGGACCAGGAAGGCATCCTGGAGGACAGGATGGTGATCCCAAGACTGGGGGGATAAGTCAATGTTGGTATGCAAGGGGCACATGTGTTAAAGAGTAAGCATGGTACAGCTGGAGCGTGGAAAGGGCTATTGATGAGGCCAAGCCTCAGGGGGCCATCAGCCAGCTCAGCCAGCTCGTGTGTGGAGAGGTTCAGAAGCTTAGACCTGATTCTAAGGGCCACAGGAAGTCCCTCGTGGCTGCAGCATGGAGAATGGATTGGAGGAAGGCAGCGATGGAAGCTGGGGCCCAGGGTGGAGGCTGCTACAGTAGCCCAGGGGAGGGATGGTGGTGTGGAGGTGAGGAGGAGGGACAGACTGAACAGCAAGTGGAGGGGCAGGATGGCAGGGCTGAGAGGGTTGGTGCGTGTGGGCCATGAGGGGGCAGAGTGGATGAATCCAGGTTTCTGGTTTGGGCTTTTGGTGCCATTGAGAGTGATAGGCTGCACGGAGGGGACGGGGGTGGGGAAAGGGAGGAAGGTGCTAAGTGCCTTCCGGGTGCATCGTGTTCTCCAGGAGACAGTCGGATAGGTAGGTCTGGAGCTGGAGTGCAGATGTTGACTCAGGGTCGTGAGCGTGAGGCCTGACAAGGAGCGCTCTGAGGAGGAAAGAGGCATAGACACTTAAGGCAGGAGCGGGGTGGAAACATGGGCAAAGGACAGAGCTTGCAAAAGAGACAAGGGATCGTCAGCAGCAGTTGTGTCCAGGCTGAGGGATTCGAGTTGGTTTCCTTTTCTTTTTTATTTGTTTCTGTTTTTTTCCCAGTTTTCTGGGAACCATAGCAAACATTGATGGCACTCATAGAATGTGCCAGATACTATTCTAATAACTTTTTATAACTCTTCTAAATCCCCACAATGAGCCTACAAGATAAGTCCTGTTGCATTACCATTTTGCAGATGAAGAAACTGAGCACAGAGGGGTTAATTCACACATCCTGGGCACAAGGGTGTGGAGTCGGCAAAAAGCCCACCTGGAGTCAAGGCTGCCTGACACCAGAGCCAGGGCCATCCCCAAGCTGTGGTGTCTCTCCCCAGTATGCTGTTATATTTTTATAAATGGGAAAGTACTGATTTTCTTTTAAACAAAGGTAGTACTTGAATCTGCTAGAAAATTAGAAATGAAAGGGTTTGCATCTGCAAAATTGATGGCTGGCTTAGAAGTTTGTTGGGGTCCCGACTGAGCTGGCTCTGTGTCGGTGTCAGAACACAGTTAACGCGGATCTCTGCTCGGCTCATTTCTCTCCAGGCGCAACTGCTACTCTGTGCTAGATGTCATGGAAGGGCTGCTGTCAAGATGCAGAGCACTGCCCACCCTGGCCACCTGCAGCCACCAGCTCTCTGGGTACATTCCTCACAGGTGTTACCACTGTGACCCCGAGAGAGGGAAGCGCTTGGTGTTATCCCGCATGTTCCAGCCCCAGAACCTTCGGGAAGACCAGGTTCTCTCTCTCGAGGGCAGATCTGACGACCTGACCTGTAAGAGCCAGCGGCTGATGCAGCAGGTAGGCCTCATCTACCCCTCAAGCCCCGGCTGTTATCACCTCCTGCCTTATACTGTGCGTGCCATGGAGAAGCTCCAGCGGGTGATAGACCAGGAGATGCAGGCCATCGGGGGGCAGAAGGTCAACATGCCCAGCCTCAGCCCAGCGGAGCTCTGGCGAGCCACCAACCGGTGGGACTTGATGGGCAAGGAGCTGCTAAGACTTAGAGACCGACATGGCAAGGAATACTGCTTAGGACCCACTCACGAGGAAGCTGTCACAGCCCTGGTCGCCTCCCAGAAGACACTGTCTTACAGGCAGCTCCCATTCCTGCTGTACCAGGTGACGAGGAAATTTCGGGATGAGCCCCGGCCCCGCTTCGGTCTTCTCCGTGGCCGGGAGTTCTACATGAAGGACATGTACACCTTCGACTCCTCCCCAGAGGCTGCCCGGCAGACCTACGGCCTGGTGTGTGGGGCCTACAGTAGCCTGTTCCGCAGGCTGGGGCTGCGGTGCATCAGGGTCCAGGCGGACGTGGGCAGCATCGGGGGCACTGCGTCCCATGAGTTCCAGCTGCCGGCTGACATCGGGGAGGACCGATTTGCAGTCTGTCCCAACTGCAGCTTCTCGGCCAACATGGAGACACTGCGCTTGTCGCAGACCGACTGCCCAGCCTGCCAGAGCCCACTGACCGAAGCCAGAGGCATTGAGGTGGGGCACACGTTTTACCTGGGCACCAAGTACTCCTCCATTTTCAATGCTCAGTTCACTGATGCCCAGGGAAGACCGTGCCCGGCTGAGATGGGCTGCTATGGCCTGGGCGTGACTCGGATACTGGCTGCCGCCATTGAAGTGCTGTCCACGGAGGACTGCATTCGCTGGCCCGGCCTCCTGGCACCTTACCAGGTATGCCTCATCCCCCCAAAGAAGGGCAGTAAGGAGGAGGTGGCCACTGAGCTCACAGGACAGCTGTACGACCTCATTACAGAGGCAGTGCCGCAGCTCCGTGGGGAGGTGCTGCTCGATGACAGGACCCATCGAACCATTGGAAACAGACTGAAAGATGCCAACAAGTTTGGGTACCCCTTTGTGATCATTGCTGGCAAGAGGGCCCTGGAGGACCCTGCACATTTTGAAGTTTGGAGCCAGAACACAGGGGAGGTAGTCTTCCTCACCAGAGAAGGAGTCACGGAATTTCTGAGCCAAGTGCAGGTGGTCTGAAAGCCCCCGAGCCAGCCCCCCCCATTCTGCAGCCTTGGCGTTCATACTAGTGCTGCCTTTTCCTGCACTCCCTTCCAGGGCCAGTCTCTCCAGAAACCAGGCAGCTCGCAGAAGATGGGAGCGTGTTAGGGAAACCGACTTTTATCCAGTCCTTTGTTCACACTATTTATATTTGAAGTCGGTGGTTCCATTCTCTGGACCGGCCATACTGCCACATACCATTCCTCTAGTCCATTGTGGAGGCTTCTCTTAGGAGGCAGAGGGGCAAGAAAGAGCTGCTCATCTTGGCCCTTAAGTGAGTCACTTCCCTTCTCTCTGCTGAGGTTCCCACTGGGGGATGGCAGTGGCCGGTGGCCAAGGCCCTTCCAGCTCCAGCAGTCTGACCCCTGGCCTCTTGCTGCATATGGTGTGGACAGTAGGCGCACCATCCCTCCTCCCCCTGGACACGTCCCTTCCCCTGCTGGGGCCTTGGACTCCCCATCTGTGGCATGAGAAGGTGGAACTAGATCCATAAGGTCCTTACAGCTATCACTGGCAGGTTCCACAAGAGGTTCAGGACAGGCAGATCTGGTTCCTCTCCTCCTCCAGAGTCTAAGCTACACAAAAGTTGATAGAATTAGCTAATGGCTCAAAAACCACCTCCAGAGAGCTGGCTCTATCCAGGCAGCTTAGTGCAGAGATGGTGTTATATTGATTGAATAAAGTCAGACTCCTGGGATGAGCCTTGCATGCTAAGGTGGAACGGTGGTAATGCCTGCCATTTTAGCCGGCAGCGGCTTCCTACCTGAGACTCTGCTTTCCTTTCTTTCTCTGTTATTTCTGCAGTCCACTCAAAAAAAAATACACCCCACCTATGGGGTGCTCCTCAACCTCTGCCTGCCCCTGCACTCTCCCGTTCCACTTTGATAGCATTGATTCTTGTCTGGTGCGCACACAGCTCCTTGTTCAGTAGGCTCACCTCTTATGGTTGACGGTCAGTTCCCTGAGGCCACCGTCCTAGGCCGATACCCAGCATGCCGCACTTCTGGTCGCTGCCAGTTGTCCCACCTGCTGAACAGCTTCCTAGCGGCGTGTTATTGCTACGGCTGTTACTGCCCGAGTAGTGCACGCCTGAGCATACAGCAGCAGGTGTCCTGGTTAACAGGACGGGCCTCAGGCCTACCATTGGCTCTCTGGGCCCAGCATTCAGGCCAGGACATGTGCATTCTGAGAGCAAGCCTAGAGAGGTAGGATTGTAAGTCAGGGGACCTTCCCCTCAGCTACACATTGGTCCCACACAGTTCTGCTTAGGGCCTGGGGTGTGGCCTGCGCATCATGCAGTTTAAAGCTCCGTAGGTGATTCTAACGTGCACAGTCGACTCATGGTTCCCAGCATACTTCTGGGCGGCAGCTGACCCTGAGCTGCTTTGTAGCCGGGCGTTTCTTTGAGTAATGCCCTCTGTACATCATCAGACTGATGGGAGCTTTCTGCTTTTAATGGTCTGCTCATTCATTTGTTGAGGGCCTGCTGCACACCACTGTGCTGTGAGGCATGTTCGTGTATCATGTTCAGACCTAATGCTCTGCAAGGTGGGTGCTCTTCTCCTTTTACAGATGAGGAACCTGAAGGTCCATTCAGCAACTGCCTCGAGGATGCAGAGCTACTGAGCATCAGAGCTAGAATCCGAGTATTGACCAGCACAGCACCGTGCCATTCCTGTTAGGACTGCATGGCCTCTGCTCAGACAAAAGTGATTCCAGTAAATAAAACTGAATTATTTATATCTTATCTAATCACGTCAGCCTCAGCTAGATGAGAAATTAGAATTTGTGCGGATTGGTGCTTTAATATTTTTAAAAATTTAATTCTTATTGACGTATAGTTGGCACATAGGGTGACATCAGTCTCAGGTATACACCGTAGTGACTTAAAAGCTGTGCTCACCACAAGGGTAGCTCCTATCTGACACCACATGCTGTCACCATACCATTGACTAAATTCCCTGTGCTGTGCGTGTTATCCCGGTGTCCTCTTCGTTCCATAACTGGAAGACTGTACCTCCCACTCCCCCTTTTTTAATGTTAAATTTGTGCTCCATAAGCTGATTTACGAAAGCTGGAAGGCTAGCCAAATGTAAGCACTTTTTAAAACCAGATTCCAGGAATAGAGAACCGATTAACTTTAAACTGTTCATGAGTGTCCGAGGTACAAGATGATTTGAGGATGATACAGAATCCTGGAAGTTTAGGACAGGAGGACTCGGAGCCCGCCTGTCCACCCCTCATCTCACAGATGGGAAGCAGGCCTGGAGTGGGAATTAACCTGCCACACGGCATCTGGCTGGCGGAACACCGGATTGCAGGCCAAGTGCTGCGTCCCCAACATCAGGCTACCTCCCATCAGTCTTGTTGCATCAAGAGAGAACTGGCTGGATCAGCCTCTAAACTACAAAAGCCTTGTTGGTACTGTCCTTTATTTTCCAAGAGAGACAAATACAGGGAATATAGCGATTGCCCAGCGGCATGCTGAGTTGAAACCCAAGTGTCCTGATTCCTAAGCCAGCATGTCTTCTAAGAAGCCAGGGGCAGAAGGATATGGTGGAAAGATCAGAGTCTGGAAGAAACAATCCTAGACCCACCATTTACCAGGGATAGGATCTTACACAAATTCCTTGGCCTTTACGGGTCTCAGCTTCTTCATCTGTAAGACATGCTCATGGCAGGGCATCTCCCAGGGTAGTCTGGGGTTGCCTGAGCTTGCTTACGTTAAGTAATTAACCCTGTGCTCCCAGGAAACACCTTCACGCCAGACGAGGTAGGCAATGGCACCACAGGGAGCTCAGGTTCCGCTAGTAACGTATCTTAAGACCGGTATCTTGTCTTGATACGATGCTTTACAACCTTCCTGGGGAGTGCCTGGGGCCATAAGTGACGCCCGTGGAATGGCTCCATCTCCTTAGAGGAAAGACAGATATTCAAACTGTGTACCTTACTCTCTCTTGTCCGAATTTGCCGTTACCTCTTGCCATAAATAGATGAAATGGGGACGCTGGCAAAATCACAGGTACAAGATGTATTATCATTTCTCATTCCTTGGGGAGATCTAGAAGCAACTGGCTGGGAAATATTTAACAGAATGAATACTTGGGGACAAAAGCTGGTGCATATCAAAAACCATTGTATAAATCAAGCTTAGAATGTAAATCAAGGGCTCCCTTAATATTCTGTGTTTTAATGGAAGGAACACCTGCTGGGCTATCAATAAAGGCATTTTGCAGAAATCCATTGAAATTGTCATTTGCTTAACTCCTTGAGTGCCAGGGAGCTTTACAGAGTTCCCAGCATCCATTTCTATGCCAAGATGCCAGAATGCTTTTTGGAATGGATGGCTATGCATCCAAGGGCCATGTAAGGTTTTGTTCTAGAGTTAGGAAAAGTTTTATAATGTGGAAAATGGGAAACTTTTTATGATGTTATTGCACACTTAGGATATGCTTGAAAAAAATCAAGATGCTGCACTTAATTGAAAACAATGACTTCGGGATCCCTGGGTGGCGCAGCGGTTTGGCGCCTGCCTTTGGCCCAGGGCACGATCCTGGAGACCCGGGATCTAATTCCACATTGGGCTCCCGGTACATGGAGCCTGCTTCTCCCTCTGCCTGTGTCTCTGCCTCTCTCTCTCTCTCTCTCTCTCTCTCTCTCTCTCTCTCTGTGACTATCATAAATAAATAAATTTTTAAAAAAATGAAAACAATGACTTCATAGTGATCCACATGAGACATTGGAGTCCCACTGCCTAGGCTGCTTGATAGCTGTGCAACCTGGTGCGAGATGCTTCCTTGTGCTTTCTCTCCTTCCTCAGTAAAACAGAGACAACAGTGCCTGGCTCATAGCAGGGCAAATGGCAGCTGCCCTCATACTAGGCCAGGTAGCCCTTTGCACGTAAGGGGGTGGGTAGAGGAGGGTGCATGTGGGCCAGCAGAATGAGGTAACACCTTTAGGGGCCCCTGTTCAGATACCACTGTGGTGCAGGGATGCTGTCCACTGCTACTAAGCCAGCTGCTCCGAAGGCTGCTAATGAGCTTCCATAGTTAAAGCCTAATTGCCCCTGGCTAAATAAAACTGTAGGGCTAGAAGAGCGAGGAGGAAGCACCTGCTGGTTAATGGTAACTGAAGTCTGGCCATTTGCAAGGGAAGAACTTGTTACCCAGGCTTACCCAGAAAGCTCGTGGGCTGACAGGGTGTCAAGTACTATGGGGAGTCAGCTGCGGGCAGTCTGGCTCCACAGACTAGACTCTTCTAGCCAGGCAGTTAGCGGACGTTGCATGACACTGAATGCCAGGACTACCACAACATTGCCGTGAACAGGCAAGGGCCGCCAGGTCTCATGCCAGCTCCTCCAAGGTAGAGGCCCAGTCTTGCTACAGATAACTCCTGAAGGGCTTAGGGGAGTCGTGGATTCAAATTCTAGCTCTGCCTTTCACTAGCTAGCTAACTGGGTAAGTTACTTACCCTCTCTGTGCCACTTTCCTCGTCAGTAAAATAGTATGTAAACTACTTGCCTGCTGTCAGTGTCAGGCAGGGTAAGGACTTAGCCAGTCCACATAAAGCACCCTGGAACAGTCTAGCATATCCTGTGTTCAGTGGATGGCAGCTGTTATTGCAGCCAGGCCATTTATGCGCTCCCCCTGGAATATGCCTTGCCTTTGTGTGCAAGGGGGGCGGGGGGCGGAACGGAGGGGTCCTTCCAAAACCCACTCGCCACCCCTCCCGTCCCTCTCCAACTTCATGGCCCATATCCATCAAGTGTGAGGTCTTCCACCCTTAATCTGCTTAGAATTCATCACCCCTTCCTCTGTGCCATCAGTCAGTAATTAGTTGTACACCTGCTATGTGCTGAGCAGGTGCTTTGCTAGGTGCTGGCAGTACAAAAGTACACAGCTCAGGGACCTGACTCAGTTTGCAAAGTGGGAGGAATATCCAGTAAGCAGACAACTAAAATGCAGTGTGGCAGGTGTACAGGTGCAGGTGCCTCAGGATGTTTGAGTAGGGGGCCAGGAGGACTTCCTGGAGGAGGCAGCCAGGCCTGATTAAAGACTAGATAGATGTTAAACAGGAGAGGGAGAAATAGTTGGGGGTAGAGGCAAGGGTGAGAGTAAGAATGCTCCAGGCAGAGGGAGCAGAATGTGCAAAGGTCTGAAGCTAAGGGCATGGCATGATTGGAGAATGGAAAGTGGTGTAGATTGAGCACTTAGTTCGAGGCAAGCTGTATCATATAGATTAATTCATACAATACAGCACCTGCATGAGGTAGGTGCTATCATGCTGTTTGTGTTATACATGAGGAAACTGAGGCATAGTGCCTGAGTGCCTGGGGCCATCCGTTAGTGAGTTGCAGGGATGGAACTGGAAGGCAAGGCAGCCTAGCTCCAGAGGTGAAACTCAAGGCACTGCACCTTCCTGCTCATAGCAGAACTGTGTCCAAGATGGCTGGGCTAAGGAGGTTGGAGAGAGGAAGCCACAGGGGTGGTTAGGGACCTGGAGGGACTTGAGTGCCATACCAGCAGTGCTGATGAGGGAAGGGGGAGCAGTTTCCAGTCCAGGTGAGATTTATGACATCTACTCAATAGTGTGACCTTGAGGGCAGAGGCATCAGTGACCTGAAGCACTTGGGCTGTTGCCAATTAGGTTAAATGTGTATAAAGCAAATGCAATAAAAGGAACACAGAAAAGGAGGGAGGTGGGTTCTGGAGTGAGCTGCGTGGGTTTAAATCCTGGCTCTGACACTCACTAGTGGTAAGACCTCGTGTCCCCATCTCCTATATAAAATTGGCCTCATAGGCCTGAGCACATGGCTGTCGTGATGAAGGGAAAGAATCCAGGTATGTGGTTTGCCCAGCGCCAGAACTCCATGTTTCTCATCTGTAGAATGAGGCGGCAGATGGCTGAGTCTTTGAGGGAGCTCTGACTTGGTTCTGCTGGTGTCCCAAGTAGGGGCAGGTCGCATGCCTCATGGGACCCACCTGCCTGCAGGGGAGAGCTGGGGTTTACACCCAGGCCAGTGGGACCCCTGCTCCGAACACCAGCCAAGCTCTAGCCCTGGCCTCCACGGCCAGCTCCTAAGTTTGCGCTCCACCCACTCCCCTGGAGGGAGACCACAGAGGATAACAGAGGTCAGAGGAGGCAGGGCCCATGGGCCAGGGAGGCCCGAAGCCTTCTTGGAGAAGGTGCAAGACAGGCAGTTGGGCTTGAGCCTGAAATGCCAATGCTAATGCTTATGTGTGTACAGATGAGTCCTCCAAACAGAACTGGTTTTTTTCATTAGTTCTTTCCTTCACTTGTCCATCCGTTCATTAGCACACACACACTGAGCTCCCTGTGTCACACTCACTGTGTGTCAGGCCCGGGCACTAAGACAAATCTCCATCTGGCCTCTGCCCTTTGGAAGTTTTAGTGCAGTGTTTCTCAAACTAAGCATTATCGACACTCTGCCAGATAATTCTTTGTTGTGGGGGGCTGTCCTGTGCCCTCTAGGATATTTAGCAGAATCCCTGGCCTCTACCCACTAGATACCAGGAGATCCCACCAAGTTGTAAGAACCCAAAGTCTGTAGACATTAACAGGTGTCCCTTGAGGTGCAAGTCTTCCCTGTTGAGAATCACTGGTCTGATGCTACCATCCAGAAGTGCGATGGATAAGCCTGTGGTGTGTGGACTCAGTTTACAAATGGAGGCTCCACACACTCCTTCCTCACAGGCACAGCAAGTCAGCAGCTGCCAGGGTCCCAGCTGTGGTCTATGGACTGCCATGCTAAGTCACTCTCCTCCCTTTTCTGCTTCTGCCCACCCTAGCTGGAGAGAGGGGCAGGGCCTGAAGCTGGCTGATAACTGGGTTTGCCAGAAGCCCAAAGAAAGGACTGGGGGGTAGGGATGAAGGTCCCAGAACTTGGTTTCTTAGGGGTGTCCAGGCAAGAGCGGGGTAAGCAGTCTGTTTCACAGATGAGTCAGGTGGCAAACTGAGACCTGCCCTGCCCCAGGACAGGGAGACTGCTGCCACACGGAGCCCTGCACTGCCTGCTAGAGTTGCTGCTGTTGGGCCTCTCACACAGAGTGCTGAGTCAGCTGGGGAGAGAATGGCCTCAGTGTGGCCTAAGCCAGGGCAAGGGTGGAAGCTGGACTTCAGCTTCCCGGCCACATGCCACATGCAGGGACCCACACCTGGAAGGAACGCTGCATGGTTCTTTGTAAATATTCCACAGCAAATTGCCTTTCAAAGGCCGTTGATCTTAAGGATAGCAGCTGGTTTCAGTTTAATGATGTATTAGTTAGCATTGCTATAGTAACAACCCCCAAATCTCAGTGTTTATGACTACAACAAACATTTATTTCTCATTCATGTTACAATCAATGGCTGCAGGCCAGCTCCCTCAGCCCTGCCCCAAGTGTCTTACCATTCTGGCACCCAGGCTGATGAAACAGCCACTAGCTGGGAAATATGTTCTCATGGCAGAAGGAAAAGAACATGAACTTACCACCCAATGCCCTCCAAACCTCTGTCTGGACATGTCCACCCACATCCCTCTGCCTGCCCTGGGGAATGGACTGGGTGCTGCAAACAGTCATGTGGCTACAGGGAAGGGTGTATATAGCCTCTAGGAAGGAGGGAGCAACCAGCTGCAGACAAATATACGAAGACAACAACTCAACTGCCAGATTTTTAAAAGGCACAAAAATCCTAAAATGTGAAAACTGGAGAGGAACTCAAGAGTCCACCATCCAAATCTGTCAGTATACCCTACTGCACAGATCAGGAAAACTGGTAAACTTTTTAGGGATTCTGCAGGAACCTGGTTTGTAGGTCTTCATGGATGCAGAAAGCGGAGTTAGATTTCTTGACCTCTTCTCACTCCAAGGGTCTACAAGCTCCCCATAAAGTAAGCCTCTCTGCTTGTGAGATACCTGGAGGCTGGAGTCCCTCAGCCTGAATGCCTTAAAATTACATGTGTGGTTTGAGGGGTAGCTTCCCTGAGGCCTCTACCACCACAAAGGTCCAGAACCAGGGCATTTGTCAGCGTCCATAGGCCAGTACACTTCCTCAGGTCAGCTGCTGTGTACTCTAACATGGTCCCTTCAGGGATGGAGGCTGGTGGTAACACAGCTCACAGTGAGTCCAAGGATGTCATGACCAAGGTGCGGAGTTTTTTTTTTATCAACAAAGGAGAGTGAAGACCAAGATCGGCTGAGGCACTGGCAACAATGACCAGAGAGACTGTAATGTAGTTCAGGGAAGTCAGCAGCTCTGACCCCCACCACGATGCATAGAAGCACTGTCCCCAGGGTGGGAGAAATAAAGTGTAAGGCTCAGCTGACTCAAGTACGCTGGATTCCAGGCAGAAGAGAGTGAGGGAAGCGATCCAGGAGGCCTGGCTCCCATAGCCTGGCTTGGTCACTTTACCTGGTGCACCTTTCTCCCTTGGAGATAATTCCTACAAAAAGTAGAGGATCCTACACAGACCAGAAATGCTGGTGTCAGGGCTTTTACAAAGTACCTGTAGTGAAGACAACAGAAAAGAGTGGGTTAATTGAATTGCAGTCTTAATCATCCATGTACCTTCGCAACAACATTCAAGGTGAACCTCTGGATGTGAGTCAACATTAAAATGCAAGGTTAGCACATTTATTTGTTTATTTACATATCTGGGAAATTAGCATGACCCTCTCCCTCTTACGACCTAGCCAGAACATTTGGGCCAGTCCTCTAGCATCATGTATGCCTGTGGCTAAACACAGAATCAAACTATAAGAACACGCTTGCTTGCTTGCTTGCTTGTTTGCTTGCTTGCATTCATTCATTCATTCAACAGTGCATGCCCAGGGTAACTTGGGACCTGTGCTGAAAACAAAAACCATCATCCCTACTTTCAAGTCCTGAGGGGAAGGAGATAAATAATGACAGCAAAACAATCGCAGAAGCATTTGTGAGGTACAGCATTAGCCCAAAGGGCATGCTTCCCTCTATGGGAAAGGGGAATCAGGAAAAGCTTCCTGGAAAATGTCATGTCCATCTTGACTTTATTTAGAATAGAGGTAGTGATGGGGCACGGGAGAACTAAAGTGAACTAAAGTGAGGAGGGGCAGATTGCATTTGCTGTTGTTGGGGCATAGAGTAAGCAGAGTGGGGTCTGGTGGGGAGTGGGGCAAGGCCTTGGCCTCCCAGATTGACGGTTAGCATTACCCAATGTGCTTGGATCTGGAGACAGAGGGGCCTACATCTTTGCTCTACCCAGTTCAAGGTCTGAAGTTGCCAGAAACCTGTCCTGGGTAGCCTCTTGCCTATGCCGGTCATTTAAAACGTAAACATTTGGTTCCGTAGCTCAGGGGTTAGAGCACTGGTCTTGTAAAAAGTAAACATTTCCAACAGCATTTACGTTTTCTGAGAAGCATGAAATTGGTTTTCCTTCACAGATCTGCTTTCTGTTTAGATTTCTCCCCCATTTTTTGGAGATGCAGAGAGTGGACCTTAGGCCTTTAAAGAACTGGTAATAATTTGCTAGTGGAAAAAATGAGTAGCTAAAAATGTGCCTATAATCTAGAAGGGAGTTTAATGCCAGAAAATACTAAGAGAAGTCATCAATCATATCTGAAGAAATCTTCACCTCCTGCCTACCAAGCCAAAGCAGAAGCATCAAGACCAGCTGGACCCCCTACCAAATCAGTCACCACATCACCAATTCCCATCTGCAATCTTTCACCATCAACTAGTATATGTAAGACCTGTATACTACTCTGTAAATTTTACCTACACATCCTCTGTGGCTCTATATACCACTATCAGAATAAAGTATGCTCCCGAGCAGAGCATTCAAGGCCTTCATGCCAGCTCTCCAGCCTCTTTTCCTACCCTGCCCAACCACCCTACGCCCATCAGGCTCCTTTAGCCTAAATGGAAGAACATTTGCTTTGCTCAAAGCTTACGGAAAGATAGTCCAAGAGTCAACTTACAAATCTACCGAGGGTATTCCCTTACAGCCCAGGACTACCTCAAAGCTGAACAAAGAGACAAAAGCCAAATCCAACTGACTGGCATGGCTATTAGCAAAGATGCACTCTTACAACAAGACTGCCCTTTACAGTTAACAAAAGTATTTTGACTCTCTTGCTGGCTCTCAAATACCTGAGAAAAACGTAGGCAAGAATTAGTATTCCCATCCTCAAGATGAGGATACTTCCCCGGGGATGGGGGGCAGTATGTGCTTATAGTCACACAGCCAGTAAATGATGGCATCTGACTTCACAAACCAGTATTCTTTCCATAAAATAGTTTCAGGGGACCCAGGCACAATGAGGAAGAGGAGTACCAACCCTGCTGTTCTCTGGTATAAAAGCCAGGCAGCTTGTCCCTGCTCAGACCAGCTCCATTCACTTCTCCTAGTCTGAGGGTACCCTGGCAACAGTGCACTGATCTCAGTCATACTGCAGTCTATGTGGCCAATGACCTGGGCCAGGCCCCATGGTTGCCATCTCACAGTTGTGTGTCCAGGGCAGAAGGGAGGGGAGTATAAGGCCATCCATCAGTGGTGGGGTGAGAAGCTGGCTATTTCCCAGGGATGGTGCCTGAGCAGCTTCCCTGGTCTACTCAGCCTCATGAAAGTGGCTCACCTGGGGTGCTGGAGCACCTGTAGCAGGGTGCTCTTGGGAGGTACCCGGTAGAGTTCTGTCCCGTCTTCATCCTCAAAATAGACCTGCAAGAGTAATACAGGAGTGGGAATGAGACACAAATACAGGGCCCCAGCAGCAATAGGCATGGTGAGGCCAAGTCTAGGGAAAAGCTAAAGAGATGGCAACTATTATTAGCTGAGTGACTCCTTTATAGAGTTGGGGACTATAAAGCACTCAGTCCTCGCTCATAACAGTAAGAAAGGCATTATCAGCTCCATTTTCCAAAGATAGAACCAAAGCTCAGAGAAGGGAAATAACTCACCAGTGACACCCAGGTAGCAAACAGAGGAGCTAACATTCAAGGCCTGTGAGCCTTTCCCTAGCAATTCAGACCCCTAGATGTAGGAAGAAAAACCATGGTGGCCATGGTGGCCCAAAGGAGAGGAAGAGGCCGAGGAGGATGAGAAGGATGTCCACAGAGGATGGCCCTACATGGGTGTCAAAGCCCCTGCAGTGTAAGGAAGATGTCTGTACAGGAGGGCTGGCAGGGAGTGAGGGGTGTCAGAACCCAACCAGTGGAGAGCAGCCTTGCTGGGAGCCCGCCAGCCTAAGCCAAGTGATAAGGGCTACCTTGTAGGACAGATGAGGTGTCAGAGCCCATGTGGTAAGAAGGGTGTCCTTGTGTGGGGACAGTTGATACGGGGGCGTCTGAGAATTAGATGGTACTAGTGTATCAAAGCTAATTTCCTAATTTTGATAGCTGGTTGCAATTATAAAGGAAAATATCCTTGTTTGTAGGAAACCGACACTGTAGTTAGTATTCAGGGGCAATGGGACATCAATTGGCCTCTTACTCTCAAATGGATATTAGAAGACAAAATCTTTGTTCTATGAGCTGTGATTTAGAAAAGGAAAACAAAGGTCCTAACAATGGAATATTAGCCTTAAAAAGGAAAGAAATTTCTGACACAAGTTACAATATGGATGAACCTTGAAGACATCAGGCTCAATGAAATAAGCCAGACACAAAAGGACGAATGGTATGCAGCTCCACTTATAGAAGATTCCTAGAGTAGTCACATTCATAGAAGAGGTAGAATGGTGGTTGCCAGGGCCTGGCGGGAGAGGAGGATACAGGGTTACTGTTTCAGGAGTGCAGAGTTTCAGTCTGGGATGATGAAGTGGAGATAGATGGTGGGGATGGTTGCACAACCATGTGGATGTACTTAATGCTAGGGAAGCAGGCACTTAAAAATGATTCAAACAGTAAATTTTATGTTCTATATAGTTTGACACAATTTTTTAAAAGGCAATAAAAACTTACCCCCCACCCAACTTCCCAGCAAAAAATAATAATAATGAAATTTTAAAAAAAATTTTAATTTAAAAAAATTTTTTAAAATCCCAACTAGGAACAAGGTAAAACATCTCTTACCTCTAAATTGTCAGGGCAGTATTTTCGCTCTAAGTCCCAAGAGGGCGTTTCACCAAACATCACCATTAGATGATCAATAAACCTAAGGATATAACATGTACTTTCTGGGTATCAATAACTCAAGATCTATTTTCCTACATCACAGTACCTGGACACCCATCCAGAAAGAGATAAAAAAAAAATGTATAAAACATGAAATGTAGGCCTAAGCCATTGTGAGCCAAAACCCTCTGGCTTAAGCCAAAATGTGTATATGTATTACTTGTCCTGTTATGACACAGTAATTTTCTTTAAACTGACTCAGACTCAACATTCCTTACATTCAGCCACATTTAAAGCATTAGCCCTATGCGATCACAAATTAAAATTGCTAGTTAGGGCAGCCCCGGTGGCTCAGTGGTTTAGTGCCGCCTACAGCTCAGGGCGTGATCCTGGAGACCCTGAATCGAGTCCCACGTCAGGCTCCCTGCATGGAGCCTGCTTCTCCCTCTGCCTCTCTCTCCCTCCTCTCTGTGTATTCTCATGAATAAATAAATAAAATCTTTAAAAAAAATCATGGAAAAAAATAAAATTGCTAGTTATATCTTTTCTAATAAATACACAATTACTCTGCATATACTACCTAGAATGACTTCATATCTTACCACAGACATGTATCATTGCTGGACAAACAATATTGTGGTGCTCTACTTACTAACCTAGTCAGGATGATGATGGGACTTGTATCTGTCACTGCAAAGCTAGTTATATAGTTAGTGAAGGGAGAAATCAGCTCCAGGATAGAGATTATGCCAAACCAGACCATTAACCCTCTATTTCCCTCCCTCCTCAATCAAACATCCACTTGTTCCTCCTGCCAAGATAGCAAGGAAAGAGCATGCCAGCAAGAACAGGGGGGCTCTTGGGCAAATAAGTACCTGGAGTCCTCGTGAAAAGCAGAGATGAAATCCGATTGGGCATGTTCCGGGTACAGAAAGAGCACAGGCCAGCTTAGCCTGCCCTGCTCATCTACACTCAGCCTGGCTCCATAGGGGTTGTCTGAGCTGAGCCCATCCAGGAAAATCTCACCTAGACCTTCTGAGTCTGAATCTTCATCCTGACCGACAGCTTCAGAGACTAGCCTGATGTTCCTAGCCTGGATTAAAAACAGAAATACACACACACAGACCTTCAACAGCAAGGAAACCACCAACCTGTGAGTCCCCCAAGGGCCAGCTCTATACAATTCCTCTTCATTACCCCTGAGGCCTAGCACAGCAGGGATAACTCATCTTCAGCAGGCATCTATCACATGCTGGACCCTGTGTCAACAGAGACAAGCTAGACATGGTTCCTGCCCTCAAGACTCGGCTCATGGTCTAGTGGGAAAAGAGCTATGGGAATAAGTACAACACGAGGTAAGAAGTGGAGCTACAGAAGTGCAAACCATTGATAATTAATTCAATTAATTGGGGGCTGAAGATGACTGCAGAATGCTGGGCCCTAAGCAATGATTATGAAAGGCAGAGAAATTGGCGGGGGTGGTGGAAGGGCAGTCCATCCCCAAGGAACAATATATGCAAAGGCACAGAAAAGAATATATATATTTTGTGTGCTGGTTTAGCTAGGTCATGAAATACTAAAAATAATGCACATTGACCTATCTTGACTATCTCATGGAAATAAAGATAAATCAAAGGTCTGAATAGAAGAGCTGCCCCTTTATATATGTGTGTGAAGGCTAGCAATCAAAATTATCACAAAATAGATTTTGCAATCAAAATTACTTTTTTTTTAAGACTTTATTTATTTGAGAGAGATCACAAGCAGGAGAGAAGGGCAGAGGGAGAAACAGACGTCACGCTGAGCAGAAAGCCTGATCCGAGACTCGATCCCCAGGACCCTGAGATCATGACCTGAGCCGGAAGGCAGACTGAGCCACCCAGGCACCCCAAAATTACTTTTGATATCTCCTAAATAGGGTTGGCAAACTTTTCCTTAAAGGGTCAGATAGAAATATTTTAGGCTTTGTGAGCCAAATGGTCTCTGTTGAAATTAACTACTCAACTGCCACTACAGTGTGAAAATAACCACAAGTAACACATAAACAAAGAGGCAGAGCTGTAATCCACTGGTTGCAGTCTCCTGACCCCTGCTTTAAACTGTTGGTAAAATACAGTTCTGTGTATACGACTGTTAGAGTAATTTGTACATACACTGAAGCCTGAGATGCAGGGTCAGACTAAAGAGAGAGCCAAAATCAAGTCTGTATGTAAATGTCTGGGCATTCCAATATTCTACATTTTAGAAAATGACCAAATCCCTCACTGTGAATGAGGATTAGCTAGAGAATCTGGAGTATTCCAACCTGTTTAATCTGTTAACAGGTGTTAACAGATTGCTTGCTATGGGAGGAACTAGTGGAATGCAAGTTAGTAAAGTTCTCAAAGTCAACAAGTAATTTAAATGGTGTATCATTTAACTCAACAAAGAATGACACCAAGAGCCTAGTCCACAATCTCAAGGCAAGTGTCCTCTCCTTTGTGAAGACCAAGCAAGCCAAAGCTCCACAGATGACTTGCTGGGTATCCAGGTAAAAACAAGATTTGGGTCAGAATACATCCATTTAAAATGCAGAGAAGAAAGGACAGGGTTGAATTTGTTGTTAGGGTTAAAGAAGCAACATCCTAAAATTCAGACTTTCTCAGGATACAGTCGCTAACAGCAAGGACCTGGCTCTGATACACATTAGCTGTGTGAGGTTTCTTCACCTCCCCAAGACCATATCACCATCTAGCAAATCAGGACACTAGAAGATCTACCTCAGAAGGCCACTGCAAAGATTAAATAATGATTAACCCACAGCAACTGTTCAGTGTAGCTTACCTGAGATCAACATATGTACACAAGCAGGAAAATGGACTGAACCCAGGGGCTCTGACTCCAGAGCCCCTTCAGCATACTGCTTCACCGAAGCAGAGAGAAAATGAACAAATTCATTCAGGTAAAGGATCCCAACAAGCCTGAGGATTAGTGGATTTAACAAGACCATATGGGCCTGAGGTTTGAGAACTCACCTTGATGGCCTGGAGTAGAGCCTCGTTTTCATTCTGCTCCTTCTTTTCTTTCAGCTTTGCTTTCCTGATATCCCTCTGCTCAGTTCTCTAAAAATTAAATCCAGATCCATCAGCTCTAGGGAGCTTGCTTCCTCTTCTGTCACTCCAGCCTGCTTCTTACTATCTCCAGTATCTGTCTAACCCAGGCTCCTATGTCAAGCAGTATCAGTGGCCTGATTCAATTCAATTAATATTTTAAAAGCACATGTCTGGTGCCAGGACAGGTGGCAGAAATTTTAAAATCTACAGTTCCCATACCCACGGAGCTCACAGTCTACTGAGGGGGGACAACAAGGGAAATGTCGGTTAGGCGTTACCCAGGCAATGTGAATCCAGTGCTGTGAAACACAGAGTGATGTCTTCTTCCCCACCAAGGAGGTGGGTTTAGATGGACACAAAACATCCTCCCAGATGATGGAGAAAGAGCATTCTCGGTAGAGAGACTGACATCAGGGTCTATGGGGTATTTCAACTTCTCTGGGATGGCTGGAATATAGGAAGCATTGGAAAAACCCAGGACAAGAACTCATCAGAGGCTTTGCCCTTTGCCTAATTATAATCCATGAGAGAAAATCATGAGTCTACTTAATCTGACAGAAGTATAATTTAGATTTCCTTTTCCTGCAAATCTACCCCAAACCAGCTGATTCTGCTTTTTTCCTCAGGATCGTAGATTAACAGAAGTCAGCAAATTTTTCTGTAAAGGGCCAGATATTAATATTTTAGGCTTTGCAGACCACGTATGCTCTCTGTCGCATATTATCTACTTTTGTTAGTTGTTTTTAACTCTTCAAAAATGTGAAAGACATCTCTAGTTCACAGAATGCAGAAAAACAGGCCACAGGCTGGATTCTGCCTGGGGTCAGTTTGCTGACCTGATCTAAAATAGAGTACCAACCATCCCTCATCCTCTCCACAAAAGCCCCACAACAAGTTAACACAGATCTTTTTTTCTTTTCTTGTGAACATAGTCTACCCTTTCAGGGAGAAAAAGGCTGATAACTCTTGTCCATTCCTTCTCCAATCTAGTCTGCCATCAGAGCTGCAAAGCTCCTTTCTACTGTTAGGAAGTCTGAGTGCACCATCCAGAGTCCTCCACCCCACAGATACCACTAAAAACTATGTCCAATTCTGCTTTCACAGTTGAGCTACCTCCAACCACTGTCTGGTCCATATTAGAAAATGATCAAGGATGATGCAGACTCTGTCCCATGTTTTTACTCTGATTTACAGGATACATGTGAGTGATGTGGCTTATGAAGTCTCGTATGGAGTCTTGCCAGCTACATAAAGTAAAATGACCACCAGGTCAGAGGAGCCCTGAACTGTGGAGTTTGCTGCCCTTTAATTAAAAAAAATAAATAAATAAGTCAACTTTGTTGAGGTAATAATTTACAGATTTTAAGTGTATAGTTCAATGAGTTTATACAAAGATATACCTTGAGTACCCAACACCTCAATAAGACAGACATTGCTATCCCCTAGAAAGTTTCCTCATGCCCCTTTGCCGTCAGTCTTCCTCCCATCCCATTAACAACATTACCAAGTAATATTCCATTGTATGAGTATCACATTTTGCTTCTCTCCTTCCTGTTGCTGGACACAAGAGTGGTTTCTGGATTACTATGAATAAAAAAGGCTGTGACCATTCTTAGACAAGTCTTTTTATGAGCGTGTTTTCATTTTTCTTAGGTAAACACCTCAGAGTGCAACTGCTGGGTCACAGGATAGGTGTATGAAAATGCAAAACTGATTTCCAAAGTAGTTGTACCATTTTATATCCCACTGGCAGTGGATCAGAGCTTCAGGTACTCCACCTCTTCACCAACACTTGGTATTGTCTGTCTTGTGAACTGGAATCCCACTGAGGTTTAATTTGCTTTTCCCCAATGACTGATACTGTGCATATTTTCACATGCTTATTGTAAATCTTCTTTTCAGAAGTGCCTGTCATTTTTAACATTTATTTCTTTCAGAGAGAGAGAGAGAGAGAGAGAGAGAGAGAGTAAACAAGCAGGGGGAAGAGGGAGTGAGAGAATCCTCCAGCAGACTCCACACTGAGCACAGAGCCCACTGCAGGCCTCGATCCCGGACACTGATACCATGACCTGAGCCAGAAACAAGAGTCGGATGTTTTTGTTTTTTTTTTTTTTTAAGATTTTATTTATTCATTCATGAGAGACACAGAGAGAGAGAGGCTGAGACACAGGCAGAGGGAAAAGCAAGCACCATGCAGGGAGCCCGACGCGGGACTTGATCCTGGGACTCCAGGACCACGCCCTGGGCTGAAGGCAGGCACTAAACCGCTGAGCCATCCAGGGATCCCCAACAAAAGTCGGATGTTTAAACCGACTGAGCCACGAGCCACTCAGGCACCCTGCCTGTTTGTTTCTTTTGCCATATTTAACATTTTTTCAGAGTGAATATATTCTTTATGTATTCTGGATATAGATGCATTACAAATATTTTCTCCAATTCCATGGCTTGCCTTTTACTTCTAACAATGTTTTTTAGTTTTGACTAAGTCCTATAACAATAGTTATGAAACAAAATTTATATTTACCAATAATCCTATTTTTTATGGCTTATACATATTTTTAATTTTTTGAGGTAAAATTCACATGACATATTAACCATTTTAAAGTACACAATTCATTGGCATTTCATATATTCACTGTACTGTGCCTCTATCTAAAAAAAAAAAAAAAAAAATCACCTGTCTAAAACCATCACCTCCTCCATTTAGGTCTGTGATTCATTTTGTATATAGTATGAGGTTGGGGTCCATATTCATGCTTGTCATGTGGATATGCAAAACACTACTCCCTCCCCCCATGAATGGTCTGGGTACCCTTGCTGGGAATCAATTGTCTATAGATGTGAGGATTTATTTTCTAGCTCTCAATTCTATTACACTGATCTATAAATCTATCCCCTTCTGCCAGTACCATAATGTCTTGATTACTATAGCTCTGTAGTAAGATTTGAAATTAGGAAGTATAAGTCCTCTAACTTTAATTTTTTAGGGGACCCTTGGGTAGCTCAGCGGTTGAGCATCTATCTGCCTTCAGCCCAAGGCATGATCCCAGAGTCCTGGGATCGAGTCTCAAGCCTGCTTCTCCCTCTGCCTATCTCTGTATCTCTCATGAATGAATAAAATCTTAAAAAAAAAAATTTTCTTATGGTTTTGGCTATTCTGGGTCCCTTGAATTTACATATGAATATTAGAATCAGTTGGTCAATATTCTGCAAAGCAGCCAATTGGAAATTTGTTGCAGACGGAGTGGAATCTGTACATTAATTTGGGGAGCACTGTCACCTTTACAATATTAACATCTGATCAGTGGATGTCTTCCCATTTTTTTTTAGATTGAATTTCTTTAAACAATGTATTTTCAGATAAGTTTTCTGCTACTTCTGTTAAATTTATGTCTAAGTATTTTATTCTTTTTAATGCTATTGTAAATAGAATTGTTTTCATATTTGGAACATTCTCCAAGTCTATAGAATTGGGTTTTGTATATTACTGTATCCTACCAGCTTACTGATCTGTATTAGTTCTAATAGCATTTTTAGTGGATTCCTTAGGATTTTCTATATACAAGATCATATCATTTACAACTAAAGAGTTGTACTTTTCCTCTACAATTTTGAAGGATAGGTTTGCCAGGTATAGAATTCTTAGTTGATAGTCTTTCTTTCAGCACTCTGAATGTCAACCCATGGCCCTTTGGCTTCTATGGCTTCTTATGAAAAATCAGCTGTTACCTTTTTTTGTGTGTGTGCGGGGGGGGGGGGGGGGGGGGGGTAGGGCAGAGGGAGAGGGCAAGAGAATTTCTTAAGCAGGCTCCACACCCAGCACAGAACCTTTGACAAGGGGCTCAATCTCACAACCCTGAGATCATGAGCTGAGGCAAAATCAAAGGTTGGATGCTCAACCAATTGACCCACCTAGGCACCCTCTCAGGAGTCACTTTTATTGAGGATCTCATATGTGAAAGGTCTCTTCTCTCTTGATGCTTTTAATATTTTCATGTTGACTTAACAGTTTGTTTATGATGTGTCTGGGTGTAGATTTCTTCAAGTATATCCTACTTGGAGTTTGTTAAACTTCGTGGAAGAGTAAATTACTATTTTTTTTTCAATCAAATCTGGGAAGTTTTCAGTTATTATCTCTTATATTCTTTGTCTCTTTTTCTTTCTCTTCTCCTGGGGACTCCCATGTCTATGACAATATATTGATGGCACTCTATAGGTCCCTCAGTCGATCTTTATGTTTTTTTTTTTAAGACTTATTTATTTAACTTTAAAGGGGGTGATGGGCAGAGAGAGGGACAGGAAGAGAATCTCAAGCAGAATCTCCACTGAGTATAGACAGGGCTCAATCCCACAATCCTGAGATCATTACCTGAGCCGAAATCAAGAGACACCAAACTGAACTGAGCCACCCAGACACCCCTCTCTTAATGTTTATTCTTCTTTCTGGTCCTCACACTGGGTAATCACATTTGACCTATCTTCACAGTTCTACTCTTGGGCCCATATGTGAACTTTTCACTTCAATTATTATACTTTTCAACTACAGAATTTCTATTTGATTCTTTTTCATAATTTATTGATAGTCTCTATTTGGTAAGACTTTTTGTTCATATATGTATATATATATATATATATATAAATAAAATTTTTTCTTTTTTTTTTTTTTTACTTCTTCCGACATTGCTTTCTTTCTTCCTAGAACATATTTCAAAGTCTGGTTTAAAGACTTTGTCTTGTAAATCTCACATCTGGGCTTCCTCAGGGACATTTTCTATTCATTTTTTTCCTGTCTATGGGCCATACTTTCTTATTTCTTTGCACGTCTTGTAATTTTGTATTGAAAACCCGACATTTAAAATAATACTATGTGACAACTCTGGAAACTGGATTCTCTCTCTCTTTCCTCTGCAATATTTGATATTGCTGTCATTGTTTACTTTTCTGAACTAATTCTGTAAAGCCTATATTTGAGGGACACCTGGGTGGCTCAGTAGTTGAGCATATGCCTTTGACTCAGGTAGTTATCCTGGGGTCCTGGGATTGAGTTCTGCGTCAGGCTCCCCATGGGGAGCCTGCTTCTCCCTCTGCTAATGTCTCTGCCTCTCTCTCATGAATAAATAAATAAAATCTTAAAAAAAAAAAAAAAAGCCTGTATTTGGTTTTATGTGACCACTAAAGTCCTTAGTTAGTTTAGTGATCAGCTAATGATTGGACAGATTTCCCTTAATGCCTAAAGCCAAAAAGTCTCCCACTCTTTTGCTGAAGGGCACATGCAGATTGTGGCACACTTTCAACACTCACCCACAGTTTACAGTTCAGCCTCAGCCTTCACTTACTGCTTTCACAGAACCTCCAAGTCAGACAGAGGTAAGAGCTTAGGGCCTTCTTAGATCCTTCCTAAGCACATGCATAGCTCTGGACACACATGTGACATTGTAGATCTCCAGGAGTATGTTGGAGCTTTTTAAAGCCCCTGCAGAATCTCAATCCCCAGCTTTTCCTTATAAATATTCTGGTAAACTGGGTGGCTCAGCGGTTGAGTGTCTGCCTTTGGCTCAGGGAGTAATCCTGAGGTCCAGGGATCAAGTCCCACATCGAGCTCCCTGTAAGGAGCCTGCTTCTCCCTCTGCCTACGTCTCTGCCTCTCTCTATGTCTCTCATGAATAAACAAAATCTTTTTTAAAATAAATAAATAAATATTCTGGTAAGCCTACTATTTATCCTATTATCCACTATGTTAGGCAGCTACAATCTTAAATAATTGCTTCTAATTGTTTTTTGACACATCCCTCCTTCCCAGCACCCCCAAAAAGCTCTCCATACTGGGATAGCTCCAAGATTCATCTGCTTCCAAATAAAATCTGCCTCATGAGGATGGTCTTCAAGATCACCAAGACGGTCAAATAATGACAGTTCTCTGGGAATGGGGCTTTGAGCAAGCTCTAACCCTATCTGCTTCTTCTGGTGGCTGCTGGGCTGCTCATTTTAACCATGAGTCTTTCAAAGCTACTGTGGAACCAGGGAGGGAGGAGATGGGAATAGGGAAGTTAAAATGTCATGAAGTTTGCTGTACTTAGAGGTTCAGCAATTTTTCTTGAATAAACACTCCCCAGATTGCTACAAGCCTTTGTTTTTTAAAGATTTTTATTCATTCATTCATTCATTCATTCATTCATTCATTCATTTGAGACACAGAGAGAGAGGCAGAGACGTAGGCAGAAGGAGAAGCAGGCTCCATACAAGGAGCCTGACACAGGACTTGATCCCAGGACTCCAGGATCACATCCTGGGGCGAAGGCAGGTGCTAAACTGCTGAGCCACCCAGGGACCCCACCCTGCTACAAGCCTTTGGATCATTTCAGAGCTCTAAAAAAAAAGTTGACTCTGATCATTTTCACCAGTTTTCCATAGACTTTCTATAGAAGCAAAGAATTTTAGCAGATCTTTATTTGGCTATTTTTGCTGATGCCACTTCTCTTTGCTGATTTATCTACTTGTTCTATCAATTACTGAGAGAGGAAGGTTGACATCTATCCCTATTTGTAGATTTGTCTCCCTCCATTTTTTTGCTTCTTACATTTGGAGTTCTGTTATTGGATACATTCATATTTATAATTGCTAAATCTTCTCGATAAGCTGACCCTTTTACCATTTAACAAAACCATGATTTATTTCTGGTAATATTCATTGCCTTGATGGCTGTTTTGAGATCCATCACTTACAAAAGCCAAGCATGTAGGAATCCAGAGTCAACTTATACTCAGATATAGAATAATCCCAATGCTCAGCAAGCAATGTCACCCACACCCAATGTCAGGCTTTTGGGCCCTGAAATCTCCCTTTAACTGTGCCTTGCCACAGGACCTGCAAGCTTTCATTTAGGTCCACTAAGGGTTTTTCTGGGGATTAGCTTGGCTATGTCCTTCCACAGTAGCACTCTACACATTCTCTCTTATGCACATTCTGTTTAGAAATTCTGGCCCAAACCCAGTTACTTAGCCTCAGAATTCTGTTACCGAGCCATGTCAGCCAACAGATACCTTTTCTTTTTTTTCTTTTTCTTTTTAACCACTTGATATGACCAGAATGACTTCTGACTAAAACCTACCCCTTTGCAGGGAGAGCTGAAGGCTCTCTTGGCACTGAAAATTTCCCCTTCCATAGTATAAGCAATGAAGACAGAACTAGATGAAGAATCAGGAGATCTGAAGTCTCGAAGTCTAGTTCTAGACATGTGAGGCGGTACTGCATAGGGACTAAGCATATAGATTCTAGAGCCAGACTGCCTGATTTCTGATGCCCAGCTTCACCACAGCTGTGTGACTCAGGCAGCTTCCTGATCTCTCTGTGCTTTAGCTACCTCACTACTGAATGGTGAATTAGAATAGTTCCTACCTTATAGGGCTGTTGTATGGTTTAAATGAATTCATGTGAGTAAAAAACTTTAAATAGCACCTGGAAGATATACACAGTAAGTGCTATCTACTGGACATTATTTTTGGTAATGATGGTATATTATCATCATTGTTGCTATTATGTACATTTCATCACCAAGTTACAGGTGTCTTGAAGCTGGGAGTTACACAATACTATATAGAAGCTTAAGAGTTTAAATGTTTTTTTTCTTTTCAAAGATTATTTAAGAGAGAGAGAGCATGCACACAAGTAGGGGGAAGGGCAGGGGTAGAGGGAGAGAAGCAGACTCCCTGCTGAGCAGGGAGCCTGACACGGGGCTAGATCCCAGAACTCTGAGATCATGACCGGAGCCGAAATCAAGAGTCAGATGCTTGACTGAGCCACCAAGGCACACCTGTTTAAATGTTTAACTGTCCATTGCCCTCCTCTTTTTCAAGAGCTTTACATAGTGTACAAACTATATTATGGCAGTTTTATGCCATTTCTTATTTATTCAAATCATAATAGCCACAAATTAACTCCTTATAAGTCAAGAAATGTGCTAACAATACACACCAGACATTCTCATTTAATCTTCATAAAAACCTGAGTTTTTATAACATAACATATATTAACTATTTTATATTTATTTTATGTTATTTAATAGTAACATAACAACATATATGATAACTATTTTCAAAGAGGGGACTGAGTTTCAGAATTATCAAGAACTTGCCCATGGTTATGCTTTTTCCTATCTGGAATGTTCTCCACTCCCCACCCCCCACCCTCCAGTCAAGTAAACTCTTGCTCAGTCTTCAAGAGATTATATCAAGCATCACCTCTTTCAGCAAACCTTATCTGCTATTCCCAATCACTGCCCTTCCCTTATCCAGGCCCAAGTTAGATACTACTACTTATATATACTATATATTCCTGCTTGCCTCTGTCACATTATAATACTTATTTACGTCTTTGTGTCCTCCAGAGTTCCAAAAGTAGGGAATAGTTTTGGGTTTTGTTTTTAAAGAAGAAAAAGTTTACAATGACCCAAAAGACACAATCTTAGAAATATTAACTAATGCTAAGTAGGGACACCTGGGTGGCTCAGTGGTTGGGCAGCTGCCTTTGGCTCAGGTCGTGATCCTGGGATCGAGTCCCTAGTTGGGCTCCCCGCTCAACAGGGAGTCTGCTTCTCTCCCTTTCCCCCTGCCCTTCCCCCTACTTATGTGCATGCTTTGTCTATGTCTCTCCCTCTCTCTCTCTCTTTCTGTCTCTCATGAATAAATAAATAAATCTTTAAAAAAATAATAATAATTAATGCTAAGTAACAAATACCAACTGGCTACTGATTCTGCAACCAACCTTCAACTTGTCTGCTTTAGCCCTCATTTCCAGAAGCTTCTTCTCTCTGGCATCTATCTGCAGCCCTTCATCACACCAGTTCACAGCCTCAGCAAAGTTTTTCAGTTCCAGATGGCATAAGGCACCTGTAAAACCCAGAACCCTTAGAAAAGGTGGACAATATGCATGGAAAGAGCTGTCCTTGAACAGGAACCAACACCACCCCCCCCCCAACCACCACCACCACCAAACTCCACCAGCTATCTACCAGCCAGCATTCTGAAGGGAAAATAGTTGATTAAAGCCCTTTGTACTGCATTCCCCAGACAAGGAATATTTTTATCTTCGATCAGAAAGATCTCTAGGGCCCATTCAACATAAAACTCCTGTTAAGTCTCCCTGGTATTAAGGGCTTTTAAAGTAGGGAAGGGTGCAATGTAATGGCAAAGAGCACAGTCTCTGGAATCAGACAGATCTGGGCTGGAAATCTGGCTCTGTTGTTTAGCAACTAGACATTAGACAAAATACTGAGCATCTCCAAGCTTCAGGTTCCTCATCTGCAAATCAGAATAAAGTCCATCTCAGATGGTATTTTAAATAGAGATAGAGGGATCCCTGGGTGGCGCAGCGGTTTGGCGCCTGCCTTTGGCCCAGGGCGCGATCCTGGAGACCCTGGATCGAATCCCACGTCGGGCTCCCGGTGCATGGAGTCTGCTTCTCCCTCTGCCTGTATCTCTGCCTTTTCTCTGCCTCTCTCTCTCTGTATGACTATCATAAATAAATAATAATAAAAAAAATTTTTTTTAAATAAATAAATAAATAAATAGAGATAGAGAGCAGAATTGACCTTAGCCATTCATCAAAAGTGGCAAGACGAAAGACATTAGGTCTCTTCTAAAATTGTTCCTAATAGCTTCTAGGTTAAGCCACCTCTCCTCTCATGTTTGTTCTTCTCCAGTTGGCCTCTTTAGACTTTCCACAGAATTTCCAAATATCAGAACTGTAAAGGCTTAGATGTCAACAGAATCCAACTTCATCTTCCAGAGATGAACAAACTGACACTCAGAGTGGGTGTCTTGCCAAGGTCACATGCTGAGGTAAAACTGACAATTCAAGATTTATAGACTCCAGTTTTTGCCAATTTGACAGGACTACACTAAATTTACTTGCCAATATTTGAATAGTACCTTCTTTCCCTACAGCTGAGGGAGATGGATCTATGTATACCAACCACTAACTATGCATATCTAAAGATGCATAACTTTGATAAAGCATTTGGCTTATGATAAAGCAGTCAATCCATGGGAATATAAGGAAGATTAATATGTCATGAATAAATTAAAGTTTACAAAGCACCTCTGAGCTTCTCAAAGAAACGGTAAAATATAAAAGTAATACAAGCAGTATTATTACATAGAAAGGTCAGACCACAAAAGAAAATATAATCTGGGAACATCTCAGCATCAGAGTTATCAGCAAAGGTCCCATAACTTATCTCTTAATTAACATGACATTTGAAGATCTCGCCTTTCAAACAGCTAATTTGAAAAAAAAATTAGAATATGGCTTTGGAACTGCTTTATTTTAATTAATTTTATTACTCATTTAAAATGAGGAGTTTCAATTTCTCTACAAATTCTTTTCTTTTTCTCTACAAATTCTTAAACCATAAAGGATATTATTCTCTGGAAAATTCTTTTGAAAATGGCATGTTGCTATTGCTAAGGACTGGGAACTTAATATTAAGATTGCAAAAATGAGGTGACTTCATTAGTATCTTAGCACCTTAATATCAAAGCTTAAAATGCATCAACTTTTGGTGCAGTGAGTGCCAACTTTTCCATAAGGACAATCCTACTGTAGTTCTACAATACTTACCTCTTACTATTGCTTTGAGGTGGCAGGGTTTTAGCTTTCTGGCAGCTTTCACATCATTGAGAGCAGAACGAAAATTGCCTAATAGGCACCATATAGAAGAGAAAACAAAATTGAGATCAGAATATTTGCAAAATTTCATTTGTAAAAATATAGACATTCTTGTACAGTGAGTCATAGAGTATCTATAACACTGGAAACCCACAGAACAACTATAAATGGGTAGTAGCAAGCTCATGAAAAGATGCTTAACATCACTAGTGACCGAAGAGATTAAAATTAACATGGAGGGCAGCCCCTGTGGTGCAGCGGTTTGCATGGAGCCTACTTCTCCCTCTGCCTGAGTCTCTGCCTCTCTCTCTCTCTGTGTCTCTATGAACAAATAAATAAAATATTAAAGAAAAGAAAGTTCTTTCTTTAAAAAAAAAATTAACATGGAACTGGTAAAAATTAAAAACAGGTAATATCCACCTGGGTGAAAGCATGGAAAAAGGGCACTCCTAAGGGTAAATTAGAGAGCAAATTAGCATGCACTTGTGCGTATACTGACCCAACAATATTCTTCTAAGAACTTATCCTTAAAAAAAACTGGACAGGGATGCCTGGGTGGCTCAGCGGTTGAGTGTCTAACTTTGGCTCAGGGCGTGATCCTGGAGTCCCGCGATCGAATCCCACATTGGGCTCCCTGCATGGAGCCTGCTTCTCCCTCTGCCTATGTCTCTGCCTCTCTCTGTGTCTCTCATGAATAAATAAATAAAATCTTAAAAATATATATACTTAGACAAATGTGCAAGGATAAATGTAAGAGCATGTTAACTGCAGCATTAAATTGTGAATTGTGAAACACTTGATGATACCCTAAATATCCCCAATGTAGTAATGATTAAATAAACTATGTAAATCCACGCTATTAAATATTATGCAGCCATTAAAAAGAATAAGATAGATCTGCACATAAAAGGCACGACAGGGTGCTTGTGCTACATTGTTTTAACTGTTTGTTCTGTATTTATAATGTCAGTGTGTAAAATATCAATGTATTTGTATAAAAGAAACCAATCTAAATATACAGACATATGTACACACACATATGTAAGTGCACTTTTTAAAAAGTGTGCAATCATACACACTGTTATCCAAACTGGGAGGGCATGTGGTAGAACTTCCCTATCTAGTTTATACTATAAATATTACTTAACAGTTTAGTATTTACCTATTATTTTCACTTCTAAAAATCTAGCACAAGGGTCAGCAAAATTTTTCTGTAAAAGGCCACACAGTAAATATTTTAGGCTTTACAGTCCACATATGGTCTGTTATACATTCTTGTTTTATAATCCTTTAAAAATATAAAAAACATTTTTAGCTCACAGGAGGCCAGGGATCCAGATGTGGCCTGTGAGCCATAGTTTGCCAAATCTGGCTTCAACCTTAACAATAATCAGAATTAATGGGGAAACTTTATCACTGTGTTCATTACTGCATTATTTTTAAAAACCTAAAAGCAGCTGTATACTCAATACTAGCAAAACAGTAAAACCAACTGTGTAAACACTGGTTATGTCCAAATGATGCAACTTTATGTAGCTATTAAAATAGTACCCAAATATTTTTAATGACAGGTGAAATTGATTATATTATAAAATTAAGTGAAAAGAACTGAATACAAAATTGGAAAAACAGCATGACAGTAATGATGGGGAAAAAATGTATATAAAAGAGATCTAGGGATGCCTGGGTGGCTCAGCGGTTTGGCGCCTGCCTTTGGACCAGGGCATGATCCTGGAGACCCAGGATTGAGTCCCACGTCGGGCTCCCTGCATGGAGCCTGCTTCTCTCTCTCTCTGCCTGTGTATCTGCCTCTGTGTATCTCTCATTAATAAATAAAATCTTTAAAAAAAAAAAAAATAAAAGAGATCTAAAGACTTCTGGTTAAGGGTGCTAGACTGAACATAGGATTTAACTCAACCTCCACTACTCTCCCCCTTCCTCCCAAAAATGCTATAAACCCAGAGAGAAGAAAAGTAAGAACACAGAGCACATTTTAAAGCTAGAAAACAAAGGAACAATGGTTAAATGACTTAACAGCCCTAAGAAAACAGAATTCTAACCCAGCAGAGGGAAAGCCCCAAAGCTGCCAAGTTGTACTGCAGAACCTAAAGTACCCAGGGCTAAGGAACTGACAGTACCAGGGGAACTGTGGGTAAAGGTGTCTTCCATTCAATGCACTTTGAATCAACCTGATTCTGCATACTAATCCTAGTACTGTGTACCCTTACAGAGTTCAGTTTACTTAATTTACTGTACTTTACTATGGTATCTTACTCTGCTGACTGGGAATAAAGCTGTTAACCTTGCCTACCTTACATAGCTGCTATGAGGTCAAGAGGGATAACAAATGTGAAAGTGCTCTGAAAACTATACCAGTGAGATCTCATTTAAGGAATGGCTGTGATTTTTTTTTTTTAAGATTTTATTTATTTATTCATGAGAGACAGAGAGAAAGAGAGGCAGAGACACAGGCAGAGGGAGAAGAAGAGAGAGCCCAATGTGGGACTAGATCCCAGACCCCCAGGGATCACGCCCTGGGCTGAAGGCAGGGGCTAAACTACTGAGCCACCCAGGGATCCCCATGAATGCCTGTGATTATTATGCCTCTGCTCCTCTGGCATCACACACAGTTTTCTTCTTACAAGGTACTTCTTCTGGTCTTATTAGCCCTGCACATAACAATCTTTAAGTTCCCCCAAAGAAAGGAACTATGTAGCTATTGTTCACAGTGCAAGGCCTAGCACACAGTAGATGCTTTATATATATTTACTGATTGAATGAGGAAATGAATCCAACTCCTTCAGGGAAAGGCCAGATCTTACTCATCTCTGCCATGCCAGGGCCTAACACAGAACAAGAACTCAAAGTTTGTCTGCTGAATGAAAAAATGTATTCCTCTAGAAGTCAGAAAAATGGGTTTCTCGTCCAGCTTCTTGCACTAATCAGAGGATCCTTCTCTGGGCCTAAGCAAAATGAGGGGGTTGACCACTCTTACTGTTTAGAATATTATAATGGAACATGCTAAAGGAGACAACAGTTGGGGCAAACTACAGTAACAGAGAGACTCTGCTTAAATATTGATGAATCCCAGCAAAGCTTATTCTCTACCAGCCCCTCAGAGGCCCCAGGTCTCTTTAAACTCTGTGATAATAAACATGGGTCTAACATGACCAGGACTAGTCATGAGCTATTAATAATGCCTCCCAGTAATCAGTGTTTCCCAAAGTCACATCTGCAGAATAGTCCTACATGTTAATAAGTGTTACTTAAAAAGGGAGTTTACAAAACTTAAGAATCATAGGGTAAGGTTCTTTGCTGTAGGTCATCTCAACATCTTTAACATACTAATGTGCACTGTGATTGCCAACAAAGCAGCAGCACTTTCCAATTTTACTTGTCCAAAGAATATCTTTCACTTCAAGGGTTCTACAGAATACTCTTTGAAAAAAATTCTCCCTTTAAGATAGTTACTCCTACATAAATATCTCTATTGCTTGAATCCTTCTAGCAACCTGAACAAGAGGATAAAAGGCCAGAAACAAAAACACATTGAGAGAGAAACATTTAGGCTAAAACAAAAAAGTCCCAGGTCATACCAACTCACATATTAAGGTATGTCACTCATTTGGTTCAGATAAGAAGAATTATACAATATAACTGCTTTCCCTTTTCACCAAGTCTACCTGGAAGATCAGAGTTCAATTAGAGTAATTGGATAACTAACTTTCTGGATAAGTTAGGTTCTTCATCTGACACTCAAACTCTGCACTAGCCATTATAATGGCTTTCACCATACATTAGTTCTTTAGAAAGCACTAAATAATGGAATAAATTACCTAGATAGTACTGTGCTGCTGCCCGGTTGGTATAAAGGACAGCATTCATATCAGGGTCTGAGCATTTCTTCTTTAATCCTTCAGTGTATGAAATCACCGCCTTTTTATACTCTTTTTCTTTAAAGTAGTCATTGCCCTCATCCTTATAGGTTTTGGCCTGTTCTGCAAAGAAAAGAATAAATAATCACTATTTCCTATTTTTGTAAAGGCAAAAATCAAAAAGAAAATTAAAATATTAAAAATATTAGTATTAAAAATATTCTAAATCACATATTAGATATGATAAACCAAATAGAAGAAACCACTAAAGCAAGCTCAAAAATAAATCGTATAAAACTGGGTATCAACGTGAAGAAACAAAGTCATGTGTAGTTAATGCTACAATCAATTCCAAGTATCTTACAGAGTAGATTATTAGATGCTTGCCAAAAATAAATAAATAAATAAAGGAAAAGCGTGTACTTATCCTACCTCTGGAAGAACATTTTTTTTTAATTTACTAAAGAAATGGGGGGAAGTTATCTTATGTTTTTGCTTTATGTTTTATCCCTGGAATACCGATTCCCCTCTCCTCACCCTATTGGAGCCTATAAAATTGTTAAGAATCAGTCCAAGATTCCAATCCACTGAGCCCACTCCCTACGTCCCCGTCCTCAGTGCTCCCACAGCACCTAGTACACACAGCTATGTGTTGGCACTTCTCACACACACAGGACAATCTGGCTATCCACTGGAGCGTGAGACCTTTGAGGACAATCTTATTCATCTCCTTACCCCCAAAGCCTAGCATCTAGTAGGTATTGGGGGGAGAAGGTATATGTGGAATAGTGACAAGCTAGCCCAGGGTAACTATTTCTTGTTATCAGAAACTTTCAGACTCGCTCTTTCCCTCAATTCAATGGAGACACAAAACAAATACTAGACTCCTGTAAGATACCTTCTGGAGACCGCTCTTCATCGAAAATCATTGACTGGAGGCAAGCCAAGTCAGGGTTCTCATTGGGATCAATTTCAGATGGCGCTTTCTTCATAAACAGGGGGACCTTTTCAAATTCCTGGAGGTGAAGAATGAACTTTAAGAATACGATTTTCCACAGAGGAGACCCACTTCCCCATGTCTGTATCAAAATGCTCTTACTCAAAAAAAAAACAAAAAAAACCCAAAATGCTCTTACTCATCATGATTTGCAGACCATGATTATCTACCTCGCTCCCCCACCCAGGCCTCAGTTTCCCCAGTGTAAGATGGGAGCGCAGGGTAAGGATCGCTAACGAAATCCTTTCGGTTCTCACATTCTTTCAAGGGCGGTGGGAACCACCATTAATTAGGCGCTCCTGTGTTCCCGGCACCTTACACCCACCCTACCCCTTATCCCTTCATCTTCCCCGCAATCCTACAAGGCTGTAGCTATAGTTACAGGGAAATCGTACACATGAGGGAGCGGGCTCAGAAAAGTTAAGTAACTAAGTGGAGGAGTCCCACGTCTGCCTAAAACCCGGACCCCTAGATGTGCTGGCTGAAGACCGCCCTCCAGACCCCAGGCCGATTTTCTAAGGCTCCCACCAGGTGGAGACCACCCAACCGCTGGCGGGGCCTGAGGGGCGGGAGGGGAGGGGGCGAGGGGGCGGGGGGCCTGGCGTGCGGGGGCTGGGGGGTGCAGGGGGCCGGACGGTCCAGGCCTAGGGGTGCACGTGCTCGGGGGTGCGGGAGGCCTAGGGGTGCAGGGGGGTCCGTGGTGCAGGGGCTTGGGGGCACGGGGGGGCCTAGGGGTGCAGGGGCTCGGGGATGCGGGGGACCTGCGGTACGCGGAGCCGGGGGTGCAGGGGTTCGGAGGACCTGGGGTGCAGGGGCTCGGGGGACCAGGGGGTGCAGGGGCTCGGGGGTGCGGGGGGCCTGGGGTGCAGGGGCTCGGGGGTGCGGGTTCGGGGTGCGGGCGTCCGGCGTCCGGGAGGCGCCTGCTCGCCAGCCCCGGGGTCCGGACGACGCCCCGACACTCGCGTGCGTCCCCGGGCCGCCCACCTCCTCCCACTGGTCCTCGCGGAAGCCGCCACGGTACGGCTGGCTCTGGAACTTTTCCAGGAACGAGTCCATGGCATCTTCGCCCGCGGCGCCCGGCTCCCGCCGCTCCATGGCGGCTGCTCGGCGCTCCCGCCGCGTCCCGGCCACTTCCGGCGGGCAGCGCGGGCGCCCTCCCGTCAGTCCTCCGGGCCGCGCCAGCCCGCGCGCCTCGGGTTCCGCCCCGCCGGGCCCGCCAGCCGGCTCCGCCCCTCCCCTGCGCCGCCGCAGCCCCGCCCCCGAGTGCGTTGGGGTGGGTGGAGGAGGAACTCGGCGCCCCCAAAGCGTTCCGGTTTGACGTCGTTCCCCCGTGTGCTCAGCCAGCACATGTTTCCTAAGCTGCTGGCGCGTCCAGGGCTATGGTGGTCGCTGGGTAGACTGTTCTGGGCCAAGCAGATCAAACCCCTGCTCTCCAGGAGCTGCTGAGACAGTGGGGAGACGCAGGAGACGAGACGTCAGAGGTTGGCAGGTGCTAGCAGGAGCTATCGGGGAAGTTATTTTTTTTTTAATTTTTATTTATTTATGATAGTCACAGAGAGAGAGAGAGGCAGAGACACAGGCAGAGGGAGAAGCAGGCTCCATGCACCGGGAGCCCGATGTGGGATTCGATCCCGGGTCTCCAGGATCGCGCCCTGGGCCAAAGGCAGGCGCCAAACCACTGCGCCACCCAGGGATCCCTGAAGTTATTTTTTTAAAGACTTTTTTATTTTAAGAAAGAGCGCGGGTATATGCAGGGGGAGTGACAAAGGCAGAGGGAGAGACAGACTCCACCCTAAGCAGGGAGCCAGATGGGGGCTCATCTCAGGACCCTGAGGTCATGACCTGAACTGAAATCTAGGGTTGGAGGCCCAGGGCAGCCCCGGTGGCTCGGCGGCTCGGCGGCTCGGCGTCTGCCTTCAGCCCCGGGTGTGATCCTGGGGTCCTGGGATCGAGTCCCACGCTGGGCTCCTTGCAGGGAGCCTGCTTCTCTCTCTGCCTGTGTCTGTGCCTCTCATGAATAAAATCATTTAAAAATTTTTTAAAAAGCAGCTGGAGGCCCAACTAACTGAGCCACCCAGGTGTCTCTATGGGTGTGGGGTGTTAGCTGGGTGTACATGCATTCAAGCAGAGGAGGGGTCCCACGGTGGCCAGAGCCTGTCTGGGAAGAGCATTCTCTATGGAGGGGGCTGGCAGTGCTCAGCCCCAGGGAGGGGATCTCCGGATGGTGGGGGTGCTGGAGCAGAATGAGAAAGAGGGTGACGAGTAGGTGAGGTGGGAGGGATGATGGGTAGTGATTCTGAGGACTTGGGTCTTCCTCAGGGTGCAGTGGTACCTTCTAAAGAATTTCAAGAAAAAAAAAAAAAAAAGAATTTCAAGGACAGGGGCGTTCTGATCAGACATGCCTATTTCTGAGGTTAACCACTCCCTACCGGCCTCAGCTGCGATGGAAACAAGATCTCCAGGCCAGGTGCACCTTGCTGCAGCCATAGGTTCCCCAGGATGGCTGCTGGGGCCCTGCCTTGAGTGCTATAGCCTCAGGGAGCCCACCGCCTGTTTTAGAAGGGAAGGCGGACAGGCAGCAGACCAATCTAAACCACCTTTCACGAGTCTGCACAATAAAGGTACAGAAGGGTGGGTGTTACCTCGGGGGCTCAGCTGAGACTTCACAGACCCATGTTCTCTGCAGCGATGAGGAAGGTCTCCCCAGATGGGTGGGGGCTGGAGGGGAGTTGAGCATTTTAGGCAATGGGAATCTCCGTGCAGAGAGGCATGGAGGTGTGCAAGAGCCTGGCATGCTGGGTACCACAAGAGTCAACAGGAAAGACCAGCAAGATGAATGGGGGCCAGAGGGCAGTCAGGCCTTTATCTTGTAGCCCTTTATCTAGCAGAGGATAGTGATCAGGTGATAGACCTAAGGGCAGATTTGTTTTAGGAAGGCCTGGGTTGCCAAGTGAAGGATGATGGGGCAGGCTGGATTAAGAGATTGACAAGGCTGCAGAGAAGAGATGGCAGGCCCAGCAGGGGAGAAGGCAGGCTTGGTCATTATCTGATCCCAGGGACAGCAGGGCTAAGGATGATGTACGTGAGCCTTCCAGGGCCATGCCTGTGTCTTTCCTCTTGGGGTCGTTGGCCAGTTACTGAGACTGTCAGCCTCTATTGTGCTTTGAAGCCACCTAGACCCAGAATGGGGTAGCTGTCCTTTGTCAAGGCCAGCCCAGACCTGGGTTCTGGCCAATGAAAGCAGCAGTGTCTTTGGTTGGAAAGTGCTCAGATGTGGAAGTTGGGAGAGCTTTGGAACCCACATTTCTACTAATTCTCTTGTGTGACCTTGGACAAGGACCACTCACCTTCGAGCCCTGTCTTCATCTGTGGAATGTGGGCATTGAAGCCGGCCTGCCTTCTCCATAACTCCACGTGGCTATTGTTAGACTCCAAGGAGGCCCATGTTTGTGAACCTTCTTGGCGATGGAAAAGGTTATGTGCCAGGACCACCCCCTTTCCTGCTCTTAGGCCCAGAATCCAGCTCCAAGATGTGTGCTCAGATCACGGCATACATAAATCTAGTATGACTGAATAGTGACAGATTTGTGTCCAGAAGGGCTGCACCCAACCGTGGTCCCACCAGCCGTGCCTCTAGGGTTTCTGTATCATCTAGAGGAAGGAGCTTTCTAAAGCCAATGTTTCCCCACATCTCTCCCCTGCTTAACACCACAGTGTGCCTTCACGCTGCTCCCTGAAGCCTCCCTCCTTCACACAGCTTCCAAGGCCGCAGTGACTGGCCCTGGCCCTGATACTCCCAACACACACACTCTAAGATCCCCTGAACCTACCTATCAGCAGCTGGTCCTCAGTCCCATGTGCCCTGCTGTCCTGTGTACAAGCCCACCATGTGATCATCTTTCGAACCCCTCTAGTGGGGGGGTCTTGTCTCTGGCAATCCTTCCCTGACACCCCAACTCCCAGCTGGCTTATGTACATCCTTTGGACTTCACAGCTCCCGTGAGTCCCTTCATCAGAGCACTGGGCTGTTGGTGTCTTTACATGTCTCTGACACTTCTATCAGACCAAAGCATCTCAAACTCAGCACTTTTGACCATTTGGGATAGATAATTCTTCACTGCAGGGCTGTCTGTGCACTGTAGGATGTTTGCAGCATCTCTGGGCTCTACCCAACAACCACAAATGTCTCCAGATATTGCCAAGTGTTCCCTGCAGATCAAAATCACCCCTTTTGAAAACCACTCCATCAGACTACGAATTACTAGGGCCTAGGACTGGTCCTGTTCTCCTCCTGCACCCAGAGCAGGCCTGGCCCAAGTTAGGTGCTCAGTGAATGTTACCTGAATAAGAGACAGACAATATCTGAGCAGAGACCCAAGAGGTCAGGGTTCCGGGATATGTGTATGTCATGGGGCCGGAGAGTCTCCTTTTCCTTCCCCTACACCCCAATCGTCATCCCCTCTTGTTCTTCTGCCCTCCCAGTGGGGGAGGGGACACTGAGGCATGCAGGAGACTTGCTCTGTGGCCTTAAGGAAGCCACTTCATTTCTCTGAGCCTTGGCTTTCCAACCTATAAAATGTGGATGAAGCAGCCTGTGTGAGACTGTAACCATTGGCCGAGTCCACAGTGAAGGTCATGCTCATCTCAGGTGTGTGTGGCACAGAGCAGTAGCGCCTCCCAGGAGGAAACACTCAGGGGGAGAGGTAAGCCACGTGGCATTTATAGGGGGCATGGCTGTGGCCGTGGCCGCCCCTGAGGAGGGTTGGGGGCTCAGGGACATCACTGCTTCAAGGACATCTTCCAGGAGCCCAGCAGCTGCATGATCCAGGAGCGCCGCTGGTGGGAAGTGGGCAGGTTCTCACAGCTAGGGCTCCAGCGGTGCGTGGTGACCGGGTCGCACACCCATGAGTCCCCGTGTGGCAGCGGCCAGGAGTTCCGCCAGCAGCTGGCCAGGATGTGGTCCTGGGCCTGGGCTGCATAGATGCACACCAATGCTTCTGGGTCGTGTCTCAGGTCTTCCAGAGCTGGGTCATGGGGAGGGGAAAGGCCACTTTTTAAGACCAGGCCCCCACATGGATCTCACAGCTCATCCCTCCTTCTCATTTCCGTGCCTTGGCTTAGGCACTCTGCTTAGTATCCCCTCATCTCACCTTCCTTCCTCCCAGCTCTTCAAATTGTGCCTGCCTTTTGAAGCCTGAATCAAAACCTGCCTCCTCCAGGAAGCCTTCTTGGACTGCCCCAGCCTCATGCTCCCATTAGTTTTCCCAGTTACAAAATTAATCTGCCTCCAGTAAGAGTCTGAACTACTGGCCCTGCACTAAATGGTTTGGGGCTTGTTTTCTAGCCTGGTTCCTTAGACTGTAACCTCCCCTGGGCTGGGGTGGTGTATGCTGTCTTGGTGACCCCTTAACCCTACTCGCTGTGGATAAAGACTAGCGCAGCTGGACTGAGCTGAAGCCACTTGCCTTCTGTCCCCTGTCACCCACTCTGAGCCCACTCATCCTCTCACTGGCCCCTGAGATCTCAAAGATGTAGGATATGACTTACCTGCTTTCACTTCGTTCAGACGGTCTTCTGTCATTATGCTCTCCATGCAAGGGACCAGGGACCCTTGAGTGTAATCCAAGAGGTGAGTGCATCCACCTCCTGACCCCGACCCCCGCCCACAGACCAGACCTCCTAAGAGAAGCTCTCCCATCCAACTTGAGTCTCACGAATGAGAACATTCCTTTTGACCCTGGGACAGGTTCCCCAAGAGGGGTCCCAGGAGACGTTGGCAGGCCCAGAGGGCAGTGATGGTGCCAGGACAGGGACAGGATCTCGGCTACAGCTGACTGTGACAGTATCTCGGCTACAGCTGACTGTAACAGTGTGGCCATTGGTGGTCTGAGGCTGGCCCTTAATGTCCTCATCTGAGACTTGGGGAGGTGTTGCCCTAACTGCCCCCTCCTCCAGAAAGTTGGAGCAGCATGAATATAAAGGACATGGAGTGCTTCATGTACCTTTCAGGCAGGTGGTCGATGGGCCCTTGGAGGGCCTGAGACTCTGCTCCTCGACCACACTCAGCCCTCCCCTGCTCCACGCCTGCATGCCTGGCTCCCAAAGCACCTGCAGGTCCTTGAACCCACCAGGCCAGACATCTCTCCTATTGTGAGGCCCTTCCCACATTTCTCTCCCTCACTCATTCTATTTATCCTTGACTATTCAGCTTAACATATTACTTCTCCAGGAAATCCTTCCTGACCCTACGCCCACACTAGGTTAGGTGCCTCTCTGGGTTCCCAGAGTGTCTGAGTTTCTCCGTCTGTATATACTGTGATGTACTTCGTGACTTATGAATATCTCCCACCAGGCCCAGGGTCCCAAGCTTAGCTCCACTTGGGGTGGGAAAGTGGGGAGGGCAGTCTCTAAGGATCTTAAATCATAAGCGCAATTGTCTGCATGGATGCATTTTTCTGGGGAAAGTGTTCATAACTTTTTCAGGATTTCATAAACCCACAAGAGTTTAGAAGTCACTGCACCAGGTCTGGGGTTGTGCTGGGGGTGGATGCGTCCTCTCCTCTTCCCAAGCACAGGCCCCTGGCACAGAGAACAGACTCAAGTGTTAAACACGAACACTTTTAGATATGATTAATTTGGAGCAAGATTTAGAAATGTCCACATCTAGGAGATAATGTCACTCTGTGTGAGAAGCTGCCTCTGAGCAGGCCCCCACAGTCTGAGGGATGCCTCCAGCCCTGGGCATTGCTTCTCTGTCCCTGCCTGGAGCATGTTAACAGCACATACACCCCCACCCCAGCCCTACGCCAGATATCCACATCACCTCCAGAAGACTTCTCTGTTTCTCTACACTAGACATGGTACCTGACATAGAGTGGAGCATCAAGCAGCATTTGCTAACTGAACCAGTGAATTGGTGTGTGGGTGACTGGACTGATGCAAACCACAAATGAATCGGGGAAAGGAACTAAAAGAAGCATCACTTTTCAAAGTGGGGGATGGAGGGATCCCTGGGTGGCTCAGCCGTTTAACGCCTGCCTTTGACACAAGGCATGGTCCTGGGGTCCTGCGATCGAGTCCCACATCGGGCTCCCAGCATGGAGCCTGCTTCTCCCCCTGCCTGTGTCTCTGCCTCTCTCTCTCTCTCTCTCTCTCTCTCCCCACGTGTGTGTGTGTGTGTGTGTGTGTCTTTCATGAATAAATGGATAAAATCTTAAAAAAAAAAAGTAGGGGATGGGAATGTCATCCTCTCCAAGCTTCTTTGCAGCGGGGTCTCCTAGTCCTGGTTAAGAGTGTGTGGTTGTTAGCGGAGGGGAGGGGAGTAGCTGGGAGGAGACATTCCCACATGCCATCAGAAGGGTCTGGGATGAAGTAGGGGATTCTGACTGAGGGGAATCTAGTTGTTTTTCCCCCAGAAAGGCAGAGGTTGAAATTATGGGAAACATGGTGTGAGCACCATGAGCACCTTGAGGGAGCACCTTGACTAGCCAGGCTTCACATTTTTAAAAAATATTCTCCTCTGACCTGTGAAACAGGAGCTAATCCCCATTTTACAGGAGTAAATAACTCCGTGGAGCTGAGATTCTATTTCACTCTTTCTACTGCACAGCTTGGCCCCTCCTGACACAGTCAATGTTAGGCTCCCACTGGGCCTGGACCCAGGCTGCACTGGGGCTTGGGGGTGGGAAGCAGCGGTTCCGCTGTGTACAGTTGCCAAGGTTGTGACCTGCACAAGGACTTCAGGCTGGATCCACCTTGGGGCCCACTTCCCAAGCAGGTTTCTTAAAGGAGGGAAGACCTTTCCAATTTGAACTGCTACTATCTGCTGGCAAACCTCATACCCAAGGGGAGGTGTTTCCCAGGCGCCCGAAGGACTGGCAGCTTCCTTCCAAGGGGAGGAAGCAAAATGGACAGGAGGCAGAGTCCCAGCAGCAAAACTAGTTTTGATAGGTTACCTATGAACATGACTGAGTACTTCCGGAGGGAGGCCCGGGAATTCTTGGCATACTCCAGGCTCTGGCTGAGGAATGTGAAGGCGCTGTCCTGGTGGGTAGTCACCTGAGACAAAGAGAAAGCCCAAGAGCGCTGGGCCCTCCTCAGAGGTACTAACTGCCCATCCACCCTTCCCAGAACTAGGAACGGTGAGCCAAGTAGGCAGCCAAGCCCTGGCCCCTTGCCTCCTAAACTTCTCTGCCACCCATCCTGGCCTCTCTGCCTGAGGCCCCCAGAGCCCAGGCTTCATCTTCTCTTCGCGGATTTTAACGATCCTTTCCCTGGTCTTCCTGCCTTGGGTGCATCCCCTGCCAGGCCACCCCCTGCTGCTGCTCAAAGGAAAGTTCTAAAATAAAAAGTCCGGCCAAGTCAGAATGGACATGGTATGCAAGGGACATGATAGATAAGGAGTCAGCTCTGATCAGGGTGAAGAATTCAAGTTACAGAGCAGTGAAGAATAAACTGGAGAGTTAGGTCTCAAAATTCCTTAAGAGCCAGACAGGAATAAGGCTTACTTATGCATTGGAAAATAGGAATCCAGGAGCCTTTCTTGATAGAGCAATGACAAAGCAATGTTTTGGGCAACATAGTCTGACAGTGGTGTTCAGGATGGGTTTGATCAAGGAAAAACTAGGACACAGGCATTGTTGAGGGAAATAAAGAAGAATCTGATATGATTACTCTCCAGTTGACAATCTGCACGTCAGTGAGTAAACTCTAGTCCTGGCTGGCATCAAAGCCCTCATGATCATGCTCCTCAGCCTCAGTTTCTACCAATGACTCTACCTCTATGCACACTGAGCTCCAGTGCCAGGATGTGGCCTGGCTCTCCCCAGATCTGTGCCTGGTGCAAGCAATTGCTCCTGATGGGCCTGCCCATCCCTCTCTTCTTCATCTGATGCATCTCTCATCCCTTGAGGCTCAGCTCAGAAGCCACCTCCTCTCTGAAGCCTTTCTCAACTCTTGGATAGAGCTGCTCTCACCATGCTGCATGTTCCTACAGCATCTTGCACAGCTCTTGTCATGTCACCTATGACATTGCACTCTGATTATTTATACCTATCTCCCCCACAGGATCCAGAGCTCCCCCAAGAGATGGGACCAGCTCACTCAGCTCAGACTCAGGATATTCCTCAGTATCCTGGACAAAGCTTGGTGTGGCAGAGATGCCCAGAAAGCATTGGATGGATGGATGGATTGATGGATGGATGGATGGATGAGTTACCGCCCCCTCCTTAAAGCTAAAGCTAGAAGTTGACCTTCACATGAGCAAACCTGTTGATGCTGGAAAGAGCAGAAACAGAATCTAAAGGGGTCTAACGCAGACGTCACAAGCCGGCAGCCCACAAACCACAAGTCATTGGCAGAGCAATGACCAGCACAGCGTTTTCAGCAAGCTAAATTGATTGCTAATTAATGTCTTATGAAAATCTGGGTTTGTGGCTTTTCTTGTGAAAGCAGAGGACCCTCTCATGCTTTTAACAGGGCCTGGGCCCTTTTAGGTTGACCACTTCCACATCACCTGTAATTATCCTCCGCCCAGTCCCTGGTCACTGTAGGTATTTCAGTTAGTGCCCTGGCCAAATGCCTCCTCTGGGCCTCTTCTACTGTCTGTGAAATGATGGTAATAATACTAGACCCCGGAGTGCAGAGGTCTTAAGTATTACTGATAAATGGTAGTGGCCAGCCCCTCTTCTGAATCCTAGGAACAATCTGTTGCCTTGCATATTTTCATGAGATTGGTGTTGTGAGTGCTGGCATGCCCCACCCAGATCTCCCTCCAGTGGGAAGGATTAGTCCCCTAACGCTGGGGACTGCCTCCGAGGAACAGAACTGCTGGCCCAAAGTCAAGTCCCTTCCCAGGGTGGCTGGCATCCAGTAACAAGTGGACATGGGGCTGTCGACCCCAATGCTGCACCCTAATAAACCCCCTACATGCTAATCCCTGTCTTTGAGTTTGCATCCTGAGGAGGCTGTGACAGCAGGGGAGGTAGAGGAGACTAGGTGGCAAACCTTCTAGCATGTGTGCCATGGCATGTTGGTGGCCTGCTCCTACCCCAGGATGCCCTCAGGTGTTACCTGGAAAGAGGAGTTTGGTGGTTAAATAAGTTTGGGAAACCATGGATTCAACAGCCACAGAACATCTCAGCATAGAACATTTCAGAGCCTTTAATGAGCTGGTGGCCTTGAAAATCCCCAGGAGGAAGATGGTGAAGCAGTGTTTCCCAAACTTATTCATCTTAGAACCCCTTTTCTCCTCTGTGGGGCATTTCCTGTGGGATGGGTGTCTCAGAGAATTCAGCCTGGGAATTGCTGATGCAGAAAAGGGAACTAATAAAGCTCTTAAAGCAGGGCTGTGACACAGACAGACTCATGTTTGTGGTTCTGGTGGCCCAAGTGGGGATGGGATGGGATGGGGAGAGATGAAATTCAAGGCAGAGAGAGCCAGGGGGTGGATGGATCCACGGCCCGCCTCGGAGACATTGGTGCCGCACCTAAACTAAGGGCAGGGACAGTGAGGACAGGGAGGGAAAAAAGCAGACGCAGAAATGGTTAGGATATTTAAGATTGATCGAACGTGGAAGGTGAGGGAGATGGAGACTCGGATAATTCTAGGTTTCTGCTTTGGGCATCTAGAGGGACAGAGCAGAATTGAAATGGGAAGGCCATAAGCTGAAGTGCGTGTGGTTCAGCAGGAAGGTGTCCGGTAAGCCACTGGAGAGGGACACTGGAAGTGAGAAGCTAGAAATGTAGATGAACGTTCAGGACCCATCAATGTGTTGGTAGCAGTGGAATTGCCAGTCAGGATGCTCGTGCAAGAAGGAAGAGAAAGGGGGAAAGCATCGCCCACCTCCTACGCACTCCTTGGGAACCACTGCAGTTTCCAAAGCACTCACAAGGTACTTGCATATCTTGGCCACCGTCTGCTGCTGGTTGTCCCAGGACTTCCGGCTATAAGCTCTTTTCGGCAATTCCCATGCCATGAAGCAAGAACAGTGGAACAGGGTCTTCATACATTTCTGGAGACCAACAGGAAGAGAGTACAAGAGCTGGGGAATTCCAGGACAGCCGGAACATATTCCAGGGGAGAAAAAGTTTCGTGAAACTGAATTTGGGAAAAATCAGTTCCTATTTGAAATGCACAAGTGACGTTGTTCCCTTTGAGCAGGGATTCGGACACGGCTGCCTTTGGCAAACAGACTCGTCCATAACAGATTGTCAGTGACGCTGGCTTGGTTTCCGTAAAGTGAGGCTCGGCCACAGGGCCCGGCGCCTGCACACACTCACCTGGCTCACCTTGGCGTTGCCCTCTTGCATGGTCAGCAGCAAGGGCACCAAGGTGCTGATCAGCTGCTCCTCCACGGCTGGGGTGTGGGGCGACCGCAGCTTCTGGACCACCTTGCCGTACAGGTTGATGCAGGAGGAGCGCACGTCCTCTCGTGACTGGGGCAGATCCAGAGGCTGAGGCATGCTCTCTCCTCCAGGAGGCTGCCTCTGAGCCCCCCATGGATGCACACAGCCTTCCTTCCACTCATTCTAAGGGGAGGCCCTCCAGGCACAAGAGGCACAGAGATGGAGCAGAGAGGAGGCCACCTGGTGGGGTGACCTGGGGCCAGTGTCCCCTCTCACTGGAGCCTAGGTCCGGAGCTCTGCCCATTTTTCCCAGCCAGGTAAACCCTGCTCACCTAAAATGCCAAGTGGAAAAATGCCCCCCCCCGCCCCCCGCCAGACCCAGCTAAAAATGTGTGCCCCCTCTAGGTGGTCATTTGCAATGAGGTAAGTGTCCGGGGAACCTTGATTACAAAAGGATCCTTCTCTGTGCAAACCACTTACAAAAAGACACACGCCAGTTGGAACAAAGCGTCCTTTCCCCTGGGCTGACTGAGCTTGGCCCTGCCTCGGTGGGCCACGGGAGCTATGACAGCCCCCAGAGTAGTGAAGAGCCACCCTCCAAAGGCTGCCCCCCACCCCCACGCCCACCCCCATGAGATCCCTTACATCGCTGAAGTGTGGCAGCAGGATCTGCAGCATCTCCACATAGACCGAGCTGTCCGTCAGCTTCCGGTCCTGCCCCTTCAAGATGGTCTTGATGTTGTGGGCGGCCTCCACCACCAGCAGCCCATCCATGCTCTTCAGCCCCTTCACCATGGAGGGCAGGAGGGCCTGCACCTTGGCAGTCTGCGGGGCAGGACCATTTGGGATGTGGGCTTCTACCTGATGGCAGGGCCCAACAGGTGGGAGCCCCAGCTTCTGATTCACTGAGATGAACTTGGTGAGGCAGGTGCCACCTCCAGGCCCTTGGTCATGCCATCCCACCTGCCTAGAATGTCTTCACTCAAGCTCTTGCTGTCCCCAAAGTCCTCTTTGGCCTCACCGACTCCTTCCTGGTCTGGATACCTGAGGCCCTTGGCTGCCACCCCCCTGTTGGCACCAGGTGGATGACCTGCATTACTAGTTAGCCTTCTGAGTCTACATCCTGCCCCTTTGTCCCTCTATGCCAGGAGCTGCAATGGTGTCTGGTAGGGGAACACAAAGCTCTTTTAAAATGTTAATATGGGGATGGCTGGGTGGCTCAGCAGTTGAGCATCTGCCTTTGGCTCAGGGTGTGATTCTGGGGTTCTGGGCTTGAGTCCCTCATTGGGCTTCCTGCATGGGGCCTGCTTTTCCCTCTGCCTATGTCTCTGCCTCTTTGTCTCTCATGAATAAATAAATAAAATCTTTAAAAAACTGTTAAGATGCACCAACAATCTGGGCCTCAGGTTCCTAATCTGTAAAATAGGAATAATTACTGCCATCCCCAACCCCTTGTATACATACTGCCTTCTGGGTTATTGTGCAAAAATTGGATTAAAAACTATTTCAAAAAGAATAAAGTCTGGGGCACCTAAATGGCTCAGTCAGTTAAGTGTCTGCCTTCTGCTCGGGCCTTTTTTTTTTTTTTTTTAATATTTTATTTATTTATTCATGAAACACACAGAGAGAGGCAGAGACACAGGCAGAGTGAGAAGCAGGCTCCCTGTGGGGAGCCCGATGCAGGACTCAATCCCAGGACCCAGGGATCATGACCTGAGCGAAAGGCAGACACCTAACCACTGAGTCACCCAGTTGCCCCATTCTGCTTGGGTCTTGATCACAGGGTCCTGGGATTGAGCCCCTTGTCGGCCTCCAACACTCAGTGGGGAGCCTGCTTCTCCTTCTTTTCCTTCTCCCTCTGCACCTCCTCCTGCTTGTGTGCTCTCTCTCTCCTTCCCTGAAATAAATAAAATCTTGAAAAAAAAAAAGAAGAAGAAGAAAGTGTATAGGGAATTATAAAAGGCTATCCTCTTTACAGATGGGGCAACTGAGGCAGAGACAGAAACGGATTCCAGCATCCGAGAGTCTGTGATGACCAAGCTCCCTCCTTCCTCCAGCTCCAGGCCTGGCTGGGCCAGGCTCTCCTCTGCCCTCTGCTCACCTTCTCAGTCCTGCGGGCCAAGATGACCAGGCCTCGGATGCACAGCACTTTCATGATGGGGTCCTGGTGGTTCAGGCCTTCTGCCATCCGCCCCAGAGAGTACTCCTCCGGGATCCGCCGCACCTGCTCCATCTGAAGGAGCTGAAGGAGTTATGGTTAATTACTTCCTGAGCCGAGGGACAGGGCAACCCCCACACACACACCCCCTCCCCGGTCTCCCCAGGCACTGGGAGTGCACAATGGATGGCCAGGGGCTGAGTGTGGGACATGAATGATGGCTATCTGGTTAGTGCCGTCCAAGGCAAGCCACAGGCCTAAGTTTAAGTTTTCTAGGAGCCACATTAAAAAAGAAAAAAAAAAAAAGGTGAAATTAATGTCAGTAATTGTCAGTAATGCATCTTATTCGACCCCATATATCCAAAGTATTATCATTTTGCTATGTAATCAAATTAAAAATTATTGATATATTTTATTTACACTCTATAAAAATTTTTTTGAACCAAGTCTGAAACGTGGTGTGAATTTTAAACTTACAACACATTTCAGTTCAGACAGACACATCTCAGAGGCTGAATAGGCCCCACGTGGCTAGTGGCTCTCATGTCCCATGGCACTGCTCTAGTTGGTGACAGCCCCTGGCTCCTGCCTCCCCAGCCATCAGCGTGGGTGATGCTGAAGGCTGTCCTCTCCGCCTGGCTTCACTCTGCCCACTGTTCTCGATGAGCTCTGCCCAGGACTTTAACTGGGCACGTGACACCCAAGTCACCATCTCTCGTCTGTGCCGCTGTCCAGAGCTTCCCAATCAGAAAACCAACAGTGGGCCATACATGTCCACCTGATGTCCATCAGCACCTCACAGCAAGGCTGAACATGTCACTGTCCAGCTCAGAGCCTCCGTGCCACCCTCACCCCACTTTTCACCATTGGGCCCTGCTTGCCCCTGGGGCCTCATTCACTCCATGCCCACCCTACACCCAGCCAGCTTCTCCCCAAGTGGCCCATTGTTTGTGGAATGCCCCAGGCTGTTTTGTCCTTTCTGTGCTGGCAGGGTTCTCACCTCCACTCCAGCCCCTACTCCCTGCCTGGCTCCCTCTAAAACTCGGCCCCCCTTGAAGCCGTGTTTGACAATGCCCCTAGGCCTCACCCAGGTGGACTGCCCCCTTCTCTGGGCCCCTGGGAGCCCTGACCACGAAAACCTGAGTGCCCCTATTTGCTCATGTGTCTGCCTTCTCCATCCCACTGGGGCTTCCTTGAAGACACACGCTGAGCGTTTCTCCCAGGGTCCCTGTGACCTGACACAAGCTCTGGGGTAGAGTATATGCTTATGGAACACTTTTGGTACATGAGTTCAGGCCCAATGTGAAATTTGGTTCCTTTCCTCCTTAGACTTGCCCTTCCTCCTATGCTCCCATGGCTGGGTTTAGCACCACCAGTTCCCCCCACACCCCATTGTCCTAGCCAAACCAGGCATCACCCCATCTCCTTCCCCTCCCCCCCACCTTCCACCCATGACAACCAACTGTTTTTTAGTTCTTGCCTGGTCATCCTCATAAACACTTCGACTATCTGTGTGGTCTTACCTCTAGTGTGACTATTGAGACCCCGTGTGGGTATGATGAGGAGAAAGAGCTGGGGAGAAGGGCAGGGGGTGGCCCAGAGCGGGAGGAGGCAGTAGAGGAGGGGCTCCACCCTCGGCCCATCCTCCACCCATCATACAACTGATACTCGGGTCTGCTCTGCACCAGGCTACACACTAGAGATGCAGAAAAGAGTACTGATGGTAAGAAATAATAATAGTGGGATCCCTGGGTGGCTCAGTGGTTTAGAGCCTGCGTTTGGCCCAGGGCGTGATCCTGGGGTCCTGGGATTGAGTCCTGTGTCGGGCTCCCTGCCTGGAGCCTGCTTCTCCCTCTGCCTGTGTCTCTGCCTCTCTCTCTCTCTCTCTGTGTCTCATGAATAAATAAATAAAATCTTTTAAAAAAGAAATAATAATAGCAACATAGCTGACTCACAGACAGTATTTCCTAGGTGCAGACACTATCCTAAGAGCTTTACATGAACTCATTTAATCCTCATCAAAACCCTAGGGGAGCCTGGATGGCTCAGTCAGCTAAGTGTCTGACTTCTGACTTCAGCTCAGATCATGATCTCAGGATCGTGGGATTAAGACCTATGTCAGGCTCCATATTTAGCAGGAAGTCTCCTGGAGATTCTCTTTCTCCCTCTCCCTCTGCCCGCCCCCCCCCCACACACACAGGCACTCTCTCTCTCTCTCACTCTCTCTCTTTAAAATAAATAAATCTTTAAGAAAATCCTATGAGGTGGGCAATTCATTATCCCCACATTACAAGTGAGGAAACTGAGACACGGCAGGTTCTGGGACTTGCCAAGATCACACAGCTCCTTTGAGTTCACCTGCCTTTGGGAGAAGCAGCACACACATAGACAATCACAGCACAGGCAGCTGGGGAAGCCTGGGTGGGCAGGATATGCGAGCTACGTCAAGGTACCACAGTGAGGGGATCCCTGGGTGGCGCAGCGGTTTAGCGCCTGCCTTTGGCCCAGGGCGTGATCCTGGAAACCTGGGATCAAATCCCGCGTCGGGCTCCTGGTGCATGGAGCCTGCTTCTCCCTCTGCCTGTGTCTCTGCCTCTCTCTCTCTCTCTCTGTGACTATCATAAATAAATAAAAATTAAAAAAAAAAAAAGGTACCATGAATGTGGCCCCACATTGGAGTGGCTCTGGCCAAGAGTAGCCCCCCTCTTCTGAGGAGTGGGAGAAGGACTGAAGCTGGCTGAGGACCACTGCTCAGAGTTCCAGGGGAACATTGAGCAGTGGCCCTAAGGTTAAGCCTAGCGCCCCTGACCTTGTAGTGGACCTGGGAACCTCCCCTGGGGTCTGCAAGGTGCAACCTCCACTGTCTCCCCCAAGAACCACTTAGAGAGAAGTGGGTGAGCAGAAATGAGGATCCAGGGACACTTGGGTGGCTCAGTCGGTTAAGCGTCTGTCTTTGGCTCAGCTCATGATCCCAGGGTCCTGGGATCGAGCTCTGCATCGAGCTCCCTGCTCAGCGGGAGTCTGCATCTCTCTCTGCCTCTGCCCCCTGCCCCTGCTTGTGCTCTCTCTCTCTCTCTCTCTCAAATAAATAAATAAAATCTTTTAAAAAGGAGAGAGAAAAGAAAAGAAGATCCAGTCAAGCACACCTAGCCAGAGTCTCTCTGGATCCCTTGAGCTGTGTGGTGGGATCTTGAAGCAGCCTTGTTTTCAGCACCATACTGTGCAAATCCAGGGGTGACATGTGAAAGAGGTCAGCACAGTGTTTGGGATATCTCAGGTCCTCTAGAAACGGAACATTACCTTTCCCTCACCAGGTCCATTGAGGAAATTAGAACCTGGCAGAGCTGGGGCCAGAACCTAGGACGCCTGACCCCACGACCCAAGCTTGTCCTCCTGGAGGTGACACCTTCTACTGGTCCTAGCACGGCCAGACCAAGTGTTCCTCTGGGCGACTCACTCATCCATCCAATCCTTACTTCTTAGGGAGCTTTCAGGGCCGGGGATGTAATGCAAACACGACATGGTCCCTCCTCTGCAGACTCACAGTCCATCTAGCAAGGCAGGAGAGATGCAGGAAATGCCCAGAGGGCCTTGCTGCCTCCTGTCCATCTCACAGACTTTATTCACCTGTCAAGGCCCAGCTCAGATGGCACCTCCTCCAGGAAGCCTTCCTTAACCTTCCACTTTCTGAGCAGAAAGTGAGCCTCCTACCTCTGAACCCCACACTGCAGACCCTGATGATAGCGCAGACCCGGGCATGACAACCAGCAGGTCAGGAAAGACGGGAAGAGTGGTTGTTGGGACAGTGGGTTTTACAAGCATCCAGAGACAGATGAATGGATAAACCAAGTGTGGTGTTTACATACAAGGGAATATTATTCAGCCTTAAAAAAAACATGTAATCCTGAGCCCTGTTAACGTCACGCATGAGCCTCGAAGACATAATGTTGAGAGAAATAAGCCAGACACAAAAGGACAAATATTGTATGATTCCACTTACGTGGATTCCACTTCCGTGAAGCCTACAATGGCCAAGTTCATAGCGACAGAGTAGAAAGTTGGTTGCCAGGGGCTGGGGAGGCGGAACGGGAGGTTGTGTTTATTTTTATTTTATTTTATTTTTTTGGGAGGTTGTGTTTAATGAATACACTTTCAGTTTGAGACAGAAGCTGCACTCGGGAAGGAAGATGAGCAGTTCTGTGGATGGTGCTGCTGGCTGCACGTAGTGAGCGGGTACGTCATGCCCCTGGGATGTCCATGTAAACATGGCAAAAAGGGTAACTCATTTTTAACGATTTTACTTATTTGAGAGACGGAGAGAGAGAGAGGGAGGGAGAGAGAGAAGGGAGGAGGGAGGAGGACAAGCAGACTGCACACTAGGCGCAGAGCCTGACACGGGGCTCAACCCCAGGACCCCGAGATCATGACCTGAGCCAAAACCAAGAGCTGGACATTCAACTGACTGAGCCCCCCAGGTGCCCCTAAAATGGTTAACTTTTATTTTATATATATTTTACCACATTTTTTTTCTAAACTAAAGAGAGAGAGGCAGGGAGGGAGAGATTGGGTTTGAGAACCCAGGAGTCTGGGTTTGAATTCTGAGTCTGCCCCTAACAAGCTGTGTGGTGTTGGAAAATTGACTTAAATCTGTGCCTCAGTTTCCTCCTCTAAAATGGGGGATGAAATAGCATCTGCATCATGGATTATTATGAGGATTCAATGAATCAATATGTGTAAAACTCTAAGACTGTGCCTGGAAGATGGTAAGTGCTCAGTAAATGTTAGCTATTATCGCTGGTGGGTCTCCTCTTCTGGCTCTGACCCTAACCAACCTCCTGAGTCATCCTTCCCAGCACCTTCCCTAGTACCCTCCATGCACTCAACTCAGCTTACATGTTGCTTCCTCCAGGAAGCCCTCCATGATGCTACCACCACCACCACCACCACCACCACCACCTCAAGTTTCCTGTTCTCCCACCGCGGCCTAAACTGCTCCCATCAGAACACAAGTCACTCCCTGGCACCCCATGTTATAACTAGGGTGTCCTCTGACTTCCCTGACACACTGAGAATTCCCTGAGGACTGGGCATAGTTGACTTCATATTTGTATCACCAACCTTGCATCTCTAATCTGGTGCTCCGCACAAGGCAGTGCCCAGCCAAGGCTGGAGGTTGCCTGGGCATGGAGGGGAGTCTGGAAGGAGTGGAGACAGGAGGAGCAAAGGGAGACCCTATGAGGTCTGTATGTTCTAGAGCACCCAGGCCCATGAAACTCTCCATTCTTAAGTACTGTTTGCACAGGAGAAATGACCAGGAATATAAACTGAGGCCCATGCTCCAGGGCCTGGGGAGGAGGAGCCTCACCCCGTGCCTGCTGCCCCTCGGTACCTCCACAAAGAAGGCGGTGGCAGTGATCTTGTGCTTTTCGTCACCTCTCTCCAGGAGTGGGATGAGCAGGTACAGGATGCGGCATAGCTCCTGGCAGGAGTAGTGCACCATGGCCCTGGGAGTGAGGAAGGGTGAGCAGTCCCCTCAGGCTCTCCCGCCCCAGGGGACCTGCTGGGGAAGTGGGGGGTCTGATCTGACACTCTAACCTCTGAGCAAGTCAGGGGCACCTGGGGTCCTGGGTTCCCAGGATTTCCCACCTGGAGAGGATCTCAGAGGCCATCTAGTTTAACTGCTTTGTTTTACAGACGGGGAACCTGAGGCTCAGAGTGGGAAAGCTTGCCCAGGAGCACAGAGCATATAGCTCTTTGCATGGTGCCTAGAGCATAGTAGGTGCTCAATAAATGTAATTGTATCCTGAGATCCCTGCAGGAACCACATTGTCGAAATCGAGGTCCCCCTTCCTGACCCTACAGGAGGCTGTGTATAGTGGCAAAGGGAAGAGCCCCGGTCTGGGTCAGCAGGTCATCTCCCAGCACTGCCTATTCCTGGCTGTGTGACCTTTCGTACATAGCTGTCCCTCTCTGGACCTTGGTTGGCATCCTGCTGTGCTGGTAACCCCTGCTCCACCAGTCAGCAAAATGCAGTGGAAGCTAACCTGTGCTGAAACCTTCCCATATGTCAGGAGCTGTTCAAAGTATTTCAACCCTTATCCTAAACCCTGGAGATGGCCCCTATTATTATTTCCACATGAGCAGGGCAGGACAGAGGGTGGGGGGAACCTGAGACCCAGAGAGGGACAGGAATTGGCCCTGAGTCACACAGCTGAGAGGTGGTGAGCTGGGATTCAGACCCAGGCAGCCCAGCTCCAGGGCCACACTGTAAACTACTCACTACACCACCACGTCTGTATTAGTATAGGAACTAAGTCCTAATGCAGCGAGAAAAGGTGCCTCGCATGTAAGCTGAGTGCTCTGCGGTTGCCAGGCACTGTTATGGCCTGTGAGCGTCCACAGAGCGTGTCCACCCACCGAGTTGAACGCCACCCCACCCCCCAACTTAGAGGAGGTGATGGGCTGAGGGAAGGTCTTGCCCAGAGACAGGTGCAAACCCGAGTCTCTCCCTTGCTGACGACTCTCCCTCCCCCCACCTCTGCCCCCGCCGCCCCAGCCTCACCTTGCCAGCAGGGACACTCCCCGGTGGTGGTTCTCCGCCTGCCCCATGAGTTCCCAGCCGCCCTGGTCCTCCAGAAAGGTAGCCTCATACGAACAGCCCATCCTCAGCAGCAGGGTTTTCACCACTTTGACCACCCAGCTGCCAAGACAAGGGGGCTGAGACCTCATGCCCCCGCCTCCATGGGCCGGGCCTCCCTCCACCCAGCCTCTCCCATCATCAGCTCCCATCTGGCCACACAAGTTTCTCTGGGCCTTGCTGATCATTAGGTAGTAGTCACCAGTGTACCCGCAAAAAGCGGCTTTTTAATAAGTTTTTAAAACTCATTAGCTTTGAGAAAGAGAGTAAACAGAAGCAAAATTCCCCCAAATGGTACTTTACCCTCCCTTTTCTTCTGAGCCTCTTCCCTGGAGGGAGGGGTCAGAGCCAGGTGTCCCCAGCAGCCCCCCAGCCCCTGGGCCTGCCTCTTTCTCCCATCCTCTCCCCTTCATGCTCCTGACACGGCAGCCTCCCCACTCCCACTCACTTGTACACAAGTGGCCTGAGTCCTTTACCCTCTCAGGGCACTTAAGGAGGGATCCCCCAACCTGGATACACAACAGCAACCCTGGGGGCAGTGTAGGTGGGAGGTAGGGGGAGCTTTCACAACCCATGGATTCATGAGGCTGGAAACCAGGAGCTTCGGGTCAGCTTGAGCAGCCTTGCTGTGAAGGAGCAAGAAGGGGGGACAGCTACCAGCTGATGCCCTGCTGTGTTCTCGGCACAGTGCCGGGTGTCCACAGGTGTGTGTGTGTGTGTGTGTGTGTGTGTATCCCTTTATTAAAATGAAAAGGGGGGATCCCTGGGTGGCTCAGTGGTTTAGCACCTGCCTTCAGCTCAGGGCATGATCCTGGAGTCCTAGGATGGAGTCCGATATCGGGCTCCCTGCATGGAGCCTGCTCCTCCCTCTGCCTATGTCTCTGCCTCTGTGTGTGTGTGTGTGTGTGTGTGTGCGTGTGTGCGTGTGTGTGTGTCTTTCATGAATAAATAAATAAAAATATTTTAAAAAAATAAAATAAAATGAAAATGGACAGGGGTGCCTGGGTGGCTCAGTGGTTGAGCGGCTGCCTTTGGCTCAGGTCATGATCCCGGGGTCCTGGGATCAAGTCCCGCATCAGGCTGCCTGCAGGAAGCCTGCTTCTCCTTCTGCCTATGTCTCTGCCTCTCTCTGTGTGTTTTTCATGAATAAATAAATAAAATATTTTAAAAACTGGGCAATGTGTGAAATGAAGCTTACATTTAAACAAAGTTTTCTAGAAATGTAAGCCCTCGTTTAAAGAGTTTATAATGTATGGACGTGCCTCAGGAGATACTGAGAGTTGGTGGTTCTCGTGATTCAAGACAAAGCATCAAAGCATTTTAGAGATCAGGTGATGTTCAGGAATTTGCTTTTAATTTTCATGTCTTGGGTTTTGTAATGACTACTGATCCAGTGTGAAAATTCAAGCTTCTACTGAGACCAGGGCTTTCAGAACCATGCAAGCTTTGCGCTGATTCTTTGAGACGTGTGCTGTCAGTTACAGTCCTGAACCAGCAAAGTCACACACACACACACACACACACACACACACACACACACACACAAAACACAGGAAAGGAGAGAGGGGGGCAGGCTCCAAGTGTTGCCCAACCTAAGAGCCTGGGGCTTGCCCTCCCCGGCCCTCCCTTCCCCCACCTTCTTCCCTCACCCCCAAAACTCCAAGCACTGGCTGAACAGCAAAGCAGAGACTTATGCATTTTCATTTGGAGGAGGAAGATTCGACCTTCCAGTCAAACACCAGCACCTTTAACCAAGACCAAATGAGCCTCCTACATATGTTCTCCTCCGTGACTCGACCACCCTCCCCTCCGAGTGTGTCCCCATCTCTAGGAGCAGCTGGTCACCTGCTCTCTGCCTGCCATGGGGACAGCTCTGAGCTCAGGAACTCCACAGGGAAGGAAGTGACTTCAGGGTTTCAGACAGTCGCAGCTTTCACCCAGGCCCCAGTTTGTACCAGGTGGGGAACTCAGAATCAGGCCAACGCTTTTGGACACAGAGCCACATCATAGGTCACTGCTCTCTTCCCCCGTTTCCTTGATCAGGCTCCAAATTTTTACAAAAATGACTCTACCCATCTTCCTTCCTCCCCACCCACTCCCAAAGACCCCAAATAAGGTCTGTGCTGCTTTGTAAGAAGGCAGAGGTGACACTGCCGGGAAGAAGGCTGTGGGTGGTGGTGCAGGTCCTTTAGATCCCTCAAACGCCCACTCTGCGAGCTCCACCTTCCTAGAAGTTCCCCAGCTTTTCCCAGCAAAGTGGAGCAAGTGTTGCCCGGTCCTCTTGTTGCGGGATGGGGGGGTCAACGACCCAACACATTGCTGCACCAAAGCCCGAGGCTGCCGCAGGGTACAGAAGCTGCACTGCACAGGTGGACACTGGGCTCTCTCCAGCTCCCTCATCCAGGCCTAGCTCAGGGGGTCTTGGGAGCAGAAAGATCACGCCCTTTATCCCTCAACCGTCAAGGACTTTGCCACCTCGTGTTCCTCTTGCTCCTCCTCTAGCACCTTCTCTACTCTCCCCGAACCCACCAGCTCTCTGAGCCAAGGGTGCCACCCTCCCGAGTGCCAGGTGCTCAGACTTGGTGCTGCAGCCTTGGCACGTGGTGTCCCGCTGTGATGCGGGGTCCTATTCGGTCCTTACAACACACCTGTGGGGGGATGCCTGGGTGGCTCAGTGGTTGAGCATCTGCCTTAGGCTCAGGGCATTATCCCGGTGTCCTGGGATCAAGTCCCACAGGGAGCCTGCTTCTCCCTCTGCCTGTGTCTCTGCCTCTCTCTGTCTCTCTCATGAATAAACAAATAAAATCTTAAAAAACAAAACAAAAAAGAACTCTGGGGCAGGAATCACTTACCCCATCTCATGGGCAAGAACACCAAGCTGCCAAGACGTTAAAGTGGTTTAGCCAACATACAAAGCTTAAATAAATGATGGGACCAGCACTCAAACCCAAGATGTTCTGACCTTAAGCCCAGCTATGCAACTGCTTGCCCTCAGTGCCTCAAAGTGTACCTCTCTGAGCACAGCACACAACAGAAGCCAAAGAAGGGGGCAGCCCAAGTGGCTCAGCGGTTTAGCACCGCCTTCGGCCCAGGGCCTGATCCTGGAGACCTAGAATCGAGTCCCGCATCGGGCTCCCTGCATGGAGCCTGCTTCTCCTCTGCCTGTGTCTCTGCCTCTCTCTCTCTCTCTGTGTGTCTCTCATGAATAAATAAATAAAATCTCTGAAAGAAAAAAAAAAGCCAAAGAAGGAAAGACTGCTAAACTCAACTACATACAAATTTAAACCTTCTGAGCGGCCAAAGATCAGAAAATAGTTACCAGTTAAGTGACAAACTGGAATACAAGTAACAAAGAGTTAATGTCCTTAATATATAAAATGCTCTTACTAATTAACAAGAAGGGACTCTTAAGTGGCTCAGTGGTTGAGTATCTGCCTTTGGCTTAGGATGTGATCCCAGGGTCCTGGGATTGAGTCCTGCATCGAGTTTCCATGCAGGGAGCCTGCTTCTCCCTCTGCCTTGCTCTCTGTGTCTCTCGTGAATAAGTAAATAAAATCTTAAAAATTAACAAGAAAGGGGATCCCTGGGTGGCGCAGCGGTTTGGCGCCTGCCTTTGGCCCAGGGCGCGATCCTGGAGACCCGGGATCGAGTCCCACATCGGGCTCCCGATGCATGGAGCCTGCTTCCCCCTCTGCCTATGTCTCTGCCTCTCTCTCTTACTCTCTCTGTGACTATCATAAAAAAAAAAAAAAATTTTAAAAATTAACAAGAAAAATTCCCAATAGTCCTATATAAAATCGGGCAAACAATGCTCATAGAAAAGGAAACACAGTGGCACTGGGTGGCTCAGCTGGTTAAGGGACCTACTCTTGGTTTGGCTCAGGTCATGATCTCAGGGCCCTGAGGTGGAGCCCCGCACTGGGCTCTGTGCTCAGCGGGGAGTCTGCTTGGGATTCTCTCCATCTCCCTCTGCCCCTCCCTGCTACCACTCATGTACATGCATGCTCTCTCTCTCTCTCTCTCTCTCCCTCTCTCTCAAAAAAATAAAATCTTAAAAAAAAAAAAAGGAAACAGAAATGACATTTCAACCTCAACTTCACTCATAATAAGAGAAATGCAAACTAAAATGACAGCATTTCTTTTTTCAACTTTCAGATCAGCAAAGATATAAACACCCTCTGTTCCCTCATGCTGGCAAAGGTGTAGGAGACAGCCATTCTCACAGGATGCAGTGACCTCTGGGGGGCAGAGGGGCATGTGGCAAACTGGATGCTTTAGGGGGTACTCCATTTTCCCCTTCATCACTCACTGGTCAAGAGCACTTTCTGCTACATATCCCTGTCTCAGCTTGAGATTGAAATGCAGAAGCACATTGATGTGCCCATTCTACTTTCAGGAACTTGTCCTACATGTACAAGCACATGTGTGCATAAAGACATATCAATTAACTCATTGCAGTATTATCCATAATGGCAAAGGGCTGCAAAGTACCTAAACCAAGAGGATCCTGGTTAAATAAAAGATGGTATATTGGAATATTATGTGGATGTTAAAAATAATGAGGCAGCTCTATGTGTATGTTCTCCTATGATATAGTATAAGCTGAAAGCAAGAGTGCATAACTGCAAATTACACTACTATTGGTGTAAAAATAAAAATATAAATGTGTGCTTATCTTTACATAAACCACTTATAGAAGGGTATGAAAGAACCTGGCTCTTCTGGAGGAGGCTCAGTGAGTAAGGAGAGGAAAGGAGACTCACTTTTAATGTCTTTTGAGATTTTTACCCATGTACATCTATTACGTACTGGTTAATAATTGAAAATAAAACGGCAAGGGGTGCCTGGGTGGCTCAGTCAGTTAAGTGTTCAACTATTAATCTCAGCTCAGGTCATGATCTCAGGGCTGAGTTCAAGCCCTGTGTGGAGTCCACTTAAAAAATAAAATAAAAATAATAAAATAAAATAGTGGGCCTTGGATACAAATCTAACACAAATAATATCTCTAGGGAGGGAGGAGGAAATATGAAATTGTGAGCTCCTTGGGGGAAGGCTGATTCTTTGCTCCCATCCAGCACCAGGCAGATCTGACACACGCAACACCGCAGGTGCTCCCAAACAGCTGTTGAGCAAATTATCGGCTCTCTTGAAAGTGTGCTTCTGTTTCCTCTTTTAGTCCCAAAGCTAATTTCTACTGATGGATTGCCCGAAAGACTTTAGGAAGGGCCTTGCTAGGTGGCCCTTCCCCAGCCAGGGACAACAGGACATACCGCACGGGGACGAAGACAGAAGGCTGAGTGTCCTTCTTGGTATCCTTGCGGAAAGCCATGCGGCCTGGCAGGTTGAGGCCGATGTGATAATGGACCTGAATGAGCAGGGCCATGAGAAGCTGGGGGTAGATGCGCCTCACACGGCTCACGCAGCTGTTGACCGACAGGAGCTCACACAGGCCGCTGGCTGCCTGTGGACAGAGGGGAGGCTGGCAGGAGGCTCCTGGGGGGGGGGCCTGGACTGCTTCTCTAGCAGGTCGGACCTAGGTCTTTGTTCTTCTCTGGCTCAAATTAGTAGAGCCCAGATCTCTACACCCCCCACCACACCCCAACTCCTGGCTTTACTGGTGAGCCCCACACCAGAACAACAGCCTGCCTCTTTGTGGTGTTGACAGAGCCCTGAAAGAATGCGGTGGAGGGCTCCTCTCATATCTCTTGTGAGGTAGAGTCTTGATCCCATTGTTCAGCTGAGGGGACATGCTCAGAGGAGTGAAGGCACTTATCTGTGGTCACCTAGCCCTTGGGAGTAGAGCTAGGACTGGAACCCAGGCTTTCAGACACCAACTGCCTCATATCCTGCATCTTCCTCATTCATAACACAGGCTCAGAGACCATGGTGAAGCACAGGATTCAGAGGTAGGTGATCTGGGCTTGAGCCATGGTGCTACCATTCACCAGCTCTGTGACCTTGGCTAGGACCTACGATTGTGACTAAGCAACAGCGTCCCCCTCTGTAAAGGGGTAATACCACCCATACCTCCTTCACTTTCCTCCCCCCGAATGTCTTACTTTTTGCTAATCTCCAGAATTCATGAGTGTGCCTGGTACATAGTCAGTGCTCAATTAATGTTGTTGAATAAATAAATCAGTCCAACAAAAAAAAAAAAATTGAGCATCTCTATCTGCCAGGTACACATTAGGTATTGGGGATAGCATGGTGAGTAAAACAGGTCCAGGCACTGAATTCATGAATCTCACAGATTACTCAAAAACCCCACACATTACTGTCAAATCAAATCACAACTGGGGCCAACTCCTCCAAGATAATGTATGTGAAGCAAAGTGTAATATGCACAGATATGATCATGTCAGGGAGATAAGGGAGGGCTTTCTTGAGGAGGTGATGCTTCAGTTGAGAGCTAAGGCATGAGTAGAAGTTAGGTTAGTAGAGAGCTGTTCAGGAGAGGGAACAGCATGTGCAAAGGCCCTGTAACAGAAATAGCATACTATGTATGAATTTCTGACAAAGAACAAGGCTGGAGGGACGCCTAGGTGGCTCAGTGGTTGAGCGTCTGCCTTTGGCTTAGGTTGTGATCCTGGGGTCCTGGGATTGAGTCCTGCATCAGGCTCCCTGCAGGGAGACTGTTTCTCCCTCTGCCTGTGTCTCTGCCTCTCTCTGTCTCTCATGAATGAATGAATGAATGAATGAATGAATAGATAAATAAATAAATAAATAAATAAATAAATAAATAAATAATTTTTTAGAAAATAGAACAAGGCTGGAGCCATGCACGTAAGAGGGACCATGGAGTGTGGTTAAGGCCGGAGAAGGGCACAGGGCCTTGCAACACAGGTAGGAATACTGTGTTATTTTCAAGGGCAATGGGAAGCCATTGAGGGGATTGAGAAGAGCAGATGCACATTTTCAAAGATTTTTTGGCTGCAGTACAGATTGAAGGGCCTGGAGTGGAAGCAGGGAGAGGAGCAGGGGTATTATCCAGCTGGCTAGGACCAGAGCTACAATGACAGAGGCAGAAAGAAATCTGTCCCTCCACCCAGCTACCTTCCTACAGTCAGAGACCCCTTTCCCTCTGTGTTCCCAGGACTGAGCTTGGAGCCTGGTGATGAGCACGTAAAAATTTTAGGTCACTAAATGAATGAATGAGTTACCTCATTTTATCTTCACAACCAGCACATGAGGCAAATTTCCTCATTATCATTTCCATTTACAGATGCAGGGACTGAGCTTCAGTGAGGCAAAGTGACTTGCTCAGGTCCCCAACTAGTAACATAGTCATGCCAGTTCTCAGACCCAGGTCTGGGAGCCCTCCTCCCAGGCCACTGCCATCCCCGTAGGCAGCAGCACGGTGCCGTCCAGGGGGTCACGAACAGAGCCTGGACACAGAGGTGCCCAAGCTACACAACTAGCTCCTGGCAGAGCCGGGCACCAGAAGCTGGGTGCACTGAGCTCGCAGGAGGGGAGGAGTGGGGAGCACAGGGTAGGCCAGGCAGGTCCTCACCGCTAGGGGCACGATGGAGGCCCGGCCCTTCTTGGTGAAGGGTTTCTCCTTCAGACTGGTCAGGAGTAGGTCCAGGAGATCTCGGACGTCACAGCTGGGCTTGCGCAGTATCAGCTGCCTCCACATCTCTGCACCATTACTGGGAGGTCAGGGGTGGAGATGATGATTGGGGACCGGGGCGCTGGGCCCACCCTGCCTCCCAGTGGTTTGGGGAAGGAGAAGGGAAGATGCCATCAATATGGCATCCATGGGTGTGACAGTGAGGAATGGCCCAGAAAACACACTCTTTAAGAGGCAGGCAGCAAGCAATGATTGAAAACCCTGTTTCCCATGTATCAGGCCAGGTGCTTTATACACAATCTATTCAATAAATATGGAGCATCTGCTGTACACCAGGCACTAGGCAAGGCTCTAGGCATATAGATATGAACAAGACAGGCAAGATACTCCAGTTCACCGGATTCTCAAAAGACCCTCAAGGTGGTTGTCATTCCAATTTTACAGATGGAGAGTTAAGGCTCAGAGAGGTGAGATCATTAGTCTATGACATCACAGCTAATGAGCTACAGTCAGGAAGTGACCAGGTCCGGTGCCTTCAGAGCCTGAGGTCGTTCCTCTGTGCCAGGAGGTCCCTTGGGGCCTGGACCTTCCGTTTGTCGCATAGTATCAAGGAGTCCCTGCTCCAGTCCCCTCACAAGGCAAGGGAAAGCCTCCGGGCCAGCCGGCACCCAGCCCGTGGGCGCTCCTATCTATTGTGGAGAGCTGAAAGCACTGACAGGCCTGGGGTGCACTAAAGGGTTAACAGAGCCCTGTTCCCCTCTGCATGAGCATTTAAACCTCCCATTAACTTCCTAGCTCTGTTTCCCTGGAAACCCGATAAAGATAGTATGTCAACTATGTTGCTAGGCAACATTGCTTATGGTAAAAATGACCCAAGTGGTAAATTGCATCTGGGCTGGGAGGAACTATAAATTAACTATGAGAACCCATGAGGACACTGAGCATTGAGCTTCCCAGGGTGCAGTGACTCTTGGGACTCCTCTCATCCCTGTGGAGACCCCAGAGGCAAAGTCTGGAGACCTTTTGTAAGAGGTAGCAGTTCTTATGAACCATTTCAGCCAGGGCAGCTCCTACCTTTTTACCGGGGAGGCCCAAGAGTCCAGTTCATAAGCCCAGAGGAAAGACTAGGGTGAGGCATGTGAGCCATTCAGGGTACAAGATGGAAGGAGCCAGTCTCTCTGGGGCTCATGCAAGCACCGGCAAGGCACCTGAGCGCCAAGCGTCCTTACATTCTGTCCCGGCTCTGTCTGGCCTGCTGCACAGGCTGCTGCGAGGACTCCTGGGAGGAGGAGTCCCTGAGTGTCCTATATCTGTCCTATATCCTGAGTGTCAAGTGTGGTCCTGCCAGTCTTGTGAGTCTGAAGGATTGGTGATCCCAAGAAGAAACCCTTGGGGAGGTGAGGGGGGGGTAGTGTGGCCAGAAGAGGTGAAAATCTTCCAGGTGGGAGGTCGGGGACATGTCACCCAGGCCCTCACCTTCCCACCTGATCTCCCTGGTCTCTAGGAATGACACCAATCATCCCTACTAGAAGCAGACCTCACCCCACAGATCGGCACAATTCTGCATGCACTATCATACAACGATCTTAAAGTGTGGGTCACAGGCTTCCTGCCTCGTTCTGTTCATTCAAAGGTGTGCGAGTGTTTCCTGGACTGGGAGGTTGGAGCAGTCAGTCTGATCTCTCTGGTCCAGTCCCTTCTGCCCATCAGACCATGAGCTCCCTGAAGGCAGAGAGAGGGAGCATCCTACTGCACAGTCCAGGCTGGGCAGGCACCCGGCTCAGCTGGTGACCTTACCTGTCACAACCAACCATCAGGAGTGGGAGTCATGCAGGGAGCATGTCCCACTTTTGCCTATGGGGGAACACTGAAGCCCGGGGAGAGCAAGTAAACTACCCAATACCACACAGCAGCTAGAGGCAGTCAGCACCAACACTCAGGCCTCCTTTCTATGGCATCCTTAGAGCGCTGGGCTTGGAGTTGGTCAAATCTCAGTTTGGGTCCTCATCCTGTTGCTTGCTCACTGGGGCCCGAGGACAAGGAACTGCCCCTCAGTTTCCCCATCTGTAAAGTGGGATCATTGTACTAAGGAGAGATGTTACTGCTCTCCACAGTGCCTCAAAAGTGCTCCACAATTGTCATAAGCACCACAGACCACATAGAAAAGGGGTCAGCTGGGAAGGCAAGGCCTTCCCTGAGTGGAAGGACAGGTACCCAGCCCAGGATGGGGGCTGCTCTAACCCTCTAAGGTGTGGTGGCAGGAGCCCCCCAGTTGGTACCTGTCCAGTGGTAGAGGGCATGTGAGCAGGGCCACAACCACCTCGGTCATGAAGGAGCTGGCCAGGAGGGAGACGGGCAGCAGGGCCACCTCACGGGCCCGTGGCTCCTGGATGTGGCTCAGCTGCACATAGATGCCCTGCATGATTTCTGGGATCTGGGGCAGAGCCAGAGCAGTCGTGAGCAGCAGGCAGATGTCCGGTTGGAAGGTCAAGGCAGGCAAGGGGAGAGTAGGGAGACAGGAGGAGAAAGGGGGTGGGGGTGACAGGATAGAGAGGCCAGGGAGGGGAGAGAAAAAAGAGAGAGAGAGGAGGGCACCAGGAGAGAGAAGGGGAGGGGGGGAGCAGCGCACCTGCTCCTTCCCTGGGAGAGCCAGTTGTCCTCACTGCCCTCCCCACCCCCACCAGATCAGTGAGTTCTTTCTCACCCGCAAGGGGGGCACCTAGAACTCAGCCACACCACCCCTGCCTTGCCCTCGCGCCTAGGGGTTCCAGTTCCTCCCACCCTGCCACTGCCAGACGGCAGGTCCCAAGGGATGAGCAGGCCCCGCGGTCTCCTGCTCAGCCCCTGCCCCCAGGGAGCCTTACCACCTCCAGCACCCTGTGGCGGTACCATTCCAGCACGGAGCTGAGCGTGACCTCCGAGGCCAGCTGCATCATCTCCCCAGAGTCCTTCCCCCGGGTCTCTGAGCTGCCTTTCAAGCCTTCCAGGGCTGCGAGCAACAGGTCCTTTACCTGCTGGGGTCCCAGGAAGTCTCCGAATTCCTGAAACAAAAGCACAGAGATACTGACACCTGGACGTACCCTAAGGGAGCCATACACACACACACACACACACACACACACACACACACACACACACACAGCCACCACCAGATCCACACAGAAGTCGGCAGGGCCAGGCATGTATACTCCTCTGTGGGTGTCCAACACGGTGGGGAGGAGCTACAGAAGAAGGGGAGACATGCATCCTGCCCCCAGAGTGGGATAATGTGCTTCTGGGCACAGAGCAGAGGAAGAAGGGGCACGCGGGGTGGGCCCATGTGGTTGGGGAAAGCTTCCTTAAAGGGGACATGAGCCTGGAAAGATGGAAGTGGGAAGAAGAGATTGGGGTGGGCCCTCCCCATTCCCAGGGGTGGGCCCTCCCCATTCCCAGGAAGGCCCAGAGCTGGTGGGCAGCCGGCAGTCACCGCGATCACACGCAGAATGTTCTGGCATGGGCTGACAGGGTTGTAGGGCCCCAGGAATCGCTTGTTGCTCTCATACAGCTCCTCCTTATTGGTCTCTTCCTTATCTCTGGTTCCTGCAAGAAAGAAGCCTCAGTGAGGCCCAACCACTCTATTTTTTTTTTTTTGACTTTTTGTTAAACATGGAGGTAGGACACAAATCCTAGAAAACCAGCTTGACAAATTTTTACATAGAGAACACATCCAGGTAGCCAGCACCCAGGTCAGGAAGCAGAACGTAATGGGTACCCTAGAAGCTCCTCTTTGTTCTCTTTAGTCCCCTCCCCCCTCCCCCTCCCGGAGCGACTACCATTCTGACCCCTAAACCCACAGGTTAGATTTCTTGCTATTGGACTTAACGTAGTATGTTCTCCTGTGTGCCTGGCTCTCCCTCAACATCCTGCGGGTAAGATTTATCCATGCTGTCGCAAGTCATGTTAGCTCATTGGTACGTGGTGCTGCATCATTTTCTGTGGTGTGAATACACTACCATTTATTTCTCTCTTATTTCTTTTCTTTTTTTTTTTTTAAGACTTTATTGATTTACTCATGAGAGACACAGAGAGAGAGAGGCAGAGACCCAGGCAGAGGGAGAAGCAGGCTCCATGCAGGGAGCCCCATGTGGGACTTGATCCCGGGTCTCCAGGATCACGCCCAGGGCTGAAGGCAGCACTAAACCGCTGACCCACCCGGGCTGCCCTCTCTATTTCTGATGGACATTTGGGTCATTTTTAAAAAGCTATCGGTGCTGCTAAGAACATTCTGGTATGTCTTGCCCATGCCTTTCAGGAAATGTATGCACACATTTGTTAGGTACACGGTCAGGAGTGTATTTGTGGGGTCCTAAGGTAGGCATAGGTCCGGCCTCAGGAGATGCTGCCAAACGGTTTTGGAGGCTGCAGGCGGGCCCAATTATATGCCCACCAGCAATGCAGGAGAGTTCCAGAGGCTTCATGTCCCATCAGTGAGCTGTCAGCTTGATTCTCACTGTTCTGGTGGGTGTGTGGTGATACCTCTTTTAAACTGCAATGTCCCTACCCTGGTAGTCCCAAGCCTCTTTTTCTGATTTGTGTTCTTTAGTGCTCATCATTATCTGACTTCACTATATGTATTACTTGTTTATTTTGTTCACTGTCTCTTGACAACAAGAAGGTAAACCCAACAGGGAGGGTTATTTAACTTCATTGCAGTGTTTTCAGTAATTAGCATAGATCTGGAACATGGTGGCTTCATATTTTCTGTTGAAGGAAACCTATTTCAGGCTCATTTCCTAAAGCCTTACTGCAGCCTGGCCTGGGTCCTCCCTGGATTCCCCCCAGAGTACGCAGGGCATCAACACAAGGAAGGGCTGTTGAAGCAGAGGGACCATATGGACCAAGTGTGTGGGTCATTTGTAAAGGAAAGAAGCTTGAGACCTGGAATCGATAGACCCAAGTTCAAAGCCTAGCTTTGCTGCTGCCTACACTCAGGGGACCCCCACAAACCACCTCATCCTTGAGAATTTAACAGTGTGGGGCTGGGGTCACCAGATAAAATATAGGATACCCAGTTAAATGTGATTTCAGATTGCCAGGTCACTCTGCCCCCAGAGCCAGGGAAGCTTAAACAACATGCCAAAGGCCCGTGGGCAGGGTTGGGACCATGGGGAAAGGAAGGAGGCAGGAAGCTGCTGAGACTGCACACCTCTAGGTACGATGCCAGTGCCTGGGTCAGCCCATTTCATACCACCAGCTCCCTAAAGCAGGATCTGAGGTGCTTCTCCCACCTACAGGCTGTAGCCACTCCAGATTCTAACATGGGACCTGTCCTTTGTTCATTCATTGAATAAACATTCACCCACCATGTGCCCAGCCCAGGGCTAGCCCTTGGGAATGCATGGTGACTATGACATGGACTTGCCCTGCTCTCAGCACACTGGGGCCATCATGCCTAGGTGTGCATGGTGCCGTCACAGGAATGTGACAATGAGAGTCACAGATAACACTTGGAAGGACGAAGAGGGGATCAGATACAAGGACTGCTTAAATCAAAATAGGGCTGTTTGTAGCCTCCCTCTGGTCCTGTGGGGACTGAGGCTTCACACCGGCTTCCACAGACCCCGTCAGACCCTGTGCTGGTCTCCATCTACCTGTGCCTTGCTGCCAAGGTTCTGGTCAATTCCCAGGCTGAGCACCTGCTCGGAAGCCCTGCCTGAGAGGCACCCCAAAGGGCTTACGTTTTTGGAGCTCCAGGATGGTGTAGAGGATGATGATGCCGTCCAGAGCCTCCCGGCCAATCTCCTCATCAGGATCCCCGATGCGAAGGATGAGCCTCCCCAGCAGAAGTCCCAGCGCCGGGAACCCCGAGGACATCTGTTTGTGTCATAACTTCAGGGACTGGGTCTTAGAAGTTCAATAATCTTATACAGCAATTAGTGAACAGAGCTCGATGGTCGGGCCCTGAGAGCAGAGCCCTCTGAAGATGACAAGGGCCACCTGGGAATCTCTGGACAGATGCACCAGCTCCCTTAGAGCCAACAAGACTCTCCCTCCCCAGAGTGTCCTCCCCTCCCAGGGACCACTCACAAAGAAAGGCAGGGTCAGAAGTGTGTGATTCAACACAGAGACATTGCTGTTCACGGCCCGTGCTCGCTCATGGGCCTTCCCGGAGTTCATCCAGGGCCCCAGGGGCTGCAAGGACAAGGGGGAGACTCAGAGCTCCAGGCTGGAGGCCACCCTCTGCGGCCTGAGTGGGCCGGTCAGCCTTTACTGGTCAGTAGGAAGCTGCCAGGGCACAAAGGCAACCGTCCACAGCCCTCTCCTCCTTCTCCTCTGCCTCCTCCTCCTCTTGGGGCAGAGGGAGCCCTGGGGTCCAGGAGCTGAGGCTAAGACCAGAAGACCAGAGGGAGAACGAAGGTCAGCGAGGAGAGAGATGATAGATGGCGAGTCATGAGGATAGAGGAGAAAGAGAGACAGGGATGAGAAGGGAGAAGGCAAAGCTATAGGGACAGCTAGAGCCAGAACACTGCAGGGGGTGGGGAGGGGGGGACAGGGAGAGAGCCAAGGGGTGGAGCTTGGAACAGGACCTGTAGTAGGGACCCTGGGGTGAGGGGCACTGGCCCAAGATGACATCCTGAAGTCAAACTGCTCCATCTGGACCCAGCCCCCCACCGCTCCTCTTTTCTCCTCTGTCCCTTTGCTCCTCCCACCCCCACACCTCCAAGATGCTCTTCAGCCCAGCAGGAGTGGGGTCCTCAACAAAGAGGGCGTTGAGCAGGGTCTGCAGGGCATCCAGGGTCTGCTGGTAAAGCTTCTGTGGGCAGGAGGAGGACCAGCTGCTAGGGGGCTGCTGGAGCGGACCTGGCCCCAGCAACCCCGTACCCGCACCCTGCTCTGGGTCAGGGGAGGAGGGACACTCAGACTGCTTTCTGGCCCCACCTGAGAGACTAACTTAAGGTATGATATTGGACACTTTTCTCTCTCACCATGGGTTATAGTTTCCTTATCAACAAATTGGTGGGGGCACCTGGGTGTGCAGTCGGTTAAGCATCGGACTCTGGTTTCGGCTCAGGTCATGATCCCAGGGTCCTGGGATCGAGCCCTGCATGGGGCTCCACGCTTAGCATAGTCTGCTTGAGGATTCTCTCTCCCTCTGACCCTCCCGTGCTCACTTCTCTCTCCAATGAGAAAAACATTTGTCCAAAGTCACACAACATGGTGAGGAACAAATGAGAGGATGGGTGGGAAATGCAGCTAGAACTGTAGGAGCCAGGTAAACGGGAGGGCCAGCCTCACTTTTATTATTGTCTCTGGGAAGTTCTGTGATGGCTACTCCTAGACCCAAATAGATTTTCCAGTGGCCCCTCCAGGGAGCCACGTCTCCCGCCCCTGGGTTCCCTTTCCCTTGGCCACACCACAGTCCCAGAATTGTCTTAGGAAGCTGTAGGCTGAAGAGGGGGTTTGAGCCCCTCTGGGAAGACCCTCTGTCCCCTGCCTCCTTTCCGTCTGCCAGCTCCTCACGTCTGTCTGTCCCCCAGGTTGTCTTTGTACAGGCTTCCTGGTCTGCGCACACCCAGGTTACACCACCACTACCACGCCCACCCCACCTGCCAACTACCTCCCTCCTCCTTCTGGCCCATCGCTGTGCAGCACTGCCCTCTGCTGTCCGGGCCTGGAACTGCAGGAGGGCTGCCTGCGCTTCCCAGGACCAGAGTGTCGTGTGTCCCCCCCCCACTCCCCGGCCGCCTTTGGGTCTTGTCCCTCAGGACCCAGAGCCCTCAAGCTGCCCTCAAGGGTGGCCTGGTCACCACTGCTTTCTAGCCTTGCTTCCCAGCACTCTTGCCTCCGGCCACGCTGCCCCCTTGTCATCCTTGGAGTCACCATGTTCTCACCGTCCTCAGGCCACTGTACAGGCGGTTCCCTTTGCCCAGCATGCCCTTCCTTCTGCTACTCCCCCTCCCAGATAACTAGCTCTTCTTTAACCTGTCAGCTACAGCCCCATGACCCCTGACCCCCACCTAGGCCAGGACATCCATTCTAGGCTCTTTGTAGCACCAAGTACTCCTTGCTTGCAACCCTTACCACTGCTGCAATTTTGCATTTATTCGCATGATTCTTTGACAATGTCTAGCTCCCCGCTGCCTTCCCTCTACTATATCCCCCACCCTCTGGTACTTCTGGACTGGGCACTGTATTTGCTGAATGAAAGGATGAAGGAATGCACCTCCCTCTTGGCTGAAACTCCTCTCCCTGAGTCTCCCCCACTGATCCAACTTCCTACACTAAGGTCACCTCTACCTACTTCTCCTGGGACAACCCTGCAGAGGTTGGAAGATGCTTACATGAGCCCCTTGAGGTTCTACGCTCACCCCAGCTCACGTGGTACTCAGCCCTCCTCCTCCCAATCCCGGCCACCTCCGAGGGCCAGGCCAACACATGCTCACATCCCTCGCTCAGGGCAGGACCCAGGAGTGGACAGAGCACCCCAAATGAGCAATCCCTTATTCCAAAGATACACTCATTCACCAAATATTTATCAAGTGCCTGCTCAGGCCAGGAGCTTGCGTAGGAGGGTGAAGATTCGCATCCAACTCCTAGAAGGCTCTTTCTCTCCCCTCTGAGAGCTCAGAAATGCACCCTAGTCTAAGGAAGTGGGGAGCCCCGAGGACTCACCTGTATGGCCTCAGCCTTGGCCTCGTCCTTCTCTTGCATGGCCTGCACCGATGGAAGGGAGAACACACTCTTCACACACGTGTCCACCAGCTCTGACCGTTCTTGCCATCCCAGGATGGGCTGGGTGTGACTGGCAGAGAGAGAAAGATGGGCCAGCGGTGAGGGAGGGGGGGAGGGAGGGGCTCTATGGCCCTGGAGGAGGGAAGTGGGTGTGGAGCACAGGGCCTGGGGAAAGGCAAAGGCACAGGAGAGGGTGGGGTACAGAGGCCAGGCCCCAGGAGAGGCAGGTGGAGCCCAGGGAAGGGGGCAAGGGGCAGGGGGTTGGGGAGGGGCTGTGGACACCTCAGCTGGGTCAGGGTCTCCATGGCCTGCCAGCGGACGGTGCTGGAGAGGGAATCCAGTGGCTCTTCCTCAATCTGCCTCTGGATGGGGGACCACAGGGGGCCGATGAGGGGGGTGAGGCCATGCAAACCCCCAGGATGGGGGCCACTGTTCAGCATAGGACACAAGCTGTGACAGCCCCCAGCCTGGACAGAACCGTGCAGGGCCTCTGTGGGGAGAGTCAGCTCTATGCTCAATTCCCATCCTGAGCCCAGTTCAAGGCCACCACAAACATCCCGTACCCCAACCGGCTGCACCCTACACACAAGGCCCAGCAAGAACTGCTTGGGCAGCCTCATGTAAGGAGGCACACTTAGGCCAGAGACTGGCCTGAAGCAGAAAACACCATGAATGGCTCTTGAAGGGGGTCCACTTGAATTCCTTTAAAAACATCCAAGGAGCAGCTGGCTGGCTCAGTCAGTTAAGTGTCTGACTGGCTCAGGTCATGATCTCAGGGTCCTGGGATCGAGCCCCACATGGGGCTCCATGCTCAGTAGGGAGTCTGCTTGTCTCTCTCTCTCTCTCTCTCTCCCTTCCCCCAGCTGGTTTTTCTCTCTCTCTCTCTCTCTCTTTCTCTCTCTCTTTCCCTCAAATAGATAAATAAAATCTTTTAAAAATAAAATAAAAATGACCTAATTACTTCTCACTTTTGATCTAGCCTCTACATACAATAGGTGCTCAATTAATGTCAATGAAATGAAGTTATCCAAGGCAAGGCTTTTATCTTTAAGGGACCCAAAGCTAAATATAATTTTGAGGATTTCAGTGGCCCAAACCATTCCAGTGGATGACTGAGAAGTGAATGTATTTTGCAAAACAATGAGGGAAACTCTTGAATGTTTCCCACCAGGAGGAATTTCTGGGAAAAGAATGTATTAAATAATAATGACTGCTCCCAGGGGCCTAGGGCCCTACAGCAGTCTAACCACTGGGTGGTGTCCTCCCAACAAGCCAGCTGGTGCTCAGGCATTACCTCAGGTGCTGATGAGATGACAAGAGCCAGGGTCAAAGAAAGAAAGTAGCTTGCTGAGCTCCCTCTGGGAGGTGGAGGGCAGTCAGAGGTGGGCTGAGCCTCAAATCCAAGCATCCTGCCTTCTCCTCAGTCCTCCCACCTCAAGCCTTGTCTCACCAGTGTGTGGACTGGGACTCCCACCTCCACCCACCCAACGCCACAGACCCGTGCGAGGTTCCCACACCATCATCTTTTTCATCATGGTCTTCTTCTCTCCTTCTGCTTCTAGCACATCCTGGCACTTCTGGAGGGTGATGACATTCTCCACCTTGGAGACAGCAGGGTGAGAACCACACTGACCGCCACCCTCAGGGGCTGCCTGCACACCCCCACCAGCTTCCGCGCACCTGTCCCCGGTTGCCAGCCCCCAGCACTGGTTCCAGAGAAATGCGAACCCACGGGGGCCCTTGGGGTGGGGTGCAGATTTGGGAAGGCTGTGGATAATCCCCAAAGGGCAGCATTTGGGGGAGGACTAGATTTCAGGCTCTGCAAAGTACTCTCCCTCTCTTGAGGGAGAAGGGGTAGGAGCTGATGGGATGGAAGAGGTGCTGATGCCTCCAGTTGGAATCACACCATTAGTAATACCTCTTAAAGGTTTCTAGTACCTACTCTCTTTTTTTAAGATTTTATTTATTGGGCAGCCCAGGTGGCTCAGCGGTTTAGCACAGTTTTCAGCCAAGGGCATGATCCTGGAGACCCGGGATCGAGTCCCATGTCAGGCTCCCTGCATGGAGCCTGCTTCTCCCTCTGCCTGTGTCTCTGCCTCTCTCTCTCTGTCTCTCATGAATAAATAACTAAAATCTTTATTAAAAAAATATTTATTTATTTGAGGGAGAGACAGAGAGAGAAAGAGTAGGGGGAGGGGCAAAGGGAGGAGGACAAGCAGGCTCCCCTCTGAGCAGGGAGCCCAATGTGGGGACTTGATCCCAGGACCCTGAGACCATAACCTGAGCCAAAGGCAAACGTGTAATTGGCTGCGCCACACAGGTGCCACTCTCGTATCCACTCTTAAGGGCACATCCTAGTCAGAGCAAGGCATTCTGCCACCTGAGAGAGGAAATACCTTTATCAATGTCTAATTAATCTATGACTTCTCATTATCTCAAGGTAAAAGAAGAAAAAATGATGAAATAGATGAACTAATTCCATATAGTGAAAAAACCAAAACAAGTGAACCTGATGGGCAGTGTGGTGGGTGAGACATGACACAAGTTCTTGGCCCCTGCCACCAAGAGGACAGAGAGCCCTTGAACCAGGGCTCGTCCTCCCAGTTGCTTGGACCAATAGAATCCCATGAAATGATGACGTGCCAATTCCTGGCCTAGCCCGTGAGGCAACTGGCAGCCTTTTCCTTCTGGAACCCAGCCACCACACTACAAGGAAACCCAGCTAGACATGGAATGATGGCACCATGTGGAAGATGAGGGTCATCTTCGATGTTCCAGCCCCTGCTCCTGTCTACAGCAGGAGAGCACAAGAGCCACCTTACTGAGCCCAGACAATTTCAGAGTTCTCATACAATCCAGTAATTCCACTTCTGGGTATTTAGCTGGAGAAAAGAAAAACACTCACTCTAAAAGATGTGTGCACCAGTACGTTGATTGCAGCGTTATTTACAATAGCCAAGATATGGAAGCAATCTGAGTGTCTATCAATAGATGAATGGATAAAGAAGGTATGTGAGATTTTATATATAGACACACACAGTGGAATGTTAGCCATAAAAAAGAATGAGATCTGGCTCATTTGCACCAACATGGATACACCTAGAGGCTATAGTGCTCAGTGAAATAAGTCAGACAAAGACAAATACCGTATGATTTCACTTATATGTGAAATCTAAAAAACAAAACAAAACACAAACAGATTCATAGATACAGAAAACATTCTGGTGGTTGCCAGAGGGGAGGGGGCTGGGGAGCTGGGTGAAATAGAAGAAGGGGGTTAAAAGGTACAAACTTCCCATTATAAGATAATTAGGACACAAGGATGCAACGTACAGCATAGGTGCATAGTGACAGATGGTAGCTAGACAGATGGTAGCTACCTTTATCCTGATGATCACTTGGTAATAATGTACCTAAATGTTGAACTGCTACATTGTACACCTGAAACTAATATAATACCTATTCACTTATAACATGGTATAAATTAAATTAAACAAAAATTAAAATTTCAAAAATTAAACAAAAATTAAATTTTCAAAAATTTCAGTATCATGAGAAATTGGGCCCCTTGGTCCTTATTTCCCCATCAGAGTGAGCTTTTAGACCACTAAGTTTTGGGGTGTTTGCTACGTAACAACCAGTACCTTAAACTGCCAAAGTGATGATAGAGGGATAGCTAGTAGACTGAATGGTCATGGAAGACCTCTTAGAAGAGTCAATATTTGGGCTGAGTCGTGAATGACAAGAAAGAGGTAACCATAAAAAAAAAAAAAGACTATTCTTTCTGCCCACAGGTCTTGTCCCTGTGCTATTAAAAAAACAAAAAACAAAAAAACATGTTTTTGCACTGAAGAAAAAATAAAAGAGGTAACCACGTGAAGAACTAGGGAAAGGTCCGCCTATCTCCCCAAACTAGAATGCTACTTCATTGTTGTATTTCTACTGCCTGAAATGATCCCTTGCATGTAGTAGGGACTCAACAAAATTTGTTGAATGACTACAGTAATAAACCCTATTTGTTGTAGGCACCTTGCTCAGTGCTGTGCATACATTAACACAGACCTTATTCGAACTTTATTTATGCCCATTTTGTAGCTAAGAAGAAATTTCCTGGCAGAAAAGACAAGTGCAAAAGCCCTGGGGCAGGAAGGAGCATGGCACGTGTAAGAAGCAGAGAAAGGCCAGTTTGTCAAGAGCAAGGTGAACAGCCAGAGGGATGTCATGGGCTGGTATGCTCCCAAAATGCAAGACCTCTTATTAGTCCTGTCACTCTCTCCCCATGCCCCACCCTGGGACACCCCAGGGACTGGAGCAGCCTGAGAGCAGGACCTCCCTCCTGCATGGCCTGGCTTGGGTGAATCCCACCTCCAGGCTCTGTCCACCAGCCAGTCTCCCCCACAGCATGTGTATTTGCACTCACATCCACTAGCCTGTCCAGTAGGCCCCTACTGGCCCTCACCAAGTCCTACAGGTGCCAGCTTTCTCTGGTCTCCCAAAGCAATACCTGGTTTGGGACTATGTCCTGAAAAGGCCCATTTACTGCCTTTCTTCATCTTTAAGAGATCCTCTCACAATTGATTCAGTTGCTTAAAAATCTTTATTGAGCACCTATGATGTACTTCAGTCTAGATGCTGGGAACAGAGCTGTGAATTAAACAGACTAAAATCCCTGATTTAGGGGCACCTGGGTGGCTCAGTCAGTTAAGCATCTGCCTTTGGTTCAGGTCATGATCTCAGGTCAGGGTCCTGGGATCAAGCCCCGTCTGGCTCCCTGCTCAGAAGAGAGTCTGCTTCTCCCTCTCCCTCTGTCCCTCCTCCCACTGGTATGCTCTCTCTCTCCCTCTAATAAATCTTTAAAAAAAAAAAAATTCCCTGGTTTATGGAGGATGCATTCCAGTGTGGGAGGCTAACAAAAAAAAAAAAAAAAAAAAAAACAAGATGAACTAGTAAAGTATAGTGTACACCAGCTGGTGATGAGTCCCAAGGAGAAGAGAAGAGCTGGGCAGAGAAACAGGGAGCAATGGGACTGGAGCGGGGGGAGGGGGCATCCCAGGAAAGTCAGATGGGGGTGGGGCAGGAAGCATACCAGAGCCATCTTGCTGTCTTTGTCTCTCTTCCCTGGCACCTTCACCAAACAGGAGGCTACTTCATGGAAGGCTCCTGAATGTCATAGTTTCAAGGAGGAAACAAGAAGGAAGGTAAAGATGTGGGTATAGAGCTGGTGCCTCAGTCCTGTTCACACTCCCCCACAGGGCCCCTCCAGTCCTTATTCCCCTAGCAGCCACACTGAGCTCTCTTCCCTGACAGCCTTCAGTGGCGCCCTATCCACTGAGCATAAAGCCACCATTCTTGTCAGTGCCCTCAAGTCCCTACCGGATCAGTGCCCCCTGGCCCTCTCCCCGGGGCTACCTCCTGCTGCACTCCTCTCACCATGCTCTGGCCACATTGTCTGCCTTTGGAGCAGGGCAACCTGCCCCCTCATCAGGGCCTTTGCACAGGTGATCTCCTCCACCTGGGCCACTCTGCTACCACACCCCACTGCCCAGCTAGGGCTCCCCTTCTTCATATCTTCACTTGCCTGCCACTCCTCAGAAAGGCCTCCTAGATCTTCAGGGTAAAGGAGGCTTTCAGTACAACCCTCTTGAGCATCATCCTACTCTCTTCTTTCAGCTGTTATCACAATGTGTAATTAAACTCTGATTTGTTATAGTAGATATGTTTTGTCAGCCCTAGATTTCCTCATCGTTCTTCTAAAGAAAGAGGCCCTTCTCCCCTGTGGGCTACCCTTTCCACGTAGCTAGGTGAAGCCCATCCATCACCCCTTCTTCAGATAGGGGTGGGCCTGGAACCCAAGCATGGCCAATAAAAGCATCCCATGCCTCCAGCCCCGGTGATTGGCCCAGAGATGAGCACTTGGCTGAACAGGATCAACAGAACCCCTTATTCAAGAACACTGAGGGGAACCCAAAAGAGAATGGGTCTCTCTCCTTCTGAAGGCCTGTGAGTGCCCGGAACTTGGTTCAGGGCCACCTCAGCCACCAGAGGCTTCTGGAGGATGGAGCCAATAGATAGAAGCAGAGACACCAATAGTAGTGAACATGGCTTGCTCCAATATCTTGTCTTCTGGGTGGGTACCATTTTCCACTAGAAGGAACAAATCTCCTTGGAGAAGTGGCTGAGTCTGGGATTTGGGCAGAAAAGTATAGAATAAGCCTGAGATATCTTGTACTGGAAAGCTAGGAAGAGAGCTCAAAGAATGATGGGGACATGTCAAAGGAACACAACAGCTTACTTGAAGGGATTCCACTGGTCAAATTGGGGATGATTTGAGTATCATAATAAATAACGGTAGCAACAGATTATAATTCATTGAATAACCTAAGAAATCATGAGTCTATACTAACATAAACAAGTACATGAATAAATTGAAAGTTTGATGAGGAATGAAATATTTACATAGTTTTGAAGTACCTCTCCACAAAACATTTATTTTTTTTTCATTTATTTTTTTTTAAAGATTTTATTTCTTTATTCATGAGAGACACACAGAGAGAGGCAGAGACATAGGCAGAGGGAGGAACAGGTTCCCTGTGGGGAGCCTGACACAGGACTCAATCCCAGGACCCCAGGATCACGCCCCGAGCCAAAGGCAGCCACTCAACCACTGAGGCACCCAGGTGACCCTCTACATAACATTTATTACAAATGGTGGTGGTGCTACTAGGATCTACTGGGTTGAGTCCAGGGATACATCTTACAATGCTAGCAGCTGGCTCCCCTGTCCGAACCCACATCCACACAACAAAGAGTTATCTAACACAAAATGTCAGTACTGCCAAGGTTGGGAGATCTTGCCTCAGGAGAAGAGTATTGAATGGAAAAGGTCACAAGGGAGGTTTCTCGGCTGCTGGCAAAGATCTGTGTCTTGATCTGTGTGGTAGTTACCAGCATGTATACATATGTAAATACTAATCAAGCTGTACTCGAGATTAGTTGAACACTTTACATATTTCATTGATACTGTTATATATCTTGACAAAGTTTTTAAGAGGCTAATACAATTTGAAAACATGTTGTCTTTAAAAATGCAAATGGACAAGGCCTGCCTGGGTGGCTCAGTTGGTTGGGCGTTGACTCTTCAGTAGTAATCCTTCAGTGGTAATCCTAGGATCCTGGGATGCCCCACCTCAGCCTCCATGCTCTAGGGCAGAGTCTGCTTGTACTGCTTCCTCTGCTCCTCCCTCAGCCTGCACCCATGTGTGCATGCTCTCTCTGTCTCAAATAAGTGAATAAGTAAATATCTTTAAAAATGCAAAGACAAAATGTTCCCTTTAAAAAGTAAAGATTGGGATCCCTGGGTGGCGCAGCGGTTTAGCGCCTGTCTTTGGCCCAGGGCGCGATCCTGGAGACCCGGGATCGAATCCCACATCGGGCTCCCGGTGCATGGAGCCTGCTTCTCCCTCTGCCTGTGTCTCTGCCTCTCTCTCTCTCTCTGTGTGACTATCATAAATAAATAAAAATTAAAAAAAAAATAAAATAAAATAAAATAAAAAGTAAAGATTGGGGGCAGCTGGCTAACTTGGAGGAACATGCAATTCTTGATCTCAGGATCATGAATTCAAGCCCCACATGGAGTATAGAGATTACTTAAATAAAGAAAACGTTAAAAAATAATAAGATTGACATTCAATAGCCAAAATAATCTTGAAAAAAAAGTTAGTGGACTCACACTTCCGGATTTCAAAACTTACTGCAAAGCTATAATAATCAAGACAGTGTGGTTTTAGCATAAGGACAGACATATAGACCAATGGAATAAAATAGAAAGCACAGGGATCCCTGGGTGGCGCAGCGGTTTGGCGCCTGCCTTTGGCCCAGGGCGCGATCCTGGAGACCCGGGATCAAATCCCACATCAGGCTCCCGGTGCGTGGAGCCTGCTTCTCCCTCCGCCTGTGTCTCTGCCTCTCTCTCTCTCTCTGTGACTATCATAAATAAATAAAAAATTAAAAAAAAATTTAAAATAGAAAGCACAGAAATAAACCCTTATATATGTGGTCAATTGATTTTTGACAAGGGTGCCAAGACCATTCAATGGGGAAAAAGAATGCAAAAGAATGAAGTTGGGCCCCTACCTAACACTATATATGAAAATGACTCGAAGACTAAGCTTAAAAGCTAAAACTATAAAACTCTTCAAAGAAAGTATAGGAGGAAACCTTCATGAGATTGGATATGGCAATAATTTCACGAATATGACACCAAAAGAGGGCAGCCCGGGTGGCTCAGCGGTTTAGCGCTGCCTTCAGCCCAGGGCCTGATCCTGGAGACCCCGGATCAAGTCGCACATGGAGCCTGCTTCACCCTCTGCCTGTCTCTGCCTCTGTGTGTGTGTGTGTGTGTGTGTGTCTTTCACGAATAAATAAATAAAATCTTTAAAAAAAAAAGATCTTCTATAAAAAAAATATGGCACCAAAAGAAAAGACAATAGAAGAAAAAATAAAATCAGACTTTATACCAAAATTTAAAATTTGGGGGGACCCTTGGGTGGCTCAGTGGTTGAGCAGCTGCCTTTGGCTCAGAGTATGATCCCAGGGTCCCGGCATTGATCCCGGCATTGAGTCCCTCATCGGGCTCCCTGCATAGAGCCTGCTTCTCCCTCTGCCTATGTCTCTGCCTCTCTCTCTCTGTGTCTCTCATGAATAAATAAATAAAATATTTTTTACAATTTAAAATTTTTGTGCATCAAAAACAGTATCGGAGAGCCTGAGTGGCTCAGTTAAGTGTCGGACTCTTGATTTCTGCTTGAGTCATGATTGCAGAATCATGGGTGGCTCAGAGCTCAGCTCTGAGTCTGCTTATCCCTCTCCCTCCTCTTCTCCCCCCTCTCATACTCATGCAAGCATGCACTTGCTCTCTCTTAAATAAATAAATCTTAAAAAAAAAAAAACACTATCAAGAGAACGAAAAGACAGCTCACAGAATAGGAAAGAATATTTGTAAATCATTTATCTGATAAGGAATTAGTAAGCCAGAATATATAAAGAACTTCTAAAACTCAACAACAAAAAACAAACCACCAAGTTTGAAAATGGGCAAAGGACTTGAATATACATCACATCTCTCCAAAGAAGATTGTTGTGCCCAAGATTGCGAGTCCGAGAAACCACCAAGGAGCCAACACCGATGCAAGTGCATCGAGGGTTTATTAGCAAGCTCAGAGCTTGGGTCCAAGTATACCCGACACAGCGGAGCAGGGACTTGGACCTCAAAGTGGGTTACAGCTGGGTTTTTTATAGGCTGGTCTAGGGGATTTTCAGAAGGGGTGGAAGAATTTCTCCAAGTTCTGTTTACATTCTGATGTGGGGCTTTCAAGGGCATTGAGCTTTGTTCTCATTCTAATATGAGACTTTCTACCATGGGCGTGGGCTCTGTTGTCTTTCTGATATGGGATTCTCTGCTGAGGGCAATTCTGAGCTCTGTTGTCTTTCTGATATGGGATTACCTGGCGAGGACATTGAGGACATTCTGCAGTTTTTCCCATAAAGTTCAGCTCTTATTCACAGGGGCCAAAATGGCTGTACTTGTGCTAATGCTAAACTTTAGGTGGGATGGCCTTAATTTTTCTCGGCCTCCACAAAGATACAACAGCCAATAAGCACATGAAGGGATGTTCAATATCGGTCATCATTAATGTAAATCAAATGTAAACCAAAGCTATGAAGAGATACCACTTTATAGCCTTTAGGATATCTATTGTAAAAACATTTTCAGGACACCTGGGTGGCTCAGAAGTTAAGCATCTGCCTTTGGCTGAGGGCGTGATCCTGGAGTCCCGGGATCCAGTCCCATATCGGGCTCCCTGTATGGAGCCTGCTTCTCCCTCTGCCTATGTCTCTGCCTCTATCTCTCTGTGTCTCTCATGAATAAATAAATAAAATCTTAAAATATATGTGTATATATATTCAAAAAGAGAAAAATAACAAGTGTTGGCAAGGAGAGATTAATAGTGCAGAAATTAGAACTCTTGTATATTGGTGGTAGAAATGCAAAATAGTACAGCTGCTCTGGGAAATCGTTTAGCAGTTCCTCCAAAAGCTAAATATAGAAATACTAGATGATCCAGGAATTTCACTCCTAGGTATATATCTAAAGGAATTGAAAATAAGAATTCAAACAGGCACTTGCAATTTATAATAGCAGCATTATTCACAATAGTCAAAAAGTGGAAACAACCCAAGTGTCCATCCATGGGTAGATGGGCAAATAAAATGTGGTACACATACTGGAATTTTATTCAACCATAAAAAGAAATGAAGTACTGATACATGCAACAGCAGAAATGAACATTATGGTGAACAAAATGAACCAGACACAAAAGGTCAAATACTACATAATTCCACTTCCATGCTGTATCTAGAGTAGGTAAATTCAAAGAGAAAAAAAAGCAGATTAGAGTTTAGCAGAGCCTGGAGAGAGAGGGGTTAGGGGGGCTATTGCTTTATGGTATGAGCTTCTATTTGGAGTGATGAAAAAGTTTGGGAACTTAAATAGTGGTGATGGTTGTACAATACTGTGAGTGTGACTATGCCATTGAATCACACACTTAAACACAGAGCTGCCATATGACCTAGCAATCCTACTCCTAGGTATGTACCAAAGAGATATGAAGACATATCCATATAAAAATTTATACATGGATGTTCATAGTAGTATTATTCAAAATAGCCAGAAGGTAGAAACAACCCAAATATCTATCAACTGTTGAATAGATAAACAAAATGCGGAATGTTATTCAGTCATAAAAAGGAAAGAAGTCCTGATCCGCAATACAACATAAACTTTGAGAACATTATGCTAAGTAGAAGCAACCAGTCACAAAGGACCACATATAAAAAAAAAACAAAGGACCACATATTGCATGATTCCATTTATATGAAATGTCCAAAGTAGAAAAATCTATAGACACAGAAAGTAGATTAGTGATTGACTGGGGTTGGGGGTCATGGGTTGAGGATGACATTTAAGGGGTATAGGGCTTCTTTTTGGGGTGATGAAAATGTTCTAAAATAGACTGTGGTGATGGCTGCATAACACTGTGTATATTTTTAAAGCATTACATTTTATACTTTAAGTGGATAAATTTTATGGTTCTGTAAATTTCAATACAGCTGCTTAAAGAAAAAACCAACTTGCATAAAATTCTTCTATATCATCAGCATCACCAGCACAAAATTAGAATTGTATTAGAAGATAAGATATGCTTCATGATGACAATAAAAACTACAAAGTACCTAGGAATTAACCTACCAAAAAAAAGCACTGGACCTTTATGGAGAATTTTTAAAATTCTAGCAAAGAATATATCCTATAAAAGGAAAACTTGAATAGATGGATAAATTAAGAATATTCCAATAAAGTCTTTTTTTTAAGATTTTATTTATTTATTTATGAGAGAGAGAGAGAGAGAGAGGCAGAGACACATGGGACTCGATCCCGGGTTGACAGGATCACGCCCCCGGCCAAAGGCAGGGGCTAAACTACTGAGCCACCCAGGAATCCCCCAATAAAGACTTTTTGAGGACTTAGACAAATATATTCTAAAATGCATATTTGGAAAAAATAAAATAAAATAAAATGCACATGGAAGGGGCTCCTGGCTGGCTCAGTGGATGGAGCATGTGACTCTTAATTTCAGGGTTGTAAGTTTGAGCTCCACATTGGGTGTAGAGATTACTTAAAAATAAAATCTTTTGGGATCCCTGGGTGGCTCAGTGGTTTAGCGCCTGCCTTTGGCCCAGGGCAGGATCCTGGAGTCCCAGGATCCAGTCCCACGTCCGGCTCCCGGCATGGAGCCTGCTTCTCCCTCCTCCTGTGTCTCTGCCTCTCTCTCTCTCTCTATCTCTCTCATAAATAAATAAATAAATAAATAAATAAATAAATAAATAAATAAATCTTAAAAATAAATAAAATCTTTAAAAGTTTTTTTTTCTTTTTAAATAAAATGTATATGGAAGAAAGAGGGTCTACTAATACCCTTCAGGACACAGTGTGGATGCTATTGTCCTCAGAATAATTCTAAAAACCTCAAAGAGGAATTCTCACTCTACCAGATACATACTGCACCTCTGAAAACACAGGTTTACAAAGCCATGGTCTATTTTTAAAAATCACAATATGGAATTGGTGTATAAACAAACAAAAAATATCTGGAGATATAAATGACTGGAAAAAGATGTTTACAACATCAAAAACTGATAAGGGATTAATTTACAGAACTCCTGCATATCCCAGGTAAGTGAGGTGCAGGCTCCAGACAGGATTTCAAGGCTTCACCCAAGTGAGGATGTCAAACAGAGGCTGGCTGAGCCTAGAACCTGCCTGCTCCACTGGTCAGATTTGAACCTGAGAAGACAGGCCTGAAATCTAACTGGAGAGAAAGAGGCGTACATTTTAAAAGAAATGTATAGTTATGTGACTCATAATTTAGACATAATAAAATCGTTATGATATGGAGATATTTCAGTTAGGGAAATTGAAGCTCAGAGAGATTAGGTAGATTGTCCCAAGTCACACAGCAAGCAGAGGCTGAGCACTAGATCGCTTGTGTATACTAATATTTTGCATCCTGTCCATTGTATGCTGTTCCTTCCTCTCCCCTCTTCCTTTCTCTAGCCTCCCTGTCCTACGAGTCTGAATACAAAATTCTTCCAGGGTAGTGCCCTCTCTGGGGTTGTCACCCTTGCTGTACTCACCCTCTGGGATGCGTTGGAAGGCTGTGGTGTCCTTGTCTGTGGTGTTACAGGTGGGGAACCCCAGCGGGAACTGGCCCGTCTCAGGGCTGACCATCTCGCCCCAACTCTCCAGATTCCCATCCAAGGGTATGGCATGGATGCTGTTGTCCTCAGAATAATCCTGCTGGCTGCTCAGTGTCAGAGTGGAGGTGTCACTGAAGATAAGGCTGGAGCCAAGACTGAGAGTCTCATTGGAGGCCAAGATCAGGGTCATGCATGAGGGTGGAGAAAGGGTAGAATTGGGTCCATGGGTACTAGAGTGCAGGCTGATACCGTCACTGGAGCCAGGAATTAGGGTCAAGCATGAGGCCTGAGTGATGGTCATGTTCAAGTCAGACCTGGGATTACCATTTGAAGCCACATTGATGGTTCCCTTGGAACTCGTGTTCCAGGCTGCACCAAAGGCTCCTTTTGAGACAGACCCAGAGATCTTATGTGAAACCACAGTGATGGTCTCATTGATATCTGGGATCAGGGTCCCAACAGAACCTGAAGCTGCTTGTAGGTCCAGCTTGGAGGTGTTTCTTGAGCCCACACCAAGTATCTGGCTGGAATCCCGGTCCAGAGAAGAATTTGAGGCTGGAATAAGGAGTGCTTTCGAGCCTGGCCTGGAGACGCACTGGCCCACAACCAGGGCTTCTCTTGAATAGGGCCTTATAAATGGATTTGCCTCAGACCTGGAAGGGTTGGAGTTACTCTGACCCAAATCAGCTATCTTGCCTGGGAGTGAGTTGAAAGCCTCCTCAGCATCAGGCCCAGAATGACTCCCTGAACCCAGACCCTGGGCCTCAGTAGAGCTGGGGCTCAGAACGAAGTTTGAGGCTGGACCTAGGGCCCTCTGCAAGTTAGGCTGTGAGACGTGATTTGAACTCAGGCCCAAGGCTTCACCAGAGTGGGGAGTGATGATCTGGAGGGAGGCAGGGCCCACAGTCTGGCCATCATCAGGGCTGGGGGTGTTACCAGATGCCAGGCCGGGGGCCTCCTCTGAGACAGGACTCAGAGTTGGATTAAGGTCTGGAACAAGAACTGAGCCAGGATTCAGGGCTGGGTTTATAAGGGGAACAAGGTTCATGTCCAGGTGGGGCCCAGAGATGGTGCTGGAGCCGAAATCTGGGGCCTCGGTGAAGCTGAGACCAGGTGTCGTCTTTGAGCTTTCACAGAGGACCAGACTAGCCTCTGGGCTCAGGGCCATGCCTGGCCTGGCGGTCTCTCAGTGCCACGGCTCCCTTCTCTCCAATAGCCAACTGTTGAGCTCCCCACAAGGCTCCTGAGAGGGAAAAAGGCAAACTCAGTCATGCTTCACCTTTTAAGTCATGCTTAAAACTTTTCCATGGCTCCCCACTATCCCCGGGATGAAAGCCCTTGCATGACTTCCAGGTCTTTCGTGACTGCGCCCAGCTCACCTATCCAGCGCCATCTACACAGCTGTTCCCCTCAACCTCTCAGGCCAGCCATATTCCCTGGGTTTCTCTGACCATGCCATGCTCCCTCTCAACTCTTCAACAATGTGATTCCCTTGGCTTGGAACCTCCTCCCACTGTCCTTTGCCAAGCCCACTCCTCCCAGCAAAATATTCATCCTACTTTACTCCAGTGACCCATTTAGTGGTCTAGCCGCTGGGAGAGGTGGCAAGAACTATGCGTAGCTTAGTCCCTGGGACATCCCCAACCTCCAGCACCCATTGGGAAGCCTGTAAATACTAGACAAAGGTAGAAAAGGGGAAGGAGGATGCTCCTTAGGGGTTGCCCTACTTCCAGTCTAAATTTCTAGAACTACCCACTGCCCTGGACAGTTTGCCTCTTCTGGATGAGGCAGGCTACATAGAGGAGACTCTGGAGCAGTACTCAAAACCAGAGCCTGCCTCACCACAGCAATCTGACTGCTGAGTGAGCCCCCCAGCCGCCCCCTCCCCCCCACAACCCTACCTATCTTTCACACTTGGGTTCCTCTCCCTGTGGGAATCACTGGGAGAGCTTACCTGCATTCATGGTGTTCTTAAGCAGGAGTGGGCCTCTGGAGGAGACACAGAAGAAGACCAAGTCAGGTAACATGTGTTTTTTTTTTATGCTTCCTGAGCGAAGTCCATAGGCCAGACATGCACATCTGCTAACCATATTGCCTGAGACACACACACACACACACACACAGTCCTGAAGTTAGATATTATTGCTGCATTATATACTTAAGGAATTGAAGGTCAAAGAGAGGAATGTCATCCACCCTATTGGCCCTCAGGGAAGCCAAGACCATCTCTTTATGCTACTCATCCACCTGAACTCTTCCTCCAAGGCTTTCCACTGTCTTCAGGACAGTATCCCCAATCCTTAGCAGGACCTAAGAGGACCTTCTGTGTCTGGCCTTAACACTCCTCTCACCTGTCTAGCCTGTCCAAACTCCCTTCCCCACTCCATTCCACCACCCCTCAACTCTTTAGTGTTTCTCCAAAGAACCAGGCTCTGGGTTAGGTCTGGGCCTCCCAGAAGTTGGGCATACCCTTCTCCAGACTCCTTCCCTGTTAGTTATTTCTTCTTCACTCACTCATTTATTTCATTTCATCACTTATTCATTATTCATTAATACACTAACTCATTCACTAAATCATTTACCCATTCCACAAACTTTGCTGTACATCTTTATAGCTCAGCTTTGGAAAGACCATAGATTTGGAGTCATATGGTTCTGGATTCCATCCCAGTTCAACTTCTTACTAGTCTGAGTGAGCTTGGGCAAGAGACCTTTTCGTCTCTGGCCCTCCCCCGGCTCATCTCTAACATGGGAAGCATAAAACCTGCCACCCACAATGGTTGTGGCTTCAGTGCTTAGCACTAAAAATATGGCCTACTCAAGGTCCTCTCTAAATGATAGCCACTCTTCTGTTACTCCTTGCCAGGCGCTGCAGGCAGAAAGGAATAAGGTGCTCAGAGCCCAGTGGGAACTGCCCTCATTCCAAGCAAATAGATTATGTACAGCTTTGCATCCTGCCTCAGAAGCAGGGAATGTCCACTTACCATCAGCACCAGAGATGACTTGACCTGGAAGCTATGAAATTTAAAACTCCGGGACTCCTTGCCTACACAATCCCTTTCCAAGGATACCATAATTTTGTATTCATAATTCTGTCTTCTTTTATTTAAAGAAGAGCCTAAAAAAGTCTTCAGACTCCAAAAAACCCCCTAGATCTTTCCTTCATGACCCTCCCACTTGTGTGCATGCTTGTGTGTGTGTGTGTGTGTGTGTGTGCATGCAGGCATATACACACACCCCATAGTTATCAAAGAGAGGCATTTTCAACCTGGAAAAATATGCCTTGGATGCAGCCTCTGAGGCTTCATGTAGGATTTTGGAAGGTCCACGTGGTTTGGGCCGTGGAAGAGAACAATCTCTACCCCTCTGACATAGCAGATGCACAATATCAGGTCACTGGGCAGAAAACTACAGGTCTCAACCCTGGCTGACCCTCCCTCTTCCCTGAGAAAAAACAGATTTCTCCCACTTTTCTCCTGTTCCCTCATGTCTTCTTTCATCCTGCAACAGACAGGCAAGGCTTCCGAGCTGCCTGCCAGTGACTGGGACAGCCCATATCTTATCCTCCACCAAAGGGACATTCTGCATTGGGAAGAGTGGTGGTTGTCGAGGGGCTTGGATGGGACACAGGGGAGCCAACAGGGCTCATTACTGACTCAGTAGTTACCAGCTACCTATTGGCCTTTGTTTCCCAGGCCCTGGAGTCCCAAATAAGGAGGGCGGAGGACAGCCATAAAACAGCAAGTTAATCCTAAAACTGAGAGAACCGCTGACTGATTTCCATCCCCTCTCCTCAGTGAGCCCTTCCAGGCCTTGAACAGGGGTTGTGGGAGCTCTTGGGAGGTGTAATTATCAGTGGATCTTCCAGTTCCTCGTTGACAACACATTTATTGGCCCAGAATATGTTAAGTACTTGTAAGCATGTGATCACACTACCCTGAAAAACACCCATCCGACACTGGAACACTTTATACCTAGAGAATCCAAAACAGAACTTGCTATCTTTCCCCTAAGTCAGACCTTCCTATTCTCTTCCATTTCTACTAACTGGCACTACTATGTAAGCTAGAAATGATATCATCCTCTACTCTCTTTCTCACTTGCTCCATCCAATTTGGGCTGAGATTTGCCACTGATGGCTCCAGAAAAGCTCCCAAATATCTCCTCATATCTCCATCATCACTGCCAGACCCTAGCGCAGATCTCATTGCCTAAGACACCTGTGTTTAGGGACTACTCCCAACAAACCATTTTCCAAATTGAGCTGCAAATATCTTCCTTTAAAATTGCATTCAACAGTGTGGCACTGACATAAGGATAGACATACAGGCAAATAGAATAGAACTGCGAGTCCAGAAATAAATTTATGTGTACCCATGGTCAATTAATTTCTTACCAGGATGCCAATTCCATTCAATGGAGGTAGAATAGTCTCTTCAACAAATGGTTTCAACATGCGTAAAAAATGACATTGGATCCCTACCTCACACTATATACAAAAATTAACTCAAAAAAGATTAAAGACCTGAATCTAAAAGCCGAAATTATAAAATTCTTACACAAAAACAGGGGTGAATCTTCACAACCTTAGATTGACCACAGTTTCTAAGATATGACATCAAAAGCACAAGCAACAAAAAGGAAAAATAAGTTAGGCATCATCAAAATTTAAAACTTGTGCACCAAAAGACACTGTCAAGAGGTGAAAAGAGGGATGCCTGGGTGGCTCAGTGGTTGAGCATCTGCCTTCAGCTCAGGGCATGATCCTGGAGTCCCAGGATCAAGTCCCACATTGGGCTCCCGGCATGGAGCTTGCTTCTCCCTCTGCCTGTGTCTCTGCCTCTCTCTCTCTCTCTCTCTCTCTCTGTGTGTGTGCGTGTGTCTCTAATGAATAAATAAATAAAATCTTAAAAAAAAAAAAGAGGTGAAAAGACAGCCTACAAAATGGGAGAAAATATTCGTAAGTCATATATCTGATAAGTCCCATACCCAGAACATAAAAAGAACTTTTGGGGACACCTGGGTGGTTCAGTGGTTGAACATCTGCCTTTGGCTCAGGTGGTGATCCCAGAGTCCAGGGATCAAGTCCCGCACTAGGCTCCTCAAGGGGAGTCTGCTTCTCCCTCTGCCTATGTCTCTGCCTCTCTCTCTGTGTGTCTCTCATCAATAAATAAATAAAATCTAAAAAAAAAAAAAAGTAGAAAGGAAGGAAAGAAAGAAAGAATGAAAGAAAGAAAGAAAGAAAGAAAGAAAGAAAGAAAGAAAGAAAGAGGAAGGAAGGAAGAGTTGACAGGGAGATCTTTTTTTTAAAGATTTTATTTTAAAGATTTTATTTATTTTATTATATATATATATATATATATATATATATATTTTTTTTTTTTTTTTTAAGTAAGCTCCATGCCCAGTGTGGAGCCCAATGTCAAGTTTGAACCCACAACCTGAGATCAAGATCTAAACTGAGATTAACAGTTGGTTGCTAACTGAGCCACCCAGACGCCCTTAAAAAACTCTCAAAACTCTACATCAAAAAGGCAAGAAATCAAAATTTAAAATGAGCAAAAAAGACTTGAATACGATATTTTTCCAAAGAAGATATACAAAAATTTAACAAGCACACAAAAATATGCTCAACATCATTAACCCTTAGGAAGATACAAATCAAATCCACAATGAGGCATTATTTTATACTCATTATTATTTTTTAAATGGAAAATAACAAGGAGCAGCTGCTGGCTCAGTCGGCAGAGCATGTGACTCTTGATCTCAGGGTCATGAGTTTGAGGCCCACATTGGGCATAGAGATCACTTTTAAAACAAAAAGTTGAAAAATTTTTCAAAAAAAGAAAAGAACAAGTGTTGGCAAAGAAGGATATAGAAAATTGACACCCTCAAACAGTGTTAATAAGGATATAAAATGGTGTAGTGTCTGTAAAAACAATGTGGTAGTATAAGAAGTCAAACAGAATCACCAAATGATCCAGCAATTCCACTCCTAGCTACATACTCAAAAGAGTTGAAAATGGATGTTCCAATAAAAACTTGTAAAAAAAAAAAAAAAAAAGGTTAACAGTAGCACATTCACAAAAGTCAAAGGTGAAAACAACTTAAGTGTTCGTGAACTGGTGGATGGATATCCATGAAATGAAATGTTATTCAGCCACAAAAAAGAATCACTTGCTGATATTTGTTAAGGACAAACTGAAAATATCATGCAAAGTGAAAGAAGTCAGACACAAAAGCCACATATTGGATGATTCCATTTATATGAAATATCTAAAATAATCAAATCTCAAGAGACTCAAAGCAAATTAAGGCAGATAGAAAGAGGTTGCCAGGGACCGGGGAAAGAAGAGAATGGGAAGTGACTGCTTGCTGCGTACAGGCTTACTTTTGGGAGTGACAAAAATGGGAACAAGATAATGACTGTGGTTACGCAACACTGTGAAGGTACTATTTGCCACTAACAGTGAGTTTTATGCTATGATTATTGTGCCACAATTTTTTAATGCATGTACCAGGCAAGAGGGTGTAGACTCACTTTTCCCTGATCTTTCCTTCCAGGGACAACTAAATATCCTGGAAATGATTCAACTGACAGCCATAAAAGGACTCTGAAAGCTAGGAAGAAGGCAGTGGATTAGCTAGGAACCTCAGGACTTGAGGGATGACACTGGGTGCGTTCCCCAGCGTTTTCTTTTTATCTTCCATATATCCCAGACTGGGCACCAGATAGGCCTGCCACACATCTGCCAAGAGCATGTGTGTAAATACACACATACAAAGGGAAAAAAGCCTGCTCCCTCTGGCTAAAGGACCAGAAAAAGGGAAGCCTAATGAGGTGGACCCCCAATGGGGAGCTCTAATCCTCTTTCTGTATCAGAGGGACCAGCAGGCCAATCCACCTGTAGGCGCAGTGCCCACAGAGCCCTGCATCTCTGGGCTCTCCATCCAGGGGCAGAGAATTTACCAAGTCCCACAGCTCCTGGCCTCTCAGTGACAACAGGTGGCCAAGGGAAGCACTGTCTTGCCCTTGCAGGCAGTACCACCAAGAATGAACAAAAGCTCCAGCAGAGCCAAGCCATCCCAAGGCTCTGACTCCCAAGGCTCCACTATCATTGGAACTACAGTCCATAAAATAGTCCAGAACCTACACTCTACATCTTGACAGGCTGATTGCCAGCTAAAATAGATTTAAGTAAGATCAAAAGTCTCTTAACGTAATGTCCAAAATGTCAAGGATATATTAAAAAATTATCCATCATACCAAAAGCTAGGAAAATCTCATTTGGGAAAAGATAACTAATGCCAGTACTGAGTGAATCAGAGATCAGAGTTTGCAATAACGATTTTAAAGCACTCGTTGTAAAAATGCTTCAACAGGCAATTACTGACCTTCCTGAAACAAATGAAAAACTAGAAAATCTCAGCAAAGGAATAGAAGTTATAAAAAATTTAATTATTGAAATCAAAATAGAAATTACTTAAAGACACAACTGAAAAAAATTTTAAGTTGCTAGACCAGCCCAATAATAGAGTGGAGGTGACAGAGAACAGAATCAGTCAGCTAGGGACGCCTGGGTGGCTCAGCAGTTGAGCGCCTGCCTTCAGCCCAGGACATGATCTTGAAATTCCGGGATCGAGTCCCACATCGGGCTTCCTGAATGGAGCCTGCTTCTCTCTCAGCCTATGTCTCTGCCTCTCTCTCTCTCTCTCTCTCTCATGAATAAATAAAATCTTAAAAAAAAAATCAGTGAGCTAAGGACAGATCAATAAAATTTACTTAATTTGAACAACAGAGAGAATGGACTAAAAAAAAGTGAACAGAGCCTCAGGGACTGTGGTACAAAACAAAATATCTAACACCCTTAGAGTTCCAGAGGAAGAGAGAGTACTGAAAACATTCAAAGAAGTAATAGCTGGAAACGTCCCAAATTTAGTGAAAGACATAAACATAAAGATGTCAAAGGTGTCTACATCTGGCAACACTATGCCTAAAGAATGAAGGGGAAATAAAGATATTCTCAGACAAAGAAAAAATGCATACCGATCCAACTATTCCATTCCCCCGTAGCACCCCTCTGTGACTCCTCATGGGTTTTCAAATGATGGGGTGTAGCTAAAGTTTTTTTTTTTTCGTATTTTTTTTTATAAGACAGATTTCTGGGCTTCCACTGTGCACCTCTGAGGGGGCTGAGAAATTAGACATTTATCAAGTTCTCCCCCTTTCACTCCACGCCAAAGTGATTATCACATAACTGGTGGGTAGGCCACTGGTCTACAGGCATCCTGGTCTACAGCATGGTGGCTGTGTTTCTTTTACTAAGAACCTCAGGCCACAGCGGGCCTCGATCTCTCTAGCACCAACCATTCCCTTCCCCACCCCTATACTTGAACCACTCTCAACTTCTCAGATGTGTCGGCCTCCTTTTTGACTTGGGGCCTTTGTAAATATTCCTTCCTCTTCCTGTAAACTTCTCCATTTAAATCTCCATCACTTTCCCTGGCTATCATGTAACATTTTAGATGCCAGTTCAGGTGTCCCTTCCTCCAGGAAGTCTTCCTGGGACCCTCAAATGTGGGTGGAAGTGCTCTCTGCACGTGATAACTCTGTCCTAGAGGATCACTCTGTTCATTTGTATGTCTTCTAAGAAATGGGCTTAGTCAGTCTCTGCCTATCTTGTTACCCCTGTTTTCCTAGCACATGGCACAGGGCCTAGCACACAGGGGAGGTTCAGAAACATTCATGGAGTGGGGGATGGATGGATTGATGACAACTCTTCAAGATAGGTAACATTATCCTCACTTACTGGCATGTTAATTCAGACTATTTGGGAATCCAAAATAATGTTTGTAAAGCCCCAGGAAACGGTAGTCAGAATCCATACCAGATCCTCTCAATTTTGCTTTTCCTGCAATTTCTGATATTTCTGAGCCACGAATCACTCAATGAAGCCATATCTTCCTGTTTCTCATTCCCTAATCCCATTTCCACTTAGGCCCCTACCCTAGGAGTTGGTAAAGTCCAACAAAAACAACCTAAATGTCCTGATGCCCAGTTATAATGCACAAATCCAGGGCTTTGTGGGCAGCTAGACCCGAATTTGGAACCACTCGGTCTCTCAACAGTGGTGTGAACATGGGCAGTAACCTCGCCATGCTGAGCGTCAGTCTTCATACTCAATCCATAAGATTAGTGTAGGAGAAAAAATGGATAATGCACATAGGATCATAACACCTGAGCCCCAGTAGTCCCCCAGTAAATGCTCGTCCTCATCACCCCTTTCTCCCCCTGGGTGAGGGTAGGGTAGGGGGACTTGAAATAAAGACCCAGCCTGGCTTCCAGTTTCTCTGCCTTCTTCCGTCCCATGCCCACCAGTCTATGGCATTCTCTCCTGGGTCTTCTCACCTCCCCCAGCTCCCACCCACGGTGTTCTCAGAACAAGACTAAAATCTTTCTCCATGAGCCAAGTTCAATGTGTTACCTCCACCTGGGGCATCCACATGGTAACAGAAAATTCAGCTTTAAGCCAAAAGTATGAAGTCCTAACTGTGGAATTACAGCCAGAGGGGGGAAGACTTCTCCCCAGTGGGGGCTGGAGTCAAGGTGGTAACTGCCTTGTAGAGGCTGGGGAGGCTGCCCCCACCCCTGGGACTTTCCCAGAGCCACCCCTCAGCTTACCTAGTCTCCCCCCAGCCCAGGCTGGTGTTGCAGTCTTTGTGAGGTCACCGTGACTTAGGAGTCCCCGGCCAATGAGGCCCCACCTCTTGCCGACAGGGTAGCTAGAGGCAGGGAGGTAATCCTTTCAAAGAAGGACCCTCCACCACAGCCGAGAAATGACCTTACTCAGTTGAAGTCCAAGTTCCTTGCCCAGCTTTCAAGCCTCGCCATCAAAGCCCCTCACCGTACAACCTAAGTTCTTGTTTATCTCGGGGTAACAGCCTGGTTCTGAAGAAAGTTACAGGCAGGGGGTGCAGCAGGCAGAGCGAGCCCTGCGGGTCGCGGGCTGTGTATGGAAGGCCTTGGCAGCAGGCAGCCCTGTGGAGGAAACTGAGAGCCACGGAGGGAAGAGCCTGGCCCAAGGTCATGGGTGTCCCTTATCTTTTCCCTGCTCCACCCTCTGCCTCCTCACCCGGGGCGCAGATAAAGTGCAGAGCAGGGCAGGAATGAGGAGGGCCCGGCCGCCCGGAATCCAGACCCTGAAACCTAGATTCCCAGATAAGGAATTGAAGACTCTCCTATCTCACTCAGAAAACACTTGTAACAAGTGAGAAGTAAGCCGATTAAGATTACCAGTGACTCCACTGAAAAACCCGCTGGGCATGGTTTACAGGGCGGTAGCGAACCTCTCCACTAAGCTGTGTTCTGGGTTACCCCGCTCATTAAATCCCACCTGGATGGGCAGCCTGGGTGGCTCAGTGGTTTAGCGCCGCCTTCAGCCCCAGACCTGATCCTGGAGACCCGGGATCGAGTCCCACATCGGGCTCCCTGCATGGAGCCTGCTTCTCCCTCTGCCTGTGTCTTTGCCTCTCCCTTTCCCTGTGTCTCTCATGAATAAATAAATAAAATATTTTTTTAAAAAATTAAAAAAAAATAAATCCCACTTGGAAATCTGCCTCAGCCCCCAAGGTCCCCACCCCAGGCGCCTCCGGGCGCTCAACAGTGAAATCTCTCCTGTCCAGTCCACCTCAGTCCCCCTTCTCTGCCCCCACCCCTCTGCCTCCCACTCTGCCAGCTCCAGGCTCTGTACCGCACCCCCACCCCTCCCCACCCTCACCTGGGGCAGGGGGAGCAGGCCATCTAGAGCTCCCTCCCACTTGCCTCTTCCACCAACCAACCAACATGGCCAAGTTTTCTTTCTCAACAAAATCCTCCTTGGGCAGGAGCTCCTGTCTTGTCCCAGTAGCCCCTCACTCGCTCTCCAGCTGCCGTGACAAGCCTCTCCCAAAAACCCACTCTTGAGTTAGGGACACATGGGGCTAGGCAGGGCTAGGTAGGGGGCCGTGGATGCAGGCCCACAAAACTCCCAAAGAAGCCGAGGGTAAAGAAACCAGAGATATGGAAACAAACCAGACCACCCTGCCCTAGGTGTGGGCGGGAAGCGGGTCTTTTTTAACAACAGTCATCTGTCACCAACAAAGCATAACTAGTCCTCATTCAATGGTGATATCAATAGATAGGGTTAAAAGGGTTTAGGTTCCCTGGTTGGCTTTCAATAACAGACCGACCCTACAAGCCCCCGAGGGCAACCCTGTCGGGACCCCTCTCACTTTCGAGAACTTTCTCTGAATCTTTGCTTAATAAACTTCTATGGCTTCACTCATGCTCCTGCGTCCTCGGAGATTCCTTCTTCGACTCCGTGAGACAAGACCCAAGCTCTCCCGCATCACCCTGACACCCCTAGCCTCATGCCACCAATTAACCAAACGTCCTTCCAATGTTGCCCCCAAATCTGTCCCGTCCCTCCAACCCCACACCCTCCACTCTGGCTCGGGTCCTTATCACCGGGAGCCCAGAGGGAGCCCAGATTTGGGCCAATCATTGAAATACTAGCCCGCAGGGAAGCGCCCCCTCTTGCGCTAGCCACCACTGTATGGCTGCAAGGGAGCCCCCCGACCTCATTCCCACGCCTTCAGCGTCTCCCTCTGCCCACAGGTCACGTCCAGGCCGTCTGGCACCGAGGCCCCTCCACAGCCTGCTCCTGCCTCTGCCTGTTTCTGCTGCCTTTTGATTTGTTCGTTCCTCCTGGAACCCCATACGCATACGGGCAACCGCACGGATCTGCCAATTCTGATGAATTTTCTTCAAGTGAGTGCAGCATGCAGCCAGCGCCCAGACCTAGAAATAGACATTGCCAGGACCCCAGAGACCTTTCAGTCACCATCCCCCATCAAGGACAACCCCTAACCCCACTTCTAGCACCATCGTTTAGATTTGCCTGTTACTGGACTCCGTTAAGTGGAATTATACAGTGCACACTCTTGTTTCTAGCTTTCTTGGTTGAGCACGGTTTGTGAGACGTCACAGATTTTTGCATGTGGTAGCTTCTCCTTCCAAATACTGGCTCCCTTCTGGTCTCTTCCTGCTTTTTATCTCTTTCCAGAATGTTCAGGTAGTTTTTCGTTTTTCTTTTTAAGTTTTTTCTTTTTTTCTTTTTTTTTTAGATTACGTAAACTGTATGCCCAACGTGGAATTTGAACTCACAACCCTGAAATCAAGAGTTTCATGCTCCACTGAGTTAGCCAGCCGGGTTCCTTTTTTTTTGTTTGTTTTTTGTTTTTTGTTTTTTGTTTTTGTCCAAAGAAGGATTCCTGGGAGGCCCAGGGGTTGACGGGCTGCCTTTAGCTTAGGATGTGATCCTGGAGTCCTGGGTTCGAGTACCACATTGGGCTTCCTGCATGGAGCCTGCTTCATGTGTCTGCCTGTGTCTCTGCCTTTCTCTCTCTCTCTCTCTCTCTCTCTCTCTCTCCCTCCCTCTCTCTCTTTCTCAGTGTGTGTCTCTCATGAATAAATAAATAAAATATTTTTTACAAATCAAAATATATATACTTTGTCTCTGTCTTTCTCTCTCTCTCTCTCTCGCCCTCTCTCTCTCTCTCTCTTTCTCTGTGTGTGTCTCTCATGAATAAATAAATAAAATATTTTTTAAAAATCAAAATATATATACTTTGTCCAGAGTTTGCAGCTGTTATCTCTAGGGGGGTTGATCTGAAGGAGCCACATTGCCATTACTAGAACTGGAATCTCTCCTTTTAAATTTTTTCTTATTTTTCTTTTTTTCTTACTTGCTTTAGGATTTCTGAATTGCTTGCCTTCTCTTACTCTGCTGTTCTCTTCTACTCGCATGGAAGTTACATAGTCCATGTCTTAAGGTCTTTAGGGTTACACTGGCCATTTTTTTAAAAAGATTTTATTTATTTATTCACAATAGACATAGAGAGAAAGAGAGGGGCAGAGATACAGGCAGAGGGAGAAGCAGGCTCCATGCCAGGAGCCTGAGGTGGGACTCGATCCCCGGACTCGATCCCAGGACTCCAGGATCGCGCCCTGGGCCAAAGGCAGGCACCAAACCGCTGAGCCACCCAGGGATCCCCTGGCCATTTGAACATGCATATTTACTGGCAAAGTCTAAAATTAAGTAATAGTGTGATCTGCCTTTGGAAAACCAACAAATGAAAACCGAAAAGACCTTATAAGAGTTTCAGTTCAGTCAGCCACCTGCCAACTTCTACACTATTGTTATTCTTTATTTTAGCTTGTTTTTGTTTTTTACACCCTACCAATTAGACATTATCGATTTATGTGATCCATGTTTGTTTAGGTTTGACCAATATCTTGGATGACCATTTTTGAAGTTGAATCTCAGACCCATTATCTAGGATCAATTTCCTTCTGCTTGAAGAATAGTCTTTCTCAGGGAGTCTGAGTGGCTCAGTTACTTAAGTGTCTGATTAGCCTTTATCTTTTCCTTAGTAAGAGTTTGTCAGTGATGAGCTCTTCTAGTTTTTGCTTGGAAAAAAAAAACACACACACACTTCATTTTATCCTTTCTTGAAACTCTTTTCACCGGATGTAGAATTCTAGGGTATCTGTTATTTTATTTGAGCACAGCAACGGTAATATTAATATTTCACTGCTTCCTGGCTCCCATTGATGCTTTGAGAAGTCAGTTTGCCAGCTTTTTGGGGCTGATCAACCTATTATTTCTGGCAGCTTCTGAGATCTTTGACCTTGATGTTCTGCAATTTTTCTATGACATATGTAGTTATGGGTTGCTTTTTATTCTATTTTTTCCAAGTTGAGATTCATTGTGATTCCTAAATCTGGAGGTTGTTGGTCAATCACTTAGAAGTGTTTCCACAAATAGAAGAAAATAACTCCCTTTCTCTCATTCTTTCCCAGTTCTTCTACAAGTCTGATTACACGTATGCTTGCCCTTCTCTCTGTCTTAACGTTTCAAACTTCCCCATCTCTGATTTTTGGATAGATCTTGTCTCATTCTCAAATCAGCTGTGTCTAAACTATGTTAAGTCTTCCCATTAAATTTTTTATTTTAATTGTATTTTTCATTTCTGGAAGTTCTGTTTTGCTCCCTCTCAAATCTACTTGGTCATTCTGTATAGTCTACTGTTGTTTGTTTATATTTTCAAGCTAGATTTTATTTCTTTAAACATATCATTTTATTCTCTGTGTGGTGGTTTTGACTTCTAAAGATTTAATTGGTCTGATTCTGCTATTTGCCTTTCTGTCAGTTTTCACTCATGGGACCTTGTTTTCTTAAGAATTTTGGGGTTGTAGACTATGAGCTGTTCATTTTCCTTGACTCTTTGCCTGGGAATTCCTTAAGTCCTGCTTGAAGCCATGATCCTCTTGAAAAGATTTGTTTTTGCTTCTGCTAGTCACCTTGGGGCACCTCTGACTAACTTAAACTAAATTCTACCATTTAGAAATTTTGGACCACCTAGGCAGTATGAATTTGGACCAAGGACCAGTATGAGGGATAGCCTGTGTTTAATAATTTTCAGAGGAATTTTTTAAGTAGGATCCATGCCCAACATGGGACTTGAACGCATGATCCCAAGATCAAGAGTTGCCTGCTCTACCTACTGAGCCAGCCAGGTGCCCCCACAGAAATTTTTTTTAACCCACAAGTGCCAATATCAAAACTGGCAAGTGGGTTTATTTCTCTGTAACCCTCACTAAGGGTGCAGCATTTGGATTCCATTTTCATGAAGGTGTATCCTACTAGAATCCCCACTTTGGAGGGGACCCTGGGCTTTATGCCTTGTCACCTCAATCTGTACAGCCACCAGAGTGGAGGCTCAGTGTCACCAGAGTTTGGCAAAATTCCTCAGGACAGAAGTCAGCCTGACAGTCGCTTATCCCTCAGAGCTCCTGCTTACATGTTATTTTTCAGTCTTTTCTTACATTAGCTGAGAGATGCACTTTAAGAGATTATTATATTTTATTCAGCTTTTAAGTTGTTTTCCCTGGGGGGTTTGTCCAGTGTGTCTAGTCCATTGTACCACTGGAAATGTTCCCCAGTATCCTCTCCTCCAGTTTCTTCCTGCACAATTGCTGCTGTAGCAACACAGTGGTTTCTCCAAACTTGCAGTAATGATTCTTGCCTCTGTGCCTTTTCTCATGGTGTTTCCCCCATCTAGAATCTTCTTTCCATCCCACTCTGTTGCTCAGAACTGGGTTTGCCTCTTGGTGTTGAGCCATAAGACACAGCCAAGCCCAAGAATAGGAAAAGGAAGGGTTTTACCTATAAGAAAAGGAACATCCTGGGGGTCTTCCCCAAAGCAGTGTCCTCTCAAATAACAAAATTGGGGGAGTTTTAAGCTAAGAATGCACAGTATTCATGAAGGGACTTGTGTAATGGGGAATACAGCATGGAACTGGGGCAAAAGTTACATGATGGTGACTGAGCCCGGGTCAAATCTCGAGGCCTTCCTTGCAAGGGTCAACATTATTGATTCTCTGGCTCCAATGTGGGTCTGGTGTCTCAGGGTTCAGAGGGGCTGAGATCCTGCAGAGATAACTCAGAATGTGTAGCAAGTCAATCTTTACTTCTGAATATGATAGGGCAATGTTCTGGGCTGTTTTTTCTTACATTCTTTCACAAGATGGCTGAGGGCCTAAGATGACTTTTCTTATGTCAAGAAAGCTATGCTTATCTTTCTTTTTCTGGGAACCCCTACCTCTTTCTGCTTTCAATTCCTCCTCACTTCACCTGTATAACTCCTACCCATCTGTCAAAACCCCATAGGTATCATCTTCAGGAGGTCCTCCACGATGCCCTCCCCATAGCAGGGTTAGGATTTTCTCCTTTGCTCTTGCAGCATAGCTCAGAACACTTATGACAGCATGCTGTAAATTTTCCTGCTCACTTCCTTATTTCCTTCATTATACTGAGAATGTTTTAAGGACAGAGATGATGTCTTTTCATCTTTGCTTGCCTGGTACCCAAAGCCTGACCCAGAGCTGGTACCCAGCATCTTCAATACTTATTTGCCGAAGAAATGAGTCTTCTAATCTAATTCTTGCTCTAATCCACCCCACCCCCGCCCCCATGCCTCCCTCCCCAAGCCATGCTGTTACAGCAGCAATAGAAAATTAGCACATCCATTAAAAAGGCAAAACAAAGCAAAAATACTAATAATAAATGTACACTGAAATGACTGGAAAGACTTTCTATAAAATGAAAAGCAAATTATAATAGGTTAGTGGATCTCATTGTTCATTTTAAGATAATAACTTCCTTTTTCCATGTTTTTGAATTTCTAATACCTTTCTTTTTTTTAAGATTTTATTTATTTATTCATGAGAGACACACACAGAGAGACAGAGAGGCAGAGACACAGGCAGAGGGAGAAGCAGGCTCCATGCAAGGAGCCCGATGTGGAACTCGATCCTGGGTCTCCAGGATCAGGCCCTGGGCCAAAGACTGGCTCTAAACCGCTGAGCCACCCAGGAGTCCCTCCAATACCTTATACCACTTATATAAGGGGAAAAATAATAAGCTTTTATTTTCTCCCTAAGAGATATACCCCACCCTTCAAGATCCAGATCACACACTGCCTCCCCCAGGAAGCTTCCCAGATAGCTTTGATTTGGCCGGAGGGCCTTCTCTCTGCCCCCATGGCCTTAACACTGCAACTGGATTCGAAATGTCTGAGGAGCAGGGTACATGTTAGATTCTCCCCTAGACTCAGCAGGCCCCAGCTAGTGCGAGTTGAATGTTCATGAGCTGGATTTTTCCTAGGTCGGATATCTTAAAGCTGCATTTCCCCACACTCTGATGAACTTCTCTGGGGGGTTGTGGGGGATGCAGCCTCACAGAAGCTGGGGGGAGCCTCTCAGGGCCCAGTGGGCAGAGCCTCCTGCGGTACCCGCTCTAAAGATGGCTGCTCCTCATCTGAAATGTTGGTGCTTTCTAACACCCTCTCATTTCTTCTCTATATCAAAGTGACCCAGGTAACAAAACCTGGGGTTCACACTTTGGCAAGCCTTTCTGAGTGGTGTGGTGGGGGAAGTCATGTGGCTGGGGGATTGAAAGGATGGTGGTGAAACAGATGGCCCAGGTGCCAGGGAGAGTCAGAGCGTCTCCAGCCATTTTTCAATCAATACCAGCTTCCAGGATCACCTTCCAAAATGCAAAAGCTAAGCAAGTCTTTCTCCTGCTTGTCCCATAGGTGAAGGTTTCCCACCCCATCCAGGTTGGGGCCAAGCTCTTTATCAAGGTGACCCAGGCCTCTCGCCTCCCTAGATCCATCTCCCCGAGCACCCCTACTCCCACCTGGTAATCCAGTCATACTGCACTGCCCACGTCCCCAAGCAAGCCTTCTCCTACATGCCTTTGCTCCCTCCCACGCACATCGCTTGCTTTATCTGGAACATCCTTCCCTACTCCCCTTCCCCATGGTTCTCCAAGTCAACTCAGGCCGTGCCTCTTCTGAAGGCCACCTGGCCCCGTAGAAGGTTGGGGCTCCCCCTCTGTGCTCTTAATCCCCTTATGTCTCCCTGATCCATCATGCTCCCCCTGAGGGCCTTGCCATTGGCACTTGCCAGGTCTGACATCCTTATGGGCTTGAACTCCCCTCCTTGAGCACCAGCACTAGAATGGCTACTCTACATCTGAGATGCTGAAGCCTCCTGACATCCCTCAGCTTCTTGTCTCCTACAATATGTCATGGGTGGTGGCTCCCCAGAGCCTGGCATAGTGCTACATGCAAAAGGGAGCTCAGCAACAGTTGGTTATCCATCTCATGAGAAGCGTCACAGGCAGTGGAGTCTTGGCAGCCTAGTGCCCATTTCAGAGCTGTTCCACCTGCCAAAAGCCAGAGCTGGATAAGGTCCTTCCTCCAAGATGTAGCCTGCAGAAGCCACAGAGCCAAGAGAGGCAGGCAAGCTCATAGCTCACTGGCATCTTTCCCAAGGATAGTGAGCAGCACACAGTGTGCTGCTTGGAACAACCCTTCTCTCTTTGCCTTTGGGCAAGAAATGATGCTCTCACCCTCATTTTAGTCCCAAGCCCCAGACTTCTATATCCAGTGTCCTCCTAGCTCTTCAGGGATGACCCACAAGCCCCATGACTCCACAAGGCCTGAACCTTACTCCCTCCTGACCTGCTCCCCAGCCCCTAGCTGCCTTCCATCTGCTCATCTAGGCATCATTCATCATTCTAGATATTCTTACATATGTGCACACATACATACACGTCCACACATACATACACATGCACGCACACTCTTGAATCAGTCACCCGTAACCCTGATAGACATCTCTGAGAACCTCTATAAACCAAAGTCCTGTGTGTATTACAGGTGATTCTTGGATTCATTTAAACTCCGGGGTCCCTGAAGTAGGGATAGTTTCTAACTTACTTCCCACACTAGAGCCCCCAGGACACTCTCAGCATGAGGTGGTGACTCTGCCCTTTTGTTGTGGCTTCTGCGTGATCGTGATCGGGGCTGGTACACCAAGCCTGTTAGCTTCAAACTCAGGTAGATAATCTATCAACCACAAGCTGGGATGGAAGGAAAATTCATAGGCCTCTGGCAGATATAATCTGTCCTTGTCATCAACATTCGCCTGACCTTGGTGACTTCCTGGGGCAAGGCAAAACAAGGAAAAGATCAATCCAGCCTCCACGTTTTGCACAGGGGAAGAACAGGGCCCGCGAGGGGAAGACCCCTGCTCCAGGTCTCAGGAAAGCAAGGGCCAGCTGGGTCTACATCTCCGGTCTCCCAACTCCCAGGCAGGAGCAGGCAAGCCCAACATTCTCTGGCCTCTTAATGTGCTCAAAGTTCATTTGGGAGGTGGTAGGCCTTTCTACTTGATTTGTTAAGATCCTGGGAGGGTGTGGATAGAAGAGGAGGGTGGGGAAGGGGGAGGAGCCTCAGAAGCTATCTCCGCTGTTGACTCTCTTAGCCTGCAGGAGCCAGAGTGCCTTGGTGGAGAACTGGATGCTACCAGGGGCTCCTGAATTCCAGCAGATCCCAGCAACAGAGAGCATTGGGAGACTCTGAGCCGTGGGGACTTGGAAGGCATTCTCCACAGAAGATCGTCATGGGCTGCAATAAGGGGTGCTCGATGAGTCGGGCCAAATGGGCCCTTGTGGGCAGTGTCAGTGTGGTTCTGGTGATTGCCATCGGATTGGTCCTGAGCTTCACGCTGCAGCAGCAGCAGCAGCACAACCAGCCAGGTAGGGGCCTTCCCGTCATGCCATGCCGTCTGGTTGGCTTCCCATCGACTGCTCTGATGGCCTTCTCTCTCTCCCACCCCGCATCCCCACTAAGACCCTAACCCCAGCAGAAGGCCCCATCAACCTTCCCCTCCTCTGCCACCGGGCTTGTTGCCTTCAGCCCAGGCCTCACTCCTGTACCCCTAAGCAGACCTTCCTTTCTGGGGGTCGTGTGGATCTCAGGCTCAGCAGATGGAGCTCAATCCATCTTCCCCCCCCCCACATCCGCTCCTCCCTGTGTCCATTTGGGTAAAGGGCCCCTCCTTTCCCACAGAAACCTGGGGGTGGCCTCCACCCCCCCCTTCTGCCTCATGTCTGTACCCTCAGGCCTGGCGTCTTGAGGCCTCTGCTTTCCCCACCGCCTGACCTCCCTGCCCACTGAGCTCTCAGGCCTCCAGTGTCCTTGATCCCTGCTGGGGCTTCCCTGCATACAGCCTCTGGGTGCGGCCTACTCTCCCAGCCAGCCCTCGCTCTGCAGCCCCTGAGAGGGGCTCAACACAAGCTGCCTTGGCTGCCCTCAGCACATGGCCAACCCCTTTGCTGGCGTTCACAGTCATTGACAGCCTGATCCAGCACCCCCTTCCAGCCCTGCCCTCTCCATGTCTCCACTGCTATCTGTACCAGGCCAGTGGCATTCCTCTAGGTGACCACACTCTTTCCGTCAGCCCAGGCTCTGCTTATGCTGTCTTCTCTGTCAGGAATAACCCAGACCTCCTTTTCTGTCACATTTACACCCATCCTCAAGCCCCCTTAAATGTTCCCTCTTCTGTGACCTTCCTGACTCCCCCAGCTGGTTGGGCATCTCCTTGTGCCCAGGAGCCCACACATTTCTCTCACAATGCTGATGACTCTGGAGTCCCTGTCTCTCTGCTAGACATGCCCTGGGAGCCCGGGGATGATCAGTGGGATGAAACGGGCAGGAGTCTCAGGCAGAGGTGAGAATTGAGGTGAACAGCCCCCTTGGCTTTCATTCCAGGCTGTGAGCAGGATGCGGTCTGCCGCCCCGACGCAGACATGCTAGACTACCTTCAGAGCCTGGGCCAGATCAGCCGACAGGATGGTCTACTGGTCAGCTGGTACCACGCGGCCAACAGCCGGGAGCAGATGGAAGCTGCCCTACGCAGTAAGTCTGGCTGCCAGGACTGGGACAGGCCAGGGAGGAGGGGATGGTGGAGATGACAGGAGAGCAGAGGTGGGCTGAGACAGCATTACCTATGTGGTGGCATGATGGTTTGAACTAGATGTCTGATTCCAAAGTCATCACGTCCTGCCCTCTGCCCCAACCACCTGCCAGCTGCCAGATGTCCCGGCTAGGAGATCCTTGCCCTCAAAACTTATGGAAGCCAGAAGATGTGAATTTGAGCCTCAGTGCTATCAAAACTGAGCTGTGAAAAGCTGAGCAAATTGTGTAATGCCTCGGAGCCTCCAATTCAGAGTGATTATGGCGGCTCTAGGGTAGCAGACACAAGTCGCATCCTGGCCCCACTACATCAGGACCTTGGCCAAAGAGAAGGCCAGCGGCCCCAACCAGGCAGTGCCCACCAGCAGGGAGCATGGAGAGGTGCCCCTTAGCCTAGCTCAGGGATCCAGAGGCCCAGTTTCCTCCTGAGGGTTCTGCTACATCACTGGAGTAGGCCCCTGGGAAGTAGGGTGGTGCACAGCTGGGGTGAGGACCCTGAGTGAGACCCAGGGGCAGGGTTAGGCTGGTGAAATCAGAACTGGGTTCATATCTGACCTTGGCCCTTTACTGCCAAGTGATTTGGGACAGGTGACATCATCTGTCCACAGTTCAGTTTTTCCCTCTGCAGAACGTGGATAGGTAGACTTTCTGTACCATTTATCATCCAAACCAAATTATGCTGAGCCCACAGAAATATACCAGACTAACCCAGGCAAAGAGGGGGATACGGCCATGTAAATAATGATTAAACACTTAGTGAATGCCTAACCAAGGATATCCTATTACTTAATTTTTGTGAGAAAAAGGTACAGAGAAGACAAGTAACCTGCCAGAGTAGCATAGATTGCTACCTATGTATCCCAGTGCTCACGCCTGCAGTCTGGGTTCAGGTCTGTCCTGACATGCGGGGGTGAGGTGAGGGGAGAGCTCCGTAACTTCCTGTCCACTCCCTGGGGAGCCAGCCCTCCTTCCCTCCTGGGGCCACAGGAAATGGGTCCTTCCCTCCTCACACCCCACCCAAACACCAGATTCAGCATCTAAAGGCAAGTAACAACTTTTCATGATGAGACGATTTTGCCAGGAAGAAGTTGTTGGGGGTAGGTGGCAATCACAAGGAGGCACGTTAGGTCCAAAATGTACTTTCCACTGGTCTTCAGTCCAATTCACTGAGCATTCACTGAGTCCCTGGGTCAATCCCAGGAGGAAGGCTCAGAAATGAGATGTGACCTAATCACATCTAGCCCCCTTGCCGAGGGGCTCCCAGTGTCTCCAAGGGAGGCAGTTAGTGCAAGTCAAGCCAAGCAGCAGCAGCATCAGAGGGTCATAATGACTCAGATGGCTCTCGATGCACCCCTGTGTCCCTGAGACTGGAATGCTCCCCCACCATTGGATGGGGAAGGAGACCCCAATGCATCCATTCTCACTGAGCTCTTACCTGCAGCCCAACCCAGTTCCAGCCTGATTTATCCAGGCCTCATTGGGGCCCCAAGCCTTTCGGACCCCTCTCTCTGCATTCCCAACAAACCACGAGATAAAAGAATTTTGTGCTCAAGTCAGAAAATGAAGGCGGCCTTCATAAAGCCATTCATGGTTTAACAATGTGTTTTTATGTTCACATCCTGTTTCCATGGCCTGGGGAGGTCATCCCCATCTCGCCAATGAGGAAACCAGGGAGTCCGCACTCTTAGAAGCAGGGTCCATAATTTTGGGATGAAATGGGATGATGTGAAATGCCTGGCTCACTGCCAGGGACATCCCAGCACTCACCTTCCTCCCCCTCCTGGAAATCTAAGCACCCAGGTTTTAGAGAAATCTGCAAAAATTATCTGCAGCTTTGGCCAAGCTTATCTTTCTGGACCTGGGCTTACTGATCCCTTTTTTTTTTCTTAAGGTTTCATTTATTAGAAACAGAGAGAGAGGCAGAGACACAGGCAGAGGGAGAAGCAGACTCCATACAGGGAGCCCGATGTGGGACTCAATCCCAGGACTCCAGGATCATGCCCTGGGCTGAAGGCGGCGCTAAACCGCTAAGCCATCAGGGCCCGCCCTGGGCTTACTGATCTTGACTTTTCTATCATTAATCCATTCAGTTGTTCATCATTCAACAACCATTTTTTTAAGGCTTGATACCATCTAGGCACCCAAAATTCAAGTGATGGTCAGTTCAGATCCCAACCCTGCACCCTTGGTGACCACACTCAGGAAGGCTGAGGTTAATTAAGTGAGCAACTAACTACACAGGGCCAAGCACTCAGAAGAGTAGCACAGAGGCAGATGACTAAGGCAGACTGGACATAGGGTTCCGGCATGGCCTCCCCAAGGAAGTGATATTTTAAGCCAACGCTAGCAGATGAGCAGAAGGTAGCCTAGTAAAGCTGCAGAGGGAAGAGTGTTGCCAAGGCAACAGCCAGGAGGAAGAGCCCAGAGATGGGAGGACAAAACAAATTCAAGCCTCACTACTCAAAGTGTGGTCCCTGGCCAGCTCTCCCTAGAAGCTTTAGATATGCAGTCTCAGCCCCGCCCCTGACCCGCTGATCAGAGCTTGGATTTTAACAGTTCTTGGGTGACATGAATAGAATACTCACTCAGTTGCTGGGTAGAGCAGGTCTAGAGGTGAGAAGTCAGGAGGTTGTGAGTGTAAACCAGGAGAAAAGGCCTCCTGTGAGGCTGTAGAGCTGAACCCCCGTCCCCCGCCCCTCCACTACACACCCCAAACGCCCAGTGACTCTGGCAGGGACTTCTGGGTCCACTTCCATTGGGAAGGCCTTAGCTCCCTCCTAGACCGACTTCTGGAGGACAGGATTTTAAAAATTGAAATTTAAAAATTAAAATAACAATGCTCTGTGCTTTTATGGCACAGGGAGATAGGCAAGCTCTTGTACTTCAAGCAGGAACATGAATCAGAACAATTTTTCTAGACAGTAATTTGATAATACGGGTTTTAAAAATGGCCCTGCATGGCCCTGCCTCAAATTCCACAAGTAGGGATTAGAAATAATTCAAAAACCGGGATGAAATATGCATCATTATTAGCAAAGAATTGGAAACTACCAAAATGTCTCAGGAAGAAGAGGTGGCTAACGAAATCATGGTGAGCACCCTCAAACAGAGCATTTGTAGCCTTTAAAAAAGAAATGATTGTGAAAATGTCATAATATTGAAAAAGATTAAAATTATAAATGCAGCATGGTCTCAATGATGTAAAAAACATACATAGACAAAGATGGAAGAAAATACATCAAAATGTGACCTATGATGGAAATGTGGATGAGTATTGTTCTTCCTGCTTTTCCGTATTTTCCAAATGTTCTTTGATAAATGTGTCACACTTTGATGATGGGAAAAAAAAATTGCAAAAGGAACTGACCGAGTTCTGCGTCTCGCCCAGGCAACGCCATGGTCCTGGAGGCAGACGTCAACATAGAAGGACTTGACACAGCCAACGAGACAGGGGTCCCCATCATGGCGCACCCGCCAGCCATCTACAGCGACAACACCCTGCAGCAGTGGCTGGAGGCTGTGCTGGCCTCTTCCCAGAAGGGTAAGGACTCTCTCAGCCCCTCCCTGGCCCTGTGGTCCCCTCCCCTCCACCCCCCAAGCCAGGACAGTCCCAGTCTCCCAGCTCATTGCCTGGACTTTCCCAACCAGGCATTCCGGACGCCCAGGCCCAGGGCATTCTAAGTGAGGTGGGGTTTGGGAAAGGGCAAGGTACACCATAAAGCACCAGACTTGCTCAGATTGCTCCCTCTGAATCCTCCAAAACTGGGTACAACCTATTCAAAGCCCAGGTCTGCCCTTCCCTCCCGGGTCCATCTGCCAGTTTCGGTCAGAATTGGGTATCAGCCTCCTGCTTCTCCCCGGCTCTGCCATCCACCCACATCCTGCCCCAAACCCAGGCCCTCTCATCTTCCCTCCATCACTATGGGCACACCTGAGCGAGCTTTCCAAAAAGCCAACTTTGTCACTCCCCCTCTTCAGCCCAGCATGGCTCCCCATTGTCCTTGGACAGTGTTGTCTCCTTGACCTGGCTTTCAACCACCCTCTCCAGCTTCCCAGCCTCATCTCCTGTGGTTCCCCTCATCGCCAGTCTTCTCCAACGCCTCGCTGCCAGAATAGCACAGGCCTTTGTTCACGGGTGGGGGGGCTCCTTCCACCTCCACGGCCCCCTTCTATTCAAACGCCACCCCTTCCTGCAGGCTACGTGACCTCCACACAGGCTAAGTTGGCTTAGGACCCTCTAAGCCTGCCCTGTCCAAGAACCACAGTCTTTTTTTATCCTGCGCTTGCCGGCCCCTGCACCAGCCTAAGTCTAGACCCTTAGGTGGCCTCTGACTCGTCCCCGCCAGGGGCAGGGGCGGCTCCTTCCCCTGGGGGTCAGCTAGGCCTGCTGGAAAGCCCTCTTCACACCCAGCCGGAATCTGCTCCCTGCTTTCCCACCTCCTCCCCCACCCTATCCCGCCCCAAACCTGCTCTCTCTGCTCCAGGAAGTCGTGTCTGCTGGCTCCTTCTGCCCTGAGCATGAGGGGCCATTTCCCCAAGCCCTCGGCCCTCTCCCCACAGGCATTAAACTTGACTTCAAGAGCATCAAGGCTGTGGGCCCCTCGCTGGCCCTCCTGCGGCGGCTGACAGAGGAAGGGAGAGTCCGGAGGCCTGTGTGGATCAATGCCGACATCCTGAGGGGCCCCAATGTGCCCATCTCAATTGAGGTCAATGCCACGCAGTGAGTACTCACTTCTCTGCCCCAGCTATGTCCAGCCACACCATAGAATCTGACCTTAGCCTTTGTACATGCTGTTCCCTCTGCCCCAAATGCCTTTCCCCATTCCCTGCGAACCTTTGCCCAGTCGTTGCCTCCTCCAAAAATTACCCCAACATCCCAGGCTGCGGAGAGCCTTCATTCACACTTTCTCCTAACACAGCCCTGATTTCACTGGGCTGTCTCGGCCAGATGACAGGTTTGTAGTCCCTACTCCATGGTGGACTCCGGGAGGGCAGACAGGGCCCAGCCCTTTCTGTATCCTCAGTGACCACAGCAGGGCTGGCCTGCCAGAGAAAAGTCTAAAAGTGCTAACTCCTTCCCCAGCCTCTCTGCAGTCCCAGCACTGCCACCAACAGTCCTCACATATTCCAGCTGCCTAGCGCTCTATAGTTTATAATGAAAGGCCACACAAAAGGAGAAAGTGTGTCAAATTTGACCCTTACTTAGCAACACTAGATTAAGAGAATCTCCCCCATTTTGCAGAAGAGAAAGCTGACAGTAATCGAGACTCAATTTGTTGAATGTTTATTATGTGCCCAGACACTGTTTCTAAAAGTACTTTCGTTATCAAGAAAATGAGGTAGGTACTATTATTTTCACTTCATTAGTATAGGAACTAGCTCATTGTAGTTGTATGACTGGCCTAAGTCTAAATATTGCAGAACAAAGATTCAAAGCCAGGTGTCTTCCTGATTCTAATCATCCATCTCTCCATCTGTCCAGCCAGCCAGCCAACAATCCACCCGTCCAATTTTTATTGTGATTCTCAAACTGAGGTGCCTTTGGAAAGCAGCAGTTGGAAAAATGTAGTCAGCGGCCCAAGATAAATATGGCTCATCTTCTTGGAGCATTGATTTTACTCAACAGTTTGGGGAGAAGGAAAGGGCAAGAATAAAATTGAAATCAGGGCAAAATTTAAACGGAATTTAAAAATAATATCTGAAGTTTTAGACTCATGACTAAAGAGTCTAGATCCCCACATCTGGGGCCCTGGTTTGTCTCTCCTGTCCCAATGGGGATGCTGAAGAGGCCCTGCCCTACCAGAAGGGATGCCATCTTTGAGAATCAACGAGGTTGAATGAGCTGCCCAAGTTTAGAGGTGGGACCTCAACCCAGAACCCCCTGGTTCCAAAGTCCATGCCTCATTTGTAGGACCTCAGTAAGTCACTTTTTCTCTTTAGGACTCTGCTTCTGTCTTCATAGTCTACATTCCATAGGACTAGCACAGTGATGGGAACCCAGGAGGTGAGGAAGGGGCCAGCAAGGTTCACAAAGGCCAGTATCTCTGTTCCTTGGCAGGTTCTTGGCCTTGGTCCAGGAGAAGTATCCTGAAGCCACCCTGTCTCCGGGCTGGACCACCTTCTATGTGCCCCTGTTCTCAAATTCAACATACACCCGAGCCATGGTGGAGAAGATGCAGGGGCTGCTGGGAGCACTGCCACAGAAGGTCACCTTCCCCGTCCGCGCTGTCATGGTACGGGCTGCCTGGCCCCACTTCAGCTGGCTTCTGGGCCAGTCGAAGAGGTGAGAATTCCCATGCCCCTGCCACAGTCCCTGAGCCACCAAACCCACCCCCAGGCACCAATGCCCCCAGGGGAGATTCCAGATGCTTAAACATATCTGTCCAATATCTACTGGTGGTCCCATCCTCTACAATATCCCTGCTCTCTGCTCCTGTACCTCTGGTGATGGGCTGACTCCCCCCACCCCCACCCCCAGCAGCCAGTCCATTGGTGGATAACTCCACCTAGTGGCAAGTCTTCCTCCTGTGGGAGCCAGCTGTGCTCAGGATTGTCCTGTAGGGACTCCCCATCTGCACTCCTACAGTCTGCTTCCAGCTGTCCAGTCCCACCATTCTCAGCCACTTCCCACAGGAGCTCCAAGGGCTGTCCCGTTCCCCCTCCACACCTAACTTCTTCCCCACTGCCCTGTACCCATCCCTTTCTGTCCCTGTCCCTTTCCTAAGACAGGAGCAGAAATAGACACTCCCAGTGAGGATGCAGGGCAGGCTGGCCCCTCCTGCTCAGCGTCTCACTCATTCTCCCTTCTGAAGCTCCTGTGGCTTCTCCTGCTCCTGGGAAGGGGGTAGTTCTCAGGGGAGAAGGGGCTGGTGGGAAGCTGAAGGTCAGATGCCCTATCCCTGCCCAGTGAGGCTCCAGTTCTGAGCACAGGAGTGGGGCCGTGGACCTTGCTGGGCCCAGGCAGGCGCTGAGCTGGCTCTCTGGGCTGCAGGTACAGCCTGACGCTGTGGCAGGGTGTCATGGACCCCGTGTCAGTGGACGATCTCCTCTATATCCGAGACAACAGCGCTCCCCACCAAGTCTACTATGACCTCTTCGAGCCTGTCCTGTCGAAGTTCAAGCAGCTGGCCGGTACGGAGGGGTGTGCGGTGGACAGGGAAGGTGGTGGGCCTGGATTCTGCACAGGGCACCATTGGTAGACAGTGGAGCAGAGCTGGAGGGGTGATGTAGCATCATCAGAAGGGAAAATTCAGAGTGGAATCAGGTCAAAGGATCCTATGGTGTGCCAGACCTCGGTATGGTAGGCCAGAAGCAAGGATTCCATTTTGTAGTTGGGGAAACAAGTAACCTACACAGTCATTCGCTTGTACATAGCACAGCTCAGATGCAAAGCCATGTTCGGTTCCTTTACAGTATAGTTCCTCAGAGACCACCCCCCCCTCCAGTGCACGTACTAATTAGTGGCCCAGATGTTACCCATTCGCTTGTCCCAACCCCTCATCCCCTTGACCCTGGACCTAGGAGACCCTGCAGTTAAGTCATCTCAGAGGAAACCCATTGACTCAAACCCAATAGTAGACTCAACATTACTACCATGGAAGTCACATAGGTGAGGGGAGGTGGAATTCTGGCTTTGGGGCCAGGCCAACTCAGCTCCATCAGGTTCCAACCCCAGTAACTCTGCTTGTTGGCTGTGGGACCTTGGGCAAGTCCCGTCTTGTCATCCCCAAGGGGAGAACCTCTGCCTCAAGACTGAGAAAAGCGTGTGTGGGCACAGGGCGCAGAGAAGGTGCTCGGTGAATGGTGGTCACTTCATCTTGACAATTTGGGGTCCACAGCAAATGCCACGCGGAAGCGAATTTACTACACGGGAGGCAGCCTGATACCTCTTCTCCAGGCCCCCGGGGGGGACGGTCTGAGCGTGGAGTGGCTGGTTCCTGACATCCAGGGCAACGGGAGAACCGCCACAGTTAGCCTACCAGGTGAGATGGGCCTTCAGCCCCTGTGCTCCTAGCCCACCCGCGGGCCCTTCCTTTGCTCAGGGCAGGAAGCTAGGGCCTCGGTTACCATGGCGATGTGCTGGATGCCCGGTGGCGCCTGCAGAGTACGGTGGTATCAAGAGAACAGGACTCCTAAGGCTCATATCCCTGAGGGAGAGGCAGGCACAGGCCCCGGGGCTGGGCCAGCAGCTCATCACGTCATTCCCATGACCCCCGGGAACCTTTGTAAAATACCCTTTCTACCTGGAGCCCAGACCATCCACACAGATCTTGGCAGACGGGGCGCCAGCTTCTCCTTGGCTGCCTCCATCACCGCCCCTTTAATAAGGGCGTCTGACACCTCACCGTGACCTGAACTCCTGACTCTATTGTCTCCACTTCCTCTTTCAGACGGAGAAGGCATGATCATGCTGAACGTTGGCCTCCAGAGGCCTGCAGCCAAGGACCCCGTGCCCATCATACATATCCCAGGAGGTCCCACCATGACGCTGGAGGCCTGCCTGCTGCGGCTCGCTGGGCGGCCCGGACGCTGGGGTGTCCATCTGCATATAGCAGAGCCCACAGCCCTCCGGCCATCCCTGACCACGCTGGCCCACCTCTCCACCCTCGGCCACCTGACCCGGCCTGTGTGGATCGGGGCCACCATCTCCCACGGCAGTTTCACAGTCCCCGGCCACGTGACTGGCAGGGAGTTGCTTGCAGCTGTGGCTAATGTCTTCCCCCATGTGACAGTGGCACCAGCCTGGCCTGAGGAGGTACTGGGCAGTGGCTACAGGGAACAGCTGCTCACGGATATGCTGGAGCTATGCCAGGGTCTCTGGCAACCTGTGTCCTTCCAGCTGCGGGCTGGGCCGCTGGGCCAGAACATGGTCGGAGTTGTGGCCAGGCTGCTGGCGGCCTCCCCCCGGGCCACCGTCACAGTGGAACACGGCCCAGAGGGGGGCGACTATGCATCTGTGCAGGCAGTGCTGCTGGCAGCCAGGGCTGTTGACAGGACCCGGGTCTACTACAGGCTGCCCCGGAGTTACCGTGAAGACTTGCTGGCGGATGTTAGCCGGAACTGAGCGCCCACTGGAGCTGGGCAGGCGGAGCCCTGGGTCAAGGCTTCCCACAGGGGTAGGCAGGAAGCAATAAATGCCTCTGCCTTCCTCAATGCACTGCATAGTGTGTCCCTGGGGGCAGGACAGCAGGAGTGGGCACGCGGAGGCTACTGTAGGCATCTAGAGGGTCTGGAGGCTGGGGGCCAGATCGCTCCGATTGTCCAAGAGGAACTGCTCACAAGCTTTGAAGGTGGTGTAGAACTCCGAGGAGAGGCCAGCCACGTTGGTGGTCACGTAGTTGAGAAAGCCCGGGGTAGCCTGGTTGTAGTAGGACACCTGTGGGACAGGACACCATGTTCAGGGAGGCTGGGCAGGGGGAGGGGGCATGAAGCCCATGGGAAAGGCAGCAAACACAAGCCAGCACCCTGGGGGTGGTGTGACCCCTCTTCTGGGGGCTGAGAATCCTGCTTTCCTCAGTCATGGGCCTCCCTCGTCAGATGGGGAAGGTTCTGGAAGACAGGCTGGGCCTTCAGAGCTCACCACAAATAAATGGTGGTGCTCTAGGGTCATAACAGCAAGTGAACACCAGCCTAATTCCTGCCTGGGTGATTCTTGGGGTCCTAAAGTGGCCAGGCTCCGAGGAGGGGAGAGCTGCTTGTAGCACCCCACCCTCGCTTGCCCTCAGCCTCCTCCCCCACATTTTCAATTAGCACTGACTGCCCTGCTGAGCTTTATGGGCCCTGAGAGCCACATAAAGCATTTCCAGACAAGAGAGGTATATAAATAAATAAATAATGAGATGAATTTTAGATCAGAACCCAGGCCTCTGCCCTCAGCATCCAGAGCTTTTTCCAAGACCCTGCAGTCTTACCTCTGCACAGACTGGTTCTTAATGAAGGCTTGTTTCTAGCCCCAGACACTCGTGGGCTCCCCCAAGCTAGCAGAGAGAGCCCGCTGGCAGGCAGCAGGTATGGCATCTACTGAGCCCACGGCACCGAGCTCTGGACATGCATCTGTGGCTTTGGGGGGAGTCTGGGGAGGGAGGAGGAAGGGAACAGTGGGCCTCACCTTGGTCAGCTGGTCCCCCTCTCTCCAGAAGCAGAAACCCGAGCAGAGGGTCTCCCCACGCCTGTATGCTGGCGTCTCAGGGTGGGTGGGCAGTGTAACTGACCTCATCGCAATGACATAGGGGTCCCTGGAGCAAGAGAAAGGGCAGAGAAGGTCCCAAAAGGAGTCGGTGAGGGCCTGCTCTGCCCAGCTCAGGCTCGAGAGTCCCCTCAACACAGACACCCTCACCGGAGTCTAAGGCACATAAACTCTGACAAAGCCCCAACACTGCAGACGCCCAAAGAGACACCTATTTTGGAATCTCATGCTTCACTTTTCTGCACCCGCTTGTCTCTAGAAGAAGTGATGCCGTGGCCCAGCTGGCAGCCTTGCCATTCTTGGATCAACATGGGCCTTCGGAGGGCAGAGGCTGAGGTGGTGGCCACACGAGCAAGGGTCTGCCCATGCCTGGGGTGGAGGAAGAAGCCTCACCACCCCAGAGACAGAGACCACCCTGCCTTAGAGCACAAGTGACCAGAGGGGAGATCTATCCCCGTCTTCATTTTAGCCACAGCAAGGCTACAGCAGCCCAGAAAAGCCAAGTGGTGTCAAGTGGAGTCCCAGAGCAAACAAAGAGCTGAGTCTAAGCAGATGTCCCCTCCTAAGGAGGAAGATGAGCCCTGCCCGCCACCCCGCCCCCAATCAGGCAGGCACCCACCCGTTGTCACAAGGCTTCCGCCGAGAGGCCAGGATCACAAAGTCCTGGGGCTTGGCATCGCCGCTGAGGACAGGGCTGATGACGTGATAGATGGCATCATCCTCATCCACCTGCTGCACCAGCGCCACGCTCCTATAGGGAGGTCCAGAGGTCAGGACTCAAGGGAGTCACACCAGCTCCTGGGACAGCCTGTCTTGCCCAGGCCCTCCCATGTTTCAGCCTTCTCAAGTGGATGTCTGGGGGACACCATACCCCCTGCTCAGCAGGGCCATAGGAGGGCAGGAAGGCCAGGCCAAAGGCATGCATGAACACAGGAACATGCACAGACATGTATACAGGCAAATGCATGCAGACACAGGAACAGGCAGGCACAGACAAACACACCTGTGGGCTGCATGTACACACACAGATATGCACCCACAGGTGGCTACGTATGTCTGCAGGGCTACATGCTCCCCATGGATGTGCAAGGGTTTACCGGTTATGAGCACCTGCTGTGAGCGAGGCGCTGTTCTCAGGGCTTTCCCATACTGTTTCATTTAATCCCACAGCAGCCGATGCCATAGATGCACCCAGCATCCCCATTTTATAGGGAGAAGGGAGCCTGCTTCTCCCTTTACTGCTCCCCCTGCTTGTTCTAACTGACAAAATAAAATCTTTTTTTAAAAAAAATGCCTTCCTACTATAGGCCCAATGCCCCCAACATCCACCACCAATTACCTCCCAGCTTTGTAGAATGTCACTGCCAATAGGCTTGGGGTCACCTAGACTAAGGCTTTTTAATTTTTTAAAAGATTTTACTCATTTGAGAGCACAGCAAGGGGGGGCAGCAGAGGGAGAGGGAAGAAGCAGACTCCCCGCTGAGCAGGGAGCCCACTGAGCCATTGTGAGCAGGGAGCCCGACAACAGGATCATGACCTGAGCCAGAGGCAGACACTAGTTTCCCCAGGCGCCCCAACCAAGACTTTTCAAAGCAACAGCCTTTGTGCACCAAACCCTTAAACGGAAAGCTGTGTAGAAAGAGCCACAAGTAGGTACACTCTGGTAAGATAGGTGGGGGTAGGAAGGGGAAGGCAATTTGCCAAAAATCAACTCGTGCAGACCCACATGCATGGATATCCTTCAAGAATATCGGCTCCTCGTAAGCAGCCATGGGAGAAATAACCAAAGAACCCCCCCAAACTAGGATGTTGGCACAACAGAAAATGACTTTAAAGGGATTTGAAAAAAATATCAGTTTCAACTTTAACATTCTCATATTACATACTGAAATTTTGGCTATTTTCCTAAGAACAGATTTATCTTCCTTGGCTAAACTCGGGACGAAAATATTCCCATGAAGACTCAGTAAATTCAGGGAACAAATGTATTCATAGGAATAACATTTATATTCAGTATCTCACTACATTCAAAAATAACATCTGCATGCACATATCCATAAGAAGAGCTGGCAAACGGGGTGAATTCATCAAGCCGGGGTGAATTCATCAAGCCGGCCTTTCCCTCCATTACCCTGAAGCTGGGAGGGACCCACCCGCCTGCTCAGCATTCTAACCTCCACAAGGGGTCCCTGAGCCTCCTGTGGGGACACAGAACTCCACAGAACACGGTTTTGAAAATCACTGATCTATGCCTGAGTGCAAATGCATGACCTACACCTCAAGTGCCCATTTTAAGAGGAGGAAAACAGGCCTAGAAAGGAAGTGACCCGTTCAGTCCCTCTTCCCTGACAGCTTAGAATGCCCTTGACTCTGACACCCACCTGACTCATAACTACAATCCCCCCGACCCCACCCCCACCCCCGTGCTTGACTAAAGGCCAGCAGGTGCTGAGCATAACGGGGGATGGCTCAGCCAGGGACACCCGGGGACCCAGCTTCCCCACCAGGCACCCCGCCCTCCCAGGCTCAGCCCTCACCGGTAGTGCTTGTCCCACTCGGGCCTCCGAAGCAGGTCTGAGAGCAGCAGGAAGGCCTGGTTTGTGTCCACGTGAACCAACATCTCCATGTGGAAGGAGAGGAACTTGTCTTCCTCCAGAGTGTATAGGCGGACCTGTGTGGGACAGAGGACAGCCTCGTTCTCATGTCCCCTCCCCAGGCCATGCTGGGCAGTGGGGTGGGCTGACTCCAATGCCAGAGGCCATGGCTACCAACTCAGGGCTGTCACTGACTTGCTGTGTGACTGTGACAAAGCCACTCAACATCTCTGAGCCTTGGTCCCAACCCTGTGAAAATGGGCTGTTGAGAGAAGTCAGCAGAGTGGACCGGAGGGTACGTTAGGAAGCAGGGACTAAGGCCACAGTGGAATGGGTCCTCCAAGCCCCAGATGTCACCGGTGGGGAAGTGACTGTCCCCAGGGCATGGGCAGGGCTCATGTCTTACCTCAGCCCAAGCTTGTGCATTGGCCCCATCCCAGCAGGGAGGAAGCAGCAGAGAGGGGGAAGAAGCAGCAGGGCAGAGAACAACAGAGACAAGAGGTTGAGGGCAAAAGGGTGGGTGGGCAGCAGAGAAAGATTTGGGGGTTCATTCCAGGGCCTGTGGGAGCAGTTGTGTTTCTGTAACTGCACTGGTTTCATGGTCTCATCCAACTCCTTTTAAGAAATCTCTGGGGCACCTTGGTGGCTCAGTGATTGAGTGTCTGCCTTTGACTCAGGTCGTGATCCCGGGGTCCTGGGATCGAGTTGAGTCCCCCATCGTGCTTCCCATGGGAGCCTGCTTCTCCCTCTGCCTGTGTCTCTGCCTTTCTCTGTGCCTCTCATGAATAAATAAACAAGAACATCTTTGAAAGAAAGAAAGAAAGAAAGAAAGAAAGAAAGAAAGAAAGAAAGAAAGAAAGAAATCCCCTTTCGACATAAGCAGTTTGAGAGAACTGTTGCTTGCCATCGGCCACCTCTACTGGAGGTAGGGTCAGCTACCTGGTTGATTTCCGAAGACAGCACCCAGTTGTCCTTGGCCACGAGCATCTTTAGGGAGGAGACATTGTTGTAGCTCAGGTACACCTGGACAGAGCACACATAGAAGCCTCACCTTCTCCCCTTCCGTGGGGGCTCTGGGCCACGGCCACGCAGAACTGGGGCTGAGGACACTGGACCCTGAAGGGGGTGGGGTGGGGAGTGGGCACTGGGCTTCAGGACAAACTCACTGTGTCACCCTCCTCTCGGGGCCTCAGCCCCCCTCCTACCAAACAGGGACAGAGGAAAGCCCTCTGCTGACTGTGCCAACCCTGAGGCATGACATAGTATCCGGTCCCCTTCAGGCCTACTTCCAAACCCACTATGACAAGAAGGGAGAATCAGCGTCCTACTCCCCGCCGCCCCCAGCGTGGGCCTGTGGACTGTCCACTCAGAGCAGAGGCCTTACCTGGTTGCTGGGATCCCAGGGGACAGAGAGGGGCATTTCTGCCTGTTTACAGGACACGATGTACTTCCTGGAAGAGGGAAGACGACAACCATGGTCCCTGGGGAGCCCATGTCTTTCAGAAGACTTCTCTCCCTGTGCTCAGCCCAGCAGGGACGAGGGACTCCTGTCTGGCCAGGGAGGCAGGCTGGGCACACAGAAAACAGGAGCTGAGAGCCTACAACCTCGTTCAGAAGCAGAGCAAGGCCAGGAGCAGGGTGCCAGGGGGAGGCTTGGGCCCTGCACCCTCGCTGAACAGTTGACTCTCTGGCTAAGCAGCTTGGCCGCCGTGCTCAGCAGCCTCCTCCAAACAGTGGGATTGGGAGGGGTCGTCATGAAGACGAGGGCTGGCCTATGGTAAGTTCTCCGTAGAGGCACACTTTTCCTATTAGCACAAACTCCAGAGTATTTCCAGCACTTTAGGGGCCGTCATGTGCTTCGAAGCCGTGGTGCACACCTGGCTATGCATCTTGAGCGGCTGCATCTCCTCTCAGGACCTTTCTTCATCTGCCCAACATGCATCAGAGTCAATGGAAGGAACCCAGGATTTAGAAATGGCTGGACTTAGCCAGGTTCAAATTCTCACTCTGCCCATCATTCCTATCTGTGTGCCTGTGGCCACATAACCCCGCGTCCTCAGTGTCCTCACCTGGACGATGGGCCAGGAAGACCTTCGGCTAGTGAGGCTGTGTGGATGTAAAAGGCCCGGCCAGTGCCCACCACAAGGGCAGCACTGAAGAAATGCCAGGCCCTGGGGCCTGGGAAACAGGCAGACAGCCCAGAACCTGTGACCCCTCCCGCCACCCAGCCCACACTTGCCTGTCCAGTCGGATCTTCTTCCTGGCACTAGCCTCTCGGTAGCGCCGCTCACCATCCTGGGGAGGGACACAGGGACAAGCTGTGATGCAGGCCCACCTGTGCCCTCCTCCCCACTCCTGTGTTATTGTCTGCTCCAGAAGGGCTCAAGGAGGCCCTGTAGCCCCAAATGTGGAGTTCAGGTTCATCAGGGCAGCCAGAGTCCAAGCAAACTGGACAGGAAAGTGCTGAGTCTCTGAGCTCCAGCCTCAGCTTCCCCTAGACTCTCTGAGTGACTTTGGGAACAACACCAGCCCTCACTGGACTCCACTATCCTCCTCTGCACAGGGGCATCGCAAAGGGTACTTGCAGCACCAGTAAGAACCCACATTTCCTGGGCACTTGCTGTTACCGGCAGTCCTCTAAAGCATGTCCATGCAAAATGTCAAATAAGCCTCACAACAACCCTCTAGAGTCAGTACTCATTGTATCCCCCATTTTTCAGAGGAGTAAACTGAGGCACAGAGGTTAGTGGCTTACCCAAGGTCTCAGGGTTAAGGAGTGGGACCAGGAACAGAACCCTGATGGCCTGACCCGGAGCCCACCCTCTTCACCACCGCTTCTAATGTCTCCCCACTCATGAGCATTCACTTGCATAGGCCTGAGAGGCATTCATCAACTATATGCTGCACCTCTCCTGCCGGGCTCCCCTGCTCCCGTTGCCCCACCCCTGCCGCCACTGTCAATGTCCAGCTGTGGATGGGGGGTTTTCACAGCCAATTCTCAGGCATGTGAGGCAGGCAGGCAGGGCAGGCCTCCCCAGGCAGAGGGAGTGCCTCTCCATAGTCATCCTTTGGCCTCCCCAGAAGGAAGCCCAGAATTGGCCCACAGGAGGCACAAGATTGCATTTTTTAAGAGACAGGCTTTGAACTCCAGCACCTGACTCCTGTTTATATGCTTCTAGCTCTCCCGTCATCTCCCCCTCATAATGGTCACCATTTACTGAGTGCCTACAGGGCTTAGACAAGCACAGGGCCAGGGTCCCGCAGACACCCCCCAACACCCTTGTGAGGCAGGAATGCAGATACAGCCACTTTAAGGGGGAGACTAGAAACTTGCAGAGGGCACCCACTACAAGGTGCCAGAGTGGAGTTCCAACCCACATCTGACCCAAAAGCCAGTGCTCTTCCAACTCTGCAGGTGCATGAATGCCTGTTAACACCTGAGGGGCACCTGAGTGGCTCAGTAGTTGAGCGTCAGCCTTTGACTCAGGTCATGATCCTGGGGTCCTAGGATCGAGTCCCACATCGGGCTCCCCATGGGGAGCCTGTTTCTCCCTCTGCCTATGTCTCTGCCTCTCCCTGTGTGTCTCTCATGAATGAATGAATAAAATATTTAAAAAAAAAAAAAATAAACACCTAACTGACCAAGGTCCATACACAAGGTCCTAGTTCTTTCAGGCAGACCAAGGTGCTTGCCTTGCACAAAGGGCATCTCTGGGGGGATCACAGGGCAGCCAGAGCTGGCCATGCTCTTGCAGAGGGGCAGAGTTGAGCCCATCACCCCCCAGATGTGTCAGGGGCTAGCAGACCCCACCATCCCCCTGGGCAGAGAGGGTGGGGGAGCTGGTGGGGATGCAGGGTGCCACTCACCCCAGGCTGGGGCCGAATCCAGGGCAGTGTCCGAGGCTGGTCGTCCGCGTCCAGGACCACGAAGGTCATGAAGGCACTGTTGATGTGCCGCCGATGGGTCTCAGCCTCCTGGCGATAAGCCTCCACGCACACACCCACCTCCATGCTGAAGGAGAGGGACGGCTGCTTCCGTGCTGGACAGACCTTGCTGAGCCCATGCCCCTCCCCAACATGCACACACACACACATGTACTCATGCACACATGTGTACACACGCACACTCCTGCAGCTCTCCGAGCAGCCCAGGTCAGGATCCCTCTGCTAGGAAACCCAGGTGGTCCCTTTCATCCATGTTTATGGGCAGCTCCTACATGCCTGGCCCTATGCTAGTCACTGGGGACACAGAAATGAATAAACTGATTAGGTCTATGCCCTCATGGGCTAACAGCTGGGAGATGGGGCAATAAATAAACACATATATACACATATACATGCATATGTACATATAAGGTGTAATGTAATATTTATGCACATGTGCATATACATATACATGTAGACACACACACATATATAATACAACATGTGAACTGCAAAGGATTATGGCAGGATGTGAGCAAGAAAGTGGGGATGCAGAGCCTAATTGGGAAAAAATGTCCATCACGCACATCTTCACAAGGGCTCTAACAGCCATGCCCCTGATAAAGCTCAATTGCTGCTGTTTCTGCATATCCATCTTCATTAATCATAAAAACACAGTCCCCTAGTTTAGGAAGCTCTAAGCATGTGGACGTGATGCAGAGGAGGAACCAAGACCCAGAATGGGACAGTGACTGGGCCAAGGTCCCACAACAGCCAGGAAGGGAAGCTGGACTGAAAGGTGGGCCTTGTGGTCCTTAGTTCAGGGTTTTCTGAAGCCCCACCCTCCACATAGCAGCAGAATATGTGAGGGACATACTGAGTAATGACGAGCACAGTAATAATCATCTTCACTGAACGTTTTCTCTGGCATTCTGCTCAAGACAACTGTGATGTAATAGCGAGGGCAAAAGAACCGAAGCTCAGTGGGGGCCACCTGGTGGCTCAGTTGGTTAGGTGTCTGACTCTTGATTTCGGCTCAGGTCATGATCTCAGGGTCGTGAGACAGAGCCCTACGTGGGGCTGCATGCTGAGCACAGAGCCTGCTTGTGATTCTTTCTCCCCCTCTGCCTCTGGTCTCTCCCCCAACCTCACCCCAGCCCCCTATCCCCACCCCTAGACTCTCTCTCTCTCTCTCTCCCTAAAATAGATGATAGATAGATAGATAGATAGATAGATAGATAGATAGATGATAGAACACTTATTTTAAAAAAGAACTGAAGTTCAGAGATGTTGAGTAACTTGCCTCAAGCCACATGGCCAGTAAAGGAGAGCGGATCTCGAACACAGGGAGCCAGGCTCCCTCATTTTTAACAACTAAATTATGATCTTTGAAATCCCCAACAAAGATACATATTTAAAGTAAGCCTCCTTGGATGTATCAGGATTCATTCCAAATTAAGGCCTCTGGGAACTAATGGTTGTTTTAGGGAAAAGGTGGGAAAGGATTTGATATATGACAGAACACTGGCAAGAGGTGGCCCCATGATCTGAGCATGTATAGTGTGGTGGGCTCAGAGGCAGGAGCCAGGAAGAGAGGCAGGCACATTGAGCATGGGGCTGATCTGAGGCCGCAGGGGCCGCAGGACAGGGGAGCCCAGAGGAGAGAACAGCAGAGCTGCACCTTGGCCATGGTGAAGAGGCCAGGCAGCTGGGCAGGGTTTAGACCTCACAGGGCTCATCTGCAGGGGAAAGGGCCCCTTCTTGGGTCAGGAAAAGCTCTCAACTCCAGGGGGCCCTGGTCCCACCCCTTACCTATGCTTGAAGGCGTTGTTGACGATGGCCTTGAGCACCAGGCGGTCCCCCACCTGCGAAGGGCCCCGGAAGTGGAACATCTCAATGGCCTTCAGCGTAGGGTGGGCACGGCACAGCCGGCTGGAGGAAGCCGGGGTCGGGGAGACAGGGCAAATACCCCAGTGCTTCAGCCACAGGCTTGGGCCAGCTTCTGCCCCTACCCCATCCATAGACCCAGCCCAGAACCACATGCACTGTCCTCTGGCCCACCTCCTCCCACCCAACCTGACCCACTTCTGCCCAGAGGAACAGAACAGCAGTCCCATTTCACATCTTAGAACACTCAGGTCTATGCATGGCTAGCAGGCAGCTGAGCTTGAGGCCACAGATTTACCCCAGGGCTTGAGGTAAATCCCTTCCCTATTTTCCCTCAACCTTGACACCCCAGCACCTGCTGCTTCTACTACCTAGAAGCCCTCCACTCACTCAAAGCTACTTGTCATTCAAGGCTCAGCTAAGGATCTCTTCTCCAGGAAGCCTTCCCTGACTATCTGAGCTGTGATCCCCCTCTGAGATCTTATGGCACACAGAGACTGAGCTGCCCAAAATGTCATTGCTTATGCACTGTGTCCCCCAGGGTGAACTCAGGGGAGGGGTCACTTGAGCCAGGCTCTTTAGAGCTGAGGAGTAATAGAAAGACGTGGGTTGAGGAAGGCACTCCTGGCAGAGGGAACAGCAAACACAAAGTCATCGAGGTATTAGGGTCAGTCAGTGAACGTCTGTTAACATAGTTATGAAAAAAAACACCCTAATATTTAGAGAAAAACAATCTACAGACAAGTGTAGCAATTATAGGAGAGGGAAGGAATTATTTTCACCTCTAGGGAGAAGGGAACAGTTAGAGAGGCTTCGTAGACTTTAGCAGACCAAAAGGAGAAGTGGCACAGTGAGAGGTTAGAGCAGGAGCAAAGACAGGGGTTGGGAATGGGGAAGAGCAAATGGCTTGACTCGCTGGGAGCATAAGATACAGGAAGACAGCGGGCAGGGTGAGGTCAAGGGGAGGTCCTAGCACGGGGCCAGGGGCTTGGCATTTCCCATGCAGGTGATGAAGACTGCGGAGGGCTTTCTAAGTCAAGGAAGGAATGGCCAGCTTACAGAAAAATCACTCCTCTCTGGCTTCTGAAAGCTCCAGGTTACCCTAACAGAACAGCCAAGCTCCTGAAGCCTTGAATGCCAACACCAAGCTGGGGTTTCTCCCCTAGAGGAAGCCAGCCAAAGGAAGGAGGGAGAGAAAGGTGGGGAGCGGAGGCAGCGCACTCTCCCCTCACCTGGCTGCAATGGTGGCCACGTTCTCCATCCAGGCCATGATCTGGCCCCCAAAGGTATTGCCTTGGTGATTGGCATGGGGGGGCAGGACCAGCTCCACACTCTCCACGCGGGTCTTCTCAGCTGGCACCAAGCAGCAGCAGTCTCTGTTCTCCAGATCTGACCCGGCAAGGGAAGAGGGAGGAAAATGGGATGAGGAGAAGCTCCCAAAGACAGACCCTCCCAAGGGGCAAACCCAGGGGCCCCCACCACTAGCGTGATCAGTCACCCGGATGCTTGTATAGACTCAGCACCGAGAGTGCCGTCCCTGGATGAGGAGCAGGACTCAGGAGGACGGAGGTCAGGTTGTCACAGGGCGGTGGGTGGGACACTCTCTTGTGGTGGGTCTGAACACAGGTTGAACGACTCAGGACAGTCAGGGACCTCTCTGACCCTCCATTTCCTCACTGGTATAGGGTGGACGTCAGACCCAACCCAGGAGGATGGTGAAGATGAAGTGTGATCATGATTCTAGAGCACTTGGCACCAAACTCAGGAGACAGAGACTCTCAGGATAGTTCTCCCCTCTCTCTGACAAGACGGGCCCTGTCACTCAGGGGAAATCAGAGCCCTCAGTAGGAGAGGTCCAAGAGTGGGCAGGGCTTTAGGGGTCAGAGGAACAACTGCTGACCCTGACCCAAGGAGGTGCCATGCATCTCCCCTCCACCAGTGACAGAGACCTCGTCAGGGAGGATCCATCAAAAAGGTGGCCTCCCACTGGCTTGCAGGCTGCTTGGAGGTGCCACAGACAGCTGGAGGTGGGGAGTGCTGAGCTAAGATCTGGAGACAGGCAGGTAGGACTGTCACAGGTAGCAATCAGGCCTTGGCTTAGTTGGAGCTGAGGGCAAGTCAAAGGACAGCACTGGGTGAAGCTAAGTGAGCAGCCAGGGGCCCAGATGCCTCACTAAGGCATTTGGACTTGGGTAGGAGGGCTATACATAAGGACAAGAGGGATTCAGGAGGGCTGCAGTGGACGGATGGCTCCAGGGCATCTCAAGGACAGTAGGAAGAGCCAGGTGTCCCCAGCCACACCCCCAGAGCCCGCATACATAAGGCACACGGACCTGGGAGACCCTTTCACTGCTTTACTGGGGCCAGCGGCTTCCCCTCACTCTTTCCCACTCTGGGCAGCTGAACCACATTTGAATTGTCCTATAATTGCCTCCTCTGGGGCTCAAGGAAGACACATCTTACTGCTCTGGAGATTGGTGAGTGAATCCAAGGTTACCCCTTTGGGCCTTTGCCCAGCCTGTGTTCTCTGTCAGGAAAGCCTTTCCTTATCTCTCCATCTCTCAAAATCCTGCCAGTGCACAAGAGATCTTTGTGTGCTGCTATAGAACAATCTCCAAGATGAACAATCTCTCTTCTTTAAGGGGAAAGAAGATACAGAGCAGTATATACTGTATGTTGCTCTTGGGTAAAAAGAGAGAGCTAAATAATACACAGTATGCTTAAATATGCAAGGAATCTTCTGGAAAGGTGCCTCAAAATGAGTAACTGGAGGGGGCCTGGATTCTGGATAGGAGAGAGTCTTGCTTTTTATTCTATATGTATATCTACATCTATATTATTTATGTGTGTGTGTATCCATCTATCTATCTATCTATATACATATATGTGCTTATATATGTATGTGCCTTTTAAAAAATCCTACAGTCCTCAGGACACCTGGGTGGGTTGAGCCTTTACCTTCGACTCAGGCCTGATACCAGAGTTCCAGGATGGAGTCACACATTGGGCTCCCCATAAGGAGCCTGCTTCTCCCTCTGTCTATGTCTCTGCCTCTGTCTGTGTGTCTCTCATGAATAAACAAATAACCTTCAAAAAAAAAAAGTCCTCAAAGCCATGCTCAATAGTACCTTCCCAAATACCCTGAATCCTAGAGACCCAGGGAGGTTTTGTGGACAACAAAGGGCTTTCCTCATGTCCTAATTCCATTTTCACAGCTCCTGGGAGCTGAGCAAGGGGCCCAACATGCCTTTCCCTGAAAGAGACCTTGAGGCAAGAGGGCCATCAGATCAGTAAGTGCATGTACCAAGGAGACTCCCTTCTTCCCTCTGCCCAGTGGGGCCTAGGACAAAGGGGGGCATTCAGGGTGCCAGCTGCCCTCCCCACCCACGGCCACTCACCACCCTGAATGGCGCAGTTGGCCAGGAGGTCCTTGATGGTGTCTGCATAGACCAGCCGCATACGCCGGCGCTCAGCCGCCACGCTATGCTCGGTCTTCTCCTCCTCCGTCCGTGGTGTGATCTGCTTCAGCTTCACCTGTGGGCAGGGTAGGTGGGGATGCTGAGGACGGGTCTCCTGAAAGCAGGAAGGCCTGTGCCCCCAGCCTCATGGCATACCTGGGGCTGCTGCTGGATGGTTACAAGTCTCGTCCCCATCTTCCCATCTCCATGTTGACTGATATATAACCCTCCAAATGTCCCCAGGCCCCTTTCTTGGGCAAAGGCACAAGGTTAGGGTGGGGGTGGTCTACGGGACATGTAAGGGAATGATGAGACCTGAAGACTCCTCATGTGAGATGCACAGGGAGAGGTGGGAGAGAAACAGAGGGAGGGTGCCTAGGGTCTGACCACAGTTGAGGGGAGCTTCTTTGAGGGCTGTAAACTCCCTGAACCCCATTTCACCCCTCCGCCAACCCCCACCTCACCGCCCTGGTCCCAGCCTACCATGACAGGCACCAGGGTGGCCCAGCAACAGGGAACAGCCAGGTGTCACTCCTACCTTGGAGAGCTCCCGGTGGGCCACAAAGGTAGCCAAGGCCTTGCACACATTCCACTGCTTCTCAGAGCACAGGTCTTCAGAGGTCACCTGGATGCCCACCTAGAGAGGAAAAAAAGGTGGGAGGAGTGAGGAGGAAAATGGACCTCCAGCCTATGAGACAGGAAGGCCCACCCCAGGCCAGGCCTTGTATTTCTGTATCACCCAGAGTCTCGGAGGCCAGAAACCTGGGATAGATCCCTGGACAGCCTTGGGCAAGTTACTTCCCTTCTCTGGTTCTTGGCTTCCTCATCTATAAAATGGGAGTGAGCACAGGTGTCTGGCTATTTCAGTTGGTAGAGCATGCAACTCTTAATCTCAGGGTCGTGAGTTCAAGCCCCATGCTAAATGAATGAATGAATGAATGAATGAATGAATGAATGAATAGAGAGTGAGCATACCTACCGTCAGAGTTACAGAGAGAATGAAAATGAGACTGTGTCTAGGAAACGACTTAAAGAAAGTAAAATGTTAGCTAGATTGAAAAGACAGGCACCTGGAGGGTGGCCTGAGGGTCCCCAGAGGCAGTCAGGATTCTGCCTTCCCAGCCTCAGTGGCCCAGCTAGGGGAAGCTGCCTGGGCCTGGCGTCCACAGGTGGGAAACAGTCCCTCCATCCACCCACCCCCAGAGCTCACAGAGCTCACCTAAGAACCCTGCAGCAGAGGAATCATGCTCCCATTTCACAGATGGAGAGACAGAGGCTGTGGGAGGTGAGCTAATAATGGGCTGAAGTCCAGGGGTCTCCCTGCGCCAGCCCTGCTGCCTCCAGGGTCAGGCCCGGCGGCTGTCTTCACCACTTTCCGCCACCACCTGGCTGCCAAAGAGGGTCTGAGGTTAGGTGTGAAGACCCAGGAGGCTGAAAGTCAAATCTCAGGTTGGAATCTATGTGACTTGGTCACCTGAGGCAAGTCTCTTCCCATCCCTGGCCATGAGTGTTCCCTTCTGTGTTATGGGGTATTGAACAGGAACATCCTGAGGATCCTCTCAGCCCTGCCAGCCGTTCCAGAATTCTGCTGCCTCAACCAGGGCCCTGTGAGTGTGAGTGTGCCCAGGCTGGGGGCTGAGAAGGGAAGTGAGGGGAGGAAAACCCAGCCACCCACCTACCCACCCCAGGCAGCAACCACCCCACACACCTCCATGCTGGAGTTGAAGGCCCGGTTCACCTTGGCCTTGATATTCACCACCTGTCCGATGCTGGGGAGAGAAAAGCAGGAAGTGGGCCTTCCAGGGGGATAAAGGAAAGGAAGAGGGGCCCCAAATACTTGCAGGGCTTCTGCTGAGGGGATGTGGCAGGGCAATGTCATGGCTTGCAGACCTTATTCACGTTGGCAATGTCACTGAGTCCCCAAAGCAAGCTGGCAAGACAGCCTTAGCACCCCCTTTTACGGGGGGGAAGTGGAGACTGAGAGAAGAGGCATAATTTCATTCATCTCCCCCTGCCTGGTGAGTGCTCAAGCTTTTCTCTGTTTGTGGCTCACGGTCCCCTCCTTGGGGAACCTTCCCTGCCCCTCTGTCCCTCAATAAGATTCACCCTCCCAACAGACAGGCCTAGGGCCTCCGTCTCCCCCACAATTCCTAAGCTCCACTGGGGTCAGCATCACATCTGTTTTGCTCTCCATTGACCCTACAAGGCCTAGCACCCAGCATGGGGTAGGTCCTCCATAAATAGTGGCCTACTGAATTAATGCATCCCACATCTGCTGAAGGCCTACTAAGTGCAAGGGACTATACACAGAGGGTGGGAAGGAGAACAGACACATTTAAGGAATGCCTACTCTGTGCCTAGCACCATGCATAACCTCATTGGAGCCTCCAATAAGCTTGACAGGTAGGTTTAGGGGGATTGAACATCAGAAAGGGTGAGCCATTTGCCCAAGGTCACCCAGCTAAAAAGTAATAGAGCCAGGGTTCTAGATTGTTCTGTTGACTACACTGGCCCTACTCTGTCCAGCTGCAGCCTGTCCCTCTGGAATAATTCTTGTGTCCACGTAAACAATCAGAGTCCCTAGAGGAGCCACCTCACCTGCTCTGCACGTAACTGGAAGCAGCAGAGGGCGACCAGATGATAGACTATGAGGAGGCCCCAGACAGGGGCCGCGGCAACCCTGAGCAAGTCCTTTCATCTCTCTGTGCCTTGGATCACAAACCTAGAAAGCACAGTGCTCATTTCTTCTTCCCCAGAGCTAGGAGGGGTCCCTTCCAAGGGCCCTGCCTGCCTGTCAAAGGGTGACAGCAGACACGGTGAGAAGAGCCACATAGGCCTGCTCTAGCATGACTGTCACACTACTGAGTTGCATGACATTGGACAAGTCACTTTGCCTCTCTGAGCCTATTTCCTTGTCTGTCAGGTACAGAGAAGCACAACTACTGAGTGTCAAGCGAGAGGAGATGTGCCAGAGTCAGTGCCAGGCCCGGCCCCACTGCAGGAGCTCCATAAACAACAGGAGCTCACGTTTGCCAAGGACCTGTCCGCTTCTGTTTATTCTGTTCACAGTCCTAATAGGCACGGCCGGGACTGCCACTTCTAGGAGATGCATGCTGACATGTGGAGGGATGAAGTATCATGGTGCCTGCAACTTACTTTCAAATGGTTGAGAAAAGAGAGAGAGAGAGAGAAGTATGTGTATTTATTTATCCATATATAGATTAAGCATATTTAGCAAGAAACATTAACTCTTGAATCTCACTGGTAGTGACCATTGCACTATTCAATGTCTCTATAATTCTGAAAGTTTTCATGATAAGAAATTAGGAGAGGATTTCCATGATCCCTAAAATAAAAACAACAAACTATTTTCTATGGTACTAAAAAAAAAGAGATTTGTGTCTCTTCCTCCTCCCCTCTTCCTCTTCCTCTTCTCCCTCTTCATCCTCCTGCTCTCCCACCTTCCTCCTGCTCCCCATCTCCTCCTCATTGGCTTCCCCCAAAGTCAAGCAGACACTCATTTGGACTCCTGAGCTTCTCCTCTCCTCCTGATTCTCTTCCATCCACTCACCTCAAGCCAAAACCAACTCCTTCCCCAGAGTCACGGCCCAGCCTCCTCAGTGACCCCCTCAAACCTCTGGCTCCCCTACACCCCCTCCAGGTCTTCCTCACATCAAAGAGAGGCAGCTACCACAAACAAACCCTTCCCCACAACCAGTTTACTGTCAGGGGACAGAAGAGCATGTTAAATGGCACCACAGTGATGCTAACAGAAAAACCCAGATGATGGAGAACTCAATAAGGGAAATGACCAGGTTTCCTCCACAAATAAATTTTGAGGAAGAAAGGGAGAGAAATGGTGAGGAAACAGGGTGCTGGGGGGAGGTGTAGCACCCATATATAAAAAAGACTTAAGAGACATAGCAACCAACTGCAACCTTATTTGCCTCTTGAACAACAAAAATAATTGTAAAGCAAAACAAAATAAAAACAAAATCAGGAGACAGAGTGAGCCCCTGAAAGCAGACTGGATATTTGATATTAGTGAGAAATTATTGTTAATTTTGTGTAGGTGTAGTAATGATGTTGAGGTTATGTTTAAAAGGAGTTCTATGGGATGCCTGGGTGGCTCAGTGGTTGAGTGTCTGCCTTCAGCTCAGGGCGTGATCCTGGAGTTCCGGGATCGAGTCCCACATCAGCTCCCTGCATGGAGCCTGCTTCTCTCTCTGCCTATGTCTCTGCCTCTTTCTCTCTCTCTCTCTTTCTCTGTATATTTCTCATGAATAAAAAAATAAAAATCTTTACAAAAAAAAGTAATAAAAAGGAGTTCTGCTGGGGCACCTGCAGTGGTTGAGCATCTGTCCAGGACTCCAGGCAGCTCCCGGGCCCACCAGGTGGGGAGATGGGGGAGGGGCCCTGGCTTTGTGGTGGGCAGCTCAGGGGGACCGAGACACAGGAGGAGCCACTTACCTAATGGTGTGCTCAAAATAGATGTCGTCCATGGAGGCAGTGACGCAGGGGCAGCCAGCGTGCCTCTCAGCTGGTGTCGGAAGAAAGCCGCGTGTTAGCAGCATCCCCATGGCACCAGACCTCTGAGCCAACATCAGGGGGCCTGAGCTAAGGCCACTGCTCCTGGCTGACACCCCTACCCTCCCTTATCTTACCTCGATGACTACCCCCTGACCCCGTTTCTTTATCTGAGTTTTGTCTGTGTGGCACCTCTCTTTCCTGGGGGACTGCAAGCCACTTGAGGGTGAAGGGTTTGCCTGTCGGACGGCAGTGTTGCCATCCAGGGAATGGTGCCTGGTGCACGGTAACCCCCAATGAGCGGCTGCTAGATGACTAAATGATCACATGGGCTAGTGTACTTCCCAGCTCTCCCAGGCGTCATGCCTCTGCTGTCGGCTTCCCCCACCTCTGTTTCCTTGCCTGAGTCACTCTGACCCTTCTGGAATCCCTCCTTCTGGAATCCCTCCTTCTGGAATCCCTCCCCACCCAGGGCTGGGTCAGAGCCCCTGCTCTGTTCTCCCACAGACCTGACTGATTCTGCCTCTGGCCCAGCCCCCGTTGAGGCGTGCTGGGGAGCAGCAGGGAACAGACGGGTCACCCCACTGGACTATGGGGTCCCTGTGGGTCGGGGAATACCCAGGCTCCCCAAGGATCGAAAGGAGCTCCATTCAGCTCCACTCGATAAGATCATAAAATCGGCAGGCAGCCCGGGCCCCGGCTCACAGCACTGGAGCTGTGGAGTGCAGGGGAGAGAGGGTGGCCCGAGCTGAGTGGGAAGACGTGGTAAGGGACATTTCAGGCCAGTGGAACAACATGAGTGGAGAACGGGATGAGTGCGGTGCTGGGGGCCGTGGGGGAACCACGGTGGCCACCTCTGATAACCAAGGCCTCTCCTCCGCGCGGTGGGCCTCCGGTGGCAGGACTGCTGTGCCAGGCGTAGGCTCACCGGACAGGCAGGCCGTGGTGTCGATCCACTTGAGCAGCTGCCCGACGCTCAGCTCGCCACGCTGGTTGGTGTGGCAGGGCAGCACCAGCTGGCTCATCTGCACCTCCGTGGGGTTCCGGTAGCCCTCGCCGTCTGCCATGGCACCGCTGTCTTTCTCTGCACGGGAGGCTGACTTCCGGGACGTGCGGCTTGAGAACACAGAGGCGATGCCCTGGCGAAAGGTGGGGACAGACCTGAGTGCCTCAGGGAGAGCGGAGAGCGCCCCAGGGCCACCTCCCACCAGACCCCAACTCCAAGAGTGGCCGTCACCTCCAGCCTGGGCTCTCAGACCCCAGGGGGGCTCCCCGGATGCCACTTCCACCCAGTTTCCTTTTGGCCACCGACTCCACGTTAGCAGAACCGTGGACCTGAGGGAGGGGGAGGGAAATTCAGCCCTCCCTCCAGCTCGTGGGCCAGCTCGTTACAGTTTTGCCTCAGACTGACCTTCATTCTGGAAAGATTCCCCCTCTCTATGCAGGGAGGCCTGGTGAGCCCTCTAGCAGTCAAGTCTGGGGATTTGTTCCCAATAAAGTGTTCCAAGAAGCAGCTCCTATTTCCGCTGCCCACCCCCCCCACAGGCCTTTGCTCGGGCTCCATCATTCTTCAGATGACCTCGGAGGCAGCACCTCCGTTGGGTGTTCATCTGTCCTTAGCACTTGGCTTTACTGACTGGAAGGGCTCTGGGCCTTGACAGACCAGCTGTCTGATCCAGGCCAGGCCCACAGCAGCTGCCAGCTGGAGACGCAGCAGAGAAAATCCTCAAGCTTATGAATCAGAGGTGGAGTTTCTGCTCAGGGCCTAGCTTGTCTGTCCCCAGGCAGAGGGGTGGGGAGAACCTGGCAGTACCTTGGACAGGGTGGGATGGGGAAGGGGGCCTCCTGCCTCTCTAGCCCGCTCTCCCTAACAGGCTATGAATGAGAGCTGAGTACACTTGCCTGTGTGAGAAAAATGACACGAGTTCCAATTCTCGTGGCCGGTGCACTTGCAGTGATAACAGTCACTGCCAACATTTATATAACACTTATCAAGCATCAAACAGTCTTCTAAGAACTTTGCACACGAACCCCTGGGGTGGGTTCCTTGTTACCCTCCCTCTACAGGTGAGGCTCCAGGAAGTGGCAAAACACAGCTGTGACTCAAGGTCTGGCTACAAAGTCTGAGGTCCTACCCACCACACTACACTGTCTACACCTGGGGCTGGGCCTGGACTCAGCAGCAAGCAACCAGTGCCACAACCCAACACTGACCCTGCCACAGTTGCAGACGGGGACAAGGATGGCTCTTGTGCTGGGATCTGTACTCCTTGGATCATTTCCCCCATGAGGCTCCCATAGCCAATTCAATAAATTCAAAACACATCAAAGCGACTTGTTCAAGGTCCCTGACCCACCCCTACCCCCCCACCCCTGCCGCCCCGGGTGGCAGAACTGGGATTCAAACCAGGCCTGTCTGACCCAGAATAGCTTACGGGTCCCCAGAGAGCCCCTCGGTGTGAGCTACAGTGCTTGGCATGAAGGAGAGAAAGGAGGGCAGCCCCAGGAGTGCTCAGCCTGGGAGAAGGCCACAGGGTGCCAGGCTTGCAGGCTCCTGCAGGTATCTGGCAGGCCGCTGTGGTCCAAACAGCAGGACACGTCACCATGGTAACCACTGCCAAGGCATTTCTGGCCTGTTGTACATTGGGGCCTGTGTAGATGTGGAAGTGGGGCTGCCTTTCTGGGTGTGGGAGATGGTAGGGGGAGGAGGCAGGCAGACTCCAGTCATCCATACCCTTCCCAAACCCATCCCACAGCCCGGAGTCCTGGGCAGAACATTCCAGAAAGCCGTAGAGCAAGCTAGGGAAATGGGGGAGGCCATATGCAAAGGGTAAGTGGTCAAAAGAAAGACAGCAGACCATATGGGATTTCCAGGCAGTTCCAGGCATGCACACAGGGAAGCCCTACACACAACATCCCTGCTTTATAAACCGATTTCCACATCTACCTCTTCACAAGGAAGGCAGAGGGTGAGGACTGTCAACCCCATTTCACAGAGGAGGAAAGTGAGGATGGAAAAAGCTCTAGACCAGCAGCTGGGACATCTGAGTCTCAGTGCTCCCTCTGCTTCTGACCTGTCAGTTCCACTCTCACCAGCCTCCTATTTTCTGTTCTATGAAAAGGAGTCCCTACCGTCCCATTGAACTCTGTAGGCCTAGAAAAGACAAGATCTTTGCCTTGTTCATTCATTCATGCATGCATTCATTCATTCGTTCGTTCACTGAGCACTTCCTCTGTGCCCTGGACCAAATATTGAAAGAAGAAAGATAAATTGGTTCATTCCTTCTAAGAAGCTCCTACTCTAGTACTCAGGCTTAGAAGGGCCTGGCACACAGTAGCACCACATCAAAGGTTTGTGGAGGGACAAACAGAGACAGACCTGAGTTCAAATCCTAGCCTTGTCCCTCTGGTGCTATGCGATTCTGAGCAAGTCCCCGCCTCTCCTGAAGCTCAGGTGTCACTCACTGGGCAAGCAGGTGCAGAGGGAGATTGCCGATCATTAAGGCACCCCTGGTCCTGGTTTCAGGATTCTGGACTCTGCCCCTGCAGGGTGCTTGCATGCCTAGCTGACATGTCTGCTGAGAAAGCTGAGGAGTCCTGTCACCTTGTCAGACAGGAAATATTGTGCTTCTCTGAGCAGGGCTGAGCGCCCAAGGGAACTGAGGAATGAGACTCCCTGTGGCCATCCTCTACTCTCATCAAAGAGAGGGGCACAGAGCCCCTGGGCTAGAGCACAAGCAGAGGGGACAGGGCAGCACCAGGGGCCCCAGGCACAGCCTCTCAGACTCCAACTCTTTCCTTGGCTCCATGGCAATCTGCTCACGTCATGGAAGGCCAGGCTGGCCCTCCTCCCATCCCAAGGTGGGCAGGCAGCCAGCCTGGGAGACAGGGGCGTGAGCAGCCCAGACAAAGTTTGGCCAATGGGGCGCCAGAGCCAGGCCACTCCTCCCACGGCCAGTCACGGGGAGAGCAGAGGCCCTGGATGAAGTCAGGGCCTGGAGCGGCTGGGCCAGGCTGAGCCAATACAGCTGACAGGGAGGGCAGAGCCTACTATGAAGCTGGAGAGGGCATCTGGGGGTCAGAGACGTGTCGTCTCAGATGGTAGATGTGCCTGCACTGGCCCCAGACCACAGCAGACCTGGCCAGATTTGGTCATCCAGACTAGGACTCAGCTGGCTATTCCACGGGCTCTGTGTCCCTCCTCCTGGGCCACGGCCATGTCACAGACCTGCCGGGTCACAGAAGGAGAGGCCACTTCATCCAATCCTTCATAGTTAGGGAGGTTGACGCACAGTCCTGGGTCATAGCTGAGGTGCCAGGATGAACTGTCCTGAGCCAGGGCTCCTTCTACATGATGTGACAACAGCCCCACATGAACAAACTTAACCTTGGATTGCCTCTTGTCCCAGTGACCCACCCTCCCTAAACCCTCAGTGTCCCTTTTACCCTGACAACTCAGCACCCCCTTAGGCACTGCTAGCTCACTAAACTGTTTCCACAGCCTGTCCACAGGCCCCCAGTCTCTCCACCTTCTTCTAGCCTCCACAATTTCCAGAGGCATCTTTCCCAACAGCAAAACCACCAACACAGCAACCATCACTTTCAGTAGCCTGTCTTGCAGGGACACGAGGTCTAGTCTTTATAACTCCCCCCACTGTGGGGCTTCATTCTGACCTGAGGACCACATAGACCTTTCTGAAGAGCAAGCCTGACCAGACACCTCCCCTGCTCAAGACTCCCTACTGTCAGGATTGATCGAGTCCCCACTCTGTGGCTCCCACAGCTGCTCTCCCAAGCTCTAGACCATATGCCATCCCTCAGAGCACTACTCTCAACCAGCTCCATCCCCCCGCGATGTGGGTGCTGCTTCTGCCTAAGATCCCTTTATCTGCCCCATGTGCCAGGTGAGCCCTTCCTCCTCCTTCTTCCCCAGAGAGAGTTAGGGCCTCCCTGGCCCCACAGCCTCATCTGTCTCTATCACAGCCCTGACCACGCTATGTGGTCACTGTTTTGTGAGCCACCTCCCCCATCACATAGCCATTCTCACGGGACAGGGACAGACTCAGGCTTGCCACAGAGCAGGTGCCAAATAAACACCTATGAAAGAAGAAAAGGAAGGAAAGCATGAGAGATGGGGTGGCCCTAGAGCTTAGGCTTGATGACAAGGATGGTTTAAGGGACAGGAAGGACATGAAGAACAGGAGGAAAGGCTAGGGAATGACAATGTCTTGGGTGATGCGACCCTTGGGGCCAAAGGAAGCAGGTGGGAAAGTGCTAGGTGGAGTCAGAGGGAGAGGGCCCAGAAGTCTCCAGGAACCATATAAGCCTGTAGCCTATAGTGAGGAGCCAGGAAACTGAGACCAGCCAGCAAAGAGACCTCAGTGCCTTCAGGAACCACCTGGAACAATGGGCCTGGAACAGAGAGACCCACCTGTCCTGGAAGAGAGGAGCAGGCTTGCGGTGACCTCTCAATTGACCCACCATGACATGACTGAAACTGTCTCTACACAGCCTTAGGGCTTGGCCTGGCCTGGGTTCAAGTCCGGTTTTACAACTAATTTGTGTGACCTTGGGCAAGCGGCTCAAACTCTGGGGGCCTCAGTTTCCTCATCTGTAAGAATGGGATTATAAAACCTACCTCTAAGTATCATCATGGGATGAAATTAAACGAGATTGAGTATTTGAGGCTCCTAGTACACATCCACCATATGGCCAACATTCGTGGAGCACTTACTGTTAGCATTATAAAGCTGAGTTTGGTCTTTCTACAGAAAAATAGCCAGGAGAGACTCAGACATCGTTCACACTGAGCTTCTGAGTAGTACTTTCTCAACTGAGTTCACCAGAACCTCACGGCAACCCTGTGAGACGGTGTTAGCCCCTCCGAGAGCTGCTGTGAGAATTCAAGAAGCCAGTGACAGTGGGACAGAAATTCCAGCCTGGGTAGGAGACTGCAAAGCCCACATTCCTAGTTCCCCACTTCCTGAGGGGTGGGTAAGGCAGGTCCTGAGGGGGCAGGGAGAAGCAGATCTGGCCTACCCTAAGTGCCACTGGCCAGGCCCCATGAGAGGCCTGATTGTCTGAGCCAGGTCACTCTGAGCAGTGAAAGAAGCTATACAAACGAGACAGCTTGTCCCCACAAAGGGAGATCCAGCCTCTCAGAGAAACCAGGGTGTCCTCCTGGCAGTTTCCCCAACAGCAAAGCAGGAGCATTTGTCAACATCCTAAATTCCCCTTCAGGCCTATTCCCTACCTCCCTCCCAAAAAAGGCTCTGCAGCAGCCTGCACAGACACAGCACACAGACCCCACATGCACCCAGAGCCAAAATGCAAACAAAGCTAAGGAACTGAATAAGGGAAGGGAGGATTATGTTAGGAATCTAGTTGCACAAAAATGCTGCCACAGAGACTTGCATTTTGCCTTGGGGTTCCCAGCAGACAAAAAGAGGCGAAAGGGGGTAGCAGTGGGTCCCAAATGCATAGATAAAGAGAGAGCTCTCATCCATGAAGCTAGCCTAAGGGCTGGGAGAAGGACACCAATGGGCTGTTCCATAAGTTTTTTTTTTTTAATTTTTAAAAAGATTTCATTTCTTTCTTTATTTGACAGAAAGAGAGCAAGCACAAGGTAGGGGGGAGAGGCAGAACAAGAAACAGAGGGAGAAGCAGGCTCCCCACTGAGTGGGGCTCCATCCCAGGACCCTGTGTTCATGACCAGAGCCAAAGCAGACATTAACCAACTGAGCCTCCCAGGTGCCCTGTTCCATAGGTTTCTGATCATCATATAACATCGGATCATATTTTCATTCTATAGGATAAATAATGGTCCCCAATGACCTCTACAAACATCTTCATTTTACTTCTGGCTATAGGCTGTGTTGGCACTTGACATTTTTCAAGATTATGGGGTGGGACAGGTAGAAAATTAAACCAGTGTTTTGTAGTAAGCACTTCTTATATGCCATTCACTTAGTTAACATTTATTGAACACCTGCTACGTATCAAGTTCTACGCTAGGAAATTTCATATGTATCATCTCGTAATTTTTACATCTACCCTGTGAGGCATTGTTATTCTACCCATTTTACTGATGAGCAAACTCAGATACTTTGCTTGTGAGCAGCAAGGTAGACTTTTAAGACAATCCCAGACCCACCAGCCAAAGTGCACATGTACATCTCTACTTTCCTGGGCCTTGGTGATGGGGAAGATGGAAAAAATTCTTCCAGTCTAAGACTCAGAGAGAAGAAGTAAATGACTTCCAAACTGCACAGCCCATCAGTGACCAAGGAGAACAGAGGCCACAACCCTGAGTCTCAGTCCAGAGCCCACAGTCTGGGGTGGGCTGATCACGCACTGGGCTTCCTCCTTCTTCTGACAGCCAGCTCTTATGCTTTCTCAGTATGGAAGAGGAGGATGGAAGGGCCTTCAGCCTTCTAATTATGCCCTATGTCCCCAATCTGATGAGGCAGGGAGGAGGGGTATGAGCATAATGGAAACCCTGAGGTAAGGACAAGCTTTCCTTAGAGTAGCCCCATCCCTCCTTTGGACGAACAGCCTCATGAGCCATTTTCAGTTTGGTGTCTTCCTGTAAAACTGAACATAAATGGAACTTTTATCAGCTCATCCTCCCCAGAATACTTTGGTCAAGTTATTTTACCTCTCCATGACTCAGTTTCCTCATCTGTCTAATGGAGATAATAAAAGAACCTGAGCTTACAGTGAGGATTATAAAAGACTGTGAACCCACTAGAATGGCTACAAGCAAAATCACGCACGATAACAATTGTTGTTATCATGCTGGGGAGAAGAGAAAATGTTGGAGCCACGATAGAAAACAGTTTGGCAGTCCTCAAAAAGCCGAGCATAGAAACACCATATGACTTTGCAACTCCATTCCTAGGTATAGACCCAAAGGAACTGAAAACAAGGACTCAAACAAATGTACACACACCCACGTTCATAGCCACACTATTCACAATAGCCAGAAGGTGGAAACAGTCCACGTCCAATGATGAATAAATGGATAGACAAACTGTGGTATATACATATACAATGGAACGTTAGTCAGACATAAGAAGAAATGAAGCCGCCATACGTAAAACACGGAGGCATTTCAAAAACATCATGCTGAGGGAAATAAACCAGACACAAAAGGTCACATATTGTGGTTCCATTTCTGTAAGATCTCCAGTGCAGATAAACCTGTAGAGACAGAAAGCCAACTGGTGGTTGCCAGAGGCTGGGAAGGGGAGGAAAGGAGACGACCTTTGTAATGGGTTAAGGGGCTTTACTTTAAAGTGATGAAAATGTTTCAGAGCCAAACAGAGATGGTGGTTGCCTAACGTGAACATAGTTCAGAAGTTCCATTATACTATACACTTGAAAATGGTGAATTAGGGGCACCTGGGTAGCTCAGTCAGTTAAGCGTCTGTCTTCGGCTCGGGTCATGATCCTGGGGTCCTGGGATCGGGCCCCCCATCAGGCTCAATGCTCATGGAGAGTTTGCTTCTCCCTCTCCTTCCTGCTCATGCTCTCTCTCTCTCAAATAAATAAAATTAGAAGAAAGAAGAAAGAAAGAAAGAAAGAAAGAAAGAAAGAAAGAAAGAAAGAAAGAAAAGAAAGAAAGAAAATCGTGAATTATATATTTCACTTTAATTGTTTTTAATTCCTTTTTAAAATATCTTATTTATTTATTCATGAGAGACACAAGAGGCAGAGACACAGGCAGAGGGAGAAGCAGGCTCCTATAGGGAGTCTGATGCCACTGAGCCACCCAGGTGCTCCATATTTTTTTTAATTCTTAAGAGAAACCATTTTAAACAAATATCAGGTAAGTCTGCTAATTTAATATAAATAAAATATAAAATACCAAATACCAATTTTTAATTTTTTTTAATAAAAAAAAAAACACTGGAAGCAAGCCTGTTTGGCTTGGTAAAAAAATGATAGGTTTCATTATTAGCTGTCTAGGCCTCAGTTTTCTCATCTCCCAAGTGGGACATTTAGTCTCTAAGACTCTTTCCAACTATGAAGGGTTTGGCTCACAGAAAGAACTCCTTACCAAGACCTATAAGGCCCCACAGACTGCCCTGCCACACCTCCTGCTGCAGGGCCTTTGCACATGCCCCTGTGCCTGGAGCACTCTTTGCCTTTGCAAAGCCTACTCACCCCTCAGATCCATTACCTATCCTGCACTCTCATGCTCCTGGCACCATACACCTCTCCTCTCTAATGCTGTCCACTCCAACAATGTTCACGGAATTGTGGGAGTAGTTGGGTAGCTTGGACCAGAAGACCCACCAGGCAGGAGCCCTGTCTCTCTACTCCTGGTGTCCACATGCCTGGCTCACTGTGGACCAAAAGAATGGATTTGTTCAGTGGTCCCCGATCTCTACTAGTGTCACCCCATGTAGGCCAGGGAGACTGCCAGCCATCAGGTCAGGTGAGTTTCCCCACTTAGAGGCCCCACTCCCACCCCTGCCCCCTCACCCCATTCTAGAAAAGAGCCTAAACATCACCTGCCTCCCTCTACCCCAAGGGTAAAAATAACTTTGTCTGAAATCTGACACCTACCCTCAGCTAGGTCATCTTGAAAACTCCCCTGTCACACTGAGAAGCCTGAGGAGACCCAGCCAGGGCCAGGGCATTTTCTGAATACTTTCCCATTTGTACCTCCTCTGTCCCCTGGACAAATATTTGAGGCGTTGTCCCTGGCAAGGTACACAGGAGACCCAAGCCCAGAGTACTCCCAAGTCCTGTCCAAGGTCCCCCAGCTCTGAACCACAGAGCACTGGCCTCCTGCCTCCATCTACACTACAGGCCCTGCTTCCACCACAAGAGTGAGAAGGGCTTGGGAAGTGGATTACAACTGCCTGTTTGGTTAGGGAAACTGAGGCATGGGTGGATCTCTGTCCAAAGGTCTTGAGACCTTGAGTAAGTCACTGAGAAGTTGTTTCTTCTTTTTTTTTTTTTTAAGATTTTTATTTATTTATTTATGATAGACAGAGAGAGAGAGAGGCAGAGACACAGGCAGAGGGAGAAGCAGGCTCCATACTGGGAGCCCAACACGGGACTGGATCCCGGGACTTCAGGATCACGCCCTGGGCCGAAGGCAAGGCGCTATACCACTGAGCCACCCAGGGATTTTGAAGTTGTTTCTTCTTTGGGGGGGGAAAAAAAAAAAAGACAAAAACCCCCACCCTACCGCCATCCAAGAGCAGTGTGAGGTTTAAGGGAGGTCCCAAAACCAAAAGCACCCAGCTAACTGTGAAGTGCTGTGCATTTAAGACAGGGCAGTTGGCTGGATGGGCACCTGTCTTTCCTAAAATACCACAGACAACAGCAGCCTTTGTTTCTCTCTTTGGGGAAACGGAAATGTGGGGAGCGGAGGTGGTGTGGGACAGTGGGTTCTGGAGGTGGGGGGCACTGCAGATGAATCCCAGACCTGCCTCAGAAGCATGGAGGCCACAGGCTCCTTCCTTCCTCTCCACCCAGTTACTCACATGTCCACCAACAAGCACCCCCACGCACCCCCAGACTCATCCATACCATGAGATCAATGAGTACTTCACAGAGCTGTCCTGAGGTGCAAAGGAGGCAGCAAATGGCAAGTGCTTTGTAAATTGGAGAGGGGAGGTGTTTCTGCCTTTTTATTCCAGCATTTCTTGCAAGGCTGAGTAGGGCCTGCAGGGGGGGAGGGGACAAACCTGAGTGGGTCCCCCCATCCCCGAGCCAAGGGCTAGATGGGGTGCCCTAGGAGAGGTGGCAGGGGCCTGCGGGAGCCTGCGTGGAAGCTGTGGGACCAGGGGCTGGCTGTGTGTCACCCCTCAGCCTGCACCCTTGTTCCCACCTCCCCGCACTGACTGGGCGCCTTCTGTGCCGCGTGCCCCAGACTAAGGACCTGTGAGATGGGAGCACCCATTTTCATCTCTCTGGCCCCCGTTTCCTCACGTATAAAGTTGCAGGGGTGGGCATGCAGAGGAGCTTGAGAACAATCCCCACCACCACCACCACCCCACCTCCCGGAAGTATTTACTACACTACACGCCAAGTACTCCACAAAGGAGTGCATTCTCTCTTTTCATCTTTACACAGCTCTGATCAACAGCCTTGCTATTATCTACAATGTACAGATGGGAAAATAGAGACTTGGAAAGGGTCAGTAACTTGTACACACACACGTGCGCAGGCGCAAAATCGCACCATGAAGGCAGAGTCGGGACCGGAACTCAAGTCTGTTTAACTCCAAGTCTGACACTGCTTGGCTGCTTGGCTGCAACTGCCTCTCCCCTCTGCCAGGCAGGGTAGTTACTGCTGCATCCCTGCCAGACCTTGGGCCCTTCCAGAACCCATAGGCCCCAGCTCCCCTCCCCTCATGTCCCCACAGGAAACAGCTAGGGTATGGAGGTATCTGTACCCCTCCTCCCCACGACCCACGCTCAAGGCGCTGGTCCTCCTGGACGTCCGAGGCCCGGCAGCCCAGGAAGGAGGGAGGTGGCCGCTCCTGGTGAGGAAACTGCAAGCTGTCTGAGCTGAACGCCATCCTTTGTAAATCCTGTCTCTCCAGAGGGCAAGGAAGTCCACGGCAGCAAGACTACCCAGGCCCAGGCAGGCTCTCGGCTACCACACCCCCTCAGTAGTCGTCCAGCATGAGCTTGCTTAGTCCCAGAGACAGGGGGCTCACTCCTTTTCGACATAACCCTTCCCCTGAGGAGCCTGTCAGTTCTTCCACACACTGCCCCCAACACCACTGGCAGCTGCCTCCCTGCAGCTCCCGCCTTGGGGCTGTCCGCCCCCTCCCTCCCTCTGCCTCCCGCAAACCCAGGGCAGAGGCAGGATGGATCCGAACACAGGCCATCCAACCCCCAGGGCGACTGGCCCCCACCACATGGCTCTTCAGGGGAGATGCTCTGATAGCACCCAGCCAGAAACCCCAGCCAGAAACTGGTGGGCAATACCCCGTGCTGGAGCCCCTGGCAGTGAAGCGGGCCCTTCAGGGATTGGGGAGGGCAGGCACAGCCTACCGGCTCAGCACGGCACTCCCCAGCCTCCCGCCTGCACCCCACACTGCCTGCCACCTGCCTGGGGTCACCATGGCAACGGGCACCGAGCTCCTGACATGAGCCTGCTCACCTTGGAGCTGGGCCCACCGGCTGCAGGCACCCTGAGCACCCCCAGGACGGCAAGGGCCAAGGGACAAAGAACCAAAAGAGGGAAGTGGGGAGAAGAGAGAGGTCCCAGAGAGAGAAGGAGAAGAGGGGGAGGGGATGCGGGGGAGGGGAGGAAACCATGAGGTCACAGCACAGAGGCCGGTAGGGAACACAGCAAGCAGGAGAGAGGAGACAGAAGGGCACTGGGCAGAGGGAGAAGTAAAGGGGCAGGAAGGGGCCCCTCCTACCTCGGCTGCACACATTCCTCAGGCCTGAGCTGCTTGCGCAGCCCTGCAGGAGCCCTGCGGGAGGGATTCTGGCCACTGCCGGGACTTCCTGCCCCAGGAAGCTGGCAGCCCGCGGCCCCTCTGAGGCCCCTGCTGCTTCTCCAGTCCCTGCAGGCCCTGTGCTGAGGGATGGGGTCTGGTCCTCCCCCAGCAGGTGGGGCCCGCCCTCCCACCCTTGGGTGGGAGGCCCCCCGGATGCCCCCACTTCTGCCCGCCCTGGGGTCTGCAGTCCCCTGGTCTCTTCTCTCCAGCCTCACCCAGCTTTCCCCCACACAGCACACCAACTTTTTCTCCCCCAAAGTATTCAAGAAACTATTCCGAAGCAGAGGAGTGGCCAGAATGAGAGCTGGGACTTTATCCGCAGATGCATTCCTTACACTGGCAAGGAGTGAACCAGGCCCCAGAACAGGCCTGGCCAAGGAACACCAATTTCAAGAGGCTGCTTGGAAGGCCCGGAGTGGCCGGGTCAAAGGGTTAGAGCCCCAGAGCTGGGCCTGGGCTCTGGCAGAGACTGCTGGGCTGAGCAGGTGCACTGACGGTCTTCTCTGGGCGCATGCCACACTCCACGGCCTTCCCTCAACCTCAAGTTCTCCAGCTGCAGGATGGCCTTCTCATCCCTTTACCCATGTGCCCCACACAGTCTCAGAGGAATCTGAGAAAGATTTGTTGAGGAAAGGATGAGCAGGTGAACCTCAGCAAACCTCACTTTCCACATCTGTAAAATGGAAGTAAGGTTATCACAAACAGGACTCAGTGAGATTATATGTGCAAGGTGCTTGATACAGAATCTGACCCAGAGAATGTAATTAAAAAGGCTCAGTTCAGGGCACCCAGATGGCTCAGTGGTTGAGTGTCTGCCTTTGGCTCAGGGCGTGATCCTGGAATGGAGTCCCGCATCAGGTTCTTACGGGGAACCTGCTTCTCCTTCTGCCTGTGTCCCTGTCTCTCTCTCTCTGTCGCTCATGAATGAATAAAATCTTTTTTAAAAAAGGGGTCAGTTCTTCATGTTATTAAAAATCTACGCATTGATGAGCAACACAGGAAATCATGCTAGCCAGCAGGAGTCTGCACAGTCCCTAGGGGTGAGAGAGACCTGCCATGACTGGCTGGGTGGACTTGCAAGAGCCCACACCAAGCTTGAGGATGAGGACCCAGGCTTTGGGAAGACAGGAAAGTGGCAGGGGAGCTCCAGCAGAGGTGGCATCTGAACACGCCATCTGTCTACCAATCACCAGGCTTCACTTCAGCCATGAACCAAGATGTTGAACAGGCAAAGTCCATGACACTCCACAGAGGGCTCCCACAAATATCCACACACAGTCTAAGCATACGCGATAGTTGCTGGGAGACCTCCTTTTCCGGGCCCCTGAAAGGCTCAAGACCCCCTCACAAAGGTATAGAAGACAACAATCACTGGAAACCAGCTCCGGCTCACTAGGAACAAGGCATCCCAGGCACAAGGGAAGAGATCATGAGGCGAGAATGGACATAGACACAAACCTGGTTCCAGATGGCCACCTGAAAGGCTATAACCTATAAACATAAGATCAAGCAGATGAAAGGAACAAGATTCATGGTATCTGCCTGCATTTGGGGTTTTCTGTCACCCTCACTTTGTTTTAAGTTATATGGCTGCTGGGGTGGCTCTAGCTTATTGGCTGGATCTACACAAGCAGCCTCACAATTTCATGTGCCCATAACAGGGACTGATTCTTGCTGAAGGCTTCTGGTGTGGTGAGGGTGGGGACATGTTTAGGGCAGGAACATTCAGTGACTGGAAGGAGGCAGCCTCGGGCTAGGGTGTAACTAGCAGCACAAGGCCCAGCCCTGTGAGGGGGGAGCTGAGGGGGGGTAGCTTGGAAGGACAACCAGGCAGGAGGGGGACCATGAGGGGGTAAGGCTATATGTGGCCTGGTGATGGGTCTCAGGCGACACAGCTCAGGGCTGGCTGGGTCAGAGGACAGGAGGGTTCGGTAAGAGAGAAAACCAAGACAAGGGGCACCTGATGCCTCAAGGTCAAGCCCATGACCCTTAACCTCAGGGTTATGAGTTTAAGCCCCACATTGGGTGTAGAGATTACTTAAAAAATAAAATCTTAAAAAACAAACAAAAAAACCACAAGACCAAACTGGGGTGCATGAGATTAGAAAGAGGGCAATTCTAGCTGGGAATCAACATCAATCTTTTTTTAAAACTTCCATTCATTCCTTCAAGATGCTAGGAATATAACATTAAATGTGTTCCCTGATGGACAGATAATAAAATAAGCAAAGAAACATGGTCATTTTAAAAATGAAAAGTGCTGTGGGAAACAGCGGATGTGATGAAGAGAGAAGGTGGTGGAGGCAGGAGATGCAAATCCAGCCTCCACAAAGAAGGAGGCTTCAAGGCCCAGACCTGAATGAATGATAAGCAGAAGCAGTCATGCAAGGCTCTGCTGGCACAGGGTTCCAGGCAGGGGAACAGAGGGTGCAAAGAGCCCAAGGAGAAACGGGGACAAGCCTGGCTGCCAGAGGAACAGCAGGGTGGCAGGTCGCAGCTACCCCCAAGGCCCTACCCATGTAGAGCAGAACGGTCACCCAGCCAAGTCCTGTCCAAATTCCTGACCCACAAACTCTCAAGATACAATGAAATGGTTCTTGTTTTAAGCCACTGTGTGGGGGTAGTTTTTCATACAGCCACAGTAGACAGAACAGACATCATCCAAGGAAAGAGCAACGACGGAGCTATTTAGAGGTTGGTGGGAGGGAGCGGGCTACAGAGGAAACCACAGGGAACTAGGCGAGGTGGATGGACACTAAAGAGGGTGGATCTCCAGCAGGGTGCCTGCTGGTCAGGTTGCTGAGCAGTCCCAGCAGACAGGTAGAGAAGCTCTAAGGGGGTGGAGGGAAGTTAGGGAGAGGAGTCATGGATTAGGGACAGGGTGAGAGGCAGAGAGGTAGAAGGAGGGACCACAGAAAAGTCTTGCAGAGATTTTACTGGGAAAAGGAAGCAAAGAAACCAGGAAGTAGTTGGAAGGGAACATGGGTACAGGAAAGTGGTTTTGATTGCCTAGAGTCTGGGAGATACCTGAGGGCTCCTCTGGAGGCTGATGGGACACAGCCAGTAGAAGAGGGATCTCCCCAAGCCAGGGAGCTGCCTACAGGTAGGGGCTGCCCAAGAATTCCCCCGGCAGAACCTTGAAGATCCCGTTTTCGAAATCTACGGCTACCATCTATTGTGTACCTACTATGTGCCGGGTCTAGTTCTTGGGGGCCCTTGAATTCTCAAGTCCACTCTGAAGCAGGAGCCCCCATTTATAGTTAAGGAAAAGGAATCTCAGACAGGGAACATGGAAGGATCCACAGGAAAAACATAGCCGGTAAAAAAGCAGAGGGAAGGGGTGCCCTGTTGGCTATAGGATAGAACACACAACTCTTGATCTCGGAGTTGTGAGTTCGAGCCCCATGTTGGCCATAGAATTTATTTTAAAAAAAAGAAGAAGAAGAAGAAGAAGAGGGGACAGACTTGGGTTTTCCTAACTCCAGAGCCTGGCAGGGGTGCTCCAGGGGGGACACCAGCCCTGGAGGCAGACTAGATCATATAGCCCATGGGACTTCCGAGACAGAGCCTGGCACTTTGGAGACCCTCCATGAATTGCCTTCCAGGTGATATGGAGAAAGAGCTGGAAGTGGGATGGTCTCTGAGCAGTCCACCTGAGCTGTAGGGATCTCAGCATCCCAACCACCATCATCACTCCCACATGGCCTATCCAGAGGGCCTCATGGGCTCAGAAGCCCATCCTAGTCTTTTGTCTGCCTTGCTGAGAACCAGTTTGCATGGTGAGACACACCTCTTAGTCTTAAGTGAGGGGGGTAGGGATCAGTAAACTCTGAATCCCAGGAGGCCCTGGGGTGGGGTTGCTGGGAGCAATGCTGGGCCAGCCCCTTCCCTTGACCCAAAGTCATTTGGTCCTTGGACCCCTTCCGGTTTCTAGCCCTCCTCCCCCAGGCACCCCACTGTCCTCAAAGCCTATAGGCACATCACTCAATCCTAAAACTTGTCTGTGTGTAAAGGCCAGCATGGCCCTAACCTGCATGACACAAGCAGCCTCACGGGACAGGGCTCATTACTACCCCCACAGCCCCATGTTACACACAAGGAAACTAAGGCTCAGAAAGAGTAGCTAGGGCAGCCTGGGTGGCTCAGCGGTTTAGTGCCTGCCTTCAGCCCAGGGCGTGATCCTGGAGTCAGGGATCGAGTCCCACATCAGGCTTCCTGCATGGAGCCTGCTTCTCCCTCTGCCTGTGTCTCTGCCTCATTCTCTCTCTCTCTCTCTCTCTGTGTGTGTCTCTCATGAATAAATGAATAAAATCTTAAAAAAAAAAGAAAGAAAGAAAGAAAGAAAGAAAGAAAGAAAGAAAGAAAGAAAGAAAGAAAGAAAGAAAGAGTAGCAGCTAGCCACTTGGCCAGAACCAGCTAGTCTTCTGACTCTAGACCACCCGTTTGTCCCTCCCACAGCAACAGAGAGTAGTATCCTTGGAGAAGGACAGAAGCTGGTCTCCCTACACCCTCCCCAAGGAATCAAATGGAAATTGAGACCCACCTGGTTCAGCTCAGCCCTGGAAACGCTGTAAACCTGAGGCTGCTTTAGGAAGGCTTAAGGGCCACTCCCCTTCCCAACCTCTGACCACTTTCCAGGCTTAGGAATGGGCCACACCTGGCAGGGCCACACCCCCGGGGCAGATCACAGCCGGTTCCAGAGGTCACAAATAGGACAGCAGCGAGGAGTGGAAAGGTCAGGGGCGGGGAACATCCCACCCTGAGGAATGGGGCTCTTGGGACCACAGCAGAGGGCCGGGGGGTGCCAGCCTGCCAATTCTCTGCGCTTCTGAAAAACCAGACAAGATAAAGCTTTCATGGTGCTTCCCAGACTGCAAAGTGGGTGCACACATGAGGAGATGGGAGACTCCTCAAGCACAGGGCCACAGCTCCCTGGAGTCCCAGTGTTTGCCGAATAAAAGTTGTTATGTATTTAGATCACACAGCGTGAGGTTTTGATAGACAATATATATTGTGAAATGATGACCACAATCAAGGGATTAACACATCCATCAACTTAGAGTTCCCCTGTTTGGGGCGGGTCGGGGAGGGGGGCAGAGATAAGAACACTTGAAATTTACTCAGCAAATTTCAAGTGTGTAACTCATTGTTGTTAACTGTGGTCCCCATGCCATACACCAGGTCTCCAGAACTTACTCATCTTATAACTGAAAGTTGGTGCCCTTTGACCAACATCTCCCCTTTCCCCCATCCTGGGCAGAATTTCTTCAGTACCTACCATGTTCCAGGCCTTTGTATACATTATATAATGGCTTTGTGTCCATAACATTATGTAATCCTTGCCCAAACCTTGTGAGGCACAATTAGGCCCCTTGCACAAAACAGGAAAACGAAGACCTGGGCTATCTGAGGGACTTGCCTGAGGGCACCACGTCCCGTGCTGGGATTTTGCTTTGCTCACTTCCAAAGCTGCGTCTCCGAAACAGATGCTTAATGCTTCTGTCTGCTGACATTAATGACTTAATGTTGATTCGCTGAGGGCAAACTATTACTATGGAAGAAGCCCCAGGCAGGACATACATATTTCCTGGACAAGGGGGCAGGAGAGGGACTCCTCAAGGTGTCACTCCCAAATTCTCTCACCGTTGCTGGTATAACGAGCTCCTCCCCACATCTCACACACAGATGCCTCTGCCTGGGCCAGGCTTCCTGACCCAAAGAAGGCCAGGCCAACCCATCACTCCCCCAGGGAGCCTGCCCTGCCCCTAGGCTGGTGAAGGGCCACCCTGGGCTTCGCTCTCTCACAGCCTGGCCACACTCTGCTGTCATCAGTGGTTTGTACCTCTCTCTGTTTCCCCATCAGCCTGGGGGCACCTGAGGGCAGGTCTAGTCTGACTCATCCCAGTGTCCCCAGAGTGCCAGACTCTGGTCCTTTCCATCACTGCCCTGATGCCAACTGCTACCCACAAAGAGGCTGCTCCTGAAGAGTGGCAGGAGCTCACAGGCCCGCAGCCAGGGAGACAGCAGAGCCTCAGGCCGACAGCACCATCTGTCCCTGAAGGCACAGGACAGGACAGGCACAAGGCATGGGTGTGAGTTCCTCTGCTTAGCCAGGTCGGCCCAGGACAAGGAGAAGTGCCATGGCACAGGGCCCCTGCCCAGCTGTAGCTTAGGCCCCCCCAACGTGATTTGAATTCTCCAACTAGCTCAAAGTGGCTCAGTGCTAGAGCCTTGGTTCTCTTTCATCTGTAAAGCCAGATGAATACCACAAGCCTAGCAGGGCTGGTAGCAGGGCTGCACCTAGTAGGTACACAGCAAGTTCGTCTTTACCACCTCCTCCAACCAACTGACCCTGTCTTTGAAACATTGAGGAATCAGAAGTCCAGATGAAATGAAAAGAGAAGGACCAATCAACATCTACCACAGTTGATTGTGTGCCAAGCTCCGCACTCCTCCAGAGTCATTAATCTTGCCAATGCTCTGGCAAGATGTACAGGAACAGACCTGGTTCACGGCTGAGGAAACTAAGGACTCAAGGGTAAAGTGAGTTAGTATGTCTAAGGCAGATCTCTAGACTCATGAGCAGCTGTCCAGAGGTGCTGGGGATGCCAGCATGGCCCAACCAAACACAGGTGAAGGGCAGTGGTGCAGCCTCCTCTAGACCGCTGGGGTGTGTGTGAGGGGGAAGGTGATCAGCCCTGGATGTGCATTATCAGTGTGCGAAGGTGCACAGGGGAGGCTGTGATGGAGTGGGTCTGAGTGTGACAGCGAGGTCATGTTTTAGATGCAAAGCAGTTCCAGATGTCTCCCTGGCCAGGTCAGGGGCTGGGAAAAAGGTCTCAGCCTGCCAGGTAGGGATTCTAAGTCTTTCACCAGCTTCATAAGCCCAGGCATATCATCTCACTTCTCCATGCCCTGCCTATGGGGGCTGAGCCTATCACCCACCTTCCTGTTATGAGGGGTCAGGGAGTGGATGGGAAAGTGGCCAGGACCTTCGTGGGGCTGCCTGTCCAGAGCGGAACCATGACAATGTGTTTCCCTAGGTCTCTGAGCTTCTCTGAGCACAGTGTGCAGGACCATGTACCTTGGCACTAAGCCTGAGGACCAGAGCATCCCCAAGCACCACACGGTCTGGTGGGCAGGACAACACAACTCCTAGCGCTCCAAACCCCAAACCCTGCCTACCAGGCCCAGACCCCTAGCCCGAGGCATACTACTGCCTGCCTGTCTCAGCCCCTCCCACCTGCTCTGCCCTTGCTTGCCCCTGTCCAGGCCACACTGCCCCCCACTCAATAGCTCAGAGGCACCAAGCCCCATCCCAAGCCTTGGAGCCTACAAGTGAATGCCATTCCCTCTGCCTGGAATACCCTTCCAGCCCTTCCTCTGGCTGTCTCCTTCTCAGCTGCTAGGTTTCTATTCAGTTGTCACCAGCTCAGAGAGCCCTCCCCTGACCTCTCTCATTATACTCTCACAGTTCCCTGAGAGTTTAATGTCAGCAGCGCCACTTAATAGCTGTGTGACCTTGGGCAAGTTACTTAACCTCTCTGTCTCCATTTCGTCTTCAACACGGGCATAGTAACACTATCTACTCCACAGAGTTGTTATAAAGAATAAACAAGTTAATGCATGCTTGGCATGCAGGGAGCGCTTATATGGCATTTACGCTCATCATTATTACTGTTCATGGCACTTAGCACAGATTTGGATCGTGTATTTACTTGACTACTTTCTCACTGTGTCTCCTTCATTAGCTGTGAGCACCACACAGCAGCCTGGGTTCATCCCAGAGTACTTAGTACCTGCCATGTGCAAATCCCTGTGGAGGGAACAAGCAAAATTAGTATCACATCCTGAGGCGACGCCATTAATTCTGGGAGCAGGCAGGCAGGATGTGGATGGGTAGAGGAAACAATGGCTGAGCTGGGTTTTGCAGGATGAAGAAGAGTCCTCCAGACAGACTACAAACACTAAAGGCATCTGTCCATGGCTGAGACCAGGGTTCACATGCAGCTCCTGAACAGGCTGAAGCTAAGTGGCTAAGTGTCTGAGTCCTGCCTCTTCCTCCAGGAAACCTTCGGGGACCACTTCAGCACCCTTCTCCCATAGTCACTCATTCATTCACAAGTCTTTGCACTCACACTGTATCATAGGCATGCCGTTTCATTCCTGTGGGTGTCCCTCCTCTACCACAAAGCAGGGCTCTCAAGGCAGACAGGCCCCTGCCTTTTGCTGTCAGGACCAACCTCAAGATGGTGCACAAACCCTTCCCAAAAGTCCAAACTGTCAAGGCTGGTGGAGGCCTCAGAGAACACTCAGAGAGGGGGAGCACATGGCCCAAGGTTACATATGAGCAATGGGGTAAAGATAAGATTCTAATCCAGGGGTGGCCAAATGCCATGCCTGAAACCTCCTCACACTCTGTACTAGACCCTCAGTGAGGCTGAGCAGCTGGGCTGGGGAGAACCTCCAGCTGCCCTCAGGTTCAAGGTGAAGCAGTGGGATCCCCATCAGGAGTCGGCACCAATTCCTGTTGCTCTTTCCGATCTTCCACCACCTGTTGGCAACACTACCAGGGTGCAGGGCTTTCCAAGGAGAATGGGGATCAACAGCTCTATCACCTCTCCCAGAGTAAATAAAGTTCTCAGGAGGTGGCCTTGACCTGGCTAAAACGGAAGCTGAGCAGAGGTTGCCACTCTCCCACTAGGGTACCAGCAGATCACTACCAGCCCAGGAGCGTGGGACTCAGGGCCCAGTAGACAGGCACCCTGGATGGGGAAGGGGAGGGTCTCCACTGAGAGAGGCAAGGGCTGAGACAGGACAGTAGGACCTTTCCAGCACCAGCAGCCAGGCAATCAGAGCTCCCCCGCCACACCTTGTGCCCTCAGCTTGGCAGGCTTACCACCTCACTCACTCATTCACATGTTCCAAGGGCTTGCTGGGTGCCCAGGGGCAGGTAAGAGCCAGAACCATCTAACTCCAAAAGATTCACTGTCCACAGTGCCTGGGATGCTGACAAGGGCCCCCAAACCCTGTGAAGCAGGGCTGTGGGCTATCTGTGTGCCCCTTTCCATTCCCAGTTAACCTGGCTTTCTGTGTCCCCAGTGAAGAGAGTTTGGTGGGGTTTTTTATTTGCTTGCTTTTCATTAAAAACTATATATATATAGTTGGTATATATATTGCTTTTTATAGTTTTATGCTTTAAAGATTTTATTTATTTATTTGACAGAGAGAGAGAGAAGCACACAAGCAGGGGAAGAGGCAGAAAGAGAAGCAGGATCCCTGCTGAGCAGGGAGCCCGACCCAGGGCTCTATCCCAGGACCCTGAGATCATGACACAAGCCAAAGGCAGATGCTTAACCGAGTGAGCCACTCAGGTGCCCCTATATATAGTTATCTCTGTAAAATGATAATGATAATGATACATCCTTTCCCCACAATCTTCTCCTCAATTATTGATGGGGATCAATGGGGAGAAATCATGAAAGGCACAAGAGAAGACACAGCCCCATCGGGAATATGTTGTCTGCGCCATGCTCAGGAGATGGGGAGCAGGAGGCCCTGTGGCCCAGATCCCACCCTTGGCCTCACTGAGAAGCTCCGGTGCCCATCCATTCGTTCATTAGGCATTGCTGGGGTTCTGACCATGCCCAGGCCATCTGCTGGGCACAGCGAGAGCAGCCTCCTGGAACTCCCTGGTGGAAGAGGTGGACATACACGTCAGGGGGAGACGGAGCTAACGCAGAGGCTCCCTGTGCCCTGGAAGTCTGGGAAGGCTTTCTAGAGGAGTCAGCATCTGAGCTGAGATCTAAGGGCTCAGAGGTAACTCTCCAGGGGGTGGAGGAGGAGGTGGGAGACTAGGGGCCACCCGAGCAGAAAGCACAGTAGGGACCACAGTGAAGAGGAAAGAACCAAGGTGGTATACCAAGGCAGTGGCAAGCAGTTCGGTTCAGCTGCCACACTGAATGCATAGAGGTGGGGAGGGTGGAATGAGCAGTGAGAAGCAGGCAGAAGCAGGTTTTCAAGATCTTTCTGTGTCAGGTAAGGAACACGGATGTTACACTGAAGGCAGCTGGCTGAGCAGGTGTGGAATAAGCACATTTATCTATTAGAAGCATCCCTCAGTGGAGGGAGATTGGACAGGTGGGATGTGGAATCGGAGAAGCTGGGAGAAGGTGCTCTGGCCAGTGGAGAGGGTGCTGAGGTCTAAGCTGGTTGGCACTCAGCCAGATGGAGGGGGGGATAGGTAAGAAATGTATTTGCCCCTGCTCCCTTTATTTTATTATTTTTTTAAGATTTTATTTATTTATTCACGAGAGACAGACAGAGAGACAGACACATAGGCAGAGGGAGAAACAGGTTCCCTGCAAGAAGCTCAATGTGGGATTTGATCCCAGGACCCTGGGATCACGCCCTGAGCTGAAGGTGATGCTCAACTGAGCCACCCAGGCATCCCATCCCTGCCCCCCTAAAAAGGCGTTTCCTGACAACTACTCAGAGGACACCCCCCTCTGTGCCCAGCACAACCTTTGCCAGTCTGTCCTGAACCCTTGTCCTGTTCACCAGATCAAAGGCTCCTGCCAGGTGGGTGATGAGCACTTGCCTCCGTCCCATGCCTCAGCATCTAATCTCAACTCCAAAGTCCCTGGTGAGACATCCCAGGGAAATGTGGGCACCCTGCAGACACCTTTCCAAGGCCCATGCTTGGTCCTGAGCACCTGAGAGAGGTAACCACCCAGAGGCTCCCAGAGCTCGTCCTGCCACACTTGCACTCTCCCTCTTAAATTTTTTTTTTCTTATGACAGCCACAGAGAGAGAGAGAGAGAGAGAGAGGCAGAGACACAGGCAGAGGGAGAAGCAGGCTCCACGCACCGGGAGCCCGACGTGGGACTCGATCCCGGGTCTCCAGGATCGCGCCCTGGGCCAAAGGCAGGCGCCAAACCGCTGTGCCACCCAGGGATCCCTGCACTCTCCCTCTTACACACATCCCGACCCTGTAGCTCCTTTCAGCACCACTGCCTCTGGGCTCCAAACCCTATCCAGCCCCGAACCCCACAGAGGCATGGGCTCGGATGTCCAGCAGAAGCCACACACGCAGGACATGGCTGGGACAGACACACAGCCCCGGAATAGCATTCCAGACAAGGAACTTCCCCGCAGGCCCTCCTCCCCCCAGCCCTTGGGGCAGCTCATGGCCCCGGGCTGGTTTGGGGATTGCTGCTCACGGTAAACCAGCCCAGGACAGAGAAGATACAGAACTTCTGACTTAGAATGGAAACTCCAATTCTCTTTCGGGATCTCCAGCCCCCAGCACCCCCACGCCCTCACCCCCACCCCGTGGGCCACCCCGCAACCCCCAGCCCGCCCGCATACCCTGCGCAGGTGATTTCCCACATTCTGGATCATCGTGGCTGAGACCCTGCCAACCCGTGGCACTGCTGGCAGAACCCTGTGAGAGCCGCGGGCCACCTGAGCAGCAGCCCGCTCCGCCTCCAGATGAAGCCTGCGGTCTCTCCTCCCTCCCGCTCCTCCTCCTCCCCCCACTACTCCTCCCCCTCCCGCTCCTCCTCCTCCCGAGCCCCCGCCCCTCCCAGCCCAGCAGTTATCACTCAAGGCCTGCCTCTCCCCAGACTGCCCTCTGCCTGCCTTTTCTCAGAGCACCCCACTCCCAGCTCCTGTGCCTGCCTGCTGGAGACAAGGAGAGAGGCCACCAACTGGGCCCCAGCCACATCAGGAGCCGGGTACCCGCTTTATCCCTAGCCACAGCCAAACTTGGTCACCCCCACTTCCAGCCCCTGACAGCCTTCTCACAGGGTCTCCTGGCTCTGTGGTCTTTCCCAGGGGCCAGAAGTTTCCACCTCACGGCCCCCAGCCAGTTAGACTGGCAAAGGTCACCGGCTTCTATCTGTCCACCAGGGCTCGGGCTGGAGGGGGCAGGAAGCCAGGGAGCTGCCAGCAGCCTGCCAGGGACATATCAGGCCCACCTGCTAGGACTCTTCACCCTTGGGAGGGCAGCCCCCAAGTGCAGCCCAGTGGGGCTGTGGCCAGGGCCAGGGCACACCCCCTCCCTCCTTCAAATAAGCAATGTGACTTCTTAAAGTGACATCTGTCAAATCCCACCTCATTAGCTCCACAGGCTTGGGCCCTGTGGACACCCACCCTAGGCACTCTGTAGCCACTCCCGATGGAGAGACTGCCTTGATTCTCTCTTGTCCCTCTCACTTCTGCAAGAGGCTTAATGAGGGGGCCTTGACACTCACATTGGACTTTTCATGATGGAGCACGGTTGCTCCACCTTGGTGGTTCAGAGAAGAAGGCAGGGGAGAGCCAGGCAGGGGAGCTGGAGTGGACAAATGGTCAGGAGTGATAAAGAGCACCACACAATAACCAAGCTCCTACTGTGTCCAAGGCCTCTCCTGGTCCTCGCTCCAACCCCTCGGAAGGTAACCTTGGGGAGGGTAGGTGACACAGCCCAGGGGGCGCAGCCACTGAGTGCAAAGCCGTGTTGAAACACAGGTCACCCCATCTGAGGCCTCTGCCCTTCACTGCCTCTAGCTCACACCCCACACCTAAGGTCTCCCCCTGGGCCTAAGACACCTGGCTTCTGGGCCTGAGTCTCTCACTAATGTGCCCTGTAACTCTGAGCCAGTTCCCTCTTGTCTCTGAGCCTCCCTGCTCTGGGAGTCAAGGGCTCTAATGCCCATCCCTATGAGCTCCAGCCTTTCCCTTAAAGAGCTCATGGGTAAAAAAAAAAAAAAAAAAGAGCTCATGGGTCTGTCGGCAGGCAGTTCAGTGTCAACAAATGAGAAATTAAAGTCACACCTTAAAGACTGCAAGACAGTCCAAGGATGGCACTGAGGGCTGGGGAAATCTAGGAGGCTTCCTGAAGGAGGTAGTGCTTTCTGGCCTGAAGACTGAATGGGCTGAGAAAAGGGGTGAGGTGGAAGGGCTAACAGGAACAGAACTGGATATAATAATAGGCAGTAAGGATCCTCATCTTGCGGAGAAAAGCTGGGAATCTGTCGAGCACGGCCTTGAATGCCAGGCAACTGGGCCGAGGAAGCCTCTAAGAATGAAGAACAGGCCCCACATACTAAAAAACCATGTGAAATGAACAGGACAGGAATCATGAGACCTCGACTGGGAAGGGACAGCTCATCTCACTGTACCCGGGCAGGCAGCCAGAGCAATTTCAGGGCTTCACTGCGCAGATGAGGGAATGAGACCTAGAAGCTTCTGGTCCCCAACCTACTCTCTTACCAGGGCTCCACGATTCACAGATTCACTGGACTCCGTCTAATCCCCCTGTTTTACAGAGGGATACACTGAAGCCCAGGGATGAAAAGTGAGCCACCAGAAGTCTGTGAGGAAGCTGTCTGGACTCCTCATTCCTAACCTCAAGCCTATGGCCTTGTCCACCTCACCCCACAACAAGGCACAAAGTAAGAGAGGCTTCAGTGAGACTTACAAGAGGACCCCCAGCAAGGTTGAGTCAGTACACTGTCAGGAACAAGCAACAGAGAGCCACATCCCTCTGCAGAGGGCTCTCTCCTCCCTACTCTTCACTATAGAACTGACTTGCGTCTCTTCGGCAGTTCTGTTCAGCCTCTGATTCCAGTGAGTATTTCATGGGTATCTGCCTCCCCTCCCCAACTCGCCTGGGAGCCCCCCCAAGGGTTGACACCACATCTTACTCATCTCCATGCCCTCTCCCCATCAGCCCCCAGACCGGAGCCCTAAGCGTAGGAAACACGTAGCACACCTGGATGGATCACAGCACGCTGGATGAATCACGGTCCTGGAAAGGTGGATAGAGAGAAGGTCTTAAGCAAGAGTGAGGTCCCCAAATGTCAGCCTGCATCAGCATCACACAAAGGGCTTTTTAAAAAAAAAAAAAAAAAAAAAAAGATTTTATTTATTCATGAGAGACACACACACACAGAGAAAGAGGCAGAGACACAGGCAGAGGGAGAAGCAGGCTCCATGCAGGGAGCCTGACATGGGACTGGATCCTGGGCCTCCAGGATCACGCCCCGGGCTAAAAGCAGCACTACACCCCTGAGCCACTGGGGCTGCCCTGCAAAGGGCTTTTTAAAATTCAGATTGCTGGGGCAGCCCGGGTGGCTCAGCGGTTTAGCGCCGCCTTCAGCCCAGGGCGTGATCCTGCGGTCCCGGGATCGAGTCCCGCATCAGGTTCCCTGCATGGAGCCTGCTCTGCCTCTCTCTCTCTCTCTCTGTGTCTCTCATAAAAAAAATAAAATAAAATAAAATTCAGACTACTGAAAGCAAAAGCTCCAGGAGAGCCCAAGAATTTGTATTGCTAGTAAGATCCCATGCTGCTGGTGCTGCTGGTCCAGAGACCACCCTGTCGGAGCCAGTGAGCTGGGTCAGCCCTCCCACTTCACAGGTGGAGAGAACGAGACCCAGAGGTTGTTGAGGCGGACTTTGACTGACCATCTCTCTCACCACCACCGTCACTGTCATTATAGCTTTTCCCACACGCCCAGCCCTGTGCAAGCACCTCAGATATGGTACCACCTTTGGGCCTCATCCTTGGAGGAAGGTACTATGATTATCATTCTCCTACAGAGGAAAACTGGAAGCAAAGAGTCATTTGTCTTAAGTCATGTAATTGATAAGAGTTAGCATAAGGACTTGAACCCTGATCTAAGTCCAGAGCCCACAGGTGTAAGCAGCACTCTGTGCAGCCTTCTTACAGCTTATGCAGACCAAGGACTTCTCTAGAGGTGCCTGAACCCTGTAGGCTCACTGCTAGTGTGGGATGAGCTTGTGGTGTCTGTAGTGCAAAGGCCTGGTCCTCAAGTGCACCTCTGGGGAGTCCCATGTCTCAAGAAAGCCTGCCTTTTAAGCCCCGGGACCCCAGGTATTTTCTCCGGCAAGCACTTTGTTTCCCATGTGACATCCTTCCTCTGGCCCCACAGATGGGGCCCTCCTGGCTGGAAGACACATGCCTAAATTCATTCTTCAGGCCCACGTCCCAACTCTGCAACCCCATTCGGTGACAAAACACAGAGAAGTAACCTTCATCTATATGCCACAGGGATAGTAGGTTGCCACTGTCTGCCATGGGGCGTCTGTCTCTCCCATCAGAGTGGGAACTCACACGGACAAGGAGTTCATCTGAGTCATCTGAGTCCATAGCATGGAGTGTGCCCAGGACAAGGGTTTAGTGACTGAGTGATAGGAAGGAAGGAAGGAAGGAAGGAAGGAAGGAAGGAAGGAAGGAAGGAAGAAGGAAGGAACTGTTGCTGTTGTTGGAAGGAAGGGAGGGAGGAAGGCAGGAAGTGAGGGAGGGAGGAAGAAAGGAAGGAAGGAGGGAAGGGGTATAGGGTCAAATGAGGGTATGAATAAGTGAGTACATAACCAAACTCCCAGGAATTCCCTCCGCTGAGCTTTTTAGCCTTTCCAGATAGGACCACAACCTGGGCCAGAACTTGTAACTCTCCCTCACTCCACACACACACACCTACTATCGCAGCCTCCACTTACATACCTCCAGGATAGAAGGACTCACTCCATCTAAGGCTGACTGAACAGTTGAGGTCTAATTGCCACCCAGGTCTTGCCATTACCCCATGACCATGACTCTGGGTCACTCAGGACAAGGCTGCTCCCCTGGTCTATGACAGAAGGCCCAGAGATGGGAGCACATGTCCTGTCCTCTGCCCCATCTAGACTTATTTCTTCCAATCATCTCTAGCCATGGACAGAGCTTCCTCCTGTGTCCTCACACTGGGGTTTCCTTTGTTCCTGCTGTTCCCTCTACCCCGGTGCCCTCTGATAGCTCTACCTCCCAACCCTGTCCCCCATCAAAGCCTGGGTCAAATGGCACCACCTCCAGGAAGTCTTCTGTGCCCCTCCTGAGTGGGGCTTCCATCATCCTCCTCAGTCCCCTCTGTCCCCGCCCCCCCCCACAAACACACACACACACACACACACACACACACACACACACTTCATAGCCCTTCATTGCTGTCTCATGCTACTTTTTCTCTTCGATTGAGTTGATTTGTGCCAATTTATCTTTCTTGACCTTGAACGGTTGGCAGCAGGGATGGAGCTGATTCATCAGAGTATCCTGTTCCCCGCCTCCCCCTGCAAATACTCAGGGCTTTGAACATAGTAGATGCTCATTAAGTGTCCTGAGAGTAAAGGAAGGGGGTATTGAATGGGAAAGAGCAAGGGAACGGGTGAGTGAGTGAATGGAAGTAAATGCATGTGTACATCAATAATCAAATGAATGAATGAATGAATGAATGAATGTTATCATCTCCTGTTTTCCAAGCTGAAGACTCCAGTTCCTTCGGGGGGGATCCCTTGGGCTGGGTATGGCAGAACAAAGGAAGTTGTGGGATAAATGGGAAGGGGGATAGGATGCAGGAATGAGGTAGTGTGATACCAGCAAGACAGGAAGTGGAGGTGACATCAACATTGCTCCAGGGCTGCCCCCCCCGCCCCCCTCAGAACTATAGCTCTTTACAGAGAAGCTGGGCAAGGAAAGCAGTGGGAGTCGGGTTCAACAGTACAGAGGAGAGAAGACATGGGTGGCGGAGACAGGGAGGAAGGGTGCCAACAAGCCACAGAGGCCAGATGCGGGATGCATGAGCCGAGTACTGGACCTGTCCAGCCAATCCTAACCTCCGCACTGCCTGGCGGGCTCAAACGCCCTCTTCATGTCCCTCTCTCACCACCTGCATCTGCTGGGGCTGGAACCAGCTCCTGGGCCCAGATGCTGGGGGTCTGGGCCCAGCTGCTGGGGGCTCTGGACTCAGCCTCACTTCCTGGACTGGACCCTTGCAGGGAAGTTGCCCTCACAGCAAGAGCTACTGCTCCCTCACCAACCCCAGGTCCAAGTGAGTCACATTGGCGGGGGCCCTGTGGACTCTGAGTCCTGCGTGCATTGGCCCCTCCCAGGGCCAGCCTCACCCCAGCCCCAGCCCACTGAGAGGCCGGCCCATCTCAGCTCAAGTCTAGGATGCTTCAGGCCTCAGCCTGCCCAAGCAAGCGGGCACCCGGCACCAGGTTGCATGTCTGGCGCCCAGTCCTGGGGAGAGGCAGATCTGTCTGAGCGAGGGCTGGGACCCCGGGGAAGCCAGGAACAGGAGAATCCCAGAGGGTGCGGTCCTTCGGTCCTTCACTGGCAGGGAGGCAGGGAGGCAGGGGAGGGACAGCCTGACCTGGGGGTCTTACCCTAGAGGTGGAACCCTGTAGACGCCACAGCCCGCGGGGCGGAGGCCAGGGGAGCGTTGGAGGAGCAGCTCGCGAGCGCGGCTCCGACCCGGGCGTGCTGGGTCCCAGAGCAGAGCCTGATGGGGGAGGCGGGGCGCGGCGGGGCGCGGCCAGGGCGAGCTCCCGCGGGCTCTGGTCCCCCCCTTCCCCGGCACGGCGGCACCGCGGCAGGGCTCGCAAAGGCCAGCGCCCCGGGCCGGCGCCAGACACCCGGCCCGCCAGGCGTCAGCCCCGGGGCGCGCGAGCAGAGCCAGAGCCGGAAACGCGGGCGCCGGCGGGCAGGGTCCGCGTGGGGCGGCGGGCGCCAGGGCGCAGAGGTCTCCTGCTAAAGCAGCTCCGCAGCCCGAGACGCCCTCCCCGCTCTGCATTCGCGCCTTCACCGAGCACCTGCTGTGTGCGGAGCACCGAGCCGGTGCCGGGGCCAGCTGCTGGGCCGCGCGCACTGTCTTGCCCGGATGGGTATTGATGCAAAACCGGTGAAAATGGACAGTTCGGAAAAGAACAAAGAAAATGAATACCATCCACGGTCTCTTCCCTCAGAGAGAGTCACTGTTAATAATTTAAATGATTTAAGGTATGTGGGATCCCTGGGTGGCTCGGCGGTTTGGTGCCTGCCTTTGGCCCAGGGCGAGACCCTGGAGTCCGGGGATCGAGTCCCGCCTGGGCTACCTGCATGGAGCCTGCTTCTCCCTCCTCCTGTGTCTCTGCCTCTCTCTCTCTCTCTCTATGTCTATCGTAAATAAATAAATAAATAAATAAATAAATAAATAAATCTTTTAAAAAATAATTTAAGGTATGTGCTTCCAACTGGACTAGAGCTGAAAGGTGAAGGCTGCCAACTGGGGACATGGAGGCACCCCTCCCCCACACAGGGTGTCTACATGTTATATGATGTCATATGATACGATGTGAAATATATGATATGCTCATAGGCATAAGGAGCTGCCTAGGGGATCCCTGGGTGGCTCAGCGGTTTAGTGCCTGCCTTTGGCCCAGGGCGTGACCCAGGAGTCCCGAGATCGGGTCCCTCTAGGGGCTCCCGGCATGGAGCCTGCTTCTCCCTCTGCCTGTGTCTCTGCCCCCCTCTCTCTCTGTGTGTGTCTATCATAAATAAATAAATAAATCTTTTTTTTTTTAAAGGAGCTGCCTAGAAAAATCTCCATCAGTATTCATGTTTGGGGGACACCCTCATCTGCACCTGACAGAGGTTGATGGTGGTCCCTGAAAGACACTGGATCTTGGGAGGAGGAGCCTGTCAGTAGGAGTGCATTCCACCCCAGGGTTGGGAGAGGTGGAGGATCAGACGTTGCAGACACCTCACAGAGGCTGGTACTTGAACCCCTGCCTCAGCCCCTCCCTGGAGGAAAGGACAGTCTGCAGACATAGAGCTGCCATGCTGCCACACCCAGGGGCCCAATCCATGCCCAAGTCACAGGATGGGGCACTTTCCCTGTCGCTTTGCTCCGCTGTGCTCTCAGAGCACCCTACAGGTACAAGACTGTCAGGGCTGGAATGATGGGGCACCCCATGCACAGTGCTCCGCAGTAGCATGGACAAGTAGTGTGGCCTGTCTCTGGCGCAGCTAGCAACACTAACGCAGGGGCCTCGGCTCAGCAGAAGCCCCCCTGTCAGCAACAGCACATGACATCTGAGATTGCTTTCTGAGTGCAGCAAGACACTTTGGGGACACCCAGAAACACGCAGGACGATGGACTTGTCAGGGAAGGAGAATTCCCACACTGGCAGGATGGCTCTGGGCTGGCATAAACCATGATTTGATTTTAATGTGGCACTACTTATAATCAAATGGTGAATGCTAGAGATATTCAAGTTATCTAAAAACAAATGACCAGGGACACCCAGCTGGTTCAGTCACTAGAGCATGCAACTCTTGGTCTCAGGGTTGTAAGTTCAAGCCCTGCACTGGGTATAGAGATTACTTTAAAAAAATTTTTTTTAATAAATAAATTTTTTTTAAAAAGTGACCATATTGGATATACTGTTTTGTAATCTACTTTTTTTTTCTTTCTCAACAATTATCATAAATGTTTTTCCATAATTTTTGTATCTATATAGTATTTCTCTTTATGGGTCTTTAAAAAAAAAAAAAGATTTTATTTATTTATTCATGAGAAAAACAGAGAGAGAGAGAGAGAGAGGGAGGGAGAAGCAGGCTCCATGCAGGGAGCCTGATGTGGGACTCGATCCCAGGACTCCAGGATCATGCCCTGGGCCAAAGGCAGGCGCTAAACCGCTGAGCCACCCAGGGATCCTCTTTATGGGTCTTTTTGAAGGTATTTCTTTTTGCCTTAGAGCTTTATTGAAATATTGTTACATACAATGAACTGTACATATTTGAAGTATATAATCTGGCAAGTTTTGACATACATATTATATATACATATATATACACATATATATCCATGAAAGCATCACAGTCAAGATAATGAACGTATCATCACCCCTAAAACTTCCTATGGCCCTTTGTCACCTCTCCCTCTGCCTCACACTGCCCCCTCCCCCACATCTCCGGGCAAACAATAGTCTGCCTCTGTGTCACTCTGGATTAGTTTGTGGCTCTAGAATGCTACCTAAATGGAATCACACAGTGTGCATTCTTTTTTGTCTGGCTCCATTCACTCAGCATAATTATTTTGCAATTCATACATATGTCACACACACCAATAATTTGTCCCTTTCTATTGCCGAGTAGAATGTCATTTTACGGTTGTAGCATGATTGGGTTCTTCACTCACTTTTTGACAGACTTTGGATTGTTTCTCGTTGCTGGCTAGTATACACATAAAACTAATATGAACATTCATGTTCAAATCCATGTGTGGACATATACAGTCATTTCTCTCAGGTAAATACCTAGGAGTGGAATGGCTAATATGATGTATGTTTAACATTTTTTAAACTGCCAAAATATTTCCACAATGGTGGTATCAGTTCCCTCTCCCACCAACAGCATACGAGAGTTCTAGTTCCTCTCCATCCTCAAAGCACTTGGTCCATCACTTTAATCTGAATCATTTCAGTGGATTCAGAGTGCTTCTCATTGTGGGTTTCATTTATATTTTCCTGTCCATTGATATTGTTAAGCATCTTTTCTATATACTGATTTACCATGATCTGTGTATCTTCTCTGGTAAAATATATATTCAAATCTTCCCCCATTTAAAAAAAATTGGATTGATGGTCTTATTATTAAATTATAAGTGTTCTTTATATATCTAAAAGAATTGAAAACAGGGGGCACCTGGGTGGCTCAGTGGTTGAGGGTCTGTCTTTGGCTCAGGTCGTGATCCTGGGGTCCTGGGATCCAGTTCCACATTAGGCTTCCTGCAGGGAGCCTGTTTCTCCCTCTGCCTGTGTCTCTGCCCCTCTCTCTGTCTCTCATCAATAAATAAGATCTTAAAAAAAAAAAAAAAAAAAAAGAATTGAAAACAAGCTCTCCAAGAGATATTCGTACAACCTGCTACTATATGTATAGCAGCACTATTCACAGTAGGCAAAAGGTGGAAACAACCCAAATATTCATCGACTGATGAATGAATAAGCAAAATGTGGTACATGCATACAATGGAGTACATTCAGCCTTAAAAAGGAAGGAAATTCTGACATATGCTAGAACACAGATGAACCTTGAGGACATTATGCTAAGTGCAATAGGTCAGTCACAAAAAAAAACAAATACTGTATGTGCCACTATATGAGGTAACTAGAGTCATCAAATTCAAAGAAACAGAAAATAGAATGGGGGTTGCCAGGGGCTAGGGCAGAAGGAAATGAGCGTTTGTTTAATGGATATAGTTTTAGTTTTGCAAGAAAAAAAAAGCCCTGGGGATTGGTTGAACAGCAATATGAATAGACTTACCACTATTTAACTGTACACTTAAAGTTAGTTAAGATGATAAATTTTGTTATGTATATTTTACCACAATTTAAAATTTCTTAGGGGCACCGGGATGGCTCAGTAGGTTAAATGCCAACTCTTGGTTTCCACTCAGGTCATGATCTCAGGGTCATGAGATTGAGAGTGCTAGGTCAGCAACATGCTCAGTACAGAGTCTACTTGACATTCTCTCTTTCTCTCTCTCCCTCCTCCTCTGCCCCTCCCCCCGCATGTGTGTGTGCACACACACACTCCCTCTAAAATAAACTTTAAAAATTTTTTTAATATGTTTATACATCTCTAGATACAAGTCCTGTTGCAAAAATATTTTGCAGATATTTTCTCCAAATCTGGGGCTCATCTTTTCATTTTCATAATAGTATCTTGAAGAGCAAAATTTTCTAATTTATGATGAAGTCTAACATCAATTTTTACTTTATACCATAGACTTTTTGTGTCCTGCTTAAGAAATCTTTGCCAACTCCAAAGTCGCTAAGATTTTCTTTTATGGGAATGCCTGGGTGTCTCAGCGGTTGAGTGTCTGCCTTCAGCTCAGGGTGTGATCCTGGAGTCTTGGGAACAGGTCCCACATCGGGCTCCCTGCAGGGAGCCTGTTTCTTCCTCTCTCTGTGTCTCTGCCTCTCTGTGTGTGTCTCTCATGAATAAATAAATGAAATCTTTAAAAAAAAAAAAAAAAAGAGGAGCACCTGGGTGGCTCAGCAGTTGAGCCTCTGCCTTTGCCTCAGGCCGTGATCCCAGGGTCCCAGGATAGAGTCCCACATCGGGCTCCCTGCATGGAGCCTGCTTCTCCCTCTGTCTGTGTCTCTGCCTCTCTCTGTGTGTGTCTCTCATGAATAAATAAATAAAATCTTTTAAAAAAAAAAAAGATTTTTTTAATTTCGACCCCCCCCAAAAAAAAACTTTGTTTGCTTCTAGAAGTTTTATAGTTTTAGCTTTTATATTTAGACAATCATCTATTCCAAGTTAATTTTCAGATTCAGCATGAGGTAAAGATAGAGGTGTTTTTTTGTTTTGTTTTGTTTTGTTTTGTTTTGTTTCGTTTCGTTTCGTTTCGTTTTGTTTTGTTTTGTTTTTACATGTGGCTATCCAGTTGTTCCAACAATCTTTGTTAAAAAGATTATCATCTTCCCCATTGAATTAACCTTGGCACCTTTGTCAAAAGTCAATTTACTCTACATGTGGGGGTCTATTTTTGAACTCTACTTTGTTCTGTTGACCTACAGGTCTACCTTTAGGTCAATACTATCTTTTCCTGACTACTCTCACATATAATAAGCCTTGGAACCAAACTACATAAATCCTACTAGTTTGTTCATTTTCAAAATGGTTTGGCTATTCGGAGTCCTTTACATCTCCATTTAAATCTTAGAATGGAGCAGCCTGGGTGGCTCAGCGGTTTAGCACCTGCCTTCAACCCAGGATCTGATCTTGGAGACCCGGGATCGAGTTCCACGTCAGGCTCCCGGCATGGAGCCTGCTTCTCCCTCTGCCTGTGTCTCTGCCTCTCTCTGTGTGTCTCTCATGAATAAATAAAATCTTAAAAAAAAAAAAATCTTAAAATTTCTTTTCATAGATGATCATGATGTCTGCAAGTAAGGACAGTTTTACCTTTTTATTTCCAATCTCTATGCCTTTTATTTATTTGTCCTGACTAATTGCTCAGACTAGAAACTCCCAGCACAATGTTAAATACAAATGGTAAGATCCTGACATGGTCTCCTTGCTCTTGATCTTAGGGAGAGGCACCCAATCTTTAATCATTTTGTAAGATGTTAGAATGTTAGATTTTTCACAAGTGCCCTTTATCAGATTGAGGAAGTGCTCTTCCTTCTATTTCTAGTTTGCTGCAAGTTTTAATCAGGAATCGATGTTAGATTTTATCAAATGTTGGGCAGCCCCCATGGCTTAGTGGTTTAGCACTGCCTTCAGCCCAGGATGTGATCCTGGAGACCTGGGATCAAGTCCTACATCGGGCTCCCTGCATGGAGCCTGCTTCTGCCTCTGCTGTGTCTCCACCTTTCTCTCTCTCTCTCTCTCTCTCTCATGAATGAATAAATACAATCTTTAAAAAAAAAAATTTATCACATGCTTTTTCTGTATCTATTGAGATGATCATATGGTTTATCCTTTTAAATGTGTTGATATGGTGAATTATATTGATTACTTTTTAAATGTTAAAGAAACTTTACATCTCCAGGATAATATGCATTGCAAAATGATAAATTTTAGTTTTGATATATTTTGGGTTTTGATTTGTTAAAATTTTATTAAGAATTTTTGCATTTCAGAGCACCTGGGTGGTTCAGTTGGTTAAGCGGCTGCCTTAGGCTCAGGTCATGATCTCAGGGTCCTGGGTTCGAGTCCAGCATTGGGCTCCCTGCTCAGTGGGGAGTCTGCTTCTCCCTCTCCCTCTGCTCCTTCCCCTATTTGTGCTCTCTTTCTCTCTCTCCCTTGCTCTCTATCCCAAATAAATAAATAAAATCTTTTTTTAAGTGTTTAATACAATAAATTTCCCTCAATTACTTTAGCTGCATCCCCTAAACTTCAATATTGTGTTTTCATTTCATTCAGGTCAAAATTGTTTCTAATCTCTCTTGTGATTTCTTTTTGACCTATGAGTTATTTAGAAGTGCATTTCTATACCCTAAAATATGTGGAAACTTTCCAAATATCTTCCTGTTATCAATTTCTAATTTAATTCTATATGGTTAGAACACTTTTAAATATATTAAAAGGCAACTCAGTCACTTAAGCCTCTGATTTTTGATGTCAGCTCAGATCATGATCTCAGGGTCATGAGACTGAGCCCTGTGTTGGGCTCCATGCTCAGCACAGAGTCTGCTTGTCCCTCTCCCTCTGCTCTCCCCCTGCCCTTCATACCCACTCCCCTATTTCAAATAAATAAATAAAGAGATAAATAAAATCTTTTATAAAAATTAAAATAAATAAATCTTTAAATATATGAAACTTGTTTTATTGCACAGAATATAGTCTTCTATAGTATTTCATGTACATTCAGAAAGAATGCATATTCTGCTGTTATTGGGTAGAGTATTCTGTAAACATCAGGTTAAGCTGGTTGAGCATTGTTCAAATCTTCTATATTCTTACTGACTTTTTATCTAGGTGTTTTATCAAATATGTTGAATGTGTTGAGATATTTTACCCTATTATATATTTGTCCATTTCTTTTTGCAGTTCTATTAGGTTTTGTTTCACATATTTTGGTACTCTGTTACTAAGTGCATAACCACTTAGAATTAATTAAGCAATTAATGAATTGGCCTTTTATCATTATGTGATGACCCTCTTTATTCCGGTAATATTCTTTGCTCTTAGACCTACTTTCTTTTGATTACTGCTAGCATAAAATATCTTTTTATGTCCTTTTACTTTTAACATATTTGTGTTTTTATATTTAAAGTATATTTTTTACAGTCTTATAAATAGTATATATTTGGGTTTTGCTTTTTTGAATCAAGTCTTAAATTTTTTCCCCTTTGATTGTAGTATTTAGGCTGCTTACACATAATGTGATTATTGGTGTAGTGAGGTTAAGTCTATCATCTTGCTAGGTTTTTTTTTTTGTTTATTTTTTTGGTCTCATCAGCCCTTTGTTCTCCTTTTCCCCTTTTATGCCTTTGAGTTACTCAAGCATTTATTATCATTTCATTCCTACATGGCTAGCAATAACCTAATTGTACATAAAAATGACTGAGAACCAGGACGCCTGGATGGCTCAGTGGTTGAGGGTCCACCTTCAGCTCAGGGCATGATCCCAGGGTGCTGGGGTCAAGTTCAGCATCAGGTTCCCCCTGGGGAGCCTGCTTCTCCCTCTGCCTATGTCTCTGCCTCTCTCTGTGTATCTCTCATGAATAAATAAATAATATCTTTAAAAAAAAAAAAAAGACTGAGGGATCCCTGGATCGCTCAGCGGTTCAGGGCCTGCCTTTGGCCCAGGGCGTGATCCTGGAGTCCCGGGATCAAGTCCTGCATTGGGCTCCCTGCATGGAGCCTGCTTCTCCCTCTGCCTGTGTCTCTGCCTTTCTCTCTGTGTGTGTGTCTATCATGAATAAATAAATAAAATCTTTTTTTTTTAAATAAAAAAAGACTGAGAATCATATAAATATATCCCACTACATGGATTTTTGAATCTTGCACACATGATCATGTAACCACATGGCATGTAAGGACTGGTTGAAGTGTCTGCCCTCCTGCAATAGACTGTGCAACCTATGAACAATATAAGATTGGTGTGTCTTGGCCCTTGCACCTGCCATCATACCCAAAATAGGCACTCAATAATGTTTGCCAAATGGCCTGTGTAACCAACTGAGATGAACTGAAAGTCAAAGAACCTGTGTTTGAATCCAACTCTGCCACGAAGCCCCATGACCTTGACCATGTTACTTAATTTCCTTGATCTTCAGTTTCATTTGTTTGTAAAAGCCCTTTTAAAAACAGAATTGTATTTTAATTTTTTTTCCTAAGAAATATATCTATCCATATGGTTTAAAAATTAAATAGTACTAAAAGATTTATAATGAAAGGCAATGGTACTCTCCCTTTCTCCTCCTAACCACCACCCAAGAAGCAACCACTTTTTAATTCTTTCAGCTATTTCTTCTAGTTGTTATCTACAATTTTATAAATAACGTGCTTATACAGCAATTTCTCACTTTATCAGTTTCAAACATTATCTATAAGTGTCCTTCCATGACAGGTGATGAATTAACATGTACCACTGCTATAATTCTTCTCCTCTCCCACACCAACAGGATTCTATCCATGGTGACCTTTGTAAAGTCAAGTGACACACATACACTCTTCCCCTTACTCCATAATCTACGGACAATTCTGCTTGATGCCTCACTTTGTAAACTGAGGATATTAGGGCCTTTTACTTTCCCATTCAGCTTTCCTCTCCCTCTTCTACTTTTCGGCTTCCCTGTCTGAATTTTTTAATGGTCAGAGTTGTTAACATTAAATTCTGTCCTGTGACCATAATTGAATCCTCAAAGCTTTGACTATAGGCTGATTCTAATATACAGTGTTTACATTATTATCAGCTAGGGGAATATTAGTTTTCCAGAGCCAGTTGGGTACTATTGCATTTCCTTCCTTACAGAGCTGTTTGTTTTTCCTAGGGTTTCTAATTATTTTTGTTTTCTAATTACCTCTTGTACTATTTTCCTTAATTTGTTCTCACTCATTAGATCTGAACAGGTTTACCTCTCTGTGCTTTCCATACACTTGTGGCTATCTCTATCACTGCTCTATCACATCAGATGGTTTATCAAATCCACTCTTTTTTCTTCACAGAGCCGTCCATTCTCCCATTCCAATTTGGTCTTATTCTTTGGGTTACTGGATTAGACTGTACTCCACCTAGATGTGTAGTAGAATTGCATGTGCCTGACCATTACAAAGGTAGGCCATGTGACTTGCTTGGCCAAGTTACATGTTTTCTTTTAGTTGTAAGCTCTAAAAGTGTATGATTTACCTCTTCCCCATGGGGGAGCCCATGGTGATGTGCAGCATTCAACACAGTCCTGGAATGAGAACATGGAACAGAGTCCCTAGTTGGCCTGTGATGGACACATTGGCCTGAGTGAGAAATAAACCTTTGTTGGGTTAAACCACTGAGACTACAGAAATGTTTGTTACCTCTTCATAACCTAGCCTTTCCCAACTAACATGGAAAATTGGTACCAGTAGGGGTCCCTAGGTGGCTCCGTCTGTTGAACAGCTAACTTAGCTCAGGTCATCATCATCATCTCAGGGTCCTGGGATTGAGCCCTGTGTCTCAGCACAGAGTCTGCTTCTCCCTCTGCTCCTCCCCCTTCTTGTGGTCTCTTTCTCTCTCTCTCTCTCTCTTTCAAATAAATGAAATCTTAAAAAAAAAAAATAAATGAAAAATAAAAGTTGGTATCAGAAGTGGAACACTGCTGTAACAGAACCCAAAATATGTGGCATTGACTTCGCATTTGAGCATGGAGGAGCAAATAAATTTATATTAGAGGCAATGATAAAATATTTGGTAAAACTATGTCCCACAGTAAGTGGGAGGGCAGATCAGAGTTCTAAAAAACTTGTAGTTCAATGAAAGAGGTTGGAAATAGAACATTAATACTGTGTATTAGTTGCTGTGAACTATGTTTGGCAATGTATACACTTTGAGAAAAGAATTGATAGGGTGCCTGGCTGGCTCAGCCAGTAGAGGATGAGACTCTTGATCTTGGGGACGTGGGTTTGAGGCCCATGTGTGGCATGGAATTTACTTAAAACTTTTTAAAAATTGAAAAGAATTGACCAGTTTGCAAGTAAGAATGAAATGGAACAGAAAGAGTCAAGATACTCAGGGACTTTCAAGAGTGCTTCTCAATCCCAATCTATAAAAGATGAAACTGAGAAGAATTTTGAGTGGAAAGGCTAGGTGAAAACACAAATATTGCCATCACCCGTCTTGTGAGAACCCTTAAATGTGTTATGGGGTCAGTACCACAGTAAAGGCCCAGCAAATCTTTCAATTGGTCAAAATAGCTCAGGAAAAGGGATCTAGAGATGTGGATCTCCCAACGTGTCTGGTCTAGTAAGAAAAACAGAAGCTCCACCAGGAGTCTCAAGGAGATTTAATTCAGGCAGTTGGTGTTACCTCATGTTGAAAGTCTGAAAGAACAAAAAGAGGATGTTGATATCATCCAGCTATTAGTAAATCCAAGCAGGAGATACCAACCCTAGGGCTGAAGTAATGAGATACTAGTAATTGCCAAAAGCAGCTAGTCTTTAGGACGTCGGAATAGAAGGGAAGAGGTGTGGCTAGCAGAACTAAGGTTTGGGGAACCCCACTTGGCAGCTACTCAGACCTGGCAGGGGAGTACCAATGGCTGGCGTGTGGACATTTGAGGGGGACACCAGGCAACTGGTGATGGCACCTCTGGGGAACTGGTCCTCACACCCCTAAAGAGATGTGTTTGGCTGGTACTGAAACTTTTGAGGGGACACGGATGTATCTGGGGCAGAAAGGGCCAAAAGAAACTGAAAGCTGAAGCCACAGTAGTCCTTTGCTCATGGAGGAATGCCAGTTAGTGCTGAAATTAGAAAGATAGTCCTGCTTCCCCTTCAGCCACCTTCTCATCTCCTGCCAGTTCTCTCACTAGAAGAATCTTACAGGAAGTCATTGGGCAAGGACTCTGGGGACGTGGCAGTTTGCTGAGTTCCAGTCAACACAAACCAACAAAGATATGACAGACAATAGGAAAGCAGCCAGCACACCCAACAAAGCATGTTGACCCCAGATACCCACATTTAAACTGAGGATATATGGGGGTGAGAAGACAAAGAAGCATAGCAAATCCTAGAAAAGACCTGGGTATGGTTTTAGCGGCACAGGGAACTGAGCAGAAACAAATAGATAAGACACCAACTAAGTTTTCTTTCTTTCTTTTTTTTTTAAGATTTTATTTATTTATTCATGAGAGCCACAGAGAGAGAGAGGCAGAGACATAGGCAGAGGGAGAAGCAGGCTCCATGCAGGGAGTCTGACGTGGGACCCGATCCCGGGACTCCAGGATCACACCCTGGGCCCAAGGCAGGCACTAAACCGCTGAGCCACCCAGGGATCCCCCAACTAAGTTTTCAAGAGTGTTCTCGTTGCAAAAGAACTACCAGCGTGGCCTAAGAGACTGTAACGATGAAGTAAGAAAATGGCCCTCGGGTCCCTATCCCCCTGTGGGCAGAAAGCTGACTGAGAAAATCACACCATCCCCAACTTGGGGTATACTCCCCAACATCATTTTCAGGTGTGGCCAAGGAAGATCATGGGAAAGGGGAAATCCTCATACAGAGTGCTGCAAAGGCCACAGAGAACAAGGCCTAAAGGAGCTATCCCCAGGGAGCAGAAGCTGAGCCTACCAGAAGATTATTTTCCATCTCTATGGAACAGGACCCTAAAAATGTCTGCCTAATAGAATTTCAGAATTGCCAGGAGCCACTGTCTACTTCTGGGTGTCTCCTGTTCTTTCCCTTTCTGAAAAAAATGTTTGTTATAATTACCATGTTCCGGTCCCACAATTTATACTGGGGGTAGGGGATTAGCAGGTACCGTGTCTTCATTCCCTGGTTCATTTCTCTGGGTGAAGATGAGCCACATCTGGACCTGACTCAAGAGACATCTGGGCATCATCCAGGAGCCCTGCGCTTTCACTTGATGCTGCAGTTGTAAGGGACTCCTGGGTTATCGGCCTCAGGGATTAGAGAGGGAGGAGAGGCTTTTGCTCCACACTCTCGCCAACATTTAGTGTTGTCAGTGTTTGGATTTTGGCCATTCTGAATAGATGTGGCATGCTATCTCATTGTTTTAATTTGCCTTTCCCTTATGACATGCTGTAGAGTAGCTCTGCATATGCTTATCTGCCATCTGTATAACTTCTTTGGTAGGTGTCCGTTAAAATCTTTGTCCCATTTTTTAATCAGGTTGTTTGTTTTCTTATTGTTGAAACTCAAGAGTTCTTTGTATATTTTGGATAACTACCTTTATCAGATGTGTCTTTTGAAAATATTTTCTCCCAGTCTGTAGCCTGTCTTCTAATGCTTATTGATTTATTTTTAATAATCTAATGAAAGGACGCCTGGGTGGCTCAGCGATTTAGCACCTGCCTTCAGCCCAGGGTGTGATCCTGCAGTCCCAGGGTCAAGTCCCACATCAGGCTCCCAGGATCGAGTCCCACATCATGCCTGCTTCTCCCTCTGCCTGTGTCTCTGCCTCTCTGTCTCTCTCTTTGTGTCTCTCATGAATAAATAAATAAAATCTTTAAAAAAAAAATCTAATGAAAGATCTGTGAACCCACCACTCAAATTTTAGAGCATTAGGTTTACCATTTACTTATATTGTCCTCTCCATCCCATGTCCCTCCCCTACCTCAGGGAATCACTATCCTAAATTTTATATTTATCATTTCCTTGCTTGGAGGAAGAGGTTTATTGTTGTTTCATTACTGCAAATTGGTGTTACAAAGATTCTCACACATAACCCCTAGGTATATACCTAGTAGAATTGCTGAAATATAGGCTGGGATAATGACCAATGTTCCAAAATAATAACTTGTTTTCAAAGTGCTTGTATCTGTGTGTGGTCCACCAGCAATGAGTAAGCAGTCCCATTGATCCACACCTGCCATAATTGTCAGACTCCTAATTTTGGCCAATCAAATGTAAAGTGATATTTCATTGTTATCTTTGCTTTTGTTTCCATGATTACTAGTAGGTTGAGCATCTCTTCAGATGTTTTATTGGCCGTGTGTGTTTTCTCCTCTAAGAAATGCTTGGTCGGGTGTTTTTTCCCATTTTTTGATTGGGCTAGTTTTCCTTTCTTACCAATTTTGCATGTTCTTAATCCTTATCTTTTATCAACAACATGCATTTAAAATATGTTCTTGCGTTTGTAATATTTTACTTGCTTTAAGATTTATTTTGGCGGGCACCAGGTGGTTCAGTGGTTGAGCATCTGCTTTTGGCTCAGGTCATGATCCCGGGGTCCTGGGATGGAGTCCAGCATCAGGCTCCTCACAGGGAGCCTGCCCCTCTCCCCCTACTCATGTTCTCTCTCTTTCTGTGTCTCAAATAAATAAAATTTTTTTAAAAAGAATTACCCCAAGTTTCAATAATGTTCACTTACATTTTCTTCTCAAAGTTTCAAAGTGTTGTTTTTGATATTTAAGTACCTAAATGATTTGAAATTGACTTTTTGGCAAAGAGTTGGGTCCAATTCAATCTCATTTTTCCATACCTGTAACTAAGTCCTCTACTTCATTTATTTTATGTTTTCTCTTTCCCCACTGGGGAAATTGAGGCCAGAGAGATTCAGCAATTTGCCCAAGATCACACAGCTAGTAAATGTCAAAGCCAGGATTCAAAGCCAGGCAATCTGGCTCCAGAATCTGCCATCGTTTTATCCACGCTGCCATACTGCTTTCTGTTCCCCTCATGTAAATTCCATACAGAGGTCTGTGTCGGGCTGTCGATCCTATTTCACTGGTCAATTTGTCCATCCTGTGTCAACCCCACACTGTTCTATTAAAGCTTTATAATAAATATGGATATCTGGCAGGGCAAGGCTACCTGCCTTATTCTTTTTCAGAAATGGCTTGGCTAGTTTTGGGATCTTTATTCTTACATGTACATTTCAGAATCAATATGTCAAATTCCATGGAAATCCCTCTTGGAGTATTAGATCGGAGATGCATTAAGTATGTTTAGATATTAATAGATTAAATTTTTTAAAATTTATTTATGATAGTCACACAGAGAGAGAGAGAGAGAGGCAGAGACATAGGCAGAGGGAGAAGCAGGCTCCATGCACCGGGAGCCTGACATGGGACTCGATCCCGGGTCTCCAGGATCGCGCCCTGGGCCAAAGGCAGGCGCCAAACCGCTGCGCCACCCAGGGATCCCAGATATTAATAGATTAATTTTCAGTGGTGCCTGGGTGGCTCAGTCAGTTGTGTGTCTGACTCTTGGTTTCAGTTCAGGTCATGATCTCAGGATCGTGGGATCCAGCCCCGCGTCAGGCGGACTCTGTGCTCAATGAAGAGACTGAGAGATTCTCTCACTCTTTCTCATTTCCCCTCTGCCCCTCCTCCAGCTCATGCTGTCTCTCTCTCTCTCAAATATATAAATACATACATACATACACACATAACTATTTTTTAAAGTAGATTAATTTTGGGAGATTGACACTTTCATCAATGTTAAGTGTTTCCATCTATTTAAGTCATCCTTAATATCACCTTGTTAAGTGTTAATATTTTTTTTTCACACTAGCTTTGAACATTTTTATTCCTTAGGTACTTTATTCCTGAGATACTACTTTTGCTCTTAGGGACTTAGTTTTTATCATATTTTCTTAACCTGGGGTTCATGGCTACCAAGGCATCCATGGATGGGCTGCAGGACCTTCTGAAGGTAAGTGCATTTTGTGGAAGTACAGAATTTCCATTACATTCCCAAATAACTATTGCCAACAGTACTGAACACTTCTCATGTGCCAGGCACTCTGCTGAGCATTTTCAAGCCCCACAACCACCCTGGGAAATAGATGTGGGTTATTCCCACCATTTTGGGGATGAGGACACTAATGCTCAGAGGGGTTACATACTTTGCCTGAAGTCACACAGCTAAGAACTTAACAGCCAGCATTCAAATCCAAGCTGTCTGACCCAAAGCTATACAGGAAACCTCTATAATCTGTAACCTCCAAAGAGGTGACTCCTCTTTGAGTCCTCAAAGAGACTCCTGCTCTGGGGCACTTGGCCTCTCTGGATTCCTGTTTGTTCATCTGTAAAATGGGTAGAGAAGAATTACGGCTCCACCCGCCCTTCAGGACTGTTAGGAGAGTCAGTCGAGGCCAAGGATGGGAAAGAGGCTCTAAGCTGCAAAGTGAGGCAGCAGAGATAGCAGAGGAGGCCGGGGCTGGGGCATCTCTCCCACCACCACTGCCAGCTTCCCAGGGCAGCCTCTTCCCAGGAGGTGGAGGACACTCAGGCTGAGTTTGGGAGGGGCTGTCCTGCCTAAACCCTGTGCACAGGTGAGGACACAGAATCAAACATGGTCCCATGGGGAAAGGCTCACATCTGGTGGGTCCCTCTATAAGGGGCAATGAATAACAAGAGATGAAAGTGCTGTGACAGAGTTAGGCCTGGGGGTAGAATAATCACAGTGAGGTGCCTGGTCCAGCTTGGGGAACCAGGGAAAGCTTCCTGGTGGAGGTGCTCACAGGCTTTCCCTTGCTCACACCACCCTGGCCAGGGCCCTTCTCCCTCACTCCCCTCAAAGCCTCCTCCACTTCCCCTTTGGAGCAGCCACGTCAGCCTCTGAAGGTGTGCATTCGGGCTACATGAGCTCCTCAGGGCCCACCTCACTCTTGCCCACCCCGTCAAGTCCACAAGTCCTCCCCACAGGCCACTGGCCCCTCGCTTCTTGGCCCCTCTCTGACACCCCTTACACCCCAACCCTGCTGACTGCTGCAAACTCACCAACTTTTTTTGCCTCCCCCACTCAGGACCTATTGCACCCTCTCCACTACTCCTGGGAGGGCTCCTTCTTATCCTTTGGGTCCCAGTCTAAGGGACACCTCCTCAGAGACACATTTTCTGATTACCCCACATAACAAAACAAAACTCTCCTCTAGACTTTCTACTCTCAGTCCCTAGTTGATTTCTTTCATAGTTCTTATTATAATTTCCATTTATTTTATTTGTCTTTTCGTTTTTCTCTCTCCTCTCCCTCCTATCTCCTCCCACTATAAATGTGTCATGAGGGCAGGGATCCTCCCAGCCCTCACAGTGCCTGGCCCCCACAGGCACCCAATAAATATTTGTTGGAGGAATGAATTCATGAATGAATAAGTGAATTAACTGGATCTTAAAGGATCTAGAGCTGTGCTGATATATTATATATATATAATAATGTGGCACTAACCACATGTGATTATTGAAACTCAAATAAAAGTAGACGAATGTAAAAAAGCCGTTCCTTGGTTGCACTAGTCACACTTTAAGTGTTCAGTATCTACACGTGGCCAAAGGCCACCCTACATAATAGCACAGGTATAGGACATGTCCATCATTTCAGAAAGTTCTATTGGAACATGCTGTGCTGGAAGACCTTAAAGGCAGAGAAGGTAGACAAAGACATTTTGAACAGAGGACAAGGGCAGCCCCAGTGTCCCAGCGGTTTAGCGCTGCCTTCAGCCCAGGGTATGATCCCGGAGACCCAGGATCGAGTCCCATGTCAAGCTCCCTGCATGGAGCCTGCTTCTCCCTCTGCCTGTGTCTCTGCCCCTCTCTCTGTGTCTCTCATGAATAAATAAATTTTTTTTAAAATGGAACAGAGGACAAGTATGTACCACATCCTACCATTGTAAGAGAGCCTGGTGACATTGTGTTCTGGAATAAAGAAGGGGAGCACATCACCCCCATCTTTACACAGCCCTATTTGTTGTTAGAAAGTTTAGTTTAAGGTAGGAAGAATGTCAGAGATGAGAGAATCCTAGGAAATCAGCTGGTCCCATCCATCCCTCTTAGAAGTAGCCCAAAGAGGGGAAGAGACTTACCCAAGGTCACAGGGAAGGTCACATGAATGGACCAGAACCCAGACCTCCTGACTTCCAGTGCCCCAGTGGTTTCACCCTGTCATGTCCACAGGCACCTCTTCCCTCCCTCCCAGGGGTTCCCACAGGGGCTCCTCCACAGCCAGGCTGTGGGGCAGGTGGAGTCCCCCGGGCTGTCATCCTCAGCATTCACACTGGCCGCTCTTATTTACTCCCTAAAGCAACCCCCCAGCCTCTGACCCCTAGAAATTTTAGACATCCCAAGGAGAATAGCTGCTTATAACCATTTGCTAATTACACGTATGGATGTCAATTAATTCATTTAGCTAATTAGCCACTCGATGAGCACCACGCACCAAAGAACTGTAAAAGACAGGCATATGGTGAAGGGGGGGGAGGGTGGCCGGGTGCTGTGCAGAGTGCAGGGATGGGGGAGGGAGGGTGCAATAGCTGCAGCTCCTTCCCAACCCCCCATGACGGGAGCGAGGCAGCTAATGGCTATAGGGGAATGAAGCTGCCGCTGCCATAAAGCACAATTATGCTTTCCACTAATAGTGTGGGGAAACCACATGTGCACACACAGGCGCACATCCATATGCGAACATTTATTTCTGTTTCCACACACACAAATCCACAGGCTCACAGACATAACATGTGCATACCCATAAGCACAGTGCACATACACATTTACACCCAGGGACATGCACACATGTGGACATGTGGGGTCAGATGCAATCAATCCACAGGAATTTCCTCTTATTTTTTTTTAAGATTGATTTATTTATTTGAGAATGCGCACAAGCACAAGTGGGGGAGGGGCAGAGGGCGAAGCTCTTCACCAGACTCCCCCACTGAGCATAGGGGAGCCTGACCCTGAGATGACCACCTGAGCTGAAACCAAGAGTCAGACCATCAGCCGACTGAGCCACCCAGGTGCCCCTCCACAGAAACTTTCTTAATCAAGTCCTGCCTTTGGCAGAGGCTGGGGGAAGGAAATTCTCTTTTATTGCACCTGACTTTGAGCCAGACATTGTGCTCAGTTCTCCTGTGTACATTATTTAACTTAAACTTCAAATAACCCCACAAAGAATGCACTATCTTCACTTTACAAATGAGGAAAATGGGGCTCAGAGAAGCCAAGACATTTGCCCAAGGCCACACAGATGGCAAATGGCAGAGGAAGGCTAATCCCCACAAGTCCACGACCAAATGCTTCAGGGGACAGGAGAAGGGAGAAGGGGCTTTTCATCTGCTTGCAGTTGGTGGGCTTTGGGGAAGATAACCTCCTCTCAGAGGGACCAACTGCTTCTACAGAATGAAAATGGACTGTTCACAGGCTTTGTGCCACAGAGATAAGAAGAAAAATTGAACGCTGGAAAGGGGACATACACTTGGGACTCTATCACCAATGTCATTGTCACTGATCTTCATCCCATGAGTCGGCCCTGGTACCACCTCTGTGCCAGGCAGGCATTCAGGACACAAGGTGAATAAGAATCTGCACTCACACGGACAGCCCAGGTGGCTCAGGGGTGTAGCGCTGCCTTTGGCCCAGTATGTGACCCTAGAGACCAAGGATCAAGTCCACATCGGGCTCCCTGCAGGGAGCCTTCTTCTCCCTCTGCCTGTGTCTCTGCCTCTCTTTCTCTCTGTATCTCCCATGAATAAATAAATAAAATATTTTAAAAAAAAAATCTGTGCTCACAGCCAGGTGAGGCAGGCAGAGTGACACAGGCTGTCTCCGGAAGAACAAGCACTTGAACTGGCTGTCTGGGTGGAGGGCCCTTGCTTTCCCCAAGTTCCATGCTCCCTCTTTCTTCCTGTACTCCAGAGGGACTGAGTTCAGAAGTCAATGGTGGGCAGCACCGGTGACTTAGCAGTTTAGCGCCGCCTTCAGCCCGGAGCCTGATCCTGGAGACTCGGGATTGAGTCCCACGTCTGGCTCCCTGCATGGAGCCTGCTTCTCCCTCTGCCTGTGTCTCTGCCTCTCGCTCCTTCTGTGTCTCAAATAAATAAATAAATAAATAAATAAATAAATAAATAAATAAATACTTAAAAAAAAAAAAAGATGTCAATGGTAAAGCCCTGGAACTCCCTGCAAGAGCCTCTCCCATCTTCTCTCAGGCCTCCTCCCCAGGATCCTGCCCTGGCCCTTCACACCCTTCCTCATCCCCACAATGACTGCAGGATTCAGCCTCCCCCACAAAACAAGCCTGAATGTTTCTCCCATTTTAGGGGAAGGGAAGAAAATTCAACATCCCTCTTCCAGCCTTCCCTCATGCCATTCACCAAACTGACGATAGGGGACGACAGGTGATTGATTTACTCAATCTATTCAACAAATACTCCAGAGCATTCCTGTGGTCTAGAACCAGGTGGTCTCAAGCCATCCCTTAAACCATCATAACAGCAGCAAAATTTGCCACTTGCTTCTCAACCCCCAGCTCACATCAGCTCACGTCCAGTACTTCTGTTAAAAAATCTCTGTCACGAGGCACCTGGCTGGTTTAGTCCTTGGGGGATGCAACTCTTGGTCTCAGGGTTGTGAGTTGAGACCCACGTTGGGCATGGAGCTTACTTAAAAAAAAAAAAAAAAGCTTTCTTTTTTTTTTTTTTTTAATTTATTTTATTTATGATAGTCACACAGAGAGAGAGAGAGAGGCAGAGACACAGGCAGAGGGAGAAGCAGGCTCCATGCACCGGGAGCCCGACGTGGGATTCAATCCCAGGTCTCCAGGATCGCGCCCTGGGCCAAAGGCAGGCGCCAAACCGCTGCGCCACCCAGGGATCCCAAAAAAAAAGCTTTCTGTTGCAAGTGATAGCAAGTCCAACACAATCAAGCTTCAGCAGAGGGAATGTATTGGCTCACATTACTGAGAAGTCAAGGGGTACTGGGCAGCTTTAGGCACAGCTTGATTCAGGGGCTCAAGCAAAGTCATTAGGACCTGCTTTCTCTATCTCTTGTTCTTACTTTCTCCTGTGTGTCGGCTTCCTTCAAAGCTCCACCTGGTGATAAGCTTCTCTTCCTCTCAGATTCAAATCCACTAGGAAAGGAGCACCTGGGTGGCTCAGTGGTTGAGTGTCTGCCTTTGGCTCAGGTCATGATCCTGGGGTCCTGGGACCAACTCCCACATCAGACTCCCCACAGGAAGACTGCCTCTGCCTGTGTCTCTGCCTTTCTCTCTGTGTCTCTCATGAATAAATAAATAAAACCTTTACGAAAAAAATCCACTAGGAAAGGTGTGCTTTTCCAAGACACCTACAGAAGCACTGGGATTTGCTCTGATTGATGGGCTCAGGGTATCCAATCACCCTGGCTAGGAGAGTGTCATGTTCAGACTAGCTGAATTCAGGAGTGTCCCACACAAGATCCACCCAAACCACACAGACTGAGAGCAAGGGCAGATGGGATCCCTAAATGTCAGAAGGGGAATGTATGGAAGGCTTCAAGGCAAGCTACCAATACCCACTACAGTATTCCAAGTGTTCAAGGTAGGCAGGGTGGGAAATAGCCATTTTGCAGCTAAAGACACAGAATGAGAAAGGAGATAATAAAGACCACACAGATTGAGTCAGGGTTTGAACCAATTCCTCTTCACTTCCACCTTGAACCCCCAGCCCAACACGCATCTGGCAATACTCTCCAGGCCTCCAATCTGGAGTTAACCATCTTCCTGGGGTCTGCTGTCCACCAAGCAGGAGTCTGGGCTAGCAGGGCCTCCTGACTGAACAGAAAAGACCTCCAAGGCTGGGGACTTTGTGAACGTCTCCCTCTTCTGTCTACATAGGTGCCAGAGTCCCAGCCACATCCCTTCGTGCTCACTCCAGGACAAGCTGAAAGCCTGCAACCAACTCTCCCCAGGCTTCTTCCTTCCAAGGGGTGGTGGGGGCAGGCCAGAAGGGCCCAGAGGCAGCCCCAGCCACTGACCCTGGGGAGCTGAGGATAAAGGCCAGCTTCCTGGCCTCGTGGGTGGCATGAGAAGGTGGAGCTCATTCAACCAGCTGCCCACAGTAGTGACTGGCCTGATAATATAACATTTACTGGCTGCCTTCCCTGTCCCACCACTATCCACCCCACTTTCCCTGCTTCCTGGGATCACCCTTCAAACAGGCTTACATTCAAATCCTTGCCTTGGTATCTGTTTGTGGGAAAATACAACTTAAGGCATCCCCACCCCCACCCCCCACCCCACCTCCGGTTCTTCTGTAACATGAGGGTTCAGGAAACCTGAGGGAATTCAACTAGATGGACTGTCAAATATTTCTCTAGTTAGAATGACTTTTTATCAAATGCTTTTCTTCTCTGTCAGGCTTCCAAACCCTGCCCCCTCCCGAAATCCAGGCCTCTGTGCTCCCTCTCCTGTGCCCCATAGAGTCCCCCGTACCCCACAACCCTTTTGAGTCCTGTGAATTCCTCAGTCCCTGGCATCCTCTGAGTCACAAGCATTTTTCTTCCCTGCCAGGTTGTGTACTGAGGGGAGGCAGGAACTTTCAATCCCTTGGTGAGGGAGACAAGTCATGGGAATGGTGGCAGTGTGCTCCCTCTCCATGCACCTAAAAAATCAGACATATTCCACACCTCAAAAACAAGTTTCCTGTTGAAAACCTTCGTTGTGTTTATGTATTCTTTGTGATATGTAACTTTGGCCTAATTATGCTGGAAGAACTCTTGCCCTCCCTCACCATGGAAACCCTTACAAAAGCCTCTTGCATTAACCCAACCTTGGAGTCCGCTATATTGAAGGGCTCCAGATTGACCAGGTCCTGGGTTTCTCCCCAGCATCAGGAACGGATGTGAGAGCTCTGTCTATCTTTCTATCTGCTTTTACTTGCCTCCTACCATTGCCCTCACAAGGACCAACTTCCCTATCTTTCTCTGGAGTATGATGAGGGTATTGGTTATCAAATGCTAAGTAACAAATCAAACCAGAACTTAGTGAACCCAATATTTCATTATGCTCACAAATTCTGTGAGTCAAGATTTCAGGAAGCTGGGCAGTTCTCATTTCAGGTCTTCCATGTGATTGCAGTCAGATGTCAGCCAGGGCTGCAATCCCCTGAAGGTTTGACCAGGCCCAAGGATCTGCTTCCAAGGTGACCCACTCATGTGGTTGGTAGGTGATGCTAGGGATTGGCTAAAGGCCTTGGCTCCTCCCCATGTGGGCTTCTCCACAGGGCTGCTCCAGCCCTCTTAAGGCATGGCAGCTAGCTTCCCCTAGAGCAAGACAGCCAAGAATCTAAAGCAGGAGGGGCAATGCCTTTTGTGATCCAGTCTTGAAAACCACCTTATCTCTCTCATCTAATTCTAGCGTCCACACAGGGCCAGCCTTGATTCAGATGCTCCTGCAAATGATGTGGGTCACTGGGGCCATGTTGAGGGCTGGCTACCACAGGAACTTTAATGAGAGCCCTCTCCACCCCAGGTACTCAGCCCATACTGCCTGATGTTCAGTCCTGGTCCCTCCCCGATACACCTCTCTTCCTTCACCACCACCACCACCACCACCACCACCACCTCCCTAACGCCCCTAACATGAGACTGGTGTATAACAGCAGTCCCAAGAATTCGGGACAGCACAGGCCTGGGGCCCAGAGCAGGAAATGTCTGCAAAGCTCTTGTCTGCCATTGCTGTTTTGAAGCTCATCACCATTCTCCTTAGTGTCCCTCCCTCGAGCCATGCCCCTCTTGCAAACTCACAGGACTCCTAGGGTCCGGGAGGGAAGCCCCATCATCTTCTGCTGCCCTCCAGGGACAGAGGCCCCAGGAGGCTCAAAGGGAAGAATGGGCTTTATTACTGATGGGGTAAGATTGGGGGATGAAGGTGGGGGGACCTTCTCCCTACCCCACAGACTGTAGGATGACAGTCTCCCTGCTCCAACAACCAGCACCAAAAGAAGAGAGAATCCGCTCCAAAGGCTGCCTATACTCTACCAGAGGAGACCCCAAACAAGAAATCCCCAGCCTGAAGTTCCCAGAATCTGTGGGCCACAGGGTCTATGAGCAGAATGCAGGATGCTTTTAAGCCACCTGGTTTGGGGATAATTTGATCTGCAGCATTAAATGACCAAAACCCCCTAGTTCCAAATACACCACATTTCTGCCCCAGGCTAACCTGACCCAGGGGTGTCAGGCTGTTTGCAATTTTGTCAATCAAATGGGTCACTCCTCCTGCTCTCATGTGGGAACAGGCAAGACGATTGGAGAAAGGGGCGAAGAGCATTCACTGCAATAATCTTCAACTACAGCAGGCAGGCAAGGGGAATGCAGACAGGGCCGCTCCTCAGACCACATCCGCACACTGTGCCTTGTTTTCCCCACCCCTGTGCCCAGCTCCCTGGGTACAACCCTTAATCCTTGTTTCTTCAAGCAGTTTGGCAATTCGTCCTCTCCCTTCCACGCCTTCCCCACCCACCCCCGCCCCAAGTCTCCACACCAGCATACGTAAATGCGTAGGGCCCAGCTGAACACAGTCCAGCCTCTGCCTCCGGCAGCACAGAAACCCAGCAGATGCTGGACATTACAGCTTGCTCCTGGGCTTACTGAATGAAAGTGGCCGCCCACACAAGGAACCAGCCCTGGGAGGGTAGGCTAGGGTGGGTAGAAACTTCATATTCCTGGAGTTTGACCACACCTGGGAGGAAAAGCATAAACTATATTTAAGCAAAATGGAGGGTTTCTTGGGAGGTCAGTGGGATAGCCCACTAAACAGCAGGGATCTTGGCAGGAAGTGGGGTGGTGGCTCCAGGGGCCTTGAGAACTAGAACATAAACCACACTTTAACAATGATTATGTGTGGAGAATAGGGCCATGGAAGACTGTGTTTCCTTCATACTGTTTGGATTTCTTTCTCAATACTCATGTAAAATCAACAATAAGAACATTTCCATTTAGGGCAGCCCTGGTGGCGCAGCGGTTTGGTGCCGCCTGCCGCCTGCAGCCTGAGGTGTGATCCTGGAGACCCCGGATCGAGTCCCACATCGGGCTCTCTGCATGGAGCCTGCTTCTCCCTCTGTCTGTGTCTCTGCCCCTCTCTCTGTGTGTCTATGAATAAATAAATAAAATCTTAAAAAAAAACAAAAAAACATTTCCATTTAGGGACACCTGGTGGCTCAGTGGTTGAGCATCTGCCTTTGGCTCAGGGTGTGATCCCGGGGTCCTGGGATTGAGTCCCTCATTGGGCTCCCCACAGGGAGTCTGCTTCTCCCTCTGCCTGTGTCCCTGCCTCTTTGTGTCCCTGCCTCTTTCTCTGTATCTCTCATGAATAAATAAATAAAATCTCTCTCTGAAAGAAAAAAAAGAACATTTCCATTTAGAGAGAGCAAATAAGTTTAGATCAAGGGGTGAAGGGGTGGGAGGATGCCTGGAGCCTCACAACCTATGCCCCAGTCAGCACCCACCCACCCCCACCCCATTCCCTACCAAGGCTCCCGAGCAATCCACTGGACGATTTCTCAAGATCTTCCAGCTCAGACCTGTCATCAAATGCTGCCAAGCTGGAGCTGTTCCAGGTCCGAGCCCGGCCTCACCTGCCCTGCCCTGGCCCTGGGATGGCAGCCAGCACCCCACGTGGAGGGACGTGGGCCCCCACTGTTGATGTGCTGACTGCTGACAAATGATCCTGCCTTCGCCATGAGCTGTGACACCCAGGCCCATCCGTCAGCTGCCCAGCCAGCGCCATTGGAATTTAACGGTGTCATGACAGGAGTGATTACAATTGTTAATCACCTCCCAGCCCTCAGCAGCTTCCCCAGGTACTCAGCCATGTGGCAGCTGCACGTGCACCCCAAGCCCACACACACCTCTCCCGGCCTCGTGGACCATCCCGCCTCGCTCCCCAAGGCCCTGGGATTCGGGCACGCGCAGTGCAGTGGGGCGCTCCGAGGCACCGGCACGTCCCCCACGCCCCAGCCCTCTGAGGGCCCGAGGACTTTCCCCACTGGTTTAATTTATGGAACCCGCGCTGTCAGGATCCTGAAGGGAAACACTGGCCACATCACTATCTGCTCACAGTCAATGGCTCCCCACTGCCACAGCATAAATTTAAACACCTCAGCTTGGCCTTCTAGATGTTCCACGGAGGAACGCCCACAGAGGAGGTTTCCGCCTTCCTCTAGGCATCTCTCCTGTTACTCAACTCTGCACTGTCTGCCGCCAGGCCGCCCCCCCCGGGGAGCCCTTCACCCAGAGCTCCGCACATTCCACCCCTACCTGCTCTTCCAGGCCTGCTCCGCGGCTACCTCCACAGAGGACGGCGGGGAGGGAGGACGGCCCGGATCCTCTCTCCTGCCCCCCACACCCCACGCCAAGTCATTCTGGCCTCCTGGGATCGCCCAGAGCACTTCCTCTGGCCCCCGCCTTTGTCACTCCTCAAGTCCCTGGTGTAGCTGAGGCCTGTGTCCCCGTCCTGTCCTCCCTCAGCCGTGAGCTCCTCAGGGCAGGGCGTCGGCACTCAGCCCAGGCCCAGCATGCAGTACGTGCTCAGAATCAATGGGTGAGTCTTCCCGCTGGCCCCGGAAGGAGGAAGTAAACATGGCCCAAGAAGAAGGCAGGGCGTGCCTGCTGCCTCCTCCCCAGGGGACCCTGTGCCCCCGTCCAGGCCCTCACCACCTTACGCAGCAGGAATGTCCCCCTCACTGGTGCCCCGCAGCTCCCCACCACCCCCTGGCAGCTAACGCAAGCCTTCAAAGCTGCAGGCTGCATCCTGCCACTCTTGGGCTTACAGCCTTTATCACCTGAAGGGTAAGTTCCTTAGTGTAGCATTCAAGGCCCTTCACGACCACGGCGGGCACACTCAGCGCTGGCCTCACGGCTCACTGTCACTCCTCCTTTGAAGACGACAGCCAAGGCCACAGGAGCCATGTTTGCACCTCATGTGCTCCCCACCAGTCACAGGTGACCGGGCCTCAGCTGGGCCTACCTGGTGCAAGCTCAGCCCATTACATGCTCTCTCTTCCCATGAGACCTGGGCTTCCCGGATGTGAATGGGGGGTATCTAGGTGCTCAGGAGCCATGGGGAGGTTATCATCCACTTAGAGACCAGAGAGGACACGTGAAGGGGCACAGAAAGAAGGGAAAGGAGAGGACCACAGGGAGACAAGACTCCGGACTCAGTTCCAATGGCTTCCGGACAGGCTCTCTTTGTAACATTGTCCTCCCCTCATACTCTGGTTTCTCTTCAATGTGTAAAAGGGCAAAAGGAAATTTTGTTCACCCAAACATGTATAGTTGGGAACAAATATTACATGTGCAATGAAGAAATTCTCTGCAGAACCAATCTGGGGTGCAGTACGGACCTGGGGGGTGCAAGTTCCAAGGGCTTGTCCGCATTCCACAGGTTGGGGGGCTGCCCTCTGAGAGACAGATGAGAACATCAAGCTGCTTCTAGAAGGTGTCTGCAGCGGGGATTCCAGAGAACCACCATGTGGATTTCAGCCCCCGGCTCTACCACTCGCTGACTGGGTAATAAGACAGGACCAGTGGACTTTAGTTTCCTCATTTGTATGACAGGCGTGCTGATGGGAAAGGGACCTACCTCAACGGGTTGTTGAGACGACTTGAGGCACTTCACAGTGCCTGGTAACAGCCAGCGCCAGCAAACATTAGCAACAGTGAGGGAAGTGGCTGCTGTCGACATCAAGTCCCTGGAGTCCTGAGATCACTTTAGTGTGCAAGGAGCTGGGGCACAGGTAAATCTGAGAAGAAAAGAACATAAAGCGGACTATTGGCCACTGCGTTCCCGGGGAGGGGGCGGTATTCTGGGCATGAGGCACCCCGACTCCCTGCTCTCACGGAGCTTTAACACCTGAGGGGAACAGGCAACTCACAGGGTCCTTTCAGATGATGACCCCAACACAACAATAGCCGGGAAGACAATGGGGGTGAATGGAAGGAAGTCTTCTCTGGAGCTGGTGGTCAGGGAAGGAGGTAGAGATAAGGACAGAATGCTCAAAGGCACGGGCCCTGAGGAGGGAAGCCACCAAGGAGGGGACAGCGCATGCACGGGCTGGCCTGGTGAGGGAGCCGGAAGAGAGATGCACCAAGGTGGGGAGCAGGTGTGAGGAGGGCAGGATGGGGGGGGGGGTGCAGGGCAGGCAGCCCAAGTCCAGTCAATCTGCTGTAAGAAGGAAGCTGAGAGACTTCACCTTTATCCTGAGGACTTGCTGAAGACCAGAAGGTTCTCTCAGCGACCTCTAGTGAGGAGAGGAAGGAGCACTGGTTTGGGAGTCCAGCAGACTGGGTTCCAGGCCCTGCTCTACCACCTATGTACTAAGTGCCTGGGCAAGCCACGCAAGCACCCTGCTCTGTAACATGCGGTGATACTTCCTAGGAAGGGCCTTGCACACCATGTCAAAGAGGACTGACCTCGGGGCGCCTGGGTGGCTCAGTGGTTGAGTGTCTGCCTTCTCTCAGGGCGTGATCCCGGTCCTGGGCTCAAGTCCCACATCGGGCTCCCTGCATGGAGCTGCTTCTCCCTCTGCCTATGTCTGCCTCTCTCTGTGTGTCTCATGAATAAATAAATAAAATCTTTAAAACAAACAAACAAACAAAGAGGACTGACCTCAAGGGACCCAAGCTAGTCATCCCATTTTCCCCTCCCAGGGGACAGGGCCAGCGGGACAGCATCTCCAAAGTGAAGAGCGGTGCTAACTACTCCTGGATGAGTGCCTTCCAGGTGCCAGGCAGGGGCTAAAGAAAAAATACCAAAAGAGACTAAAAACACCAAGAAGGAGCACTGGGTGGCACAGCCTTCCTCCAGAGCTCACCCAATCCAGAATCCAAGCTCTGGGGGGAGGCAAGTTTGATGAGGAAAAACTGCATTAGGCTTTTTAAAGCCAAATACCAACAACCATCTGTCCCATGTGAGGAAAGCACAGATTCTGAATGGGCCGGTGATCCCAAGGCTTGTCAGCAGGCAGGTGCTGGGCAGGCTGGAGGTACTGCCTGCATGTGCGGCCCCAACTCGGGGGCAAGGGGTTAGCACCGCTGCTGTGCTCATCACAGGCACAGGGACACTGGGGTCGGAGCCCAGCAGGTGTGTCCCAACCTCAGTAGGCCAGGTGACCAAGGCTGGGTTTATCACCCTGTACAAAACTCTACCTGTGTTATCGCTGATCCTTAGAACAACCCCACAAGATACAGCTTCTTATTCCACTTCTAAAATGGGAGACTGAGACCCAGAGAAGTCAGGGATCCCCCTGCCTCTGCCTCCAGGTCACAGTTAGAAGGTGGCTGGGCTGGGATTCGAACCTAGATCTGCCTGGCTGCAAAGGACCTAACTGTCACATCAAGCCACAGAAATGCCTGCTCTGGGCAGCTAACAAGCAGGCAATAGGCAGACTGAGCTCAGAAGGCTCTGAAGCTTGTGGAGGAGGGAGGCAAGGCGGAGCCGGGCCAGAAGTGTGGGGCCAGTGTGCCCTCCCAGGCCCCTGGGGTGGGTGGGAAGCCGAGCCAGGATGGCACTGAAGGCAAAGTGGGATCTCTTCCAAGCTGCCCTGGCAGCACCAGCTTCCAGCCTCCCCTCAACAGCCCCCCCTCCACCCCTCCACCACCACCAGGGGGTGATTTTTCAACCCAGACTTTCCAACCTCACCCGGCCCCTCGCTGGGCGGCCAGACACCCCGACCCCCCTCCCCACACCCCAGACCGCCTGCCAGCCAGGCCTGCTTCCCTCCTGGAGTGGCCGGAAGCCCGCAGTCGCTCTGCAGACACCCCCTGGTGGAAACAGCTCATTACGGGATGGGGAAAATGTGCTAGAACATTAGCTTAATAAATCAAGCGCTCCCGGAGCCTGCAGCCGCCACTGCTCCATGAGGCCGGGCCCAGGGAGGCAGGGCCTGGTGAGGCAGGGCCAGGAGAGGCAGGGCGGGGAGGCGCCCACCCCCGCTGGGCCTGGAGTGCAGGCAGCCACAGCACCCACTGGTCCACCCACCCCTCCTGTCCTGTAGAACCGGGCTTGCATCCTCACCCCGTGGGGCCCAGCTCAAACCCCCCACCTGCAGCCACCTCTGCCTTGGAGCACAGAAGCCTGTGTGTGGAGAGGGCTTGGGAGTTCAGGCCACCCAGGGTGTGAATCCTCCTGCTGCCACTTGCCACGTGAGCATGCTGGAGCCTCAGTGTCTTCATCTCTACAATGAGGCAATAAAGACACCATGGATTGGGACACCTGGGTGGCTCTGTGGTTGAGCAGCTGCCTTTGGCTGAGGTCGTGATTCCGGGGTTCTGGGATTGAGTCCTGCATCGGGCTCTTCTGCAAGGAGCCTGCTTCTCCCTCTGCCTGTGTCTCTGCCTCTCTCTGTGTGTATCTCATAAATAAATAAATAAATAAATAAATAAATAAATAAATAAATAAATAAAATCTTTAAAAAGGGGCGCCTGGGTGGCTCAGTGGTTGAGCATCTGCATTCGGCTCAGGATGTGATTCAGTTATCCTAGGGTCCTGGGATCCAGTCCCCCATCAGGCTCCCCATGGGGAGCCAGCTTTTCCCTCTACCTATGTCTGTGTCTCTCATAAATAAATAAATAAATAAATAAATAAATAAAATCTTAAAAAAAAAAAAAAAGATACTGTGGATTGAGGGCCAGCTAAGAGCCAGTACCTTCCATAATTCTCAGGACTCTCTGAGATCCCTGAGGCCATCCCATTTTTGAGAATGGAGAGACATAAGGATCCCTGGGTGGCGCAGCGGTTTGGTGCCTGCCTTTGACCCAGGGCGCGATCCTGCAGACCCGGGACCGGGATCAAATCCCACGTCGGGCTCCCGGTGCATGGAGCCTGCTTCTCCCTCTGCCTATGTCTCTGCCTCTCTCTCTCTCTCTCTCTCTGTGACTATCATAAATAAATAAAAATTAAAAATTAAAAAAAAAAAGAGAATGGAGAGACATAAAGCATGTAGCTGGGTTATTTTCTATCAGCCCTCTGCCACGGAGCAGTACCAACCCAGTGGCCCCATCCCCCTGCCCCTGAAGGGCACTCTATGTGAAGGCAGTCCTGCAGGGTGGCCAGGTCCTGCAGAGCAACAGGCTGGCCACTCTACTAAGTCTTGGGCCTCCCTGCCCAGGAAATCCCAACCAGTGGTAAAGGGGCTGCCTCCTGCCAGGGACCCAGGAGCCCCAGGCTTCCTGCAGCTGGCTGCCCCTGGTGTGTCTCACACTGAACCCTTCCCGGTCTTTCTTCCACACCTTCCTGGGACAGTGGAAGGGCTGCCTCCAAGCAGCTTTTCCCTTCTAGTCCTGGCTCAGGTGCCAGCCCACTTAGGGCCTGCAGAGCATCCCTCCCTCCCTTCCAGGGCCTCAGTTTCCTCCTCCAAAGCTTAGCCCCAGAGGATCCTAAGTAGGCTTCTGCTTGCCACCTCCCTCTCTTCCTGCTGATGGAGGCTGGGAAGGGGATGCAACACGAGAGCTCCTTAGCTGGGAAAACCACTGTCTAGAGAGCTAATTCCTTCTGCTCTCTGGGGGGTGGAGAAAGGGCTAGAGGAAAAAAAAAATTCAATTACCAGACCGACTATTTGTCAACTCCTCCCTCCCCATTGACTTAATTTTCTCTAACCAGACGCAGAGTCAAAGAAGGCAGGAGTGAGCCTGCAGGCCCAGAGAGGGAGGGAAAAAAGAGAGCTGGGGCCAGGATAGGGAAGGAGGACCCCCAAAAGAGACACAGGGATGAGCCTACTGGACACACACCCCAAGCCAGGAAGCCACACTTGGGAGCCAAAAACAAACAAGCAGCACCCAGAGAAGAGGGACAGATATTCTTCTGTGCCTAGCCCTGCCCAGAAACTCAGAGCAGCACCACTTCCTCCAGGAAGCCTTCTCAGATCTCCCAGGCTGGGTTAGGAGTCGCCCCTGGGCTCCCACAAATCCCCAACACCACGCTGATATGGACTGTCAACTTTCATTCATTTATACAACAAATATCTGTAAAGGATAGTATGTTCCAGGCTGAGTGCTGAGAATAGAACTGAAAACAAAAACTACTCGGCCAGAGGAGACTGACAATAAAATAAGTATAAACCTGCTTGGATTATCTACTGCTGTGTAACAAATCATGTCAAACCCTCGTGGCTTAAAATAACAATCATGTTCTTTCCTCTCAGGATTTCTGTGGGTGAGAAACGTAGGAAGGGCACAGCTGGGCCATCCTGGCTCAGGGTCCCCCACGGGCTGCAGGCAGACAGCCACTGGAAACGGACCAGCCCGGGGCCCAGCAGCTGGGGTGTCGGTGGACAACCCTGTGTTCTTGTAGTCTCAGGACGCCTCCGCGGGATCTGTCCGTGTAGACGAGTTTGGGCCTCCTCCCAGCATGGCGGTTTTAGGGTGGCCATGGCAGCCAGCTTCCACCACAATGAATCTCCCAAGAACACAAAGCAGCCGTGCATGGCATTTTTATGACCTGGCCTTTGTCATAAAAATCGTGTCCTTCCATCACACTTTGTTGGTCAAGGAGTCATAAAGGTCTACCCAGGTTCAAAGAGAGGACATATTAACCCTTGATTTGAGGGGAGGAATGTCAAAGTCACATTGAAGAGGAGCGTATGGGATGGAAGATATTATTGAGGCCGTTTTTGGAAAATACAATCTGCTACAAAACCCACTTCGATAAAAAAAAAAACATAAAACAAAAACAAAAACAAAAAACAAAACAAAGCAAAACCCACTTCGATTTAAATAAGATCACCTGAAACCCTCCATTCACCCTTAGGAAGCTAACTCCTCTGAGTTTCGTTTCTGCAAATTCCCCAGGGGTTAACTTACATTTCCACAATCACCTCTGATTCCAAATTCCTGCTTCTGCTCTATTTGATTATTCTTTGGATGCTCTCACCGGCCTGTGGGGGCTGACTCTGTCACAAGCCAGGAAACTTGGACAGAAACTCCACCTCCACCTGTTTCCACAAAACACTCACCTGAGGAAGATAAGGACAGAATGGGCTTTGCGGGTGTAAGGAGATGGGGGAGCAGCTCTGGAGACCTGAACTGAGTGTCAGGCACCCTGCCCTAAGGAGATTTATGCCTGGCCTCTCCATAGGGCACCCCTCACCCCGCCTGCCTCCCAGTCTCCTCTCCCCTACCTCCCCTTTGCTCCCTGCCTCGCCCCTTCCTCACAACCCCGACCCCCACCCCCCACCTCACCATTTGGTCAGCTAAGCTAAATAGTTCTCCAGGACCCCTTGCCCTAATCTCAGCCCCAGGCACCCATCCTTCAGGAGGCTCCAATGAAAGGCCTTCCAAGTTCAGAGCTGCCTTCCCTGGAAGTTTGGGGTGGGTTTGTTGATTAGGCGATAGCTGTTTTCCTCCATTCCCCAAGCCAGGACCATCAAATGGGACAGATGCTCTAATGGGGAAGTGCTTCATCTCTACCGCCTCACTCAGTAGTCTTTGGAACAACTCTGTCCTGTCCTGTCTGCCTGTCTCCTGGCACTGTGAGTTCTTAGGAGTCAGAACAGCCTGAGTCATTGGGTCCTTGGACCCCACACAGGGCCCAAGCCCAGGAAAGCACTCAGCAATTCCAATAACAGTGACACCAGTGAGTGAGAGCTCAGACCCTTCAAGCCAACCTGATTACCCCATTCCCAGAGGACAGATCTGCTCTGAGGCAGTTGCTGCAGGCTGTCCTCGAGGCTGACCTTGGAGCACCCAACAGGAAGGCAGATCAGGAAACCCACAGCAGGAGAACGAGGACTTAACAAGTGATTCACAGAAGGAGAAGCCCTGGTGGCTAACAAGTGCACAAAGAGCCACTTACACTCACAAATGAATGTGCTGGCAGTCTACACCCATCATGTTGGCAAAAATTAGAATGGTGGATAATACCAAGTGCTGGCAGGCAGGACTCTCCTGTACCGCTGGTGGGGCACCAAGTGGTTCAGCCATTCTAGAAACCTAACAACATTTAGTACAAGTAAGTAGATATGTGTCCCGTAACACAGCAGTTGGATCCCTGTATATCCCAGGGAAATTCTCGCACGGGTCCACAAGAGGACACATCCAGGTCTGGGACACTTTTTTTTTTTAAGATATTTATTTATTTATCTATTTATTTAGAGAGAGAGAGAGAGAGAACAAGCAAGCAGGGGAAGGAGCAGAGAGAGAGGGGGAGAGAATCTCAAGCGGACTCCCTACTGAGCACAGAGTCTGACAGGGGGCACTTCTCACATCCCTGAGATCATGACCTGAGCTGCGATCAAGAGTGAGATATTCAACCGCCTGAGTCCCCCAGGCACCCCTGGGGACACATTTACAAGGGTGTTTTTTTCAAGAAATTATTTGTGAGAAGATGACGTTGGGGACAACACAAATGTCTTCACCAGAAGAAGGGATGCTAACACATGGTAGCTGTATGCTCGAGAAACTATACAGCAACTAGAATCCACATAGAAAGATCTTCAAACACATGGTGCGGAGTAGGGGGGTGAAATGAAAGATTCAGAATGACACCCTTAGCACCCAAAACAACACTACGTATTTTACAAAGATACATACGTATTAGGGTCATATATGGAGTGGGAAAGAAGAGCCCGGGAGAGGGGGCTAAGAAGGGGGTGGGGGCAGTTAGGAAGAAGCAGAAAAATGCAACATACATTATATATTTACTGTGAGCCAGGCACAGTATCAAGAGCTTTGTATGTAGCATCTCATTTAAACTTTAGAATCTTCTATGAAGTAGGTATTACTAATACCCCCATTTTTTTTTCAGATGAAAAAAACTGAGGCCCTTATACTATTCAAGGTCACACAGCTGTGGGAGCGAGGAGAAGTGCCCGGTTTTGACCCCAGGCCTTGGATTGGTGCTTCTCTCCTCCTGCGCTGCCTGAGTTCACCCCCACCCCAGCTCCGCTGAACTCTGAATTCAGCTCCATGAGCCAAAACTTGCTCCTCTATCGGGTTCTGTGGCCTTGCGTGTCTACCAGGCTGCTGGCACTCAAACCCCAGCTTTCTCTTCAGACTCTGCCTTTCTTTTGGATCCCTCCATGCCCTGGGATTCCCCCATTGCCCCCAGCTCTGGCCCCTCCAAACCCAGCCCCACTGGCCAGCAACCAGCCCCCCTTGCCACCCCGCAAAGGACAAATTGGTCCAAGAGAAGCTCAAAGCTCAGATAAGGGGGCAGCCTGGGTGGCTCAGCGGTTTAGCACCGCCTTCAGCCCAGGGCCTGATCCTGGAGACCCAGGATCAAGTCTCATGTCAGGCTCGCTGCATGGAGCCTGTTTCTCCCTCTGCCTGTGTCTCTGCCTCTCTCTCTCTCTCTCTCTCTCTGTCTCGTGAATAAATAAATAAAATCTTTAAAAAATAAAAAGTCTATTCCTATTATTCTCCTCAACAACAAAAACTTCACTGAGCATCCATTCTGCGCCCTGGGTATATATGACCTGGAAACCCCAGAGCTGATCAGAGTTGGAGGCTGCCGATCTCCTGTGGATTATTCAACCATGCTAGGATGGGTTCTGGGATAAAGAGGAGACAAGGCGAATTGAGGGGAGGAGGCCATGGGGGACCATGGAGGGCTTCTTAGAAGGAGGGAGCCCTCAGCAGCATCTTGAGAAGGCCAAGGGTGAATGAACAAGTGGCAAGGGGCCTGGGTGCTAGAAAGTAGGATTCCAAGCAGAGCAAACAGTATGGGCCCAGGTATGATGGCTGGTGGTCCACGGGGGGCAACCGCAAGTAACAGCTGGCTGCAGGAGAGGAAGTGGGAAGGGTGGAACCGAGGTGAGCCATGAGCGGAGAGGTCATCAGGGCAGACCACCAGGGCCCTAAGTGCCCCGCAAAGGAGCAGGGCTTGCCACTGAGGGCACCAGGGAGCTAATAAAGAGGTTTCAAGCAGGGATGAAGGGCCACTAGGTGTATATTCTAGAAAGTTCCCACTGTGCTTTCTTCATTCTGCTTGACCCACTTTATTCTTCATCTATCCCATTCTACGAGCTCCTCGAAGGCAAGGACCATATCCGATTTTCCTTTAGATCCTTTCAGATCCTCTACAGAAAAAGGCAGGAACAAGGAGGGCTGGGTAAATAAAAATAGTCATTTCTGTATTCCCGGGGCCTGGTCGCAAGAGGGAGGGTGTTCCAAGCATGCAGTCCAGCCCAGGGCTCAGAACCCTCCCTGGCTCCCCATGGCCTGCATGTGCAAATCCCAGCTCCTCAGGCCAACACAAACAAGGACAAGGACCACCTGGATTTGGCTCCCTCCCCAGCCACATCTCTCCTTACTGCCCTATCCCCTCACACTTTAGCTCCACTGTCTTCTAGATTCCTTAAGGGTCATGCTCTCTCATGACCTGTGCCTGCCCGTGCTGATGCCTATTCATGTCATTTTTCTCCCTGAGTTGTTTTCCCTCTTCACCTCCACATATCTTTTTTTTTCCCTTAAGATTTTATTTATTTATTCACAAGACACATACACAGAGAGAGAGAGAGAGAGAGAGAGGCAAAGACACAGGCAGAGGGAGGAGAAGCAGGCTCCATTCGGGGAGCCCGATATGGGACTCAATCCCGGGACCCCAGGATGATGCCCTGAGCCAAAGGCAGATGCTCAACCACTAAGCCACCGAGGTGTCCCTTCACCTCCATGTATATGACCAATTCCTAGTCTTCCCCAGCATGAGCAACACTGCCTTCAGGAAGCCTTCCCTGATTTCCCCCCAGCCAGGTGCGGATCCTCTTAAGACCACATTCCACCAACAATTATTATATGTCCCTGCTGGTTGTGTCTGCCATGGTCTATGAGCTCTCTGCAGGGAAGAGTGGTCTTCTTATTCATCTCAGTATCCCCAAGGCCTGGAAAGACCTAGGGTCACAACTTGTAGGCGCCCAGGGAGCAAGACGGGCTCCTGAAGTCACATGCAAGGTCATCAGGACACAAAAGACACACTAGACCCAAAATGAAGCTGGAGAGGCAGGCTAGGCCCAGGTCACAGAGGACCTACCAACCTGGGGTTGACCCTAGTGGAGTGGAAGGCAGGGCAGGGATTGAAGCAGGAGAGGATGCACTCTGTGGCTCAGAAAGCTAGTGGCAGGGGACAGGTGTGGAGGAAGGCTCAGAGGGGCCAGTTCAGAGACCCCTGGAGACCAGCAGTCTGGCAGATTAGGGTGCTGGTTGAGTGATGGAGAGAAGAGAACGACTGGAGAGAGATTTAAGGGGAGAAAGGACCAGACTTGGTGCCTGATTGTTCGTGGGCAGTAGGAAGGAGGGAGGAGTAGAAATGACTCCCAGCACAGCTCTCACATCTCTAGGGAGAGACGAAGGAGGCTAGCAGCCAACTTGGACACCAGTTACCTTGGACACAAATAACCCCGGGGACCCTGCTCCGCCATCGCCTAGCTGCAGCCTCTGACAGCAGTCGCCCCCCCCCCCCCCCGCCCCTTTTTCCCAAGGGGTTGACTTGACGCTCTGCTGGCTCCTTGCCCACCGCTCCCTCCCACAGTCAGCTCAGCGCCTGCCAGTAGAGGAGGGGAGGGGCGGGGCAGCCGCAGAAGCCCTGCGGCGGAGAGGGGGGGCGCTGGCGGAAGCAGCCAGTTCAGCCGACCCCAAACCAGAGAGCCAGGGAGAGCAGAGGAGAGGCAGTGACAAACAAAAGAGTCGGAGCAGCATAGTGTTATCAAACACTAGGGATGCAAAATGCCTTCCAGATCCTCCTGCCCACCTCCCATTTTAGAGATGGGGAAACTGAGGCCCAGACAAGGCAGCAATTCAGGAGCCTAGAACTCAGGTTTCAGCAGACCCACGCCCCCTCAGCTGGAGCAAGCACCTCTGCCCTGGTCTGGCCGCAGTGGGTATAGAGCACCATGGGGACCCCCGGGGGGAAGGCTGGCCAGCTATCTGAGCCTGTGGTTCAAGGTCCCCGAAGTCCTCATGGTATGGAGAGCTGGGCTGAAAGTCAGGGGGTCTGAGTTCTCAGCTGTGAGGCAGGGGAGGTCAAGACATCTCTGATTCTCACCTGTAAAATGCCTGATAATGCCTCTCTTGACAGCGCGCTGACATCAGGGATGAAAGAGGACTTTATCAATCCAAAAAGGCCAGAGGACCCCAGGAGGACTGAGCGCAAGCCCCACGTCCCTAAGCAAGTCGTTCCCCTCTCCAGGCCTCAGTTCTCCAACTGCACGGTCAGGGGACTAGATCCATCGATATTAAAGATCCAGTCCATCCCTGGAAGCCCGCAGGATGCACCCAACTCTGCCAAAGTTTTAAACTCTAGAGCGGACGAATCCCGCCACCTTCGTCCCCCAGGCCCCAGCACGGGCGCTCGGAAGCCGTCCTCCGGGCTGTGCCGGTCACTGGGTGGCCGCCGCCGCCGCCGCCGCCGCCGCCAGGGCCAGACCTGGACCCAAACCTCAAGGCCCCTGACCGCCCCGGTTTCGGAGCTCGCGCGGCGGCCCCTAGGGGGCAGTGTTGCCCCGGACTTGGGCAGGCGCCGCGGCTGCCCCCGCCCCGGAGGGTGCCCCCGCCCCTGCGGGCGCCCGGAGAATCCTCGAGTTCTGGGAATGTTGGACGCCCCCCGCCGCCCCCCGCCCCCGCCCCGCCCCCGCCCGCCCCAGCCGGGGGCTCCCGCGCCGCGCGCAGCCTGCCCGCTGCGGACTTGCCGCCGGCTCCCCCACCTCTGCCGGCAGAAAGCACCTAGCAAGGATGAGGCTTTGGGTTTTATGTTTTTATTTTTTTTTTATTTTTTGCAGGAGTAGGGGGCAGGTATGGGGCGCGGGCTGCTTCGCGGCGACTGAGGTGTCTGTGCTCAAAGATCCGAAGGAGGAGACATTGGAGGGCCCGGGGGCCAAGAACCTGTCAGCTGCTTCCCCCGTCGTCCTCTCTCCCCTCTGAGACCCCTACCTCCTCCCCCCCACACCCCTCCCCAGGGATCCCCCCACCCCAACCCCGCCGGGATGAGTCCCCGGAGCCGGGGAGCTGCACGAGGCTGGGGGTGGCCACGGGATCCGACGCGCCCGACCCCACCGCCACCAGCCTCGCTTTCCCGGGTTCGAGCCCAGGCTCCGGGGTGGGGAGGGGGCCAGGACGCAGTCCTGATTGGAGGGGTCGGGCAGGGGAGGGGAGGGGGTGTGACCCCTGCTGCAAAGAGCTCCCCCCCACCCCTACCCACCGCCCTGCAGAGTCAGGGTCTGGCGTGCAGGCGCTAGAGGGGAAACGGAGGGAAAACCCCATTCAAGTTTGGTCCAACGGTTTCACGGGAGAGAGGGGAGTGGGAAGAATTTAAAAGCCCCGAACCCACAAAGCAGACTTTTTAAAAAATCATAATTGAAAACATCTCGAAGTAAGGGCCGCCAGAAGTGGGCCAGCTCCCCCCACCCCGCCCATCCCCCTCCCCTGCTCCCCGGAGTCCGATGAAGTCACGATAAGTAGGCTGCAAAAAAAAGAAGGAAAAAAAGTGGGGGGGGCTGGGGGCACCGGGGTCCCAGGCTGGGGCCCCGCGTGGACACAGTTTGGATACTATGGTTACGCGATCCGACCCAAACAGCCGAGGCGGACAACAATAGCGGCCGCCAGAGGAGGAAATTCCTTCCGGGGTGGACGGCGCGGGGGGAGGGGCGCCTGGCTGGAACGCCGAGGCGGCGGCTCGGCCAATCAGCGCGCGGCCGCCGGCGGTTTCAAGGTGCCCCGCGCCGCGCGCCCCCCCCCCCCCCCCGCGCTCCGCTCGGGCGCTGGAATTGCTGAGACGTTTCCCTGCACGCGCCCGGGTAACCCTGCGGGGGCTGCTGCCCAGGCCGACCCCCTCCCCAGCCCGTCTCCCCCCCCGCCCCCCACCCCCAAGCCCACCGCCCCGGGAAGGCTGAGCGTTCTGCTGCAGGAGTTGCTTGCGCTTGAGGGAGGTGGGCGGGTGGGGGGGAAAAATCCCTCCAAACCACCCCTTGCTTTGGGGTTGGTTCCTGCACAAGCCTGTTTTCTATTTTAAAGCCTGTCTCGAGAAAAAATGAGAGAAGGAGGCGAGCGAAGGTCCACCCGGACTCAAGAAGCCTGGGAGGCTCCGACCCCTGCCTGCCTGGCCGCAGGGGCTGTTATATAAGAAGCTGGGTTATTGATATTGGCGGTCCTGCCTGGGCATCTGGCACGCGGAGGTCCAAGGGCAGAGCTGCACGTGGAACCCCCTGGTGTCGGTCCCCCACCCACCCCGTTACTGTTACCTGCCTTGTGCAGGACTAGAGAAACCAGGGGTTCCCCTCCGCCGGCATCCTGGTTATGTATGTGATGCCCGCCCGGGGACTGCCCGCTTCTCCCCCACCTACCAGGGACTCTGTGCCCAAGTGCCCTCCTTCAGAAGCCCCAGACTAGTTCCCAAGCCTCCTTCCCTGCCGCCAGGCCCTCCGCCGTGCCTCTTGCTCTCTTGCCAACTACCCAAAGCCAAAGCGGCATGCTGGGCACTGCCAGCACCGAGTTGGTCCTGTTCCTTTTTTAAGCTCCCTGAACCAGGTTTCTGCTTTCCGATGCCTCCTGGGCACGAAGCACCACTTCCATGGGGAGTAGATGTCTTTTTTATTCATTGCATATTAAGAGATTCACTTCTCTGGAAGGATCTAACGTTCAAAAAGTATTTGCCTCTCTCTCCTACTCTTTTTCTCTCTCTTCATATATAATGGGGATAGCCCTAATTCTCCAGTTCCTCGTGTGTCGCTTTATAAATAAGTAATGAGATTTTATTAATTATGCACGTACAGTATCTGCAAGCAGATTGCTACGTCTCTTGATGCTTAATAAAAATAAAAAAATAAAAAAGGAAAAAGGAAAACCCCTCCACACTGAAGCTGGGTTGTTTTCTTGAAGCAAACAAAAACTTTAAGGGGCCATATGTCCTCCAAGGAGGGAGAGGAAGACAGAAGTTGGGGAGTGTGTCGGGTAGGAAGGGAAGGATTAAAGGGGGTTCCTTGGGGATCCCTGGGTGGCTCAGCGGTTTAGCACCTGCCTTTGGCCCAGGGCACGATCTTGGAGTCCCGGAATCGAGTTCTGCATCGGGCTCCCGGCATGGAGCCTGCTTCTCCCTCCTCCTGTGTCTCTGCCTCTCTCTCTCTCTCTCTCTCTCTCTCTATGTCTATCATAAATAAATAAATAAATCTTTTTAAAAAAGGGGGGGTTCTTTTGCAGATTTTCAAGGCAGCTGAAGGTGTATTTTGTGACTGAGCTGCCTGTCTGAAAACATACCAAGGTTCGCAGGGGCGTTTATGCACTAGGCGGGATGGGCAGCTGTTAATAGTAAACAGGAAACCAGTGAGAAGAGAGCTGGCCGCAGCCCAGTCCCTCTCTCAACTCCATGCCCCTACTCATGCCCTGAGCCCCCAGCTCTCAAAACACACTTTCAGGGCACTTGTGCATCACAGATCTCCTGAGCGCCCAGCATGATCCCTGGCACATAGTAAGGGCCCAGCAAACACCTGCAGGTTGAAGATCTGGAGCATGGAGCACATACAGGGGGTTGTGGGAGTGGTCTTGGGGCACCATGAGTCGCAGAGTCATGAGAGTTGGGGCTTTTGCCCTCAGACAAGGGGGGAGGGGCTTGCCTCTCAAGTTTTTTTGGTTCAGGAAATGACAGAGCAGACCTGAACGTTGAAAAACGAATCTGGATGTGGGAGGCCAAAGAGGGGTACAGTAGTAGGGTGACATGAGGCAGAGTCCATGTGGCTAGAGAGAAAAGGCTATGGGGGACGTGTCTTGGTACCTGCAGCACACCCAGATGAGGAAAGTTGGGGGGGGGGTCAGGGGTGAGCTGTGATTCAAACCTTCTGGTTCCGGTTCCGAAGAGCAAGTCTGTGTAGAAACAGAGGTTTGAAGTGTGTCGGCATGAGATACAGAGTCTCCTCTAGAACAGGCACCTTAGGCTGAAATTTGAAAAGCAGAAAAAATAGACCCCAGGGGAGGCACGTACAATTGCTCTTAGGGCTGTTGTCCAAGGAGTTGCTGGGGCTAGAGGCCCCAAAAAGAGCAAGGACACATGGGGTTCCCATGGCCAGACGGTGGCCAGGCTGGAGCACTGTGGCCATGTTCTTTGCCTCCTTCTCACCTACTTTGCACTACACCCGCCTGGCAGGAGACGTTTCCTGGCCCAGCCCAGCCCCCGACAGACCAAGTGGCCTGACCAAAGGGTTAATTCAATTGGGTGGGTATTGCACAAGTTCAAAGATATGTGGTGTTGTGTTGTGTTGTGTTTTGTTTTCAAGGGAGAAGTTCTGGATGCCATTTCTCCTGCCTGTGAGAGGTCTATATATCACCAAGGAGTTAAAACATAAAAATAAAATTGTGCTGGCTGAGGTTACCACAAGCTATCAAGCTGGGTCTTGTTGCTGGAGCCCTGGCATCTGCTGTGTAATTTGGGGAGCACTTAGTCTTCCAACCGTGGGTGGGGGTGGCTGTCTGACTTCTCTCTTTGTATCCTCCTAATTAAAAAGGACCAGGATCCCTTTCCACATGTGTTAAAGAACATTTTTTTGTGCCCAGGAAAGTCAAGGAGATGCAGATGCCATAGGCACTTGGGATTTGGGGAGGTGGTGCCAAGATGCAGCATGAACCCCAGAACCCCCTCTAAGCATGACCTGCTGTGTGACCTTGGGCAAGGGCTTCAGTTTTCCCACAAATCAAATCATGTGGAGGAGGGGAACCTGATTGAAGATCAAAGATCCTTCTCACTCTCTGGTTCTAAGATGTAGGTCCAATTGGACTTTAGGGCTATTTTCCCTTGTGGTCTTTTGGGATGGAGCCCCTGCCCCCATGCAGCCATCATGCCTATATCCTACCCCCAGTTCTAACTGTGGGCCAAGGTCCAAAAACACAAATTACCTTTAGACCATAAAGGTCCCCAAATTACGGACATGCCCAAGCTGCAACAGACAGGGTCTCACATACATGCAGCAAGATCCTAGGGTCAGACACCACCCAGGCTGAAAGATCACCTGGCCCAGCTCACTCGGGATGCATATAAGCCCTCTGCAACATCCCAGGCTAGTGCCTGTCCAGCTCCTGCTTGAATGCCATGTATGACCGGCAGCTCACGCCACTTCTGAACTCCAGCACACTATACCCTAACCACTTACTGCTCCTGTCCAACGAGACATCCTGCTAACAGCAGGCACCAGGATTGGAATCTTGATGCTCTCCTCAACAGACCTGCTCCTCCTCCCCTTCCCCCTGCATCTCCTGGCTCAGAAAACTGGCACCACAAGCTAAAAACCTGGGATTTCTTGATTTGCCCCCTCCCCCTCCACCCATCAGTCTCTGAGTCCCGACCTTCAATCTCTATCTCTTGGATTGGTCCCTGCCTCATCATTACTCATCTGTGCAATGGCGTCAGCTTCCTGGCTCAGTCTCCCTGCCTTCCAACTGGTCCCGTCCAAATTATACTCCATGCTACCTAGCAGAGGACTCTTTCTAAACCCTTAGCCTGAATACAATACTCCTTTGCTTATAAATAAATGAGGACCTGAGTTGCCCATATGACCAAAATTCAAATTCCTTAGCACATTATTCAATGCCTTGCTTGATCTGGCTGCAGATACACATAGAGTCCCATTGCCCGCTTGTCTCAGCTGCTTTGCTTTACATGCAGCCATACCAAATTCTCTGAACATACTTTATTCTTTCACGCCCGTGTCCTCCACCAGGCTGTGCCCTCTACTGAGGACACCATTCTCGGCCTTGAAGAGATGAGAAGTAAAGGTCTCCTGCCCTAGGGGAACCCTGATCCTAGAGCTACCCTATCCACTATGGTAACCACCCACCACATGGACTCACTGAGTACATGAGACGTGACTGACCCTGGGATGCCTGGGTGGCTCAGCGGTTAAAGCTTCTGCTTTCAGCTCACGGCGCGATCCTGGAGTCCTGGGATCGAGTCCCACCTGGGCTCCCTGCATGGAGCCTGCTTCTCCCTCTCTGCCTGTGTCCCTGCCTCTCTCTCTCCGTCTTTCATGAATAAATAAATAAAATCTTTAAAAAAAAAAAAAAAAGAGAGAGAGAGAGAGATGTGGCTGATCCAAATTGAGATGTGCTGTAAAGTTCAAAATATACACCAGGCTTCAAAAAAGAAGAGGAAGACTATCCGTTAGCTTGTTAACAATTTGTTTATATCAATTACATGTTTATAGTATTTGGGATACATTGGGTTTAATACAGTATATTATTAAAAGTAATCCCATCTGGTTGTTTTGTTTTCAGTAAGCTCTACACCCAACATGGGGCTTGAACTCAGGACCCAGACATCAAGAGTCATATGCTCTACCGACTGAGCCATCCAGGTGCCCTTATTTTTTATTTTTTAAAACATTCATGGCCTGCATGATATGTGGATGGGACAGTACCTCAAGGAGCGGAACCATGAAAACAAGGGGTTCTAAGGATACTGTGGCAGGAAGCACAGGGTGCTGGAGGCAGAGGGCCAGTGGGACACTTGGGCAGCACCTGCATCCGGCTGGTCCAGCTGGCCTGCTGTGACAAGTGCTGCTGGAAATCAGTGCAGAAAGGAAGGAGAGGCAAACATTCAGATCTCCACTCCCGGCCACTTTCTCTGGGAAGCCATCCCTGACCACCCTGTCCCCGGCCCCAGCCTGGGTTAGGTCTGCCCTGGGGCTCCCACAGCCCCTTCTGCTTCCCAGTTACACACTACAGATCAGTCTGCATCATCATTGCCTTTAACTGGTGTGACCATCTGCCCACCCTGTCCCCAAACGTGTGCCCAAGGGCAGTGCCCTGCTTCCCTCACAGTTTGTCCCAGGGCTTGGCGAGGGCGCAGGAACGGGGGCGGGGGAGGGGGGGAGGGGGTGGCACCCGGTGAATGTTTGTTGAAAGTTGAATGAATTCCTTCGTTCAACAAACAGTCACTGACCCTGAGTGACCTTTCCAACGACATCCTTCTCCGATCCCACACACCCTCAAACATGCCTGCCAGCAAGGCTATGTGCCCATGCTCCAGCAGATAACAGCAACGGGGGCTGAGTCTCACTGGGCACTGCCATGGGCCGCGTGGTACTGAGGCAGGTTCCTCTCATTGCCAGCTCTCCATAATCCCGCGTGAGATGACCTCCGTGTGCACCCATTTGTGCACAGATGCGGAGTTTGAGGCCTGGAGGGGTGAAGCACTTGCCCAAGGCCCAAGGTCACACAGTAGGTCTGGAAGGAGCTGAGTTTCACAAAGCTGCCCTCCAATTCCCAGGCCTTTGGCCTAAGTCAGGACCCGCCCAGGCTGTTCCTGGGACTGAGTTGACCACTGTGCATTCTCTCCTCTTCCTTGTCCCTCTCCTTCTGTCTCCAGCCTATGAGAGAGCTGAGTTTAACTCAGACCCCAGCAGCAGGGAGGGCCCCCACTCCACACCCTACGCAAGGGCAGGGCCTCCCCCCAAATGCTACAGAGGGCTTGAGCACCCCGCCCCCAGCTGGGGAAGGGAGGAGGCCGGGAAAGAGAAACCCACCGGGGCCTCTGGGGCACAGCCCTCGAGGAGCCCCGGTGTTTGGTTTCAATTAGGAGGACAAATTCCAGGAAGCCAGGCCAGTGCTGAGGGGGGTGGGGGTGTGCAGAGCAGGGCTCAGAATGAGGAGGCTCCTGGAATCTGGCCTCGGGAAGAGGCTCCCGGAGGGCTGAGGGGCCCACAGGGGGAAGAAGCCTGGCCTGCAGGGCCCAGCATGAGCCCCAGTTCACAGTTCCCCACTCACAGTGTGTGCTCTCAGGGTGGGGGAGAATGTGGGCCAGGCGCCTGGCCCCCAGTAGGCTCTCCATCTCTCAGTAAACAGGGACCAGAATTGCTTCTGTTGGTGCTCACATTTTTCTATAAATTCCAGCTCTGGGGGTGGGAGTAATGACTGGCAATTGACAGTGCAACTTACTGCATATGGAGCCGGGGGGGGGGGGGGGGGGGGGGGGCAAGATGACCAAAGCAGAGAGCTCACACACAGTCCGGAGCAGACAGGTACAAAGGGCTGCTGTGCTTCGATGTGGCCGAGGTGAGAGCAGCCAGAGCCAGGCCCAGGCCCCGGGAGGCTCTGAAGGGTGGAAGATCAGGAGGGAGGAAGACTCCTCTGCCCAGTTCCTGCCGGCCTCCCCAGCCCCCAGCCCCCAACCCCATGCCCAGCACATAGGAAGCACTCAGTAGTTATTTGTTGAAAGAATGGGTAATGAACTCTTTTGGGAAATTCTTCTGGCAAAGCTTCTTAGAAAAAGGGTGCATCTAAGCAGGGTTTTAGCAAGTGAATCAAAGCTGAGAGACCAAGGAAGGAAGAAAGGGCATTCCAAGCAAAGGGAACAGCTGATGCATCAATGAGGCAGCACAGAGCAAGTGGCAAAGTGTTCACTGATTCACTCATTCAACCAATATCGATGGCGTGTGCCTGTGAAGGTCCAGGCACTGTGCTCAGCAGATGGCTGTGGCTGGGCTGGAAGGGGAGGAGCTGGAGGGGGGAGCAGGGGTCAGATTGTGGGGGCGATGGTGGAGGTGGGCTTGTGTCACCTGCAGGGGAGTCAGTACTCTGCCCTGTAAGCTCTGGGAGCTCCCGAGGGGTTTCTGCCTTCTGGGAAGTCCTGGAGGCGATATAAGAGTGGCATGTGGGAGTAGAAGAGTCCTCCGCACAGATGAGGAACCTGAGGCTCAGAGCCCTGTTGGCCCGTGCTCAGGGACATCTAGATAGGCAATAGCGGAGCCGAGCCTCTTGTGTCACAGCCCAGGGCTGACTCTCCTACGCCAGCCCTGGGCCTGGCTCCACTTCAACTAGCCCCACCCTGGGGCAAGATCCTGGGTCCTTGGCCTCTGAGGCTACTTCCTTACTGAATGACCTTGAATATGTCTCCTCCTCTCTCCCCACCAAAGGGCTTCGAGGCCGAGGATCTCAAAGCGTGTGTCGGGTACACTGGGTGGGATGGCGCCCAGACCTGGCCACACACAACATGGAACCTCAAGCTCATCTCAGGAAAGTCGTTGCTTCCGTTGAAGTCAAGGAGAAAAGGCCAGTGTGAAGCTAATATGTCTTTAACACCTAACACCGACTTAATCTCCCTCTCTAGCAAAGAGAGAGGCCTCCTAGCAAGCAAGAGTAGCTAAGCTAGAATTGCTTTGTTTTCATTGAATTTACTTTTATATTTACTGTCTGTTTTTAGAAAGCCAAAACATTTAGAGTATAGATACAGTTTCCTTCGTTAAAGTTTTGTAAAAGTGAGTTAATTTAAAGAAAACCACTAAGTAGATTGAGGTAGGCAGATAACAGCAGACATCGTGGCAGAGGTACCGATGATCGGACATTAGGGAAATCCTGGGTGGGGCGCCTCTGGCTCTTGGGTCTAATATCAACCATTTTTTTAAGGAAACTGACCTAGGTTCTCAGTGCTGCTGTTCATCTTTTTATTTAAAGGTAAGAATTTCACCCAGTCATTTCATGTTGGAATCAACTCTACTGAGCAAGGAATTTCCCTCATTGAACTTCAATAACAGCTGTAGCACCTTGGCCAGGTCCCCACCCCCCCCATGAAGGTGGGGATAGGGAAGGAACCCTAAGCTGGTGTGGCACATCTTAAGTCATTGTCACCTTCCTTCTCCTGATTCTGGGGGAGCTCTTGGAGGGAACTCTGGGACTCCCACAACCCCAAAGTCAAGAGCAGCTGTCAGGAAGGTCCTTAGCAGAACGTCTGACCTTGGAGCCATTGTGGGTATTGGGCCAGTGAAGCCAAAGACCTTCTTTGGGATGCTTCTTGTGTGGCACTCAAGACTCTTCAGTGGTATCCCCAATCTGTCTTTCCACATGTCTCATCTAGCGGGCTGGTTCCTATCCTGGCTTCAAGCTCCCTTATCACCATTTCTGTGGAGCCCTTTGTCAGCCTCTCCAATTCTCTGCCTCTAGTCTGAGCCAGGACTTCCTGTGGGATCCCAAATTCCTAGAATCCCAGCCCCAACCATACTAAGTCATCATTGCCTGTGTGTGTGTGCCTGTCGTCCCCAAGGATGGGAAAACCGTGTCTATTGTGCCTCTATATCCCAGGACCCAACACAGGGGCTGTAGCTGGGGGATGCCTGGTGAAGCTTTGCTGCATTGAAGAGGGCACATTTCAGTGTCCATGTGGTGACCTCGGTTCCTTTCACAGAACTGCTCTTCCTCTGTTGAGTCTCCTGTAGGAAAAGATGCCTATGAAGAATAGTGAGAGGCAGAGGAAAGGCCAACATCTTACACCAGGCAGATATGGATTCAAATCTTGTTTAGCTGTTCAAGTGATGTAGCTGAGCTGCAGCATTCCCACATGTTAAGGGGGATCCTAATCCCTACCACAGAGGCAGATAGGGGGTGATGAATAAATGAGAAAATGTGAGAAAAGCAACGTCCACAGCTCAGGTACACACTCCCCGGTTAAATCACAGAAGTGTTAGAACTGTAGAAAGTGCAGGAAGCCCAGATGCCCAGGAGTAAACAGAACTCATTCTGTCCAATGGAATGACACAGGGAAAGCCCTCTAGTTGAGGGGACAGATTTTTGAGTTGGGCTTTGAAGGATGACTAGGAGCTCCCCACAAATAGAGGACACTGAGATGAGAAGGCTGAGGGTCCTTTAGGCAGAGGACTCCCAGCCTCTACATGGAGCTACAGCAAGAAAAATTTTAAGAGTAAGGGAAAAGGACTTCTCTTCCCAAATTTAGGGCAGAATTGTAATCCAGGATTTGACTAAAGGTGAGAAATGGCCTAAGAAGGGTCAAAGGCCCCTTCATTAGAAGTCAAGGGTCAAGTGGTTCATCCCTCTAGGGCTAAGCTAATTCACGTACTTTTGTCCATAAATCTACTTCCTTTGTGCTAGAAGGGAGTTCACCTTGAGTGAGTAAGGGGGAAGGAGATCCTCCACCCCACCCTACCCTCCCATTTCCTGGGTTCCTAGCCAATAGGCCAGCGGAAGGCCAAGCAGCCCCCTTCCTTCCCTCTCCAAGAGGCTGACCCGCATCCTGCCCCGCTTCTTCATTTCTATCTGTAGCCCTGACTCAGGGCAGAGATGCCAAATTGGGAAATAAGCCCCCTTTTGTGGGCTGGGGAGGGACAGGAGGCAGGGCCCATTTCCTAGGTCAGAACTCCTAGTCCTTGCCCTTCCTCCCCTAGCCCATGTTTTCTAAAACTAGACCTTGGGGAGAGCAGAAGGAGGGGGTGGAGGTAGAGAGTGTGGATGCTTCTGTGTGTGACTGAGTGTGGAGGCCTGTGTGGAGAGAGGGAGAGGGAGGGAGAGAGAACAGAGCCTGGGAGTGTGTGTGTGTGTGTATGTGTGTGTGCAGAGAGAGAGAGAGGGAAAGAGAACAGAGCTTGGAGTGTGTGTGGGGGGGGCTGTGCGACGGCCGTGACTGTGTGCTAGGGAGACTGTGGTGTGTGTGTGTGTGTGTGTGGCACTCCAGCAGCAAGCTGTACCTTAAAGGCACAGACCCTGCCTCTGCCCTGCTCCTCTGCACTTCCACCCCTAGCCAGAACCACCCTCCACCAGCATCAGCGGGAACCAGGGCAGGGTCAGTCCCCAGTGACTCCTGCCAGTGGGAGGAAGCAAGGCCTGCCCTCCAGACAACCCCCTCCCTGGCTGGGGCTTGCAGCGCTCACAGAAGGGTCCTGCAGGAGGCAGGAGGCAGGACAGCAGGGCCTCCCAGAGAGAAGACTGGGGTCTGGGGAGGTGTGGAGGCCCAGCTCTGGGGCCATGCTGCCGGCTGGAGGCCCAGCTCATCATTTACAGCATTTACCACGGGTGGGTGGGGTGGGCCGAGGGAGGACACAGCCTCCACACCTTGTCTGCAGGGCCAGGACAATGGCCCCGAGCTGTGCAGCGGTGGGATGCAGGCCGCGAGGGCGTGAGTGGTGGTGGGAGCCCCACGGGGGTCTCTGCTGCACACGGGGAGCCCCTGTCTCAGGTGTGCGCTCCCGGGCAGCCTTCCTGCCATCTGGCCGGGGCGGGGGCGTTTGTCTTCTCCCCTTGGCAACCTGGGTTTTGGCTCCTGATGGGTGGAGCCCTGGGAAGCTAGGACCCGCTTTTTCATCCTGTAGCTGCGACTGGCTGTGTGGCCCTGAACAGGTTCCTGGCCCTCTCTGGGCTTCCGCTGGCCGCTCTGGCCGTCCAGCAGCTCTTGTAGCTCTGCCATTCCCCGCTTCTGGGTCCTTTGATGAGAACGTGCCTCCGTCTAAGAAGAGGATGAGAAATTACCCAAGCCTGAATCCTCCGGGCCTCTCCCAGAGCCATAAAAAGTACATGCGCTGAAGCGTGCATGAAAATGTCCTGGTCGGGCTCCTCCGCCCCACAGCCGGGGAAACTGAGGCCGGGAAGGAGAGCGTGGAGGAAGTGATCCACGGCCAGATGCGCAGGCAGGGAGTGCGAGCCGACGCGCCGAGGGAGGGCGGGAGCCGGGAGGCAGGGAGGGGAGACCCCCGGGGCGCGCCCCTCCAGCGCCCGCCGCGGGCCCCTTCCGGCCCCTCCCCCCGCCTGCGCCCCGTCCCGCCACCTGCTCCCCCGCCCACCGGGGCGGGGCTGCCGCCCCCCGTCCCCATGGCAACGCGCGGCCCCGGCCGCCCGGCCTCCCCGTGGCGGTGCAGCCCATCTGGCCCCAAGCCCGCCCCAGCTGGGCCGCCCGACGCCCGGGTCGCCGGGGGCCCTCACGGCCCCGCAGCGCCCTGAGACTAGGGCGGGAGCGCCTGGCGTCGGGCACGTACCCTGCCAGCACCTGGGCTAGCGCCTGGGGGCCCCGATGGGTCAGGAGCCACCCAGGACCGGCCACACACACCCCACCCCCGACGCTGCCGCCCCAAGGTCCACCCACAGGACAGCGGGAGGCAGCATCCTAGGATTAGAGGCCAGCGTGGGGGGGGGGGGGGGCAGCCACTCTGGTTGCAAATCCCCAGGTAGTGTGATCTTCGGCCATTTACTTAACCTTTTAACCATCTGAAATTGGAGATGATCATAGGACCTGTCTCATAGGGTGCTCGTGAAGGTTAAATGGGTCAATAAAGAAAAATACATGGAGTCAGCACTCAATAAATATCAGCTGTTATTATGAGTGCAGGTGGCAGGTGCTGCAAGAGAGCCAGGGCAGCCCAGAGCAGGGGTCCTAACCCGGTCTGGGAGCAGCAGGGGTGGCTTCCTGCAGGCCATGCTGGTGGAATCTGAGCGAGTAGCAGTTAGCCAGGAAACCCAGGGGAAAAGGGAACAGCAGCAGCAAAGACAGAGAGGTGAGGAATAAGCGTGGGGGGTGGGGAGGGGTGTAAGGAGACTTACAAAGCCCTTCAGTGTTCCTGGAGAGTACAGGAAAGCTTGGCTTTTAGTCAAAGGGCACTGAGACAGGAGCCACTGAAGAGTTTCAAACAGAGGCATGACTTGTCCCTTGCTTTCCTAGAGATCACTCTAAGTGCCATATATGCAGTGGCTTGGGAGAGCCAGTCGTCCTTCTGGGAGATGATGAGGCCTGAACAAGGAGAGCTGCAAAGTCAGTGGAAGATGGGGACAGATTCCTGGCTATGAAGGAAGTAGACCCAGCAGGTTGAAGACCAATGGACTGGAAGTAGCTGGAGAAGGCAGAGTTAAGGATGGACACGGACACTGGCTTGAGCACTGATGGTGTGGCAGGGCCAGGAGAGGGGCAGGTCTGGGAATGAGGGGTGCTGCTCAGCTTGAGAACACTTGAATTTGGAGCCAAGAGACCTGGAGGCCTGGGCTGGAGACGTCAACACAGGGACATCAGTACATGGATGGTCACAGACCCTGCCAGGTCGCAGACCCTGCCAGAGTGAGCGGAGAGTGGGGGCCCGCACCAGACCAGAGAACAGGATTTATGCTTCATAATTGGATTCTAAGCTTTGTTTTCCTGGAACCAAGTAGAATTTGTCCAAATGACTTCTGACCCAAATTGAGTGCTGTTATCTCTGAGGTTTTGGCGTTTGGGAGGGTTCTTTGGAGTGAGGGAGAGGCAGGAGAGTACAAGGCTGATATCATATTGTGCTGACCCATCCCAGCTCTGTCGATTGCTAGCTGGAAGGTCTTAGGCAAATCTTCTTGCCATGCCTCAGTTTCCTCCCAGCTACCTACCTTACAATAACCCCGTAGGGTTTTTTTTTATTGTAAGAATTAAATGGGGGACACCCAGCTGGCTCAGTCAGTGGAACTTGCAACTTTTTTGGGGGGGTGTGGGTTTGGGCTCTATACGTTGGGTGTAGAGGTTACCTAAAAATAGTCTTAAGGATCACCTGGGTGGCTCAGTTGGTTAAGCATCTCCCTTTGGCTTGGTCATGGTCCTGGCATCCTGGGACCCAGCCCTGTGTTGGGTTCCCTGCTCAGCAGGGAATCTGCTTCTCCCTCTCCCTCTGCCCCCTCCCCTGTTCGTGCTCTTTCTTACTCTTTTTCTTAAATAAAATATTTTTTAAAAGATGAAATCTAAAAAAAAAAATAAAAAGAATTAGATGGGGAATGGGATGCTGGGCACAAAGCTCCCTGCATGGTCTTTAGCCATCTTTATTAGATACGCTAATTCTAGAATCTTCTCCAAAGTCCAAGAATATGAATTTCCATGGGTGGATCTGGGAATCCACAGGTAAAATTGGCCCATCATTGGATCAAAGCCTCCAACTACCATCCTGGGACTCCTCCGACACTGACCCTTCCTTGGGGTGACCCACCAAATATGAGGATATCTGCAGCCTGGGGCAAGAGTCCAAATGGCAGTCCCCTTGCCAGGTTCTTCGCTCTCTTCCCACCTGCTTCGTGCCTACCGGAGAAGTCTTTGTGTGCAGACCCCATGTCCAAGGTCTTTCCTTGTACATCCCTCAGGCCTCAGACTGCAGCACAGCCCACTGGGAGAATAGATCCAGGTCTTCGAAGTGATCTCAGAGCCCTTTGGGCAGGGAATTCCAGATACCGGGCACCTGGATTATGATCTAGAATGATAAACTTGGGCTCTAGGTGGCATGTCCCCTTGGCCCCGGCCCTGTGTGTATCCCGCACCTGGGAGCAAGGAGGGACTAGAGGCAGGGATAGGGGAAGCTGAGATAACAGAGCCAGAGCAGAGGCCAGACTGCACTGGACTGCGGGCTTCCCCTGCCCGTTTCTATCAGCCTTTGCCACCAGGCCCTCTGGCCAGCCTACCGCTTCCCAGCAGCCGTGTCATGGAGCCTGCAGCCACTTGTCCATCTGCCTATTCCCTGCCCGGCCAAGGTCACCCCAGACTTCGCTTTAGCCTCTGCTGGACCTGAGAAGTATGGGGTTCTGGGGCCTCCCACACAGCTACCTTGCAGCCCATACATGCTGGTCCCTGGCTTGACATGACAGGTTATGTTATTCTTTAAAAAGAAGAACGCTAAAAAAAAAGAAAAAGAAAAAAAAAGAAGAAGAAGAACGCTGAGGCTCAGAGAAGGCAAAGGAAAAATCGGTATTAAGAGCACCTAATGAATGCCAAGTGCTGAGGTATGGTGCTTTTAAAGACATGACCCCGCAACACTCCTGTCAGAATTAGCCCCCATTTACAGGAGAGGACGTGGTGGCTCAAGAAGGACACCTAACTGGGCCCAGGAGCAGATAGGGGCCAGAGTCAGAGTTCAAACATAGATCAGTCAGACCCCCCCCAACCCAGACCCCGGGGATGCATGGTAGGCCTTCAGTAAGGCTTACCCAGAGCTGCTGAGGACCCATGGAAACCTGGACCTGCCACCTCACGTGAGGGCCACGGAATGTGAGGAATGTCCACCCCCAGGGTAGGGCTGTGGGCAAGGTGACCTTTGGGAAGATAAAGTTAAATTCCAGTCCTCAGAGACTAGCAGAGGTAAACCTGGGGTGGTACTGCTGGGACCAGAACCCCTGCAGTGGATCACCAGCCCCCCAGACCCTGCCCTGAGCCAGTTGTTGGGGGTGCCTGTGGGGAGCCGCTGCTATGTGTCAGCCCCCCGCTCTTCTCTCAACTGGAATCTCCTTTCCTGGACTCTGCTAGTAGCACCTTAGCCATGACGTTTCTTCTCCTGTCCCTAGCCATCACCTGAACATTTATTTCCATTAGGAGGGCCCTGGGGAATCTCAGCCATTACTGTCCATAACTAAACAACTCAGCATGCTCTTGAACTGTCTCCCACTACCCACGGCGGGGGGGGGGGGGGGGGGGGGGGGGTGCCTCCTCCATGCCCTGACTTGATTGCTCAGACAGCAGGGTACAAGCCTTGCCTCTCCCTTCTTCTTACTCCATCTAGACTCCATCTCCTGTGTCTTCACCCTCTCCCCACTACCTCTGGCCTCCAGCCTCAGACTTTCTGACCCTGTCTCTCCATGGCAGGTGGGGTAAGTTGCCAGATGTGGCAAATAAAAATGTAAGAATCTCAGTTAAATTTCTTTTTTTTTTTTTTAAGATTGTATTTATTTATTCATGAGAGACACAGAAATAGAGGCAGAGACACAGGCAGAGGGATGAGAAGGAGCTGCACGTAAAGAGCCCGATGTGGGACTCGATCCCGGGAATCCGGGACAAGGCCCTGAGCCAAAGGCAGACGCTCAATTGCTGAACCACCCAGGCGTCCCCTCAGTTAAATTTCAATTTCAGATAAATAATGAATTAATTTTTTTAGTATAAGTATATCCTAAATGTTGCATGGGACATACTTATGCTAAACAATTTTTGGTTGTTTATCTGAAACTTAAATTTACTGGGCATCTTGTATTTTACCCGGCAACTCTAAGCTAGAGGGTACTTCATCTCTTATTACTCTCCAGTGGTTCCGTGAGGAGCCGAGAATAGGGAAATCTCCAGCGCTTGGAGCACTCCATCCCTGCCTGTCATCAGCCACCATTCAGTCCTCAGAAATCACCTCCTCGGGATCCCTGGGTGGCGCAGTTGTTTGGCGCCTGCCTTTGGCCCAGGGCGCGATCCTGGAGACCCGGGATCGAATCCCACGTCGGGCTCCCGGTGCATGGAGCCTGCTTCTCCCCCTGCCTGTGTCTCTGCCTCTCTCTCTCTCTGTGTGTGACTATCATAAAAAAAAAAAAAAAAAAAAAGAAATCACCTCCTCCAGAAAGCCTTGTGGGCCACCATACTTCCCTTATCAGAACCCCAAGAGCATTGCTGGTCGCCATCAGTAAGAGCTCCATCTAGCATCATGGTTTTTTGTTCACTGTGTTCTCTAGCCCCTAGCTCCTTGCATGGCATGTGCAAAGATCTGCTGTGGAAGCCGGAGCAAGCCCGTTGCCTCCTCTGGGTCACTGTCTCCATCCTTATGAGACGGGCCATATGAAATGGTCTCTGAGTCCTCTTCCCACTCTGCTGTCTGCCCATTATGGCTGACCCTGCCCTCGGATCCTGGAGATCCTAGGTAGGGCAGCCCAGGCAAGAACTCTGAGCTCAACTTGGAAGAGATGAGGACATTCCTGAGCTCTGCCTCTACGCAGCCTCGGGCACCCCCACCCTCTCTCGGACCACCTTCCTTTTCTGCCAGGTTCTGGACAAGTGGGGATGTAACACAGCCTGCTGTAACCACCTTAGCAGGCTGGTAAGATTGTTAGGAGGTTGAGGGCAGAGAGGAAAAGGTGCAAGCATGGCCCCAGCACCTAACCCTCAGGAACACAAGATTCCTGCCTGCTCTTCCCACTCAGCTGGGAGGCTGAAGGGCCCTGGAGGGGCTCAGGCAGTGGGGGCTGTAAGAGCTCCAAGGGGAGGAGGGAAGGAGAAGCTGGGCTGGGAGCATTCAGGCAAGACTTTAAATCTGGTCTTCGATTTATTTATTTATTTCTTTTTAAAGGGCCTGAGCCTCTTCTGTGAGGAATCCATCCAACCCAACAGAGAGACACCCTGAAGCCGAGTCCCCCACTTGGTGCAGGGGGCTCAGTGTTCAGCCTTAAGCGCAAGGTGAGGATCACGTGGGCATCCGTGGAGCAGACCCGGGAGACCTGGGTCCAAGGAGACACCACCGTGCAGGACTGTGTTCAGCCTTAGAGCTCCCATAACCTCCTCCAGACCCTCAGGGCCACCCCCAGTAAACCCACAGCTCCAGGGAGAGCAGAGTGTTTGTTGGCTCCAAGACAAGCCCCTCCATCACCCCAGTAACAGCCCCCTCTCAAACAGTGGGCCTGGGAGATGGCAAAATCCCTGCAGGTTCATCCAGTGCCAGGACAGGCTGCTCTCAAGGCCCCATTCTGGTCTCATCTGAACAATTTGGGGTAAGGAGCAGGGTTCGGTCCCTTCTTGTATGAGGTGTCCAGGGTTCTAGAGCATGAGACTGCAGTGGGTAACTCAAGTATTCTGAGCCCCTAGAAATGAATTCCTGCCTCTGAACAGAAATCTGAAGATCAGGCTCTCTCCCTCCACTTCTGTCTCCTTAGATGCTTCCCTGTCCCCTCTCCTGCCTCCTACCTTCTCCTGCCCTCCCTGCCTGTCTCTCCCAGCTCCTGCCTAACTCGCTTCCCAGGCCTGTTAATCAGGCTTGATCTGACCTCAAGGCCCATGAGCCAAGAAGGAGGGAGGCAGGGAGGAGGGAAGAGGGGAAATGGCCTGCATGGAGACCTGGTTAGTGCTGCTCACCTTTGCCTCCCTTGTCTCCTAGAGGTCTCCCCTGGTCACCCTATAAGGCAGAACTTATTTTTAGGGCAGCTAACTCAGCCTCCAAAAGCTGACAGACACCACACAACTGGTAAGGAGCCAGCTTCCGCGGTCCTCCTCTTCACTCTAGGGTTCCAAGGTGAAATTTGGGAGCATAAACTGACCCTGGAGGAAGAAGAGCATCTCCTGTGTCCTGAGGCCCTCTGTCCCAGAGAAGGTGATTCAGGGCTGAAGCCAGTTAGAGCAGGCAGGAGGGCTGGCCTGGCCAGTCCCTGTCCCAAACAGGCCTGGTGGCCAGAGGCAAAGTTACTTCACCTTTCTGAAGATCCCTTTGTCCAGTTAAAAGCTGGCCAGGTGTGACCTTTGGCCTCAAGGGAAAAGTGGTAAGTGCCCTGGCTTAGAGCTAGACTTGGTTTCACTTTTTTTTTTTTTTTTTTTTAAGATTTTATTTATTTATTCATGAGAGACACAGAGACATAGACAGAGGGAGAAGCAGGCTCCCTGCAGGAAGCCTGATGCAGGACTCGATCCCGGGACCGTGGGATCTTGCCCTGAGCCAAAGGCAGGCGTGCTCAACCACTGAGCCACCCAGGCATCACTGATTCTGGTTCTGCTTTTCCCTCATTGAGTAGCAAGCGACAAGTCACTCCCCAACCCTGTGAAATGGGTGTGATCAGGCCATCCCCTTGGGGTTTCACTGAAGACCAGGCACCTTAATGGGCTCTACCGCTGCTGCACGTGCTGTGGGGAGAAAAGCACTGAGAAAGCTTAGTGACTGAGAGCCGTGGGACCCAGGCCTATAAGGTTCCCACCACCTTGCTATGGGATTAGGCAGGTGGCTCCCCCCAGCACGAGGCCAAAGCCCTAGAGACTCATGTCTGACCTTTCACCCTCTTGGACCCCCAGAGAGTACACCTTCACCGCATCCTACCATCCTAACCTGACATACCCATCCTGCTCCATTCTTCCCCACACTGGCCCCAGGGCTCTATTCCCACACCATCCCCAGAACAAAAGGGACATTTGACATTCTTTGTCCAGTGCAGATTCATTCTCTGAGTGTGGGACCCACCAGGCCTTGCAGCTGGGACCTGCCACCTTCCCTGAAGGCTTGGCCCAGCTCTCTAAGAGCTTCGCACTGAAGGAGAGAAAGAGAGAGAGAGAGAGAGAGAGAGAGAGAGAGAGAACACGAACAGGAGGGCGGGAGGAGCCTCAAAGGAGAGTCCCAACCCCCACCATCAGAATTGGCAGGAAGGAAACCTGGTGGGGGAGGGGTGGGGGAGAGTGCCAGAGAAGCTCTGAGAGGACTGCACTCCTGGCTTCCAACTATAGGGGTTCTTTTCACTAACTAATTTCATAGTAAATTTTAAAGGAACTGGTCCCAACTCTGCCCTTTTCTTGTGTGACCTCTGGTGAGTTCTTTCACACTCTGGGCCTTGGTCTCTGGTATAAGATGGAGGGAAAGATCCAGAGGATCTCTCACATGATAGATTTCCTGAGCCCGGCACTGGGATACCACAGACAAGCCATGCTCCCAGAATCTGGTTCTAGGATTCTATCAAAAGGAGCACAAAATGACTCTTGATGTAAAAGTAATATGTTTCCATCAAAGTAGGATCTCCCCAGATGGATCTAGCCTCCCTACACTGGAACTCATAGGGTCCTGGACAACCTCCAAAGCTCTTGACTCCCCTTCACCTATCCATAAGCTTATAAGACAAATGAGACTAAATAGTGTTCTCCTCGTTAGCCCGAGAGGGCTGCAGGCACCCAGAGAGGACAGGCTCCAACCCGCCCCAGGAGTGATGCCTGAGACCAAGGGGGAAAGATGGACAGTGGATATTCTGGGCGAGGCAGAGAGCACCACACAGTTACTGTGGTTCCTTATGCTGGGGCTGGTGGTGGGCTGTACCCCAGGGGAGCAGAGAGGAGGCTGGAAGGTGTTGGCTATGTGGCTAAGGAGTTTGTCCTATGGGTGCCCAGGACACAGGGGTTTGTGCCAAGCCTGTTTATCTGCTACTGTCGGTGGAAAGGGAATGAATGGTGGGCCCAGACAGAGATCCATGGAGCCCGGACAGCTGCACACACAGGTAGCTTCTGACAAAGGGGCCAGGGAGCCTCCACAGGCCATGGGGGAGGGGGAGCAGAGCAATCCCTCTTGGGAAAAAGGGGAAGTGAGCGGAGAGATGAAGCAGGGGAGAGGAAATGAAAGATTAAGTGTATAAAGGCCATAAAGCTCTGAAATGTCCAGGCCGGATGGATTCCCAGTTTATAGATACATTTGTGTTCAAGGATGCTCAGCCAGGCCTGATACCTCAGCAACTGCAGCCACCCAAGGAGGTAGAGGGGATCCTGGAGGCTGGAAGGGACCCCTCATATCCCTGACCTCCTCTCTGGCCCACAACCCCCCTTTCCTACCCCCAACTCCTCCGGCTGGCTGACAGCCCAGCTGGAAGCAATTGTGGGAGCCTCCAGCCTGGAGAGCTGCATCCCACAAAGGGCCCTGGTAAATAGCAGCCCACACCCCAGACGGCCTGCACAGCCCCCCCTGCTTTGCAGCCCCCTGCCCGGAAATTTAAAACAACTGCTCAACATAGTCTTAAATCCTCCAGGAAGGAGCTCCGGTAAGAAGGCCAGGCAGGAAGCTTGAGACTGGCCAAGGCCCTGCCTGGAACTCCCTCCCTCCCCAGCTCCCACACTGAACTCCCCTGAAAGATCACCCCCTAAGAGAGTCTCACCCTGCTCTGCCCAGCCCTAGGGTTCCTGTGCTGGTGTGCACTGCAGCTCCAGCTTCGCAGAATTGCCAAGGAGACCGTGAGCAACCCCACACAGGATGGTCTCATCCAGGCTTACACCCCACACTGGGCTGACCACAGCGCACATGCAGAGCACATATATGAAGAATGAATACACGAAGCCACCAGGTGATCCTGACTCATCACATCACTCTGTTCTTTGGGCCTCAGTTTCCTCACCTATCAAATGGGCATGATAACTTTTACTCCGTCTACTTCCCAAGGTCGTAAGAGTTAAATAAGAACCTTTGTGCAAGTATTTTAGTAACTGCAAAGCTGGCCTGCCTTCCTGGCCTTGGTTTGCCTTCTGTAAAATGAAGGTCCCTCCCAGCTTTGCTATTCTGAAATTTTAGCTAGAGATGGGGATGCTCCTTAAATACCCGCTGGGCATTCAGGGGAAGGCAGAGGATGCAGTGTCCAGAAATAGAGCCCTGTCCAGGGCTAGGAAGGCCACTGTTGTAGTTCCAGAGTGGCCCCTGATTCACTATATGATCTCTGGGCCTCAGTTTTCTTCTCTGTAAATTGGGAGTGGCTGGACATAGAATGTCTGAAATGACCTCTAGGATTCTGTGATGACAGGACGTTATCCCAAGGGCAGCAGGAAACCACTGATGGGCTTTGAGCAGGAGAGTAACATGATCCCAGTTGTGTTTCAGAGCACTTGCTCTGGCAGTGGGGTGGTTTGTGGGCAGAAGGGCAGGGAGGCCAGAGTCTGGAGCTTGGAAGAGGGCTGTGGCCTTTGCTCAGGCAACGGAAGACGGCAGCCTGAGTGTCTTCCTCATGCTGAGCCCATGCTTGGACTACTCTGCCTTTTCCCCATGTCCCTGCTTTTTCAATATCACCCATCTCAGACACAGTTCAGGGAGTACTTCCTCCCGGAGAAGGTCTTCCCAGCATATCTCTGATGCAGTCACTTCCTCTGCCTTGTGGTTTCCCATCACTGGACCAGTGTGGATTACTGTTATGTATGTATACACAAGAGCCCATGCATGTTCTTTCCTGGGCTGTGAGGTCCTGAGGTCAGGGTGGGTTCACCCCAACCTCGTATCATCTCTAGAACCCATCACCCAGCCTGGCCCAGAGGAGGTGCTCAGTACATGCATGCAGAGTGCTGGGGATGCCAGAGCATCTTCCTTCCCGAGTCCATCTGCCAGATGGGAGACTGGGCTCCAGCCCCAGCTTAACTGCCAATAGCCATGTGACCCTGGGCCAGTTGTTTCTCCTTTCTGGACCAAGGGCCTTTATTGGGCAAGTAGGAATTACCCTGATTATTCATCCTTGAGTCAGGACTCTGAAGGGAGAGAGTATCCTTAGCACCCCTCCCACGCTATTTTCTTTGCTTCATCCTGGATCACAGTGAGCTGTGACAAATGTGACTCCCCGCAGAACCCAAGCTCACTGGGAACCTCATCCCTGGGTCCTGCACAGTGCTGTGCAGAGGGTGTTGGAAGGCCTGTATAGAGGCACTTGTCCACTCCGCGGCCCCAACAGAGGGAGCCCAGTAGGATCTCCATAAAGGGTGATGTGCATCAAACACAGGGCTTTGCGAGAGGTCGAGAGCGTTCGAAGTCCAAGAGCAACTGCAGCCTAGCCTCTACACCCCATCCTCCTGGGGCTAGCTAGGCTTGGCCTCCCCTCAGAAGTGTGGGGAAGGGGTGCTGTCAGCCCCCCAAAGCAGATGGATCTTTAGCCAGCACCACTCTGCCCCAGGCAAGCCCCGCATGAATCTCAGCCAGATTCCCCTCCTGCTCCCCCGCCCCCATGGCCGGGACAGACCTCAGCCAGCAGGCCTCCCAGCTTTGATCAATACAGGGCAGGCAGCCAAGGCGGCTGCAGGCTCCCTCCTCCCAGGAGGCCCCAGCTCAGCCGGGGTCACGGGGGGAGGGGCCCCCACAGCCCAGCTCAGGGGCTCTGGGGGCGGGGCGGGGCGGGGCTGGGGAGGAGCAGGAGAGGCGGTGTCCCTCCTGCGGAGCTTCACCCCTTCACCTGCTCACTGGAGCCCACAGATACTTGGTGAGCATCAACTTTGCACCAGGTGTGGCATCAGTTCCCAGCCGAGGAGGACAGGACAGCTGCTCCTGTGAAACTGAGGTTCGCATCCAGGAGAGAGAGAGCCGATGAACGGAAGGAACCAACAAAACAAGAGGTGGTTTCCAAAGGTGCTAGATACAGAAGAGGGTGCAGACACAGAGAGGTGGGGTGAGGGCAGCCCCGGTGGCGCAGAGGTTTAGTGCCACCTGCAGCCCGGGGTGTGATCCTGGAGACCTGGGATCGAGTCCCATATCGGGCTCCCTGCATGGAGCCTGCTTCTCCCTCTGCCTGTGTCTCTGCCTCTCTCTCTCTCTTTCTCTCTCTGTGTCTCTCATGAATAAATAAATAAAATCTTTTTTAAAAAAGAGAGAGAGGTGGGGTGACGTCGCACACGGTGAGCAGGGAGGCGGCCAAGGAAGATAGCTTCTGAGCTGAGACTCAAATGAGGAAGAGGTGCCCACCAGACTGCCTCAGTGGGACTCCCAGAAGCGGGAGAGTGGGGGCAGGAAGCTCCAGGGGTGGGGGCAGGGGTGGGGTTGGCTCCACACCTCTGGGTGAGGCAAGCAGGGCAGGGGAAAGGAGGGAGTCCCAGTCCCGGACACTCAAGTCACAACAAAGGCCTCAGCTGCCCCCCTCCACGGATCTAGGAGCCAGAAGAGCCTCTCCAAGCTGTCCTGTTCCAGACAATGGGCCCAGTCTTTGTACCCTCACCCTGACCAGCCACTAGGTAGCTGCTCACAGAAAGGGCCAAGACTTCGGGGGAGCCAGCCATCTTCAGGGGGAGGCGTTCCAATGGGGGGGGTCTCAACTGAGGGCAGGTGGGGAATGAGTACCTCATCCCCAGCGGGAAATCTAGGTGGCACCCCTCAGCATTTAGGAGGTGTGCTTTGATTTGAAGGAAGAACATTCCAGATAGAGGAACAGCAAATCAAAATCCCTGAGGTGGAAATGAGCTAAGCCTGTGTAAGGCACAGAAAGAAGGCAAGCGTCATGGAGTGTGCGGGGTGAAGGAGTCCGAGGACAGTGGTTAGACAGCAGGCAAAGGCCAGCCCAAAAGGGCCTGGAACCGAGAGACTTTATTCTCTGTGTAAAGGGCCACACCAGAGGGTCTGAAGAGGATCGTGATCCGATAATTACCTCTTAACCCTACCCTGGCTTCTGGAGGAGAAGGGGAGGGGACCCGGAGCAGAGGGAGGCCATAGGAGGGGTCCCAGTGAAAGGGTTCCAGATAAATCTCGGCTGTCAAGGGGGATATCATAGAGATGTTTCCTGCATCCCGTGGGAATATTCACCCAGGTGAATTTTACTTTTTTCAGCCTGAAAATCCTGAAATCTTTTGGCTTGGGGAAGGAACCTCAGACACCCCCAATTCCTCTCCCCAACCTGGGCATGAAGGCCCTTTCCAAAACTGGCAACTAGTGACCAGAGTTCCTGCTGCACCCCAAAGGGACTGAGGAGTTCATGCCTCCCACGGATCCCTCTGCTAGAAAGTTCTGAGGGCTCCCTCCTTGTAGCTATTCCCAGGGGCCCCTGCTCTGCCCTGGGCCACACTAACCACATCTGTTCCTTCTGCCCCAGGAGTTCTTCAAAGGTGAGGACATGCTCCTGTCTCCACCCGTCCCATATCTTGTCTAGTGGTGATCTCAGAGGATGTTCCCTCCCTACCTCAAGCCTGGTTCCTTGCCAGCTCACCTACTCATTGCCATGATGTGCATTTGATTCTGCAAATAAATAAATTTAATTACTTACATTTAAAAAAAAAGATTTTATTTATTTATTCATGAGAGACACACACAGAGAGAGAGGCAGAGACACAGGCAGAGGGAGAAGCAGGCTTCCTGCAGGGAGCCCGACCTGGGACTCAATCCTGGGTCTCCAGGATCAGGCCCTGGGCTGAAGGCGGCGCTAAACTGCTGAGCCACCCAGGCTGCCCATATTTATTTACTTATTTTAAAGATTTTATTTATTTATTCATGAGAGACACATACACACACAGAGGCAGAGACACAGGCAGAGGGAGAAGCAGGCTCCATGCAGGGAGCCTGATGTGGGACTCGATCCTGGGACTCCAGGATCACGCCCTGGGCCGAAGGCAGGTGCTCAACCACTGAGGCACCCAGGCATCCCTATTGTTTTTTTTTTTTTTTTTAAAGCTTTATTTATTTATTTGAGAGTGAGAGAGAGTAGAGGAAGGAGGGGCAGAGGGAGAGAGAGAAAATCTCAAGTAGACTCCCCACTGGCCCAGAGCTCAACACCACAGGGCTCAATCTTAGAACCCTGACATCCGGGTAGCCCCGGTGGCACAGCAGTTTGGCACCGCCTGCAGCCTGGGGTGTGATCCTGGAGACCGGGGATCGAGTCCCACATCGGGCTCCCTGCATGGAGTCTGCTTCTCCCTCTGCCTGTGTCTCTGCCTCTCTCTCTCTCTCTCTGTCTATGAATAAAAAAAAAAAAAAAGAAAGAAAGAAAAGAAAAAAGAAACCTGACATCATGACCTGAGCCAAAATCAAGAGTCAAACACAACTGACTGAGCCACCCAGGTGCCCCATTTTCTTTTTTTACTTTTAGTTTTTTTTTTTAAATACATTTTCTTTTCTTTTTTAAGATTTTATTTATTTACTTGACAGAGAAACAGAGCACAAGCAGGGGGATTGGCAGGCAGAGGAAGAAGTAGGCTCCCTCATGAGCAAGGAGCCCGATGCAGGACTCTTATCTCAGGACCCCAGAATCATGACCTGAACCAAAGGCAGACACTCAACCACTGAGCCACCCAGGTGCCCCTGTAATACATGTGGAGGCGTAACCAGGCTAGGAGTTGGGCTCTAGTTTTCTATGTGACTTTGGACTAATCTTTTTCTCTTTCTGGGCTTCATTTGCTCCTCTGCAAATGAGGCTGTTTTTTTTTTTTTTTTTTTTTTTTTTAAGATTTATTTATTTATTTATTCATTCATGAGAAACACAGAGAGAGAGGCAGAGACACAGGAGGAGGGAGAAGCTGAGCCACCCGGGCTGCCTGAGGCTGGTTTTTATTATATTTTTAAAGATTTGTTTGTTTGTTTATTTATTTATTTATTTATGATAGAGAGAGGGGAGGGCAGAGACACAGGAGGAGGGAGAAGCAGGCTCCATGCCGGGAGCCCCACGCAGGACTCGATCCCGGGACTCCAGGATCGCGTCCTGGACCAAAGGCAGGTGCTAAACAGTTGAGCCACCCAGGGATCCTCCTGAGGCTGGTTTTTAAAGGCTGAACCAAAATATTGTGAGTCCTTGTGTAGATCTATCCTTGTTCTTTCTTCAAAACCTGAGCCAAAGGATTTTCTATTTTCTTTTCCTCTGACTCCTAGAGTCAGAGAACTCCAGACACTTGGAGCTAGAAAGGTCTTGAAAAAGTCTGACACTCCCTGCTCCATATGCCACCTGCTTTCTGCACTTTGTTTCAACATCACCAGCAGCTGATTTTCTCTACTTCCAGAGCTTGAACACCTCCAAAGATGGGGAGCTCACTACTTTGAGAAAGTTCTTCAGCTAAACACAAAGATTCTATAAGTAACACAGTGACTCTTGTTTTACTCTTTGTCACTGCTCACCCATTCATTCATTCAACAATATTTTTTGAGCCTCCATCAAATGAAACAGAGCACTCACAGCCTAGTGTTGGGGCAAAATCATAATTATAAAGGTAATTTATGTTCTTTGAGTACTTATGCAAAGGCCAGCATTGTACAAAGCACCTCATACACACCATCTCATTCAATCATCACAGTTGCCTCACTGTTTACAAACGAACGAATTGAGGGTTAAGGAGTATGTGACACAGAGTCCCAGTAGGAAACAGATGGCAACTGAAGTGTTTCTTGCGGAGTTGAACAAAGGGACTATTTACAACAGAAGGATGGAAAGGGTGAAGTTTCCTTCACCCTTCAAGGCATGCCCCCACCTTCCTTCATCCCTACAAGGGATGATGGGGTGCCCAAGTTTAGCAACAGTGGGGAGCTGTTATCATCTATAGGTCTGTAGGGAAAGAAGTGAGAAGGTTGTCACTAGCACCAAGTGAAGCTGAGGTTGTGAAAGTGGGGGCACCTGATGGGAGCCATGGATGTAGAAAATGAGGATAGGAGTAGAGGCACGAATACCCTTTCTTCCCATTCTTTGAGGACTTCCCACTGATTGAATCCATAGGGATTCAGAAGGCAAGGTGTTTCAGGTGATAGATTCCACAGAGGTCAGCCTTCTGGGCACAGCAAGGGAAAAGCGTAGTGTGCAAACTGAATTGCCAACGCAGAGAGTTAGGTGATTTGCCTAAGGTCTCCTAGTCAGGGAGTTGTAGAGCCATAGAAATAAAGACATAGTGGGTACCTGGGTGGCTCAGTGGTTGAGCGTCTGCCTTCGGCTTGGGTCATGATCCCAGGGTCCTGGGATCCAGTCCTGCATTGGGATCCCAATAGGGGGCCTGCTTCTCCCTCTGCCTGTGTCTCTGCCTCTCTCTGTGTCAGAGAGAGATAAATATAATATATAAAATAAATAAAATATATTTTTTATTTAATATATTAAATATATTTATATATTTATAATAAATATATAATTTTAAATATTATATATTTATTTTTAAAATATATAATATATTATATATATAAATATATTTTTATATATAATATATTTTTATATTATATATAAATATATATAATATATTTTTAAAATATATAAAGATTTATTTATTTATTTATTTATTCTTGAGAGATAGAAGGAGAGGCAGAGCCAGAGACACAGGCAGAGACAGAGCCAGAGACACAGGCAGAGGGAGAAGCAGGGTCCATGCACCGGGAGCCTGACGTGGGATTCGATCCCAGGTCTCCAGGATCGCGCCCTGGGCCAAAGGCAGATGCCAAACCGCTGCGCCACCCAGGGATCCCTAAAATATATAATTTATTTTTAAAACATATAATTTTAAAAATTTAAAAAAATATATTTCATTTATTTATTCATGAGAGACACAGAAAGAGAGGCAGAGACATAGGCAGAGGGAGAAGCAGGCTCCCTATAGGGAGCCTGATGTGGGACTCGATCCCGGGATCATGGGATCATACCCTGAGCCAAAGGCAGACACTCAACCACTGAGCCACCCAGGCATCCCAATCTTTTTTTTTTTTTTTTTTAGAGATTCAAGTTTTAAGAGCATGAAGGAGTGGGGTCATGGGTGGGTTTACAAGAGTCTGAAGCAGCAGTTTGCAGGACAAGAAAGGGGAAAGGACATTCCAGAAAGACTAGAGATGGTACAAGAATACCACCTGTTGGGCAAGACTGAGCCACTCTGCAGAGCTAGAGAGAGCTGGGAAGATGCCAGAAACCTCTGGGGGAGGCTGGAGAGGGAGCTTAGAAGTGTTACTATTGGAACGAGATAAAGCCACTACTCATCCATTAATTTACTTAAAATATGTATTGATTGAGCTTCCTCTGTTTGCCAGGGACTGTGCTAGGAGTTGGGGTTACAGCCGCAAGAAGTGTAGTCCCAGTCCTGTGCAGTCATGTCCTGACCTTGTGGAGCTTATGGTCTAGGAGGGGGATGGTGGCAGCCACACAATGAGCTGATGACCATGGGGATCAGCTCTCTGAAAAGGAATCTGGATTTTCTCCTGTAAGCAGCAGGAGACACTGATGGACATTGATAGTTTAAAGTTTTGAATGGTTTTAAAACTTGAGGTGTGGTTTACAAATAGTAGTTCACCCAAATCTTAAATGAACTACTTGATAAGTTATAACCACCACTCAGATCAAGACTGAGAACATTTCTGGTGACCAGAAGGCTCCTTCATGCCCCCACCCAGCCATATCCCCAAAGAGTAACCACTATTTTGATTTTTACCACCATATATTCATTTTGCCTGTTTTTGAACTCTGTATAAATAGAATCATATAGTATGTATGTTTGTGTGGCTTCTTTTGCCCTACATTTTGCCCAAAAGTTTCAACTGTGTTACAGCATGTGGCAATTGTCTGTTCTTCCCATGGCTATATAATCTACTCTGTGCGTGTGTGCGTGTGTATGAAAACATATATTTTTTATTCATTCTACCGTTAATGGACATTTGGGTTGTTTCCAACTATGGGTTATTAAATAATGCTGCTATGAATATTCTTATACCTTGTTTTTGGAGAGCATATGCACACTCATTTCTGTTGGGTATGTACACAATATTGGAATTCCTGAGACATATATGTTTAACTTCAGTAAATACTGCCAATTTTCAGAAATAGGTATCAATTTTTTTTAAGATTTTATTTATTTATTCATGATAGACATAGAGAGAGAGAGAGAGGCAGAGATACAGGCAGAGGGAGAAGCAGGCTCCACACAGGGAGCCTGATGCGGGACTCGATCCGGGGACTCCAGGATCACGCCCTGGGCCAAAGGCAGGTGCTAAACCACTGAGCCACCCAGGGATCCCCAAGTATCAATTTATTTTCCTACTAACAACATATGAGAATTCTGGTTTCTCCACATCCTTGCAAACACTTGAAAATGTTGGTCTTTTTCATTGTAGCCACTCTCCTAAATGTGTAATAGTATCTCACTGTAGTTTAAATTTGCATTTCACTGGGGCACCTGGCTGGCTCTGTCAGAGTCTCAGGGTCATGAGTTCCAGCTCCACACTGAGTGTAGAGATGACTAAAGAAAATACATCACAAAAATATTTTATTTATTTATCTGAGACAGAGTGAGTGAGAAAGTGAGTGAGCACAAGCAGAGGAAAGGACAGAGGAAGACGGAGAAACAGACCCCCCACCTCCCTGAGCAGGGAGCCAGACATGGGGCTCAACCCCAGGACTCTGAGATTATAACCTGGACCAAAGGTAGACGCTTAACCGAATGAGCCACCCAGATGCCCCAAGAAAATAAATTTTTAAAAATCTTTTTTTCTTAAAGATTTATTTATTTATTTATTTATTCAGAGAGAGTGAGAGAGAGGCAGAGACACAGGCAGAGGGAGAAGTAGGCTTCATGCAAGGAGCCCAACATGGAACTCGATCCCAGGACTCCAGGATTACGCCCTGAGTGGTGGTGCTAAACTGCGGAGCCACCCAGGCTGCCCTATTTATTTATTTTCTTAGTAATCCCTCCCCCTAACATGGGGCTTGAACTCATGACCCTGAAATCAAGAGTCTCACTCTCTACTGACTGAGCCAACCAGGTGCACCTCTTGGTGGTATCTTTTTTTTAATTTTTTTGGTATTTTTTTTTTAAGATTTATTTATTTATTCATGAGAGACACAGAAAGAGAGAGGCAGAGACATAGGCAGAGGGAGAAGCAGGCTCTTTGCAAAAGCCAAATGTGGGAGTTCATACCAGAACCCAGGATCAAGACCTGAGCCAGGACAGCCCAGGGTGCTCAGCGGTTTAGCGCTGCCTTCAGCCCAGGGCGTGATCCTGGGGCCCTGGGATCCAGTCTCGTGTTGGGCTCCCTGAATAGAGCCTGCTTCTCCCTCTGCCTGTGTCCCTCTCTCTCCCTGTGTCTCTCATGAATAAATAAATAAAATCTTAAAAAAAAAAAAAAGACCTGAGCCAAAGGCAGCTGCCCAACCACTGAGCCACCTAGGTGTCCCTTGGTGGTATCTTTTCATAAACAAAAGTTCTTAAATTTTTTTTAAGTTCTTAATTTTAATGACATTCATTTCCCTTATCTTTTATCTTGTCAACTTTTTCCTTTATGGTTGATTTTTTTTTGTTTGTGAGTATGTGATATGATAAAAAAAAATCCTTATGTACCTCAAGATCAGAAGAGATTCTCCTATGTATTCTTCTAGAAGCTTTAGTATTGCTTCCTATTGGGCATGGAGCATACTTTAAAAAAAAAAAAAAAAAGAGTTGTGTATGACATGAGGTAGGAATCAAGATTTCTCCCCCTCAAATTTCCAGCGTTCCAGGAAAATACTCTTTTCCTTTCAATGAATTATAGTGGCCTTTTTTTCATATATTAGGTAAACATATATGTGTGAGTCTATTACTAGGTTCTCTGTTCTGCATCATTGGTCTACTTGTCTACTCTATGCCAATACTATATTGTCTTAATTGTTAAAATTTTATAGTACGTTTTTATACATAGCAGTATAACTCCTCAAGCTTTGTTCTTCTCCAACAATGCACTAGTTTTGTCTAGAAACTAGACAACAATCAGTCTAATTTCTTTGCATTTTCTTATAAGTTTTAAAATCAGGGCATTAACTTAAAAAATCTATTGGAATTTTTATTGAAATTGTATTGAATCTATTAGGCCAATTTGAGAAGTATTTGTATCTTTACAACATTGAATCTTCCAATCCATGAACATGGTACATCCTTTCTCTTTCCATTTATTTAGGTCCTTTTTTACTTCTGCAGCAATATTTAAGGTTTGCAGAGTAAGGATCTTACACATATTACATTTATTTCTGATGCTTTTTTATGCCTTTGTAAATAGCATTATTTTCAAATTTTGTTTTTTTAAAAACTGGCATGGAGCCCAGTGTGAGGCTTGAATTCATGACCCTGAGATGAGGACCTGAGCTAATATCAAGGGTTCGACACTCAACTAACAGAGCCACCTAGGTGTCCCTCAAATTTCATTTTCTAATTGTTTGCTGCTAATATATATATATATATATATATATATATATATATATATATATAATTGTTAATATATATTTATTTATATATAAATTATTTTTGTATATTGTCCTTAGATCTAGAAATTTTTTTAATTCATTCTAATACTTTATTTAGAAATATTTTTGGGGATCCCTGGGTGGCTCAGTGGTTTAGCGCCTGCCTTCAGCCTAGGGTGTGATCCTGGAGTCCTGGGATTGAGTCCCACATCCGGCTCCCTGCATGGAGCCTGCTTCTCCCTCTGCCTGTGTCTCTGCCTCTCTCTCTCTGTCTCTTATGAATAAGTAAATAAAACCTTTAAAATATATATATATATTTTTGGTTTTAAAAAATATTTTATTTTTTAAAGATTTATTTATTTATTTTAGAGAGAGAGAGAGCCAGTGGGCAAGGGACAGAGGGAGAGAATCTGAAGAAGATTCCCTGCTGAGCATAGAGCCTGATGCAGGGCTAGATCTCAGGACCCTGAGATCATGACCTGAGCTGAAATCATGAGTCAGATGCTCAACTGACTGAACCACCCATGTGCCCCTAAAGATTTTATTTTTAAGTAACCTCTATACCCAATGTAGGGTTCAAACTCACAACCCTAAGATTAAGAGTCTTATGCTCCACCAACTGAGCCAACCAGGTGCCCTATTCTGTTGCTTTTCTTCCCTTATCATCCTTGCTAGGACCACTAGTATAATGGTTGAACAAAAATGTGTGATAGAACATTTTTGCCTTGTTCCTGACATCAGGAAGAAAATGTTTGATACTTCCCATTAAATATACTCTCAGCTCTAGGATTTTGTGGCTATCCTATCTCAGATTAAAGAAGTTCCCTTCTATTGCTAGTTTGCTCAGTTTTATTATAACTGGTATTGAATGTTATTAAATGTCTTTTTTCTCTATTTATTGAAATGATCATATTTATCTATTTTGTGAATATAATAAATTATATTGATCTATTTTGATCTATTTTAGAATATTAAACTAAACTTGAATTCCTGGAATAAGCTCTACTTGATTATACCCATAGACCACTACATAGCATGGATCAGAGAAAGCATGACTGGAGGCAGTGAGCTCACTGAGAAGGCTGATGCAAAGGTCCTGGTGAAGGGGCCTGGACTAGAGCAGAGGCTGTGATAAGTAAAGAAGACACTCTGAGAGGATAGAATAAGCAAGATTCAGTGACAAATGAGAACAAGGGCTTCTGGTCTGGGCATCAAAGTGGGTGATAGTTGTGTCATCATCTAGGAAGGGGACTATAAGTCTGGGTGGACAGTGAATAATAAATTCTATTTGATGTATTACATATATCCAGGAGAGCTGTCCAGAAGACAGGTGGCAATGTAGGCCTAGAAACTGCGAGGTGATAGAAGCCTTGAGAACAGAGGACATGGCCTGGGGGACAGAGTGCGGATGGAAGAGTGGAGAGCCCCAGGATAAGCCTCCGGGAAGCCCCCGTTAAGAGACAGAAGATGAAAAGCCAGGAAGATGTAGAAAAGAGCAGCCAGAAAGGATGAAGGAAATCCAGGACCCTGGGATATCAAGGAAGCCACAGGAGACCACATTCCAAGGAGACAGTGGTCAACTGCATCAACCAAGAGGTCAGATGATGAAAGACCCCAGTCAGAGTTAGCTCCAAGTACCCCTGGGGAACTGAGGTAGGAGCAGATCTGGGAGGTCAGAGGTAAGAACTGGCTACTCACACGGAAGCAGAATTAGAGATCTGGTCTTCACATTTCCTATGCCAGAGACTGAGGCCTAGTGCGAGGAAGCATCTTGTTCAAGGTCACACACCATAGCTGAGGCAAAACAAGGACCAGAGACCTGTCACTCTAAGTCCCATCTAAGTCTCAGCATTTTCAGTATTGATTGCAATAACGATAGCTAACATTTGCAGAGTGTTTACCAAATGCCAGACGCTGTTCTAAGCACTTAATAATATTAACAATTTAATACTTTTTTTAAAGAAGATTTTATTTTGGGGGTGCCTGGGTGGTTCAATTGGTTAAGTGTCTGACTCTTGATTTCAGCTCAGGTCATGATCTCAAGGTAATGGGATCGAGCCCCATGTCAGGCTCCATACCCGGTATGGTATCTGCTTCAGATTCTCTCTCCCTCTCCCTCTCTCCCCCCCACCCCACCCCCACTCATATGTGTGTGTGCTCTTTCTCTCTTATTTTTTTATTTTTTTAAAAAGATCTTATTTGTTTATTCATGAGAGACACAGAGAGGCATCTCTCTCTCTCTCTCTCAAGTAAATTAATCTAAATTTTATTTTATTTTTTTAAATTAATCTAAATTTTAAAAAGATTTCATTTTTAAGTAATCTCTACATCCAATGTGGGGGCTCAAACTCACAACCCTGAGATCAAGAGTTGCATACGTACTCTACTGGCTGAGCCAGGCAGGCATCCCTAACTAATTTAATCCTCAAAAAGTGAGATATATATTTATTTCCCATTTTATAGATGGAGAATCCGAGGCACAGAGCATGAACAAAGTCCATGTTCTTAAGCATTTCTCTATAATCCCTCTTTCAAACTTTAAAAACTACCCCTCCATGGGGACACCTGGGTGGCTTAGTGGTTGAGCATCTGCCTTTGGCTCAGGGTGTGATCCTGGGGTCCTGGGATCGAGTCCTACATCAGGTTCCATGCAGGGAGCCTGCTTCTCCCTCTGCCTATATTTCTGCCTTTCTCTGTGTCTCTCATGAATAAACAAATAAAACCTTAAAAAAAAACAAAAAACTACCCCTCCATGGATTTGGAAATAAGGATCCTATCCTCCAACCTCATGATTTCTAAGTCTGTATATATGCTCCCCTTGGCGTCCACAAAATATCACCAAGGCATTGCCACTCCTCTGCAATGTCCTTCTATAGCTCCCCATTGCCTACATCCTAACCCCTAAGCTGGCTCTAGTCCTCCATGATCTGGCCCAGCTACACCTCATCACCCACCACAGCATCTCCCTTTGCGTTTCATTCAGGGCTGAAGAAATGGTGTGTTTTGCAGGTTGTGAGGTAGCTCGGAGAATCATCAGGAGAATTAGAGAAACAGACTCAATAATAAACATCATTTCTGGGAAAAACTGCAGAACTGGTCATTTGAGAACATGCTGTCATTGCCATTATCATAGCCAAACACCAAATGCTAGCACCTCAGTGTCGTGGCAAGTGGTGGTACTGTGCCACAAGCACCAATGCCACGTCTATGTCAGGGACCCAACTCTGCAACCTGTGCTGCCCCCCAAACCAGAAGCGAGTGTATTGCCTGCACCAGCAAGATGTAATCTCATGTTGCTCCATCTGGAATCGAAGTTCTGGGCAAGTGCATGGGCAGAGCCTATGTCACATGTCTGCCTTCTACTTGCAAGAGTAGCTCAGATTTGGTGTTCTTCTATCTTGGGAAAGTGGGACTCATTAGGGAGAATCACCCACATAAAAAATATTATTCATAAAAAGATGGACAGCCATGAATATGATAAATGTCCTTAATACACATTCCATCCTATCAACCAGCAGTGCCCTCTCTGTTCCTAATGAACTATGGAACTCGGTTTTTTTTTGTTGTTGTTTTGTTTTGTTTTTTAAAGATTTATTTATTTATTCATTCAGAGAGAGTGAAGAGAGAGGCAGAGACACAGGCAGAGGGAGAAGCAGGCTCCATGCAGGAAGCCCGATGTGGGACTCGATCCTGGGTCTCCAGGATCACACCCCAGGCTGCAGGCAGCGCTAAACTGCTGCACCACCGGGGCTGCCCTGGAACTTTTTAAAGGCATCCTTAGGGGTGCCTGGTGGCTCAGTCGGTTGGGTGTCCAGCTCTTGATTTTGGCTCAGGTCCTGATCTCAGGGTGGTGGGATGGAGCCTTGCTGCAAGCCCCACACTGAACAGGGCAGGGGGATGAGAGGGGATCTGCTTGGGATTCTCTCCCTCTGTCCTTCCCCCTGCTCATGCTTTCTCTCTCTCTGTCTGTCTCTCTGTCTCTCTCTCTCAAATGAATAGATGAATATTTATTTATTTATTTATTTATTTATTTATTTATTTATTTTAAGAAATAAAGGCATCTGGGACGCCTGGGTGGCCCAGTGGTTAAGGTGTCTGCCTTCAGCTCAGGGTGTGATCCCGGGGTCCTGGGATCGAGTTCCACATCGGGCTCCCTGCATGGAGCCTGCTACTCCCTCTGCCTATGTCTCTGCCTCTCTTTCTGTGTCTCTCATGAATAAATAAATAGATTCTAAAAGAAAAGAAAGAAAGAAAGAAAGAAAGAAAGAAAGAAAGAAAGAAAGAAAGAAAGAAAGAAGGAAGGAAGGAAGGAAGGAAGGAAGGAAGGAAGGAAGGAAGAAAGAAAGAAAGAAAGAAAGAAAGAAAGAAAGAAAGAAAGAAAGAAAGGCATCCTCTCAGTATTACCTCTTCCAGGAAGCTTTCCCTGGCTCCCAGTGCATCTCAGCCTGTCTGGGTTGAGTTGGGTGCCACTCTAGTGCCCTATAGATCTCATGGCACCAAGAACAACATACTAACATGCTGTGATTGGCCTCCCCTACCATCACTAGATCACAGATTTCCCTGAGAGCTGGAGAATTTTTGTCTCACTGAGATTTCATCACAGGCAATATAAACCTAGTGAATGTTTGTTGAATGAATAAATAGATAAATGAAGAGAATAATAAAGAGGGTGAGTGGGTGAGTTGTCCTCTACCTGGACCATGGCAACAATAGGAGTTCTTCCCTGGAAAACTGAGGCACAAGAGAAGGGATTTAGGGGCATCTGGGTGGCTCAGTCGGTTAAGCATCTGCCTTGGGCTTGGGTCATGATCCCGGGGTCTTGGGATTGAGTCCCAAGTTGCACTCCCTGTTCAATGGAGAGCCTGCTTCTCCCTCTCCTCCTGCCCTCTTGTTCATGCTTTCTCTCCCTATCTCTTTCTCTCTCAAATGAATAAAATCTTAAAAAAAGAGGGGGGGGAATGTAGTTGAATAAGGGAGAGAAGAGACTACTGGTATATCAGACCAATATAACAAACAGGGCTGTTAGCATTGCTTAGATGGTGCAGCCTCTTGGTAGTTCTATTGGCTGCAGGGAGAAATATTTCAAAAGACCTGGAACTAGGGATAGAATTTTGGGTTCCACTGAAACCTGATAGGGTTGCTGTGAGTTTCTGAGCCAGCAAAATGGAGCAGAGCAGATAGACCTGCACTCCAGTCCCTTTTTTGGTTACTGTTTCCCCGAGCGGCTTAGACAAGTATTTTTATGTCCTTGTGCCTCAGTTCCCTCATCTATAAAATGAGGATGCTAATGTCTCATCCCTCCTGGGTGGTATGAAAAGTGCATTTGTAAGTTTGTGGAAGTTTCTGGCATGGAGTTGGCCCTCAGAAAATGGGTCCTTTCTTGCCCTAGCCACGAGTTAATGAGTTAATGTTTCCTGACTCTCCCTCTGTCTTCCCCCACAATCCTTCTTCCCACCCAGACTTGTCCTCCTCCCCTTTTATGACACACAGCAAATTTTAGGTGCTTTTTAAAATGCTTACTTAATTCAGTGAGACCAAAAAAGTAAGTTTTTTTAAAAAAGATTTTTTTTTTTTTTTAATTTGACAGAGCACAAGCAGGGGGAATGGCAGGGAGAGGGAGAAGCAGACTTCCAAACGAGCTGGGAGCCGCATGTGGGACTCCATCCCAGGAACCTGGGATCATGACCTGAGCCAAAGGTAGACACTTAACTGAGGCACCCAGGTGCCCCAAAAAATGTAACCTAAGAAACTAACTCACCAGCTCACCAGTGTGAAGCTATTATCAGTGTTAGCAGCTGGACAGAGGGCTAAGCCACACTCAAGCCTTCCAGGGTTGTTCACACCATCCATATGCAAAGCCATTGGCAGGAATGCAGGCACCCCTATCTTTATATGGATTTCTGAAAAGGAGAGTGTACCTCACTCAGTAAATGCTTATTCTTCTAGAAGCATCAGGGCAGGGTGGTGGCCACCTACATTATTTTGTCTGTTCAGCATTTGTTCCCCTCCTTTGGTGACTAAAAAGCTTGCTTTTCCTTTCAGGAACTCACTCTATCTGGATGAGGCTGAAACCTCAGGCTACCTGGCTAATCAGAGCATTCCACAGCCTTGAGCTCAGTGATTGGGCCTGAGGCAGTCACATGATCCACATCAGCCAATGAGAGGAAGACCTGGGATTCTTGGCAGAGTTACCAGGAGAGAAATGCTGCTTTTTTCATGGGGATTACCAAGCGGTAGAACATAAGCCTGGAACCATCAGTGCCCATCTTCGAGGCTTTCTACGGGAAGATCCTGTCTGTGAATGAAGCCAGAACCAAAGAGAGCAAAGCCAAAAGTTAGAAATGCATATGTATGCAAGGGTGGTATTGGAGTCCCTGGACCCAGCCAGGTCTGAAGCCAGCACTACTCCTGGGTTTTTCAGCTACATGAGCCAAAAAAAAATGTCTGTTTTGAGTAAGCCACTTTGAATTAGGTTTCTGTCATTTCCAAATTAAGTCACCAGGTGTGAGAATCTTTTTCTATCTCAAAAATCACATTAGGAAAAAAGAGCTTAACCAAGTGGTAATAGTGGCAGTCACCCACAGACAGCCCTGGGGGCTTGTGGTACAGGGCTGGGCAACAGATTCATTTTTTATTATGTATACAGATTCTCTAAAATTTTTTTCACCATTAGAGTGGATTTTCAAATTTTTATATTTTCATATAAAATTCAATCATTTATATTCAAGCCATGTAACTTGTTATTTAAAGAACAATAGAAACAATTTGTTCACTTACCTAAACACATTTACTTATTTCTTAATTATAGTGTGTAATTTTAGAAAATTTGAAAAGTACCAAAATATTGTAAAGAAGATGATTCCAAGCGTCTGTAACCCCATCATGGTTGGCATTTTTTTTTCGGTCTTTAATTACTTTTCATATTTTTGTTGTTGTTCAATCTTATTTAATTCCTACAGCAACCATATGAGGTAAGTACCACCAGTGCCCCATTTTACAGAGGATAAAACTGACTTATAAAGAGGAAAAGTGACTCACTGAAATTCAGAGCTCCTTTTTTTTCTTAAAGATCTTATTTATTTAGCAAGGATGGGGCGGGGGGGAGGGCAGGGAGAGACAGAGAGAAAGCATGCACAAGCAGAGGGAGCAGCAGGCAGAGGGAGAGGGAGAAGCAGTTTCCCCACTGAGCTTGGAGCCTGATGTGGAGCTCAATCCAAGGAACCTGTGATCATGACCTGAGCCAAAGGCAGATGCTCAACCAACTGAGCCACCCAGGCACCCCAAATTCAGAGATCCTAACTGATGTAGGGATGCCTGGGTGGCTCAATGGCTGAGTATCTGCCTTTGGCTCAGGTCCTGTAGGAAGCTCCCTGCAGGGAGCCTGCTTCTCCCTCTGCCTGTGTCTCTGCCTCTCTCTGTGTCTCTCATGAATGAATGAATGAATGAATGAATGAATGAATGAATAAAGAGGTCCTAACTGATGTATATATCACACATGGACACACCCATCATAAAATATAAATTGAGCAGGAAATGTCTCTGCTGTGTAAGTACCTTATATTCTCATGTTTTTCACTTAAAATTGTATCATAAACATTTTCCATAACATTGACTATTTCTTTAAAACATGATTTTTAATGGCCATAAAATATTCTGTAATTTGACTGAAGCATTATTAATTTATCTAATTATGACCTATGAGTTTTATAACTATTTCGATGTTTCTCATCAATTTTATTGTGATAGGCTCGCTAGTATGTGAATGTTCGCTTCCCTGGTTATTTGTCCAGGTTAACCCCCAGAAGTGGATTTACTGGGTCACAGAACATGAGTCTTCCTGGCATAAGCTGCCGTCCTGTTCTCCAGAAGGGCTGGATACAGGTAGAGCCTCGGCAGCCCCCATGGGCATGCCCAGGCCACCACATCTTCACTAGTACTGGTCACGGTTTTACTCACCTACCCACCACACTCCTTTCTGTAACATAGTAAGTGTCCACATTTGCACTTACTCTTCTGTGTAGAGTGTAAACATTCTCAGATATAGACAGGACAGCAGGTTTCAAAATTTCTTGTTGCTTTGTCATTATCATTTGCAGTTTGGGCATAGGTCCATTACAAGCCTCACTCATAAGTTGGAAATGGAAGACTCTTGGTAAAGAAAATCCAGTCATGGTTGAATGAATGGAAGAAGTAATTGGGAATGTTGTGGACTATGAACCTGCTAGCAAAGTGTGTGCTCAAGAAATATACATATCTAAACTAAATTCCAGACAGAATGAAGATTTTAATACAAATGATGAAATCATGAAAGTGAAAAAAAAAAAAAAAAGAAATCATGAAAGTGCTGGAGGAGGGTGCCTGGCTGGTTCAATCGGTGGTGCATGCTACTCTTGATCTCACAGTTGTGAGTTTGAGCCCCATGTTGGGAGTGGAGATTATATAAAAAAATAAAAATCTTTTTTTAAAGAACTGCTGGAGGAAAACATTGATGAATTATTTCATAACTTAGAAACACCTTCAGTTATGATATTATCCTAGAAGCTATTAAAGAAATGAAAGAGGGCAGCCTGGGTTTAGCGGTTTAGTGCCACCTTCAGCCCAGGGCCTGATCCTGGAGACCTGGGATGGAGTCCCATGTCAGGCTACCTGCATGGAGCCTGCTTCTCCCTCTGCCTGTGTCTCTGCCTCTCTCTCTCTCTCTCTCTCTGTCTCTCATGAATAAATAAAATCTTAAAAAAATAAAGAAATGAATGATAAATTTGAGAATATAAAAAACTATAAATTTCTATAAGGCAAAAACCTTGTAAACAAACTCAAAAGATAATTAATATATATTATATATACAGATATACTGATATATTTAGACATGTATACATATATGTATGTTATGCATACATTAATATATCTGTACATACATAAACTATTGTGATTTATAAACACATGTCAAATTTTATTAAAGTATAATTATTTTATTTTATTTGTTTATTTTAGAAAGAGAGAAGAAGAGTGGGGAGGCAGAGGCAGAGGAAGAGAGAGAATCCTCAAGCAGATGCCCTGCCAAGCATGGAGCCCAATGGGCAGAGGGGAGCTCGATCCCAGGACCCCCAGATCATGACCTGAGCCAAAATCAAGAGTCAGCCATTCAACCAAGCCACCCAGGTGTCCCAAAATATAAACAATTTTTATAAAATGATGTGACTAACAGACATAAAAGCAGGTAAAGGATTCAAATAAGCTGTTTGCTGAAAAAACAAATACAAATGGTCAATAAGCAGTAAAATGATGAGCAACCTCACTTAGAATTAAATTAATTAATGTAAATTAAAACAAAGAGAAACCAGATTGTCAAAACTGTCAATGAGATATCAGACTGTCAAGATGAAAAAGCCTGCTAGAATGTTGACAGGGAGGAAAGCTAACCGCAACATTCATACGTGCTTAGTGAGTGTGTAAATGGGCGTCATAATTTTGGAAGGTGATTTGTTTACCTATGGTACGCAGTACTATGAAGCTGTTAAAAAGAATGAGATGTACCCTTACATAACATGAAAAGAGGTCAAGGATGTATTATCAAGTTAAAAAAAGCAAGGTACACAGCACAGTACCTATATCATAAATTCATTTGTTAGAAGTAGGAAGGATAGGGCAGCCCCGGGAGGGATGGGGGGGCTCAGCGGTTTAGCGCTGTCTTCAGCCCAGGGTGTGATCTTGGAGACCTGGGATTGAGTCCCACGTCGGGCTCCCTGCATGGGGCCTGCTTCTCCCTCTGCCTCTCTGTGTCTCTCATGAATAAATAAATAAAATCTTAAAAAAAAAAAAAGAAGTGAGAAGAATTTATGCATGAATGTGTTTAGAAGTGTACAGAAAACATTTGGAAGGGTACACAGAAAACTGCTAACTAAGCTGGCTGCCTGTTGAGGCTACCTGAGTAGGTTTAGGCGGGAGGAAAAGACAGTGGGGGCTTTTACTTTCCATGTTTTCTGTACTACTTGAATTTTTTAAATACCACACACGTTTTATTTGAAATATACAAAAGTGAGGGATCCCTGAGTGGCGCAGCGGTTTAGCGCCTGCCTTTGGCCCAGGGCGTGATCCTGGAGACCGGGGATCGAGTCCCACGTCAGGCTCCCTGCATGGAGCCTGTTTCTCCCTCTGCCTGTGTCTCTGCCTCTCTCTCTCTTTCTGTGTGTGTGCGACTATCATAAATAAATAAAAAAATTTTTTAAAAAATGAAATATACAAAAGTGTGCATACAATAGTGTTATTTCCCAAACGAAATTCTCAAAGGCTCCTCTTTTCCTGTAGAATCAAGTACAAAACCCCAACCTTCTTCCCACCATTACCTTTCACCCAGTCCCCTAACGCACCCATGTTGCTTTACACTCCAGAGATTTTACCGTGCTGATTCTTGGTCTGCCATTCCCTATTCCCCATCACCTGCCCGGACACTCCTCCTCATCCTTCAAGACCCACTCAGGGACTTCCTCTTCTAGACAGTCTTTCTGGATTTCCCATGATAAAATACTCCATTGTGTATCCCTCTTACCTTGGCTCTTTCGATTTCTTTTTTTTTTTTTTAATATTTTATTTATTTATTCATGAAAGACCCAGAGAGAGAGGCAGAGACACAGAGGGAGAAGTAGGCTCCCTGCCGGGAAGCCCAATATGGGAGTCGACCCCAGGACCCTGGGATCATGTCCTGAGCCCAAGGCAGATGCTCAACCACTGAGCCACCCAGGTGCCCCTCGATTTCTTATTAAACTTTATATTTGTATCTGTCGGCTTTATAGACCTGGAGCTCCTTTGGGGGTATGAGTACCCAATATCTAAGCCTAGTTAATGCTCCTAGAAGGAAAAAAAAAATGAACACACCAATTGATATGTCTCTATTCCACCAGGTTGTCTTCATTTTTCAAGATGTCTTTTATTTTTTAAAGATTTTATTTATTTATTCATGAGAGACAGAGAGAGAGAGGCAGAGACACAGGCAGAGGGAGAAGCAGGCTCCATGCAGGGAGCCCGACATGGGACTCGATCCCAGGTCTCCAGGATCACACCCAGAACTGCAGACGGCACTAAACCACTGTGTCACCGGGCCGCCCTCAAGATGTCTTCTTTCCCAGCCTTTTCTTCATGGTTTCCTAAAAGTGACACCTGGTCAGTGACTCCAGCACTATCTCTACTGAAGAAGCTGGTATACGCGCGCGCACACACACACACACACACACACACTCATATGCTTCAACTGCAGTATAATACCATCCTGTGCCCATAAACTCATGAAGTCCCTTACTCAGGGTCAAAACCTCCATGTAAGCAGACCCACTGTTGGATGCTATGCCTTGAAGGCCCTCTTTCTGCCTGAGGCACACCTATCTAGGGCTTTTGAGGAGAACCAGGCTCTTTGCTGTTCTCAGACAGGAGCATGGGTGACAGAGGCAAGGGAACCTGGATGCTCTTGCCGTAGGGGTTCAAGTGCTTCCTTAGATTTGGTTGGAGGCTACGCCCTCAGCATACAAGTCTCAGCCCTCTGATTTTACCAAGGAAACTTTGAAGAGATACTACAGGAAAATGTGCTATTTTCTCCACAACAGTTTTTGTTTGCTCTCTATGATCCTAGGTTTGATCTCTATGATCTTGTTTGATCTTGTTTGCTCTTACATCCATCAGTTTTTTGCACATAAGCAACAGAAATTGGCTGTGGCTCACGTGGGCCTAAAAGGAACTCATAGGAAGGTTATGGTATGACTTGTAGAACCAAAGGAAAAGCTGGACCACTAGGCGTTGGAGAGAACATAGGAAGAAGACTTCTGGAAACCCAGTTAACAGGACCCAGCAGCCTCTTGAGGCCTGTATCAGGCGTCTCTTGTGCCCTGCCTCACATCCTCTCAGTCTCGCATGCGGCCTGTGGTCTTCTCTGCACAGGTTTTGACGCAGTTTGCACTGACAGTGTCCATTTCAAAGTGAGATGTGCTGCAGCCTCTCACTTCTGCCCCAACTTCTCCTGATGCTGCCTCCTGAGGTGCCTGTGGGAGCCTACTGGGCATGCATGTATGGGCAACCCAGGGACATGGGGGTGTCTGCCCTTACCCAATGGGGTCAGGGGCCAATAGACACTGGCCTCTCCCTTCTCGTCTCCCCCATCCCCTTGCAGACTGTTCTGAGACTCATACTTCCTTCCTCAGAATGCTCCAGTGGGCTGGAGCATCCAACATCATAACCCTTGGATTAGATTTCTCTTCCCAGTTTCTCTCCCCTGCTCCCTCGAATTACTTCCCGAATACATTTCCTGCACAGACACCCTTGCTCAGGCACTAAGTTCAAGGGAGACCAGATTAAGACAAAACCTCATCCTGGGGATGAATGATTATCTTGTGAGATAAGTCAAGGTTCAGATTCTAAGGAGACCATTCAATTGTTCAGGCTTGAATCATAGTCTACCTTTTAGCCAATTTTTTTTTTAAGATTTTATTTATTTATTCATGAGAGAAACACAGAGAGAGGCAGAGACACAGGCAGAGGGAGAAGCAGGCTCCATGCAGGGAGCCTGACGTTGGACTCGATCCCAGGTCTCCAGGATCACGCCCTGGGCTGCAGGCGGCGCTAAACCTCTGTGCCACCAGGGCTGCCCCTTTTAGCCAAATTGATGGCAGACACCTCCCCCATCCCCAGTCCCCTGAAAGGTTCTATCCAGTGTTTGGGGGATAGCCAAGCCAGCCAAGGTGGCTATCTGAAGAAAGGCAATAGATGCCTCTCAGGAGGCTTCCCTACATCTTGGGGTGCCATGTACAGACCACATCTAAACCAAGCTCTGTTTCCCACACAACACTTCTTGCATTACCTTTCTCAGTGTGTGGCACCACCATTCCCCTAGATGCCCGAGCCTGAACCCTGGGAGGGAGCCTCATCTGCCTCTTCTCCACCACAGTCAAATTGCTCACCCAGGCTGACAACTTTGTCTCTTTTCCATTTCTTTGACTTTTCCTGCTCTCCAGCTCACTGCCCTTGCCTATTAGTATTCCAACCGATCTCCTTACACTCACTTGTGCTCACACCCTTGCTCTTGCTCTCTTTCTGTCTCTGTCTCTCTCTCCTGCAAACTGTTTAGCTACTAGAGTGATTTTCCTACTGTGGATTTGAACAAATCACTTTGTTTAAAACTCTTGGCCAGGGGCTCCTGGTATACAACTCTTGATCTCAGGGTTGTGAGTTCAAGCCCTACGTGTGGAGTACTTTACTCAAAATAAAAAATAAAAAAATAATAAAACTCTTGGCCAGCTTGCCACTGCCCTCAGGACGAAGTCCTGGAAGCTTTGATGGCATAATCTTGTCATGACCTGGCTCTACTGGCCTCTGTCTTGTCAGCCCTTGGCATTCTTCTTCTCCACACAGCTTCTCTTGAAGCCACACTGCACTACTGGCCATTGTCTTTCATCTATTCCTGGTACCTGGAATGCTCTTCTGTGATGGCATGCTTTCAGCTGCAAGTAACAGAACACCCTAATGCAAGCTAGCTTACACAAACAGGAAAGGCCTTATCTTACTTGGCACAGAGGGGATGAACCCCAAGCACTGTACAACCCACAGCTCAAAAAGTGTTGAGGAAGCAGCTCTTTTTGTCTCTTTTCTCTGCCACCATGGGGATCTGATTCAGTTGAATCTGATTGAATCCTTTCTCGGTTAAAAGAACATGGCAGTGCATTCAGTCTTCACTCTTAGACACGAAAGTGGCCTCAAGAAGAAAAAGAAACCATATCTAGCATCTCTTCATTTGATGCTTGAAAGCTTTTCTCAGAAGCCCCCTGGTGGACTTCCCCTCAGCTCACATTGGCTAGGATTAGTCACATGGCCATTACTAATCCAATCACCAGCAATGGAAATGGAATTATGACTGGTGGAAGGAATGCCAGGCGGGGTGGGGGGTGGAGTCAGCCTCCATCTAAAACTGCCAACACCTTTCCTTTTCATTTGTCGGGCTAACTTATCTCAAAACTCAACTCAAGTGTTAGTTAGGTCCTCTGGAAAATTGCCAAACAGAAACATCCCTCCTCTTCTCTGCCACAGGCAGCACGCCTGCCCCCAGAAATGTATAAAATCTTTCAAAGCCAGAAGCTGGTTCTTATTCATTCTATATTCCCAGAGCCTAGCCCAGAGCTGGCACAGTAGAAACTCCATTAGCTTGCTGAAAATTCCTGTTAATTAAAAAAACTATTTAAAAAAAGGATTTTATTTATTAAAAAAAAAAGATTTTATTTATTTATTTATGAGAGACACAGAAAGAGAGGCAGAGACACAGGCAGAGGGAGAAGTAGGCTTCCTGCCAGGAGCCTGATGTGGGCCTTGATCCTAGGAAGCTGGACCACCTGAGCCAAAGGCAGACACTCAACTGCTGAGCCACCCAGGTGCTCCCCCACCAAAAAAACCTATTCTTTAAATCATAATGTATCATCCCATATACATTGTCTACAACCAACATATTCCATTTCACTATATATTATAAAAATCTTTCCATCATATTGTAACATTTCTAAAAATAGCTACATAATATTTCATAGTATTGACACACTATACCACAAATTATTTAACCAATCCCTATGGGTCACTGGTCTTTTAGATGGTTTGCAGTTTTTTAACATTATAAACAATGTTGTGGTAAACTTCCTTTTACATAGATCCTTGACAAGTGTATTTGTCCCCTATGATAAATCCTCACAAGTGATGTGTGGTTTAAAAAAACAAATGGTTGCAAATTCTTTGATACTCCTCTCATCAAGAGGTGTGGTCTACATCCCCTTCCCTGAAATCTGGGTGAACTCTTACAGCTTTGACCACTAGGACACAGTACAAGTGACAGTTCTTACCTTTTAAGGCAAGCTGATAAAGTTACATGTACCTTATATGGGATTTGGGAAATGTTCTTTCTCAGTGTTCTCTCTTTTGAAATCTAGATGCCATGCAGTGAAATGCACAAGTTACAATCCTACTGAACCCAACTTTTGAGTCATCCTAGCCTAGGCATCAGATGTGTGAGAGAAGAAACCTCCAGAAGATTTCAGCCTCTAGCTGTTGGAGTCTTGCTAGCCAAGTGCCCAGATACCCCAAAGCAAAGAACAGCCACCACTATTGTGCCATGTCTGAGGTCCCCAGAATCCCTGAGCATTCTGAGCAAATGAACTGTTGCTTATGCCACTAAGTTTGGGGTAGTTGGTTATGCAACCATAGCACCTGGAAAACAGGGAATTTCTCTTGTAAATAGCGTACAGATTTTAAACCTTTTGATTCTTAATTAAATATTTAATTAAAATTGTGTAACTCAATGCAAGAACACTTTTGCCTCCTTTGAGAATCTGCCTCCATGACACAGGGGGGAAGGTGTTTATCAGGGCTGTTTCCTTGAGCAAGTTTGTCCACGTGTCTACTTAAGATTGGGTTCCTCGGGGGGCACCTGGGGAGGTTCAGTCAGTTAAGTGTCTGACTGAAGATCTCAGCTCAGGTCTTGATCTCAGGGTCATGAGTTCAATCCCTGCACTGGGCTCCATGCTGGACATGGAAACTATTAAAAAAAAAAAAAAAAAAAAGACAGGGTTCCCTGAAAGAAACTCCAACTTTGAGACTTGTGGCCAAAGGTTTATTGTGAAGTGCTCTTGAAAGATGTGCCTGTAAAGAAAGTAGGAAGGCAGGACTGGTTGGAGGCAGAAGCCGACCAGTAATCTTGCTGTCATTGAAGCCTCAGTTGATCCTACAGAGAGCCGTGGAGCTGGGATGGCCCTTCAGAGATGTCCCAAATTGAGGCAATGTAGCAGGCACTGCAGCTCCACATTAGCCACCTTTGGGAGGGGGTGTAACATTGAGTGAGGATCCCTGTAACAATATCTCAAGCAGCTTAGGACGGATGGGTTAGCCTTGAGGAGGAAATCTGGGTGGAGGACCAGAGCATCCACCATAGCCACCCCTTGCTCTGTCCTGATTCATTTGCTGCCATGAAGTCTGACCCATGTGGGAATCACTTCTCCAGAATTCTGTTTGGCTTTGTTTCCTGGGAAGCTTGAAAGAGAAGTGTTAGAGGGATGAACCACAGCACCAGCTGTAGAAGTCTCAATGCCATAACTGATACTGGTGATTGCCCTACCACCACCTTTCTAGAGTGCCCTCGCATTTTACCAGTATCTCTTCTCACCTAGGCAGCTTTTCTGGTGGAGACCCAGACCCTCAGCCAGGAAGGGCTTGAGCCCTGCGTTACTGTGGTCTGCTTGACATGTCCATGTGCCATTAAAACTAGGCAAATGGCATGAAGGACACCCCCGTGGATCACCTGAGCATGACACATCTTCTCCTCTGCTCCTGTTGCTTAACCACATGGCTGTAAGTCCTCCTTTTGACCAGGGTCAATTACTCTGCTAGTATGGGGATTCTTTTCCTTGCTGATGGTGTCTTAGCTCAAGGAGTTCAAAAGTAATCAGGCAGCAGCCATGGTTTAAAGTTCACTGGAACTCTTACTGTGTCCTTTGATGGAAACATGATCTCTTTGGGACCTCCCAACCTTCAGAGCAGGAAAAGAAATCTCTTGAGGGGGGCGTGACTTTTAATGTAGGTCCCTGCAGCCAAAGGCAATTCCCAGGGAGGAACACTACTGCAAACTGTTAGCAGCCCAAATTCCCAGGATCTGTGGGATGAGTGTGTTGGTCCAGGAAAGGGTATCTCAGTGAAGTACCAGCACAGAATCCACTGCAACATCTGAGATTCACGTTTCTTCCCAGAAAATGGGAATAACAATGGCTTATTGGTATGGGTACTGGGAAGGAAGGAAATTAAAGACTATATGTTAAAAATCCCAGATTGTACTCAATGAATGTTAGTTTTTATCCTCTTTACGTCAGGACTTCTAGAAGTGATCATGTTTCCTTTTTTGCCTTGGCCAGTAAGGAGCTTATAACTTCATCTGGAGCTCTGTCACAAGCAGAGGTGCTACTCATTTCCATTCTCTTCTTATTCCCTTGCTCTTGCTTTTTTTCCCTTCTCTCTCTCTTTAAATAATCTGGAACAGAATCTCTTTGTTGCAAGCTCTTTGAACTGGAATCATGTTTGCAAAGTGGCAGAGGATACGTAAATGCCTAGGAGAGAAAGTTGCTGCTCTGAAGACAGTTCATTTTCCAAGAAGTGACAGTACCTCACCTAAAATACCGCCCCAGCACCTTGCTAAACCTAGCCAAGTACTTCGCTACTGGGTCTGATTTGTTTTGGCATCTGCCAGCCAGCCAGTACCTAGGCATGGGAATCCCTTCACTTAGAGGGTGACTCATGGCTCTGACAAGTTGGAAAAATACAAAAACTGGAGGGGAGGGTTTCGTGTTATCAGGCATTCCGATCAGCTAAAGACACTGCTGATAAACTCTATTCCTGCCCTCTTTGCAGAAGGATCCCTCCATTCACCCCCAGATGGCTTAGTTAGTAGTCGCATCCCTTTATTGGAATTGAGCCATTTAGGGGACAGAATGGGGCATATGTGGTCCAGATGCTGTGACTGAGCTAGCTCCTCCCAGTCCAGGTTACCCAATGGGTTAGGATCCTACCTCAAGGCATTTGGGGGACTTAGTCATGGAGTGAGCAGACTCAAGGTGTGGCCAGCTGGGGTTCCTGCTTCAGAGCCCCTCACTGTCTCCAGGATAATTCTGTGAGCGAACGCCTCCCTCTCTTCCCTCCCTCCATGGGAGGCCTCAGAGTGCCAATGTGTTGCCACACCTCCTATTCTTGTTTCCATGCCAGTGTATAAGATGAACCACACTCATGAATAGCACTTCCCTGGAATTCGCAGCAGCAGATACCCTTTTGCTGAAGGATTTCACATGTCCCATTGTTCATGGCTCTTGCTCCCCACCCCCACCAGCTCCTCTCCCATTTGTGGTTCCGTGTTAAATTCAAGAGCTTGGCTGTCCTGAATGAGCCTCCCAAGGCAAGAATTTTGCTCCCACGTATCGCTTCCTCATGCAAAGCACATCGTTGCCTAGTGAAAGTGAGCAAATGAGCGTGTTCAGGGAAGACCTATGAGTTAGGACTTAGCTTCTGGGTTTGGGGGGGAGCTCTGGAAGGGAGAGAGAGGCTAAAATAGTGACAATGTCAAGAAAGAGACTGGAGTCCAGTCCCAACCCTGACTCCTGCTAGCTGGCTGACCTGGTAAACTGCCCCTCCCTCCCAAGCCTTGCTTCCTCCCCTGGAAGATGGATGAAAGAACACGTGCTTTTGGGATCATTGTGATAGCCAATGGGCTAACATTTAGAAAGCTAGTGTTTCCTGACCACACACCATGCCATGTACTTGGCCAAGTACTTTATAGCTATTATCTCATTTAACCTTCCAAAAACCCCTAAAGAGTTGGTGTGACGACCTTCATTTTGCAGAAGAGGAAACCAAGGCTCACAGAAGGTCAATGACAGAGCAGTAAGTGGCCTCTCTGCTCCAAAGTTAGAGCTAGCAATCACGGCACAAGACTGGTCTGCAGCCCCAGCACAGGGCCCTAGTGCAGTACAGATACATAGTACAGCCTTGCTCCATCTTTCCTGGCATATCCACACCCTGAGAGAGAAATTGAAATGATCATTCACTGAGCATAAACTACGTGTGAAGCATGAAGTGCTTTATACACCCTGCTCCAAATCTCACTCCAAAAGAATGAGAGCATGACCCCCATTTTCCAAATGAGGAAGCGGCAGCTCAGAGAGGTCAAATAGTTTGCCCAAGGCCACATAGCAAATGAGGAGTAGAGGTGAGATTGAACCAGATTTTCTGCTGTTCTCCATAGAGTGCTGCCCACTGCCCACATCACACTGTCTATCGATTAGAGGGCTGTCTACAAGGTTAGTATACCTCTTTCTCTGAACCTCCACATACTACCTCCTCATGCTTCTAGGGGCCTAACATTCCTTTTCCTGGAGGCAAAACCTTCCTCTCCCCCTAGCATTCCAGAGAAGAAATTCTTATGTCCTTGAAAAAGTATGATGGTGGGGATCCCTGGGTGGCTCAGTGGTTTAGCGCCTGCCTTCAGCCCAGGGCATGATCCTGGAGACCTGGGATCGAGTTCCGCATCAGGCTCCCTGCATGGAGCCTGCTCCTCCCTCTGCCTATGTTTCTGCCTCTCTCTCTCTCTGTGTCTCTCATGAGTAAATAAATAAAATATTTTTTAAATAAATAAAATCTTAAAAAAAGAAAGAAAGAAAGAAAAAGTATGATTGACTAAGGGCAGTGAGCAGTTGGTCTCAGTACCCTTCCTACAGCAGATTTTTGGAGGGAGTGGTCTTTTGGCCTTGGGGTTTTTGCTGTCAAGAAGGGCACTGGGCAGAGAGAAACAGTGACTCAGGAGCCAGCTGAAGGCCCTGGAAACAAATTACTGACCCCCCGGTTTTGCTGTGGGCTGCCCCAGTACCTGGTCCTGTCTATGATGGTAATAGGGGTGGGGGGGAGGAATGCATGTAGGCGGCTCTCTGAGGGTTGGAGCTGCAGTACTGAAGTTAGGTTTCCTAAACCCACAGCAATCTAGGGAACATTTACAGGCAAGAATGCTGCAGAGGGTGTGTTTGTGCACGCGCGCATGTGTGTGTGTGTGTGTGTGTGTGTGTGTGCGTGCGCGTGTGTGCGTGCGCAAGCTCATGCCCCCATGTGTAAAAGAGAGGCTGGCAGCCACTGACAGAACAGGGAGAGAGAATGAGAGAGACAGAGCAAAAGAGAAAGACAAAGGAAGGAAGGGAGAGAGAGAAGCAGAGGTCCAAAAACACACAACAGTAGGCAGATAAGGACGGAAGTCGGGAAAGCAGACATGCAGGAAGGGACACGTAAACAGATCATTCATTTGGCAAGTGCTTGCTGAGCACCTACTATGTGCCAGGCTCTGTCCCAGGCACTGGGGATTCGATGATGGACAAAATAGATAAAATCTCTGTCCTCACGTGTCTCTCAGGTGGGAGACCAGAGAAATCCAGAGAGACAGGTAAAACCCAGAGGAGCCCACAGAAGGGGACTGAGAGGGGGACGCCTGGGTGGCTCAGTGGTTGAGCATCTGCCTTTGGCTCAGGGCGTGATCCTGAGGTCCCAGGATCGAGTCCCACATCAGTCTCCCTGCATGGAGCCTGCTTCTCCCTGTGCTTGTGTCTTGCCCCTCTCTCTGTGTCTTTCATGAATAAATAAAATCTTAAAAAAAAAAAAAAAAAAGAAGGGGACTGAGAGGGAACTGTACGGAGAGATCCAGAGACAGAGATGGGTCAATACATGGAGGCCAGAAGAGGTAGAGACAGGGAAGCAGAGACAGAGCAACAGACTGCAAGATAGAGCAGAGGAGAGGCGGAGACCAGGAGCACAAGCAGGCAGACAGCATTCCAGAGCAGAGAGAGGCAGAGCCCAGGGGACACTGCATAGAGTCCCTTTCCTGCGAACCTGCCCTGTGCCAGATAAGTGCCGGGGGGTGACCTGTGTCCTCCCATTCCTTCCTCCCAGCATCCTCTGGGGCAGGACCCCAGCCCTCAGTGACCAGGGAGCGGATCTTGGGCTCCAGTGACATCAGCCTTGGAAGAGGAGGATGCTACCCCCACCCCTGTGTCTGGCGTTCTGGGTGCCCCTGCACTGAGCTGGCAGGAATCTGAGGTGCCCAACAGGTGTGCATTTCCAGGACTTTCTTCTCATGAGATGAATGGATGAGCAAACTGAGGCCCTGCTAATGGGTCAGGATGGCTGCAGGGTCTCCCAGGCTGGGGCAGCACCGGATGAAGGATGAAGCATTGAAGTAGGAGCCGGGTCTGGTGTTCTGGCACCGGCTCTGCCCTCACGTCACAGGGCAGGTGGGACCCTCTGGAAGGCCCCTGCAGCCCCCATGATGGTGAGGTCTGTGAATCACGTGAGAGTAAGTTTTGGAAGAGACTCTTGTTTGAAAGCTGGGACTTTGATGGTTGCCGCTGTCTGTTTCCGTGGAAACAGGGCTCCAAATCGGAGAATGAGCCTGTAGCTCTGCTCTGGGTGCCCCAGATAGCTGGGGGAGAGAACTGCTCCCATACCTCCTCCCCGGCGGCCTCAGAGGGTGGCTAGAAAGGTCTGGAACACAGGGCCTCCAGCGATGTAGCCGACATTTATTGAGCACTCACTAGTGCCAGCCCAGGACAGCATCCAGCGCTTGGAAGGGAGAGAGGCCATGACCCCCTGAGGAAGTCTTGCTATCTCCACAACACTCGGGCTCAGGAGAGATTTACTCTGTCTGAAGTGGACCCTTCGTTACTCAGCACACATAGGAGCCACATACCGGGCCACACAGAGGTAAACAGGACACAGTCCTTGCCTTCCCTCAGGATCCATGGGTACCAAAGATGGGCGCCATGAAGTCAATGTGGAAGGGTGTGGTGAACATCCTGGTTCCCCTCTCCTGTCACCATGCCATCCTCCGACCCTCAATACCCAGGCCTTACTTATTCTGTTCCCTTGCCTGGGATCCCCTCACTACTACTGCTCTGCCTAGCAAATTCGTGCTCAAGCTTCAAAGCCCCAGCTCCAAGCTTACTTCTTCTGCAAAGCCCCAGCCCTCTCCCCTAGGCCATGAGCATCTTTGTTTTGTTTTTGTTTTTGTTTTTGTTTTTTTGAGAGAGAGAGAGAGAGAGAGAGAGAATATGATCAGGGGAGGGGCAGAGGGAGAGGGAAAGGGAGAGAATCTTAAGAAGGAGGCTCCACATGTAGCATGGAGCCTGACTGGGGGCTCGATCTCATGATTCTGAAATCATGACTTGAGCCAAAATCAAGAGTCAGATGCTTAACCAAATGAGTTACTCAGGTGTCCTGACCAGGAGTGTCTTGAAGGCACAGACTAAGTCTCCTCATGTCCGTGTTCCCAAAGGGGAGTGAAGGCATCACTCCAACTGTGTTGAGCCCCTTCCCTCCCACCTTCTTAGGGATTTCACTATAACCTGTCCTCTGGCTCCATCCCGTATCTTTGGTCTCTACCTCTCTACTCGCTCCTTCCAGTCAGCATTTATGCAGGATCTAGTCCCTCTTGTCTTCAACCAAAACACAGCAAAGCTCCTTACCCCTGGGGGCACTGGCCTGTCTCTTGGCTTCTCCACAGCCCAAGATCTAGAGAGTCGTCTGCACTTGCTATCTGTCAGCCTCCCTCCCACACGGCCACTGATGTCATAGGGTATCTGCTCAGATTGTGCCCCCAAACAGCCCTCACCAGCCAGCCAGCTTCTGCAGAGCTCTCTGTGGCTTGATCACTATCTGTGAGTCAACATTTTCCTTGAAACATTGTCTTCCCTACATAACTTCTCCCCAGATTTCCTCCTCATTGACCCCTTTGCACAGGCCTCCTCCATCACTTTCATCAGCTCCTCCTCCATCAGGACTGCTAGTACTCCTCAGAGCTCCGTCTCCAGCTTCTCCTCGAGAGCTCATCCATTCCTATTGTTGTCCAAGGAAGGCCACCTTCTCTGGCCACTGGGCCAGCATAACACCCCTGCGCTATGCCCACAGGGGCCTGTATCCTCCATTGTGACACGTGTCATGTAGTATCATAAGTACTGGTAGAGTTAAAAAAAAAAAAAAAAGTACTGGTAGAGTTGTCTGCTTCCCCCATCAGGGTGCAAACTCCCAAGAAGCACATCCATCCCCAGTGCTCAGGACACTGGGGAACAACAAGCTGCAAAGGGAGGCAGGAGCCAGATTATGAAGGACTTTGAACTTTTTTGCTGAGGACTTTGGGCTTCATCTTGTATGAGAATGAGAGCCACTGATGAGTTGTTTTTTTTTTTTAATTAATTTTTATTGGTGTTCAATTTACCAACATACAGAAAAACACCCAGTGCTCATCCCGTCAAGTGTCCACCTCAGTGCCCGTCACCCATTCCCCTCCAACACCCGCCCTCCTCCCCTTCCCACTGATGAGTTTTGAGCAAAAACATGTCACGTCTGTGCCTTAAACACGTCCATCTCGTTGGCAAGAAGAGGGTGGAGGGTTGGGGGAAAGTCTGAAGGCAGAGAGATCAGTTGCAGGTTGTGCAATATCCAGGGCTGGACCACAGTGATGAGAGGGGCTGGTGAATGGACAGAAAATGAGATGCCTATCAGTCACCTGGCTAGCTCAGTCTGTGGAGCACATGACTCTTGATCTTGGGGTTATAAGTTCGAGCCCCATGTTGGGTTTAGAGATTATTTAAAAATAAAATCTTGAAAAGAAAAGAAATAAAAGAAAAAAGAAAAGAAAAATGTAGGATGCTTACTAGATCTGGCTGACCAACCCAGGCTCTGGCAGAGGGGTAGAGGGTAAGGAAGAAAAGGAGTAGAGGCCCAATCTTGGGTTTCTGGCCCAGGTTATTGGCTTGGTGTTGGTGCCTTGCACAGAGATGGGAACCAAGAAGGACCTGGATAGGGAGAAATAATGAGTCCAGTTCTGGACACAGGGATTTTGAATCACCCAGGGGACATCCATGTGGGAATACCTTTTAACTAAACAGATGGTGGGGGGTGGGGGTGAGCAGTGGTGGTAAGGAGAGAAACATCTGGGCCAGGAGGATGTCTTCAGGAGTCATCATGGAGGCTCAGGTGTGGTCAATGCCATGGGCATGGCTGAACTTGCCCAAAGGAAAAGTGAAGGTCAAGGACAGAGCCTGAGAGAAGCTCGTTCACGGTAGCTTGTGTAGCAAATCTCCACCTCCCTTTCTGTGGGAGGCATACCTCTCCCTGCCCCGCTGATGCTGGGTTGGCCATGTGACTTGGGAGCGGCGGATGCTTGCATGGATTGGCTTGGCATCTGGTGCTCCTCTCACCCACTCTGAAAAAGCACACCAGGCAGCCTCTGCCCTTCGGCCTGGGCCCCAGCAAGGGGGACCCAAGAGCAGCCTCAAGCTGCACTCTGAAGCAGCGCCGCCAGACTGACTGCAGACCTGTGAGTGAGAAATAAATGGCCTTTATAATAAGCCACTGAGATTTTTGGGGCTGTTTGTTATATAACATTGTATCAGCAATAGCTTGCCTAATATAATTTTAAGAGGAGGCTGGAAAATAAGAATCCTTTATAGGATAACAGGAAGAGCAGTCAGAGGGGGAGGAAGGAAATTGGGAGAGAGTGGGAAGTGGGCTTCAGGAGCATCTGGACCTCTGATGCTCTGAGGTGGGGGGGCTGTGTGGGGGGGTTCCCATCATTTGCATCCTGCCCGCATGTTTTCTTCTTTCCCACAGGCTATGCTTGGGTCACCTTAGCTGCCTCGCTGGGCCTGAAGCTGAATTCCACATGTTGATGACTCCCCAGGCTCTGTCTTCAGGGTGGACTTTGTTCCAGAGTTCCAGACTTATCGTCTACCTGTCCCTGGATATCTCCATCTGGACATCCAATGGGCTTTTCCAACTCAACATGTCCACGACAGACCTCCTCATGCTTGCCATCCACAGACCTGCTTCCCTTCCTGGGCCTCCTGGCCTGGCAGCCCTCTCACCCCCCCACCCCCACCCCGGCCGGCCTGGGAGTCAGCTTTCACACCTTCATGGGCCATTAGCAACCGAGCCTGGGGAATCCTCTTCCACTGGCTTCCACCCATCTCACCTGCCTCAGCACCGCTCACCACACCTACTACTGAACGCCCCATGCCCTCTGGGCTCCCCTCTTCCTCCCTTCTCCCATGCTCCCAGTGCTCTTCCTAAAGCATAAGGAGGTCATCCCTGGTGGAAGCCCCTGCCTGCAAGGACAAAGGCCAAACTTCCTAGCAGGACACCTAAGGCCCTGAATGGTCCACCCCAGTGGGATAAATTCATGAATGCCACTCATTGTTGTCTGAATCACATACCACACGTGCCCCCCAGGTCCCATTCAAACTTCAGTTTAGACCTGGCCTGGTCCCAATTGCTTTCTGGATGCTTCCCACCACATCCTGCTCTGTCCCACCTCTCCCCCGACTGGACAAGTTCAAATGCTCCCCTTTTTAGGTGCCCCTTTCAAAGTCCCACGACATCCTGTATTGGACCCCTTCTGTACCCTCCCCCATCACTCTTACTGCAGTCTTTTTCCTTTCTGTTTTTTTTTTTTTATTGTGGTAAAATATACATAACATAAAACCTTACCATTTTAACCAGTTTTAATTGTACAGGTGAGTGGTGCTCAGTATATTCAGTGTCGGGTAGCTGTCAGCACCATCTATCTTCAGAGCTTCATTTTCCCAAACCAAAAACTCTGTACCCATTAAACCAACAACTCAAGTTCCCCCTGCCCGACCCAGCCCATTCCAGTTTCTGTCTCTGTGAATTTAACTGCTCTAGGTAGTCGTATGAGTAGGCGCACATGGTATTTGTCCTTCTGTGTCTGCTTATTTCACTTGGCATCACATCTTCAAGGCTCATCGATGTTGTTGCCTGTGTCAGAATTTCCTTCCTTTTTCTTTTTTTTTTTTTCTCCTTCCTTTTCCAGGGAAACATTCCATGCTATGGATACATCACATTCTGTTTGTCCATTCCTCTGTCGATGGACACTCGGGTTGAGCCCACGTTTTGGCTACAGTGAATAATGCCACTATGATCGTTGGTGTATAGATATCTGCTTGGGTCCCTGCTTCCAATTATTTTGGGTGTCTTCCTAGGGGTGGAATTGCTGGATCGCAACTCTATGTTTAATATTCTGAGGAATGTCCCTACTGTTTCCCACAGTGGCCTCGCCAGTATACGCTCCCACCCATAGTGCACGAGGGTTCCCCTTTCTCCACATCCTCCAACGCTTGATATATTCTTTTTTTCTTTCCTTTTCTGCTATACCATCTATTAGGACAAGTGTGAAAGTCATCAGCCCACTTGTGACTCCAGTCACTTGTTGCAGTGACCGGCTTCTTGAAGTGTTACCTGACGGCGCCTCCCGGCCTGCGCCTGCGTGAAGGAGCTCTTGTTTCCTGCTCTGGGGTTTCTCTGACATTGTGGTAAGGGCACCTGCAGAACAGCTGGACATTCTGCTCTGGTCACAAGGACTAGCTCTCACTAACTGCACCTGATGTGATGGGCTCCTCCCTGCCACAGACTTTCCTGCCCCACCTGGAGCATCCTTCCTTTGTGTAGTTAACTCTCCCATATCCTTCAGAACTCAGATGTCACCGACACAGAGAAGCCCTCCTTGATCATCACTCCTCCCCCATGGGATCAGACTCTGGTATTCGCTCTTATAGCATCCTCTACTTGGCACAGTTTGTCATGACATATTTATCTGTGTGCTTATTGAATTAACCCTTATCTTGCTCGCTGGGCTGTGAGCTCCGAACAGAAGGAGACTGTGACTGTCTCGTTCGCCCGGCATTCTCGGCACCTACCAGGAGGCAGAGCCCATACCAGACACTCAGAAAATCTTTGTTAAGTAAATTATTTTATTCAATGTTGAACATTTTTTTTTTATTGAGTACCTGTTCTAGAAGTGGGTATAAAACTCCTGCAGAGCTTAAATTCTAATGAGGGAAGAAGGTAAGAAAAATAGACAAACATATAACACGTTAGTTGGTGATGGTTGCTATGGAGGGAAGCAGAACAGGATGAAAGGGACAGGTGCCATCCCGTAGACGTTCATTAGGGAGGGCTCTGGCCATGTTCAGATGGAGCAAGTGATGCTTGTCTGGGAGAAGGTATTCTAGGCAGAGGGAATGGCGAGCATAAGGATGTAGCCGGCAAGTGCTCAGAGAGAAGTGCTGGCCCAAGGCCAATGGAGGATGCAAGAGGAACCTGCACCCCGGTGCTGGACACTTCAGAAGGCTTCGTGGTGGGTGGCATGGTAAGGAACTCATTGCCCAGGCACCCTGGAGAGGAGGTGGAAGAGGCTCGACAGGAGCCTTGGAAGGACCACAGCATTGGCTTCTCTTCCCCACTTACCCTTGGGAGGACCTTGCCTTGTATCTTTTTGTACTTTTCAGCATCCCTGGCTCCTGAGGGCCGAGCACTTGGTAGGTGCTTTCTAGAAAGAACAAAACCCATTCAAGAAAATGCCTAAAACCATTTTGCTACGACAAGGTGTCTCAGCACAGGTGTGTGTCCATCACAAGACATTTCAAAACACATTTGATTGTGTACTTAAATTCACTTCCTTCTTCCTCAGCACCTCTCCTTTTGCTGGCTCTGCTGAGCTAATAACATCAGGACTAATCATCTTTTTCAATTTACAGAATGTTTCTCCAATTACTATCTCTGTTGAGCCTCCAAACAGTCTTCAAAGCAGCGACTCTCCACTGTCCGGAGGCGTTCAGAAGTGTTGGGTTGGCCAGCACCAACCAACCAACAGCCCAGCCGGCACCTCCCGGGGGGGGTTCCTGCGCTCCATCCTCCTGCCTGTCCTGGACATCTTGGCTGCCTCCTTTCCTAGACAGGCTCACAGAGGGGACGTCCCACTAGAGTGGCCTGAGCTGGGTGAAAGCCAGGTCCCTGGAGGCTCCTGATTCCCTAAAACCAGGGCTGACCTGCCTGGGCTGGGTCCCCCCTCCCTGGCAGAGCAGCCCGAGGCTCTGACCAGAGGTGCCTCCATTCAATTCCAGGAACCATTGTGCTGGGTGCAGGAGGGGGATGGGCTATACCACACTCACTTGGTGACCATTACAATCACCCCCAGAGGGGAGCTCCATTCCCCCAGCAGCTGTGAGGAACTCTGAAAAAGAGCTTCTAAACCAGGGAGAGGTAAGGAGATCCTCTGGCATCCTTGTCAAGCACAACCAACAAGCCTCACATCTTTTTCCTTTAACCACCACCTTCTGGAGGCCTGGCCACTGCCAAGCTGATCCCAGAGCCCAAGATTTCTGCCCAAGATTTCTGTTTCTGGCAGCTGAGTGAAGGAGTGGCCATTCTAGCCTAAGCTTGAAGTTAACCATCCCTTCTCTCCAACCTCATCTGCCTGTTTCCTCCTCATTCTGGTCATCTAGTTATTTGAGTCTCCTTCTACTACAGTTGCTGGGCACTGGGATTCCACGGGTGAGTGGGGGTCATTCCCTAAGGAGGAACTCGTGTTCCCATGAGGGAGATGCACACATCCATGCCTATGCAGTGTGCATCTGCAATCTGTTGGGTTTTGGGGGAGGCCCAGGGGCCACCAGGGGACCCCTGACCCAGTCTGGGAGCTCAGAGAGGGCTTCCTCTGAAGGCTTCCTAGAGGAGGTGCTACCTGCCCGGGCTGGATTTAATTTTAATTTTATTTTATTTTTGTAAATGTTTATTTATTTATTCGTGAGAGACACACACAGAGAGGCAGAGACATAGGCAGAGGGAGAAGCAGGCTCCCTGCAGGGAGCCCGATGTGGAACTCCATCCCAGGGTCCTGGGATCCCAGGATCCCGGGATCACCACCTGAGCCAAAGGTAGATGCTCAACTACTGAGCCACCCAGGTGCCCCTGAATCTTAGAATTAGTAGGAGTCTGTCACGGAAAGAGGCTTTTGGACAGAGGATTTCCCAACCGCGGAAGCTCTATGGAGTAAGAATTTTTGTTTGGCTTATTACCCAGAATCTGGAACAGTGCTTGGTACATAGTAGATGCTCAATAGATGTGTACTAAAAGAAGAGAAGGAAGATAGGGAGGGACAGAGAAAGGGAGGAAGAAAGAATGAATGAGTCTGGGGTGGCTACGTGCAATGACCTGGTACATTCTGGGGACCAAAAGTATAGTAGTTCCAGGTGGCTGTGGTTTAGGTGGGTGGGGTTGGGAGAGGGGCCTTATCTAATCCCATTGTTGGCAGTATCCCTTTCTTATCTCCAGCCTGGGCCCAGAGCTACTTTGAGCATGAGACCATTTTTTCCTCTCCTGGTTCCCTAGCCCCTGGTACGCACACTGAATGTTGATAATGCACACAAGTATCGAACCTGCGCCGGGTGGTGGAGACACACAGATGACTCAGAGTTAGTTCCTCTCCCTGCCTGGTCTGGTAGAGGAGACAGACAGTAAACAACTGGCTACAACAATAGGCAGAATGAACAGAGAGCCACTATGGAGGTTCAAGCAAAATGAGACCAAGCAGGGGGACAGAGGAGTTTTCTCCAGGAGTGAAGAGCAAAGAGGTTTTGGAAGAGATGCACAGCATAGGAGGCGATGTTAGCCTTCTATGGTCAAAGGGGGATGTTGAGGTAGAAGGCATTCCAGGTAGAGATACCAGGCCAAAAGATGTGTGGTGTAGGGAAGGTGGAGCTGGGGGTGGGGGGTTCAGTGGGGGGAAAGGTGGGTTGCGGTTTTGAATGCTGTTCTTGGGTGTTTGGACTGGCTTCTGATAGGACTGCATCTTGGATCATTGTATGCACACCTGGTTGGGGCTGCGGAGTGGTCCTGCTTTCAGGAGCCTGTCAACTCCCTTCTTTCTAGCAGGCTGGGGGGCTCCCTGTTTTTTCTCTCTGGGTCCTCTCACTGACTCTTTTAGCTTCACCACAAGCCTTCTGTGTCAAGGCCTAGCAAAGGGCAGACCACAAGGACAGAGTACCTGGCACAGGTTCCCTGAATGCCACTTCTCTTCTCCTGCTACATATGCTCTGAAAGAAGGTCTTTTATTCCAGGGTGGGGGTTGGGGGTGGGGAAAGAAAACTATAGAAGGGAAAAATCAGCATCCTAGAACATCAAATTCTCAAGAGAGGTTAAAGATCTTCTAACCCTCCTTTCCCATTTGACATGTAAGGAAAATGATGCCCAGACAGATAGATTTGCGCCGCAGTCCCCGTGCTGATAGGGCATGGCCAACTTGGTAGCTGCTGCCATCATAGAGCTAGAGAAGGGCAGTGTTTTCCTTTAGCCAGGACCCGATGGATACTCACGATACTCCGTAATTCGTGGGCCTTGCAGACCCAAGATGAGTCAGGCTTCTTGTGAGTCAGTCTGTTGACAAGCCATCCCTGGCCATTCCTAGCCCATCAAAAATAGAAGTCCAGGGGAAGGGGATGAACAGGCCAATTTAATTAGCGTGGGCTCTAAGGTACCTTAAGTTAGCCCTATTAAATTAAACCGCCTAGGGGAAAAAATAACTGTAATTATTTCCTTCTCTCCCCTATCGTTGTATTTCAACTCCCTCCCAACATCCATGCTTCTCATTCACAAAACAACCTCTCAACTAGGGGCTAGCCTACGGACAACCATAGACTGGGGTTCAGTATTTCCCTTTATCTGTCACCTTCCCCTGCGATCTCTAGGTCCCAGCAGAGAACAGAGTGCGTCCATTGGCATCCGTAGGGCCTGGCTGTATTCTAATTTAGGGAGACTGTTACACGGAGTAGAACATTATTCCAAAAATGCACCGAGTCTCCTTCCTGAACCAATGCAGATCGGTTTGCTGCGGGGCATTTCTTTTAAAAGCCCCTTTTCTCTTTTCAATAGATCAAAATAGGCAAACTTTAATGGTAGGAGATTATTCTTTATTTTGTAGAAATTTAGTTCTGAGTTTTCCTACTTGAAACGTGTTTTCCCCAGGACACTGACCTATCCTTTAATTGTTTGGTGCGAGGCATGTTAGGGGGAGGGGCGTTACTTGTTTATTGGAACAGCGCAGTTAAAAAAAAAAAAAAAATCAACCTAGGCTAACAGTTTCAAGGCTCCCCTAAAGATGTATCCAAACAGGCAGCCAATCAGCGCTTACACAGCTTTTTCTGCTTGACTCTTTTAAAGAGACAGTGCCGACAATGTTTTATCACACTTAAAGAGAACCGCGCTCTAAACGCAGTCTGAAAATGGGGGAGTCTTCCCCTATTTCGCCGGTTCCTGGTCTAATAAGGGACTCATCGTGTGTACTCGGGGTTCTCAGAGTGGGCAGAGAGGAGTCAGCGGCAAATAGCTGGGTCACTCTGCCCCCCCCCCCCCCATTTCCCATTGTACACCTGGGTCACTGACAATGGAAGCTTCCCCTCCCCCCAAGCCTGACTCTCATCCCCCCCCCCCACCTCCCCAATTTAGCTCCATTTATTTGAAGTTTGCAGATTCCTGTGGCGCGCATTCCACGTTGCAGGGCGCCCAGGTGACGCCCCCGTACCCCGCCCGCAGCGGCACGGTCTCCCGTGGAGAGGCCGACGGGCTAAGTTGCCGGGGCTGGCCGACCTGGGAAATTTGGGAGCTATCAGTCTTCCCTTGTCTTAGCGCAAGTCCCCCGTCCCCTCCCCCAGGCTCCCCAAAGCACGCCAAGGACCTTCTTCGCGCGGCTCCACTTTGGGGCTTTCCAAAGTATTTTAATGATGTAGTAAAGGAGCCGCCGCGCGCCTCGGCGCCGGATCGAGCCGCCCAGCTCGCAGCGTGGAGCCCCGGGCCGGGCGCTCGGGCGGCGCACTGGGCAAGAGGGAGGGCCGGGGGGCGGGGCGGCGGGGGAGCGGCCGGGAGTGTGGGGAGGGGGTCGGGGTCGGAACCCGGCGCGGGGGGCGGGGGGAGGGGGAGATAAGGGCCGGGCCGGCGCGGGCCGGGCGGGGGGAGGCGAGGGGCCGATAAGGGAGAGGGACGTGGCGGGAGGCAGCCGGCGGCGCTCCGCTGAGGGGTCCGCGCCCCCTCCCCTCCGCCGCTGCCGCAGCGCCCCCCGCCCCCTCCGGCGGCCCCCGCCGCGGCCGGGCCCGGCCCCCTCCCGCACCTACGGGGAGGAGAGGCGCGCGCCCCCGCGCCCCCGCGGCCCCGCGCCCCCCGCGCCCCCGCGCCCCCCGCGCCCCCGCGGCCCCGCGCCCCCCGCGCCCCCCGCGCCCCCGCGGCCCCGCGCCCCCCGCGCCCCCCGCGCCCCCCGGCGCGGCCGCAGCAGCAGGGGCCGCGGCTCGGCGGAGGCGGCCGCAGCGGGGACTGCCTGGGCCGGGCGCTGCCGGGGCGTCCCTCCCGGGCCGCCGGGCCCGCCCCCGCGCGCCGATTGGCCGGAGCGCCCGTCCGTCGCGGGCCGCCGACGCCCGCCCCGCTTCCTCGCCCGGGCAGCCACGTTCGGTTGCGCTCCAAGTAGACCAGCGGCAGCGGCGGCGGCAGCGGTGCCGGAGGCGCGGAGGGCGGCGCAGGCGGAGCCGGGCGGGCGGGCGCGCGAGCGAGCGAGCCGGCGGGCGGCGGGCGAGCGGCGGCGGCGGCGGCGGCGGCGGCGGCGGCGGCGGCAGCTCGGGCCGAGCCGGCGCGGGAGGAGTTCCAGGGCGATGGGGCCGCGGCCGGGGCTGACGCTTTGACAGCTGGAAAGAGCGCGGAGCCAGCGCCGGGGGGGAGGGAGGGGAGCGCGGCGAGGAGAGCGCGAGCGGGCGAGCGAGCGAGGCCGGGGAGGGGGCCGGGAGCGAGGGGGCAGCTCGGGAGCGGCGGCGGCGGCGGCGGCGGGGCTCGGCGCCCTCTTCCCTGCAGACCATGTTTGCCAAAGGCAAAGGCTCGGCGGTGCCCTCGGACGGGCAGGCTCGGGAAAAGTAAGCCGCGTTCTGCTCCAAGTGGCCGCGCCGTCGCGGGGCTGCGGGCGGCGGGCGGCGGGCGGGCGGGCGGCGGGGGCTGCTGCGCCCCGGGGCCGGCGCCGTCCGCGGGCGGCGTGGGAGCGAGCCCATTGTTGGAGGCGCCGGGGGCCCGGGGGGGCCCGGCCGCCGGGTGGGCGAGGTCCCGAGCGCGCGAGCCCGCACTTGGCCCGGCGGGCGCGGGCAGGGGGCGCGTGGCTCCGCGGCTCCGCGGCTCCCGCAGCCCCGGAGGCTCCTTTTGTCCGTCCGCCCGCGGCGTGAGGGCTGCGAGCCGGGGGCTTTGTTCGGCCGGGAGCGCTCCGCCGTGCCCGCCCTCGGCCTCGGGGCGCCGCGCTGGGCAGGGACGGCGGCGCCGGCCGGGCCCGGGGCGCGGGGGCCCGTCGCCGCGTGGGGGCGGGGGAGCGGGGAGCGGGGAGGTGGGGAGTGGGCAGGGCGGCGCGGTGCTGCCCCCTCCGGCGCGCCCCGCGCCCCGCGCCCCGCAGCCCGGGACCCGGTCTCCGCGGACCCTCGGGGCCGGGGCACACGGGGGCGGCCGGCGGGGTCGGCGGGCTCGCGAGTCGGAGACACCCGGCCGGGCTCGCCCCGGTGCCGGCTGGAAGTTCAAGTTTGGGGCTCGGCTCGGGCAGCGCGTCCCCCGGCACGCACCGGCGCGCACCCCCGCCGCGGGCGCCCTCCGGCCGGCAGCCCCCCCCCCCCCCCGGGCCGCGTGGGGCCGCGCACACGGGCTGGGAGCCGGCGGCGGGGTCGGGGCGAGCGCCCCGGGCGACCTGACGCCGTCCCCCTCCTGTGCCCCCGCCCGCCTTCCAGGTTAGCTTTATACGTCTACGAGTACTTACTGCACGTAGGAGCACAGAAATCTGCACAGACCTTCTTGTCGGAGGTGAGTGCCGCTACCCCCACCCCCACCCCCACCCCCCCTCCAGTTTCTTGACACCCCCTCTTCCCCACTATTCTTGGAGCCTTTGTTTTCAGGAGCAGCCACTGTGGCCACCATTTTGAATTTTTATCACCTTTTGGCATTTATTGTTAGTTGGTCCTCACAGCCTTTTGGCTATTCCCCCCCCCCCCCCCCCCCAGCCCCCAGCCCGCCCGGCCTCTCTGCTCCTCTAAGCGGTGTCTGCTCTCTGCTTTCCAGATTCGATGGGAAAAAAACATCACATTGGGAGAACCGCCTGGGTTTTTGCACTCGTGGTGGTGGTAAGTTTCTGTGGTAGTTTTGCGTGTGTGTGTTTGGTTTTGTTCTGAGACCTGGGTCCCCGGTGAACAAAGACCGGAGGCCTGGAGCAGACCCCCGTGTCTTAGCTCTCAGGCTTGGCACAGAACGGGGCACCTCTGGGCGCTCTGACCCGGGCTGGCGAAGGAGCAAAAGAAGACGGGGGGCTGGTGCCTAAAGTTTTTGCCTTCTCTTTGCCCTCCTGTTGAGAACCTACTAAACCGTGTTTAGTGTTTACGAAGAAACTCCTCTACTTTTCTGTCTCTCTCTGGGGCACCAGGCAGGGGCTTGAGAAAACCTGGAAGGATTTTTTTTTTTTTTTTTTTTTTTTGGTCAATTTTGCATGCTGCTTTAATTAGGGGGAGTGGGGGTGGGGTGGGGGGGATAGGATACCAGGTCTGTTTTACAACTGGCCTGTCCCTTCCTTTTTCTTCTGTGAGCTCAACCCTGGAGAGAGCAAACCCGCTGGGGCCTTTCCCAGGCACCCTGAGGAAAAGCAAGAAGGGGCTGCCACTTCCTTTAAAGATACTGATTCAGACTGACTGGATCTTCCTCTCCTCTGTGGGCCCTCCTCCCCAGCCTCCTCCCCCCCAAGCATCCCTAAAACCACAAAGTTTCATTTTACTGAGAACCTTAACTGCTTGCTGTTGACCTCACGGAGTGCTTGTAGTTGGTAGTTCCTGGCTCTCTCTTATTTGTGGCAGGTAAGGAGGGAGGCTGAGGGTCAGCAGGAGTGAGTCGCTGTGAGCGTAAGACCTGGATGTTTTGCGGGACCGATTGGTGGAGTCTTTGACATCCTTTTGAAAGGGACAAGAAAGCAGAATGGCCTTTGATATTTTGGTGGAGTTCGGAAGGATCAGAGTGCCGTGTCTTGGGATCTTAGAGCGTTTACCTGACCACCGCTTCACATTACTGTTCAAGTCTCTTTGAAATGCGGGGGGATGAAGTATCTGTTCAAACTCGCACAGAGAAAATGAGTTTTTAATTACTTCTGCCAACCTCAGAACTGCGGTGTTGTGGCCTCAGGATTCTACCTGTAGGAGCGGGGGATAGGTTTTCCGTGGGGGTGGTTTGCAGAGGTGGGTGTGCCCGACCTTCATGGTATTTTGCGGAATCTTGGGCTTCGGAGTAAAAGTTCCTGAGAAGGGTCTGGGGAGTTGGTAGTGTTAGAAATCTTTAGTGTGCGGAGGAGTTAATCAAATATGTGCAGCTTCAAGGGACAGAAAGGAATGTTTTTTAGCCTCCCTCTGCAGCTGCTGGAAGCCCCCGATTTGATTTTCTTGTTCTATCCTGTTCTATCCGTAACCCACCCCCTCCCCCCAGGTCTTCTCATGCATTGTCTCAGCTCCCCCTGAACGAGGGGAGTCTGTTGTGCTGGACTTGAGCAGTGGTGGCTCTGAGTGGCTGTGTCTGTTGTCTTGTTGGTTAGAAGTTACTTTGTGCCACCCTGAGCAAATGACAGCTGAGGCTCTCCAGGTGGGAGGAAGGGGTGGCACTGATTCAGAGCCCATCAGGCCATGGAATTCAGACACCTTGAGTGAGATGGCTTGTCTGATGACTTCGCAGAACTAGCTTGTTTGTGATGGGGACAGGAGCACTAGACCAGGCGTCAGACTTCTGCCCTGGTGCCCATTTCCTTCAAGTGGGTTTCCGGCCCTGGGCCTTAGGCTCCTGACCTGGTGAGGGTTTCTACCCTGTATTAATACCAGTGACTACCCCATGTTTGTGTAAGGTGTTACTGGCTCACAGATGGCTTGTATGTCTGTTCTTGTGTAATACAAAGTGTCAGAGCGACTGCACCAAATTTTGGAGGGGGATGAGGCAGAGATATCTAGGCTCTCCTAGAGCTGAGATATCTACCCTCTCCTCCCCCCACTTGCAGGATTGGTGGACAGGTGCCTCTGTGAGGAGGGCTATTTCAACAAGAAAGGACAAGATACTTGGTTGTCTATAACTTCTCCTTTGGCTAATTGATATGCATTCTTTGGGTGGGTGGGTGGGGATGGTTCTTGCATAAGAATTCCTTGGGGGAGGGCCTGGATGGGAGTAGGGGTGAGATGGGAGAGGTAGGGGGGTGTAGGCTCTGGGCTCTGAGATTAAGAACCTGTAGGTTTCCTTTATTGCCAGGCACCCAGATTGCTCCATGTATGAATCATAGTCCTGACTTTGACAGTTTAACCTTTTTATGAAATGTAGCCATTTTGGGTGGTGGGGGGGTGGGGGTTGGTAAAAGGAGCACAGATGAAGCAGGCAGGGATTTTTATCCAGATTCCTGCCTATCCTATCTGGGCACCCATGCATAGGTTGTACCACTCTGCCCAAGCTTCAGCTGCCCCTTGCATAAAGTGGGGGGTAGCCGCCTGCCTTAGAGCACCATGGTCACTGCAAGCAGCCTCACGGGTGTGAGGCAGCCAGCACTCAGTAGGTGCCTGATCCATGAGAACTAACACTCTTACTACAGATGTGGGGCTTGCCAGAAGAGGTTGGTCCATTTTGTTTTCAAGCCTGAGTTTGCCCAAGGAAGACTGGAAATGTGGGATCGAATCTTTGGGAGACCTAGTGCCTTTAGCACCATACACTGTGCTCTTGCCGTTGGTACACAAGTGATAATTAGTAACCCGATCTTATTTTATTTTTCGATTGCAGCGTATTTTGGGACCTTTACTGTGCAGCTCCTGAAAGGCGAGACACTTGTGAACATTCGAGTGAAGCAAAAGCCTTTCATGATTACGTGAGTAACAAATTTTTAATCCTGGCAATAATTACAGGGTTGGATAGCTCTAACTTCTTTAGTACCAGAAGCAAATATACAGCCAATTGGCAATGGTCTTTGTTTTCTCCTGGCCTTTCTTTTTGTTCTGCTCACCTCTCTGCTGCCCTTGCTCCGTTCTAACTTGGTGAATGGTGTTTCATAACGTGGTAATTATGCAAAAGAGTGTAGATACCTATCTGGAGGATTAAATGGTGGCGTTCAGGGCTCAGCCATGTGAGGTTGATGTCGAAGTGGACAGTTAGCTGGGAAGGGATTGAGCCTCCTTGGTGTTGGTTTAATTAAAAAATTCACCACCACCACCACCACCACCACCACAAAAAAAAGCAAACATGAAACTTGTGTTTTGGAGCAGAAGGAGTGGTTGAGGGAGAGTTTGGTGAAATGGACTCCTTCCTTACTTTCCAGGGAGCAGTCTTTCAAATTGTTTTGGGGTGTGTGCGCATGTGCGCGTGTGTGTGTTTGTGTGTGTTGGAGGGCTCGTGCTGTGCCCACTAAGACCACGTATACTTTGAGGTACTTGGCTGGTCCATAATCTTGTGTTCAAAACGTTCTTGTGAAGATAGTTAATTTCATCACACCATAGCACTTGCTACCCTATCATTCATCCTCTACCTGGATGAGTTTCTTAAGATTTATGAAATGCTTATAAGAGTGATGTCTGCTGCATATCCATCTCCCATGGCAGTCCCCCTCAAAAAAAAAAAAAAATAGACTCCAAACATGGGTTGGAGTCAGAATTTATGATCAGATGAAACATGATCTGGGGGAGATGGGAAATGGAAGGGGAAGTGTCTGCAGTTCTTCCCAGCCTCCTTCCAGTCTTTGCTTCCCAATGGCCTTGTAGATGGGGTGTGTGCATGCATGCGAGCGAGCACATGCACATAAGAAAGAGGTGCTTTATTTGGTCTTGTGCTTTTTCATAAGGTGGGTGGGAATGGGTCTTCAAGCTCTAGAGCATGGAAATTGTTTCTTGAACATTGTCAGAGCTCACCTACCTGGCCAGGCCTTGTGTGTCCCCTGCATGCAGAGGTTGAAACTGGCTTAGGACACTAGAACCCATCTGGTTGAGTGTTACAAGTGGTCATATCCCATTACCATGAATGCTTTCATGGTGAAAATTTCTCCTGCACTACGGAGGAGTCAGAAACTCAGCTGGAGGTGCATTGGTTTTGAGAATATTTAATGGGATGAAATTTTGTTATGACTGAATGAAAAGTTAATGCCCTTGAAACAGAATGCTCAGAAAATGGACCAGTCCTTCTGCCCTCTCCAGAGCTGAGAAAGAGAAGCTGGCAAATGGCACTCATGGTCTGGTAAACTTTTAGTAGTAAAAGGTGAGGTGACTGGTTCTCTTGTGATGTGGTTCTTCTGGGAAAATCCGTGGTGATGATCATAGGGTTTCCTGAGCTAGAGGTTGGGGGAGGAGGCTAGGAGGTACGTTAGGCATATAAAAATAGTTGGTGAATTTGACCTTTCTACCTAGTAAAAAAAAAAAAAAAAATCTTGCTTTTTTTTTTTTTTCTTTCTTTTTCTTTTAAACGTACGGAGAGCGAATTCCTATATGGTCAGTCTTTGCTGTGCAAGTAGTTTCATTTTAGAGTGGGGGTTAGTGGATGTGCCTGTTTGAAGGAAATCTCATGGTAGAGGATGTCTATGCTATCTTTTGCAAGTTGTCAGAGAAGTTTAATAATTTTTAAGTTTGGTTCTCTAGTAAATGATGTAAGATTTCTGGCAGTTTGTGGTTTGTTCTGCCATCTTGAAACAGTATGGGTGGCAGGGAAAGCTTGATGGGTTTGCTTTCAATAATTTGTTAAGGAATGGTGGCATAATTATGGGGAGAGTACTGAAATTGGTGTAAATGTGTAGAAGATGCTACTAAGCGTTGAAGTCCTACTGATCGAGGCCCAAGATTCACAGATTTGGGGGGGTCAAAACCCTTTCTTCTTACTTTTTATTATTTATTATTTTATTTTATTTCATTAAAAAAATTATTTATTTATTCATGAGAGACACACAGAGAGAGGCAGAGACCTAGGCAGAGGGAGAAGCAGGCTCCTCGCAGGGAGCCCATTGTGGGACTCGATCCCGGATCCTGGGATCATACTCTGAGCCGAAGGCAGACGCTCAATCGCTGAGCCACCCAGGCATCTCAAAACCCTTTCTTTTTAGATTGGAATTCTCTTGGTGTCACTGGCCTGAGATTGAGGTTGTGTGGGAGCAGGGATGGAGTGATGAATGGAGACAGAGAGGGAACATCTGTATTTTATGGGGTGGCATTGGATTGCAGAGGTGACAGAGGAGCCCCTGGTAAATTAAGAGAAAATTGAGAAAAGGAACGCTCTCTTCTTTTTGTTCTTCTCAAATCTTCCTGTGTTCTTTCCATTCCCATGGCTACCATCTAGTTAGCCCTCATTCCTTCTTGCTAGAATTGCTGTTGTCTCTTTCCGGGCTCCCTTCCTCTTATCTGGAATGCATGCCTCTCTTATCCATTCAAATCCTATTCATCTTTTAACTCCTTGGTGGACTTTGGTGATAGTTTTCTGCACACTCTGATCACTCCATCTCATTGTCGATGGAAACCATCTATATAGAGTCTTTGCTGACGGCTTTCCATGTGCCAGGCCCCTGTGCTGGGTGCTTTGGTTTAGTCTTTCATTTCAAGCTGCCAGTGGTCGGGTGAGAGAAGGAGTTGCTAATTCCATTTTTCAGATGAGGAAGCTGAGGCAGAGAGGTTAATTTGCAGCTGAGTGGTAGAATGAGGATCCAGACCCAGGCCATAGCTAATTCCAGAATTGGTGCTCCTAACACTGTCGAGGCTCAGCCCTGCAGGTCCATAGCAAGTGTCATTTGTTTGTACCTATTCCGACTAATTTCTCTTTTAGGGTTGTCTTTCCAACCACAGCTTATTAATTTTTTCCATGCCAGAGCCCATTCATTGATCTACAGAGCTATTCATCTCTGTAGCTCCCACAATACCTTGCACACAGTAGGCATGCGTGCTAATTGAATGAAGGGGTTAAGGAGCTATGGGTGAGGAAAAAATAGGTAATTTGGGGGTCACTGAGTAGCCCGGCTTGGAGCAGCCATTGGAATATTGGAAGATACTCCTTTGGTGATTTCACCTTTGCCGAGTGATCTTGAGCCAGGCGATTCTGATGCTGGTAAACTAGTTACCTTACCTTACCTCTTGTTAATACGAGTGTGCAGTAACTGTCCTTCCATTTGCTGTTGAGGTGATTCAGAGATTCTCCTGGTTTGTGGGGGAGTCTGTGCAGCCCAGGTACCACTCAGGCCTTGGGGGGGTGTAGTGAATATTAAATGCTTTCAGGACGGGTGGAGGGGGCGTGCCCAGGTGCTGTGGGACTGAAAGGGTCTTTGGAAAGGACCTCAACTGGGAAGATCCTGGTCTCTGTTTTGGAGAAAAAATTTTGTGTTCCTGGCAAATTGCCACCTCTTCTTGATAGCAGTGTCAGGGATCAAGTGATCATGGGTCAAGGCCAGGCTGTGGGGCCTGAAATGAACCAGGTGACTCAGTGGTGAGGGGGCTTAAATTTTCTTTGAATTGGTGAGTTTTTATTTGAGTCACAGTCTACCGCCCCTCACCCCCTCAACACACACCTGACACGTTATTTGTAAGCATGAGTGCCCTGATGTTGACTAGGTGCAACGTGGAGTGTTAGGGCATTTGGTGTAGGAGCGGACTTTTTTTGAAAAATCCGTTTACCTTAAGTCAGAAGAGCTCTGACCCTGGGAGGAGGCTCATAGGGACCCTGCTGTCATTTCCCAGCTCTTCCGTCAGACCAGAGCTGTAGTTCTCAAGGGTATTTGGTAAAAGCCCTTGGGGTTCTTTGGACCCTGTTGTCTAGGTCCTGGCCTTTTGTGGAGTGGACATGCCCAGTGCCACTGGTGTCTCTTAAATCCAGTGGTGTCCTAGCCACCTTCTCTGCTTGGTTGTCCTCTAGGGTCAGTGTGGCTGGTAGAAAGAAGTGTCTCTGGTGCCTTCTTGGCTCCCCAGCAGCCCTGTCTCTCCTTGTGGTAGCTAATTGTGTGTTTTCTTCTTGATGGCAAGAAATGAGTGGAGTAGGGAAGAGCCTAAGGCGGCCTCTGAGCTGAAGGTGCTAGAGGGCAGCTGGGCTCCTTGCGCTGCTCACGTCACTACATTTCTCATAGCCCCTTTCAGCACGTGCTTGTGGTTTGGCGTCACGGTGGCCTTACTGGTCAGGTGTTACTAAGTTTCATCCCCATTTCACAGATGAGGAAACCGAGGCCTGGAGTTTAGATAGTTTGTCTAAGGGCATGTAGCTGAGTCGGGGCGGGGGTGGGGCATGGGGATGGGGTGGCAGAGCTTGGGCTAGCTCTTGTTGTTTAAGGTTCTGCTGCTCAGCTTTTGACAGCCCTCATTTGAGAACAGAATTTCGGCTGAATGGAGGAGGAAAGGGGTTTGCAGTTGACCCCAACTGTCTCCTGTACAGAGTCACTGAAGAAATGCATTTAGCAGAATTAGTCTGAAGTTCCTGAGAGGTGATCTACAGAGTCACTGGTGGAATTGGGACAGGAACTTGGGAAGGGAGTTTGTTATGGTGCAGTGGCCCATGTGGCAGGGAGAATGTGATAAAAGCTCTGGCCTTCCCTTCCAGAAAATACATGTGTCCCCACAAAGGAGACTTTGTACCTAATTTCGGAAGATGTGCAGGCTGCTGCTCCTAAGCCCCAGCCCTCCTGTGATTCTCAGGAAAGAACTGAGAGCATATACTAGACATGAGGTCCCAGAGAGCCCAAGTTTCTATGCTCTGAGGACCTGAGGTCCCTTTCTGTTCTGCTCTTGTGGGGCTGGCTCCCTTGCCCCTGTACCCCTGCAGCAGGACTCTGCTGACCCCTGACCCCGCTGTGAGCCTGTGTCTCCAGGAGCCTGTGTCTCCAGGCGGTGAGAGGGGATTAGGAAAGTGCCCCAGAGGCCTAGGCGGGGAAGGGAGCTGAGGTATTTGTGGCTCTGTGGCAGGGGTCCAGCGTCCTTGGTGGGTTTGAAATAGCAAAGTGATATTTGAGAGGGCTCTCCTTGGATGTGCTGAGCTGGGGTTCCTGCCAGGCAGGGAGTGTCCAAGCCCGCCAGAACCTTTTGGGGGCAGGGGAAGGCGGAATGAGAGGGGAAGGGCCACGACCTGACTCTGAGGAGCTGGGGAGTGCTCTCCCCAGAGATAAGCCAGCCTAGCCATCTGCCCAGAGGTCCTGGCAAGTTCACAGCAGTTGCCTTTGGCTCTGACCCTTGGCACCCTTGTGTGGCAGATTAAAAAGACAAAATACATACACACAGTTATTTCTTTCCCCACCCGCCTTGGAGCTTAGACTTTGTGTCGCATCCTTTCTTCGGGCTTCTACCCTGTTTGCTGCAATTCCTCTGACCCCAGAGGCTGCCAGACTCTTCTATCGGTGGCTAATTAAACACTAAATGAGTAACTGGAATTGCGTTTTGCCAGAACTCAGGCTGTGCGGCCACCTTAATGGGTTTCAAGTGGCGGCAAGACCCCAAATTGCAAATCCTTGCCCTTTATTTCAAGGTGGGAGGTGGGGCTGTGGCAGGGGCAGGGGGTGGTGGTGGTGCTAGAGTGGGGGGACCCAAACAAAGTTTTTGGCAGTGGTCACTTCATTTGAACTCCAAGACCAGCCGTGTGCACGTCTTTGCATAATGCCATCTTTGTTAGCTACGCATTTGCAAACTTGGACCGAGAGTTAGCTCTGTGCCAGCCAGTGCTCTGAAGGAGCCAGAGACACCCAGCTCTCCCCAGAGTGTCCCTTAGGCTGTCTTAATTTTCCAAGGGAAGCGAGTTCTCTAGTGGAGACCTCAGGCCAGAGCTGCCTTGCCCCCTTCCCCTGACTTTCCTGCCTGTGTGTATATATGCCCTTCCCTGCGCATGCGTGTGTGTGTGTGTGTGTGTGTGTGTGTGTGTGTGTGTGTTTTAAGAGGGAGAAGTGGAGGGGAGGTATGTGCGCTTGAGGGCCTGTCAGCCAAGATAACAGAAATGTTACACTAGCTGTAGCCTTTATAATAGCGTCTAGGGTTTAGAGTATTTAGAAAAATTAATCTTTTTTAGCTTGGTAATAATTTTGACCATGGCACAAGTGCATTAGATGATTCACATAAACTTCTTTAATACATGTTGCTAGGAGCTTACAGCAAATAGACAATAACGATGTGTTTGTTTTTGATTCGCCAGGGTAATGGGGTTTTTCTGGAGCCTTGGCGAGATGAGTTTTAGAGATGTTTCTCTCCCTGTGTTATGCTTTTCTCGGGTCTGCAATCCTCTGCATTTGGAAGGGTTTGGGCTCTGAGTGGTGGTGGGGACACACACCTAAGTTCCAGGCCTCACCGTCCTCTCCTGGTGGGGTGGATTTGCGGATCCTCTGTTCCTGCCTCTGCGGAGGGTGGAGTGATGATCCCTTTGCATGGTTGTTGAGAGTGAAGTATCCTATATGTCAATTGGTTGTCTGTCTGTGGCTTGTGCTTGGTGAGTTTGTTTACTTTCTCTTTGCAGCTCTAAAGTTGTCCCCCCAAACTTTTAAAATGATGGGGACAGCAGCGTATTTTTCTGGGAGAGCAAGCCCACCTGTAGGAACTTTTGGAACACTTGAATTTCCCAACAATGCCCTGCAGTGCCTGGGCTCCCCTGATGTGTCATGGGGTCTTTCCCTCCATACCAGCTGTCTTGTCTCATCCCTACAGCCCTGCAAGGGGCAGAGCGGGTAGTCCTGCCACAAGCTGGCCCTGATAAATGCTCCCCTGAGACGTCTGTACCCCTTATCTGTGTGGGGCAGAGGAGTCCTGTCCCAGTCCTGCACAGTGAAGTGGTAAGACCCACGGGGGCTTGCAACTTGACACCAGCAGAAATCTGGATTCAAGTTTTGGCTCCACACATTTTGTTACTGGGGGAGCCTGCACTTTTCAAGATCTTTCTCTCCACTGTGAAAAAAGCACAAGTGTCGTCCTTGCTTATCCTGCCCTGGAGTGGTCTAGAGAAAGGCAAGGAAGGAGGTTAGTTGTGCTCTGATGTGCTGTGATGTACAGGGATGGACAGGGTTGGAGGCTGCTCTGTTGGCGTCTTGTTGTCATCCTTTTTGGTGTGTAGCCTGCCTCACATTTCACTTGACTCTTTAGGCTTGGCGTCCTGAAAAAGGAGCCTTAGGAAGTGAGCTTGGGAAGGGATGTGTCACTGTCGCAGGTCTGTGGGAAGCTGGTGCCGGTGCATTGACTGCTTTCCCTTTGGGCTTCCTGGCCGAGCCTTAGGGAGACATTGGTCATTTGGCTCCCAGACCAGGAGCAGGAGGCACCGATGAGTTTTGCAGGGTTGATCCGGTTCACTGACTGCCTGTTCTGCTCATTGTCTCGTCAAAGAGGCAGATGCAGCCCAGGATGTGATAAGTGCGTAGAAAGCTTCGTGGGAGATGGTCTGGGTCTTCCGAGAGACCGAGATGCAGTCAGGACAGATGGTGGGAGGAGGTAAACAGTCCCACCCTCTCTGGCAGCCGAGAAATGTATTTAACATAAATGTACATAACAAGATTGGAGCTGATGGAACTAGAGGTCACCTCGTCATCTTACAAATAGGTAAACTGAGTTCCGGAGAGGAAAGGTGCCCCACCTGAGGTCACCAGTAGGACTCAAACCTGCAAACCTAATCCGGATCTGGGACTTTTTCCTTTGCCATGTGCTGCCTTGCTTCACTTCAACCTGTGCAAATTCAGGCACGTTAATGAGCCTCTCTGTTTCTCCGTTTCCCTCAGGTGAAAAATGGGGTTGATGAAGTATATCCTCTGTATAAGGTTGTCATGAGGGTTAAATGAACTTATGCACCTGTACGCACCCCTTGACCTGTAATAGGGCTTGGTGCAGCCAGTACACACCATGTACACGTGTGCTATCCTTTTTGTGACCTCACCACGGGGCCTGTATGGATCCTGGCCTTCTCACAACTAAAAGGGAGGCAGCTGGAGAATGGTCTAAGTGTGACAGGTGTATGCCTGTGGGCAGGAAATGTCACTGGCTGCCTCACCTGTTGATTAGTGCTCCAGATCCCTGGATTTGAATCTGCCTTCTTCAAGAACCCTTGAGCAATTGGAGGGTGAGGGTCACACACACACAGCCTCCAGACGAGCCTCCGTGTCTCATCTCATCCAGGGCTCTCTTGGGTGGTACCTGGACTGAGTTGTTCATTCAGTGTCCATTTCCTCTTCTTTTGGCCACATCTCTTGATGCAGGAATCTGGAACTTCCCTGCTGCCCCTTCTGACCCTTTCTCTGGTCCCTGCTTGGTACCACACCACCTGAGGTGGAGTTTTTGCTTCCACCCTGGAACGTGTCTGTCACCACTGGCCCTGCCAGGACCACCCCCATGGGAATACCCTTCCTTTCTTCTTTTCTTTCCACCTCCGGGAACTCTGTGTCTGTATTCACTTGCTACTTGCAGCCCAGAAGGAGAATGATTTGGGTCAAGGCTGTATCTCTCTCTTCCCTTCCCAACTCGTAGATTAAAAGCTCTTGAAGAGCAGGCACTCTTATCTCTACTACCCCGTGTGCCACCCCCCACTCCCGGGGCCTGTTGCAGAGTCTTCAATAAATCCCCACATTGGTGAGTTAGACTTGGGCGTTGAAAAGAGACAAAGGTCTGATCCTTGCCCAGGGATCAAGTATGTTAAATACACGTTTTAACGGAGATGGACAAGTGGTACATGGTAACGCATTGTTTTGCAAACTGAGTTGTGACCCATTAGTGCCTTGGGAAATCAGCTTAGTGGGTCATGACTGGCAATTACAAAAAATGAAACAACTGTATCACATGGAGTAAGCATAAGTATCGTTCTGGGAAACTTCTGTGTTCCGTGATCTCTGTGTGCTGGTAAATAAACGTGTGTCCTGGGTTTGCGAAGTAAAATTTGCCTTCTTGTGGGTCTCAGACAAAACTTTGAAAGCCACAAGCCCAGAGGAGGCTGAAGTGGAATCTTGGGATCCCCCATTGGAGTGACTTTGGCCAAATGGGGTCATGACCCTCCTGTAAGGAGGGAAGGATTCCCACCTCCGAGGGTTCTTGAGAGAATTGTTTCCCCACTATGCTTCTTGCTTCCAGGGTGGTGCTTGGTGGTTTCCTTGGTGGCCACCTTTGGTGTTTGTTGCCATATTCTTCATGCAGAGAACACGTAGAAGGTGCTCAGTGGATGCTTGCCAAATGCTGCATAAGCAGTGGCTCCCGCTTGAGGTCGGCAGCTCGTTCCTGCTGGCTGGCCACTGGGCAGCTTCTCCTGCCGGCCCTCCTGTGTGTCTGCGGGTCCAGGTGGCCCCTGTGGGGGGTGTTGTCTGAACATCTTCAGGGCTCAGGCTCTGGCTATGGCAGGAATGTTGAGAATAGGTCTCAGGGCATCACAGCTGACCCAGGCTGGCCCAGCCTCTCAGATTCTCCGTCCCCTCCCGGTGACCGCTGTTTGCACAGCTTCCAAGGCAGGCTTTGTGTCTCCCGCTCTTTGTGTGTTTGGGTGAAGCGCCTGACATTTCACTTCTGTTTCATAGTCCTCTGACCTTAAGAAGCACAGCTGCTCCCTGGGGCCCCCGTCAGAGGTTTTCCTCTGATCGTTCTCTCTGGTCACAAAAGGCCGCTGGAGAGAGCAGGCTGTGGGGTGGCACACCCCGCCCCTGCGGGGATGCTAGCTGCAGCTTGGTGAGCTCTTGGGGTAGGCAGGTGGGGCCTTGCACGCAGGACCCGACCGGGAGAGCCGCGGATGGTGGGCGGGTAGTCCCGGGTGGTTACTGCGGGCCGCCTCTGTGCGCTTGGTGGTGGGAGCTCAGGCAGTGTCACGGCTGGCCCGCGGGATTTGGACCCGGGTGACCAGAGTTCCGAGTTCTGATTCTTTCAGATGGCCTGGGGTAAGTCATTTGGCCTCTTGGGGCCTTAGTTGGTTCCTCCGTGATAGGAAACGCCATAAAGTAAGGCCTGGACTTTTTTTTTTTCTTGCCTCTCAAACATTTTAGAAGCTGGATGAGAGTGTGTAGAAATGGTTTATAAATTGGGGTTCCCCCATTGGGAAGGCTTTCTGAGATGCGAACAGACCATCAGATCGTAGAACATGTATTAAGAAGCAGCCTCTCAGTTTGCAGATGGGGAAACTGAGGCCTGAGTGGGATGGTAGCTCAGCAGGTCTGTGGCCAGATGGACACCTGATGCCCGTGGCAGTGGTTGAGTTGGAAAAGCCTTTACTGGGGAGGCAGGCGCCTCTGGGCCACCCGCTAGGAACTTTGCAGCTCTCTTTGGGTGATGCTGTGGGCTTCGTGGGGCTTCGGCCATCTGCTGAGGGGCAGACGGCCCAGTGGGCAGGCCTGGTGTGGGGCGTGTGCGTGCTGCTCTTCCTTTCTCGCTATCTTTTAGAAGGCTTCCAGTAGCAAGTGTTATCCTCTCTCTGGAGGCCCTTCCTCTTGGCAGCGCCGGCCGCCCGCTGCCCGCCAGCTCCCGCCCCGGGAGCCCGCTTGTGTTACACGGGCCGCCCCGGCCCAGGGCTCTGGTGGCAGGTGTCGCTGCGGATCTCCGGGCTGGTGAGCTGCTGCAGAAGGGATTTTACAGCATGACAGGGAATTTCAGCCACCACGTTATCTCTGAATTGGCCAATTGATGGTTTCAGCAGAGCATTTCAGCATCGGGGAAGCCAATACAATTTGAGTTAGTTGTGATGGCTGCCACTTTAAATACCGCAGTGAATTTCTGTCAGCGAGCTAATGCGTGGAATAGGGAATTGCAGAAAACTTGATCACCAGAGTGCATCAGTCGATTCTGACCCCAAGCTATAGAAAATGAACTTAAATCTAGTTGACTGTCGCCACATACTTTCTTTGGCATTATTTTGCTAGCAGCATCTTTGTCAAAGGGAACCTGAAGAGAAGAGATGAGGCAAAAATCACGGCGTGGGACTCTGGCTGCCGCTACTTGAGAGGGCCAACGATCTTCCATGGAAGGTTGAGCCATTAGGAGTTGGGGTGGTAGTTTCTTGCTGAGGGATAAGTAACTCAACTTACAGGGTTGTGGCTTAGTAATAACAGATCCCTGGTTTAACGAAGGAAACTCGAGTTTACTGAGCACTTGCTATGTGCCGAGAAAGTGTTCTTATTTAATTCTTGCCCCCTTGGGGCAATGTAGGGGACGTGATCTTCTTCCCCTTTCATGAAGGAAAGAACAGTTGAGAACAGTGAGCAAGTTTAAGTGCTAACTGTATGCCACGCACTGTTCTGAGTCCTTTAGGCTTTATCTCTTGTTCTCCTCCAAATAGTCCAGTGTTAAGTTCTGTTTCCATTTCCTATTTTGCAGAAAAGGAAACGGAGGTAATAGAGAGATCTAGTCATGTTGGAGGTGGACTTAAAAAAAAAAAAAAGTGCAGGGTGGCTGAGTGGCTCAGTCGCTTAAGTGTCTGCTTCGGCTCAGTCAAGTTCCCCGGTGTCCTTGGATCAATTTCCACCTGGGTCTTGCTCTGTGGGGAGCTGCTTCTCTCTCTGCCACTCCCCTTCCAGTTTGCGCACACATGCGTGTTTTCTCTCTCTTTTTTTTTCTCTCTCTCAAATACGTAAAATCTTTAGAAAAAGTGCTTTTCACTATCACACCGTGCTGCCTCCCCAGGAATTAGTACCAGATTTGGCATCTTTGCTGCCTAATTAACTGATGCCCCACTGCCCAGGCCAGGGTAGTTTGATACTGGTACTGGGAGGAGTAGTTGGGAATGTGTCCCGAGGGAGATGGGCAAAAACTGAAGCCCTGCCTGTGGGTCTGATGGTTCCTTACTGGGCTGGTTTTCAGTGACCTCGGCCAGGAGGAAGACTTGTTGCTTTAGGCCTGCATGCCCTAATGGGAGAGTTTCCCCATCTCTTCACTTACAAGGTCACTTTTTATTAATCCTGTCACCTCCTGTGGACTCCATGCCTGAAGATATTTCATTGGCAAATAGATTGCATGCATCGAGTCACTATTTTAATGAAGAAATGGGAGAAAGAAGAACTATGGAGTTGCTGATTAGAGCTGCTTTCAGCTCAGGGGATCTAGTGTGAGCAGGCCAGGTTGGTCGAATTCTGGTCAACAGAACACATTGGGAATTTTGGTTCCATTTCAGTTGAGGTAGACTTGATTTTTATTTATTTATTTACCCATGAGAGACACAGAGAGAGGCAGAGACATAGGCAGAGGGAGAAGCAGGGTCCATGCAGGGAGCCCGATGTGGGACTCAATCCCCTGACCCTGGGGTCACACCCTGAGCCAAAGGCAGATGCTCAACCAGGCATCCCGAGGTAGACTTGATTTTTGTTGAGCCTAAAAAAATATCAACCAGGCTTCAGGCTCCAGGAGGGTTTTCAAGGGACCTGGTTAGAGTCCTTTGGCTGGGAACCTGTGGCTTCCATCTGTGCTTTGTCCACCTAACAATGAGGGAGGCTCTTTCTAGGCTTGTTTTGGAATGGCCAGGATTAGGCTTTGTAGAGAAAAGACCCTCGTGTTTCCCCCTGGAGTCAGGAGGGGCACAAGGCAGAGTTATTTCTGGGTCATCCCTCCAAGTTCAGGCTGCTCAAAGCTTTCCTATAGGGAAAACCCACTTTGGAGGATGGGTGGCCCAAGGCTGGTAAGACTCTGTGTGGAAGGTTCCCATCTCCAGAAGATGCTCCTGAGACCTCCAGCCCCCTCCCCCGCAAATAGTTCCCTACTGCTCTCAGCTGGCTTACAGTGGAAGAGATGGATCCCTGGGGCAGAAGTCCTCTTTCACAAACAAACTTCCCCACTTACTGGCAGTGTAACCTTCAATCCAGCATTGTCTTCTCTTTGGGCTTCTGTTTCCTGATTTGTAGCATGGGGGCAGTGAATTCTGAAACAGTGGTGACCGGCATCTGATGCACATTTACCTTGGGCCGGGTGCTGTGCTTGGGTATGATGTTTAGTCCTGGTGAATATTTTTATCCCTTTCTTTGGACAGGTAAACCGAAGCTTAACTGGTGATGAGGTCATTAAATAGGGAAGTCAGGTTTTGAACCCAGAGCCTCTGTCCTAGCCTTCAAACCATCCTGTTACTCTAAGAAACTTTAAGATGACTTTAGGAGTTGGTGGAGACCTTGGGGTAAAAATGCACTTTGAAAGAATTGGATTGTTTCAGAAGAAACGTATAAGCGTTTCTTTAAAAAAAAAAAAAAAAGATGTCAGTGACAGTTTGCTTCCCAGTGAGATGAATGCAGATAAACCTATTTTGACTGTTAACTTACTTTGTTGCTTAAAAGCCAGTGACATGTAGCGTTGAATTTATTTTTCTTCACAACGTTTAAGTGTTTGCCACTTCTTGAGTGACGTGTGTGAATTTGGGAATTGCCTGTACTTTGGGAATGTAGGCCGCTGCTCGCATTTCAGGCTTTCGCCTTAGGAGGGACTTGGGGGAAGGTGTGTGCGGGGCTGTAGCTGAGAAGTGGCTCGAGAGCTGTGTGTGTACCTGTGTCTCAAGATGTTGCCGGAGCCAGAGCCTGCTCTGAAGTTGGGGTCACGGTGGAGAACTGATTGCAGGAGTCTTTGTGACTGGAAGCCTAAATATTTATTCTGTTCTGTCCCTAATGAAAACAAATTGTCAACAGTTGTTCAGTAACTGACTAAATTAAAATCTGTAATTAGTCAATTAGATTAAAGAGTTGGCACAACCTGATTGTATCATGCTGGTTAGGTTATTAAGAGAAAGGGTGTGATTTTTAATTACTGAATGCTAATTTTGACAGTTTCAAATAGAAACAGACGTGTTTTTTCCCCCCTTTCCCTAATTCTGAATGGTTTGGAAAGTAAAGACACTCAATGTGTAAATTATGTTTTGTTTTGTTTTGTTTTGTTTTTTTTGAAGGAAAATAATCAGTGAACACCCTGCCATAGAGTAGGGGGATTTTAGTTAAGAGGCCACATTGGATTTCATTGGATGGGTTAGCTGGAAATCCTTCCTTTCTTCAAGGATGGATGGCCTGGTGTTTGGCAGCTTTGTTTTTGCTTTAAATGAGAAGTTGGATCTCAGCTTCAAGTAGTCGAGTCATTGAGTTAGAGTTCTTTTTAGGATCCTCCCTCGTTTCTCACTTCATGGGGCTTTTCTGACCAACATCCCAGAAGTGATGGCAGCAGGAGACAGAGTCTAATGAGGAAAGGGCTGTGTATGGGATGTGTGTGGGACTCAGAGACCTCAGCACACGTGAATAACTGCATCTGACTTTTTGTAAAGAATTTTCTCATAGACTAGGCAGCCATGTGAGAGTTACCTAAGTTCTTACTGCTCTGCTTTATGGATGAGGCAAGGTGAGGGTGTAGGAAGGAGGTACCCAGGTGTAGGGTAGTGGGAAGGAGCAGACAGGTGGGTGGCAGTGGGGCTGTGTGCAGGCAGGCATGCCGGAGTTATGGAGTTATGTGGGCCAGATAGGAGAGGGGCTACCTGCTTGGCAGGAAGATGGGGTCAGAAGGTAGGGCCCACTGATTAATTTAGGGGTATAGAAAGCCAGCGGAGAGTATAGGATGAATGGAGTAGGCTGATTTTAAAATGGAGAAAGTCCTCTATTTTTTTCTGGGGGATGCTATCTCATTGCCTCCCCTGCAAACACTGGAATACAGGTTGTAAGCAGTCTTGGAACTGGGGGTGAGATCTGAGCTATTTCTAGACTCCAGCATAGCCTGGATCCTCTCAACTGCTAGAAGAGCCTTCCTATCTCCCTGCCCTCCTCCTCAGCTTCTGGGAGCTCACATGTGGTCAGCCCTGGGGGCTGGGCTGTAAGGCGCTCTGCACATAGGTCATGTTATCTGGAGAGCCTCAAGCTATTGAAGAGGTTCAGGGGCCTTGCCTCTCATTGCCCTGGTCCTGTGGTTAGTGACTGTGGGTTGAGGGTCTAACCCCATTTCCCCAGCCAAGGGGCTGCTGTTTCCTCATGGCCTATTGGGCGTTGTCCCTGTTTTGGAAAGACTACCCCAAACCCTGTACCTCAAGGAACCACCCCGAGTGGTGCTGTTAATGTTGAAGCACAGGCTCTACTTACTACTTTCTGAGTTTTCCATGATCCATTTGGGAAATAACCAGTTGAAATGGCCTTTGGTTTTCAAGGTTTACTATTAAAGCAGCTGGTGATCCATAATGAGTCTTTTTAAATTTTTAAAATATTTTTTGTACATACGTATGTATTTTTTTTTAAAAGATTTTATTTATTCATGAGAGATGAGAGAGAGGCAGAGACAGGCAGAGGGAGAAGCAGGCTCCCTGCAGGGAGCCCGATGTGGGACTCGAACCCAGGATCCCAGGATCACGCCCTGAGCCAAAGGCAGATGCTCAACCGCTGAGCCACTCAGACGTCCCTATATGTATTTTTTAAAGATTTTATTTATTTGAGAGAGAAAATGAGCATGAGCAGTGGGAGAGAAGCAGAGTGAGAAGCAGAGTCCCCACTGAGCAGGGAACCTGACTCAGCTCGATCCTAGTACCCCAGGGTCATGACCTGAGCTCAATCCCAGTACCCCAGGATCATGACCTGAGCCGAAGGCAGACACTTAACCAGCTGAGCCACCCGGGTGCCTTCAGAATGAGTCTCTTTTTAAAGGAAGTAATTTTTCAGTTTGGATTTTGAGAAATATATGGGATGCTGGCGAACCAGAGTATAGAGAACAAGGTGAAGCAGCCTAGGTTCTAATCCTCAGTAGGGCTTTTACTTATAGTATAACCTGTGCCAGTTGCTTAACTGAGCCTCAGTGTCCTCATCTGTAAAATGGGTTGCACTCAACCTGCAGTACTGTTTTGGGGTGAGGATGCCAAGCACCTTAGAAGATGCCCAATAGTATTTCCGGAATAAAAGAACGAGAGGCTAAAAAGGTAGCCAGTGCTCTTGGGAAAGTATCCCTGCTTAGGGAGCTGCACCAGGTATGTTTAGACACACAAGTAAATGAGAGGAGCCGAATAAAATGTAGGACATACTTACAAGTGGTGGATTGGTGTGTGTTCTGAATTTGGAATCATTCTTTCAGACTCAGGTTCCACAGCTAAAGTTAAAGAGGTGGTGTGTGTGTGTGTGTGTGTGTGTGTGTGTATATGTAGTGGCAACTAGAAGAAAGGAAGTGACATTGCTAGGAGAGAGTTTATTTTAAAAGCTTCCCCACTGATAGATTTGTAGTCCTGGGTAAATAGGGAAGCTTGTAAAACTTGATTCATTTTCTTCCTGCAGTCTGTTTTTGCTGGGGAGTGGGGGTGAGGACAGAGCTTCCAAGAGAACCAAGTGCTTTTTGGTTAGAAGTGTTTGTGTGTCCTCAGCACATCGTGTACGAGGCAGAGCAGTGTTCTCACCTCTGCCTCCTACCCCCAAACCATCTTTCCCTTCCCAGGACTGAGTGCCTGTTGCTGAGCTTTGGTCTGGTCTCATCTAGGGATGAGCGAGGACTTCCTGCACTCAGGATGACTTCCTACTTCCTTCCTGGCCTATGCTGCCCATAGCAGATTGGTTTGCTCTTTTCTTTTGGTTAGAAAACATGTTCTCCCTTGTCCCTGTCCAGGCCTGTTCTGCAGACATGAACAGGCAGCCTGGATGACCACTGGCCAGCTAGGAAGCTAGGGTGTGCCTTAAACTGTAGGCATGTGTGAGCTGTTCAGGGATTAGAAGCCGCTGCTTTTGGGAAACCACTGCAAAAATGGAAGGGTGGTCAGCAGTGAGAGGTCAGAAGGTGGTTGACCTTGTATGGTGGGGGGAAAAATTGAGGGAATTTTGGAATGTTGACTGTATTTTTATGGTGAGGGTGGAAGATAAAGGGTTCACTTAGGACAATGTAAGTTTCTTAGACTTGGTTACCAAACATTCCCAGACTGTAGTTAAGGAAGGGAAGGGCCAGGCTCCCTCCTCAGGGCCTTTGCACAGGCTGTTCTTCCTTGCTTAAAGTGCTTACCACTGTTCTCTCTCCCCCTGGGGATCTCTATTCATATTTCATGTCTCAATTCAGAGATCCTTGAATTCTCAGAAATCTCTCATAATCATCTGAGCCATCAGGCATGGCCCATAAACTTAGGGCTTTGGACACCTGATGGATATTCCAGTTCATATTTGTGGACTGAAAGTCATCGGGAAGTACCAGGAGGCTGCCCACCTAGCTGGGCTCCGTCGGTGCATTCAGTGGCTCCCTGCAGCCTTAATGCCCTCAGCACATGTCCAGGTTTCACTGCCCTGGCCCTGCTGTTCACCTGGCTTTTCTGAACTAGGTCTTTGACATATTGATGGAACTTCCAACATGAAATGTCCTCAGAGAAATGCTCAGTGTTCACTCAGCCCAGCCTTTTGCTAACTGCTGAAATCTCTGAGGCTGAAAGTCCTGTGACTCTTCTTCTGCCTGGTTTTTGCATTTTTTTAATAGAGGATGGGGGAAGAGGGTGGGCAGGGACCTGGCCAAGAGCCCTGAACACTTCCCTCAGCTGGTGCCTTAGTGTGGTGTTAACGTGGGATCACGGGAAGCAGCCAGGTTCTTATTCTTGTAACTGTTGCGCTTATCTGGTAGGAATATTTCATGATTGGACCCCCTGTCACTCAGCGTTGGTGGTGATTTTATCAGGCCGTGCAAATCTACTACAGTTGGCCTTTGCATTATCTGAGAAAAAGAAGGTTTGCTTTGCCAGGAGGATAAACAAGATTTGGGGACGGGAGGGGGTGGTGGTGGTGCTCATGCTCAGGCCTTGGGCTGGGAGGGAGTTTGTGCCGCGGTGGCTCCTAATTGCTAATGGCTCTTCACCTGTTCTTCACGATGGGCCGGTGACACCCCAGCGGAGGGGCAGCTTTAGTTCTAAAGCAGCTATTCAGGCTTTTCCCAAGGCTTGAAATCACTTCCTTCAAACACCACTTGATCCAAAATCTACTGGGAAGTTAGAGCAGATCCCTGGTTTTCTTGGATATTCATCCAGTCAGTTTAGCTTTCATTCATCAAATAGTTGATGCCTCTGAGTTGTGGCTGCAGACAGGACAGCAGCAGATCATTTACCCTCACAGAACTCATAGATGTTCTTCCCCTTTCTCTGGGGTTTATGTGTTTTAAGATACTAACTGCGCATATTTGAACAGTAGATGATACCTTGTGCAGGTTCAGATGGACTTGTCCTCCGGGGGTGGGGGCACCAAAGAACCCTCTAGGTCTCCCTTGAAAGAGGTCAAGTGTGCCTTAGCCTGCCCCATCCCTGGGGCCGCCACAGCCTGGGGCTCTGGATTTTGGCCTGACTGCTTGGACTTAACTGTTCACTTACTTCTCTGTAAAGTGCTGGTAAATGATACTTCCCCCATCCCGGTGTTGGTGTGTGTGCGACTCTGCACAGCTGGGCCATTCGGGGCCCTTGTCAGGGTATGGCTGAGAGTTTGGAGAAAGTGACGATTGTACCTTGGAGACAGAAGAGGCGGAACAAAAATGTCCTTGCATGACTGTTATTCCAGTAAAATTTCTTGAAAAACTGGTTATTGGAAACACAAATCTGCAAGAACATAAACTATGAAAGAATGAAAAATATGCTGGTTTTAATGATGTTTTTAGGGGGTCTGTGTTCTCTTAGACCTGAGTTAAGTTTTCCAGGCTTTACCAAAAGCACAAATGTCCCTCCCCACGGTTGGGGATTGGACATTGCAGCCAGGCCCCTGGCCACCACTGAGGCACAGGTGCCTGCCACAGTGCCACCCTTTTCTGGTGAGTCAGTGAGTTTGTTCCGGAATATCTCACCCTGGGGAGGGCCAGGGCCACTTTGGGCCGCTGTGTCTCAAGAAGCCTGTGCCTGTCCTGTCCAGAGCTGCTTTGACATTTGGGGTACCCAAGCTACTTTCCCCTTCCCTTTTTAATGAAAATGATTCCGAGGAGCATGTGTCACCTCGGCATTCTTTTCATGAGGACAGAAGCTCTCACTGAGAGCTGAGAGGCGGGTTTTGATCAGAGCTGATCGTGGCCCAATCGTTGGTCTTATTATTTGGTGGGTCAGTTGCTGGGGCCCCATCCAGGGTATAATTGGGACTCAAGCGTTGGGCCTGAGGGTGAGGAGGATCTGTGAGAATAGAAGTCATAGGGGAGGTGTGACTTAGCCTGTCTAGGCCACAGAAAGGGTCACCCAACCACTGGGACTGCGGCATCTGCTGCTCTGGAGGACAGTCCATCCCTGACTTGATATGGGAGCCGTGGCTGCTACCAGCTTGGCCGCCCAGCCCAGCCCAGCCAGGACCGAGGAGCCTGGAGCAGCCCTCCCAACCTCTCTCTGGTTCATTTGGCCCAGTTCCATTTTTCCTTTCTCTGAGTATAGGCTCTTTACCGCTCCTCAAGCCCTCATTGTCTCCACTACCGGACTGGGAGTGCCCTTTCCCAGGCCCCTATGAAAGAGTGAGCCCCCCGTGACTGGCACATAGTCGGTGCTCATTAAAAGTCTTGAGTTTCAAAACAGTAGGAGTGGAGGGCTTGATGCATGATGATGGAAGCTCTTGCTGAGAGGATGGGGACTTTTCTACCTGTGCTGTGCCTGGTGTGTTGGCGGTGCTCAGCTATCTGGGTATCCCAAGGAGTGGTGTCCCGAGGAATGGGACTCTGGCCTGGCAGGGGCATGGGTGGCAGCAGGGAGGGAAGGAGACAACTGTGTTATGTATAGAAGGGCTGTGGTCTATGGAAGAGGGCACTGGTGGCTCCTGCCTTTCTCCTGCTGCCCCTGCTGGCGGTGACAGTCAGCCTCCTGGCCTCACCCTTAAACTGCCCCTTTGTTGTCTTGGGCCTCTGCGTGGATGCCAGTTTTGCTTTGTTAATGTAAAATATGATGGCCTCAGTCTCTCCTCTACTAAACTCAAAATCAGATCAAAACGAAACAGATCAGGAGCTGCGGTAAAGACAGCTCCGAGGTTTCCCTGACCGTGGGACAGAGGCTCTGCACGTGAGCCAGACATTCCAGGCCTTTCTGGTCTGACCTCGCCCACGTTTCAGATTTTGCCATCTTGATTGCAGACCCCATCCCGGTGCTGGACACATTCTTTTTCAATATAGATTAATTATCACAATCTCCTGGTGAGGTAGGTGGTGGTCTTAAGGGGAAAAAAACCCAAAGGGCCAAGCAGGTAGGGTTTGAGAGCATCTGAGGGTACAGAGGGTGGCCGGCTTGTGTGTTGCTGGTGACAGCCCCCCACAGACTAGAAAACCTGGCGCCTCGCTCCTGCCTCCTCATTCCTGTATAGAAAGTATCATGTCTGTCACCGGCTGACACTTTGAGGGTTTTTCTTTTCTCCAAATAAATAATTCTTTGTCTCTCTTCAGGGTGGCGGCTGGGGCTGGAGAGAGGCAGTTGATCAAAAGCAGCCTCCCTGACTTTGAACAAGTGGGCTGAGGAAGGGGCCTGGACAGGCCGGGGGCAGAGGACGACCATGACCAGGGGAGCCACCAGTGTGCAGCTGAGGCTGGAGGGGTGGAGGGGTGTCCGTGTCACCTGAAGCCGCCTCCCATTCCTAGCCTGGGGGATGTTTGAGTGAAATATCAGGCTAGAGGGAGAGTTCCTTCCTCAGAGGAGAAAGCAGGCTCCCTTTCCTGTCCTTTTGTCTCTTGTCCCCTTTGTCCCAGCCCTCCAGCTCTGCGGCCTCCCCTCCCCCAGCGGTTCCTTCCTTTGTGCCCCCGCTACTCACTCACCAGTGAAACTTCAGTGGAGCCTCCAGTGGCCGCCCAGGCCCCCGCCTTGCCTGTTCCCCATGAAACAAAAGTAGTTGGTGGGTCCCTGCCTGGACCTTCTGACAAGGACTAGAAGGAACCAGACAGGGGGGCCACAGCACCCCCAAGGTGGTGGTTAGTTTGGAAGTTTGGTGCTAGCTGTTGGTAGCCCTTCCAGAAGGAACAGTGTTGTTGTTGTTGGTGGTGGGGGGGTGCTCCTGCCCTAGTTAGAGGGATCTGCGGCTGTAGCTGTGGCAGGGGCATAGCTTTCACCCCCTTCCCTGCTGAAAGACCCTGGGGTCCCCATCAGAGTTCCTTGATCTCCTGCCCTGAGTGGTTTGGGGGCCCTTTTGGTTGCCAGTTCTGTGTATGACACCTAGAAACAAGGCTGGGCAAACTCTAGAAGAGCTAGATCCATGCTTCTGGGCAACAGAGCACCCACCTTTGTTACAAGATAGGGTTCGTTATCTTTTTTTTTTTTTTTTTTAAAGATTTTATTTATTTATTCATGAGAGACAGAGAGAGAGAGGCAGAGACACAGAGGGAGAAGCAGGCTCCATGCAGGGAGCCTGATGTGGGACTCGATCCCGGGTCCCCAGGATCACGCCCTGGGCTGAAGGCAGTGCTAAACCACTGAGCCACCCGGGCTGCCCAGGGTTCGTTATCTTTAAATGAGCTAGTGATGACTAGGGGCTTAAGCAGAAATTGGGGGGAGGAAAAATTGAACGTTGGGGAAAAGTCTAGCTATTACCTTAATTTGTTGAGAGGGCGAGCGTGGAGTCTTTCCTGGTGACGTGGGAACTCCAGTGCTTGGTTTGTTTCTTTTTTTTTTTTTTTAATTTTATTTATTTATTCATGACAGACTGGGGGGGGGTGGGGTGGCACAGAGACACAGGCTCCATCCAGGGAGCCTGATGTGGGACTCAATCTCGGGTCTCCAGGATCATACCCTGGGCTAAAGGCGGTGCTACACCGCTGGGCCACCAGGGCTACCCCAGTGCCTGGTTTCTAACCTGGTGGTAGGTGTGTGCTTCCTGAGGCTGCGTGGAGGGGCATCTTATGTAGGACTTGAGAGGGCTGGGCAGCCTGGGTGGCTCAGCCATGTAGCACCGTCTTCACCCCAGGATGTGATCCTGGAGACCCGGGAACAGAGTCAGGTTCCCTGCATGGAGCCTTCTTCTCCCTATGCCTGTGTCTCTGCCTCTCTCTCTGTCTTCCAAAATGAATAAATAAATCTTTAAAAAAAAAAAAAAGCACTTGAGAGAGCTGAGGCCTGCAGCAGGTGGAAGTGGGTGTGGATGCAGAGCAGAACTGTGGCAGGTTGGTGTGGCTTCATTGTTGCCACAAGTATTTTTTGCTCCTTAAAGTATTAAAGTTATTTTTTTTTAATATTTTATTTATTTATTTATTTTTTAATTTTTATTTATTTATGATAGTCACACAGAGAGAGAGAGAGAGAGAGAGGCAGAGACACAGGCAGAGGGAGAAGCAGGCTCCATGCCCCGGGAGCCCGACGTGGGATTCGATCCCGGGTCTCCAGGATCGCGCCCTGGGCCAAAGGCAAGCGCTAAACCGCTGCGCCACCCAGGGATCCCAGTATTAAAGTTATTAATTTAATTCTATACTTTTAAAATCATCGCTTTATAGGAGAGGGCATGTAAGTTTAGAAGTGTTATATTCTGCTCTCAACTTACATAAAAAAATTGACTCTAGGTCTCCACGTGCATTTTTGGCATGAGTGTCTTAAATGCTGTCACCAAAGCCACTTTTTGTCTTCTAACCCACTTTTCTAGCACGTTTCACCAATACTCCCGTCTGAGTTGTTTTGGTAGATGATATTTTTGAAATTTACATATGATTCTGCCCTTCGGATTTTTATCCAAAGTCACAGGGATCCGTTAGAGCGTGAAAACCGTTGGATTTGTGAAATGTGTCTCATTGGTATTTGTTGCTGGGAATGCGTTAGCAGACTTGAGACCCCCATTTTGATGCTAGAGAGTGGGGGGAGGCACTGTCCTTTCTGAGTGCCCTCTGTGGCCCTGATATTTCTCCGAGCCTCATTTTCTTTCTCTGTAAAGAACAGATGACAAAAGTGCCTAAGGCTCCCTTCTCTAGATTAAGTATTTGAAGGAGGCAGGATAGTGCCCTGTAGACAGTGAGCTCTCAGCAAATGCACTGTGGGAGGCTGGAGAGTTCTGGTTCTGGTTTGCAGAGTGGCTTTGAGGGCTTACAGGGTGGAGCCCAGAGACCGTCCTTACAGGGGAAGCCGGGACCACTGTGGGTTTTGGTTTTGGGTTTTGGAGTGGGGGAACCATTCCCAAGGGAAAGGGGTGTCACTTTCACCTGATGAGAGCACAGTAATGGGAGCAGAGCGAGAGGAGTAAGGCCTGTGGTCAGAGTACCCTTCACTCTTTGCCCTCTTGAAAAATAGTCCCTGTGGCCTGCTCTCTGCCATTCCTTGAGTGGAATGTTTTAAATTCCCTTGGTTTGGAACTTTTTTACCCAGGAAGTAAGAGAAGACTTGACCAGTCTGTAGATAGGACTCAGAAAAACATTTACGCTGTCTTTCAGCTGTCTTTATTTCAAAGCTGGCAAAGCTTAACTCAAGATACAACAGGCACCAGGTTCCCTGTGTGCCCGAAGATCTCTGTCGTCATGGTCATGGTCATTGTTGGCCATCTCGACATTGTGGGTGATGGATGACACAGCCCTGGTCCTTGGTGGGAATGGACAGTGGCCATGGTGTGTATTGTGTGGGTGTGTATTGTGTGTCGTGTGTGTCCAGCTTTATGGGGCAGATTTGCATCACCATTTGTAAATAAGGCCTGCTTTGAATATCCACCTCTGATGCACCTGTGGTGCCTGCTCTGGGATTCCCAATTTAGATGGCTGATGGTAATTTGAAACTGAAACAATCAGAAGTATGTATCTTGCGGAAAAAAGAAGGGGGGTGGTGGTGGCTGAGAACAACCCCGCCCCACTGGAAGTTGTCACCTAGCTTGGACTTTCCATGTGCTTGGTGGGTGCCCAACACAGACCACCAGTCCAGGTGAGGGCCCTGCCTCAAAGCTGATTTTTACCCTCAGATACTCTGTTTCATTGAGAGAATTAGCAAAATAAGATGGAAGTGGGTGGTGTATTCACATTACTTTGTGAAGCTCTAAGCGATGGATTGCATCTTCCAGTTGTGAACTGTTCCCCTGGACTAGCTGTTTCTGGCCCCCAAATGAGAAATGAGTATGGCAGTGGTAAAATTAGGGTAAAACTAATTTCTAAAGACCAAAGACCTTAAGGGATGGGGTGGGGGGCAGGGGCAGCTTTCTTTTCCGAATGGGCAAGGCCTAAGGGCCTTGTGCTTCGTGTGTGTGTGTGTGTGTGTGTGTGTGTGTGTGTGTGAGAGAGAGAGAGAGAGACAGAGACACAGACACAGACAGACAGACACGCAGAGGGAGGGAAGGGAGGGGCAGAGGAGCAAAGGAGACACCAGAGAAGGACCTAGAAATCTAGAGGGAGTGGGAAGGGGCCTAGGAGCAGTTGGCAGCTCTGGCTTGGGGGAGGGGTTCCTATTTGCATAACTGATTGTTGCTCTGGGGGATTGTGTGGGGGAAGGGAGGCCAGCACAAAGGCTCTTTCCTCCCCTCCCCTCCCCTCTCCTCCCCCCTCCCCTCCCCTCTCCTCCTCTCTCCTCCTCTTCCCTCCCCCCACCTCTCCTTTCTCCTTCCCCTGTGTGTCCCCCCCCTTTTCCTCCCCTTTCCTCCCCTTCGGTGCCAGGCCCTTGAGCCTGGTCAGTACCACCTGTGCCCATCGGATGGCTCAGGGTTGGCCTGGTGCCATATTGCCCAGTGGACAAGGTTTTGCCGCCCAGGCTCCTCAAGTTATAGGCAGGGCCACTGCAGCTGCTTGTGTCCAGATAAAGTCCAAAGGAAGGCCTCTGGCTGTGCCTCTCTTTAAAAGCTGGTGCTTCATAAAAGATGATTCCTGTATGAACCCTGAAGTGCTTGCCTTGACCATCTTCTCTGCCTGATGACAAGACTTCTGGTGGGGGTGGGGAGGGGGGAGACTGTGGCCTGTGTCTGTGTCTTGTCTCATGAGATGGTTTACCAGGGCCGATTTCCCGTCCGCACCCTGACACTTGGGGGAGTGACTGCTGTCAATGAAAGGGGGCTGGCTGCTGAGGTGGCCCCTTGCAGCATCAGCCAAGTCTCAGCATGGGAGTCCGGAGGAAGGTGAGCTAGAGATGACTAGATGCTCCGACCTGAACACAAGAATTCAGAGTGTGTCACTCACTGGTACACATCCTGAACAGTACTATCTGTTGGGGCCACCACCCTCCTTTGCTAAACCTGTAACTGAATGGAGGACCTCAAAGAGGAATTAATAAGTATCTAGTGGCTTGTTATCCACCTCTGGGTTTTTCTGTTTACCTTATCAAGTGCCCTTTGGGGTGGCCACCTCCCTGCCCTCGGTTTCCTCATTAGTAAAATGGTGATGACATTCTTTGGTCAGGCTCTCCTAAGACTCCCAGTGATATTCGTTGTGGTGATTTTTGCCGTAATGCTAATAAACTCATTGACCTGAGGGGCCTGCCAACATCTGGGGACAGAAGTAGGCCCTGGACTCATCTGTGGACAAGTGGAGAACCTCACAGGAGAAAACTAGTGGGCAGTGCGGGCAGCTGACCTGAGGGGTGGGCTGTGTTATTGGCCTCCAGCCTGCTGGGTGGTGTCTCCTCTCCTCTCTGCCACCTTGTTGACTTTTCCATAGGACAGAGTTACCTGTTGCGAGACTCCTACCCCAGGAGGTGGGGTGCCTGCCATGCTGCCATTTATGTCTTCCCTGGGGAGCAGCCCTTCGCCCCTCCCCTAGACCAGAGTTCCATCTTTGTGCATAAGCTTAGACTAGTATCCTTTCAACAAAGTGAGGATGGAAAGCATTTCATTTTTTTTTTAATCTTTTATTATTCTTTATTTATTTACTTATGATAGTCACAGAGAGAGAGAGAGAGAGAGAGAGAGAGAGGCAGAGACATAGGCAGAGGGAGAAGCAGGCTCATGCACCGGGAGCCCGACGTGGGATTCGATCCCATGTCTCCAGGATCGCACCCTGGGCCAAAGGCAGGTGCCAAACCGCTGCGCCACCCAGGGATCCCCTGGAAAGCATTTCAAAGCAAAATCATGCCCTAGTGGCCGCCAGTTAGGGCACCCACCCCGGGTTAGGGGTGGGTGTCGTAGACATGAGCTATAGCTCCCCCTCAGTTTTCTGGGGCCAGGGCTGGGTGTTCAGTATTCCTGGCAGGGCGCTGGGCCCAGTGGGTACTAGTTTGCTTCGAGGAGGGAGGCAGAGGCCTGGAGAAAGCTTGTGCCCCATGTACAGCTTCACTGACTGCTTCATTCCTTTGACCTCACAATACAACGTTTCATCTATGAGGTGGGGAGAGTGTAAGCCTCCCCAGTAGGGAGTAAGGATAGTTGAGTGTGATTTGTAGACCAGTTTCTCTCTGGAAAATATTCGGTATTTCGTATTGATGATCCTGGAAAGGCTTGGCCAGGTCATGAACTTGAGCTGGGAGGGGCTGGGCTTTGGTTCCTGAAGGATGAGGTGGCTGCCCTTTTGTGGCTAGTTGAGGGGATTAGTATCAAAGGGCGTAGGGGCTGAGACTGAGACCACCTTCCCTGGGTGTTTGCTCAGAGGAGCCCATGCCTGCCTTGTGGGTAGCCCTGGGAGCCAGGACTCCAGTCTGTTGGTTACGTGGCTGCTCTGGCCACCCCCAGACAGCTATGTCTTTTTCTTGTGAACAACCTGGGTGTCAGCTCTAAACATCGAGAATAGCTTGTTTTACCTGTCCGAGCAGGTTTATAGTCTAGTAAGGATGATGGGATGAAAATACTGGTAGCTCTATCTCCAGTAGTCCCAGATCACACACAGCCATGAATAGGCTCAGCCCATGGCGCTCAACTCTGAGGCCTCAGTGTGCAGCAGCCCCTTACAGGGTGCGTGTGTGTGCATGGGGTGGGGGTGGGAGGGTGGAGGGGCCGGTCTGCTGAGCTAGGGTGCCAGGAGGTATTCCTGTTTTTTAAAAACACTTGCTTGGCCCATCTAAATCCAACCAGGGCCCCATACCCCCTGCCCCCACAAGGCCCAGTTGCCTGGATTCCCATAACTCTTCTCAGCTCTACAACTAGAATCAGGGAGGGTGGTGCCTGCTTTTTATAGAAGAGGAAACTGAGGCCCAGGCAGGGAAGAGGCCGCCTTGATTGATGGAAAGAGGCCCCAGAGGCTCTTGAAAATTTCCCTCCAGCCCTCAGCAGCGGGCTGCTAGGTCTCACCTTGCTCCCAAGGCCGTTGCCATTAGCAACCAACTTCCCCTGTTGGTTCTGGGGGCCCTCGAGGGGAAGAGGGAAGAAGGTGGAAGCCAGGCTGTCAGTCAGTCAGGTGGCATTTGAGTGTCTGTGTCAGTGGGTTAGTGCAGGTGACACTGGGAGGAGGGCCTGGGCACATCAGAGCCATCCAGTGCAGAGGCCCGTTGGTTTGCTATTAATTGTTCCTAGTAACGGGGAAATTACATGTGGGGACACCTCACTTTGTGCAAAAAGATGCCGTATCACTGTTAAACGATACACACCCAAAAATAGAAAATGAGGAAAAGCAAAGACCAAGTAGAGGACGACTAAGCAGGAAGGTCTACCGGAGTCAGGTAGATTTGCTCTTGTCTTGGTCCAGCTGTTCTCTAGCTGTGTGTCTTTAGCTTAATTATCTGGCCCCTCTGAGCCTCAGTTTATCCATCCATAAAGTGGGTCAAGGTATAGGTGTCTGTGAGCAGTGCAGATGTGCGATGGATGCTCAACACCTTCCCTGGCACTCCTGGCTCCTCAGTAAAAGATGGTTGGCATAAGAACCGGAAACTTGGGAAGGGTGGCTTGCCAGTCACTTGGTTTCATTTATTGAATGTTATCTAGGTCCTGCCAAAAGCATGGTGTCCCAGGGGTAAAAAACTGGGTGAGGATCAAGTTGATTGTCCTGAAGGGCAGGCAGATTGATTTGACAATCGACTGAGTAGGTCAGAGTCAGTGCTGGGAGGGGGACCCAGGCCAAATCTGAGGGGAGCCCCGAGAGGGGTGTGTCTGGCTGCTTGAGGGCTTGGGAGGGCTTTCTGGAGGAGGCGTTGCAGCTGGGCTTCAAAGAAGACAGGAAGTAGAGGAGAAGCATGTCTCAGGCAAGTGCAGATCTTTGTCTTAGGGGAGGACCTTGGACAGTGAACAGTGACAGTGGCTGACATGTGGGCTCTTAGTCTGTGCCAGGTGCTGGTCTTGCCTATGTGAAGTGATTTAATTCCCATAACCAACCTTCTGAGGCATGCACTGTCCCATTTTACAGTTGGAAACCTGGCCCTAGAGAAGTTAAGGGACCTTTCCAGGCTCACACAGCATGGAAGAGCCAGCATTCAAACCCCCCAGAGCCGGGATCCAGAGACGCCCTCCTCCGCCCCCCTGGCCTTGAGTCACTGTCTTGCCTGACAGGATCCAGATCTAGTCACTGAGAGATAGATGCTCATTAACTAACTAATGGTATGACCCACTATTTGGGCGAGTTGGGGAGTCTTCCCTGACTCACTTTCTTTATTTGTAAAACGAGAATAACCCATGTCCATGAAGCAAAGTAAGGTTCTTGGATGGAGTTTGCTCTGCGGGGCATGCTCAGAGAGTGCTTTGTAGGCTGGGAGCTGTCATCCCCAGCAACTCAAGGAGGGATGGTTGCAAGGTAGAAAATACCCGAAAGGCAGGCTCCCCTCCCCCACCCTTCTTGTTGGAGAAGCCAGGAGCCTATGAGACTTGGGCAGGATTAGATAAAATGTGGGCACAGTGCCCAGCACAGCACTGGCACGCGCACAGCCCCGGTAAACAGTAGTCATTTTCATTATTGTGTCTTATCTCTCGATATTAGTAATTATTATTGATGGTCCTCTCATCAGTCCTGTGGGGTGATGTTAGCCTCACTTTATAGGAAAGGAAACAGCTTGGAGGGTGGATAATGCATCCAGTCACAGTAATTGACAAGATGCACGGAGATTCTGAGTTGGGTGTGTCTCGCTCGTGTCCCTGCCCTCCCCTGTAACATCACGAAAGGCTCCAGCAGGCCCTCCTGTGTGTCGTAAGGCAAGGCTTAGCATTTCACCAAGGCTTTCTCAGAGAGCCTTCCAGACATGTCGGTTGTGTAAGGTGAAGCCTGTTCATGGACATGTGGACTCTTAGTCTGTGCCAGGCTCTGGGCTTACCTGTGTGCAGTGACTTCACTGCCATAACCAATCCTACGAGGCAGGTATTATCCCATTTTTGTGGTTGAAACTTGGGCCACCGAGAAGCTAAAAGATGTTTCCAGGCTCCCACAGCATGGAAGACCCAGCACTCAAACCCCTGAGAACCAGACTCCAGAGACACCCCCCCCCCCTCACTTGGATGCTTGAGCTCATGATAGTGACTCTACTCCACCAGCAACACAGTTACCCTGGGCGCAGTGTATGAGCCTGCCCTAAACCAGATCTGGACCCCTAACACCCGAGTCTTACAAGGACGTGCAGCTCCTATACAGAAAGTCCAGTTCAGTGACCCAGTACAGTTATAAAAATAATGCAGTGGAAGAAGTGGCCATAGCTTTGGGGTTGCCTGGTGGCTTTCTGCCATGGCCCTTTGCCAGACCGCAAGACCCCCTTTAGGTGGTCTTCTGGCAATGGTATCATTGCTTTTCTCCCATCTCACCACTGCTGGGAAGAGGTGGTAGCCCTGTTGATTTGCAAACTGGGCTCTGTGGTCTCCAGGGCCTGTGTGCCCACAGCTTAGTGCCAAGCAATAATGGGAAGAATCCATGCAGACACAGGGACCCCAGTGTCCCTTTGTCCTGTGTGACGGGAGCAGAGAACCATTTTCAAGTTCAGAATTGAGCCTCGCCTCATCAGGGCTGTCACCCTCACAGCCACTACGCTCGTGCTAATTCTTTGTTGATTTAGAAGCCTCTTCAGGATCGTGTAGTGCCTCAGGGCCACTCTTGTGGAGAGGAACTATAATCCCTCAAATATCATAATCCCCTGCACTGGATACTTTAGAGCACGGTCTCCTGTACATGAGCTTGTCAGCACCCTCCAGCAGTCCTGGGGGAGTAATGGACAAGGCTTCTTATCCTGTTTTGTTGATGAAAAGGCAGGTAGGTGGCTTTTGTGACTTTCCCAAGTCACACGTCCAGTATATGATGAAGCCTAAAGTAAAATCCAATCTGAAGGGCTAGTCATGGTATAGAGGACAGATGGCACATGCTTGGCACACACACCAACACTCCTCCCTTGTTCATGTCAGACATTGCAAGTTGATCACGGTGACTCTTTTCCTTGTGCCCCAGGTTCATGATTATTTTCAATAGCACATTCAGCCAGCTATTGTTAGTTGAATAACATCGGCATGCAAGAGGAGTTCCTTGTCATCGGTGTCACACACCAGCTGGAAATTGGCCAGTGACGTCGTGTGCATTTCCTGGTTGTTTGGATTTCTAGATAAGTGAAAGTCAGATGCGTACTGTAACTGGATTCCAGTTGGAAGTCCTGTACCTTTTTGCCAGAGCCAACTGTCAGCTTCCAGAAGGCCCTGGAGAGGCTCCATAAGATGTGAGGTGGCTGACCGAAGAAGGGCTGCTTGAATTGAAGTGCCAGATGGGGATCCAGAAGGGGATGGAAGGTGGGACACACTAATTGCCAAAATGTGATCGAACCTTCCTGGTTGGAGGAAGCATAGAGGAGGCAGCACAGATGCCTTTCTCTTTCAGACACCTTGAGTTCCATTCCACACAAAGATTCTCATGGGTTGGGGTGGGGGGGTGGGGCGGATCCTGAGCGGTGGAGGGGTGATAACCTCAAGGGGTATGTGTGCCCAGGAGGCCATTTAGGGTGCCATCCTTGGGGATCCTATCTTGGCCAGAATGCCTGGGACATGTTCTTGGACTAGTTGGTGAGTCTGAATATCCAGGCCTGTGCTGGGCATCCTTCTATACCAGGTTTGAGGTGGAGGTTGAGTTTGAAGTTCTCATTCAAGTTGAACCTTGAATTCTGCATTTGACCTTGGATAGCCAGACCACGAGCACTTCTTCACCTCAGCCTTTCCTCCATGCTGAGCCACAGAAACCATCCGCCACGGTCACCTAACTAGTGGCTCTCTTGTTTTGATCGCATAACTCTTCAAACATCGGCCGATTTCTTGCTGCCAGCCTCCACATGGATATTCTTGACCTTGGTTTCCAAGGTGCCTTTTCATCCGTCCACTTAGTTGCACAGACCCTCTCATCTCCCCCAGCACTGTCACCCCGCTCCCCACCTTCCTGCCCAGAGGCAGACTCCCTGGTTCATCCCCAACCCTAAACCCGTGGAGCGTCTTTTGGAGCAAGTTCAGCTCAAACCCTCACCTTCTCCAGGAAGACTGGCCCAGCCTCTCCATTTGAGATGACTCTTTCCCACATGAAATACAAATTTAAAGAAAGTCAACTGTAACAGTTAGAAGGGACCTTATAGGGCTTCAGTGGTTTTTCAACTTTTTTTTTTCTTTGTAGCAGGAGAGCCCTTTCTTTACATGAAGTCTTATGTGGAAGACCAAATAATAAAATCGAAAATGGAACTGTCCACTAGTGTAAGGGAAGCGAGGTGCTGAGGATCCTGCCCACTGAACTCTTCCCACCTTTATGCCTCCCCTCCTGGCCATCGTAGCCCTCTGATTTAATGCAGCTCCGGGTGGAGAGGGTGCACCCGGGAAAGAGAGATGATGTAGCTGAAGATGCTCTAGTAGGTGAGAGGCACAGGGTCCCCATGCTTCCTGGCCACATCCGGGATACTTTCTAGTCCATCAGCATTCCCTAGCATTTCAGTGACATATTCAGACAGCTTTCAGTGAAGGGTCTGCAGCCAGATGCTCATGAGAAATGCAGGCGTAAGCAGTTTCCAAAATGTAGGGTGTCTCGAGTTCTTAGTGCATTGGGATGCATTGCAGATCCCAGAAGTGGGGTAGAGAAAGGGAGTGGGGTGTGGGTAGATAGTATAAAATAGTGATTCTCAAACTTGTTTGACTACAGCACCTTATTTGGTTGAGGAATCCTAAAATGGTTTCAGAAATACTAAAAAGGGTGGGGGGCGCCTGGGTGGCTCTGTTGGTTAAGCATCCAACTCTTGATTTCAGCTCAGGTTATGATCTCAGGGTCGTGAGATAGAGCCCTGCGTCAGGCTTCCTGCTGGGTGTAGGGCCTGCTTAAGATTCTTCTCCCTCCTTCTCTGTTCCTCTTCCCCCTTTTAAAAAAAAGGAAAGAGGGAATGCCTGCGTGGCTCAGTGGTTGAGCATCTGCCTTGGGCTCAGGGCATGATCCTGGGGTCCCAGGATTGAGTCCCACATTGGGCTCCCCATGGGGAGCCTATTTTGCTTCTCCCTCTGCCTATGTCTCTGCCTCTCTCTGTGTGTGTCTCTCATGAATAAATAAATAAAATCTTAAAAAAAAAATACTGCAGGTGGGAAGTGATTGGGTTGTGAGTTGGTGATCAGTTCTCCCCCCCCCGGCCTACTGTTGGTCCAGTTGGCAGTCCAAAAACAAGTCTCTTTTCCCAGGCTGTGGCGTAGCATCTCCATCCTTCATAGCTGTCTGTTCTTCACGAAGCTTCTGATTTGATGTCAGGTGAAGGGCTCTCATAAGCCTCCCCACTTCCATGTCATTAGATACTTTCTGCCTTTTTCAATGATCACCCAAGTATTCTGCTTCCCTGAGTGCAACATAATTTACCAGTCCCTTGCTATGGGATATTTCCAATTTTCTCATACTGTAAACAACACCGAGGTGAACATCCTCATGGCTCAAGGTGTGCGCACATAGGATAGTATTCTTAGATGTGGAACAGTTGGGTCATATGGTATCCACAGCACACCTTATAACCACTAGTGCGTCAGAACTGCCACCACATTGCTTCACAGACGTCTGAGTTTCATTTGCCAGCATTGTTCCTGGCAAAGGTGCTAACCAGCAGTGTCAGGAGATGCCAGCTGCACTGGTAGCCTTGACCTCGGTAACCCACACCCGGGAAGTCAGTGCAGGGCCTCCTTTTGTTGGTTGTGTGGCCTTATCTGGCCATTCTGGTGCTGGAGGGTTGGGACCTGGCCCCTTGTTCTTTCTCCTCTTGCCCTGCTGAAGCTTGGCTCCAGTGGCGGGGACTGCATACGTGTTAATTGATTTAGATTTAGAGGTTTTTCCCCATGTAAGAGCTCTGTAGTAGAGACCCATTTATCTGAATGTTTTTATGTCCCTGAAACCTTGTGCAAGAGGCACAGATTGGACTACGGAGACAATGGGGCATCAGGGGCCTGGTTTGCCAGAAGGTTTCTGTCGCTTTTTTTTTTTTTTAAATTTTTATTTATTTATGATAGTCACACACACACAGAGAGAGAGAGAGAGAGAGAGAGAGAGAGAGAGAGGCAGAGACACAGGCAGAGGGAGAAGCAGGCTCCATGCACCGGGAGCCCGACATGGGATTTGATCCCGGGTCTCCAGGATCGCGCCCTGGGCCAAAGGCAGGCGCTAAACCGCTGCGCCACCCAGGGATCCCTCTGTCGCTGGTTTTATAGCCAGAATCTTGCCTGGCTCCTAAAGGGTGGCCGACCTTCTCAGAAGAGGAGGCTCGGGGCTGGGGGTTTATGGGCAGGAATGGTGGTTGATAGCATTCTTTTTTTTGCCCGACTAGATCATGTTGGAGAAGGACCAACTTGTGGATGTGGACTAGAAGGAACCCTTCAAAGCTAGGGGGGGCAGTGGCCATACTCTGGCCTCCTGTGTGCAGACCGCTACATCAGAACTACTTGCCACTTAAAGCGAGCCTCGTGAAAACTCAGAGTGAGGTCAGGTTCCCTTCCTGCTCAAGAGATTCAAGGCTCTGAGAGTTTTGGTACCTTGAGCAGTATATAAGGAGAGAGATAATATTGAGACTGGCAGCCCGGTTTGTCTGACTCTAAAGCTGGACTGTACCAAGCCTTTTGTCCAGGAATCTCAACGTTTTGTTAGAGTGAAATCTGAGTGGTTATAGGTCCTGCTGGAGATGAGTGTAACACGATTCTTAATTTTTAATTATGTGATTAGTACCTAAGTACTTCTTGGGTTAAATATTGCTAAAACACAGAGGTGTATAAAATAAAACTTGAGGAGAATTTCCTTGCCCCCTAACCCTACCCCCACTGCACTTTTTCTTTGCATTTACATGTGTGAATATCTGCTCTGGTTCAGCCCTGAAAGCCAGTCCAGTTCTGGCCCAAGGCCCTATTGCATGGGTACTCTGTATCTTTAATTTCAGCAAATCAGAATTAAACAGCAGCGTGCTAACTAACTCTGTAACTCTAAGTCACCCATCCAAGGGAGAGTAAGTGTCAGATCCCCCATCTAGTATCCTTGGGGTAATAGTCTAGAGCATCATGGGGTTTTTGAGAGAATTATGAGAGAACAATGTAATGGCCCAGTATTGGTACCAGATGAAGGTACTACAAATGAAGGTACCAGAAAGTTACCTGGGTTGTGCCGCCAGTATTGCAGGATATGGGAGTGGATGTAGTTAGTACCCTGCCCAACTCAGAGTCACGTGGACAACAATGATTATAAATAGCTGCGAATACAAAATAAGCTATAAGTCATCTATAAATGCCACCAGAGGTGTTAGCAGCAGATGGAGCTACAGGCTCCAGTGCGGAGCAGTTAAACCATGGAAGGATTTCAGGAAGGCTTTCTGGAGGAAGTGCCTTCTAAGAAGGAGGAGTTGGGGGCCTTACTAATACTTATTTAGGCTTGACTTTGTGTCAGTATTCATATCATTGCACATAAACAGACTCATTTAGCCCACACGAGGAGGAAGTCTGAGGCCAGAACTGTATTGTAGCAGTGAGGAGTCAGGCGGAGAAAGGTTAAGCAGCCTGCCCTAGGTCACAGAGCTTGGTAAGTGTCTGGGCTTAGATTGGAGCACAGGTATTTGGTGTTCTTCACGGCAGTGGTGCACAGCCTGCTGGATTTCAAGGACAGCCCGGCTGGAGGAGTGTAGCAACTAATATGAGCAAGGCTGGGGTGGGGCGAGGCAGCTGTTGGCAGAGCTGGGAATGGCAATGTAGGGGTGGCAGGAGTGGCAGTTCATGACAGGGCTGGATAGAGTGATTGCAAGCAGATAAGGGAGCACTTACAGCCACTAATATCTATGGTAGATGGGCCTCCTCCTGCCTCTGTTCTGTCACTTGAGTGGGAGAGCATCTGCCTTCCTGGCGTCCACCTGCCTGTCCCGCTCTCGGGCCACTCGGTGGCTCATAGGCAAGCTTCTTGCTGTTCCTCAGTGGTAGCCCTTCCCTTTAGCTTCTCAAAGAATAGAATCTTACTTGTATTTTGGTCACTGCTGTGTTGAAGATTTTTAAGAAAATCTACCTCCAGATTAGTTTTCTACTAGCCATTACACGCGCACACACACACGCATACCTTCCTTGAGGGAACCATGTTGGTAACACAACAGAGAATGTCCTCACCTCTTGTACCTGTGGCTGCCAAGGCCCTTTCGACATTGTGTGTGATGCCCTTGCACTTGGATTGCTTCACCGTGTGGCACAATGGAGCCTCTGTCAACATGCCAGCTAATTAATTTTCACTTTGTAATATTGCTTCATCTCCATGCACTGCTCATGTTGTCCAGTGTTTTCCCTAGTGCTGGTTTGAGGAAAGCTCTGGAAAGGGTAGATGTGGATTCTGACTCTCCCTCTTGTCCCTTCTATGAAGGCCTGGGTCTTTTCCATCTCCATTTCCCTCTCCACCTAATTTCCCACAACTGTTCTGGGGGAGAGTGCTGGGCACTCCTTTTGGGAGAAGTTAATTATTAGAGTGTAAAAATGAGCACAAACCTCACTAATTTGGTCTCCTCAAGGGCAGAGTTGCATGAGAACCAAGAGAAGCTGGAACTGTAGGCAACTGGTAAAGAAAGACCATTTCAGTTCAGGACTGCCAAGTTCACTGCCACTGCGGTGAGAAGGAGTGGCCATCTGCCTGGGTAGGGAGAGGGCAGGATTTGTAATTTGTAACATGTAACAAAAATGTGCTTTGGGTATTTGGAAGGGGTATTTTCTAAAGGCCTTAAAATAGTCTGTCCTTTTGAATGTTAATTTGCTTAGACCATCCTATGTCCTCTTCCCCTCCCCATTTATTACATCGCTGATATTAAGCCTGGGCCAAACATTAATATGTTTGTAGAATTTAATTTTCTTTTTGTATTTTTTTCTGTCACTGTTTTTTTTTTTTTTTTTTTAAGATTTATTTATTTATTAGAATATGTGAGTGGGGAGAGGGAGAGAGAGAATCTAGAGCAGACTCCCCGCTGAACTAGGAGCCTAACATGGGACTGGATCTCATGACTGCAAGATCATGACCTGAGCCAAAATCAAGAGTTGGATACTCAACCTACTGAGCTACCCAGGCTTTCCTATCTGTGGTGTTTTGTTTTGTTTTGTTTTGTTTTGTTTTATTTTATTTTATTTTATTTTGTTTATTTTATTTTATTATTATTATTTTTTTGGTCTGTGGTGTTTTATTGTGAGAAGCCTCACCTGTTGCTTTGTTGCTTTATGTTGAAAGGAGTGCTGGGTTGAAAGGCAGGAGGGACCTCCCGGTCTTTGTAGCAGTCTGACCCTTGCAGGTCACTTCTTCCTCTCTGTGCCTCAGTTTCTCCATCTCCAAAAGTGGAGGTGCTGAACTAGCTGTCCTCATGCTGAAACCCATTTATTATTACACGCTTTGTGTAGTGGATTGGTTGGACTCTGGTTCAGCAGGCTTTTTCTGTGAAGGACCAGGTAGTAAATATTTTAGGCTTTGTGGGTTGTATGGTCTCTGTTTCAACAACTCAGCTCTGCATCATAGCATAAAAGCAGCCATGTATAATTCAGAAGTGAAGAGGTGTGTCTGCGTTCCAATAAAATTTTATTAAGAAATACAGGTGGTGGGCCACATTTGGCTCATGGACCTTAACTTGCCAAACCCAGCTCTAGTGTTCTCTTTGGATTTTGTAAGGTTTTCGTCTGCATGAGACTAGTCTGCAGGGAAGAATTTCTGACTTGAGTTACAGGACCAAATCTGAGCCTGACCTTGCCAGGAGCCTGGTCTGTTTCCGCTCTGGTAACTGGGGAGGTAGCCTGTCCAGACTTCTCTAGAGAGCAGGAGTGCCTAACTATGCAAATTACCCTATTCTGAAGAGTTGTAATATCTGGTAAATCCCAGCCTAAGTCTGATTAAGGAAGCTCTCTTACTACAAAACAGCATACCTTTCCCTCTATCCTTCTCCTGTAGATCTTCCCTATGATATACCTTTACAGTGAGAGAGGAAATAAATCTTGCTTTTGTCGCTGTATGGCTTTCTTAGCATTTTATTTTGACATAAAAAAAAATTGGTGGTGGTGGGGTACCTGGGTGGCTCAGTGGTTGAGCGTCTGCCTTTGGCTCAGGTCGTGGTCCTGGGATCGAGTCCCACATTGGGCTACCTGTAGGGAGCCTGTTTCTTCCTCTGCCTATGTCTCTGCCTCTCTCTGTGTCACTCAAGAATTAAAAAAAAAAGGTGGTACACAGGGTGGTTTCAGGGACAACAGTATTGTGCTCCCCACTCATATACAGCTTGTTTCTTTAAGAGGCTACTTGTTTGAGGGCCTGAGGAGACTGTGGTTAGTGATGGGGGGGGAGGAGTATAAATAAAGGTTACCCCTCTTCTTTGTAACTGTCAGTGTGGTATCAGACGGCTGATTTGGTGGCAAGATTGTCTCACATTTCTTTGAATTGTGTTAAAATAATACTTTTGCTCCAGGTGAAGAAATGCACATTACTTATATCATTGCTGAAAGCTGTGTGTGTCCTCCCTTGGCCCTTCCCTTTTAAATTGAGAAGGGAACACTTGTCCCCATTTCCCAGATTGGCAAAACAAGGCAGTGTGTTTTTAAGAGCTTTGCAGTTCTGGATTGAAAAATCTCACACAGCTACGACGAGCAAATGTCTTTATCATTTTCCTGTGGAAACTGAGATGTGACTCAGCAAATAGTCTCTGGGCGTTCAGGGGCTCTGTGCTAGAGTGGGCTTCCCAAGGCCTGATGCCTCCCTTCCCAGGAATGCCCTCCAGAGAGTGGCGCATCCGATGGCGCAGGCTGGGAGGCCTCTGCCCCACCCCCCTCTCCCAGACTCTCCCTGTATGTAAACAGGTGGCTGAGTGAACCAGCGGTGTGCTGTGCAGACACACTTGGAGACCACCCTTCACTCCGGCCCACTAGCCCCATCCTGGCAAATTCGTACTTCCGGGAGGCACGCAGCTCTTATAAATGGGAGGCTCTGCTATTACCTGAGGGGAGAGAAAGAGGGGAAAAAATTGACCACTAAAAGCAGAACAGACCTCCAGGGCAGCCTAGCATGTGGCTGAGATACTCTGGCAAATGTTTGGACAGCTTAAGAAGATAAACTGGGACTTAAAACCAACTACCTGGTCTATGAAAAAAGTTAGATTTGGGGACCTGCTATTTCCTGAAGCTTTCAAGGCTGGGAGCATATAGGGGAAGAAATGTCCCATTGGGTGTTCCTTCCTGGTGGACTGACTTCCTTATGCGGATCACAGGACCCTGCCTCTGTGTAGGGCCCACCTCAGGGTACCCAGGGTGCCTCGGGGAGCCCAGGGTGCCATGGAGGTCTCAGCCTGATGGTCACAGCCCAAATGCCCATCCCCCACTCATTAGTGAAGTCTGTTTTTCCACACAGCAACCCCTGGTGGGGTTGCCTGGCCTATTTTGGGGGGTCGAGAGGACTATTAGTGGAGAGTCTGCTCTGTGGACTATACCACTCAGTGGGCATGAGGAAGTTTTGTTTGTTTGTTTATAAGTAATCTCTACACCCAACACGGGCTTGAACTCACAACCCTGAGATCAAGAGTTGCACACTCTGCTGGCTGGGCCAGTGAAGCGCCCAGAGGAAGTTTGTTCTTAACTGAGCACCTACTTGTGTTGGGGATTGTCCAGAGGGGTGCAATATTGACATCAACCACCCAGCACGCTCTTGGGGAGCTGGGCCAGAGTGAGGAAATGAATGACCTGTGAGAAGAGGGAGGGTTTTTTTCCGTTGCTAGGATATTCGCGTGGATGTGTTGATTGATGGTCTTCTCTGCTTGTCCTAACCACGGAGGTGAATACCTGAGTGAAGATAAGCAAATAAGATGCCCGACCAGGAATGAAAAGATGTATATGGTATATTTTGCCTTAAGCCACCCAAGAAACCTTTCCCGGGCCTTAAGCCCCTCCTTCCTGAGCTGTTTTAATTATGCCCCCTAGTCTCTCTCCAGGAGAACTTCTGGTTGCACTTTCTTTTAGTGAGAAAGGGAGGGAGGGGTAAAGGGTGGGGTGCGTGGTGGGGGAGTTGACCACGCCTCCCAGTCAGGGAGAGTAAAAGAAAAAAAAAAAAAACGAGGCCTTTTACCTTTTAATGATAACGCACGTTGCCCGGCAGTATCATAGTGGTGTGAAAGGCCTGAATATGTCTGGTATGTCCAGTAAGGTCACTTGTCTTGATTTTGGCTGTCACTTCTGCTGTTCATAGATGCTGTGTTGATATATACCGCTGATTAGGGCCTTGCTTGTTTGCTGGCATCCGGCCTGTGGGGAGGAGGGTGAATGGGCTCTTCACCTCCTCCCTGAGGCCTGGGAGGGCTTGCTCTGTTGGGGGCAGCATTTCTCTGCTTGTTCGATGCCAGCCACCAGCATGGGTTGAATTTTGCAGCTTCAGAAGGGCTCTTGTCTACTTACTAGGGGTGGTCAGTTTTCCAAATATTTCCCCTTCTCTTCATTAAACCACTGTCTGTTCAGTCTTCTGAGAAGGGAGCAAAAAGCTTGAGATGAACTGCACATGGTAAACATTTACATCTTTGTACATAGGACAGGCCAAGTTACAGATCGTGAATCTTCAAATAATGTGATCTTGTGAGCTGGTCTTGATTATACTTTGTCCCAAATTGGCATCTTCTCCTTAAGGGTAGAAGTAATTGTAAAGTCTAGAGCTGGAAATGATGTGGGTCCCTCTGTGAGTGAGGGTTTGTGGGGCCTTGCTCTGTGCTAACCTTAACCCTTTCAAGGGGCTTTTATGTGCATTATCCTATAATCCAGGCTGCAACCTGAACAGGTAGCTAGGCGTGGTCCCCCCAATTTGCAGATGAGGAACTTGAGGCTC